>NC_059386.1:4967691-6280191 GCF_019703515.2 Myxocyprinus asiaticus
ACCCTCCGTTATTGTATTTTATGATGAATTTTGTGAAAAGAATCCACGTTAAGATCATAAAAAAGGTTTTATCTCTAGACCATTCGCCCACTGTCACAATTTTACTCCAATAACTGAACTAGTAAAGGAAGTTTGGGCTGTTTCTCTGAAGGATGCTTAAACAGTGGTGTAAAACACAAAAGCGTTTTATGGGCGAAACCCTGAAAACTGGCTGAATTAAAAACATGTACATGTTGTAATTGTACACTCGTCATAGCAATATCTTACATTCTGCTCTCTTCTTTTTATTGAAAGACAAAATATATTTCTTGAACTGCTCTCTTGGCCATTTTTGAAAGTGTGGGAAACTTTTGAAAATTTGCATTACCTTCAGTGGCGTAACTTTTATGTGAACACTAGGAAGGACAAATCAACGCATGGCTAAACTTGCCGGTGTTTTCAGAAATCTTGCATCTTTTCACTGTGGAGAGAACTAGCACACTCATGGTTGCCAGATTGCGTGACTAAAGCGTCACCCTGGCAGAATATTTCCAACTGTTCAAGTGTGAAGATCTAATTGTGGGATTTCACCAATAGAAACTTGGCAACCCTACAAATGTCGAAATCAAATTTTGACTGGCTAATCGCCCTTATTTAAAGTCAGTTATTTATCAAACGTAGAAAATTAAATATTTTACTTGCATGATTAGTACTAAGTAATGCATGACACAATTGATCTAAAGGGGATGGTAAGGGGGGGATGGTGGTTTTACAAGGGGGACGATTTTTGGTATTTATTGCAACAAGGGGGATGGCATCCCCTCTCAACTCAAGCCCTGGTCTTAAGAGTCAAAGTAAATGAAAACGAAACTAAATTGAAATCACAACTTGGAAATAAAACAAATATAAAAACTAAATTTAAATGTCAACACTATAATGGTTCAACTAAAACACTACTGAAACTCTGTTTATAACTACTAAGCAATCTGATTTCAACTTTATTTTAACAGATGGCTGACAAAACGATATGCAGGATATACTCCCATATCTATTCATACATTTTCTTGGAAGAACTGCTTTCCTTGAAGCTGCTTCTTGGATTAAAGTCTTTATAATTCTCAGGAACTGTGCATTTGGAAGTTTCTGGAATTCACAAGCATGATGCTGGTAAACTCAGCAAAATGCATTTGCCTGAAAGATGACCGAAGACTGGAAATGCAATGGTCAGCTTATCATATCTATGTTTTAGTTTCCAAGCTGGACACTCTGTGAGGTCACTGCCTTTAAAACAGAAACATTAACTTAAATTTATGCTTTTTCCAAAACTATCTTTTTTACCATGTAAGCAAAACTGAATTAGTCATGTAATACATCCAATAATGCTGATAAGGGAAGGCATGATTGGCAAAAATTTATACAGTATGAAACACCCAGCCATTTTACACCACATGAGTCCTGTTGTCTGCTTTTCTTGATGAGCAGAATGGAAACTGATCCAATGATTTCATCATCACTGTAACTGTTATTCAAACATACTTTGTATGCCATTGAGGAACCCTCAACAATGAATGAGTCATGTATTTGACAAAACACAAAATTGATATCATTTTAGGTTGTGGATGTTATTTGTAACATTGTGGGAAGATTTTAGTGCAGTACACAGTGACTTAACAATAAGCATGTACTGAACTTAACAGAAAGTGGTAACACTTTACATCAAGGTTCCCTTTGTAAAGGGTTAATAAAGGGGTTCATTAATGACTAATAACTTATTTGCGAATGCATTATAAATCATTTATGTGCCATTATAACAACATGAATAAAAAGGGGGACTTTCATAAGATACTTGCCAAATAGAGAGACAATTTAAACTCACGTGTTATAAATGCTTAATAAAGGTTCTTTTTAAAATATTTTAATCAAAATCATGAAATGTCATAATTTATAATTTATGTCATGATGCAGCAAAAAACAGACTACTATAGGGTTGCTCCGATACCAAAATTTTGGCTTTGGTACGATACCAGCCCTGGTACCTCGGTTTGAATTAATTTGAATAGAGCTTTCATGTTAGTGGGACTTTTATTTTGACAGACCTTTGAGTTCTTCCTGTTTTTCTGGTTAGTTATATCAAGCTTCCCATTAGTGCTGGGATAATCCTATCGCGACCCTTGAGCTGAAATCTCCATGCTGCACCGGAGGAGTTAATTTGTGTTAACAAATTAAAAAGTGTTAACAGCCGTTTATACTATAAACACACTGCATGAAAATTAAAAACCAGCAGCATGTGTTGAGTTTGTGTGAGTGTGTGCGCATGCGTGCACCCGTGTGTGTGTGTGTGTGTGTGTGTGTGTGTGTGTGTGAAACAGATGACAGAGCGGCACCTCTTGTTCAATCTGTAGCGTGCAGCGCATGTGACTGTATATTATTTAATTAAATTACATCCTTCTGCTGTTTAATGATCACATTTGGCCATATCCAGATGTTTTTTATTTTATTTTCAATTTGTCATTGATTTCATCTCAAAACTGTCACATCTCATATCGTTTTGCTAATGACAGCATACTGTAATATGGTACCGAAATTAGCAACAAGATGATATCGTACCATTTTAATTTTTTTGGTATCGTGATACTGCGTTAGTACCAGTAAACCGCGCAACCCTAGACTACTATAGTGAGATTATAAGGTGTTGTGTTTGTATTTTGTCACTTTCCTTGTCACCAGTCAAAATGAATTAAAGATGCAATATGTAACAATTTTCATGTAATATTCGCCATTTTTTTTGCCAATGTGTGAACAGCTTGTAACAGAACTTAAAATATTTGTCCTTCCCGGACTTACTAGGTTGCCTATTAAAGCCTGTAGACTGATTTTCATGTGAAGGGAGCTGGTCGCTTTTGCCGGGAAAATTCAAAGGATGTGACGTTTATGCGCACTCCCGAGAGCCTTGCCTCAGACAGTAATAGCTTCTCTTCCACTATTCAACAGCGACAACAAACTGCAACACTAGGTAATGTTATCTTAGAGATGGAATCTAGCAAACGGCCGGCTCCCAGCACAACACCGACTCCTACACAAACTCAGAGTAAGCCAAAAAAACAAAAAAAACATTTATCTACTGAATCCTGTCTGGCTAAGCGGGAACGTGATCGTGGTCGAGTGAAAACTAGAGTGAACATCGGCAGGGCATTTGATTCCTGGAGGGACCTTCGTTCGGTTTTGGGGATCAAAACCGACCCTGAATTGGCATTCTTCTTATTGGACAGGTAAGCTTACATAACTGCAAAGCATGTGAAATATAGTGCCATAAGGACTGATCTGTGTAATTTTAGCTAACTTGATCTTGCCTGCACAGTAGGGATGTAACGGTATGACGGTATGATGGTATAAAAACAGACAGTTTCCATACCGTTGACTTTTCCTTAATGACGGTATTGTGTGGAAAAAATAATATATATATAAATTTAAAAAATCCCAAGTAAATTAATTATATTTCCATTTACTAATGGTTAATTTAATAATAAAAAATAAATAAAAAAAATGTTTAAATGAAAGATGAGAAAGTCGTATTCAATGTCACTCTGTCAGACCAACGCACATGCACACTGTGTAGAACCAAATGTCGGACTCGGAGGAGCCTCTTTTCCCCCCACCTAAGCGGATAAAGTCTGCTGTGTGGCAGTATTTCGGTTATTTAAAAGACACAAGAGGTGTTGACGGACACCCTATTTGCAAAATGTGTCGGAGAAAAGTGTCGGCTCAGTTGGGAAACACTTCAAACATGAAGCACCATCTCCGAGAGCACCATCCCACAGAATTTGTGGACATGAATGTAAGCGAAAAACTGTGAATTGTCTGTAATCAATAAAAAAATATCCCCTTTCATAGAATACATAAGCAGATGCAATAGACGTTTACAAGACTAGTTACCCATTATTTGGAATTGGTTTATAAGCTTACATTGCGTTAGTGCTTCTGCTTTCTAAGCGCTTATCTGTAACATTTTGAAAGACTAAGGCAATGATGTATTCGCAAAATAATAAAACACACAGAAAGTCACATTTACTGTGGTAAAACATTAATATATTACCTACAAATGTGACCTGATCCATCATTTTGAATGAACGAGAAAAGTCTCAGCCATCAATAACAGATTAAGAAAAAATATAGAATTCACATATACAAATTAATACACAAATGTAATATTATATTTAACATTTTGGCAATATACTCCTCTCGAATTTATTGTTCTAGTCAAATAATGAACTACGGGTATTTGATGAGGTAAATGTCGTGCGTTAGATGACAAGCCGACTCCCCGCGGTTGAAACACAGATTTGGTATGCAGATTAAACATTTTAGTAATGTATACTGTATCTTTTAAAATCTCTGATATTTTCCATGTTGTGCTACTTGTACTAATGTACATACAGTTATACACCCACGGGCCGCGAGTGTTGCTCAGTGACGCTGCTCGAACTTGAGGTAAAAACAGTTTTGAACTGTCAAAATAATATTTATTTTGTGAATTTCATGATTTAAAAAAAAAAAAATGAAAATAAAATGAAAATCCTTATGTCTCATTTTGTTGGAGCAGGTCACAAATGTATCTTGTTTGGCTCAATTTGATTTCATAAACTTTTTAAAATTACATCCATTCATTACATTGAAAAAATATTTTTCTCTAGATATATTAACTTAATTTCATTTACACAATATATTTACACAATATAATATAATGTTGTGTTTTCAGGGTAATTTATAAAAATTCAACATGGTTTATGCTTTTCCCACCTCAGCACAGATAATATAAATATGCTTACTTTTTTGCATCACAACCAACCCTGACTTGATATAGAGTATGAATCTGATTTGACATATATTTTAAATTTTTCAATTATATTAAAAACCATTTGACTTATTGCAAACATTTTTTTAAACTTGTTTTATGATTATCTTATGTTTATGTTTATGTCATGTGATTAAGAAAGTGTTCTAAAGAAATAAAAAATAAAGTTAAAGAACTTGTTATAACTAAAAAATATTTCTGTGTGTTTATCAGACGTGTGCCAAACCTAAAATTAAAGGTTTATAAGATAAGCACCATAATACCGTGATACCGAGGTATTTTTTGTGATGGTTTTGATACCGTGAAAATTTCACACCGTTACATCCCTACTGCACAGTAACTGTCATAAACAATGTTCATCTGTAATTATTCAGCGAGGTAAACTACAATAACATATGAAATGAATGCTAGACAATGTTCAAGATAATGCAGAAAGCTCCATTCATGAGTGTAACATAACTTGGTTATACAGAAAATATATACATTCTATTATTATAAAACAATAGCGCATCGATATATCAAAATGACAGTTGTGATGGAATCACATCAATACTGAATTGTGTCAACATATTTATAATGTACAGTCTATTTTATAAACAGCTACTGTCATCATCCACCAAATTTAGCTAACAGCTATTGATAAAGCTGGCTAGCTAGCTAACGCCGACATTGACTGCATTTATACGATAGCCTATGTATCATGCAAAGTGATTACTTCAAACTACAGTCTCGCATAGTCAGACCTATATCCACACTTTGTTTTAGCCCTGTTCCAGCACTGGAGAGTCAAATATAATATACAGTCTCAAAGTTTGTAGTAAAACAATCATAAATGTGTAATTTTAATTATGCTACCTCATCTGTCAGTATGATGTCGGTGATTCACGTTGTCTCTTTGTACGTTACGTCATTTTTTTGCCCGATGCTCGCGACCCTATGGAGTGTGTGCACGAACGCGAGCACGAACAACA
This sequence comes from Myxocyprinus asiaticus, assembly GCF_019703515.2. Taxonomy (NCBI): domain Eukaryota; kingdom Metazoa; phylum Chordata; class Actinopteri; order Cypriniformes; family Catostomidae; genus Myxocyprinus; species Myxocyprinus asiaticus. The sequence goes on from NC_059386.1 coordinate 4,973,494, forward strand.
GGTAGCTGGCTGCAGTTCACTTAATGGCCACAGGTGTCATTAATAACAAGGGTTTCTGAATCTTACATACTGCACCTTTAAATAAATAAATAAATAACAGAAAGAGAGAGAGAGAGAGAGAGAGAGAGAGAGAGAGAGATTGAGATTCAAGTTAAAATGTATAAAGAGAACTGGCTTCTTTTCTACTGAAGACTTTCACTGGAATTACTGTTATTTCTGCTGCTGCATCCTGCAGATTAGTTAAACATAAGGTTTGCACATGCTCTTATGTAACTGTTTTTTATTTTCCTATTTTATAATGAAATGACATATTGTTAGAGGTTTTTGTTTCTTTACACAAAGATAACTTCCAATCAGTCCACACAGTGAATTATAGATGTTCTAAACTCATTAAAAAAAAAAAACAATAAGACTGGTATCGGATCGGGATCGGCCGATTCTGATAGTTCAAGTTTTGGAATCAGATTGGAAGAGAAAATTTTTTATCATTCCATGTTTCCATCCCTACTTTCATAGCTTATTAATGCTGGTAAGTCATTAATAAATGGTTCACAGTTGTCCACATTACATTAAGGTACACTTTCGTAGCTTATTAATGTTGGTAAGTCATTACTAAATAGTTAATGGGTGTCTACTTTACATAAAGGTGCACTATCATATCTTATTGATGTTGGTAAGTCATTAATAAATGGTTCAAAGTTGTCCACTTTAAATTAAGGTGCACTTTCATATCTTATTAATGTTGGTAAGTCATTACTAAATAGTTAACGGGTGTCTACTTTACATTAAGGTACACTTTCATATCTTACTGATGTTGGTAAATCATTAATAAATGGTTCACGGGTGTCTGCTTTACATAAAGGTGCACTATCATATCTTAATGATGTTGGTAAATCATTAATAAATGGTTCAAAGTTGTCCACTTTACATTAAGGTACACTTTCGTAGCTTATTAATGTTGGTAAGTCATTAATAAATGGTTCACAGTTGTCCACTTTAAATTAAGGTACACTTTCATAGCTTATTATGTTGGTAAGTCATTAATAAATGGTTCACAGTTGTCCACTATACATTAACATACACTTTCATAGCTTACTAATGTTGGCAAGTCATTAATACAGTAAATGGTTCATGGGTAACTCACACAGGCCATGGTTGTCCAGCTTGCATTATGGCATCTTTTTTAAGGCTGCTAAATAAGCTTGTAAATCCACCATACATCAAGTCTTGTATTACAAGATACAGATATTGTTGCTTAATTCATAAATGATCAATAAAATGAAGGGAAATAAAGAATATTGATATACCTTTGATAAGTGAGAGAAATTAAAGTTACAGGTATACATTATTGCTGTGGATGAGACATTCCAATTTTAATACGTAGGTTACAAATCTGCGTAACACCATTCTTTTGCCAAATACTCGACAAGTGACATGAGTTAAGACTTTAGGCGTAATGAATAGTAAAACACAACACTTTTTATTCCTCTCTATAATAATCTATTTGTGCTGCATCATGACATAAATCATGAATTATGACATTTTAAGATTTTGATTAAAATAAGTATGAATAAGTAAATATTTATAAAGCATTTATAACGTGTGTTTACATTGGCTTGCTATTTGGCAAGTATCACATGAAAGTCACTGCATATAAATAATTTCTAAAACATTTGTAGACGAGTTATTAGTCATAAATGAACCTCTTTATGAACCCTTTACAAAGGGAACCTTAATGTAAAGTTTTACCGAGAAAGTTAAGCCTCCGATACACTCACGGAGAAGTTCTTCACTTATAGCTAGAAAGAAGGTCGAAACAATCAAGCAATGATACATTATACTGTTTGCAAAAATGTTCTCTTTATAAAAAATCTAAACTAACCGCAAAAATTAAACAAATTGGCCACAAATTATTTACACATGTAAATGAGCTTGTGATTCACTGCAAATGTTTGCCAGAAGTTTACAACTCTTCACCGTTAGTGGTAAAGGTGGCAAACCTTTGGCAACAATAGACAACTTGCTGCAAGTTTGCCACAAAGCTCATTTGCATGTGAAAATTATCAGTGGTGAATTTGCGGCAAGTTTGCCATGAACTCTCCTTTTTTTGTGAGGGCAGACACCACGTCGCTGGGGCCGGCATTTAGAGGAGCACTTAAATATGAGACGCACACTGTTCTGTCAACCTACTGCATGTAAAAGATTAAACAATGTGTATAAAATCCAAATGAGATCAGTAAAATTAGCTGTTGTAACTACTCAATAATGATTTAAAGTAATATACATATATGCAGTAGATAATGAGTAATTTGTCATGCTTACATCATGGTGCTAATGATAACACGCTATAAGTGGTCATAATCTACACCAGTTACCCTCTGTTATTTTAGTTTATAAGGGATTTTGTGAAAAGAATCCACATAAGATCATGATATTTTTTTTTTTTACTTGTTTTTTAAGAAAGACTGCTGATACTACAGCAGTACAGATACAAACTGCAAAGATGGGTGTTTAGAAGGGTAGCAACTCTGCATTTCAGTATGTTCATGTTGACTAATCACGAATTAATGAAGAAATTAACCTGAAAAAGATGTTGCCGTCAAAGTAGGTGGAGCACCAGGTCACACCCACCAATCACGTAGAACAATAGGCCTTATCACAGTAGTGCCATCTTTGATTTTTGACAGGAATGAAAATGAGGCTGTGAGGGTAGACGTACAAGTCTCTTCAATGGGTTGTACAGGTGTGTGACGAGGAGGAGGGCGTGGCCGGGCTGTAATGATGGACGCCCGGCACTGAATCAGCCCAATCAGCCGGGAGAGGGTTAAAGAGGAGCCGGGGATGGCAGTTCGAGAGAGAGAGAGACGCACAAAGTTGTGTGTGCATGCGTCTCTCTCTCTCTCTCTCCCAAACTGGCGTCCCCGGCTCCTCTTTATCCCTCTCCCGGCTGATTGGGCTGATTTTTTTTATTTTTTTTGCTATGTCTTTCTAAAGAGAACATTTTCTTAAAGGGGCCATATTCTACACTTTTGTGGGGGTTTACATGTTTGTAGCCTTTAACGTACTTTTCCACATATAACTAGAGAATAAAACAGTAATTTCATTTAAAAAGGGATCCAAGCGATACCTAGAGACCAGAGTAACATAGACATTCGGGGGTAGGTTTTTTTCCTCACTTGGGCCAGTAAGCAACCACCCACAATGCATTGTGGCAGCGAGTTATGCATGGGCAAGAACCGTAATTCTATTTCATGTCTCAATTTTATTACTTTTAAGATAAAGATTACATTATTTAAAGAAAATGACACTTTCATTTACACCTTAATAATGCTTATATACCTCTCTTATCTCCAGGGTGAGATCACAAACTATAAACCATGTCTACAAACTATGCTTTCATCCAGCAGCGGGTCTCCATCCTCCCCAGAGCTTCAATAAAAGCTCTGCTCGATCCTAACAACAACAATACTGTTTCCTACAGAGCACGAATGCAATGGGATGCTGAACTGTGACTGGGTTCCTTTTTTCTGTGCTGGCTTCTCTGGGGGAGCCGGCGAGGCATGACACTGATGCAGTGCAAGGCAACCGCTGGAACTGAATGCAAGACCACTATGACTGGCACTCACAACACTCAAGGGCTACATTGTTCGTCATGTTGGCGAGTGAAGGGTAATGTATTATGTAGCATTTACATTGTCTGTCAAAAGTTTGGACACACCTACTGATTCTTTATTACTACTATTTTAATTTTTAGGACAATAGTAAGACATCAAACTAAGAAATAACACAAATGGAAGTATGGAAATTATGCAATGAAAAAAAACAATTATACATATGAAAACCATCTTCCTGGAATCCTTTTTAAACAGTATTGAAGGGCTTTACATGTGTGCTGGACATATAAACGTATATATATAGAGAGAGAGAGTACAAAAGTCGTAGGCACATAAGATGTTTCACAAAAAAAAAAAAAAAAAAAAGAAATCTTAAGATGGTTATTTTATATCTTATGCTTTAGTGTGAAACTATCAATCTAAACGTATACATTTTAGATTTCCAAACATTCCTTTTGCAGATAGAATAGAATTGAAGTAGAACAAGGAGATGGTATGGCCCTCAGATGGTAGAGCCCGGATCTCAACATCACTGAATCAGTCTTGGAATTACATGAAAAGATAGAAGCAATTAAGACAGCCTAAATATATAACTGTAAGTTCTCCAAGATGCTTAAAACAACCTATCTGCCAACAACCTTGAAAAACTGTGTGCAAGTGTAACTTGTTATATAACTGTAACTGCTGATCTCCTGGGATTTTCATGCACAACAGTCTCTAGAATTTACTCCGAATGGTGCCAAAAACAGAAAACATTCAGTGAGCGGCAGTTCTGTGGATGGAAACTACTTGTTGATGAGAGAGGTCAACAGAGAATGGCCAGACTTGTTCGAACTGACAAAGTCTATGGTAACTCAGATAACCACTCTGTACAATTGTGGTGAGAAGAATAGCATAACAGAATGCTATTCTGAGATGTGGGTTGGCGCTGTTTTGGCGGCACAAGGGGGACCTACACAATATTAGGCAGGTGGTTTTAATGTTGTGGCTGATCGGTGTATATTGCCATCAATTTGTAGGTAAACTATTTGCTCTAGATTTTTTTTTACATGTTTATTAGGTGCTACTAGTTTAAAAAAAAAAAGGGGAAATGGAAAATGCACACAAAAGTCATGCTCGGGTCTCAAGAGGTTAAATTAACCTACAAATTGGCCATTTTATTTAAAAATAAATAACATAAAATGTCATTTCCACCACAGATTTCTATTAAAGTAAATATATAAGTTTCTTGTTCTGTAAAGTAATTCACACATAGGCACAGTTTATATCCATCTACAAAACAAATTTCAAGCATTTAGGCATAAGCCTTTAGATCAAAAGGTTTCAAAGAACATGAGAAACATCAATTCAGTCAAGCATGTCCAAGATTCTTGATTGGTAGCGTGTGTACAAAGCTGTTTATAAGTTTATGGTGTGTTGCTAATTCTGAACCACAACTGTGCCTTAATTGGAGTGTGTGGATGAACTATGGTGCATTAATTTTGTACTATCGTTGAAAGATCTCCCTTGACAGGAAGCGAATACATGGAATCTCACCAAAATGCGATGAGTGTGAACAGCTATCGAACAGAATAAATTGATCCCCAGAGCAAGTTTTTATGTCATTATGATATAATTAAAGGACAAATTCTCATAGAGCATATGCAATTTGGCTCTGTGATGTTCATATTATCTGTCATATCACAAGGCAAACACTTGCGGTGCACTAAAAAAGGATGTATTAATTATCGTTTCATTTGTTTTTAGCAATTATATGGTAGTCGAGAGAATTGACCTTTTTGAAGATTCCCAGCATCTTAATATAAAATTAAGTATGAGTGGGGACAGTTTGTTTGTTGAATAAGTCACTGTGGCTTTAGACAATCTGCTTGTGATTGCACCATTAAAATAAAGCATACGATAACATCTGAATCGAAAGGATCTATCTGTGAGTGGAACAGTTTGAGAATCACTGTTCATTGTCCAACACTGGACAATGTGTAGCCAATCCCTACTGAAAAGAGCAGCATGACTTGTATGCTGGTCCCAGATGGTTAATGCTGGTTTAGGGCTGGTCTGGCTGGTGAAGCAATGCAAAACTTAGCTGGTGAATATGGCCAACAAGCAGGGTTGCAGTTAGCAAACTGTACTGTAATAGCCGGAATGTATTTTTGCCGATATTAAGAAGTATGGACCTATTGTCCCGTATTTAGCGGGATGCTCGATGTGCACCCCAATTCACAGCTCAAAACTGGTCCAACCAGGGAACCAATATCATCGCATAGCATCTCAAATGTTTCTCTGGTCATTCTGAAATGCCAGAGACAAAGGCTGTCATCAAAATGACTGGCTACTATACACCCACTTTTTCAGCCCACTTTGTTCCAGAAGAATTTTTCCCATTCATTTTTTTCATAGGGATTTCTTTAAATTATTCATAAAAGCATTTTAAGCCATAAACCAAACCAACCAACTCCAAGATAATTCACAACATTAATTTCAAGATTTTAAATAAATGACATAATCACAAATGAAGTAATCGGATTGCAAATGGCGTAATAAAAAAATAAATAAAAAAAAGGTAAAATATAAAACGATTGATTTAAAGTTGTTGATTATATAAGGCATCTACCACAGAAGTACACTGTACTCAGAGCTCTTTGCATAGTCTAAACTGCAAGTAGTTAAATAAATATTAAATTTAATAAAAGAGCCTCAGTGGCTTTCCCAGTGGCTCTATTGGTAAAGCCATTTCCATTTCCTTTCCATATTTTACATTTTTTCCACAGATTTTTCCAAAAGTAATGATTATATTCTCTTGAACACATGGGATGGAAACTTTTGCAATATTCCAATTCTTGCCATAAATTACATTTGCAACTTAGATAGAAAAATAGCTAATGTTAGTCACAAATCAGTAACAGTGTAGGGTTTAATTAACAACTAAAATTCGTACTTACCCAATACAATGACGACTGTCTTCAACAAGCTCATCATAGTGTCCCTGTTCCGCCGTTGACCCGAGCTGTGCCGGGACATCCTCATGGTCCGTTGTCTTACATACATGAATATGTGGGCGTAAAGAACAACCATCACCACAAAGGTTACCAGGTTGAAGATCGCCCAGAAGCCCAGGTAAGAATTGCTGTAGAGGGGTGCCATGTTGGAGCAGGTCTCTATAGCACAGATGCAGTTCCAGCCCACGCTGGGAATGGCACCCATGACAATAGACATGGTCCAAATGATGACAATAACCACAACTACTCGCCGATTACTCATGCGTGTGTGGAGTTGCATGCGGAACACCGTGATGTGGCGCTCAATGGCTATAGCCAGCAAGTTAGCAACCGAGGCTGTCAGGCTCGTATCGATAAGGCCCTGGCGCAACAACCATGTGCTAACCGTTAGCCTTCTTGTATTGGGTCCGGTGTTAAACATCAAGTAGAAATAGGCAAGTCCTGCAAAGAAGTCCGCAGCTGCTAGGTTAGCCATTAGATAGTAGATTGGGAAATGAAATCGGCGGTTGATGTAGATGGCCACCATCACGAGCAAGTTAGCAAGCATAATGAAAATACACACTGTAATACCGAGTCCCATTACTAGCTTGCTTACAGTATTCCATTCTGTGGCCAGATACTTCTTACTATTATTGTAAAAAAAGGCTATGGTTTCATTGTAGTAGCATTGTCTATCACCCATCCTGATTCCTGAAAGGTTATGTTTCTGCAAAAGATCGAGAAAAAAAAAGGTGTCAGACATTTTTTTAGCTTTAAACTGCACAAAAACATTTTCTTTAGCAGTGATTTTGGGTCCAGTTTTGTCTTGTTATCCAGTAGAAATAACATCTTTAACCCTTTCGCATGTACGATCATACCGGTGTAATTACACTAGGCTGGGCTCAGATGCGTACGATCAAACAGGTGTGATCTGCATTCATGCTGCTGTTTACCAGCAAAATCAGTTGTCATAATGAACCAACTGCTCAAATAGTCTTTTCAACATCACAATATCTTTATTTTTATATGTTACAAACGTTAAAACAATCACTAAATAAAGGTATAAACCGTGACCATCAGAGTGCACTGTTTAGATGCAGCGCTGCGGCAATGTTTTCTGACGTCAAAGAATATACAAACTAGTCAGTCCACTCGAGCCTTCTCCCATTCCGTCCATCACAACCACTTCCGGGGCCGGGAGAGTGGAAGGGCTAGGTTTTTAGAACCTTCTATGCTTCTGCTTTTGTATGCTTCTATGGCAATACAAACTCAGAATCCAATCTTGCTTTGCAACGAAAATATGGCGGTGTGCATAGCCGGCAAGCCAATTGCGATCGCATCTTATCTATCATAATCAATCATTATAAACATCTAAAAACCACAATATATGTTTGATAATATATAATCTGACCTTCAGTGCACCTGCTGTGATATAATCTGTCCTCCAGTGCATCTACTGTGAAGTGTGAGGTAAGATTTATTTTAATTACAGTGTGCATTAAAGAACTCACTCTGGGAGATCCGTTAGTTCAGGAGAAACTCACGTGTGAAAAGGTTAAAACAAGATCAGTTTACTAGGGAAGCAAAACTGCATACGATGTTAAGTAGGGCTGAGTATTTAATGCATTATTTTGTGTGATTAATTATATAAAATATAATGCATAAAAAAATAGCACAATCAATCATGCCTTCTGGCCTATACCTAAATTCCATAATAAAAGTATGTATTTTCCTAAAATCAGAGCAATTCAAGCTTGAAGTACATGTTACTTCATATTTTTACACAACTGGGGACAGTCAGAGTGCCTTAAAGGGATAGTTCACCCAAAAATGAAAATTCTCTCATCATTTACTCACCCTCATGCCATCCCACTTGTGTATGACTTTCTTTTTTCTACTGAACACAAACGGATTAATAGAATAATAAACAGATGAATATTTAAGTCCTTTTTTTATTTTTTACTGTCAATCTCCACTTTAACTTTCACCTTTTGTTTTTGGTGATTCAGATTCTTCGTGCATATCGCCACCTACTGGGCAGGGAGGAGAATGTAAATTAAAAATTACTTAAATATTGACCTGTTTCTCACCCACACCTATCATATCGCTTCTGAAGATATAGATTTAACCACGGGAGTCTTATGGATTATTTTTACGGTGCCTTTATGTGCTTTTTGGAGCTTCAAACTTTTGGTACCCATTTACTTGCATTGTGAGGACCTACAGAGCTGAAATATTCTTCTAAAAATCTTTATTTGTGTTCAGCAAAAGAAAGAAAGTCATTTACATCTGGGATGGCATGATGGCCAGTAAATGATGAGAGAATTTTCATTTCTGGGTGAATTATCCCTTTAATTCAACTCACAAGCTGCGCTGCCACAGAACAAGAGCCAGTCACACAGGTGTATCTTGACAGCTGGACCAAGCACAACAGAATGCAGGGATCTCGTAACTAGTAGTTTCAACTACCTTTAACTTGACACAGCATCCTAAAATCCAGGCGTATATGATGCTGAAAGCCAGTGAGACCTTTCAAAAGCGTCAATCTGACACACATGTACATAGACTGACAATTTCATTCAAAATAGCACAGACTGTGAAAACAGGACAGATTGACAAGCTCATTAAGTTTATGTTCAATGATATGGGAATAAAACATACAATTATATTGACTTCTAAAACCACTTTTTGTGTAGTCTAATCAATGCTTTACTCATCTTGCACAATAATGCAACATATTTCAATCTGAATATGCTATATGTATATTCAGTATATTCATATTATGAATTATTTATAGGGCTGTCAATCAATTAAAATTATTAATCAAATTAATTGCATACATAAATATTTGCTGAAAAAGCCCCTCAAATAACAATAATTCTATATATAATGTTTAAATGATTATAAATAGTTATATTTAAATAATTATAAATAATATATATATATATATATATATATATAAAATAAAAAATTATAATTCATATAATTAAAATGCGTTACATTATTTTGGCACACAAGTACAATCCAAAAAGTGGCTTTAGAATGCAATATATTGTTTATTTCCATATTACTGAACATAAGCCAGTCACTGGCCTACAGTTCACAGCAATCCATTTTGAAATTAAATTCATCAATCGTTCCAAGATTTATTACAATAGCTTGTCTAAGGACGCGTCAGTGTACACCCGTGTCAGATGGTCGCTTTTGGAGCGTCTCGGTTGCGTCGCGTCATAAACGTAACATTTTTAGGTCACTGTGTCAAGTTAAACGAAGTTTGAAACTTTGAAAAACACTTCTTGAGATCCCAGCCTTTGGATTTGCATTCCTTCAAGCTGTTTCAATGCATGAGCATGTTCTTATCTTGTGTTGTCTGCTCTCGGTAAGTGTAGTTTGTTCTCTGTATAAGCTACACATTGCCTATACAGAGGGTTTCGCTTACTGCCACCTGGAGAAAAAGGTGGTGCTGCAAGCTTGAATTGCTCAGATATAAGGAATATTCCTTATTACGGTCCGGATACATGATTAATTGCGTAGATTTTTTAAATATAATTAATCGCGCTGAATCAACACGTTAAATCGACAGCCCTAATTATTTATATTGGATGCATTTCTCTGCAAATATTGATATACTGTGATTAATTTTATGAATTAATCGGCATGCATGTAATTAATTCAATTAAAAATTTGAACTGATTGACAGCCCTAATATTAAGAGTTGTTTCGAGAGAATATATCTTTAATTGGATAACATTTTAACTCCCCTATTGGAAAATGGTTATGTTTTAAGCATAAATCTATCTAAATTTAGTGAGTTTTATGCTTAAGATTAGAAAAGACAATTTTCCAATGGGGTAAGAAAAACAAACTTAATTCAAGATGTCTTCTCTGTAAACAAGTCTTAATGTCTTGTATAATTTTTCTTCTTTATTAAATGCACTGGGTTAGGGATGTTAAATATTTTTATGGAAAACAAGACAAATATACTGATCAAGACTTTTATGCAGCCTAGTCATCACATTCAACTGATAACATTACAAATGATAAAGGTCATACATGGCTTAATGTTTTTGCATATTTTATAGCATGTAATTTTATATGTGCTGCATACACAGTAAACTTGCCAACTACATTCATTTAGGCAAATTGATTTAGAGACACATGCACAATAATTCAACAATTCATAATTCTGAAATAAAGTGTTGATGTATTTTCTGTCCCTCTGACAATAAACAAGAGCATTTTAAATCCACGGTAAACCCTTTTTCCTCAAAAACTGTTTATAGGCCCCTCAACAACATGTGCATTATGGACAACAACAAGCAATATCATTGACCTCAAAAATGAGTCTTTTACTCTGTTGATGTTTCACAAACATGCAATTGCCATCTGGTCCTGTTTTATTAGCATCTTACCTCATAACATGACCTGTGAAACCCATCAAACAAGGAAATGCTAGCAGCTTGCATAAACACACACACAGATACACACACAGACACACACACACACACACACACACACGCATGTTGGTGCGACTATCCTAATGAGGACTCTCCATAGACATAATGATTTTTATTCTGTACGAACTATAGATTCTATCTCCTACCCCTAAACCTAACACTCACAAAAAACATTCTGCATTTTCAAAAAAACTTTGTTTAGTATGTTTTTTAAGCGATTTGATTTATGGGAACACTAGAAATGTCCTCATAAACCACATTTATAGCATAAAACCCTTGTAATTACCAGTTTGTAACCTAAAAAAGTACACACACACACAATAGTAGTCTGTAGAAAGGGCTTTAGACTCTGAAAGAAAACTATTAAACACATCAATGCAAGACTTCTTTTAAATTGGCCGACTGTCACTCCCCAAACAACCAGCACAGGAAACATGCCTCATCTGGGTATTTCAAGAGCCTGAGTGTGTTTCTGTAATTTAACCCGAATGTGTATGTAAAGTTACCAGTGAAGTTTAACAGTGCTCACTATTTTTTAAGCTAAAGAAACACTTTGGAAACATTTTTCTCAAGTATATCTGCAAAACACTTACAGAACAAAACACTGCATAACATTACAGAGTTAATCAAATTCATTGTTAATACTTACTGATGATGTTTGTGGTTTTGTTTTCCCACCAAAATGATGTCAGATCATGGATAATGATGTCTTTTATTATTTAAAGGGTTATTCCAAAGGAACACCATGGAAAGTGATATTTAGGACAAAGGCAAAACCTATATACAGTAACAGCAAATACAAATTACCTTGTGATAAACAGTAAGTGCATAGCACTGTGTTGGTGTGTGAAAACCTGGTAACATTCAATATAAGCTATATAAAATTTAAAAAAAAAAAACATTTCAATGCAATAATTTCTTTTTCCCATTCCTAAAACTCCCATACAGACATTTTTTGTTTCTGCTTTCATGAATGCTATCTCACACTCTGCCTGCTATCAACTGTTTAGAGCTCAAATGCCAAACGAGAGTGGATGACCTTTTCATAGTTATTGTGTACTTCTAAACCTATCATCACCACACATTGGTCCATAGTTCTGGAACACAGGCAGACAGATCCTGTCATTGTGTGTGGATATGTTTTATCATATAGCCTCAGGCCTCTGATCTCCCTAAACTAAAGGCAATGGACAAAAGCGGTCTGTGCACAAATGTCTATAAACTTCCTCTGCCAACAGAAGTCATGCTCAAAACCACAGTTTCAGCACTATAATCTATAATGATTAAAGAGAGTGGAAAGGAAATTCCAGTTTGACCTTGACATTGTGCAGTTGATAACATTGTATCTTCACTTTTCAATATCTCCTGCTAAAACCACAGTGCAAGAATTTTAAGGAAACATTATGCAAAAGTAAACACTTACTCTTAATAGCTTAGGAGTTATGTAGCATATGATGTAGAATAATTACTTTGCAATTTGTTCAATGTACAGTTTCAAGTTATAGTAGTTCCCCTCAAGTTCACACAGGTGCCATAGCAGAGTAACTACAAGTTTAGTTCATCATATCACGTTCACCACTAACGGTTTTTAATTTTTAACAGTGTGTGTATATATATATATATATATATATATATACACACACACTCACTGAGCACTATGGTCCTAATAAAGTGGCCGCTGTGGTCTTCTGCTGTTGTAGCCCATTCTATAATAATTTTTTTTTAATTTTTTTTTTTTATAATTTTCTTTATTTATCACACATTATACATTTGCACATATACAGTGAAATTCTTCTTTTTCACATATCCCATCTAGGCTGGGGTCAGAGTGCAGGGTCAGCCATGATACAGCACCCCTGGAGCAGATAGGGTCAAGGGCCTTGCTCAAGGGCCCAACAGTGGCATCTTGGCGGTGCTGGGGCTTGAACCCCCGACCTTCTGATCAGTAACCCAGAGCCTTAACCGCTGAGCCACCACTGCCCTGATTCACCTCAAGGTTTGATGTGTTGTGCATTCTGAGATGCTATTCTGCTCACTACAATTGTACAGAGTGGTTATCTGAGTTACCGAAGCCTTTCTGTCAACTTGAACCAGTCTGGCCATTCTCTGTTGATCTCTCTCATCAACAAGGCATTTTCGTCTGCAGAACTGTCGCTCACTGGGTTTTTTTTGTTTTGTTTTTTTGGCACCATTCTGAGTAAATTCTATAGACTGTTGTGCATGAAAATCCCAGGAGCTCAGCAGTTACAGAAATACTCAAACCAGCCCATCTGGCACCAACAATCATGCTATCGAAATCACAGAGATAACATTTTCCCCCATTATTATGGTTGATGTGAACATTAACTGAAGCTCCTGTCCCATATCTGCTTGATTTTATGCATTGCACTGCTGCCACACAATTGGCTGATTAAATAATCGCATGAATAAGTAGGTGTATAGGTGGTCCTAAAAAAGTGCTCAGTGAGTGTATATTATCAATTAAAAAATGTCGTCAATCGATTACATTTTTAATCTTATTAATTGTAAGATATGCTGATTGATTAATCGAATTAATCACATAAATCAATATTTGCAAAAATAATAGACCCCCAAATAAAGATAATTAAATATCATAATAAGAATTTATTTTATAAATATAATAAAACATTACATTATTGTGGCAGAAGAGTAAAGCATTGATTAGAAAATACAAAAATTTGTTTTAGAAATCAATATTTTGTTAGTTTTATTCCTGTTATTGAGCATAAGCCTACAACTGGCCTACTGTCCACAGCAATCCATTTAGCAATTGAGTTAATTAATCTGTCTGAGGAAAGGCTGTTTGCACAGGATGCATTCTTGCGTTTCCACACTATTTTTGTTTGTGTACACATACGTCAGATGGACACTTTTGGAATGTCTCACTGTGGTTGCGTCACATTTCACTGGTTTTCCTATGTCTCTAGCTATAAACGCTGCATTATTAAGATGCTGTGTAAAGTTAAATGCAGTTTGAAACTTCTGAAAAACAGAGCTGACTGGCCCGTGCTGACTGCAACTCACAAAAACACTTTAAAAGTAGGCTTGTGCTATCTTCTTTTTTAAATAAATGCCTCTTGCTTTGATACTTTGGTATCAATGACATTCTTACATTTTTAAGTGTGGCTTAAGTGAACAAATACTTTTTAGGGCCACTGTAGTTTCAATAAACCCAGCTCAACAATCCTTGCATGCGTGTGCCTGTTTATTAAGTGATTTATCAATGACAATCTTGGAAGCATATCGCAATAATAATAAAAGAGTTTGTTTGAAACACCTCATCAGAAAATTGATCAGATCTTAATCAACACTTTGAAATGGCATCAAAATCAAATATTGCTATGCAATATAAATATTGCACAGGAAACTTTGTGAGGGTGGGGAATGAGCAACAGCACCAGCCTAGATTCATTTCAGTATTGGTCCCCTGCCTGTCTGAGAGCACAATGCAGGCATTTTTCTGCATCCATCCTGTCAAAAAGCAATGAAACCCAGTTGTTACAAAGAAAAAGTTGTTCACGTAGCAGCATAGACTATGTGAGGCAATGCTGCCAATGTGATTCACACCAAAATGATGCTAATTTATGCCCATAATTAGGCAGGCATCTGCAAACTGTTAACAATCCAGGGAGAATGCAGAAACCCAGGTAAAGCAGTGGATTTATTCACAAACGTTTCACAAATCATATTCACAAACTTTTATTAGATTCAAAAGCAATTCTGCACTGCAAATGACATATTACAAATTATAATGTCAATATTTGTGGTAAAGCTCTTGTAACTGAGAACTCATGGCATACAAAGCACTTTCCCGGAACCCGTATCCAGTATTCTACCTCCTAGATCTATTCCAGAACATCATCCAGACCCCCCAAAGACAGCTTAGTTTGGGGACAGTCATTTGTTTCAGTTCTTCATTTGGTCACCTCAGGCAAAATCCTGTAATCATTGTCATAAGTCCTTGTTTAGCGTACTCCAGTGTCCTCCTGCCAAAGCTATGTTCAACTTGAACCCAGTTGCAGAGACTGTGATAGTAACATTAACTTTGCACCCTTAGGCTCTGGCAGGTCCCTACAAACTAAATTCATTGGGGTGCTCAGGAGTTCACTTAATGTGTTCCTGGACTGTTGATCAATATGTCCACATGACCAGGGGGCAGGTACAGGTCCAAGTCACGCTGGTGTTGGTCATTCAAGGAATTAAAGGGTGATCAAAGTGTTCAAGCTGGGTGGTCAGAATATGGTTGAATAACCCCACAGTCTTGTTTGCTCAGGGGGTACAAGGGGGTGGAATGAGTCTTCTTTTTCCCTGCCACTAGCGGAAACTTCTGTTCTTCTTCTAGTGTCCTATACTGGCAGATGATCTCTTGCATACGTTTTTCTGTGATAGTAAGGGGTTAGGGGTTGCACAGACTAGCCGACCATTTGACTATAACTAATGTAGTCAAAACTTACAGCCTGTAGTTGACTAGTCGCTTTCCATTTGATTTACAAAACACGTGGAGGATTTAACGAAACGTAGGATGGCAAGAGACGACTCATACATATTAATGAGGAAAGCTCCAGTAGTCTAAGGCATACGCCGTATGCCCACCTATCTTTCTAATGATTTTGCGTATGCCCACTTAAAATAAGTGATGATAGAGTAGACTTTTTCAATTTACTAACGCGATGCCACAGCACTGTTGAGTGATTTTAAAATTTTTTTTAAGTGTACAGAGATTCTCTCTAAACACGCACTTAGCTACGGGAGGTGTGAGTGCAACTGATGGCACAGGCAAGACAGACAGTCTGACTAAGCTGTTCCACCAATCAGAATGTTCATTTCAGATGTGATTGAATATTTACTAACCAATCATATTTTTAGTTTCAGTAAGGGGGACATTTACAGCGTCTAATAGATACAGTCTGCAAGAAGCCCCGCCCACTCGTGGGGGAAAGCAGAGCCCTGTTACCATAGTTACTCATTCATTACTATGAGAAAAACGGGGAGAAATATCCAATAGATTTGGCTATTGTAACAATGAAAAACATGATGAAAAGCTGTTGTGCGTATTTTTTTTTTACACTTCAGACAAAGCCAAAAAACCTGGTACTGATTTTGTTTATCTCATTCCAACCGACACAAATAGAAGCCAAAAGAAGTCCATTTCTGAATGGAAAAAATACATTTCTAACACATTTTATATATGTACTGTATATAAATATAAGTATATTAATTTTAGAGGCTGGTTGCATGTTTTATTAAATTGTATTAAAAAAATTTGGTGTGTTTGGGGGGGGGGGGGGGGTCCTTCATAAATTCACAGTAAACCCACCTCTTCAGACACTACTACACCACTGAAAAGCTATACCTGATTTGTTAGGATTAGGGGTTGGTTTACAGTTGCTCTGACCAATCAGGTAGCACTTTCCTGATCAATATTACTGAATATTCCAATCGGTTATCGCTATAATATAAATTACACTTCCCCTGCCATCCTATGTTTCTAAAAATTGTAAGCGAGTGTGGAGCTCGATTGCTCTGCACTGAAAGACAACTGGCTCAAATGTACTTTGATAAAGATGACACAAATACTACAGTAATCTCTGATTTACACAAAAGGACTTCAAATATAACAGAAACACCAATATATAAATATAACGAAACCAGCTGGCGCTAGCTAGTGGATCAGCACAACTTTTGGGACATCTGACCTGGTTGCTTTTTGTTGCTTCAAGAACATGATTTGGTAACAGTTAGAAAAGCGTTTCAAGTTGGAGTACGATGACATTGATGGAATGCATCCCCATCCAGCACGCTAGATCCCAGCTCCACCCGCAATCATTTGATCAAGCAGCTGCAAGAGGAGGGGTAACCGCCTGCAGCTACAGGTAGTCCAGACTACACTAAAATATGTCCAGACACTTATGTTAACTTTTAGGTACATTAAAGCTTGACGTATGCCTACCTGTTGTTGCACATTTCTAATAAAATGTGCTTACGAGGAGATAACGTAATGGTTGATGTTTATTCCATTTGATCTCTTCACATAAAAACGTTATGACTAGTCAAATTCAACTCGACCAATGGGCTCGACAAGCCCACTACTAAAGGTGAAGTATGTAACTTTTTTATGTCAAAATACATTCTACTATCCCAGTTTATTGTTCATTGGCAACTAAAAGTAAGCCATTCGTGGGGTTACCTCCCCCAAAAGCATAAACACTGAGCCTCCCAGGCATTATCAAAACATTGATGTTTTTATTTTGAGCGGCCCACTCAGCTCCACCCATCCCTTTCTAACTAAACCTATAGCATGATTTTGGGGCATGGCTACTTTAGCTCGCTGTTCAGCCGGGGAAATATCATCCATGGCATACATGTACAGAGGAAAATAAATTAAACTTCGTCTAAAGATGTTAAAGATAAAATCTGAAGACTTGCTAAAATACGCTGAAACTGTGGTGTCGTTATGCTTACTAGTTACCAGAAGAACCATCCTACCTCATGTGCTGGATCCCCCGCACCGCACACCCAGCTGCCGTTCAAGGTTGTATTAAAACATACTTTATTTTTGCAATTCCGTTTGGTGCCACTAGTAGCGCAGAAATGACACACTTCACCTTTAAAAATCAGTAGTCTTGCAACCCCTAGTAGTGGTCCTGAACCAGGCATTTCCCATTTTCCCAATACGGTCTCGTATTAAAACGCTCAATATGCTCAAGTGTCTTGTATTTGCATAGTGAAAACTTGGCTACCCTAGCACCATCTGGAAACTGTGGGAATGGACAAACTATGGTTCCCAGGTATTCAGTTACAAACAATTATACTGGCTAAAGCAGATGACCAAAAAAACAAAAAAACAAAAACATAAAAACAAGTAGATCAAGTAGAGCATGATAAAATAAACACAATTCAACAGTCACAATGCATGCTAGACAACCGCAAGTAATCTGAGCAAGAGATTGCAATGTGAATATTTCAGCATTGTTTGAAATAAGCAGTCAAATTAAAATGTGGAGTTTTCCAAGTTGCATTATAAAGATATCCTTACAAGATAGATTCTGTGTTTCTCAATCAATACCATTTTAAATCATGTGTAACTGTCAATACCACAATAGCTATGTTTCCATCAACGTTTTTTTATGCGCATTTTGGGATATCGCATAAAAACTGCTGGATGGAAACACCAAGATGCGAATAAATCTCCAAAACACGCATAAAAAAAATATACGCTCACTTTATGGGAAATACATTTTTTATTGGATAAGAAGGTGCATAAACTATGATGGAAACACATTTACCGAAATAAACTCCTATTGAATTTGTTAGGAATAAAGATGTGCATCAAAAAGGTCATGTGAATGAAAACTTTCATTACTGGACTAACCAGCGGATCAATCATTGCATCTGAAATGTTGCTCTAGTCATCCTGAAATAACGGTGTCTAGAAAATCCAAAGCCTAGAAAGAGTTTGCAGAGCAAATAAGTCGAAAACAAATTTGAACTGTATGGAAGGTTGACACTTTTGAATAATATATCTTATAGATCCGCACGGTATAGTCATATGGATGGACGAACGCACATATATAGCGCTCCCAGAAATGTGTGATGCGCTGTCGCTCCCAAACATGAGACAAAGTTCTTTACAGTGTTTTGTCTGCATGCTCTAAACCGCCAGTATTTTATTAATAAAACACTCACAGTGGCTAGAGTTTCTCTGGAAGTGACGATTTCATCCTTTTGAACACCCTTGGATGGAAATGCAGCTTTATTCGCACATTGTTTTTGTGATAATATGGTTTTTCACATAAAGTAAATTCGCAACTTGGATGGAAACATAGCTATAGTCACTAGTTGCATCATTGACAAGATGCTTTTCTTTTTTTAAGTATTTCCATGAGAATGAAAGCAGTCAAATGCACATTTGAATAAAGCCTTCAAAAGCCATGAAGCCTCCTTTTCGAAAACAGAAACATTTAGGCTATGTTCACACAGGCAGAAAAATCTGATTTTTTGGCCAATCTTACTCAATTCTGTCAATAATGATGGCCACGCTGTAGGATCGTTACAAAAGAATTTTCTATAAAACAATTACTTAAAAACTGAGTTCAGAATGACCATTTTATTACACCTTTAAACCCTCCAACAGTGGAAGGTAAAGTCTGAGGCAAATAGGGCACAGGGTTGAACACTTCTGAATGGAACCCGCCCATGTGTCATGTACTGTATATGTTACAGGGCAGCCAAAGCAGTGCAAACCTCTTTTAAGATAATACAGACATTGGCTTTACTCACCCAAAGAGATGCCCTAATGTGTGTTAGTTTGTGAATGTCTCACACGAATACGGGACACTTGAGCATTTTGAGCGCTCCAATACAGGGTGGGGATCCTCTTTAAGAGTCTTGCTGTTCGACAATTTTATGCTTCAATACGGGACACAAAGCCTTAAATACGGGATGTTTTTCCTACCTGCTAAAATACAGGAAAATAGGCGTCTCGTATGGAATAAAATATAGGACGTCTGGCAAAAACGGGACAGTTGTAAACCCTATCAGTAGGGCTGGGTGATGTGGCCAAATAAAATTATCACAATATTTTTTTTTTCATATCGTTCAATATAGATATTTATCACAATATACGTTTCATACCATTAACAGGGGTCCACATGTTTGTTAGACCTCAAGAATTAATTTAACATAACTTGTTTGTTTATTAGTAAACCCCAGAGGGTAAGGTACCTTTAAAGTGTTCTTGAGGTCCACATGTTTGTTAGACCTCAAGAATGAATTAAACATAAATTGTTTGTTTATTAGTAAACCCCAGAGGGTAAGGTACCTTTAAAGTGTTCTAGAGGTCCACATGTTCTTGAGGTCCACATGTTCTTGAGGTCCACATGTTTGTTAGACCTCAAGAATGAATTAAACATAACGTGTTTGTTTACAAGTAAACTCCAGAGGGTAATGTACCTTTAAAGTATATTCAGTTTAAGATTTTATCCTACATAATGTGTGTGTGACCTCTTTTCGATGAAATATCGGCAATTTCAAATTCAGCTGATGATTGACTACACACTCCACAATCCAGCTCAGTAGGTGGCGGTAATGCACCAAAAGCTGGATTGTCAACCACAAATAAACATCACAAGAAGAAGAAACACTTTCTTGCCTGTGACAGCACTATAGATCATAATAATAATTCCTTACATTTATATAGCACTTTTCTAGGAACTCACTAGCTGAGTTTTCCGGCTATTT
Source organism: Myxocyprinus asiaticus (assembly GCF_019703515.2). Lineage (NCBI taxonomy): Eukaryota > Metazoa > Chordata > Actinopteri > Cypriniformes > Catostomidae > Myxocyprinus > Myxocyprinus asiaticus. Next base: position 4,993,801 of record NC_059386.1, read on the forward strand.
TCAGGTGTGAGCTTCATTTACATAATCACCGGCCAGGTGGAAGGAGACGGAGTACGCATTAGGGTCTTCAAGCGGGAGGTTGTTAATCCCTTGACCGTCGGGACTCTCTGCTGAGATCAAACTTCACAAACTTCTACACAGCATCCAGCTTGTTTGAATGTGTATGTACTTGTTACCGCTACTGTGAAACACTTATTGTTGTTCATGGTTATTGTTTATGCTCATGCGGTGCTCTTGCTCTCTGCAAGCATCAGGTTGATTGGCAGCGGAAATGGTGCGTGATAGTGAAGCGTTGAGAAAAGTCTAAGGCAGTGGTTTAGTGCGACACATGGCCTCCATTCTTAATGGATGAGTGTGACAGACCCACCCACTGAGGAGGGCAAGATCAGCAACAACAGTCGCTAAATGTGACACCCCTACCGCAATGGAGTTATTCTGAGTCTGCTAGTGTGGTGCTTCAGTGGGTAACAAGGTGAGAGCTGCAGGGTGATATGCTGCTGGCAAATGTGGCCAAGTATTGTATGAAGCGGGTGTGGGTGTGAGAAGCCATCTGTTATTAAAGCCAAATGTTAACAGCAACTGTCAAAATGCAAAAATAAGCATCAAATGCATCGCCATGACAAACCAGTTTTCACACTTCTGATTCTAATATCTCATTTGTTTTCTCCTTCTAAATGATATTAGCTATATGTGCAAACAACATGGGACATCATATTAATTGACATATACTGTAGCATAGCAGTGTATGTGGTTCATATTGTCAAAAAAAAAATAAATAAATAAAAAAAAACAGATGCTACAAGCTCCAATCTGTTCAGGATTTGCTAATTTACTTTTAATCAAGTTGTACCTCAGTTACTGTTAATGAGGATTGGATAGCTTTTAGACTTGCAGCAAAGCAAATATTTCTAGATACAAAACTTGCATAGTTTTGGTTTGCAAACAAACAGGGCATCTTTATGTTTTGTCATGATCGATGCCTTTATTTTGAGATTTAGACAGGTCTATTGTATCAAAACCACAAAATCTATATAAAGTGTTTAAAGTCAACTTCAAAAGGAGTTTACAACCCATTTTAATTCCATAATAAGATGTATTTTCAGGTGAAATTCTATTCAAAGATTAAATTAAAAACAATAAAGAATTGATTTTATCCATCAGTGATTGATTGAATTGTGAAAAGTGGGTGTTACATTAACAAAATGGAGCCAGGAGGTTGGATGGGAGATGTAAAAAGTTATAGGGATTGGTGATGCCAGAAGTTGAGCCATAAGAAAGTAAACAGAGTGACTTTTTATTTTTATGTCATCTCTAAAAAACTCTTAAAATTGTAAACACCTAATAAGGGCCTTCATATTTTCTTCAGAATAGCATTACTTCTTGGAATTTAACTTCATGCAGTAGGATATCACACAATTCAAGCATAAAATTATCTAATTCTTGAGAAGGTTGATGAGATTGAAATCTACATTCTGTTCTCCTTGGCTCAGTGATATTTAAATCTAGACATGTAAGGAGTGACTCTGCACTCTGACCCCAGCTTAGCTGGGATATAGATGCAAAATGTATAATGTGTGACAGAATAAAGACTTCTTCTTTACTATATTTTGATGACTGGAATCACTCTTGAATTTGTTTTGCAGTGTGCATGGGGGCATTAGCTCCCTGAAATATTGGAACTTCAAGGCAGAACTGTTTTGCATATAGATAGGAGACACCTGGTTCTGTAAAGTGTTCTTGTATTCCTTGGAAGTTCTATAACCTTGCAAAACAACCATCCGAACTAATGACTCCCACAAGATGGCTGCCCAAATCATTATGAAACACCCACAATGTTTAACAGTTGGCAACAGACCTAGAATCCTCTGGATTTCTCCAAAGTCAAATTTACTTGGATGAAGGAAATAGGATAAAGGATGATATATTAGATTTCTTTCCATTACTCTTTCCATTACTCGGGGGATCCAGGTTTTTGTGCTTCATGAATCTTTCTCTGGATTACCCATAATTCTGGATAGTCTTTAAATACAAATGATTTCCAAATTGATAAATTCCAGCTCACAATGCTCAGTTTGTTGCTGAGAGTGGGTCACAGGGGTTCATTTTTTAGATAAATTTTTAGGTTGTACTTTTGCTTTATTAAATAAACAATCATGTAAAATGTACCTCTGTTAAAGGAATAGTTAACTTTCACTTTCATTACATGGAAAAGTGTAGTCAGGAAATTCTGCAGAATGTATCCTTTTGTGTTCCATGGAAGAGAGTTAGTAAATCATGACAGAATTATCTTTTTTGCCTGAACTATTCCTTTAATGAGCTTTGGTGAATGAAAGCTGTACTTTGCCAAGTATGTTCATAGTATGTCAATATTTAGCATCATTACTTTTCAAATTTACTCAGACTTATCTCTCAGTGAAATCGGAAAAAGCAGGATGACTTTCTTCAGATAAACTTGGTTTGTGCTTACCAAAAATTGGCCCACAGTGGCCAATGCGGTAAGTATTGTTGGGCGTATGGGCATGTGTGAGCTCTTTTTATGCATGTAATGTTCACAGAGGGGTGCCAAACGAGAGTTGTGACGCGAGTTGTTTTCAGCAGTACAGGCTTTAATACAGTGAAGAGGAATGCACATTTTAAAAACTTGTTACTGATTATTATTGAAAATTATTAACACGATTACTTCCTGGTTTCAACACAGGATCCGAACCCAGGTCTCCCACGATGCTGACGTAACAAATTTCAGTTGCGCCACAAGGAAAGATACAGTGCATCCGGGAAGTATTCACAGCGCTTCACTTTTTCCACATTTTGTTATGTTACAGCCTTATTCCAAAATGGATTAAATTCATTATTTTCCTCAAAATTCTACAAACAATACCCCATAATGACAACAGGAAAGAAGTTTGTTTGAAATCTTTGCAAAATTATTAAAAATAAAAAACGAATGTACATAAGCATTCACAGCCTTTGCCATGACACTCAAAATTGAGCTCAGGTGCATCCTGTTTCCACTGATCATCCTTGAGATGTTTCTACAACTTGAATGGAGTCCACCTGTGGTAAATTCAGTTGATTGGACATGATTTGGAAAGGCACACACCTGTCTATATAAGGTCCCACAGTTAACAGTGCATGTCAGAGCACAAACCAAGCCATGAAGTCCAAGGAATTGTCTGTAGACCTCCGAGACAGGATTGTATCGAGGCACAGATCTCGGGAAGGGTACAGAAAAATTTCTGCAGCATTGAAGGTCCCAATGAACACAGTGGCCTCCATCATCCGTGAATGGAAGAAGTTTGGAACCACCAGGACTCTTCCTAGAGCTGGCCGCCTGGCCAAACTGAGCGATCGGGGAGAAGGGCCTTAGTCAGGGAGGTGACCAAGAACCCGATGGTCACTCTGACAGAGCTCCAGCATTTCTCTGTGGAGAGAGGAGAAACTTCCAGAAGAACAACCATCTCTGCAGCACTCCACCAATCAGGCCTGTATGGTAGAGTGGCCAGACGGAAGTCTCTCCTTAGTAAAAGGCACATGACAGCCTGCCTGGAGTTTGCCAAAAGGCACCTGAAGGACTCTCAGACCATGAGAAACAAAGATTGAACTCTTTGGCCTGAATGGCAAGCGTCATGTCTGGAGAAAACCAGGCACCGCTCATCACCTGGCCAATACCATCCCTAGAGTGAAGCATGGTGGTGGCAGCATCATGCTGTGGGGATGTTTTTCAGTGGCAGGAACTGGGAGACTAGTCAGGATCGAGGGAAAGATGAATGCAGCAATGTACAGAGACATCCTTGATGAAAACCTGCTCCAGAGCGCTCTGGACCTCAGACTGGGGAGAAGGTTCATCTTCCAACAGGACAACGACCCTAAGCACACAGCCAAGATAACAAAGGAGTGGCTCCGGGACAACTCTGTGAATGTCCTTGAGTGGCCCAGCAAGAGCCCAGACTTGAACCCGATTGAACATCTCTGGAGAGATCTGAAAATGGCTGTGCACCGACGCTCCCCATCCAACCTGATGGAGCTTGAGAGGTCCTGCAAAGAAGAATGGGAGAAACTGCCCAAAAATAGGTGTGCCAAGCTTGTAGCATCATACTCAAAAAGACTTGAGGCTGTAATTGGTGCCAAAGGTGCTTCAACAAAGTATTAAGCAAAGGCTGTGAATACTTATGTACGCGTGATTTTCTTTCATTTTTTATTTTTAATAAATTTGCAAAGATTTCAAACAAACTTCTTTCATGTTGTCATTATGGGGTATTGTTTGTAGAATTTTGAGGAAAATAATGAATTTAATCCATTTTGGAATAAGGCTGTAACATAACAAAATGTGGAAAAAGTGAAGTGCTGTGAATACTTTCCGGATGCACTGTAAACATGTTGGAGCCGATGCAAAAATGTCTGTTAGGAGATGCCGCTTGTCAGTGAGTCGGCATAATGTGACTGATTCTAGGGTACTGGAACTCTCAGAAACAAATTTCCTATTTATCGTGTGTTAATGTTGATTTTTTTCAAGTTTCCTTTGACAATGGATATAATTTTGTAGTTGTGAAAACTCAATAATGAAAGTCTACATTTTATAGCTGACACAACTCTTAACAGGCAATCAACTCCTTGACCCACCATTGCAAGAATTTGTTATTGTAATTCAGATACTTTTAAGTTAACTTCTTTTTCATGTGGTGGTTCTTTTATTTTATACACCATTATTTTTCAAAATGTTATACTCAGTCAGGTTGCTTTTTTAAGGTTATTACAAGTAAGGTAAAATTAGAGTACTTTGCTTGTACAGTCTCAAACTTCACAGCTAAACTCTCCTGAATTCCTACACAACAGTGTTAAGAGTGTAACAAAAGAGACTTTCTGTTTCATATCTGAGACCTGACTAGAGAGCTGTGTTATTAGGCTGACATCAGTGTTTAATTTGTGAGTCATATCTGAGCCTATTAGAACATCCTAACTGGAAGTAATCATCTTGAACTTTGAAAACTATATATTAGGATGAACTGTCTATCAGGATCACAGGTTGGACAATGAATGTGATCTCTTATGATTAACTTAATATGTTATTTCAAAGCTAAGGCATAGTGTTTAAATGGAGTATTCACAGACATCAAAGGGAGACAACTTGTGGAAGAAGCCAAGGGATGATATAATGCACTGTTATGATCCCAGTTGTGTATGGGAGTGTCTTGAATTCATATGGGCTGCACACATATTAATGCTCGCAATATAACTTCTAATCAAACAATTTCAAATAAGTTATTTTTCAACAACAAAATTGCAAACCTCAACCCAGCTTCTCACACATCCCTAGGCAACAAACCACACATATCAAAAATAAAAACGTGTGAAAAAAGCATGGTTTTTTTGCCTTGCACACCCACAACACTGACTGTATGGGCATTAAAATAGCACACAATAGAACACAACCATCCACTGCAGCTAGTCAAGGGACCTCCCAGCCATGCCCATTGGGGCCATTTATTTAGAAAGAGCCACTGCATTTAATTGAAGGCCACTGAACACATTTTAGAGTTTGATATCTCCCTTCAGCAGTTTTGACATAGAGCAGGAAGGGCAGTAACCAGCACTGGCAACCCAGCTGCACCCAGTCCTGATTTGAGAGGTGAAGGAGAACCATATGTGTTGTTTGTAAAGGGGAGGTTTTCCTGTCTAGCTAGCAGCAGACCAACCACTAGACAGATTAAAACCTTGGCACTAAATATGTTAGGAATAGCCTTTGAAAAGTGCACAATGAAATGAAGTAGGTGGAAGGATGAGGCCTTGTGCTAATTGTATGTATTCACTTTTCTCTAAGAAATGCGTTACAGCATAATAATCTCATACATAACTACAATAATCGAATTTAAGGAGGAAAGTACAACATTTTAAATATCTTTGCTTATGCACACTTAACAATAATGTATTGTTCATTTACTGCATACAGTAGATTTTAGGTTAGGTTCTACTTGTAAAGCTAATAAAAACAAATAATCGTATTTGTTTCACACAGTTCAATTAAAGGTGCACTCAGTGAGTTTTTGCTGATTAAAAATGTTTTACACAAAGACAAGCATAGCTTTTTACAGAAATATGATTAAACTTATGTACACTCATATTAGATGAAGATTCCAGTCATGTCAGTAACCCAATAAAATTTTATTTTGTTTAATTTTACTTTGAGTGAGTCGCCCCCTCATGGGCACTGCCATATTGACGGCACTTGACAATCTGTGACATGCAACTGACCGAGTTACTACCACTAGTAATTACAATAATAATAACATGTTTACTTTATATATAGCGCTTTAAGCCAATGCTAAAACATAAAACAACAACAAACACAATATAAAGTACTAACTACAGACAACAACAGAGCCCAAAATCAGAAGGAGTGTGATCCACCAGACAGTCCAAACAGAATGAGTGCAAGTGAAAAGATAAAATGTCCAAACAAGAGGTCCCTACTGGAGTGATGATACGACCTGTAGCTCTCACGGTGTGGATCATGGATAAATGGAGTAGCATCAAACACCGAGCAAGAACACAAGGCAGTGTTCAGCCAGCAAAAAGCTTGTGACGGAGCACTGGTTGTGCAAACATTCGTACACCCGCCACACCACAGTGGGAGGCATTGAGAGGAGCACTTAAATGCGTATGAGGACGCTACATGTAAAACTTTTACTAATGTGACATTAAAATGTATTATCAATGACTTTATGCCTCATTCTATATAATATCTATGCAGTAGAAAATGCTTAATTTGAGTTGTTTACATTCTGAATTCATGGCGCTATTGAGATAACGCTATGTGCGGCCATAATATGTGGCAATTACACTCTGTTATTGTAATTTATGATGACACTGATACAACTGCAAAGATGGGTGCATAAAAGAGTGTTATCAGCATAATACAGACAAAAGAATGATAAAAGAGAGGCATATCTTTGGCCAGATGTGTGAATGGTTTTCGCTGGAGATGGCACATGAGTGAATGGGCACTTGAGATTTTTTGAGTAGATTTAATTCCTTTTGCAGAATAAAAAAAACAAAACAAAACAATGACATGGTCTTGGAAAATGCATGCCGGTGTGTTCACGTTGACTGATTCTGACTGACTGAACAATGTAAATAAAGTAGGTGGAGCTACAGGAGAACCACTGAAACGAACGAAGACATGAAACGAAGACTTCTTTTTGACCAGATTTTGTTCAAATGGAGAAGTTGAGCAGATTGTTGACATTGCTTTTTCCATACATTGAAAGCAAATGGAGACTGGGGATGTTAAGCTCCAAAAATGACAAAGAAACACCATAAAAGTAAACCACATGGCTTTATATTGTCTTCTGAACAAGGCATACCACATAAATTCACTGTTGTGAAAGAAATGTAAGTTGCTCATTGAAAATCCTTCCCTCTGCTGTAGCTCTGAGATACGGAGCCTCTTAGAGAAGAGAACAGGAAGGGAAATTATTTTCTGAAATAGTTTTGTGTTCCCTCTCAGTTAATTTGGGTTCCCTTGCAATACCTTTATCCATCCCTTACGAAAATTAACCATGGCTTTAAAACAGTAACCACAGCTAAACTATGGTATTTGTAGTAAAACCATAACCACAAAATTTACCATTGTTTTATTACTATGTTAATTAACAGTAATTTTTAGTATTCTGTAGTAACGACATGGTTAATTTGTGGTACAAGTATGATTATTGAACATGCCCTTATGAAAATTAACTATGGTTTCACTATTGTAAACCTGCAGTAACCATGCAACCACGTTTCTTTGTAGTAAGAACCATGTTCGTGTACCGCAAATTAACCATGGTGTTATTATTATACTAACCATGCATTTTGGTAGAATGATTATATTTTTTATTACTATAGTCCTGGTTTTCCTGTATTGTTAGTATGTTACCATTAATATGATGGTTAAAACATGGTTTCTGTAAAACCTTGGTTAATTTTCATAAAGGATGGTTAAAGAGATGGTTGCGAGGAAACACAAAACAATTGTGAGGGAACACAAAACTATTTCAGAAAATAAAATTCCTCTCTGTCTTCTAAGGGGCTCTGTATGAAGACATGCAAGAACCCATGGTTTTCATCATAAATAATGTCAAATCTAAATGTGCACATTTTTTAACACATGCTTAAGTGGGATGTGACAGCTGCCCCAGAAGGCAAAATTATCAGTGAATAACATCTTCAATTTTGGCCTATTCCAAACACATCTATCATACGACTTCAGAACATTTGGAATATAGCACACGAGTCAGTAGGACTACTCTTTTTTATATATATATATATATATATATATATATATATATATATATATATATATATATATATAATTTGTTTATTTATTACAGCTTGGCATTCCCAGTCCCAATTTACTTTTATTGTATGGAAAATATACAGATTACAGTAAACTAAGACGTGGCATTTAATGAGTTAAGAACACTTTAATAAGGCAAGTGTTGTATTAACCTGAATCCTGTCCGAATAGGAATACATTATTCCAAGGTGTGTTTTTTGGGAGCTGGCCAGAATGACCAGGAATGTTTGACTGCTATCAGTCTGCATTTATAACAGACCACAACTGGTTGTTACAACAGTACCTATAAAAAACACAGTATGTAATAATTCCTCTGTTGTTAGGCACATATTATTATATTGTGAGTGTTTAGCCTATTTGGGAAGAGTGGGCGAGGTATTAGTGTAAATTGGTGCAAACACAGAACTTTGACACCTTTTGGAAACAGTGTGACTGGCACCTATGCTTTGACCCCAAAATGCATAGCCTCGAAAAAATCTTCAAAGAGCGCGATTTACAGTCTATCTTCAAATATATGCATCACTATAGGAGGGTGGTTAAATTGATTAGATGCTGAAAATAGTGACGTTTTGTCGGATAGCCTGCCACGCATTACTCTCTTGGAGATCCGAAAGTTGCATGATTTACAGTTAACGTGGCTTACGTATATCGTTGTTTATATATATATATATATATATATATATATATATATATATATATATATATATATATGACCCAAAATACCATGGCGGAATAAATATTATTTATTTATTTTTTTTGGTTGGGTGAAAAGAACAATAAAAAGAAAATAATTTTAAAATAAGAAACGTTTAAATAACCGTTAAATAAATAAATAATAAAAATAAAATAATAAAAAAAAAAAAACATTTCTCATATACTTTTTATGTAATAAAGCATTATACTTACTTGCGGTTGTGAAACAGTAATCCAGCAAATTTATTCCAAAACTGAATCGTAACTCCTAAAATTCCTAAAAGCTCCAAAAACACTCAAACGTCTGGTTAACAAAGATGGCTCGATTGTGTTCTCGCTGCGTTGTTTAATACAAGGCTGTGTTGAATATTCATTTTATTTCCTCGGAGTTGCGCGCAGATACGGCATTTGAGCTGGAATAATTCACCTCTGTCCAGTTACTCTGAAGCACTGTGGCACTGAGGCACAACTGTGTGTATGACGTTGCACACACACACACACACACACACACACACACACACACACACACACACACACACACACACACACACGAGAGAGAGAGAGAGAGAGAGAGAGAGAGAGAGAGAGAGAGAGAGACGCTCAAATGCAAACACACGCACTGCAGGAGCACTGGTGAGTGTGGATAATTGAAAACACATTGTAAACTCACTCTGCATTAAAGGTGAATTGTATAAACAGTCAGTGAACCACCTTTGTAAAAGTGTGAGGGAGGTAGGTAGGTGGGTGGGCGGAGTTTACTATAATTTGGGAAGAAAATGGTCCCAAGATGTGAGCTAAATGACAAAATATCCCTTTTCAAACATCTTTAAAAAAAAAAGAAAAAAAAAAAAAGCATATAACTTTAGAATATTGTTTAATATATATTTTTTAAATAAAGTTATTGTTATTATTATTAGTATTATAATCATAATCATTTAATTATTGAAATTCAAAATTGAAATGGGGGGGGGGGGGTCGGATGCATGTGACCCAACCCAACCTCACTGATAGCCTACTGTAAAATTTTAAACACGAATCTTAAATGAAATCACTTACTCTCTTTATTATTTATTCTCCAAGCAAGTCACTTTGTTGCAATAGGCTGTATTTTATTTCAGCATCGTATACAACATTTGTAACAGTAGAGTAACAGTAAACATACACAGTTTTAACAAGGCATGTCGGCCCCTCAGCACACCAGAGTAAAATGGAAAAAAAACATTGGCTTACCATTTAGCAACTTCTGAAAATTGGGTGAAGAAACTGCTGGATGAAGAGCAATCTGGAATCTGGTGTAACAGTGTAACAGTAAGGGCCTTTGCACACCAAATGTGAATTTTAACATTTTGATTAGAAACAATGAGTTCATATGAAGCCATTCACACCTGGAGCTAACATTTGTGCACTAACAAAGCAAGGTTTTTTTTTTTTTTTTTTTTTTTTTTTACGCCGAGTGTTTCAGAGTTCTTCTTCTCATCTGTAATGGGTGAAGGGCAGACCAGCTGAAAGGTGCTTTCCGCCACCTACCATACAGGGGTGAAAATGCTTGTCAATTAGCACCACCTATTGTAAAGGAATGTGTTAACGGCGATCAATCGCTACACTTTTAATGTAAAAGAGCGATTTTCATCTGTGATTTTTTTCCCACACTGTCACATCGCCTCTGGTGTGCAAAGGCCTTAACATGAAGTCCTTGTAACGAATGGTTGCTGAGATGAGACAGGATATGTAGGATCTATGTGCAGGCTTTAATAAAAATGATGACAGTGAAACAAATGGGAACTCAAAACAACAACAAACAAGAACTGACAAAGGAATGCAAAAACTAAAGGGTATTTATACAAACAAAAGCTAATGAGGGAATGGAAAACAGGTGAGAACAATCATGAACAGATGGCAGTGATGAGGGCAGTGCATGATGGGTAATGTAGTCTAGGGGAAACACTTCAAAATAAGAGTCCTAGGAAACACGATGGAGACAAAGTGTGACACAACCCCCCTTTCAAGGGGCGACTCCTGGCACCCCAAAAAGGAGTTGCTGAGGAGGGCAGGAAGATGACCAGGTGTTCAGAGAGGAGACCCCAGGGTAAGGATTGGGTCCGGAGATCTGGGGGGGCCACCTCAGGGTAGAGACTGGGTCAGGAGGTCTGGGAGGTGGCCACTAAGCGGAGACAGGGTCAGGAGGCCTGGGAGGCGGCCACAGAGTGGGGACAGGGTCAGGAGGCCTTGGAGGAGGTCAGGAGGCCTGGGAAGTGGCCAAAGCACCGGGAATGGGTCAGGAGGCCTGGGAGGCAGCCACAGGGCAGGGACTGGGTCAGGAGGCCTGGGAGGTGGCCACAGGGCAGGGACTGGGTAGAGCAGACAGAGCCGCTGTAAGAGGAGTCTCTGGTAGGATGGACGGAACTGCTGGAGGACAAGTCTCTGTGGGAGTGGGTGGAAATGCTGGAGTGGGAGTTTCTGGGGGAGGGGGCGGAACCGCTGGAGGGGGAGTCTCTGGGGGAGCAGGCGGAGCCGTGGAAGACTCTGAGGGCGGAGCCTGGAGAGGCTCGACAAAGGCAGGCGGAGCCTGGAGAGGCTCGAGAGGCAGAGCCATGGAAGGTTCTAGGGGCGGAGCCGTGGGAGGCTCAAGGGTAGAAGCCATGGAAGGCAGTGCCGTGGGAGGCTCGTCGAGAGCTTGCAGTGACTGGGGAACGACCTCCATGCTCGTGAGCACAGGCAGAGACTGGGGAACGACCTCTGTGGTCGTGAGCACGAGCAGCGACTGGGGAATGACCTCCGTGGTCGTGAGCACGGGCGTAGACTGAGGAACATCCTTTTGTCCTTTTCCTTCTCCTCCTTTTCCAGACAGCTGGGAGCGTAGATACGGGAGTGAGCGAGGCCACAGGCATTGGCTCTGGGATGGATGAGGCCACAGGCATTGGCTCTGGGACGGTTGAGGCCACAGGCATTGACTCTGGGACGGTTGAGGCCACAGACATGGGCGCTGACTCATTGGCCATGGCAGGCATGGGTGCTAGCTCTTTGGCCGTGGCAGGCGTGGGCGCTGGCTCATTGGCCGTGGCAGGCTTGGAGCAAGGAGCCGAAGATGCAGGTTTTGGTCCAGGGTTCCCACCATAATCCACTGTGAAAGGGGAACCGCAAAGTTCCAGAGCCTTCTCAACATATTCACAGAGCATCCAGTGAGGATGAGCCGGAGGCATCAGTTCCTTCAGTGCACTATTCAGACCGGTCCGGAAGAAAACCACCAGAGAACGGTCTGGATAGTGCACTAAATTCGCAAGTTCTAAGAACTCACGGACGTGATCTTCAACTGGACGGTCCCCTTGCTTGAGAAGCAGAATTCGGACAGCCGCTAGATCCATGTTGGGTCAGTTCTTCTGTAACAAATGGTTGCTGAGATAAGACAGGAGACGTAGGATCTATGTGCAGGCTTTAATAAAAATGATGACAGTGAAACAACAAACAGGATCTCAAAACATCAACAAACAAGAACTGACAAAGGAATGCAAAAACTAAAGGGTATTTATACAAACAAAAGCTAATGAGGGAATGGAAAACAGGTGAGAACAATCAGGAACAGATGGCAGTGATGAGGGCAGTGCATGCTGGGTAACGTAGTCCGGGGGAAACTCTTCAAAATAAGAGTCCCATGAAACACGAGGGAGACAGACTGTGACAGTCCTTTTTTGCAACCTGAACTTCAGAACATCACATCTTTCTGACACCTGCGTTAAAAAAATAGATGCAGCGCAACAAATTAAACAGAACACAATTGTGTAAAAAAATGTGGCTGACCAAAATGTGGCTGTTCTGGATGAGATGCTGAAAAAACGAGATATGGCGCAACAGTCAAAGATGGTTCCTATGACCACCCCCAAAAAATAAATAGATACTAGATAAGATAAACTGGAAATCTGAAATAAGATTGTAAACTAGCCTTTTAAATTTAATCACACAACCCACACAAATGTATGAACGAGAACACAAAATATTGTGTGCATATTAAGCTACTTATTTGTATTCAGATATGTATTTGTGTGAAATAATGGTGCCTGCTGTCAAAACAGAAAGTGGTCACAAAAAGGATAGGAAGACTTGTGTACAAATACCACTGCATTACATAATATAAATACCATTTGGTTTGATATTTTGTTAAAGAAAGATAGCACAAACACAATTTTCAAGCTAAGCATTTAAAAAAAAATTAATTTGTTAGTTTGAAGAAGGTTAAACCAATAGAAATCAATAAGCCAAAACATTATGACCATCACGGGTGAAGCGAATAACGTTGATCATCTCCTAACAAGGCCACATGTCAAGGTCTGAGTAGATTAGATGGTAAGCAAACAATCAGTTCTCGTAGTAACCGTGTTGAATGCAGGAGAAATGGGCAGGGGTAAAGGCCTGAGCAACTTTGACAAGGGCCATATTGTTATGGCCAGATGACTGAGTCAGAGAATCTCTGAAACGGCATGGCTTGTGGGGTGCTTCCGGTCAGCAGTGGTGAGTACCTACTGACAGTGGTCCAAGTAGGGACAAACCACAAACTGGTGACAGTGTGTTGGGTGCCCAAGGCTCATCGATGTGCGAAGGCAACGAAGGCTATCCTGTCTGTTCTGAACCGACATAAGGTCGGTCTAATGTGGCACAAGTCACAGAAAATTTTAATGATGGTTACAGGAGGAATGTGGCACAACACACATTGCATCGCACCCTGCTGCGTATGGGGCTACGTAGCAGACCGGTCAGAGTGCCCATGATAATTCCTGTCCACTGTCGGAAGCACCTACAATGGGCAAGCGAGCGTCTGAACTGGACCTTGGAGCAGTGGAAGAAGGTTGCCTGGTCCTATGAGTCCCGAGTTTTACATCACGTGGACGGCCGTGGATGTGTGCGCCATTTACCTGGGGAAGTGATGGCACCAGGATGCACTGTGGGAAGACAGCAAGCTGGTGGAGGGAGTGTGATGCTCTGGGCAACGTTCTGCTGGGAAACCCTGGGTCCGGCCATTCATGTGGACGTCAATTTGTCACGTGACACCTACCTAAACATCGTTGAAGACCAGGTACACCCATTCATGGCTATGGTATTCCCTGATGGCAGTGACCTCTTTCAGTGGGATAATGTGCCCTGCCACACTGCACACATTGTTTGGGAATGGTTTGAGGAACATGATGAAGAGTTCAACATGTTGCCCTGGCCTCCAAATTCCCCAGATCTCAATCTGATTGAGCACCTGTGGGATGTGCTGGACCAACAAGTCCGATCCACGGCGGCTCCTCCTTGCGACTAACAGGACTTGAAGGATCTGCTGTTAATGTCTTGGTGCCAGATACCACAGGACAACTTCAGGGGCCTTGTAGAGTCCATGCCTCGGCAGGTCGGCGCTGTTTTGACGGTACACGGAAGACCAACAGCATATTAGGCAGGTGGTCATAATGATATGGCTCATCAGTGTATACAGTAGTGTTGAAAATGAAGACAAAAAGTATTAACACTTTGTGGTTGTCTAATGTTAGTGGAACATGTCCATAGTTAATATGATGAACTTCATCTGTGGTTACTCTGCATGGACACCTGTGTCAAATTGAGGGGAACGGAGTTCTTACACCCACTAAAAATCTCCTTGACACCAGTTGGTTTAAGTAATTGCATAAAGAGTTCAGAAAAATGAAGTTAGTTCTGAGAAGGCAACTTTATTTTATCTATCTAATAAATTAAATTCATATATGTGAAATTTGTCAAAATACATTTCAGGGCCAGTGTGCATTTATACATGTATACGTTAATATACAGTATGTAGCTTATAATTTAAACACACACACACACACACACACACACACACACACACACACACACACACACACACACACACACACATGTTGGTGCGGCTATCATTATGAGGACTCTCCATAGACATAATGATTTTTATATTGTACAAACTAAAGATTCTATCCCCTAACCCTACCCCTAAACCTAACCCTCACAAAAAACTTTCTGCATTTTTACATTTAAAAAACAAAACAAAACATTGTTTAGTATGTTTTTTAAGCAATTTGAATTATGGGAACACTAGAAATGTCCTCATCAACCACATTTATAGCATAACACCCTTGTAATTACTAGTTTGTAACCTAAAAAAAATCCTCATAAAGCACCCAAACCCACCCACCCCCCCCCACACACGCACACACACACACACACACACACACACACACAATATATATATATATATATATATATATATATATATATATATATATATATATATATTAGTATATAAAGTATGAATTTGTACACATACAGAAGAATGTTAAATTTTTAAACACAGAAAGAGTCAAACCTCTTTGAGAGCAAACAAGTACTACACAAGTGCGTTTAATCAGATCTTCTGTTTTACTTCAATGACTTTAATGTACTGATAACAATAATTTCTATAACTGTGAACGTACAGGGGTGTGCCTAGTCACATACTTGGCAGAATTTTGCAGACATAGTTCACTCTAAAGTAAAAATGTGTAACATAAATCAGAGTTGTTGATAAGATAATGAAGTGAAGTGTATTTTTTTCCCGCCATCCAGTTCCTCACACCACCACGCGCACAGACATCCGCTTCTATCAATCCGCATCAGTTCAGTATTGTACTAACGTGTTAATTTCCGTAACCGTTTGCCCCTCTTGTTCAAAATAAACTGGCCTAGCGGGTAACACTCTCGCTCACGGTGCCATATTTCCCTGCCCTGTGCTGCTGTTTATCAGTCTGAAAAGCCTCACCCGCTAGAGGCCAAAAGTGCACAAGGGATGGATGTTATATAAAGAAGGTATGAGAAATCACATAACATAAATGTAACCAAATGCTACAATTTACTTAATAATAATATCTCTATATGTTAAATAACCATAATGTTAAATAAGACTTTATTATTACAATTGTAATACAACAATACATATACAGAACAACCACTTTTAGTGTTTGAATCAATCATATCTCTCACTAAACACTGTGTGAAATTTTTATTTTTGCCTTATTTTATTCAGTTGGCATGTAGGAGCTGATAATAGTTTGCTTAATAATCTCATTCCATATCTGGATAATTACTGCAATATCATAGAGGATACATTTCCTCCTCTATGATATTGCATTATATTAGTTTTGTACAGTATGTTAACTTAATAGCCAAAATACTTGGCACATACATGAATGAGAATAAACCCGAAATAGGAATGTGTTTCAGTCACAATGCACCTTATGTTGTTTAGAGACGATTTAGAGACATGTAGAATGTTACAAATGGCTATTTCTATTTAAATAAATGTTGTATACTTAAAATGTTCTGTTTGTCCAAGAATCCTCTTGCAGCAATGCAGGTCTTTGGCATTTAGAAGCTGCTAGTTTAGGACCTGTGAGGAGTTTCTCAAACTAGAGACTGTGATTTACTTGTCTTTTTGTTGTGCATCTGGCCGTCCACTTCTCTCTCTATCTGTCACAGTCTGTCTCCCTTATGTTTCCCTAGGACTCTTATTTTGAAGTTTTCCCTTGGACTACATTTTCCATAGTGCACTGCCCTCATCACTTCCATCTGTTCCTCATCATCCTCACCTGTCTTCCATTCCCTCATTAGTTCCTCCTGTGTATAAATACCCTCCAGTTTTGTTCATTTCTTTGTCAGTTCTTGTCTATGTAACATTCATATGTTAGTGTGTAGTTTGTTTGGTTCTTTGTTTTCTCCACGTTGTTTGATATAATCATCTTCATCTTCTTCATTAAAGCCTGCAAATGTATCCATCGCCTCACGCCTCTTCATCATAATCACTACCACAATACGTGACAGAAGAACTAACCGACAAAGATGGATCTACCGGCTGTAAGAATCCTCCTCCTCGAGCAAGGGGACCGTCCAGTTGAGGATCACGTGCGTGAGTTTATCCAGCTGGCGAATTTGGTGCACTATGTAGACCACTCTCTTGTGGTTTTCTTCAGGGCTGGTCTCAGTAGTGCACTAAAGGAGTTCATGCCTCCAGCGGATCCTCACTGGATGCTTCTTGAGTTCGTGGATGTGGATCTACAAATTAGCGGCTCTCCTTTCACTGTGGGTGTGGAGGATGAGGACTTTGTATCTCTACCCACAGTGGATGCCCCCTAGCCTTCCACGGATCCTTCCTCGAAGCCTTCCACGGCTCCTCCCTTGAAGCCTGCCATGGTTAATGAGCCAGAACCCACGCCTGCCACTTTTAACGAGCCAGAGCCCATGCCTGTAGCCTCGATCATTGTCCCAGAGCCAGTGCCTGTAGCCTCGACCATCGTCCCAGAGCCAGTGCCTGTAGCCTCGACCGTCGACCCAGAGCCAGTGCCTGCAGCCTCGACCATCGACCCAGAGCCAGTGACTGCAGCCTCGACCGTCGACCCAGAGCCAGTGCCTGCAGCCTTGACCGTCGTCCCAGAGCCAGTGCCTGCAACCTCGACGTCCCAGAGCCAGTGCCTGTAGCCTCGACCGTCCCAGAACCAGTACCTGTAGCCCCATATGTCCCAGAGCCTGCTTTCACGGAACTTATAGACCTTGATTCCATTCCCACCCTTATGCCCAACCAGTGTACTCCTCCTCTGCTGGTTCTACCCAGCATCATGGACACCCTGGTTCCATCCAGTGCCCTGGCCCTTCCTCCACCACTGGCTCCACTCAGGACATCTCCTCCTCCTCCTCCTGGTCTGCCGGCTCCTCCCAAGTCACCGGCTTGACCATCGCCACTTGCGACTTCTCTGACAGGAGGAACTTCAAACCCTCCAACTTCACCTAGACTCTCTGAGCCCTGGACTCTGCCTTGGCCCTTCGTTCCCTCAGTTTTACCTCGGCCCTACGTCCCCTCATCTCCACCATGGTTCGTCAGCCTATCGGTGTCACCGGGGTCCCTCGTCCCTCCAACTCCGCCTTAGTCCATTGGTCACCTGGCTCCGCCTTCAGTTCTACCAGGGACCTCCTTCCCTCCGGCTCCTCTTTGGTCCTTAGTCCCACTGGCTCCACCTCAGTCCTCCAATCCCCCAGCTCTGCCTCGGTCCTCCGAGCCTTCGGTGCTACCTCAGCCCTCCGAATCTTCGGCTCCACCCTGGCCCTTCGAGCTGTTGGCTACTCTCCGGGCACCAAGTTCCCTGGCTCTGCCCCTCAAGTATCTCACGGCTCCGCCTTCCACAGCTCCGCCCCTCGAGCATCTCACGGCTCCACCTTCCATGACTCTGCCCCTCGAGCCTCTCACTGCTCCACCTTCCATGGCTCCACCTCCCTTGGCTCCACCTTCCACGGCTCCGCCCTTTGAGCCTTTCATGACTCCGCCTTCCCTGGCTCTGCCCCTCGAGCCCTCCACAGCTCAGCCCTCCATGGCTCCGCCCTCCAAGGCTCTACCTCCCAGGCCTCCTGACCCAGTCCCTGCTCTGTGGCAGCCTCCCAGGCCTCCTAACCCGGTCCCTGCTCTGTGGCAGCCTCCCAGGCCTCCTGACCCTGTCCCTGCTCTGTGGCCGCCCCCCAGGCCTCCCAATCCAATCCCAGCCCTGAGGCTGCCCCCTAGACCTCCTGATTCTACTCCTGGATCCTCCCCAGTCACCTGTTTCCTCCTGCCCTTCTCCATCTTTAGGTGCCAGGAGTCGCCTTGTAGGGGGGGGGTGGGGGTTGGGGTGTAATGTCACAGTCTGTCTCCCTCATGTTTCCCTAGGACTCTTATTTTGAAGTTTTCCCTTGGACTACATCTCCCATAGTGCATTGCCCTCATCACTTCCATCTGTTCTGCATCATCCTCACCTGTCTTCCATTCCCTCATTAGTTCCTCCTGTGTATAAATACCCTCCAGTTTTGTTCATTCCTTTGTCAGTTCTCGTCTGTGTAACATTCATATGTTAGTGCGTAGTTTGGTTCTTTATTTTCTCCACGTTGTTTGATATCATCATCTTCATCTTCTTCATTAAAGCCTGCAAATTGATCCATCGCCTCACGCCTCTTCATCATCATCACTACCACAATACTTGACACTATCCTGGTTAGAGATTCTTTTTTTCAAAACAGTAATGCATAGAATAGCCTTCATCTCTCTAAAACAATAGACTATAGGAGAAAATAGAATTTCAGGAGAAATGTGTTACTTTTAAAACCAAAATTTGACTTGTAAGTGTAAAGCAACTTGAAAGAACTCAATACCTCAACAAATGGGGAAAAAACCCACTGTATTGTGAATTTCTCATGGTATTGAAATCAATTTCAATTGTTCTAATAATACGAAAAAATTCTTGAGTACAAAATTGGCACTTTAGAATGCTTATGTAAGGAATAGGTGACACAGTAAATGTTTCATGGGTAAAGAAAAATATTAATAAATACTACTTAAAACAATTATTTTAAACCGTAATAATAATTAGCAATTCATGATTTTGGCAGTATTTTTTTTTTCTCCCCATTTCTCCCCAATTTGGAATGCCCAATTCCCAATGCTCTCTAAGTCCTCATGGTGGCATAGTGACTCGTCTCAATCCGGGTGGCAGAGGACGAATCTCAGTTGCCTCTGCGTCTGAGACCATCAATCCATGCATTTTATTACGTGGCTTGTTAAGCACTTTACTGCGGAGATGTAGCATGTGTTTTGGCCGTATTTTTTATCAATTTAATGCATCATTGGTGAAAGCAGGCATCAATTGCTTTCAAGAACAAACATTTATTTGTGTTCTAAATGGAAGCGTATGTACTATATACAATATAATTTTCATAAAGTAACTTGTAACATAATTACTTGAGTTGTTTTTCATCAAACTACTTATTTACTCTTATTTCTTCAGTAGCAATACTTTTACTTAAGTAAAAAAATCTGTACTCTTTCCACCACTGCTTTCCGCAACTAATGACAAATGCAAGGACTACACCGACCATTCCAATCGTCAGAGGTGGACCTTAGGGATGGGCGGATCAATCCTAAAGTATCAATACTTCCAATACTGATGTTGTATCAAGAATATCGATCCTCACACAAAAATATCGATTCAAATTTTATTTTTATTTTTTTTAACTAGGGATATTATTATTTTGTTCCATGAACATGAACAATAATCATAAGCTTCAAAGTGAAATAAAAAGGATTAGGTTATATTAGCAAATACTTGTGCAGGATGGGAACTATTTCTTCTTCCGCTCATCTTAAAATGCATGTTGAAAGACACAAGCAGACAAGCACCATCACAAGGCTCGTTCAAACAAGAGGGATCAGTGCCTTGTAGAGGTAATGATAGAAAATCTGAGAAAATAATCAGTAAATTCAAGCTAAAATAACAACATACAATTGTGCTCAAAAGTTTGCATATCCTGGCAGAAATTGTGAAATTTTGGCATTGATTTTGAAAATAGGACTGATAATGCAAAAAAAACTGTCTTTTATTTAAGGATAGTGATCATATGAAGCCATTTATTATTACATAGTTGTTTGGCTCCTTTTTAAATCAAAAGTTTACATACCCTTGAATGTTTGGCCTTGTTACAGACACACAAGGTGACACACACAGGTTTAAATGGCAGCTGAAGGTTAATTTCCCACATCTGTGGCTTTTTAAATTGCAATTAGTGTCTGTGTATAAATAGTCAATGAGTTTGTTAACTCTCACGTGGATGCACTGAGCAGGCTAGATACTGAGCCATGGGGAGCAGAAAAGAACTTTCAAAAGACCTGCGTAACAAGGTAATGGAACTTTATAAAGATGGAAAAGGTTATAAAAAGATATCCAAACCTTGAAAATGTCAGTAAGTACTGTTCAATCACTTATTAATAAGTGAAAAATTCAGGGATCTCTTGATACCAAGCCAAGGTCAGGTAGACCAAGAAAGATTTCAGCCACAACTGCCAGAAGAATTGTTCGGGATATAAAAAAAACCCACAGATAACCTCAGGAGAAATACAGGCTGCTCTGGAAAAAGACAGTGTGGTTGTTTCAAGGAGCACAATACGACGATACTTGAACAAAAATGAGCTGCATGGTCGAGTTGCCAGAAAGAAACCTTTACTGCGCCAATGCCACAAAAAAGCCCGGTTACAATATGCCCGACAACACACTGACACGCCTCACAGCTTCTGGCACACTGTAATTTGGAGTGACAAGACCAAAATAGAGCTTTATGGTCACAACTATAAGCACTATGTTTGGAGAGGGGTCAACAAGTATTGTGCTCCTTGAAACAACCACACCGTCTTTTTCCAGAGCATCCTGTATTTCTCCTGAGGTTACCTGTGGGTTTTTATTTGTATCCCGAACAATTCTTCTGGCAGTTGTGGCTGAAATCTTTCTTGGTCTAACTGACCTTGGCTTGGTATCAAAAGATCCCCAAATGTTCCACTTCTTAATAAGTGATTGAACAGTACTGAATGGCATTTTCAAGGCTCTGGATATCATTTTATATCATTTTCCATCTTTATAAATTTCCATTACCTTGTTACGCAGGTCTTTTGACAGTTCTTTTCTGCTCTCCATGGCTCAGTATCTAGCCTGCTCAGTGCATCCACATGAAAGCTAACAAACACATTGACTATTTATACACAGACACTAATTGCAATTTTAAATGCCACAGGTTTGGGAAATTAACATTTAATTGCCATTTAAACCTGTGTGTGTCACCTTGTGTGTCTGTAACAAGGCACTTTTGATCAGGGCCATTTGGGTGATTTCTGTTATTATTATGATTTAAAAAGGAGCCAAACAACTATGTGATAATAAATGGCTTCATATGATCACTATCCTTAAATAAAAGACTGTTTTTTGTTTTTTTGCATGATCTGTAATATTTTCAAAATCAATGCCAAAATTTCACAATTTCTGCCAAGGTATGCAAACTTTTGAGCACAACTGTATCTAAAGGTGACATTTCTTATTTCTTGTAATTGTGTGTAACTGTTGTTAGTAACTAAGTAAAAAAATAGTTAACTATGGTTTTGCTAAAGTAATATTGTAGTAACCATGTTTTTGTTTTGGCCTGAAACCATGGTTTTACTACAGTAATATTGCAGTAGTAACCATGGTTAATTGAGTGGTAACAATGGTTTAACTAAATACCATAGTTAAAATATAGTTACTGTAGTGAAGCCATGGTTAGTTTTTGTAAGGGTAAACAAAAC
Organism: Myxocyprinus asiaticus; assembly: GCF_019703515.2. Taxonomy (NCBI): domain Eukaryota; kingdom Metazoa; phylum Chordata; class Actinopteri; order Cypriniformes; family Catostomidae; genus Myxocyprinus; species Myxocyprinus asiaticus. The sequence continues at coordinate 5,015,961 of NC_059386.1, forward strand.
AGAAGTCTAATAATTTCTGTTTAGGCTCACATTATCAATTATATTTTAAATGACCCATTTTATCCCAAGAAATTGCACAAAAAAAAAAAACAAAAAAAAAAAAATCTATTTGAAAGAAATATCGGTATCAACGATATTGGACTTAAAATCATTGATATCGGATCGAAAAGAAAATAAGTGGTATTGCCCATCCCCGCAGGCGGCAATAACAGTAGTTCACTGCAGTGACACTTGAAACCATTGACTGGCAATGCTTAGCAGTCTAGAATAACATTTAGAAACCCCCATTTAGCTACAAATTCAAGTAAGAGCAGAATTTAAAATGTTGCGACAGTCACAAAATTTTCATGAGATCAGCCTGTTTGTTTTGAAATTTCAAACATCTGTGACACCCCCCTAGAGAGGCCCCAACCCTTTAGCTACTAATTCAATTAAGAGCAGGATGCAGGCATCATGAAGATGACGTCCAATGGACGAATCTGGGAGTGAGAAGAGCTAGAAAAAAGAAAGAGGAGGAGAAGGAGAAGCATGACTGTGCTGACTGTTACAGAATCTTTGTTTACTGAATTATCCCTTCTCATGAAAAGATCGCAAACGGCTGTTTCAGAAGGGTTCACTTTTCTTTCTTTTTTTTTGCCTAGGGTCCCCAGAGCCCCAAGAATCACCTCTGCCAATCATCACTCATTGTAACACATACTAATGGGGAAAAAAATCCTGCTTAAGAATTGGAGATGCTTCCTCTGCATTAGATATATCCTTAGTTACTTCATAATGTGGCAAAAAAGTGGTCAGGACATGATTCGTGATCCTATGAATGAAAGTTATACACACAACTGCTAGTCTTAGTGAAAACGTATTTTTTATGTTTTATGTTAAAAACGAAAGCAAATTGTTCATCAACATGATTCCATGACAACCCTTTTCAAGATAATGGATAAATTCTGAAGGGAAATCAGTTGTATGATTGAAGCTGAGGTTAAATGTCATCTAAAGTTTGAAAAACAGCATACCAAGAAAAAACATCTGACTTCCAGTTGGGTTTAACAAGCTTTTTTGGTCTTTTTATAAACTGTCAAGTTTTGAGCCAATAGGACCAATGTTTCTTCCTGCTGTAAACACTTGTTAGATTGTCTGTTCATCCATTCGTAAACACAAAAAATGTCAAAGGGTGCATGATCTGTCCTGTGCTGTCTAGCCTAAATTATTAGCAGTATATTGCGAAACAAGTAATTCACCAGTTCAATCGCTGCAATAAATAAATAAAAATATCCAAACATCCTTAGATAAAATGTACATTTACTTGAGACACAAAATTGCACAAGATATAAGACTTTTTACACTCAGTATATTTTATTTTTCTTATGCCATTGGTAAATTGTTAAGCACAAACCTCACTTTTTTGTTAGATTTATGCTTAAAACAAAACAATTAATGATAAAAAAAAAAAAAACAATATTGCCAATGGGGTAAGAAAAATAAACAAGTCTTAGGCCACGTCCACAATAACACGTGTTCATCAATTTTGGCCTTCCATCCACACTGAGACATGTTTTTGACAGCAAAAACTTAGCTTTTCTAAAACGCTCTCCCGAGTGGATACATTTGAAAACAGCATCTTTACGTTGTAGTGTGGACAGGGAAAACTGAGATATCTGAAAATGATGACGTATTTGTTGTCATGTGACGCAGTCATGTGATCTTTTCAAACCAAAACTATCAAGATGGTGGACCATGTTAAACATAAATGAAACTTTGTACAGTCTTCATCTTGCATTTCTTCAAAGGCGATGGGAAGTTTACTCAGAATTGCTGTCTGGCTGTGGAACACAAGGACAATTATGTTTCAGATCGTATGGATTTTTTGAATGTGCAGCAAGGGGATTTAAGAGTTTTAAAATGTTTCAGTGTAGATGACAAACTTTTGGAAAACACTTGAAAATGACAGTGTGGACAGAGTCAGCGTTTCGAAAACGAAAATGCTGTTTTAAAATGTATCCGGATTAATCTGGACATAGCCTTAATATCTTATGCAATTGTGCTTCTTAAGGACAGTAAAAGTATCTTTTAAGGATGTTTAAATATATTTTTTACTAGACAAACAGACAAAAATACTGAATAATCCACAAGATCATCATATTAGCATGACAGAGACAGCATGACACTGAAATTACAGCCACATTTGTGCAAGGCATGTCATAACTCCACTCGATTCTTACTCCATATTTTTTGGTGGGAGTAGGTACATTTCTAAACGTACTGTATTTGGAGCACTGACGGGAGGCCAGGGAGTTGACAGGAGACCTGGAGTCTCTTGCTCCTGTCAGAACAGGCCAAAGCGTTAGAAAAGAGTTCAGGACATAAGGGTGAGAGAGCGAGAAGAAACAGGAGGTCATATGGTGGAGGGGTTGGTGACCTTCCGGACTGCTGTCAGAGCAAGTTTAAATAAACTACAGATAGAGTCGATGAGCTATGGTGTCCTAGCAGTTTTCTAGCACATGACAAAGGAACTTTGATTGGACAAAGTTGAAGACATTTTCATTGCAATGCTTTTTACTGGAATCTGTAGTAAACACTCTAGCAAAGAACTGGGTCAAGCAAGACTAATGAATTGATTCCCCCAAGTATGCTGTAATAAGTTTGACAGGCTACAAGAAGAGACGCAAACATTTTGCTAGCTAAACACAACAACTCATATTCAAGACATACTGTCCAAGCAATCAATGTGGGAGAGTAACTAACTTAAAGTAGCAACTTGAATGTGCATTGCTTGTTGCTAATATTTTAAATTAAAATAAATGAATAGTACTTTTGATAAACATGTTTAAACTAATGAAAACTTACATGAGATAAAGACTCCAGTCATACCAGTCTTAAGCCCAAAATATACTTCTTTATGCAACGCTAGTTTATGCGTACAGGGCACATGACGTAAATTGCGTCATTAGCAGGTTACGCAAGCATTGTAGGCGTACCCTGTACGCACATCTGTGCATGTGCTTGGACCTGTTTGCACTAATTAGTGTGTCCACAAGGTGGCAACACTCACTATTGGGCAGTTGCTTTCTCGAAGTAGTGCAAGAAGACAACGTGAACACATGGTGAATAAGCTAGCACACACGTAAAACCGATGTATATTTTTGGCTTTAGAGAAAAAGGCACTTTATTCTACATAGTGCTGGGTGCACATTCATGGGCGGTAACATTTTGAGATCCCATAACCAGATGTATATAACTTGCTTTATCTCAATAATTCCCTGTATCCCCACTTTAACTTGCGCAATAAATAAATCATGGCTGACAACAAATATTGCTTTTCTACAATGGCATTTCAGAACTTTTGCTCTTGCATGATGCTATGCTGTGGGGTTTCAGGAAAACAGAAACAAAATAGTACTGAATGCACCCTTATTTTTATTGTATGTTCGGGTGAAAGGAACATTGAGGATGCATAAGAGCCACCAAAGGGCCACTAGTGAGCATACTTAAATAGGGTGACCATATGTCCTCTTTTTCGGACCTTAAAAAAGCGTCCGGCCGGGATTTCTAAATTTGCAAAAATGTCTGGGATTCGGCTTTAGTTGCATTATGATGTGCATCTGGTCTAATACTTCATTGTGTGTGCACGCATATTTGCATTGCTTTAACCCCCTTTGTAAGCCTGCCTTCTCGCACACCAATTGGTTGATTATAAGAGGCTTGCAGCAACTATTGGCCAAATTCCTGCCTGTTAATCTATCCGCGAATGCGTGAAGCGCTGTTATGTTCGGCATCAAACAGTTGCTTGACAGTAGCAGCAAATGACAGCTGAGTGGAAACAATGCCGAAACGAAAGTGCAAATTTACAGAAGAAAAATTCCCATGCTTTCATCCAGGTTGAGATCCGTGGGAAGCAGAACGTATGACATGTAAAGCTGGCACTTATGTGTCAATTGCTAATAAAGGTGCAAGTGATTTTGGATGCGCACATTAGCTCTGCGAAGCATAAAGGGTCAGAAAAAGGTGAAAGTTCATCAGGTAAATTAACGGACTACTTTTTGCGACCAGGTAAAATTATCACATTGCTTCATTTTCCATGGCCATTCAAAATAATAGTAATAGTAAATGAAGTTACACTCATGGCATCAAATATTTTATTTTAGTACATGGATATTCAAAAGAATGTTGGAAATTTGTATTTATTTGTGTTATGCTAATAGAGTGTCTTTTTCACTGTATTAAAGTATGCATTCATAGTAACACTGTTTTGAACCCTATTATTCCACCCCAATCCCAATTTAATTCCACCACTAGCTGTTTTATATATAGCCTACTATTATATAATGTTTATATTTCATAGATATGTTTTATGGGTAGAATAGTTAAATGAAAAACAGTCATAGTGTATTTAAAAAAAAATACAAGACTCCATCTGAAAAAATTTATATTTGAATAATTTAACATGAGTTGATTTTGTGAATTTCTACGATTTTAATTCTGTATGGTGCGCTTTAAGAAAGACAGGGGAGTGACTTCATTGTGTCAGAAGTCACTTTACCAAAGTCGTTTTAGCAAGTCAGTCCACTGACGGCCATCTTTGGAATGCTCTCAGGCAGCTATATTTCTATGTAAACAAGCGGCATACAAGTGCAGCTCCTATTGTAACATTGGGTGTCTGGAGTGGAAGAGGAAGAGAGGAGACGCAGTATTAAATACTTCAAATTCTTTAATAGCAATCATTGGAGTAGAACAAATGCTGGAGTGGAACAAACACTAACTCTTAACATCAAAAACTAAGCACAATGTAACACTACTTAAACCCAACATAACACTTCAAGGACTGACAAAGGAGTTGGTAAAACTAGAGGATATTTATACATAAGGAACTAATGATGGAATGGAATACAGGTGAGGATAATAAGAAACAGATGGGAGTGATGAGGTCAGTGCACTATGGGAAATGAAGTCTGGGGAAAAACTTCAAAATAAGAGTCCTTGAAGACAATGAGGGAGACAGACTGTGACATTATGCTCCCCCTTAAAAGGTGACTCCTGGTGCCCAACGACGTGTTACTCACAGCTGATTGGTTCAGAATCTGTCACCGATCTTTTTACCCAGAACAAAACCTGCTAAAGAGCAGGTTAGCCATGCAGCATAAGTTACTATTAAAGGCCGACCCACTTTCATGGTACCTAACACCCAGGGTTGACACAAACTAAACTACAACTTACCTGACTAGGCACCTAAACTGGCTTAATGGTACAGGCCCCAGGTCTTTTGAACAGGAAAATATTTGAGCAATCCTCAGTTGCCTAAGTTTCCTCATTTTTCAGATGATGGAATGTAGCTTGTCACTGAAAACTGTCTGACATAGCGACCCCTTTTTCCACTTTAACTTTCCTGTCAGGATGTGATCTCTACATGAGGACTTATACAGAGCCGTTGGATGACTCATGGAGCCGCTGTCTTTACAGATGTTTGTTATTGAGTCTGTGAGGTCAGTAATCACATTTTCACTGTGTGTTAGCGATACCTCACCATGGGTGTGTCCTGGGGGTCATGGAAGGATTGGCAAAATCCCTTTGAAACCAATTGGAACTCTGGATCCCACCATCTTGTCAGTTTACTCTCAGATTCAAAGGAATTTCTTAGTTAATGTCTTCCATACAGGCATGCATAAACTGGGGGTTCTTCAATATTACCTTACTCATTCTTTGCAGAGGAGAAGGCGAAGAAGAGACCATTGGTTGAAAGAACATAAAACAAGATCTTCAAAGACATCTGTGGTCTGGCCTGTATTACCCCAACTATCTATATGGTTTTGATCAACCAATCAGTTCACATGCTGAGCAAACAGGTGCTACACAGCCGTCTAATAAATGTCTTAAATGTCTTTTCTTTGTGCATTTGTAAAGCTACTATTTGTTTTGTGCTAAATTTACAATATAAATAAATACATTACAATGTATTTAAATAAGGGATGCACCAAAGTATCGCCTGCCGATATGTATCAGCCAGTTATTGACAAAATTAAAACCATTGGCATATCGGTTATAAGCATGAAAATGGCGATACGTAAAAACCGATGGTTGATTTGTAATTAATTCGTAACACATTTTGTAAAAACTCAAATGCACAAACTTTGTGAATTCAAATGCGCAATCTAGTTATAATAATAGACACAATAACTGGAAGGGTTGGCACAACATGAAATGTTTAATTTGTATTCTTTCTTATTCTTATGTTAATGCAGAAAAATGTCATAAACGGATGTGACAGTTGTGAAAACGTACTTACCTACAGTGTAGTACATGATGATGGAAACCATTTAAAACACTTTGAAACCAGCAGACTTTGACTTGAGACTTCGGAATAATATCCCTTAATGCTACATGATTGAGTGAATCCCTACATGCACATTACGCTGTCTGCATAGGACACAGACTCCCTAGGGGGCACCATTTTACCCTAGGGGCACACCAGAAACTCCACCAACTGCCCTTACTCGGATGTTATGCGTTATTCAAGGACCCGATAGCAGTCGCAGAACACAAACGATCACCTTGTGCTCGCACTTTTGCACCACGCCTCGCACCACCACACCCCAAAACCAGTCGAGCTCTGCATAGGGCATCAATTTGTCCTGCGGCGGCCCTGGATTTAATTAGGGGTTCAAGCCCGAAGGGCTGAAACCCTATTGTATTTGTCAGGATTTTTATTATTTTTATTATTCTGCCCTAAAACTGATTGTGCAGACCAAACCGTAAGTCGTAGAGAGCTGAAACTTTGAGGAAAGGTAGTCCCCCAGAGTACTACAGCATATCAAAGTTTGGGCCCGATCGGCCTCAAGTTGGCGTTATAGTGATCATATTTAAGTTTTGGCCCATAACTCCTAAACCGTTTGTCACACACTCAAGTGTCTTATATCGTTGGATTCCTTGGCTCAAGACAAACAAAATATGTATATCTCCGATTTCATTTCTGCCATGATGCGCTAATTTGCATAATTCGAAAAACCTACTTTTTCGAATTCCTCCTAGGCCATAAAGTCGCAAAAGATTTCGCCTATAGGGGGCGCTAAAAAATAAAATAAAAACGCTCATAACTCCGCAACCGTATGATCAATGAAGTTGAAAATTGGAAAGCATCTTGTAGGGGCCAAAAGCTAACATATCCTACAATATCAGTCGGACAAATAAAAAAACATGGCCAATCAAAGCAGCCAACAGCCAATCAAATTTTAGCAACTAATAACATAAAATCTGAATGGCCGACCATTACGAAACTTGAGATATTTGTAGACAGTGTCAGAATGAGGCTGTGTACCAAGTTTTATGAAAACCGGCCACAAGGTGGTGCTATAACAAGGACATTTACGTTTTCGGCAATAACTCTGCAATCGAGTTGAATAATCTCAAAATTAATTTTTCCTCTAATTCCTTGCACCAAGACCTACAAAATGTTTATCTTCATTCATATAAAATGTTTCCGCTATTCTAATTTTCAAAAAAAAAAAAAAAGCTACTTTTTCGAACTCCTCCTAGGCCGTATATCCGATTCTCACACAAATTGGTGCGTGTACTGACAAAAAGTAATCAAAGGAATTTTGATTCGTCAAAGCGTTGCGAAGATATAAGCCAACAAATTGGTCAGGCGTCGTCCATTTTGTACATATGGACCAATATCTACCAAACGAAAAGGCCAAATGTTACAAAACTTGATACACATATACAACAGCACATTTTGAGTCTGCATACAAAATCGTGAAAAAAAATCACCAATGGGAGCGATACAACTAAAATATGCTCATAACTCCGCAACTGTATTATCAATAAAGTTGAAAATTGGTATGCTTCATGTAGGGGCCAAATGCTAACATATTCTACAATTTGACATGGCCGCCAGCAGCCAATCAAATTTCAGCAAAATTGTTGTATAAATGGTGTGTAAATTATTGTATATTATGTTACCTGCTAGTGTGAACTACATCTAGGACTCCCTAGGCCAATAATTATCAAACAAAAGTTGAACTTTAGTAATTTATTTAGTTACTTAGGGGTTGCATTTATCATGTGGGTTTGACCAAGTGCATCCAAAAGCCTATAATTCCTAAAATAAATATTCAAATTTCTAAAACCTTTTTGGAGATTGGGTGCTTTGTGGCTTTATAACAGTTAAAAACTAAAATAAATTACCACCATAACAATTATCCTGTTTCAGGATCATTGAACACAAGACATCAGAGTCATATTAACACCAGTTTGCAAATTCAGCAACTTACAAAGTACATATAAATGTACAAATACTTGCATACTTTGAAAATTCTTAAAAGGCTTGAATCTCGACAATTGCTGCTTGCAGCTATATTTAAGATTGAAATTGCAATATGGCCTGGTGCAATTACTAAAAAGTGCTCTTAAAAGTGTCATGACCTCGGTCTGACAGCCCTCTCCTTTCGGTTATCTGTTAATGTTTTGGTCTCTGTTTTGTGTTTGAGTGCATGGCTCTGTATTTTTTGTCTGCCATGCGCTCTCCTGACCCTGCCCGCTTGTTTCCTCTTTCCACGCCTCCTCGTTTAGTCCTTGTTATGTTGACTTTCTGAACCTGTCCCTCATGTGTCTTTCTCTATATATTGTGCCTTCTTCCTCTTGCGTTTCTGAAATTACAAACACAGTCTGTCAGAAAGTCTGTAAGTCTGTCGGTTGGTCTGTCAGTTCCTGTATTTATCCTGTTCCTGTTTTTTTTCAGCCATCGAAGTTATTTTGTTCTTGTTTTCATTAGTCTGTTTTCTCTCCCCTGTGAAAGTTTTATGTTCATCTTTGTTTCCCTTTTTTAATAAAGTTTTTGTGTTCACTCATTCCTGCGACTGGATCCTCCTTCCTGCTACATATACTGACAAAAAGGCGGAAATTCTGCATTCAGCACTTCGGTCAGCGCTGTGTGAGCAAGTGGTGCCCTGTAGTGGTCTGGATGGCATTATCCACTATCCCACTATAATACAGAATTTAAAAGGAGGTTTTGTTCCTTTGTTCCTTTGGTTTAAGACTACACATTAAACCAACGTGACCGTAAATGTGTTATCAGGGACTACATGCGTCTTTCTATTAATATAATCCACATGATCAGCAAAAGAAGCTGTTTTATCCACTCAATGATGATTTAAAATAATATATATGCAATATATGATGTGTGACTTATCACGTTAACATTCAGCATTCATGGCACTAACGCTAATGCTAATATGCTCTACGTGGTCATAATATGAACCGGTAGAATACCCTATGTTATTATATTTTATGATAATATTTTGTAAAAATAATCCATGTAAGATCATGAAAAAGGTTCTTACTATTTGCATTTAAAAAAAAGACATCAGTACTACTCAAAATATGGCTGTATCTAAAGGTGGGAACTCTGCACTCCAGTGTGTTCATGCTGACTGATCTCGACTTAGTGAAGAAATTAACCTGATAAAGATGCTGGCGTCAAATTGGGTGGAGGACCGAGTCACACCCATCTATAACGATGGCCAGTGGCAGATAGAAGGCATTTAACAGCCTGCACAAAGTTTTCATGAAAGTTTACACTGGCAAGGTGTTTTGAACCACCACAAATAATTTAAAAGCACCTCCTTTTCTGCAAGATTTAGTTCAAATAACGTCACACCTGTTCTTTATTTCGCTTGAATTATATTGGCGCCTTTACATTGAAGGAGGGACCCCGGCCATATCTAGAAACTAGACTTGAGGTTGGGCTCTTTTGACTTGGGCAAGAAAGCAACCACCTAGCAACCATTTGAAACACCCCAGCAATGGCCTAGCCACCACCAAGAACCTTATCATATAAAAAAGCCTTGGCAACAAACATCTTTCTTGTGTTGCTTTTTTGAACATTTGTACAGCTACTGGTTGCTTTGGGGTTAAACTTGCAAAATAATATAGTTAATATAGTTAGTCACTCAATAGATGAGGAATCTTCTAATTGAAGATGGGACCTGAGATATATCAAAGTAACAGAATATCACAGAGAATTGAGGGTGGGGTTTTCTAACTTGGGCCAGTAACCACCCAGAAAACCCATAGCAACCACCTAGTAATGGCTTAGCAACACTTTACCAACCACATAACAGTGCCCAGACACCCACCCACAACACCCTAGCATCATAGCAGTGAATTCTGCATATGCAAGCACCACTTACTTTTACTCGGTATATAAGTGACCATTAAAATTTCTAACCTCACAGAAAAGCAACAAGGACAAGTAGCATGAACTACTGATCACTTAATTTCTGAGTTTGATGCTTCAACCTCTACTGGTGCAAATGGGGAAAAAAAAGATGGAAAAGCCATTATTCGAAACAAAATGCCCTGTTATTTAGAGAAAAACATGGTGTAGTTTGACATAAGGAACCAATTATGCCCCCCCCCCCACACACACACACATTCTGCCCCAACCCCCTACTCTGTCCCTCTGTCTCAGCCGTCCTGGAGAGAGGGTAGAGGAACTTGTTGGCAGTAGACATACAACCAGGTCCTGAACATCTGCACTTTTGCATTATGGCTTGATAACAACAACATTTGATCACATTTTGGTTTTATATTATATTATATTAAATAGTATACAGTAAAGGATGTGTCACTTTTTTATCCCTGGATCTGTCAATTTATTCATACAGTCAATGATTCAATGTACCTTTTCATTTTGACATTTTCTGTGAGGCTTAAAGTCAAAATGTCTAGGTGGCTGTGTAGAATTAGACCCCTGTAATAAAAATGTTGTTATATGTTGTTAATTACTTTTTTCAATAATTGTATTTATTAGGTAGTTTATTTTATTTGTATTTATTTAAATAAATAAGCATTGAATCGTTTTTGTTTTAAAATATTATTTTAAAACTAATCTGCCAAATCAAATTCATTGTGGTGTAACCAACACGCAGGAAATCGTTTTGTTGACATGTGACAAGAAAACTTTTAAACAGTAAATTATATCTCAGAGAGATGTTTATGACAATGTGCCAACTTCAAGTAAGGTTGTTTTATCAGACGTTTTGAGCTCTTTTTGTTGAAAACTTAAATAATTATTACATACTGTATGTTACACTCACATTTACTAAAGGAAAATATGTTGTTAAGTATGGTAAACCACTTGACACTGAGCAATTAAACCATTTTTTTCGGTCATTGACTTATACAATAAATATTTGAACATTTTATCACATCAAAAGATTACAGTGTGTAATCTAATATTTTAAACATGAATGATCAAATAATTCTCAATAATTTTCAATTTGTTCTCTTACTACAGCTTAAACGTATTAAATGTTGATGAATTCTGGATTCTATTTGTTTGACTTTGAATTTCTCATTAGAGCTCTTTCACGACACACACATTCCAAACAGACGTCAAGCACTCATGCCTTTGTGTCCACTCATGGAATCAAGGTCTGATCAAAGGAACATGAATCATTCACTGTGTCCTGGTTTACAACTCATCCCCAATGTTACAAATTAAGATCTGTTAAGTCGTCGCCTCGGTTTGAAACAAATCTTTATTGGTTCACTTAACAGCCTCTGTAACACTTTATATATATATATATATATATATATATATATATATATATATATATATATATATATATATATATGCCAAGCCTAAGGAGAATGTTAAAAGATTTAGCATGGTAACTGCTGTGTTCTGTATAAAATCACAAGCTTTTAACCTCTCGACATGTGTTATACAGATGGTTTGACACAAAGCATACCCATTATAATGTTTACGTAAAAGAGTGGAAAAAGAAAAAGTGCTAAATGCCCTTTTTGTCACGATCAATCCTAACAAGATACATTTCCTGACAAGAGGCAAGCCAAAACACTATTGCATCACATTTTGCACAGGCCTCTGGTTGAGTCTGTCACTTTCAGGCTGTGCTAACGGCTTTAGTGCCTGGTTACTCTGTGTAGTCCCACCCTGGTGTAAATGTATGTTTTTAGCCTTGTGTGCTCATACATGCTAGCATACACATACTGTAAGTTATCAGCTAACATCTAACAGGCTTAATTTCCATGTAGACTTTGCTGCTTTGGACAAATCATAGGCCTCATTTACACCTGGTTGCTTTAAGCAAAAAGCTGTTTTGTAATGTTAGCAAATTTCTGCCACTGAATTAGGCTGTTTTTTTTTTTTTTTTTTTTTTTTTACCCTTGGTTTGTTTGCTTGGTCTGAACCTGACTTTAATTCAACTTGTTTTCATGAGCAGTCGTAATAATAGAATGAGATGGTGCAATCGTAAAAAAAATCAAAAAAGATTGAGAAATCGTAAGAAAAACGTATTTTACTCCCATATAAAAGCGAACCAGTGAACCTTGTTAGAATGATTTTTCCTAAGTTTATCCCTTAACCTAAGCCTAACCTAACCATAAAGTGTAAGCCCTTACCCAAAACCTAAATCATGATTTTAATAGGAAAGTAACTTTTGTGTACCACTGAAGAAAGAATATGTCATGGTTACTTGTGTAACCTCCGTTCCCTGATGGAGGGAACGAAAAGTTGTGTCGATGTAGTGACACTAGGGGTCACTCTTGGGAGCCCGAGACACCTCTGGTCTTTGATAAAAGGCCAATGAAAATTGGCGAGTGGTATTTGCATGCCACTCCCCCAGACATACGGGTATAAAAGGAGCTGGTATGCAACCACTCATTCAGGTTTTATGCTGAGGAGCCGAGACAAGTTCTGGCCATTTCAGCGGGTAATTCAGCGTTGTGGCAGGAGGGACACAATGTCTCGTTCCCTCCATCAGGGAACGGAGGTTACACAAGTAACCATGACATTCCCTATCTGTCACTCACTCGACGTTGTGTCGATGTAGTGACACTAGGGGTCCCTATACGAAACGCCACAACTGGCTGAACTGTGTTACGTGAACTGGCGGTGTGTGGCGGGCAGACCACTGTGTGCCTCGTAGCCAGCACACCAGGTCGACACGTAACCTCTCCCAACATAGTTATGAGTGTCGAATGGCCCTTTGGGGACAAGTCGACTACCCAAAAGATAGAGACAGGCTAACCTAGTCTTGGCCTTTTTTCCACTCCCTAAAAAAGGAGGGGGATTATCTGATTATCCGCCAGGTCTAGTTGGGGGGTGTCCCTCCCAAGGGGAAGACACCGCGGAGACCACACCTCCCCAAAGAGGGGGGGGGGTATTTAAATGGAAAAATAGGTCATATGGTCTTTCCGACCATGTGGAGAGTCTTCAAGGTAGATCCTACCCAACGGGGGAGGAGTTACTACAAACATGGAGACTGGGGCAGAGGGGCTCTGCCCAAGGAAGATGCAGTTTCCCAACAGGGAAATTAATTAGCGGAAGATATACATCGCATGGGGTTAGCCTTACAGGGAACCGCCATATGCGGAGCACCTACCCCAGAACAGGACTCTTAGTTAGCACGTGTACTGGGCCAACAGCGAGTCTCTCCGAAAACTCGACTGCCACAGGAAGTCAACCAGGGAACAAAGTTTGTGAACACTACAGGGAATTAATGCCGCACGTCTTCAGCTCAAAAGGAGGTGGAAGGCGCTATGTGCAAGTGATCCTGGGCTTATCCGCTTGTATTGCGTGCCACTACCTGGGACAAAACAGGTTCCACCCTGAGGTTGTAGAACCTTGCTGCTCTGCAAATGTCTGTTAGAGAGGCACCCCTGGCCAGGGCCCAGGAGGCCACTACACCCCTGGTAGAATGGGCTCTTAGCCCTACCGGGGGCGGCATGTCCTGGGCGTGATATGCCGTAGTTATGGCGTCAATGAGCCAGTGGGCGATCCTCTGCTTGGAGACAGCGCTTCCTTTCCGCTGTGCACCAAAGCAGACAAAGAGCTGCTCAGAGATCCTAAAGCTCTGCGTGCGATCCAAATAGATGCGTAAAGCATGCACCGGACACAGCAACGACAGGGCTGGGTCTGCCTCCTCCTGGGGCAGCGCTTGCAGGTTCACCACCTGGTGCCTAAAAGGGTCATAGGAAACTTGGGCACATAGCCCGGTTGGGGTCTCAGGATCATGTGAGAGTAGCCCAGACCGAACTCCAGGCATGTTTTGCTGACAGAGAACACTTGCAGGTCACCTACCCTCTTGATGGAAGTGAGTGCAGTCAGGAGGGCAGTCTTCAAGGAGAGTACCTTAAGCTCGGCTGACTGCAAAGGCTCAAAGGGGGCTCTCTGTAGACCCTGAAGAACTACAGAGAGGTCCCATGAGGGAACGAGGCACGGTCTGGAGGGATTCAGCCTCCTGGTGCCTCTTAGGAACCTGATGATCAGGTCGTGCTTCCCTAAGGACTTACCGTTGACTGCATCGTGGTGTGCTGCTATGGTGGCAATGTACACCTTCAAGGTGGAAGGGGACAGCCTCCCTTCCAACCTCTCCTGCAGGAAGGAAAGCACTGATCCGACTGCGCATCTCTGGGGGTCTTCCCATCGGGAAGAACACCACTTAGCGAACAGACGCCACTTAAAGGCATACAGGCACCTCATAGTGGGGGCCCTAGCCTGAGTGATTGTGTCTACCACCGCAGGTACCGTCCAGGGGCCAGACATGGAGATTCCAGAGGTCTGGTCTCAGGTGCCAGATGGTGCCCCGTCCCTGAGAAAGAAGGTCCTTCCTCAGGGGAATTCGCCAGGGGGGGCTGTCGCGAGGAGCACGAGGTCCGAGAACCACGTCTGGGTGGGCCAGTAGGGTGCTACCAGGATGACCTGCTCCTTGTCCTCCCTGACCTTGCTCAGGGTCTGTGCAAATAGGCTCACTGGGGGAAACGCATATTTGCGCAGGCCAGGGGGCCAGCTGTATGCCAACGCGTCTATGCCAAGGGGGCCTCGGTCAGGGCGTACCAGAGCGGGCAGTGGGAGGATTATTGGGAGGTGAACAGGTCCACCTGTGCCCGTCTGAATTGACTCCAAATCAGCTGGACCACCTGAGGGTGGAGTCTCCACTCTCCCCTGAGGATAATCTGGCGTGAAAACGTGTCCGCTGTAGTGTTGAGGTTGCCCGGGATGTGAGTGGCTCGCAGCGACCTGAAGTGCTGCTGACTCCAGAGGAGGAGACGGCAGGTGAGTTGTGACATACAACGAGAGTGCAGACCGCCTTGGCAGTTGACATATGCTACCGTTGCTGTGTTGTCTGTCCGAACTAACACATGCTTGCCCTGGATCAACGGCTGAAACCTCAACAGGGCGAGCAGAATTGCCAACAACTCGAGGCAGTTGATATGCCAATGCAGTCGCAGGCCCGTCCACAGGCCGGCGGCTGTGTGCCCATTACAAACAGCACCCCAGCCCATTTTGGAGGCATCCATCATGACCATGACGTGCCTGAAGACCAGTTCTAGGGGAAGACCTGCCCGTAGAAACGAGAGGTCGGTCCAAGGGCTGAAAAGACGGTGACAGACCGGTGTGATGACCACGCGATGTGTCCCGTGGCGCCATGCCCTTTTCGGGACTCGAGTCTGAAGCCAGTGCTGAAGCGGTCTCATATGCATCAACCCAAGCGGGGTGGTTACCGCTGAGGATGCCATATGCCCCAGGAGCCTCTGAAAAATTTTCAGTGGAACCGCTGATTTCTGTTTGAATGCCTTCAAACAGACCAGCACCGACTGGGCACGCTCGTTCATAAGGTGCGCTGTCAAAGAGACTGAGTCCTGCTCCAAACCGAGAAAAGAGATGCTCTGAACCGTGAGGAGCTTGCTCTTTTCCCAGTTGACCTGAAGTCCTAGTTGGCTGAGGTGTGAGAGCACCAAGTCCCTGTGTGCGCACAACATGTCCCGAGAGTGAGCTAGGATTAGCCAGTCGTCGAGATAGTTGAGAATGTGAATGCCAACCTCCCTTAACGGGGCAAGGGCTGGCTCTCCAACCTTCGTGAAGTCGCGAGGAGACAGGGATAGGCCGAAAGGGAGGACTTTGTACTGATATGCCTGACCCTCGAATGCAAACCGCAGGAAGGGTTTGTGTCAAGGAAGGATCGAGACGTGGAAGTACGCATCATTCAGGTCTACCGCCGTGAACCAATCTTGATGCCGGATGCTCACCAGAATGCGTTTTTCGTCAGCATCTTTAATGGGAAACTGTGTAAGGCCCGGTTCAGTATTCGCAGGTCCAAGATTGGCCGCAACCCACTGCCTTTTTTCGGTACGATGAAGTAGGGGTTGTAAAACCCCTTCTTCATCTTGGCCGGAGGGACAGGTTCTATCGCGCCCTTCCGTAGGAGGGTATCGATCTCCGCACACAAGGTAGCAGCATTTTCATCCTTGACCAAAGTGAAGTGGATACCGCTGAACCTGGGTGGGCGCCTGGCAAACTGAATCGCGTAGCCGAGTCAGACAGTTCGGATCAGCCATTGCGACGGATTGGAAAGCGCAAGCCACACATCCAAGTTCTGCACAAGGGGGACCAAGGGGACAACGTCATCGGATGTATCGGCAGGTGGGGCCTCGCCGTGGGGCGGAGCTCGAGGTGCCACACCACGTCGTGGCCGTGCTGAGTCTAGGGACATCGAAGCACTTACCTGGCTCCTTGTGACCACCCCCAGAACAGCCTGGGATGGGGGAGGAAGAGCCTTTCCTCGTAACCCGTGGCGCTCAGGGGTGGGAAGACCACTGCTGGAGTGCCAATCCTGCAAGGATAAACCCGTGGACGGTAGTCGTGATGACGACCATGCACACCGGGTATGTGACCCAGGGAGGATGGAAACCGCTCTTTTGCTGAACTGTTGGGTACCGCAGCCACTTGGGCATGTGGCGAAATCAAACAAAAAGGCAACAAAATATTTTCCACCTGGCCCTCCACCGGGGGATGGAGTGGTCTTCTTACCAGCTCCAGGTGAGTGGGTTTCGTCGTCCCTGGGTCGCCCGTCTCAGGGGCTCTTTGATGACCTCCGTGGGTTCTTAGCGGCCGACTGTGAAACGGGTGGTGTCTGCTTCCTGCAGTGGGCTCCATGCCGGGGCCGGGCCGAAGAGGCAGGCTGCGGCAGAGCTGGTGCAGTCACCGCAGGGGGACGCCCTTGGCGATAAGCAGACGGGGTGCAGGATCTTGAGCCGTGCCGGGGCAGGATGTGCTGGATAGCCTCCGTCTGCTGCTTCACCGCCGAGAACTGCTGGGCAAAGTCCTCGACGGTGTTGCCGAATAGGCCAGCCTTGGGAAATGGGGGCAGCAAGAAACCGTGTCTTGTCGGCCTCACCCATCTCGACCAGGTTGAGCCAAAGGTGGTGCTCCTGGACCACTAATGTGGCCATTGTCTGCCCGAGAGACCGCGCCGTGACCTTCGTCGCTCGGAGAGCGAGGTCGGTCGCCGAGTGCAGTTCCTGCATCAAATCTGGGGCGGAACTACCCTCGTGCGGTTCTTTCAATGCCTTGGCTTGGTGGACCTACAGGAGAGCCATGGCGTGCAGGGCAGAGGCGGCTTGTCCAGCAGTGCTGTAGGCTTTAGCCGTCAGGGACGACGTGAACAGGGCTTGGACGGGAGCTTAGGGCGTGAGCGACTTATCCACCGGGGGAATCGCCGTTTAGCCCCTGGCCGCCCCGCCATCGAGGGTAGTGAGTGCGGGGGAACTGCGGAATCGGGGCCGGGCAGAAAAAGGTGCCTCCCACGATTTCGTCAGCTCCTCGTGCACTTCCGGGAAGAAAGGCATGATGAGCCGGCGGACTCATCCGGAAGCCTGACTGGGGCAGACGAGCGTGCTGGGGAATGGGAGGTCCGCGGGGGGATACCCGGCAGAGGCGATCCCATTGAGGTCCCCAAATCGCCCCCAGTGCTAGCCACACTGGCCTCATACCCGTAGGTAGAAGGACTGAGGCGGGGAGCCGCTGGGACGGAAACGCCTTGTTGATGAGTGGGGTCAATGGAGAATGGCCAAACTGGTTCGAGCTGACAGAATGACAACAGTAACTTAGATAACAACTCTGTGAACCTTAATGCAGATGGGCTACAACAGCAGAAGTCCACGCCGGGCACTTTATTAGGACCATAGTGTTTCTAATAAAGTGTTCAGTGAGTGTACATCAGTACATCAGTTTAAAATAAATATGGAATGAGTAACCAAATTTGTTAACTGATGTTTCCTTTCTTAAAATAGCCAGTGTTGGATAGGAAGCTAGCAGAAATTTTATCGAAAGTCATACCATTTTGTATGAGCCAAATCGTACAATATCTTACGATTTTACCAGCTCATTCAACGAGTTGTCATGAGACTGTTTTGGTTTAATTCCACCCTCTTCCAAAGAAATGTAAGCAAAACTTTTTGTGTGTGTGTGTGTGTGTTTGCTACTCCATAAAATATCACTAAATACAAGTGTAAATGGGGTCCTTTGTGTTTTGTAACAGAAGTGCACTGTAAAAAGTTGTAACCTGAAATTATAACCTTAATGAGCCATTTCTACCTGATCTAACCCTTAAAATGGGTTTTGTTGGTGAAATCTAATGCATTCAGGTTGATTCAAGCATGTTAAATAATATTTTTTACTTGAATCAAACCATTTAATTTAGATATTACCACATAAAGCACATAATTTAGGCTGACGTTTTATTCAGTGTAGCAAGAAACACACATGGCCAGATCGCACTTGTGTCAACACTAATGTGTCCTTATATCTCTTGGACAACATCTAAGACTCATTGCACCAATAAAAGGGTTTGGACTGACCACTTGTGATCATATCAGAGTTTTAGTCAAGACCAGACCCTCCGAGACCCAGACCAAGACACGAACCGTTGAGAACCAAATTCAGACCAAGATTAGACCTCTCGAGGCCAAGACCAACACCCAGACCGAGACCAAGACTTGACCAATGTTGACGATTGTAATGAACTGAAAAAGAAAATGCTGAATTTATTGCAGAATCAATTTCGGATTCCGAACAATCTAGTTTAACCTTATTTTCAATGCTTCCAATTCCATACATCACCAGCCATACTGTAAATTGAATTAGTGGGAATTTTGAAAAAGTTGGTAAAGGAAGGAACTCATTTGAATTAAGCTGTCTATAATCTTAAACATTTTTAAAATTTGGAGTAAAATTAGCCATTTTTGGAGCACATGGGAAGTTGTCACAAGGGCTACTGTATGTGTCAGTAAATATAAGGTTTTGAGTAAAACCTACAATTACACAAATGTGTGTTTTTCTATAATAAAATGTATGTATTTTTTCCTAAAAAAAAAAACCAAACAAACAAACAAAAAAAAAACAAAAACAAAAAAATCATAGATTTTAGTAGCCATGACTTTATGGTATTTGTATATACAGAAATGAACTTCCCAAAATAAACCCACTCTGAGAAATATTCACTGCAGTGAAATGTGTGACAACTAGCCCCGCTCTCCCCAACATTTTCTGTTAAGGAATAATTCGCCCAAAAATGATAATTCTCTCATCATTTACCCAACCTCATGTTTTATCAGACTCCAATTAATTTCTTCTACGGAACATAAACAAAGATATTTTGAATAATATATTATGTAGTTTTGTTCATAAAATGTAAATCAATGGGGTCCAAAACTTTAAAGCTCCGAAAAGGACATAAAAACAGCATAAAATTAATCCATACAACTCGAGTGGTTTAATCCATGTCTTCTGTATAATTAACTGGTTGCAGGTAGAGATAAAAAGATAAAATGGTAACACTTTACAATATGGTTCTATTTGTTAACATTAGTTAATGCATTACCTATCATGAACTAACACTGAACAGTATCTTTTTTTACAGCATTTATTTAACTTTGTTAATAATTCAATACAATAAAAAATTTCATATTTAGTTCATGCTAGTTCATAGTGTATTAACTAATGTTAACATATACAACTTTTGATTTAAAAAATGTATTACTATACGTTGAAGTTAACATTAACCGAGATTAATAAATGCTGTAAAACTATTGTTCATTGTTAGTTCATGTTAACTAATGTTGCAAACAAATGTAAAGTGTTACAGATAAAACACTGTGACACAAAATGTTGTTGCTTTCACTTACAAATCACAGTTCAACTAGCTCAAAATTATGAGAAATGAACATTATTTAAAATTTTAAGGTAAATACAGTAAACTTTAACCTGGAAACTTTAAGCACTCTCTGCAATATCAAAATACTGCTGTCAAACCCAATATATTTTTTGATTGCCACATCCTCGCACAGCATAATCACATTCGGTGTGGACAGATCAATTACTTGTTGGAATCTTATCTCATCACATCTGGTCAGGACACTGTGTAGTACTATGTACTGTATCCAGCTTCTTCCTTTTTACCTCACTCACCATGAGGGGCTGGAGAACATTTCTAAATAGTAATGGTGGGGCTTCATTCAGGAACGGGTTTGATTATTAGCAATAATTAATAATTATCAAAGATAATTACTAATTATTAAAATCAATAAAACATTGATTAGAATCAACATTATCTTATTAATCCTTCAAATCAACAATCATCAAAGATAACTATCAATTATCAAAATCAATAGAATATTAATAAGGATTAACATTGCGGGGGCACCACCCTGGAATCAGGGACTAATAACCAGACACTATAGTAGTCTCAATATAGGATTGTTCTCTTAGGAAAGTCGACGTCCAGAGAACATCGACATTCAAAAGGTAAACAATGAAGGCTTGAATCCGAGCACTGACATATCAATTAATAATCAATACAATGCAGTCGATAAACTTCCGACTTCCAACTACAAACTAAACAGTAACATGTTTAGACATGGTAACACATAAGCCTATAATACATGAGAGGAGGGTAGGTGTGTGTGTGTGTGTCAGTGGTGGATTTAGGCATGGGCGGCATGGGCAGTTGCCCATGGCAGCATCTTGCGGGAGGCGCCCCCTGAACTTTTGAGGGCGTGTTGAAGCGGGTTTCGCCCAGGGCACCATACAAGCTAGAACCGCTACTGGTGTGTGTGAGTGGGTGTATGTGTGTGTGTGTGTAAGGAGAAAAGGAGTGCACAAAATGGCGGTTGTGGCTCTCGTGGAGAGTATGTCATGTGAGGTTTCTGTCCAGAGAATGTGGGTGGAGAGACTGGTTAATGGCGTATGCCCGTTTAACGCGTGTCTCTGCTGGTACGATAACTTAGGGACAAAGCTGGGCTCTATCGCCAAGTTATCTGTTCGCCAAATGTGTGTGTGGGTATGTTTGTGAGGGGTTGTGTGGGTGTGCATTTAGTACGAGAGAGGGTGTACAGGGGCGATGGCACTGAAGCCGGTTTAGCGATCGTGGGAGGGATGGCAACTGTTAGTTTTATCACTCAGAGACGCGGTGGACGGCTCTTAACCCATCTGCCATGGTCGTTGGTTCTTTATTGGATAAACTCAGTGTGCCGGACTCACCCGCGATGGTGGAAATGCACAAACAGCCCAGCGTGGTTGGACGACAACACAGCAAATCTCCTTCGTGGTAACAGTGAGTTACAGTAATACCTTGAGTATTATTAGCAGCAATGAGCAGACTCAGCGATCCATAAACTGTACAAGCAATAACCTTGTTACACAAGAATAACACACTATAATAATCTGTCTCTGCCCAGACGTAAACCTCTTACTTGAATCACGTGAGGACGTGGGTAGAATGTGTGTTCGTCCATCGTTTGACTCCAACTCGGTTCCTTGAAGCTCGGGTGATGATGGGAGGCCGTTTCCTCGCTCTGTCGGCGGGCGGTACGGAAGCTGATTCTCGGCGGGTTGGCGGAGAAATCAGTGAAGTCAACACGGTTGAAGAAGGTAGAGAAATCTTCTTTCTTCACTTCTGCAGGCAAAATGGTGAGACGCAGATTGCTTGGTGGTCTCCTTTGGATCCGTTAGTGTGCTTGGTGGAACCCGGAGAATCTCGGCTCATCCAGCGAGATAGAGATTGTATGGCCAAAGTTCAGGTAC
Organism: Myxocyprinus asiaticus; assembly: GCF_019703515.2. Taxonomy (NCBI): domain Eukaryota; kingdom Metazoa; phylum Chordata; class Actinopteri; order Cypriniformes; family Catostomidae; genus Myxocyprinus; species Myxocyprinus asiaticus. The sequence continues at coordinate 5,037,838 of NC_059386.1, forward strand.
ATACAATACTTCCTTGGGCAACAAGACTACACCTGGGAGCAGCAGGGCTGCAACTAGATGCAGTGCATACTGACGCTGGAAGAAAGCTTAGGAGGAATGTCCGAGGTTTTATACTCTCGATGACATCATGGTTGAGGAACGTGTTCTGTTGTGCGCTTCATCCAATAGGAGTTGAGAGTTCGATCCTTCAGAATTTCACACCTAGGTGTAAATTGAGCAAGACTTGATGAGATCTGTAGTCTGTTTGGACTCCCTTTGTTTGATTTTGGCACGGTTTTTGTGTTATCAGGCTTTGAGTGTTCCTACAGTGTGTAGGCCTGCCTTTGTCTCCTACCTGAGCACATGAGGCCCAACAGTAAGATTGGCATCATTGACATGTACATGTGAGTGGTCATCATTCGTGTTTTGATATGTATTCATCCAATGTTAACAAGTTGCAGAATTTCTTAATGAGTTGTTTTTGCTGCTTAGTTTCAATTCTTTTTGGACTGAGAAGGAAGTTTCAGTTACGAAAGTTATGTTTTAGGTATGTTTTTATAGTCCGATGAACACTTTTAGCTCAAAGGATCAAGGATAATTTTCATATTTAATTATAAATTTTAGTCTGTAGTCTTACTTGAGACCTTAGGCCAAGACCGAGATCCAGACTAAGACATAGAGTAACGAGGCCCAGACCTAGACCAAGACTTTGAGTAATGAGACCCAGATCCAGGACAAGGCCATGTTTATGTTTATGTTTATTATCCCCCAGGACAGATGTTCATGTAAACAGTTTCATTGAGAGAAAACTTAAAGATTTTGTGTTGAAATACGATTCTGAACTCTGAATCATGGTGGTCCACATTACAGGGTTTGGTTTACATAATACTAAACAAATTTTACCCTGTAAAAATGGAGCAAATATATCATATCTACAGACTCCTGGTTCAAAATGATTAAGCTAGCTAAATAATTGGATGTGAGTGTACTACCCAGAGGCTCATTGATGCAGTAGACCTCCCATTGACCTTCTAACAGGATGTACAGCTCAGAGTTTTCTCTAGAGATAAAGTCTTCCTCAGCCCACTACAATACACACATCTTCCATATGCACAGTTGACATACAGCCCCTTTGGTGTCTGGGAGACAGAGTTTGCATATAGTACATCATGACTAGTCTTTCAAAGACAGATTTTGGGATTGCATCTTGCAGCTTATTCTGGCCAGGAACTACTCACTTAGACAGGAAGAGACAGCAAGAGAATAAGTACTAATAAGTAAACTACCTAAAGAAATAAGTACTGATTATTCCATGGACATAACTCAGAAACCAAGCAATATATACTACAAACCACTTAGAGGAGAGGGAGGGGAATTTATTTTCTAAAATAGTTATGCGTTCCTTCACAATATTTGCGTTCCATTGCAATACATTTTGTGTTCCCTCGGAATACCTTTATCCATCCCTTACAAACATTAAACATAGTTTTAATACAGTAAACTAGATGAACCGTGGTATTTGTGGTGAAGCCATAACCACAAATTTACCATGGTTTTACAACATTAAACATATTTTAACCATGCTATTCATATTCATATGAGTATAACTATAAACCAGAGTAATAATACAGAAAAAACAAAGCTATAGAAATAAAAATCAGACATACACACACACACACACAAACATGGTAAGTTTTACTATAGTAACACCATGGTTAATTTGTGGTACAAGTATGGTTTTTACAACCACACTTTCCACCAAAACAAAAACATACAATTTAACCTTTTTTTTTTTTTTTTGCATTAAGAACCATGATTTTAAAAACCAAAAAGAGATTAAGATAAAGCGATTTAACACGCCTAGGCTTCTGTCAGAGAACATGGCTTTCTTGGCCATGTTAACGAATAAGCAGCATTCTTTTAGGTTTTTAAAGAGTGCGCTTATTCATATATGCTCAAATGCACTGGGGGAACCCCAGAGTATGAGGGGAAACTTACCGAGTCACATGTATATGGGGTAAAGACAATGTTGATTATACAGTGCATGCAAACACATACTCAGCTTTTGTGTCTAAAGCAGCTGTCTTGCAACAAATGGCTTTCTGGTGTCCATTTAATTGTGCTATAATTTGATATCCACATCCAACAATGGATTTGTAAATTGTTACTATGGTTTTGGGAAACACTCGTGACTAGTTAGTTAATTCCTGCAATAATGCATCATACTATGTAGTTAAGCAGTGAGCTACGTTGCTGTCTGGGAAACACATCCCAGATTGAAACTGGCAATTTTAACCATTTTTTGCGGACTGTAGGTGGTCTGTTTGATGTCTGTCTGAGTCTACATCCTGACAAACCACTGCAAAGAAAAGTAGAGCATTGCTGTAGATCTGCTCTTGTATGTCTGTCTTTGTAAAGACTAGGTAAAGTTTGTAAAGTTCATGTTGTTTCACTTAGTTTGTCTGCTTAACAAAGTCTTAGAAGAGGTCTATTGCTCCTCTTTACTGTAATGAAGGCTATTATGTTGTTGGGAGTATACCTCAGTTATATATATAATATATAAATAACAGAGACGAGGGAGCTTGATGGGTAGAACATGTTATTGAATGTTTGGAGAGAAGCCAGGGATCTTGACTGGGAGGCCTGTTCAGTGAAAGCTCTGACAGTGTGGGTTGAAGGAAAGAGATGCTTTCATGTCCTGGGTGACCTGTTGAGCTTGCATTGAAGTGCAAGACTTGGTTGACTGTTTACGTCCACAGTCCATCAGGGAAATCATTGCCTGAAAGACCTGAAACAATTTAATAGCTGTGATATCTACCCTTGTTTTCCAAAATGGGAGACTATGCTATGCTCTCAACCAATAATGTATGCATTTTCATTTCTGAAGTATATCCTGGCTTCTCTTATCCATATAATGAAAGCGGACTGGGCCTGTCAAGCTCCAAAAAACAAAAAAAAAAAAAAAAAAAACGCCATCAATGTATCATGAAAGTAGTCCATACGTCCTGTGCTATATTTAAAGTCTTCAGACTGAAATGTAATCTATTATTAACTGACAGTTTTCCTCTCCCTACTTCTTAAATCAAATATGGCACCACAAGCCACGAGAACTGATGGCGTTTGGCATACATTTTTGTAGTCCATATGACCACTGTAGTCTACTTCAGAGCTTTGTGGCAAACTCAGAGCTCTGACAAAGGGGAAGATTATCAGTCAGTATGTTTACATGCACTTTAAATGGTAAATTTCAGTCTAAAACAATAATTTGTCTTTTTTAACATGTCATGTAAACTTTTTTTGTCCAACTAAAAATTGTACCAGTCAGATTTTTGCGAAGTCAGACTAACATACCTACTGTAGATAATACTACTGTAGCTCGGCTTCGCCCAGCATGTATACACATTAATCGTACCACAACTGGCCTTAGTGTTGTGCGCATGCATGCTCCGAAAGACAAGTGATGTGCGACTAGTGTTGCCAACAGTCCCTTATAACATGGAATCGTCCTGTATTTAAGGGAACAGAATTGCATTCCTTATTGAATCCATATGGGATGCAGTTTGTCCTGTATTTTAGCATCTTACACCCAAACAGCATGTTTTGCATTGCACATGTCAGTGCTCATTCTGGAGGAAAGACAAATGATGGTGAGAAAAACTATGACACATTTTGTACAAAAGTGCAGTACAGATAAAATGGTTAACGTGAAAAATGATTCATGTTCTGTATATGTACATTATATGCTTAAGTATATCCCCAGTGCAAATTTAAATCTAATCAGAATTTAAATCTAATCATTGCTAAGTTAAAGCAACACCAATGGGTGTTAACCCACATTCTAGGCACATTAAAGCAAATGTATCAGCTTCATGTGTCTGTATTTGTTTAGAGACCCTTTGAGGAGGGAGAGAGGCAAGGATATGACCCACCACCTGTTGTGATGCAATGTAGAAGTTGGCCGCAGTCTTACCCTGAACTCTAAAACTATGGGACATGTGTGAAGAGAGATGAACTAATGAAGGGCGGAGGAGGAGGCTCACTTCCAACAGCTTTTGCAATCCATATAAAGCACTCTAGATTTTTTGTCCTTCCACTCCCTCTCGTTTTTCGCCACTGTGCATCTGGAATACAGAATTCTTTCCCATGTTGTTCTAAAAACGGAGAAAGGTCACTACTATCCATCAATCCAATAAGGACTCAGTATAAAGTCCAGTGTCCAGTCTTTGGTAAATGGTGTCGAGAGTGTTGGCTTGATGATTACGAGACTGACAGGGTTATAATCGCACATCTCCATGAACAAGAAATACAGTTGATGTTATCTTTGGGATGTTGGCTCTTTTGCATTCCTGCATATTCTTGAACATGAGAAATACCTTGCATTCTCCAGCTTGCTCAGCGGGAAGCTCTCCCTCTCGCTGAGATGTCCTTCTTTAACCTCCAAAAGCCTCAAAGAGTTGTTGTGGCCTTAACCCCGGGCATATTAGTCTTTGATGATGACCTATTCAGACTTTCTCTGTATTTGCAAAAAGACTTTCCAAAGGAAAGCTTAATTACTCTGAGATTGCTCTTTAAAAGATCAAAAGTTTTCAATTATGTTTTATCTCTATATCAATTTTGTCTTAGATGTTTCTCCTACAAATCACAAGAAGAAATAAAAATAGACAATTGTTGACATACAGTCAGAGTATAGAGCTATGAAATGTGGATAGCATAGCTCAGATATTTTATTCTTGGAAGAATTTGATGAATTCATATTGAAATATTTGCCTGTTTCTCAATAGAAAAATCTGAGAAGCAAGGGCCAGATTCACAAAACATTCTTAAGGAGAACATTCTTCTTAATTACCATTTTCTTCTTCATTTCTAACTTAAGAAATAAGTTATGAAAATTTTGTATTCCTGAAAAAAATTTCTTAAGAAAGTTCTTATCTTTTTTTTTTTTTATTATTATTTTTTTCTTAATAATTCAAATTTTGTCATAAATATTATTAGGATAACCTCAAAGATGTCTTAAATCCCAAAAGTTAAGAGGTTTACTGGGATGTTTCAAATGTGACACATTCTATCATGTTGATGTAGATGTAAATCAGTGCTGAAGTGTTAAAATTGTTGTATTTGACAAGGCTACCTCATACCTATTATACTGTAATAAGACAACTTCAAAGCCTGTCCATTTATTCTTAAGAAAAATAATTAGAAGTTCTTAAGGAACTATTTGAGAACTTCAAGAATTTTTCAAGAATTGCACTTTCTAGGAACATTCTAACAAACTTAGAGTTTATCCCAAACATTTAAAATGAAATACATTCAAACAGTCTACCTAGTAAAGACAACATCTGTCGCACATCTTTTAACAGTTAAGTGGAAAAAGTTTCATCAAAAGTTTATCTAGGATACCTTAAGTTTTTTTTTTTTTTTTTTTTTTAGAATTCCATATTTCTTGCATTAAACCACCACAACGAAAATATGAAAAAAAAAAAAAAAAAAAAAAAAAACATTTGTGTCAGGTGGCGTATCGCAGAGACGGAGATTAACTCATCTCAACTGACACAGTGATTATACAGTGAAACACCCGTGCTGTCATAATTTAATAAATACAAATATTTCAAAACATTTGCATGGCCAGTAAGAAATATTTATGTATGGTAAATTGTAATCTACACTTTGTAAATATTCCATAATATTCTTGTCATTATAGGAAAAGTCCACAAAAAAATGAAAATTCTCTCATTATATTTTAGTGAAATATATTATATTTTATCATAGTCACATTTAGGCAGCAAAGAAGTAATCCATGCTACTCCAGTCGATCAATATATGTCTTCTGAAGCGAATCAATAGATTTATGTCAGAAACTAGTTGATAATTTTTTTTTTAACTTCAAATCAGCAATTCCATCCAATGATAAAAGCTTCGGCAATTACCACGATATGCAAATTTGATACCAGGCACATACCTACCTAGAAAGCTAGGCTTCTCTATGATGATTGTTCATGCTTTCAAATGGGTGTGACTTTTTAACAAATAGCAGTGGAATGCAGTGATATGTTGCTGACAACATTTAAAAACTTTAAAAATACAGATGTCCACTGAGCGCACAGAGATAAAGCTGCAGTTAAAGCCTGCTGAAACATATTTAATTCAAAATAATTTATTTCAGAATTCATAATCTTGCCATTTGTCTCTTGTCTATTAGCATTTGTAAATATTGTAAAAATACTGCAAGAACCCCGCAATATGTCCCACTTCAACTTCCTGTTTCAATAGGAAACAAGTCAAAACAGGTTGGGGGGGGGGGTGGAAACTGCACTCATCAAGCTGTTTAATGGGGTTTTTAATCTCACTGCTGTCTAGGAAAAACAGTTGAGATGTAAGAGAGGCTTTGTCTGTTATTTGGGTAAGATCCTTTATTTCTTTGATCTGTTCTGCTCTTTTCCCTCCTCTTTCTCTTTTAGTAGACCTCTCGTCCGAAAAACTCTTTCGATTTGTCTCTGTCTTTCTCTCCCCTACTGCACTTGCATGTTTTCTCAGTCCTGCATTTGGCCTGTCTCACCCCCCTAAAACACCCAGTGAATGGTTTATTTGATTTATTGTAGAGTTGCAGAGAGACTCAGGTTACGCTTTTGAAGTCAGCAGTGACTGCACGACCCTTGGCTCTCAAACGCTCCTCCGACATTAGCCAGACAGACTCCGCTTGGAGAAGAGAAAAGAAAGCCTTGTTGTGCCTCTGAGCACTAAAAAGCACATTCAGGTTATTCAAGGGTTTCATAAATGGAGATCTTGGCAGTCTGAGGTTTTGTAAAATGTGGCTTGCTACAGTGATGTGGACATCAAACCGTCAACTGAAAGTCAAGGAGTCTATTCTGAGGTATTCAGAAGGGAGCGAAAACAACTTTCACTTATCAGGGGACCAACATATTCTGCAGTTTTCATTAGTATATAAGTAATTAATCTTATCAATATAAATATTGTTTAATGTATTAATAAGCATTCAAATTAATATCCCAGGATGCATATTTCTATATTTCTTTGTTTATTACAAAACAAATAACTACTATATCACATTGATTTTCTGTGTGACAGTGGCGAATTATCAGTATTTCATGTGCGTGCACACATACATATCATACATGCTATTTCTTACTCAAGGTAGCACTGATGTATCAGTGATTGACTTGATTTACATTTGACATTGCTATTTGATGAAGAAGCAATGTGGAAGTAAACTATAGCAGGTGTAACACATGAACAGTATGGTTTGGCTATTGTCATTTGGGTGTACTACTGAAATTATGTAAGCTATAAATCTATTTACACTCAAAATGTGGCAGAAAATACATATGTGAAGCTTATGTGTAAATTATGTGTTTAATGTAGCTCAATATGTGTTTGACAGCCAGTTACGTCTCATGAAATTTCAGTGTGGAAGTAATGAATTCTGTTCTATATTTGTTGCATCATAATTTTGATATGTAAAAAATAAAACATAATTGTATTGTTTTCTAATTATCTTGAAAATGTTTTGAAAATGTTACACTATCTGGGCATTTTGTTGATCCATTTGTGATTGATATATCTGTCAGGTCTCTAAAGACCTGAATATGTAAACATTTTTGGTTAAACACCCATGCATTTAAGGGATAATCTTAATTTAAACCTATAAATAATCCTGCAAGTAACACATAATAGTAATAAAGTTACAAGAGTTACAATAATCGGTATATAAAGGCTTTATAAAGGGTTTCATAAATGACTATGAATTATGTCGCAATGCAGCAAAAATGACTAGAGCGATTAGAAGAAGGGATTATGTCATTTTGCTACAGTCCGCTTTGAGTTTATATTAGTTACTGTAATGTTTTGGCTCACTTGTGTTGTCACTTTCCTTTTGATGTCAAAAGAATGCTGCTACTCTGAGTGCTGTTCCAATTGTCCTAGTTACATAAAGTTCTCTGCAAAAATACTTTTCAGGTCTTCATGCTCATTCACAGCATTCTGTATATCATATAATAAAGCCTGATGACCATTAAGCCATACTGAACTTTATGTACAGGTTTGTAATATTGACAAACACTTAATAAATGCTTCACAATTGTCTACTTTGCATTAAGATACATTTTCATTGGTTACCAATGTTGAATAAGTGTTATTAAGCATTTATAACATAAGGTAAAATGTCTCACTATTGTTTTTTAGATATTGCATGAAAGTTCCCCTATTTATGAACATTGTAAATGCATATCAATGATTTTTAATGCATTTGTAAATGAATTATTAGTCACTAATGAACCCCTTTATAAACCTTTAAAAAAGGGAAAATTAATGTAAAGTGTTGCCCAATTATCCTAAAATCATTGTTTTCCTAACCATAAGACTTTTTTTTTTGTTCTTTTTTTTTTTGGACTTCTTAAGTCTTATATAACACTGAAAGCTGCAGCATTTGACTTCAGCTCTGAACTGCATTACCATTTGTTCCTCTTGATTATTGACATTGTCAGTGGGCAGTATGAAGAGCTCAGTCATCACCTCAGCTTTTGTTTTGACATCAAAGCTTTGCACTTAGCACCCAGTGGCTAATAAGGCATCAGTGAGAGCTTAGACATTGTAACATCTGTGGTGCTATTGGAGTGTGAAGTTTTACAGGGGGATGGGAGCATTGAATGAAGCTTATTCTGTGCAGAAACTAACCTCCACATAAACCTTCCTGTTTCACTCCTTGGCCTTTCCCTTGACCTAAAACACATTTCCCTTTCTTTTACTTTCTCGTATTATTTATAATTAGATTAGAAAAACAATCAATGCTCTGTCTGTGATTTGTATTTGCTGGTAAACTGTGAAGATACTGCAAGAAATTAACTGATAAAATCTCCAATGTATACCACAAGGTTGCGGTTAGGGCCACTTTTTTATTAACTTTTTAATTTTCAAAGAAACATCCTATAAAACACAAAGTGTCAGGGAAGCTATATACTTTGAAGCTACTTATACTGTAACTTAAAGTATTTAAACTTCAGTCAACTTTTTAAAAAGAAGTTAGCTACACTAAGCTATTAACAAAAAAGTAGCTAACTACAGTACATTGAAGCTATTTGAGATTGCAGAATTCAATAATATCATCTGATAGATATATTTAATTACCATGCTATTTGTAGTATAACCATAGTAACCACTAGGCTTGGGATTGATGCCTTCCTCGCGCATCAATAATCGGAAGATTTTCTCGATGATTATTGATATATATCAGGGTTTTTGCTTGTTGCACAATAGTCTTTGTCTTTTCAAAAAATATTTATCAACACAACTGTGATCGGCAGGGTAAATTAAAGGGGGTTGCACACCGAACGGTCTGGTGGATGACATGACACATTCTAAAATTCCAAACAATTATTTTATACAAAGGTACACACACACTGCCAATGCTCAGTGTCAAAATTCTGAAGTGCCACGTGGTGCAACTCATTATGAAAGGACAAAGATTATTTACTCTGGCCATCACTGGATGATATATGTCACAGTTAATCTCCATTATATTTTCAAGGACTCTTATTTTGTAATAGTTTCTGTCTTTAGTCCCCCCCCCCCGAACTACGTTTCCCATGATTCTTTGCCCTCATCACAGCCATGTGTTCCCCATCTTTGTTCCCAGGTGTTCTGTGTTTGGTCCTTACCCTAGTTTGTATATATACCCTTTAGTTTCTATCACGCTTGGTCAGTTCTTGAATGTATGTCGCATGTCTATCAGTTCCTGAATATCTGTCAGTTTACTGTATGTTAGTGTGTAGTCTAGAGTTTATTTGGTTCTTTGTGTTCTCCTCATTGTTTGATATCTTCATCATTAACTTCATTAAAAGCCTGCAAATAGATCCTTGCCTCTCATCTCATCTCTACTACACAATCTTGACAATATATTGTGTATATGCATCTTTCATAAAGCCTTCACAATGTATTTTCAGATAAAAGTATTTCGTTTTGTGGTTTGACAGCTTGAATGAAAGACCTATTCAATTCTACATAATAAACATAAACATAATAAACGTGCATAATAAACGTCACCATTTCTAATCGTTTAGTTTGCGCAGTTACAGCAGTTTTTAATACACTAACCTGCAAACTCGTCAACGTCACTTTGTTAATTTTTGAAGTAAAAAAACCTTCGTAACTTTGGACTGCCATCTGCTGTTCCACTTCATAATGCTTTTAGTGTCAAACATAAAAGACTGTATGTTGTGAATGTACCACCTCCTTTGTTTAGAGAGCGTTCCCAAGTAGCTAAACTAAAACTATCGCCAGCCATGATAAATATTGACAGTTTGACTTTAGACACCTCAGATATATCGCAACGAATCCATAATTACAGCAAGACATAGATTGTAGACTGGGGTGGCGAAGGAGACAGAAGAAGGGATGTGGTGTAAAACTTGTGTCCCACCCGTTTGTTTGTGTGGAGTTTCCAGCTTGACAACAGATGGGTGAAAAGCAGATGACACACCTCACAAACATCAGACAAGACAAGAGTGGCACTATAGTGTGAGTTAGTTTGGTTGAGAAACAACAAATAAACAAGATTTGCATTTCCTCAAGGAAATAGCAGTGCTTGCAAGGCAGCAAAAGAATAATGTTAACTTTTTAGGAAATCTCAGGTTTTGCCTAAAGGGGTGCTTAACCCAAAAATGAAAATTATGTTATCATAATCACTAATCTAATTAAATTATTGTTAATTTGTCTAAACAAAGAGTGATGAAGCAGAAAATTTCACGAAACACTAATAGTATGCTTTTACTCATTGTGCACTATACCTGAACTTTGTCCTGACAGTGAAAAAGCTTTTGAATGAGTTTATTATCCACTTTTTCTGCTTCCATCTTTTCTAGTGTTTGTTTTGTCCATTTCAGTAGTAATTATTTGTCCAGAATCTTTCCTGGCCAGTCTAGATGGTGCCATACACAAAGTATAGTGGGATATTATAAACAGTGACTTTGTTGCCTTCAAAAACTTACCAGATGAAGGCATCTTAGTAGAACAGGATGTAAAAGTCATTTGAATCTTTTTCACAAAAAAAAACAAAACAAAACAAAACAAAAAAAAACTCCATTAGTTCATATACTCCGGCACTTTTAAGACCGGCCTCTCTCTGTTCCTCTTTATAGCAAAAACACTTGAATGAGTCATGTTCAACCAGGTCTCCTCTTTTCTCTCCAGTAACAACCAGCTAGTTAGCATCCAGCCTGGCTTCAAAAGCCGACACTCAACTGAGACTGCCTTGCTGTCCGTCACTGAAGCTCTGAGGCTGGCGAGAGCAGCATCCAGATTGTTTCTTCACATTCTGCTGGATCTGTCTGCTGCTTTTGATACAGTTAACCACCAGATCCTCCTTTTCACCCTCTCGACAGTGGGCATCACAGGAACCGAACTCCGCTGGTTTGAGACTTACCTCACAATTAGGTCCTTTATGGTGTCTTGGAGGGTAGCAGAGTCCAAGTCACACAGACTATCTACCAGGGTACCTCAGAGTTCAGTGCTTGGGCCCCTCCTCTTCTCAATATACATGACATTACTGGGATCTGTCATGCAGGCACTTGGCTTTTCCTATCATTGCTACTCCGATGAGACACAACTCTACCTCTCATTCCAGCTTGACAATCCTACAGTAACTGCACGGATCTCAGCATGACTGGTAGACATCTTGTGCTGGTAGACAATTTGTTGTTCCAGCAATCCTATTTATACAACATACCTTCACCATTCAGCTAGACTTGTCAACAATCACACACACACACACACACACACACACACACACACACACGTTTGACTATCAGTTGAACTTCATGGACAACATCGTAAAGACAGCAGATATGCACTGTACATCATTAGGAAGATCAGACCTTTCAGAAACCCAAAGCTCTTGGAGGGCTCAATGCACCACATGTTTACTATTATTTCTTAGCCATTTAATTATAGTATATCAAACACTGGTCCAGTGATACAAATCTATTATTTCAATTTCGGTTAAAAAGAGCCCTCGCGCTCCCTCGTGTTTCCCGCACTTACACACGCTCACACACACACACACGCACACACACGCACAAACAAACTCAAGTCGTGACCAACAAATAAAGCCGCATCCCAGTGACTTGATCAATACAACAATTTATATTATCCGAAATAACTTTTAATGTTTCAATGTATTTCGCCCTAATCAGCCTCACATAGCTATAGTGGAAAGCACCGCTGCGCATCGTGACCGCATTACCACCTTGGGTGTGCATTATTTTTCAACAATTCAATGGTCTGTCGTCAGTTATTCCTTACTTAACTGTTCAAACAAATGTTATCAGTTGGAAAAATACTAATAATATGACTTTGCCAAGCACATCCATTCTGTTATACATGTTTAAAATTGCTGCATAATACACACAAACATAATTGACTGTTGAAAGAAATGTTATCAATAGGAACAATACTGATAATATCTTTTTGCCATGCACATCTTCTTGTGTTATTTACATTTTTTCAAAACCCTGCATGTTACGATTTAAACGTGATGACATAACGCTCCTATTCTGTAAAATAACAAAGCAATAAAAACAAATCTCAACCAACAAAACCCATCACCAGTCTGACCCATTATTACATTTTTAAAACTATTAACAACAGCACAGCAATAATGATTTCATATTTTTGTGGAGAAACTGCCATGTATTTGGTATAAAAAGGCACTCAGATAAAAAGATATATAAAGCTGAATACACTAAGTCAAATCAATAGTATTAATATATTTGGTGGAGAAAAACCACACAAGATCCATAAAGTTGTTTATTAAAAAGTGATACAAAGGCAAAGATGCCTCAATATATATTATATTGTGAAAAGGGCTCTGTAACAGGGTTAAAATGGGCAAGGAGGAGGCGGGAACCAGCTGAACAGTCAAAGTAATATTTAATGAAAACTTAAACAAAAAGACACAAACATAAACACACACATACGGCAGCTGCGTTTGGCTCACTCTCTCTCGAACTGCCGAATCCGGCTGCATTTATCCCTCTCCTCGGCTGATTGGGGGCCGGGCATGCGTAGTCACGGCCCAGCCCTGCCCAACTCCTCGTCACACTCCTCCCTCCTTTGCCTCAGGTCGGGGAACCTTTCGGGGGGGGGCGTGACTACGCATGCCCGGGCTTTTCCCCACTTCTTTAGAGCAGGGGAGGGGGACAAGGGGAGAGAAAAAAAAGAGGAGAGGGAAAGGGCGAGGCAGAGCAACAGTGAGAGAGAGAGAGGAGAGAGAGAAAAAAAATTGCTCGTCGGTCACAGACACACCGTAGCCTGGTCCTCGACCACTCCTCTACCCTCTGGCAGACGATAGATGCTCCTCCCCAGGCGGACAGCAGCAAGTCCTCCGACCCCTGGTGGAGGGAACGCCCCTCCGCGTTCTGGCGGCCGGTAGCAAGCCCCTTCGCCCCTGGCAGCGGATCCACTGCTCCAGGTGGCCTGCAGTGAGCCCCTCCTCCCCTTTGCAGATGGCGGCCATTCCTCCACATCCCCCGGATGTTAAAATCAGAATGTTTTTCATCGGGTTGCAAGGCAAAGATGAGGAAAAATAATTTACATGTTACAACAACCCATATGAGAAAATATGTTTTTGTTTTTAAGGCATTTGATACAAATAAAATATACATCCTCACTGCTGGTACAGGATTTCTTCTTTGATTTACTTCAGCCTTTATTGTCGGTGGAGAAAACAGCTTTTTGTTCTTTAGTGCCACCAGTTGCATGGTTTTTAGTAACTGCAGCAGGTTTTGGCACGTGATCCCAAGCTCCTATTTCATTCTTAAGGGCATTTCATTGCCGGGCGAGGGGAAAAAAATCAACACACTCCCGATAAGAAAAACCTTGCTTTGTCGGCACACGAATGTTCTCTCTAGTAGTAAATGGCTCCATAGAAATCCATTGTTTCTATTAAAAATGATCAATGCGTAGGGAAATCGCTGCAAAAATTTGCGTTTGGTGTTGAAAGGAATGCTCCAACAATCAGAGGAATGGTTAAAAGTGACATAGAGCCACGGTGTTTCACTTTGTAGGGAAATTTACATACAAATGGTTAACTTACATATTAAGCTGGTATGAAAAAACAAAAACAATGCTCAAGTAAAGCTGAATTAAAGGCAGAAAGTTGTGTAGAATAAAAGAGAAGACTTCTAAACTGAACTGTCTTGCAAGTACTGCAATGATTTATTGAAGCCACTAAATTGTTTTTAGTCTAAACTCACACAATGAGTTTTTTTTTTTTTTTAGCATTTAGTGTGTCTATTTGTACCTAAACTGGCTTAATTTGTTTAGAGATCTGAGACACAAATGAGCTGGTTCAGTCTAGAGGCAGGGCAACATGTGGGATTTAATGACTGCTGGTTAAAGACTGCACAGACAGCGGGTGACGTCTGTACCACATCACAGAAAAGGAGTGTGTGTGTGTATGTGTGTGTGTGTGTGTGTGTGTGTGTGTGTTTGCCTGTTTTTTTGCCCTGCTCTCATGCTGAGAAAATTCTGGATTTGACTTTATTTCCAAGGTTTCAGTATTTTCCCATCAGGCACGCAGATCTACCCATAAGACCTTTAAAATCCCTTCAACCCCACTGTGGTCCCTGTTATCTTGAATTTGTCCCAGAGAAACACTGACAGCTTATCTTGAGGGTAAAAAGAAGGTTGCATGTGAAATGTATTGTATTTGTGTATCTATCTAAAACCTGTATGCTCATATTTTGATGAATCAAAATATGCTCATTTTTTGATGAATCTTCTTGCTACACTTTTCCAAACAGCGACAGTGCATAGAGACCATATCCATCAAGCTCCAAAAAACAAACAAACAAACAAAACAAAAAAAATGTATCTAGCCAATATGACAGTGGTCTACTACTGACACCTAGTGTTGTGGATGCAGCTTCATGCAAAAGCAAATGATTTCGGTTACCGATGCCATTGTAGAAATTCACAGGCATATTTGCATCCATGATTAATTTATTCCACAACCAAAATTGTCCCATAGTAAAACGCAACAGTGCCCACCCACTTTTTCAGCCATCTTGGTACCGCAGGTATTTTTCCCATTAATTGTTTCTATAGGGGTTTCATAAAATCCTTCATAAAAGAGTTCTAAGCTATGAACCAAATCAACCAACTCCAGCAAACTTTGATTTGAAGCAAAAAAGTATTTGAAAATGTGAAGAAATAAACAAAACAAAACACGAAAGTACAATAAAGTCTTTCATGAGTTAATGAACTACAATTCCATTGTGAAAGATAGAATTCAAATGAAAACATCAACGATATAAGTAGTTTGACAGTGTGCAGTTGCTGCAGAGCTCTTTTGTCACCATTTTATTTTTTTATTTTTTTGCAGTGACTCTATGATTGGTGGATTTCCCCCCTAAGGATCATGGGTATTGTAGTTCTTCTCAAGGAATTCCACTATTAAACATGATTTTTGAAAAATGAAACTGAAGAAATGCAGACTGCTTCAACAGGAGCATATTCCATCGATTAACAACCTTGGAGCTCATGGTAGGTCTGTTTTTAAAGGTTTAAGCTATTTGCTAATAATCAATTCCCCTATGGAAGAAATTAATGGGGTTTTTACTAGGGATGTCCCGATACCATTTTTTTTGAGAACAAGTACGAGTACCGATACTTTCTTTTTGGTACTCGCCGATACCAAGTCTTGTACCTGTTTTTATTTTTATTTTATTTTTTTCTGAACTCCATATTAACTATTTATTTCAATTTTTTCATCAAAATTGTGTTTAAAAAAAAAAAAAAAAAAAAAAACAATTCATTAAAACTTTAATCATATTAAACTATAACAATTCAACATGATATTGTATTATTTTTATCAAATTATGTGCTTTTTCTGTATACAGAACATCACAGCACAATCCAAAATACATCACTGGAGTTATTTATGTCAAATAAATTGCTGCATAACAGAGCATCACAGATGTGAGATATTGCATAAATATGATAAAATTACTATTGATTTTATAATTATAATTATTATTTGTAATATTACAGTACATAAGCCTTATTTAGCAGTGTAAATCTAGCAATTCTTTTTTATATTTGCAATTTTTTTATTATTAAGTGATATTACATTTTTTATGTTATACTTTGTATTAACCCTAGAATAAGTTTTAAATAATGAGTTACCACAGCTGCAATGAGGTTTCTCATACAGCTGCTGAGGGAGTGACAGAAATGGCCTCTTTCTCACTTCTGACTGCTGTAATCCACTGCTCTCTATTTTTTTCCATCTTTTGGACAGCTGTGAAAGTGTAAAAGTGGATTTTTTTCTTTTGCTGCTGGAGCAAACGGGTAAGCAAAAATTATATTTGGCTGTGGTCTCCCATTCATCGCTATAAGTTTACCCTGCTATCGTTTACTTTGACATTCCAAATATTCCATATTCAGCATTCCATATGTGAAAAGGGTCCATTGAGTTGGGCGGTAATGGGTAGAAATGTGATCTCAACATGGCAGCCACCATGATGAGTAGGGGACCACCCTTTTCATCTTCATTTAATGTAAGTGTACATCATTTTGAACAGATCTGACAAAATAACTATTTATTTCTTTAAGTGTAACATTGGAAATAAATACTTTTGCTTTACCATAAAGCACAGTTTTCTTTACGATATTGACGAATTTCTTATTAAAAAAGAAAGTTGGGGTGTCCCTTTTTGTCTTTAGTTTATATCACAGCCTTAACCATCAATGGCTATTAGCTATTGCTAATTGGTGGCTTGTGGTATTAGGGTGAGGAACATTCAGGTCCACACTAATTCCACACTAATTCATTTCAGTTTGGCCTACGTTTTGGCCTTCCTTCCACAGTCAGACTGCGTTTTTGTCCAGCGAAAACTGAGCTTTTTGAAAACGCCCTTCCAAGTAGATACATTTGAAAACACCGTCTTCGCATTGTAGTGTGGACAGGGAAAATGGAGACCAACAATATTCCTCCAAATGTTGTCCCAACTAGTCTAACAGAGTTGTCTGAATGAACAATTTCATATTAAACAATGTTGCTGACTTGCAAGTTCCCAGCATGCATTGCAATATGAATAAATTATGTGATTAGTGTTATAAGCTTATGTTTGCTGACTTTATTTATGCTGTTATTGTTGTTTTTTGTTGCCAGTGTTAGTCAGTTGTTGTGTTGTGATGTTAGGAGCTCATATTTTATCTTAATGAGGTTTGTTAATGGTCACCCATATTGAGGTTTGTGTGTTAAGGGTTGAGGTCTATTGTGTGTCTGTTCGTGTCTGTCTGTTGTGTGTCTGTTCGTACTGCCTTGCAACTACATACCTCTCTTCAGAGGCAAAGATTGTAGTTATCTTCATGTAATAATAATAAAAATGGTGACAAAATGAAAGTTCTTGTACTGCGAATTGATAGTTGGCTGAACAAGAAATTAGTAGCTCTCTCAACAAGAACAATGCATTTAGTGAATAAACACATTTACATTGACTAAACAAAGCAATGTTACTGAGGACAATTAATAAGTTGTTGAGAGAACTCAAAAATTGTGTTGCCTTGATTTTTTAAGTTGACTTATTTTACAGTGCAAGGCGATGGGAAGTTTACTAGGAATTGCTGTCCGGCGGCTGAACAGTTGTGTTTCATACCGTACATGGAAATGACACAGGGTTCTTACGCTTCTTATGCTTTTTCCACATGTGCAGTAGAGGGATTTAAGTGCTTTTAGACGTTCCAGTGTGGATGAGCAACTTTTGGAAAATGTTTGAATATGGCAGTGTGGATGGAGAGTGTTTTCAAATTTATCCGCATTAATGTGGACGTAGTCTCATATTCTAGATAGCATTTTATTAGACAAATATTTGGATACACCCCTGCAAACAAGATGATGTCATCAATATATTTTGTTTGTATATGGCACAAAACTCACATTTTGATTTCATAGGGTCTTTAAGATTAGATACACCAAGTCACTACTCAATCCTTAATGAATAGCATTTATGTAGTGCTGTTCTCTATAACTGAAAGAAATCTTCCCACTTCTGTCAGTGTTAAAATGACCCACACAATATATATTGCCCTTTAAAAAAAAATAAATAATAAAAAAAAAAAATTGCACAGCAGTTTATTCTGTCTAAATACAAAATACGGAAAGTTCAGTTTTTCTTAGAAAACAAACCATTCTTCACAACTTCTCTTTTACTAAGTGACCTTTCAAGCAATCTATGAACTTGAAACCATTATGCTATTTGCCAAGGACAACGGTCAAGTGTGGTAAAGGATGTGGCTTTTGTGGGATTCTTCTTAATCCCAAATTCAAACAAAAGGTTTCATCTTATTGTTGTGTGATTATCATACACACTCTAATACCCTTACAATGGTGAGTTGTGTAAGCTATCATAGTAAACATTTGGACACCATTTATGTTTTATCACAGGAAATGAAAGGGGCATGAGGTTTATAAGGGACTTGCTGGATTTGTCTTTCTGCTGTGAGCTTTGGACTCTTTTTGGACTCATGTTCTTATGTTTTATTGATAAACTTTTATTTCCCATAAGTTAAATTAAAAATATTTAACGTTGGTAACAGGATTGAATGGTTAAGCTTAACAAATTTAGTCAAAAGGTGAATATTAAATGTGGGGCACTGCTAAAAAAAATAAAAATAAAATTGGTAATTCAAAATTAGTAATTGAATATCACTTCAACAAATTATGTCAAAATTGTTGTGTGATTTTAAAAGTTGGATACATTAAAAAAGATCAAGACCACTGAGGTAGGGCAGGCCAAAATCATTTGATGCATTTAAAACTAGCATTCAGGCTATGTTAATTTTATGTTAATTTTTTTTTTTTTTTTACATATCCAATAGTACTACAAAAAATATTCCATTATCAATTCACTCTAAAATCGAAGTCACTGCTGGGGTCATTTTCAGATGATTTTGTCCTAATTATCTTTATTTCCTTGAAGTCACCTATTCATTCAGTCTGACTCCTCAAAGGTCTAATGAAATCATCTTTCTTAGCTTTGCACTTTCCTGTCTGAGAAGTTTGTCTGAGCAGCAGTTCGCAGCAGGTCTGATGAAGGCTACATCTGGAAACAACTACTCGCATAGACAAAATGATTTTTCCTTTCCACTCACGGGCTGGGGGCTGGGTGACCAGGTAGAGAGGAAATGAACACATGCCACAAAAGAGAAGGGAGACGGTGAAAAATACTCTTGGGTTTAAATACTAGACTGTATAATAAAATAAAAACGAATGAAATTAATTCGTAGATCACATAAGTGTGCTCTGTAATAATGACCAATGTTGTCAAAGATGAGCAGAAATACTCAAATAGTCAAGTCATTTTTATTTGTA
Organism: Myxocyprinus asiaticus; assembly: GCF_019703515.2. NCBI lineage: Eukaryota > Metazoa > Chordata > Actinopteri > Cypriniformes > Catostomidae > Myxocyprinus > Myxocyprinus asiaticus. The sequence goes on from NC_059386.1 coordinate 5,057,201, forward strand.
TAGCCCTTTACACAACACACATTGTTTCAAAGCAGCTTCACAAAAAAATCATGCATTAACAGAAAATGAAACTGTAAAGTCTTAGAGTCATCATTGTGTAGTTTGATTAAATATGATAAACTGTGTATAAAAATAAATAATTAAATAAAACTTTTATTTAGGACACCAGTGAGCAAGCTGAAGGCGACTGTGGCAAGGAACACAAAACTCCATAAGATGTTGGTTACTGGAGAAAAGTAACCTTGGGAGAAACCAGGCTCACTGTGGGGGCCAGTTCCCCTCTGGCTAACCAGCATGAATGTAATGCCCATATTAGTTATTTATATGCAGTGTAAGTCACGGATTAAAATTAGTAAACTAAGTAAGTTTTAATGGCCAAGATTTTTTTAAGAACTATAAGATTAATGTCTAATGTCTCTGAAATTCATCCTGGATTAACTGCAGAAGTTCACATAGATGCATTGTCCTTTGTTAGTTGGCTGATGAAGGCTTTAGTTGGCAATTAATTGATAGTCTATGTATTTCATTTTAAGAGTGCAGTCCATCATTAGACCAAGGTGATACAGGCAGAGATCAGTGAGGTGCATCGCAGTTCAAACAATAGGTCATTTCGGTGAGGTCTATCTTAAGTCCAAGGTTCAGGCAGTGGCATATGATGTATCCCATGTCTTATGGTTTGAGATGGCATCAGTTCATCCTCTGAAGTCCATTGGCACCGGCTGCATTTAGTCTTCATCACTCAGAGACACGTAGCAGTGGAGTCCGACACCAAGCAGGAATGCAGCTGGATATGACTGGCTCTGGTAACCTCAAGATATGAATCCCGAGGTTGAGACAAGGGAACAAATAGAATAATATAAGCGTAGATGCCATAACATTTTTTGCAGAGTTATAAATCATGATAAAAGTTTCCGGTTCTGGCAGACCCAACTAAAGCAGCCTAATTGTGAGTTGATGGATAAATTAGTTGTATGCCTTGCTAAATACATGAGTCTTTAGTCTAGATTTAATCTGAGTGAGTGTGTCTGCATACCGAACAGTGTTAGGGAGACTATTCAATAGTTTATGAGCCAAATATGAAAAGGCTCTATCTACTTTTGTGGATTTTGATATTCTAGGAACTATTAACAGGCCAGAATTTTGTGATCATAATGAACGTGATGGAATATAGCGTGGTAGAAGGTCACTTAAGTACTGTGGAGCTAGACCATTCAAAACTTTGTATGTAGTTAACAAAATGTTAAAATGAATACAAAATTTAACAGGTATCCAATGTAACGATGATAAAATTGGGCTAATATGATCATATTTCTTGGTTCTAGTCAGCACTCTGGCTGCTGCATTTTGAACCAATTGAAGTTTATTTATTGACCTTGCAGGACATCCTCCCAGTAATGCATTACAATAATCTAGTCTTGTGGTCATGAATGCATTAATCAGTTTTTTTTTTTTTTGGCATTAGCAACAGAGACCATGTGTCGTTAACTTAGCAATATTTCTGAGGTGGAAGAATGCTGTTCTACAAACATTGGAAATGTGATTTTTAAAGGACAGTTTGGTATCAAATATAACACCTAAGTTCTTCGCTGTAGAAGACGATGTAATAGTACATCCATCGAGAGTCAATTTATATTTTAGCATTTTATTTTTAGAGGTTTTTGGTCCAATAATTAGTACCTCCGTTTTTTCAAAACAGAGTAGAAGGAAATTTCTGGCCATCCAATCTTTGATTTCATTGATGCACTCTGCTAATTTGGAGAAGTGTGAAATTTTGTCAGGTTTCGAAGAAATATAAGGAAACTTATTTCACGATTCCTGGTTATATCTTCCAGGGGAAGCATATAGTATAAGGAGTAAAGCAGAGGCCCTAAAACTGATCCTTTTGGAACTCCATACATAACTTTTGTTTTATTTTACAATTCCTCGTTTACACAGACAAAGAGGTCTGCTAAATAGGACCTAAACCATGCTAATGCAAGTCCATAAATTCCAACATAATTCTCAAGCCTATTCAAGAGAATGTCGTGATCTATGGTGTCAAGGCAGTACTGCCTATATCTAAATATGATTTAGATATAGATTATATAGTCTAGGCTATATTTTATTTTTGACAGCAGAGGTTAATATAGCAAAGGTTTACATAACCAATCATTTGTCACTTTGTCATTTGAGAGGTTAATTATATTTTTGCTTTTGGCTAATGTTGATTCTTGCTATATACTATAAATATATATACAATAGCACTAGTAGTACAATAGTAGTGATAACATATAATACTTTTTTGTAATATATAAGAGTAACATTTTATAATAACTCATTAATAAATTATTAAAAAACAGTATAGAATGCTAAACAGAAAATTAGTTAATATATATTCAAATATTATTAGAAATATGAGATAATGCGCTTTTTAATGTTTAGTTTGAATTTAACTGACATTATATTATGCTAAACAGATAATTAGTTCATGTAAATTCAAATACTTTGACATGTATTAAACTCTTATTCATATATGGCCTTGCAACTTTTAACATCTAAAATTGAGTTTAGCAAATGCTATTTAATGATTAACAGAACACGTTTTGCCGTCAACTGGGGGGAGGGTGGGGGGGATGATGCGGGTGTTGAATAGTACAGTTTAAATAGATTTTTAGGTAACTCCTACAAGAGTAAATATATATATTAAAATGCTTTAAAAAACAATTTTTTTTCACATCAATCTATACTCCATACCCCATAATGAAAAAGCAAAAACCATATTTTTGATAACTTTGCAAATGTATTAAAAAGAAAAAAAGCTGAAATATCACACTGACATAAGTATTCAGACACTTAACTCAGTACTTATTTGAAGTACCTTTGGCAGTGATTACAGCCTCAAGTCTTTGGGGGTATGATGAGACAAGTTTTGCACACCTTTATTTGGGGATATTCTGCCATTCTTCTCTGCAGATCCTCTCTGTCAGGTTGGATGGGGACCGTCGGTGGACAGCAATTTTCAGGTCTCTCCAGAGATGTTCGATTGGGTTCAAGTCCGGGCTCTGGCTGGGCCACTCAAGGACATTCACAGAGTTGTCCCTAAGCCACTGTTGCGTTTTCTTGGCTGTGTGCTTAGGGTCATTGTCCTGTTGGAAGATGAACCTTCGGCCCAGTCTGAGGTCCTGAGTGCTCTAGACCAGGTTTTCATTAAGGATATCTCTGTATTTTGCTGCGTTCAGCTTTCCTTCAACCCTGACCAGTCCCCCAGTCCCTGCCACTGAAAAAGACCTCCACAGCATGATGCTATCACCACCATGCTTTACCGTTGGGATGGTATTGTGCAGGTGATGAGCAGTGCCTGGTTTCCTCCAGGCATGACACTTGGAATTGAGGCCAAACATTTCAATCTTTGCTTCATCACAGTCTGAGAGTCCTTTAGGTGCTTTTTTGCAAATTCCAAGCAAGCTTTCATGTGTCTTGCAATGAGGTGAGACTTCCGTCTGGCCACTCTGCCATAAAGCCCAGATCGGTGGAGTGTTGCAGTGATGGTTGTCCTTCTGCAAGTTTCTCCCATCTCCACACATGATCTCTGGAGCTAAACCAGAGTGACCATCGGGTTCTTGGTCACCTCTCTTACTAAGGCCCTTCTGCCCCGATTGCTCAGTTTGGCTGGGCGGCCAGCTCTAGGAAGGGTCCTGGTTGTTCCAATCTTCTTCCATTTAAGAATTATGGAGACCACTGTGCTCTTGGGAACCTTCAATGCAGCCAAAAAATGTTTGTAGCCTTCCCCAGATCTGTGCCTTGACACAGTCCTGTCTCTGAGCTCTGCAGGCAGTTCCTTTGACCTCCTGGGTTGGTTTTTGCTCTGAAAAGCATTTTCAGCTGTGAGACCTTATATAGACAGGTGTGCCTTTCCAAATAATGTCCAATCAATTGAATTTGCCACCGGTGGACTCCAATCAAAGTGTAGAAACATCTAAAAGATGATCCAGAGAAATGGGATGCACCTGAGCAAAATTTCAAGTGTCATAGCAAAGGGTCTGAATACTTATGTCAATGTGATATTTCAGTTTTTTTCTTTTTTTTAAATTTGCAAAGTTATCAAATATCTGGGCCTGTTCACAAAAAATCCCAAGGCTAAAAGTAGCTCCTAATGTGGAAATTTAGGAGCAACTCTTAAAAATGTGGGGTGTGCCACTCCTAATTTCAGGACTCATAAATTTTATCTAAGGGTAATTCATGAAGCTTTTTTCTTTTTTTTTTCTCCCTTTTTCTCCCCAATTTGGAATGCCCAATTCCCAATGCACTCTCGTCCTTGTGGTGGCATAGTGACTCGCCTCAATCCGGGTGGCGAAGGATGAATCTCAGTTGCCTCCATATCTGAGACCATCAATCCACGCATCTTATCATGTGGCTTGTTGAGCGCGTTACCACAGAGATCTAGTGCGTGTGGAGGCTTCACGCTATACTCCGCGGCATCCACGCACAACTCACCACACGCCCCACCGAGTGTGAGAACCACATTATGGTGACCACGAGGAGGTTAACCCAACATGACTCTACCCACCCTAGCAACCAGGCCAATTGGTTGCTTATGAAGCCTGACTGGAATCACTCAGCACACCCTGGATTCGAACCTGCGAATCCAGGTGTGGTAGTCAGTGTCTTTACTTGCCAGATGGGCTGGTTTGAGTATTTCTGTAACTGCTGATCTCCTGATATTTTCACACACACAACAGTCTCTAGAGTTTACTCAGAATGGTGCCAAAAAATAAATAAATAAAAAATACATCCAGTGATGTACAGTTCTGTGGATGGAAACACCTTGTTGATGAGAGAGATCAATGGAGAATGGCCAGACTGGTTAAAGCTGACAGAAAGGCTATGGTAACTCAGATATCCCATGTGTACAATTGTAGTGAGCAGAATAGCATCTCAGAATGCACAACATGTTGAATCTTGAGACGAATGGGCTTCAACAGCAGAAGACCATGTCAAGCTTTATTAGGTCCATATTGTTCCTAATAAAGTGCTTAGTGTGTGGGTGTGTGTGTGTGTGTGTGTGTGTATGTATATATACACTGGTGGCCAAAAGTTTGGAATAATGTGCAGATTTTGCTGTTTGGGAAGGAAATTGGTACTTTAATTCACCAAAGTGGCATTCAACTGATCACAAAGTATAGTAAGGATATTACTGATGTAAAAAACAGCTCCATCACTATTTGAAAAAAAGTCATTTTTGATCAAATCTAGACAGGCCCCATTTGCAGCAGCCACCACTCCAACACCTTATCCTTGAGTAATCATGTTAAATTGCTAATTTGGTACTAGAAAATCACTTGCCATTATATCAAACACAGTTGAAAGCTATTTGGTTTTTTAAATGAAGCTTAACATGGTCTTTGTGTTTGTTTTTGAGTTGCCACAGTATGCAATAGACTGGCATGTCATAAGATCAATATTAGGTAAAAAAAAATGGCAAAAAAAGAAACAGCTTTCTCTAGAAACTCGTCAGTCAATCACTGTTTTGAGGAATGAAGGATATACAATGCTTGAAATTGCCAAAAAAGGAAGATTTCATACAAAAGTGTACACTACAGTCTTCAAAATCAAAGGACAGCTGGCTCTAACAAGGACAGAAAGAGATGTGGAAGGCCAGATGTACAACTAAACAAGAGGATAAGTACATCAGAGTCTCTAGATTGAGAAATAGACACCTCGCATGTCCTCAGCTGACAGCTTCATTGAATTCTACCCGCTCAACACCAGTTTCATGTACAACAGTAAAGAGAAGACTCAGGGGTGCAGGCCTTATGGGAAGAATTGCAAAGAAAAAACCACTTGTGAAACAGAAAAACAAAAAGAAAAGGTTAGAGTGGGCAAAGAAACACAGACACTGGACAACAGATAATTGGAAAAGAGTGTTATGGATCTTAAGGTAGTGTTTTTGATCAGTTTTATACATTTAAAGTGAAGAGAAACATCTGTTTCTTTCAAGAACAAAAATGTCTTAGTGTTTCCAAACTTTTGAAGGGTTGTGTATAAATAATGACTATAATCAACCTCAACTGCAACATTCACAATAGTAATAAACAGGAATTTGCTTTACCTAATGCATCTTCCAAACATATTGTAGCCTATTGTAGCAAAGGAAGTAGTGAGATTATTAGGTGATAACAGAGAATAACAATTGGAAGAAAGTGTTGCTAGTGGAAAATGATAATATGTAGACAGTGAGTGCAGTTTCTTTTTTCCTTTTTTCTCTCTGCAGGCATTCAGTGGAAAGAGTGAGGTAATGTGACTTCTGCCTTTCACAAGAATCTTAAATGTGTTATTTCGTTGAGCGTGAAGTGTTGTGCTGTTTTGCTAATACAACCCCCTGCCACAGCACATCCACACAAAATACAAACACTCAAGACGCATTCTGGGGGCTTTTTCTGAAGAACTCTACACTGTTTCTTATAGATACACGTGATTTCACTGACTACATTTTCACTGTTTCTGTTGCATAAAGAAAGAGAATACCAAACACACCCTTAACTTTAGAACCAATAAAGAAACACTGATAACACTTTAAAATAAGGTTCCCTTCATTAACCATAGTTAATGCATTAGGTATCATGAACTAACAATAAAAGATATATATATATATATATTTACAGCATTTATTTAGCTTTGTTAAAGCCAGTTAATAAAAATACAATTGTTAATACTGATTTCATGTGAGTTACTAGTGCATTAACTAATTACTAATATACAACTTTTGATAAAAAAAATATTACTGTATGTTGAAATTAACATTTACCAAGATTAACAAATGCAGTTAAACTATTGTTCATTGTTAGTTCATATTAACTAATGTTTTTCACTAATGTTAATAAACAGAACATTATTGTAAAGTGTTACCGAAACATTGAAGGTACCAGTACCACATTATAAATGCTAAGTACTGTTAACATTAAAGAAGTAGCTCTCCCAGAAAATTAAATACTGTCATCACTTATTCTTAATCATCTTGATGGCGCCATGGATGGCTGCCTCGGCGTGGAGCTCCTCAGTTCTTTTGTTGTTTTTGTTGGTTTGTCCTGTGTTTAGTAATCTTTTTCCAGTCAGTTTCAACAGAGACGAACTGCTGAACATTCGACAGCATATACCAGACAATCTTTTCCTGGTTTTCGAATATTCAGATGTTTTTCTAGACATTTAAGTTGGAGGCGCAGCTCTGCTGTTCAAGAGACGCAGGTGAGGGAGACGAGCCAGTGCGCTGGTCAAACTCTGTCGGCACGGATTTCGAACAGCGCTGCTGAGTATTCACTTAGCGAATCTCCACTCTCTATCTAACAAAACAGACAAACTACATCTTCTCACCCCCACAAACAAGGACTTTTCAACCTCTGCTGTTTTGTGCTTCACAGAAACCTGGCTGAGTGAAGCCATTCCGGACAGCGCATTACATCTGCCGGGCTTCCAGCTGTTCAGAGCGGATCGCACCGCAGAGTTAATGGGGAAAATGAGAGGCGGTGGAACATGCTTTTATATCAATGAAAGTTGGTGTACAGATGTAACAACGTTAAAGAGGATGTGCTGTCCTAATTTGGAAGCGCTCTTTATTAACTGTAAGCCTTTCTACTCACCGCGGGAGTTTTCCTAGTTTATTCTGGTGAGTGTGTATATCGCACCAAATGCGTATTTGAACACAGCGCCGCAACAGCTGGCTAATCAAATCACAGACATGGAACAACAATACCCGGACTCAGTTATTATTATTCTTGGGATTTTAACAAAGCAAATCTCACACGTGAACTGCCCAAATACAAAAAACACATCACATGCCCCACCAGAGACAGGAACATACTGGATCATTGTTACACAACAATAAAGGATGCATATCACTCTGTCCCTAGAGCAGCTTTGGGACTCTCTGATCACTGTATGGTTCATCTTCTTCCAACCTACAGGCAGAATTTAACCAAGCCAGTAGTAAGGACTGTAAAGAGATGGACCAATGAAGTAGAGCGGGAACTACAAGCCTGCTTCGATTGCACGGATTGGAGTGTTTTTGAGGCTGCAGCCGCAGACCTGGACGAGCTCACAGATACTGTTACATCATATATCAATTTCTGTGAGGATATGTGCATTCCTACTAGGACTTATTTAAAGTTCAACAATGACAAACCGTGGTTTACAGCAGAGCTCAGGCAGCTTTGTCAGGCCAAAGAGGATGCTTACAGGGGTGGGGATAAAGTCTTGTACAATCAGGCCAGGAACATACTGAACAGGGAAATCAGAGTGGCTAAAAGAAGATACTCTGAGAAGCTGAAAAACAAGTTTTCAGCTAACGACCCTGCATCAGTGTGGAGTGGCATGAAACAACTCACAAATTACAGGACTCCTACCCCCAACCCTGTAGGGAACCAACAACTGGCTGACGACCTGAATGTGTTCTACTGCAGATTTGAAAGGCCCAATCTCACACCCCACACCCACTCTGACCTCCACTTCACACAAACACCAAAATCTCCTGCAACTCCCCTCCTCCCCCCTCCTGCTACTCAACCTGGACTTAAGATCTGTGAAGATGATGTGAGCCGCGTCTTTTGGAAACAAAAGACGAGGAAGGCTTCAGGCCCAGATGGCGTCTCACCAGCGTGTCTTCGATCCTGTGCTAACCAGCTGGCCCCCATCTTCACACAGATCTTCAATAGATCACTGGAGCAGTGTGAAGTCCCATGCTGCTTCAAACGCTCAATCATTATTCCTGTCCCAAAGAAACCAAAATCACAGGACTTAATGACTACAGACCTGTCGCCCTGACATCTGTGGTCATGAAATCATTTGAGAGACTGGTGATGGCCCACATGAAGAACATCACTGGACCCTTTCTAGATCCCCTTCAATTTGCTTATCGAACAAACAGGTCTGTGGATGATGCAGTCAACATAGGATTACATCATATCCTGCAACATCTGGACAGACCAGGGTCATATGCAAGGATCCTTTTTGTGGAATTCAGTTCGGCTTTCAACACCATCATCCCAGCTATACTCCATAATAAATTACACCAACTCTCTGTTCCCATGTCTATCTGTCAGTGGATTACCAGCTTTCTGACGGACAAGCAGCAGCTTGTGAGACAGGGGAAACTCACTTCTAGCACCTGTACAATCAGCACTGGTGCCCCCCAGGGAATGTGTGCTCTCCTCACTACTCTTCTCCCTCTACACCAATGACTGCATCACCAAGGACCCCTCTGTCAAGCTCCTGAAGTTTGCAGATGACACCACTGTCATTGGCCTCATCTGAGATGACGATGAGTCTGCATATAGAAGGGAGATTGAACAGCTGGCTGTCTGGTGCAGTCAAAACAACCTTGAGCTGAACATGCTCAAAACGGTGGAGATCATTGTGGACTTTAAGAGAAACACCCCAACACTGACCCCCTTCACCATTCTAAACAGCACTGTGGCAGCAGTGGAGTCATTCAGGTTCCTGGGCACTACCATCTCACAGGACCTGAAGTGGGAGACCCACAAAGACTCCATTTTGAAAAATGCCCAGCAGAGGTTGTACTTCAACCTGAGGAAATTCAACCTGCCACAGGCACTGCTGATACAGTTTTACTCAGCAGTCATTGAGTCTGTCCTCTGCACTTCAGTAACTGTCTGGTTTGGTTCAGCTATGAAATCAGACATCAGAAGACTACAAAGGACAGTTTGGATTGCTGATAGGATTATTGGTTGCCCCCTGCCCACCCTTCAAGAACTATACACTTCCAGAGTGAGGAAAAAGGCTGGAAAAATCACTCTGGACCCCACTCACACTGCCCATTACCTTTTTGAACTGTTGCCTTCTGGCCGATGCTTCAGAGCTCTGAGCACCAGAACCATCAGGCACAGGAACAGTTTTTTCCCTCAGGCTATCCGTCTCATGAACAGTTAAATTGCCCATTGAACAATAACTATGTGCAATACACAGTTTAGTCTTTTTATATTTATCCAACACATCCAACCTCTTCTGCCATTTCATTCCTCTGAATCAAAAACAAAACAAAACAAAAAAACATTTGCACTGCACATAACAGATTTGTATTTGCACTGTACATAACAGATTGTATTAGATTTGCACAACCCATGTGTATGTGTGCATGTGTGTATGTGTGTGTCTGTACGTATGTGTAAAATTATTTTTTATTATTATCGTCCCGGTTACTTGCGTAACCTCTGTTCCCTGATGGAGGAAACAAGACGTTGTGTCAATGTAGTGACACTAGGGGTCACTCTTGGGAGCCCGAAACACCTCTGGTCTTTGATAATAGGCCAATGAAAATTGGCAAGTGGTACTGCATACCACTCCCCCGGACATATGGGTATAAAAGGAGCTGATATGCAACCACTCATTCAGGTTTTGTGCTGAGGAGCCGAGACAAGGTCCTGGCCATTTCAGTGGGTAGTTCAGCGTTGTGGCAGGAGGGTGTCCCTCCCAAGGGGAAGACAATGCGGAGACCACACCCCGCTCAGAAAGGGGGGGGGGTATTTTGAGTGGAAATTCGTCACATGGTCTTGCCGAACTTTGTCGGAAGTATGTCACGTGGAGAAGTCCCGTGGTAGGTCCTACCCTACGGGGAAGGAGTTTCTACAAACATGGTGACTGGGGCAGAGGGGCCTCTGCCCAAGGAAGACACATTTTACCAACAGGGAAACGAATTAGCAAATGGGGAACCTATGGGGAACCACAACATGTGGAGCACCTACCCCAGTACAGGGCTTAGTTAGCACATGTAATGAGCCAGCAGCGAGTTTCTCCGCAAACTCTTCTGCCACAGGTCTCGGAGGATATCATCCAGAGAACACAGTTTGTCAACACTACTGGGAGTCAACAGCACACATCTTCAGCTCAGGGGAGGTGAAAGGCGCCATGCGCAAGTGATACACCCGGCCAGCTGTCCCGGACTTACCTGCTTGTGCGTGCCACTACACGGGATGAAACCGGTTCCACCTGGAGATTGTAAAACCTTGCCAAAGGTGTTGGGTGTTGCCCAGCCCGCTACTCTGCAAATGTCTGTTAGAGAGGCACCACTGGTCAAGGCCCAGGAGGCCGCTAAACCCCTGGTAGATTGGGCTCCTAGCCCTGCTGGGGGCGGCACGTCCTGGGCGTGATATGCCATTGTTATGGCGTCAATGAGCCAGTGGGCGATCCTCTGCTTGGAGATAGTGCTTCCTTTCTGCTGGCCACCGAAGCAGACAAAGAGCTGCTCAGAGACTCTAAAGCTCTGCGTGCGATCCAGATAGATGCGTAAAGCGTGCATCGGACACAGCAACATCAGGGCTGGGTCTGCCTCCTCCTGGGGCAGCGCTTGCAGGTTCACCACCTGGTCCCTAAAAGAGGTTGTGGGAACCTTGGGCACATAGCCCAGTCGGGGTCTCAGGATCACGTGAGAGTAGCCCGGACCGAACTCCAGGCACGTTTCGCTGACAGAGAACGCTTGCAGGTCTCCTACCCTCTTGATGGAAGTGAGCGCAGTCAGGAGGGCAGTCTTCAAAGAGAGTGCCTTAAGCTCAGCTGACTGCAAGGGCTCAAAGGGGGCTCTCTGTAGAACCTGAAGAACTACAGAGAGGTCCCATGAGGGAAGAAGGCGCGGCCTGAAGGGATTCAACCTCCTGGCACCTCTCAGGAACCTGATGATCAGGTTGTGCTTCCCTAAGGACTTGCCGTCCACTGTGTCGTGGTGTGCCACTATAGTGGCTACATACACTTTCAAGGTGGAGGGGGACAGCCGCCCTTCCAACCTCTCCTGCAGGAAGGAAAGCACTGATCCGACTGCGCATCTCTGGGGGTCTTCATGTCGGGAAGAACACCACTTAACTAACAGATGCCACTTAAAGGCATACAGGTGCCTCGTAGAGGGGGCCCTAGCCTGAGTGATCATGTCTACCACCACGGGTGGTAGGCCACTTGAGTCTTCTGTGTCCCGTCCAGGGGCCAGACATGGAGATTCCAGAGGTCTGGTTGCGGGTGCCAGATGGTGCCCCGTCCCTGAGAAAGAAGGTCCTTCCTCAGGGGAATTCGCCGGGGGGGCTGTCACGAGGAGCGTGAGGTCCGAGAACCATGTCTGGTTGGGCCAGTAGGGTGCTACCAGGATGACCTGCTCCTCATCCTCCCTGACCTTGCAAGTAGGCTCACTAGAGAAACGCATATTTGCAAAGTCCAGGGGGTCAGCTATGTGCCAGCTTGTCTATACCGAGAGGTGTCTCGGTCAGGGCATACCGGAGCAGGCAGTGGGAGGATTTTTAGGAGGCGAACAGGTCTACCTGTGCCTGCCCGAATCAACTCCAAATCAGCTGGACCACCTGAGGGTGGAGTCTCCACTCTCCCCTGAGGATAACCTGTCATGACAGTGCGTCCGCTGCAGTGTTGAGGTCGCCCGGGATGTGAGTGGCTCGCAGCGACTTGAGGTGCTGCTGACTCCAGAGGAGGAGACGGCGGGCGAGTTGTGACATACAACGGGAGTGCAGACCGCCTTGACGGTTGACATATGCTACCGTCGCCGTGTTGTCTGTCCGAACTAACACATGCTTGCCCTGGACCAATGGCCGAAACCTTCGCAGGGTGAGCAGAATTGCCAGCAACTCAAGGCAGTTGATGTGCCAATGTAGCAGCGGGCCCGTCCATGAGCCGGCAGCTGCATGTCTGTTGCATTCAGCACCCCAGCCCATTTTGGAGGTGTCTGTCAAAACCACGACATGCCTAGAGACCTGCTCTAGGGTAACGCCTGCCCGTAGAAATGTGAGGTCGTTCCAAGGGCTGAAGAGGTGGTGACAGATCGGCGTGATGGCCACACGATGTGTCCCACGGCACCATGCCCATCTCGGGACTCGAGTCTGAAGCCAGTGCTGAAGCGGTCTCATATGCATCAACCCAAGCGGAGTGGACACCGCTGAGGATGCCATATGCCCCAGGAGCCTCTGAAATAGATTCAGTGGAACCGCTGTCTTCTGTCTGAACGCCTTTAAACAGGTCAGCACTGACTGTGCGCGCTCATTCGTGAGGCACGCCATCAACGAGACTGAGTCCAACTCCAAGCAGAGAAAAGAGATGCTCTGAACTGGGAGCAGCTTGCTCTTTTTCCAGTTGACCCAAAGCCCTAGTCGGCTGAGGTGCGAGAGCACCAGGTCCCTGTATGCACACAACACATCCCGAGAGTGAGCTAGGATCAGCTAATCATCGAGATAGTTGAGGATGCGAATGCCCACTTCCCTTAGCGGGACAATGGCTGCCTCTGTGACCTTTGTGAAGAATTGAGGGGACAAGGACAGGCCGAAAGGGAGGACCTTGTACTGATACGCCCGACCCTCGAATGCAAACCGCAGGAAGGGTCTGTGTCGAGGTAGAATCGAGATGTGGAAGTACGCGTCCTTCAGGTCTACCATCGCGAACCAACCTTGATGCCAGGCACTCGCTAGAATGCGTTTTTGCATCAGCAACTTGAACGGGAGTCTGTGTAAAGTTCAGTACTTGCAGGTCCAAGATTGGCCATAACCCACCGCCTTTTTTCGGTACAATGAAGTAGGGGCTGTAAAACCCCTTCTTCATCTCGGCTGGAGGGACAGGCTCTATCGCATCCTTCCGTAGGAGGGTAGGGATCTCTGCGCGCAAGGCAGCGGCGTTCTTGCCCTCCACCGAGGTAAAGTGGATGCCACTGAACCTGGGCGGATACCTGGTGAACTGAATCGCGTAGACGAGTCGGACGGTCCGGACCAACCATCGCGACGGGTTGGAAAGCGCAAGCCACGCGTCCAAGCTCTGGGTGAGGGGGACCAAGGGGACAATCTCATCAGATGTACCGGCGGGTGGGGCCTCACGGCGGGGCGGAGCCTGAGTTGCCACACCATGTCATGGCCATGCTGAGTTCAGGGACATCGAAGCACTTATCTGGCTCCTTGTGACCGCACCTGGAACAGCCTGGGACGAGGAGGACGAGGCCTGTCCTCATGACCCGTGGAGACTGTCACATCGGTGGCGGATTTGTGCCACAGCTAGGCACGCAGGGGAGGGGAGACCACCACTGGAGTGCCAAACCTGCCAAAATGGAGTGGTGGACGGTGGTCGTGATGACGGCCGTGCACACCGAGTATGTGACCCAGGGAACAAGGAAATCGCTCTTGCTGAACTCTTGGGTACTGCAGCCACTTGGGCATGTGGTGCAATTAAAAGAAAAGGTAACAAAAGATTCTCCTCCCGGCCCTCCACCGGGGGATGGAGTGGTCTGCTTACCAGCTCCAGAGCAGCGGGTTTCGTTGTTCCTGGGTTGCCCGTCTCAGGGGCGCTTCGAAGCCTTTTGTGGGTTCTTGGCAGCCGACCGTGAGATGGGTGGTGTCTGCTTACTGCAGTGGGCTCCACGCTGGGGCTGGGCCGCAGGGGGATACCCTTGGCAATGAGCAGATGGGGTGCGAGATCCTGAGCCACGCCGGGGCAGGATGTGCCAGATAGCCTCCATCTGCTGCTTCACCACTGAGAACTCCTGGGCAAAGTCCTCAATGGTTTCGCCGAACAGGCCAAGCTGGGAAATGGGGCAGCAAGGAACCGTGCCTTGTCGGCCTCTCCCATCTCGACCAGGTTGAGCCAGAGGTGGCGCTCCTGGACCACCAAGGTGGACATCGCCCGCCCGAGAGACCACGCCGTGACCTTCGTTGCCCAGAGAGCGAGGTCGGTCGCCGAGCGCAGCTCCTGCATCAATCCCGGGGTGGAACTACCCTCGTGCAGTTTCTTTAGCGCCTTGGTTTGGAGGACTTGCAGGAGAGCCATGGCGTGCAGGGCAGAGGCGGCTTGCCAGCGGCACCGTAGGCTTTGGCCGTCAGGGATGACTTAAACCTACAGGCCTTGGATGGGAGCTTTGTCTTATCCACCAGGGGGATTGCCAAATAGCCCTTGGCCGCCCCACCATCGAGGGTAGTGAGGGCGAGGGAGCTGAAAGCTCAGGACTGGGCAGTAAAACGTGCCTCCCATGACCTTGTCAGCTCCTCATGCACTTCCGGGAAGAAAGGAACTGGGGCGGGGTGTGACTGTGAGCGGCGCAGCGAACCAATCATTGAGCTGCGAGGGTTCAGGGGAGAGCGGAGGGTTCCACTCTAGCCGGATGCTCGCGGCTGCCCGGGAAAGGATGTCCGTCATCTCCGCATCAGCCTGTGACTGGGCGACCGCACCTGAAGGGAGGAGCCCAGCTGAGGCTTCTGCATCCGAATAAGAGATCGAACTCACCATGAGACGAGCTGGCGGACTCATCCGGAAGCCCAATCGGGGCAGACGAGCGTGATGGGGAATGGGAGGTCCTTGGGGGGATACCCGGTGGAGGTGGTCCCATTGGGGTCCCCAAATCTCCCCCAGTGCTAGCCGCGCTGGCCTCATACCCGTGGGTAGAAGGACTGAGGCGGGGAGCCTCTGGGGTGGCTTGCTTTCTTACGAAGGCAAGCCGCGACCGCATCGTTTGCCATGGACGTGTTCTCGCAATGAGTACATGACCCATCCACGAATACTGTCTCCATGTGGGCAGCGCCCAGACACGAAAGACAGTGATCGTGGCTGTCAGAAGGCGAGAGATAACGACCGCAACCAGGAATAACACACAAACGGAAAGGCATCTTTAAAAAGACGCATCTTTAAAAAGACATTCCGTGTGTGCCGCTCTTTTAGAGAAATATACTCTTTTTTAGAATATACTCTTTTATTTCTGCCAAAGCGCCCAGGGGCATTCTCTGCAGTGCACCAGTGCAGAGGGTGGAGAAGCCGCTGAAATGCACCGTCAGATCCAGCAGAGGTGAATGAACAGCCGTGGGAATTCAGCTCAGTGAGCATCGACCGTTCGGCTCCGAAGAGAAAATCTGAATGAGTGGTTGCATACCAGCTCCTTTTATACCAGTATGTCCGGGGGAGTGGTATGTAAATACCACTCGCCAATTTTCATTGGCCTTTTATGAAAGACCAGAGGTGTTTTGGGCTCCCAAGAGTGACCCCTAGTGTCACTACATCGACACAACGTCGAGTGAGTGACAGATAGGGAACTATATCTTGCTGCTGTTTTTGTATTGTTTTTGTAGTGTACACTGGAAGCTCCTGTCACCAAGACAAATTCCTTGTATGTGTAAGCATACTTGGCAATAAAGCTGCTTCTGATTCTGATTCTGATGTCATTCAGTACAAGGAAGTGTCATACTCGCTAAGGAGACTGCGGATGTCAATATTTATAGAGAATAAGGACTTACATTTTGGTCCATTTATCTTCCAAAGCTATCATATAGCTTCAGAAGACATGGATTAAACCACTTGAGTTGTATGGATTACTGTTATAATGCCTTTATGTCCTATTTGGAGCTTGAAAGTTTTGGACCCCATAGACTAAATTTATGGATAAAAAAAAATCAAAACACTTTCTGAGGTAAACTATCCCTTTAAGTTTCTTGAAGAGCGAAATCATTACCCTCAAATCAACAGGAGATCTCTTATGATATTATCAGAAAGGAAAACAAGTTGTTGTGAGGTTATCACTGGGAAGTCACAGGAGTTCATTCAGGCAGACAAATCATAGTCACCATTTTGGCCATCACACTTGCTTTGCTCTCAGAAGTACAAAACCAGCCATGAGTCACCACATCAGCTAACACATTTAATGACCGGTCCTCATAACAATAGAAACACAGAGCCGGGTGTCTCCAGTGAGCACTTTATCTTGTTTTGCAACACACATCGTTTCAAAGCAGCTTTACAGAAAATAACACATTAACAGAAAATGAAACTGTAATATCTATAAAGTCTTAGAGTTATCATTGTGTAGTTTGATTAAATATGTTTGTAAATTATGTATAAAAATAAATAATTAAATAATAATTGTATTTAGAACCCCAGTCACCAAGCCGAAGGCAACTGTGACAAGGAACACAAAACCCCATAAGATGTGGGTTAATGGAGAAAATGTTGGGGACAATTCCCCTCTGGATAAACAGCATGAATATAATGCCAATATTAGTTATTTATGTGCAGTGCAAGTCATGGTTTAAATTTAGTAAACTAAGTAAGTGTTAAGGGCCTGTGTTTAAACAAAGATTTTGTATGGACTGTAAGATTAATGACTAATGACGTTGAAGTGCATCCTGGATTAACTGCAGAAGTTCACATAGATGTATTTTCCTTTGTTAGTTGGCTGATGAAGTCTTTTGTTGGCAATAAAATTGATAGTCTATGTATTTAATTTTAAGAGTGTAGTCCATCATTAGACCAAGGTGATACAGGCAGAGACCAGTGAGGTGCATCGCAGTTCAACCGGCAGGTCATTTAGGTGAGGTCTATCCTAAGTCCAAGGTTCAGGCAGTGGCATATGAAGTATTCCATGTCTTATGGTTGGAACTGGCATCAGTTCATCCTCTGAAGTCTATCGTAATAGACTGAAGTGTTGTCTGGGTGGCACCGGCTGCATTTAGTCATCATCACTCTGCATAGTAGTGGAGTTGGATCTGGCCAGCTCTGGTAACCTCAGGATATGAATCCCGAGGTTGAGACAGGGAAACAAATAGAATAATATTAGCGTAGATGCCATTCAATTTTTTGCAGAGTTATAGGTCATGATAAATGTTTCCGGTTCCCGCAGACCGTACTAAAGCAGCCTAATTGTGAGTTGATGGATAAATTAGGTGTATGCCTGGCTAAATAGATGAGTCTTTAGTCTAGACATAAACTTAGTGAGGTCAGCATATTTTAGCAAACTCATTGAAAATAACCACAACTATCCTAAGTGTTTATTCAGTACTGTGGCTAAATTGGTTAGGAATAAATCCTCAACTGAACCAGATATTCCGTCGCAGCACAATAGTAATGACTTCATGAATTTCTTTACTGATAAAATTGAAATAATCAGATATAAAATTTAACTTATGCAATAGTCAATCACTGTACCTCAGAAAACAGTGTCTCATAATTTTCCTCACAAGTAGCTTCAATCCTTCACTGTCATAGGTCATGAAGAGCTAACAAAATTATCGAAACATCAAAAGCCACAACATGTATGTTAGATCCAATACCAACTAAGCTCTTAAAAGAGGTATTCCCTGTAATCTCGGAACCTCTTCTTAATATTATTAACTCCTCACTATCCTTAGGACATGTCCCAAGAAACTTTAAAATGGCAGTTATCAAACTGCTTATTAAGAAGCCACAACTTGATCCTAGAGACTTGGCTAATTATAGACTGATTTCAAATCTCCAATGTATGTAAAAAATACTAGAAAAGGTAGTGTACTCCCAACTATGTTAATTTCTACAGAGAAATAGTATATATGAAAAATCTCAGTCAAGATTTAGGCCCCACCACAGTACAGACACTGCACATACAAGTGCTACAAATGACTTGCTCCTATCATCTGATCGCAGCTGCATTTCTCTTCTAGTGCTTTTAGATCTTAGTGCTGCCTTCCACACCATAGATCACGACATTCTCTTGAATAGGCTTGAGAATTATGTTGGCATTTGTAGACTTGCATTAGAATCGTTTAGGTCCTAATTAGCAGAGCGCTACCACTTTGTTTGAATTGTCAAATCAAGTAAGTATGGAGTGCAACAGGGATCAGTTTTAGGGCCTCTGCTTTTCTCCTTTTATATGCTTCCCCTGGGATATATTATCAGGAATCGTGGAATAAGTTTCCACTGTTCTGCCGACAGTACCCAAGTTTATATTTCTTCGAAACCCAACAAAATTTCACAATTCTCCAAATGAGCAGTGTATCAATGAAATCAAAGATTGGATGGCTAGAAATTTCCTTCTACTCAATTCTGACAAAACAGAGGTACTAATTATTGGACCAAAAACCTCTAAAAATAAGCCATTAAAATATAATTTGACTCTTGATGGATGGACTGTTGCATCATCTTCTACAGCAAAGAACTTAGGTGTTATATTTAATATAAGTCCTTTGAAAATCTAATTTCCAATGTTTGTAGAACAGCATTCTTCCACCTCAGAAATATGGCTAAGTTATGACACATTTTCTCTGTTGCTGATGCGGAAAAACAAATTAATGCGTTCATGACCTCAAGACTAGATTATTGTAATGCATTACTGGGAAGATGTCCAGCAAGTTCAGTAAATAAACTTAAATTGGTTCAAAATTCAACAAACAGAGTGCTGACTAGAACCAAGAAATATGCTCATATTAGCCCCATTTTATAATTACCTGTTAAATTTAATATTAATTTAAAAATTTTGTTAACTAACTTTCTAAACTTTTGTTCACTAATACTCCACTAACTTTGAATGGTCTAGCTCTGCAGTACTTAAGTGACCTTCTACCATGCTATATTCCATAACGTTCATTACGATCGCAAAATTCTAGCCTGTTAATAGTTCCTAGAATATCAAAATCCACAAAAGAAGGTAGATCCTTTGCCTGTTTGGCTCCTAAACTATGGAATAGTCTCCCTAACAATGTTCGGGATGCAGACACACTCACTGAGTTTAAGTCTAGACTAAAGACTCATGTATTTAGCCAGGCATAAACTTAATTTATCCATCAACTCACAATTAGGCTGCTTTAGTTAGGTCTGCCAGAATCAGAAACAAATATCATGATCTATAACTCTGCAAAAAATTGAATGGCATCTATGCTAATATTATTCTATTTGTATCCCTGTCTCAACCTCAGAATTCCTATCCTGAGGTGACTAGAACCGGCCAGATCTAGCTCTGTTCCTGTTTGGTGTCAGACTCCACTGCTACGTGTCACTGAGTGATGATGACTAAATGCAGCCGGTGCCAGCCAGACATCACTTCAGTCTATTACGATGGACTTCATAGGATGAACTGATGCCAGCTCCAACCATAAGATATGGGATACTTCATATGCCACTGCTTGAACCTTGGACTTAAGATAGACCTCACCAAAATGACCGGCCGGTTGAACTGCGATGCACCTCACTCATCTCTGCCTGCAAAACCTTGGTCTAAAGATGGACTACTCTCCTGAAATGGAATAAATAGACAATTAATTAATTGCCAGCAAAAGCCTTCATCAGCCAACTAACAAAGGACAATGCATCTATGTAAACTTCTGCAGTTAATCCAGAATGGACTTCAAAGATATTAGTCATTAATCTTACAGTTCATACAAAATCTTTGTTTAAACAAATGGCCCTTTAAACTTACTTAGTTTACTAATTTTAAACCATGACTTGCACTGCACATAAATATTGGCATTATATTCATGCTGTTAGCCAGAGGGGAACTGGCCCCCACAATGAGCCTGATTTCTCCCAAGGTTATTTTTCTCCATTAACATCTTATGGAGTTTTGTGTTCCTTGCCACAGTTGCCTCTGGCTTGCTCACTGGGGTTCTAAATACAATTATTATTTAATTATTTATTTATATACACAATTTACAATTACACAATGATGACTCTAAAACTTTATAGATATAACAGTTTCATTTTCTGTTAATGCATGAAGCTGCTTTGAAACAGTGTGTGTTGTGAAAAGCGCTATACAAATAAAAATGACAACTTTCATTTCAGAAAGGAGCTTACTGCAAACACCCTGGAATAAACCTTTTTTTTTTTTAAGTGCATGTAAACGTGACCAATGTCTAACCTCTAAAATTGTCTTTATCCATTGCCATTTGTTTTGTATTTATTTTTTTATCCTCAGGCATATAATAAAAGATCCAAAAAGTGGAGCAATGAAGCAATTGCCATCCAACTATCTGTTGATAATTTGACCACTAGTCCAAACAGCCAGACTGAAACTCAACCCATGAAGCCACGTGTGAAGTCTAGGCCTCAAAGGGCACTTCTGTTAGAGGTTAGGAGGTTATTAAACTATGAATGTTCCCTATTGCTCCTCAGAGGGTTTTTAAAATGCTTTAAAGTGCGAATTTCATATATGCACCTGCATACAGGCACCATCATAGGGTCACTTCCTTCCTCAGTATATGTACAAGCCCTTGTTCCTCAAAAAAGAAGGAAAACCAGAACCTTCATATAAGGGGTTTGACTTACATACACACTGCAGCTAAATACGATTGCCACTCCTCTTTTGAGTGCTTAATCCCGTTCTTTAAACACAGAGTTTGGCTTAACTGGCTTAACTTCATTTTTGGTGATTTACGGGAGTGACAGCCAACTTAAAGCGTACCAGCCTAATTTTTCCGAAGTCAGACTTACAGACCTAGGTAATGCAATTATAGTTCAGCTTCATCTTGCATGTATACACATTAATCAGACCACAATTGGCCTCGGCATTGTGGGCATGCTTGTAAAGACAAAGGTGATGCGTGACATAGATTAACTTTCTTAAATGCATGGACAGACAAAAAACAAGGAATGGCGAAGACATCTGTGGCAGCGGGGGCTTGGTCAAGCATCTCACCGGAGAGAGAGAAAGCGGTAAGGGTGCTTACACCTGAGCTAAATTATGTCTAACACCTGTCTCTAATTTCAGTGAGCACGGGGAGAGCGGCATAAATAGAGCCACACAGCACTTAGACGGGGGAGAGCCTGGGCATGGACTATGAAGTTAGAAGTTACTACGATTACAAATCTGAGAGTTTATTGTGTAAGCTAGTTTGTGGATTTTTTTAGACTGTGGTTTCCAACAACGTAAAGCCCTGAGAGTGTGTATGTGCTGCAGTAAGGAAAATAAAAACGCCTACCTGAACCAGGAAATCTGCTTCTCGCCTCATCCTTCCACTGAGAAGTGTCACAACATCAAAATAGCTAGAAGATGTGGACTTTATTTAAAGCCCTGAACAGATCTGCATACAATGGAAGCATCTGAAACAAAGCTATTACAGGGCAATGATGTAATTGAAAAGTTGATTTACTTCCACATACAAATACTTTGCAGAAAGTATTTCTAGCCCCACCATGTCTTGGCAAATTATGTCTAGGGAAAACAACACTTTTTCCCATATGTGTTCGCATTCAGGAAGGGTATGCTTTGAATGTTTCCACCAAAAAGTAAATAATTACAATAAATGTGAAAAGTTCACTTCACAACTATGTTGCATGAGTCTGTGTTTGTTTGTAACTTACTAGCCTGTTTAGCATAGCTTATTCCTCTACATTCATTGTTTTATCCTTTGATATTTTACCGCATACTTAGTTTTTTCCCGCTTTTCTACTGTTTCAACTGCATGTATATTACCGTGCACACCCGTTTTCTTTTCTTTTTTCTTTTCTTTGTTTTCCGCTTGTCTACATCTCGCATTTCGACTGCGTGCATTCATTTTCTCCTCTGTGTTTTACACTGATTATTGCATCATTCTCAAACCTCTGCAGATTAGGAACCACCACAACAACAGCAAACCATTGCATAAGGGTTTCACATTGATCTCAAACACTTGCTGCTCAAGAACAACCATAACAACAACAACAACAACAAACAATTGCGGTAAGTCATGGTATCCGCTCATGTTATTGCTTCTTGCATTGCATGCCACATGTTTACTATAGCTTCTTCCATCAGCAGTGAGGGATTTACATGTGATAAATGTAAGGAATTAGTCAGGCTGATGGAGAAGGTTAATGAATTAGAGACATGCATCTGAATGCTAGTGGAGGTCAGTGAGAAAGAGAAGCCGGTAGATACTGTTTCGGGTGGGGGCAGAACAGCGAGCAACACACACACTTTGGTTCCGGATGAAGAGCCCCTGCAGCAGGGTGTTTAGGTGACGTCTCGGCGGCATTCTCAGCAAAGCGACACCACTCTCCCATTCCTGTTAGGATTTCCAATCGATTCTTTCCACTCAGTGATGCACCCACTGAGAATCATGTTGAAAGCGCCCTTGTTATAGGAGATTCCATTGTAATGATCGTGGAAATAGAGACTCCAGCCACTATTGTTAAATGCATTTCGGGGGCTCGGGCATCTGACATCAGATTAAATTTACAGGTGCTGGCTAATGCTAAATGTTCTAAAATTGTTATTCATGTTGGCACTAATGATGTCTGGCTTCGCCAGTCAAAGATTACTAAAGATAATGTTAAAGCGATGTGTGAACTTGCAAAAATGATGTCAGACACTGTAATATGCTCTGGCCCCCTCCCTGCTCATCTTGGTGACAAGGTTTATAGTAGATTAGTGTCACTGAATGGCTGAATGTCTGAGTGGTGTCCGGAGAATAGCGTAGGATTTATAGAAAATTGGAAGAGTTTTTGGGGTAGACCTGACCTGCTAAAGAGAGATGGACTCCATCCCTCCATGGAAGGTGCCGCTCTCCTCTCTAGTAATATGGCTCATAGTGATAGTATTTGACTAATTGGGGCCCAGGTCAGAAAGAAGACAAACTGGCTAATATGAACATCTGCTAGCTGCCTTAAGATGTCACACAAGTCACATAAACAACAACAACTAAAAACTGTATCATTTAGAAAACAATTTATTAAGGTAAAACTTGAAAATAAAAAATAAAAATTGAAGGTAAACATCATATAAAGGTAGGGCTACTAAACATTAGATCTCTTTCAACCAAAGCACTAATTGTAAATGAAATTATTACAGATCACAGTTTGGACCTGGCTTGAACCAGATGAATACACAATTAGTTTAAATGAATCTACTCCCCCAGGTTATTGTTATAAATATGAGCCTCGTCTGAGGGGTCGAGGAGGAGGTGTTGCTGCAATTTACAGTGAAGTTTTTGGTGTTACTCAGAGGACAGGATATAAGTTTAAGTCTTTGGAACTAATAATACTTAATGTGACACCGTCAGATATAAATAAATAATCTCTGTCGTCTTTTGTCCTTGCTACAGTATATAGATCACCCGGGCTGTATTCTGATTTCCTTGGTGAATTTGCAAATTTTCTTAGGCTTGAGAATTATGTTGGCATTTTTGGACTTGCATTAGCATGGCTTAGGTCCTATTTAGCAGACTGCTACCACTTTGTCTATGTAAACGAGGAATTGTCAAATCAAACAAAAGTTAAGTGCCACAGGGATCCGTTTTAGGGCCTCCGCTTTTCTCCTTATATATGCTTCCCCTGGAGATATTATAAGGAATCGTGGAATCATTTTCCACTGTTATACCGATGATACCCAAATTTATATTTCTTCAAACTCAACAAAATTTCACACTTCTCCAAATTAGCAGAGTGTATCAATGAAATCAAAGGTTGGATGGTCAGAAATTTTCTTTCTACTCAATTCCGACAAAACAGGTACTAATTATTGGAACAAAAACCTCTAAAAATAAGCTGCTAAAATTTGACTCGATGGATGTACTGTTACATCGTCTTCTACAGCGAAGAACTTAGGTGTTATATTTGATACCAATCTGTCCTTTCAAAATCAAATTTCCAATGTTTGTAGAACAGCATTCTTCCACCTCAGAAATATTGCTAAGTTACGACACATGCTCTCTGTTGCTGATACCGAAATACTAATTCATGCGTTCATGACCTCAAGACTAGATTATTGAAATACATTTTTGGGAGGATGTCCTGCAAGTTCAATAAATAAACTTCAATTGGTTCAAAATGCAGCAGCCAGAGTGCTGACTAGAACCAAGAAATATGATCATATTAGCCCCATTTTATCATTGTTACATTGGCTACCTGTTAAATTTCGTATTCATTTTAAAAATATTGTTTACTACGTACAAAGATTTCAATGGTCTAGCTCCGCAGTACTTAAGTGACCTTCTAGCACATTATATACCATCATGTTCATTACAATTGCAAAATTCTGGCCTGCTAATAGTTCCTAGAATATCAAAATCCACAAAAGGAGGTAGATCCTTTCCCTGTTTGTCTCCTAAACTATTGAATAGTCTCCCTAACACTGTTCGGGTTGCAGACACACTCACAGCTATTAGTGTCTGTCTGTAGCTACAGACACTATCCTTCCATGCACCATGAAATACCTATTTTTAAGGTATTAAGAGAAAGCAGTTTAACACACCCAGGTTTCTCCTGGAAAACGCGACTTACCCATGTAAACACATAAGGGCCGTTCTAACGGTTTTTGAGGAGTGCACATGTGTGTGAACAAAATTCCTGATATTGAAAAATAAATGTCATAGGATGGAGCCCAACAACAAGTCAACATAGCGGAACAAATTCAGCATTTCTGGTAGTACAGTGGAAAAAGCACATACACTATAATCTATACCCATTTATATACACCAATGTAAAATATCGATAGTCCCTCTCGTTTGCATATATATATGTGCTCTTACTTTGGGGGAGTCCCGGAGTTTTTCGTAAGAGGGAAATCTCACTACTGCAATGCAATTCCGCTGCAGGTCGCGATAGAAAGTTAAGAAAACAAAAACCACAACAAATACAGTGAGTGTAGTTTATTTATTTATTCTCTCTGCAGGCATTCAGTGGAAAGAGTGAGGTAATGTGACTTCTAACTTTCACAAGAATCTTAAATGTGTTATTTTGTTGAGCATGAAGTGCTGTGCTGTTTTGCTTACCCAACCCCCTGCCACAGCACATCCAGACAAAATGCACACGCTCAAGAGGCATTCTGTGGGCTTTTCCTGAAGAACTCTACACTGTTTCTTATAGATACACGTGTTTTCACTGACTACATTTTCACTGTTTTTGTTACAAAAAGAAAGAGAAAACCAAACACACCCTTAACTCTGGAATATCTGGAAATAAAGCGAAGCAACAGGGAATAAAAATGTGAGGTCTCCTTCGGATACCATGTTTGTTATTTACACTAGCGCCGCGGGGAAATTATGTTACTGTGGAAAAGGCTGCTTACTTTCCAAGCTGCATGTATACTGGAGTAAAGAGTATGCTGCTTATACAGTGCATGTGAACAGGAATGCTACTTTCTCACAGTACTCCGCTTTCTCACAATGAGCCTCTTTCTGGTATACATGTAAATGTAGTCACTGTGTCATTGTTAGCTATGGAATATTTTGCTTGTTGAACAGAAAAAAACACAAGAAACAATTTGACAAAACATTGTGCCATCCACAATCAGTGATGGGTAAGTTATTAAAAAACAAGTCTTCTCTAAAATTGTTATAACATTACTTTACTAATTACTTCATTAAAATTGAAGTCAGCAATTCAATACACAATGCAAGTGTGTGTTGCATTCTCAGCAGACAATAGTGTGAATTGTCTGTTTCTACAGTGAGCCAACTACTGTCATAGTGGAGCAACAGTTTGAAGAGAATATTGTTGAGCAAGTACATTAGAGTCAATATATTTATAGCAACTTACCTGAATAGTAACACATCCGGCTTTATGGCAAAACTTTTTAAGTTTACAATATCGCCCCCTTGAGTTAGAGATTTGTTAACCCAAGAACGTATGTTTAGTATGTTCAACGTTTCAGTGCACTGGTTAGTCTGTGTTTGCGTACTTGCATAAAGTATGTTTCTGGCCTTAGAGTTACAGTTTGTTCAAATCCACAACCCTAAATATGAACAATAATAACAATAATGCTATTGCAAGCAACACTACAAATCGTCCTGGTTACTTGCGTAACCTCCATTCCCTGATGGAGGGAACGAGACATTGTGTTGATGTAGTGACACTAGGGGTCGCTCTTGGGAGCCCGAGACACCTCTGGTCCTTGATAAAAGGCCAGTGAAAATTGGCGAGTGGTATTTGCATACCACTCCCCCAGACATACGGGTATAAAAGGAGCTGGTATGCAACCACTCATTCAGGTTTTGTGCTGAGGAGCCGAGACAAGGTCCCGGCCATTTCAGCGGGTAGTTCAGCGTTGTGGCAGGAGGGACACAAAGTCTCGTTCCCTCCATCAGGGAACAGAGGTTATGCAAGTAACCAGGACGTTCCCTATCTGTCACTCACTCGACGTTGTGTCGATGTAGTGACACTAGGGGTCCCTATACGAAACGCCGCAACTGGCTGAACTGTGTTATGTGAACTGGCGGTGTGTGACGGGCAGACCACTGTGTGCCTTGTAGCCAGCGCACCAGGCCGACACGTAACCTCCCCCAATGCTGTTATGAGTGTCGAACGGCCCTTTGGGGACAAGTTGACTGCCCAAAAGATAGAGACGGGCTTGCCCAGTCGTGGTATTTTGAGTGGAAATACGTCACACGGTCTTGCTGTGCTTTGTCGGAAGTATGTCATGTGGAGAAGTCATATGGTAGGTCCAGTTTGTCAGAGCTGTAGCCTAGCAGGCTGCGCTCACGACATGTGGTGCTGATGCATCGCAGGTGACCCAAGTTCGAGTCCTGGCTCGTGAGGTCCTTTCCCGATCCCGTTCCTACTCTTCTCCCTCTCATTTCCTGTCACCTTTCTACTTTCCCTATCCCATTAAAGCCCAAAAAAATAATAATAATAACCAGTTTGACACCAACCCCCCTCACAAATCCCCTTCTCCCCCACCAAAATAAAAGAAATCAACCCTGACTATAACTTTTGTGTTCCACGGATGAAAGTCATACAGGTTTAACATGACTTTAAGGCCAATAATTGATGAAAGAATTTTCATTTTAGTGTGAGCTATTCCTTTAAACTCTGTTATTGATTTCCCTTGACAAATCATCTCACAAAATCCTCTGTTTGATATTATCAACAGAACACAGAGATAAAGCTCATGTAAAATTTTACTGTATTGGAGCCTTGAATTTTAAGTTTTTATAAAAAGGAAACACTTTATAACAGTCTGCTGCAAGGGCCAATGCCATTTCATTGTCCCCTGACTTTAGGAGTTCCCCCACATGCACTGCTGTTTTCCATGAAGCCTGTCTCTGGTGGGGAACGAAATACCTTTTTTTCCTCTCACGTGGTGTAGCTGATTGGGTGGAGGCAGAGATCAGTCTCATTGTGTGTGGTGTTGTGTCATCTGTTCTAAGTGTAACTACTGGCTATAGAAAAGGGAGGACAAGGAATTCCTTCATGAATTTAGTTATAAACACATTGGCAAGGAACTTTTTTGGATGTGTGTGTGTGTGTGTTTATATATATATATATATATATATATATATATATATATATATATATATGCCTCACCCTTCATGTGATTTTAAGAGGTTAGGAACCGAAGGGGGCTGAATTTCAAGATGCACTACCAGCCAAAATTTTGAAAACACCTACTCATTCTGTATTATGACTTTTTTTTTACACTTTACTCTAATGTTCTCTTTGTTAAGGGATCATAAAATGGTTTATTAATGATTAATGAATCACTTAAAATGCATTATAAATCTTTGATACACTGTGAAAAATAAATTAACTCAACTTAAAATTATACTTGCTGCACAGATGTTTTTGAGTTTATTGAATTTAACAGTTAAAGTGAGATTATAAAACTTTGCATGTAAAACAACAGTAAGCTCAATAAATCTACATTTTAAAGTTTAGCTGACCATAACTTTCAGCTATTTGTTATGTTGGAATTAATATAACAGTCTTTACAAGAAAGATCTTCATTTCCAACAAGTAGTGTTTGTCTGCCCTACTAGATTGCCATTTAGTTGGGCTAACTTAAATAAGGAATAAATGTTTCAGTTGTAATACTGAAATTTAGTTGTATCTTTTTCACTGTAGAAACTTCACCAAAGTGAACACTAATCACCCTGATGGTGACAAAACACAACTTTTCACAATAAAACATCATTAAAACACTGAAAAGACCAATTATATAGATGTCCTCACAAGTTGCTTTAACCAAACACTCATGAACAAATTAAAGTGCAAGGGATTGAGGGTATTCCCCCCAGCCACAATCATAGTGTTTAAAGAGTATGTGAGTCAAAATCACAATTTTTGAATTCACTGATATTTACTGTTCCATATCTGTCACTCACTCGACGTTGTGTCGATGCAGTGAAACTAGGGGTCGCCCTTGGGAGCCCCAAACACCTCTGATCTTTGAGAAAAGGCCAATGGGAATTGGCGAGTGGAATTTGCATGCCACTCCCCCGGACATACGGGAATAAAAGGAGCTGGCTCGCAATCACTCATTCAGATTTTTTCTTCGGAGCCGAGCGGTTGTGTTCAGCGAGCTGAATCCTCTGCCGTTCCATTTACCTCTAGAGTTTATGGTACATTACAGCGGCTTCTCCCCCTCGTGCACCAGTGGAGTGCAGAGAATGCCCCTGGGCGCTTCGACAGTCTAAAAGAGTATATATTCTTGCAATAAAAGAGTATAATTAATTAATTAATTAATTATATTAATTAATATTTTCCCTACTAAAAGAGTGGCACTGACGGAGAGCGTCTTTTTAAAGATGACTTTCCGTCTGTGTTTATTTCCTGGTTGCGGTCGTTAAATCTCCGCTTCCGATGGCCACGATCGCTGTCTTACATGCTTGGGCGCTGCCCACACAGAGACAGCATTTGTGGACAGGTCATGTTCTCACTGCGAGAACATGACCATGGCAATGTTGCGGTTGCGGCTTTCCTTCGTTAGAGGGAAAGCCACCCCAGCGGCTCCCCGCCACAGTCCTTCTACCTACGGGTTTGAGGCCGTGTCGGTTAGCACTGGGGGCGATTTGGGGACCCCAATGGGAGCCACTCCACCGGGTAACTCCCCACGGACCTCCCATTCCCCAGTACGCTCATTTGCCGGCTCGTCTCAGGGTGAGTTCATGATCTCATTTGGTGCTTGCAAAGTGGATGAGCTCTCGATCACAGCATCAGAGAGTGGGCTGGTTCAGTCTGACCAGCTGGCGGCCATGCTTGCCAGGGCAGCTGCGAGCGTCGGGCTGGAGTGGAACCCTCCACTCCCCCCTGAACCCTCGCGGCTTGATGATTGGTTCCTGGGCTGACCGGTCCTATGGTGGGTACCCGGAGCCAGGTAAGTGCTTCAATGTCCCCAGACTCAGCATGACCATGAGTTCTGGGTCCGAGCCTCCTCAATGCCATGAGGTCCCCCTCACCCGGAGCGATGGCTGATCAGGACCGTCCGACTAGGCTATGCGATTCAGTTCACCAGGCACCCGCCCGGGTTCAGCGGCGTCCATTTTACCTCAAGTGCAGGCCGAGAATGCTGCTGCCCTGCGTGCGGACATCGCGTCCCTTCTGCGGAAGGACATGGTAAAGCCTGTCCCTCCAGTCAAGATGAAGAAGGGGTTCTACAGCCCCTACTTCATCGTAGCAAGGAAAGGTGGTAGGTTGCGGCCAATCCTGGACCTGCGAGTTCTGAACCGGGCCTTGCACAGACTCCCGTTCAAGATGCTGATGCGAAAATGCATTTTAGCTAGCGTCCGGCATCAGGATTGGTTCACTGTGGTAGACCTGAAGGACACATAATTCAATGTCTCGGTTTCTTCTCGGCACACGCCCTTTCTGCGGTTTGCCTTAGAGGACCGGGCGCCTCCCCTTCGGTCGGTCCCTGTCGCCTCGCGTCTTCACGGGAGTCACAGAGGCAGCCCTTGCCCCGCTAAGGGAAGTGGGCATCCACATCCTCAACTGTCTCGACGACTGGCTGGCTCTAGCTCACTCTTGAGACTTGTTGTGTGCACACAGGGACCTGGTGCTCAGGCACCTCAGCCAGTTGGGGCTTTGGGTCAACTTGGGAAAGAGCAGCTCTCCACGGTACAGAGCATCTCTTTTCTCGGGTTGGAGTTAGACTCAGTCTCTATGATGGTGTGCCTCACGAGCGAGTGCACGCAGTCAGTGCTGAACTGCCTGAAGTTGTTCAGGCGGAGCACGGCGGTCCCACTGAAGCATTTTCAGAGGCTCCTGGGGCATATGGCATCCTTGATGGCGATCACGCCGCTCGGGTCGATGCATATGAGACCACTTCAGAACTGGCGTCAGACTCAAGTCGCGAGATGGGCATGGTCGCCACGGCACACATCACATGGTCATCACGCCGATCTGCCACTACTTGTTCAGCCCTTGGACGGGCCTTGCATACCTGTGGGCAGGAGTCCCCTTAGTGCAAGTACCCTAGGTGCATCGTGGTTACAACAGACACCTCCGAGCGTAGCTGGGGCGCAGTGTGCAACTGGACAGGGCCACAACTGCATTGGCATGTCAACTGCCTCGAGTTGCTGGCAGTGTTGCTCGCCCTGCGAGGCTTCGGCCATTGATCTGGACGTACAACACGCCGATGGTAGCGTACATTAACCGCTAAGACGGCTTGCACTCGCGTCGCTTGTCGCAACTCGCCCATCACCTCAAGTTGTTGCGAGCCACTCACATCCTGGGCAGACGTGCTGTCGCGACAGGTCACGCTTAGGGGAGAGTGTAGACTCCACCCCCAGGTGGCCCAGCTGGTTTGTAGTCGATTTGGTCAAGTGCAGGTAGGCCTGTTCGCTTCCCGGGAATCCTCCCACTGCCCGCTCTGGTATGCCCTGACCGAGGCTTCCCTCGGTACAGATGCACTAGCACACAGCTGGCCCTGGGTGCCGTGCTATTATGCATTCCCCCGAGTGAGCCTACTTGCACAGACCCTGTGCAATGTTGGGGAGGACGAGGAGCAGGTCATCCTAGTGGCACCCTTCTGGCCACCCAGACTTGGGTCTTGGACCTCACACTCCTCATGACAGCCCCTTCCTGGCAAATTCCCCTGAGGAGGGTTCTCCTCTCTCAGGGACGAGGCACCATCTGTCACCCACGACCAGACCTCTGGAATGTTCATGTCTGGCCCTTGGATGGGACGTGGAAGACCTAAGTGGTATACCACCCACAGTGGTAGACACGATCACTCAGACTAGGGCTCCCTCTGCGAGGTGCCTGTATGCCTTGCAGTGGCATCTTTTCGCTAAGTTCGCTAAGTGGTTCTTCCCCACGCGAAAACCCCCAGAGATGCGCAGTCGGGTCGGTGCTTTCCTTCCTGCAGGAGAGGCTGGTGGGGCAGCTGTCCCCCCCACCTTGAGGGTGTACATGGCCTCTATGGTGGTGCACCACAATGCAGTTGACGGTATTTATGGAAGCACGACCTGATCATCAGTTTCCTTAGAGTCCTCCCAGACTGTGCCTCGTTCCCTCATGGGATCTCTCCGTGGTCCTGAAGAGAGCCCCATTTGAGCCCTGGAGTCAGTTGAGCTAAAGGCAGTCTCTTGAAGACTTCCCTCCTGACTGAGCTCATGTCCATCAAGAGGGTAGGGGACCTGCAGGCGTTCTCTGTCAGCGACACATGCCTGGAGTTTGGTCCGGAATTCTCTCACGTTTTCTCTCCGGCCGAGCTATGTGCCCAAGGTTCCCACGACCCCATTTAGAGATCAGGTGGTGAACCTGCAAGCGAAGCTGCCCCAGGAGGAGGCAGACTCAGCCTTTTCGTTGCTGTGTCCGGTGCGTGCTTTGCACATCTACTTGGATCGCACGCAGAGCTTTGGATGCTCTGAGCAGCTCTATGTCTGCTTCGGAGGACAGCGGAATGGGAGCCCTGTCTCCAAACAGAGGATCGCCCACTGGGTCATTGACACCATCGCTTTGGCATACCATGCCCAGGACGTGCCGCCACACCTGGGGCTTTGGGCACACTCCACCAGGAGTGTGGCGGCCTCCTGGGCCCTGACCAATGGTACCTCTTCGGCAGACATTGGTAGAGCAGCGGGCTGGGCAACACCCAATACCTTCACGAGGTTCCTCAATCTCTGGGTTAAGCCAGTTCGTCCCGTGTGTTGTCAGGTATGAACAGGTAAGTTGATGGGACAACTGGCCAGGTGTAATGCTTGTGTACAGTGCCTTTCCCCTCCTGGAGGGGGAGACATACGTTTTTTCACCCCCCCAGCTGTGTTCACGAGGTCGTGGACCCTGGATGTCCTTCCTCCTTAGCCCTGTGGCAGGCGAGTTCATGGAGAAACTCAATGCCAGCCCAGTACGTGTGCTATTAGGCCCTGTACTGGGGTAGGTGCTCCACATGCGCTGGTTGCCGGTTTGTAACCCCATGTGATGTATCTTCCATGAGACGGTTTCCCTGTTGGTAAACCCACGTCTTCCTTGGGCAGAGTTCCCCTCTTCCACCAGTTGCCGTATTTCTAGAGCTCCATCCCCTCTGGGTAGGACCTACTACGGGGACTTCCCCAGATGCGACACTGCTGACAGAACTTGGTACCATGTGACATATTTCCACACACTTACCTCCCCTTCGGGCAGGATGTGGTCTCCGCGGTGTCTTCCCCTTGGGAATAGACACCCACCCGACGCGGACATTTATGGCCCCCAGCTGAACGATTTCCACTCTTTTTTGGGGAGAAAAAAGAAGAGAAGAGGCCACAGCTGGGGTGGCCTGTCCGCATTTTGGGCAGTCGACTTGTCCCTGAGGTGCGAGGGACTGTACGACACTCGTAGGAGCATTGGGGGAGGTTACGTGATGGCCAGGTGTGCTGGCTACGAGGCACACTATGGTTTGCCAGTCTCACACCGCCAGTCCACGTAACACAGTTCAGCTAGTTGTGGCATTTCATATAGGGACCCCTAGTGTCACTACATCGACACAACGTCGAGTGAGTGACAGATACTTTCCCTCCTGCCACAACACTGAACTACCCATTGAAATGGCCGGGACCCTGTCTTAGCTCCTCAGCACAAAACCTGAATGAGTGGTTGCGAGCCAGCTCCTTTTATACCTGTATGTCCGGGGGAGTGGCATGCAAATTCCACTTGCCAATTCCCATTGGCCTTTTCTCAAAGATCAGAGGTGTTTGGCGCTCCCAAGGGCGACCCCTAGTGTCACTACATCGACACAATGTCTCATTCCCTCCATCAAGGAACGGAGGTTAAGAAAGTAACCAGGACGATTTTCCATGTCTGTGGGAGCTCTGACATTAAAAGACTTGCAGTAAACTTAAGTAATACTACTTAATACTACTCAGTGTTTACATATAATAAATACATTCTGTACTCAATTAAATACTTCTCATCAAATTATCAAGATAAAGCTGCGAGAGCACACTACTGCCAATTCTAAGCTGGAGGAATTATTCTGCCACAAATTACTTAATCAGAGCTGGATATCATTAAACTGAGCATGTTCAAAAGCCTGTAAGTTCTACCTTTAAGACCAAACTTGACAGCGTGTGTTCTTGTTGTTTAAAATTTGATCATAATTTGATCATACTAATTTGACTTTATTGATTTTTTGAAGTAATCAACTTTTCTTCATTAGACAGTTCAACGCAATTTTAAAATAGAGTTTGTCTGGGCTCCGTTTCCCAATAACTATCGATCTTAGCAGTTAAGAGCATTTTCTATGAGCAATCTTACAAACGTTCATTATTTTTTACGTGCATTTCCCAAAACTGCACTTAACATGAACGTGCGAGGATGCGCTTTAAGTGCTCCTTAAGAGAGTCGCTGTCCGTGTGACAGTGGAGAAATGTGACCGTATAGTGCTGTTCATCATTGTAACTTATTATATTTGTGCTTAACTTTTCAATCATTTGTAACTGACCTTGCTAAAAATTTTTTACAATGTTTTCTTCAATATCCGTCCTAATTAACTGCATACTTACATATTGTTTTTACAATAATGTTGTGCAGAACGAACTTTTTCTTTCAGGTGTGCATTTGTAATATTTCGTTTTCACAGATTCCTCTCGATATAAAAGCTTCCAGGATTAGTAAAGACAGTGGAGTATGATCCTGCTAATTACAAGCATTCATTGAATATTACGTGTTAACGCGGAGCGCAAAATAAGGAGATGTTTGAAAAGATGCAATTTAGGGACATTTGCCAATAAAGCAGAGGTCTGCTCTTTACTCCCAAGAGTGATAACGGTGACAGCAATGCAGCAGTTGTGGTGCTACACAACTTGTAGTGCTGGCGAGAGAGCCTTCGGGTGTCAGAGAGGAAGAGATGAGGATAAAAGCATCTCCCAAATTAATAAATGTAAATGTAGGATGATGAGCAAATATATATGGACGATTTTATGCACGGCAGCAAGTAAATTACTTTTTTCTTTTCTTTCTAATATTAATTTATACAGTAGTCTGCATCAATCATGCCACCACTTTGTTGTTACCAACTTATCCAACAAGTCCACACAAATAACTTTATTTATTTACTTATTAATCTATTAATCCATTTAGACTATTGTCAGGGGCATCAGCTTGAGCACGTAAGTGTCTTTTAATGTCTCCAGAGCCTGAGGATTTTGAATTCTTTGATGTATTGTCTTCCTAGAACTGTTAAGGATCAGGGTGTATCGAATCTCACCGGTTTATGACATAAAAAGTATTAAAACCGGCTCGCCGTTCACACGTCCGAACCTCGCATGGCGTCACGTGACTCTCCCTATTTACATTCTTAATGCACATTCCTGGTCTTATTATATTTGATTCATTGGTGCATGTTATTCTTTTAAAAAATGTAAATTGTTGTCTTAATATGCAAGAATCAATTTGTAATAACCTGCTTCACCTCTGAAATGTCTTTCCTTTTGGGAGGACAACACAAATCCCTCTTATTTTTCAACCTCTTCCCTCCAAACAGCCACCTCGCCCTACATATTTACTTGTCGAATGTCCTATTTTACTTGTAGAAAGGTAGTAAAATGGGTTGTGAATGGTGTTTCACACTGACTGAAAAGACTGTTACAAATGAGAAATACAGACAGGGAAATAAATATTCAACAAAGTTCACCACAGGGTGGCAACTGGGCATTTGACATGTTTCAAATAAATGTAAACAACTGGTAATAGTGGAGAGGGTTTTCATTTTGTGGTAAAGCCACATGTACCAATTTACCACATGCCAACCTCAGAAACTTAAGCGGCTCACTTAGAGCAGAAAAATCATTCACCTAAAAAACAGGGTGCGCAAGTGTTTCCATGACTTTGGGACATACATCTTAAACATTTATTGCTGATTTGGAAGTTAACAGTTCCTGATGTTTATACATTTCCATAGCATTTCAATGGATTTAAATTCCTGATTCCTTGGTGTTTTATGGATAACCTACTATTCCTGTTATTCAAAACCTTTTGAACTCTTTAACACCTGAAAAAAGGGCTTGTGATTTAGGGTAGCATACTTACGATAGGGTCATTATCGGGAATCTGTGTCAACTTAACCAGAGGCTGATTTTAAATGCCACGGATCAATATTTACCTAGTAATCCATTATTTTGTAGAAGGGTTTCAAAATGACAATTTTCACTTATGACATTGGCACCAAACCACAGGTTAAAAAATAACTTAAAAATGTGTCAGCTTCATTATTTTATTTATTTTTACACAGATATAGGTAGGTCTATCACTAAAACCGATTGAAAACAAGTCAAATATTTGTATAGCAGTTTTTACAATACACATAGTTTCAAAGCAGCTTTACAGAAAAGCATGCTATAAGGTTTGAAATGCCGTAAGTGTCTTAAAGTCCATATTTTGCAGTTGCATTAGAAAATGTTATTGAAAATCATGCATAAAAAATTATATGTCTTTAGGCCTCCAGTGAGCAAGCCAAAGTTAACGGTGGCAAGGAACCCAAAACTTCATACAATGTTAGTGGAGAGGGAAAAAAAAAAAAAAAGTGGGAGAAACCAGGCTCAGCTGGGGGATCCAGTTTCCCCCTGGCTATTCAGCACGTATCTATTGCCAATATGAGTTAAGTGTCTTTGCAGTCCGTCCCGAATTGACCACGGAAGTGCACATAGATGCAATGTCCTTTTTTATTTGGCTGATATGGCTTTAGTTATCAGTAATTTATTGTCTATGTCCAGAGGTGGGTAGTAACACGCTACATTTACTCCGTTACATTTACTTGAGTAACTTTTTGAGAAAAAAAAAGTTCACACAGCTGTGTGCGCTGAGCCGCTGTCACAGACTGTCACTTAATCACTGCTGCAGCATCAAACTCTTCAAAGTGAAACACTTTCTTTGCTCTGCACAGTGAAAAAAAAGAATAGTTTTGTCATGCAGTGCCTTCATTTAACACCAAGACAAGCTGATATTTCAAAATTAAAATCACAGCTCCAGCTTAAGGCAGCATGCTGAGACCGAATTCCCTCTAAACAATTGAGTATCAAAAAATGTCTTGTCGTTCGGTACCAAATTTCGATACCTAAGGGGTTAATCTCATCAACTTCAGTGATAAGCATGTAGCATGTTAGATGTGCCAAAATCTCAAAGTGCTGGTGATTGGCTGTGGTTAGGCATCAAGGAAAAACACTAGTTTACACCGGTTACGCCCAGAGACGTGGCTCACACGTGAGGCTGTAGTGTGTATGTGTCCCAACCCCCATAGATGTAAAAGATGTGGAAAAGATCAAAAGCGTGGCTATATTTCACCAGGCTCGATGCCAACAGTGCGCAATGCAATATTTGCAACAAGATAATTGCTGCCAAGACCGGCAACATGTCAAATCTGATGCAGAACTTGACAGTGCACTGAATAAATTTAAGAGCAGAAAGTTGCTCCGTCTTCGACTGTAAGAAGACCGAGCCGGTGCAGTAATCCTCTCAGCGTCCTCCTGCCACAGAGCCTCCTTCAACATGCCCACCACACGAGTCCTTCTCCAAAACTACTGATGAATGCAGCGGCGTTATGACTGGGACTCCGACAGGTAAGGCTAACGTTTAGCAAACAAACCAACAAACAAAATCGGCTAAATTGTAGTGGTACATGCTTGTGTACTTGTTAAATTAACATTTCTGTGTGCGGTGACATAGTCCTATAAACTGGGACCTACGTAACATTAGATATTATTTGGATGTATGGCTATAGATAGCTAGCTAAATTGATGCTAAAAATGCTTTAAGGTTGACAGTAACTGATCAAGTTAAACTACTATTAAACTAGTTATCTTGTTAAACTGTGCTTATCCTTAGGGTTGGCTGAATTAACAGTTCCCTATCTGTCACTCACTCGACATTGTGTCGATGTAGTGACACTAGGGGTCACTCTTGGGAGCCCCAAACACCTCTGCTTTTTTGAAAAAAAGCCAATGAGAATTGGTGAGTGGAATTTGCTTGCCACTCCCCTGGACATATGGGTATAAAAGGAGCTAGTATGCAACCACTCATTCAGATTTTCTCTTCGGAGCTGATTGGTTCCATTCATTGAAGCTGAATTCATCCGCGAAGATCATTCACCTCATCTGCTGGATTCTACGGCACATTTCAGCGGCTTCTCCCTCTCTGCACCTGTGGAGTGCAGAGAACAACCCTGGGCACTTCGGCAGAAACAACTAAAAGAGTATATTCTAAAAAAAAGAGTATATTTTCTTTCTAAAAGAGTGGCACACACAGAACATCTTTTTAAAGATGCTTTCCGTCTGTGTGTTATTCCTGGTTGCGGTCGATATCTCTCCGCTTCTGATGGCCACGATCGCTGTCTTACTTGACTGGGTGCTGCCCACGCAGAGACATTGTTCGTGGATGGGTCTTGTCCTCACTGCGAGAACATGACCATGGCAATGTTGTGGTCGTGGCTTGCATTCATAAGAAAGCAAGCCACCCCAGTGGCTCCCCGCCTCGGTCCTTCTACCTACGGGTATGAGGCTGTGCCAGTTAGCACTGGGGCGATTTGGGGACCTCAATGGGACCACCTCCACCGGGTATCCCCCCACGGACCTCCCATTCCCCAGCACGCTTGCTTGCTCCGGTCGGGCGCTCGATCGAGATCGCCGGCTCATCTCAGGGTGAGTTCGACATCTCGTTCAGAGCCCGGGAAGAAGACAAGTTATCGAGCGCAGCATCGGAGAGCGGGCTCGTCCAGTCAGACGCAGATGCTTCGACTGGACTTCCTCCTTCGGGAGTGGTCGCCCAGTCCCAGGTCGACGCGGAAATTATGGCGGCCGCGAGCGCCGGGCCAGAGTGTAACCCTCCGCTCTCCCCTGAACCCTAGCGGCTCGACAATTGGTTCCTGGGCTCTGGGCGCCACCCACGGCCATGCCCTGCCCCCGTTCCTTTCTTCCTGGAAGTGCATGAGGAGCTGACAAGATTGTGGGAGGCATCTTTTACTGCCCGGTCCCGGTCTTTCAGCTCCCCTGCTCTCGCTACCCTCGATGGCGGAGTGGCCATGGGGTATTCGGTGATCCCCCAGGTGGATAAGGTGCTCGTGGTGCACTTGTGTCCACAGAATGCCGCCACCTGGCATGGGCGCCCAAAACTCCCGTCCAGGGGCTGTAGGTTTACGTCGTCCCTGACGGCAAGAGCCTACAGTGCTGCTGGACAAGCCGCCTCCGCCCTGCATGCCATGGCTCTCCTGCAAGTACACCAAGCCAAGGCACTAAAAGGACTGCACGAGGGTAGTTCTGACCCGAGATTGATGCAGGAACTGTGCTCGGAGACTGACCTCGCTCTCCGGGCGACGAAGGTCATGGCGTGGTCTCTCGGGCAGGCGATGTCCACCCTGGTGGTCCAGGAGTGCCACCTTTGGCTCGACTTGGTTTAGATGCGCGAGGCTGACAAGGCACGGTTCCTTGACGCCCCCATCTCCCAGGTTGGCCTATTCGGCGACACCGTCGAGGACTTTGCCCAGCAGTTCTCGGCGGTGAAGCAGCAGACGGAGGCCATACAGCACATCCTGTCCCGGCACGGCTCAAGACCCCGCACCCTGTCTGCTCGTCGCCAAGGGTTTCCCCCTGCAACTGAAACATTGTGCTCATAAAACTATAGTCCAGGTAATAAAACTGATTATTTTTTCAGACTGCAGAGAGTTTCTGATGAGGATTTCAGAAAAGCAGAACAGTTTGTTAAAGTTACAAAGATACTTTACACTCAACCATCTGCATCTCTGCTGAAAGGAGCCCAACTCTGGGTCAGA
Source organism: Myxocyprinus asiaticus (assembly GCF_019703515.2). Lineage (NCBI taxonomy): Eukaryota > Metazoa > Chordata > Actinopteri > Cypriniformes > Catostomidae > Myxocyprinus > Myxocyprinus asiaticus. Next base: position 5,096,820 of record NC_059386.1, read on the forward strand.
TTCTGCCAATCTTGGATAAACTCCAGCACCACTTCACAGTTAATGATGAGGACTCCTCCTTCACAAAGACCATCAAGGACACTATCTGGAATGACCTCTCAAAAAGATACCATGTGTGTAGTTTAATTCTATTGATTTCTCACTTGTTTTCATTAGGATTATTGGGACTCATACTATGTTTTTATCTTGCAGGTTGATAGCATCAGACAGTTCTTGGAGGAGGGCACAGCCTTGGATCCCAGATTCAAGTCAAAAGTGGCAGATAAAGTGTGGACCAGACTGGAGGAGGAGCTGATGAGAAGGACCTCAGAAGAACAGGTGTTAATTGTTATTGGTAATCTTCTACTTCTCTTCAATTGTAGATCAATATACAGTATATGACCCTCATATTCTATTGAATACAGACTCAGGCCCAGCAAATGGAACAGGGGCTCAAAGAAAGAGCAGGTGACCAAGATGACAGCTCATCTGATGAAGACAGTGCATCTGCAGTAGCAACACTGGTAAGAAAATATAAAGACATCCTACTTTTTCCCATTTAATTTTCAGAAGAAAATGAACTTTGCATTTACCTTGATAGTGTTTTATATTTTTCTTTATTTCTTTACTTATTTGTTCACAGAAGAGGCCAAAGCTGTCTGCCCTTGGGGAGCTGTTTGCTGTGGAGGACATGCCAATTGAAGTAAGAACAGAGATCACTGTCAGCAGCACTACAGAGAAGATTCAGGCAGAGATACAGCACTACAGATTACTTCCATCTACGCTGTCTTCAGTGAGTCCGGTAACCTGGTGGTGGGACATGAAGGACACTCTGCCAATGCTTTCTGATTTGGCAACAAGGTATCTGTGTGTGCAAGCATCATCCACACACTCAGAGCGTACATTTTCTACTGCTGGGGACATTATCAGTCAGGAGCGGGTTTGTCTGTCTCCTGAAAAAACAGACATGCAAATTTTTTTGAAGAAGAACTGTTGAGTGATTTAAAGATCTTATGTATGCAGTAGTGAGCCTCACATACTGACTTGAAACTGTTCATTTTGCGCTGAAAACTATTTGAACTTTATTAAAACTATTTGCACTGATTTATTGTGTTGGTTGCATTTTGTTCCTTTGTGCTTTTTTGTTCCTTTGTTGGAGCTTCAGTGGCTCAGGAGATGAGACTTTGTGTCTGTAAAAAAAGTCAACAAACTGAAAAAATAAAACCAAAGTTTTTTTGAGGTAATGTTTGTGTAGCACTTCTCAGTGGAAGGAGGAGGTGAGAAGCAGATTTCCTGGTTCAGGTAGGCGTTTTTATTTTCCTCACTGCAGCACATACACACCCTCAGGGCTTTACGTTGTTGGATAACACAGTCTAAAAAACATCCACAAACTAGCTTACAAAATAAACTCTCAACTTTGTAATCATAATAACTTTTGGCTTCATAGTCCGTGCCCAGGCTTTCTCTCTCATCTAACTGCTGTGTGGCTCTATTTATGCCGCTCTCCCCATGCTCACTGAAATTAGAGACAGGTGTTAGACATAATTTAACTCAGGTGTAAGCGCCCTTACCGCTTTCTCTCTCTCCAGAGAGATGCTTGACCACGCCCCCGCTGCCACATATCCCCACCACCCGACTCAGGCCGGGGCGGCATCCGGCCTGCCTACCACTCCCCCCCCATTCCTGGAAAGGAAATCGGCGACAGCCATCTACGCCCCTGGTCTGTGGACCACCTTGAACTTAAACGGCTGAAGAGCCAGATACCAATGGGTGATCCGGGCATTGGTATCTTTCATGTGGTGGAGCCACTGGAGTGGGGCGTGATCGGAACAGAGGGTGAAGGCCCGCCCCAACAGGAAGTATCGGAGAGTGAGGACCGCCCACTTGATGGCAAGACACTCCTTTTCCACGGTGCTGTACTTAGTTTCCCTCAACGAGAGCTTACGGCTAATGTACAGCACCGGGCGCTCCTCCCCCTCCACCACCTGCGAAAGCACGGCCCCCAGCCCCCTGTCTGAAGCATCTGTCTGTAAAACAAAAGGGAGAGAGAAGTCAGGTGTATGTAAAAGCGGCCCCCCGCAAAGTGCAGCTTTAACTTGCGTGAACGCCCGCTGACACTGCTCCGTCCATTGGACCGGGTCTGGAGCTCCCTTTTTAGTGAGATCAGTCAGCGGGCTGGTGATGTCCGAATAATTAGGTACGAACCTTCTATAATAGCCAGCCAGCCCCAGGAACTGTCTCAACCTCTTTTTGGTCTTGGGTCTCGGGCAGGTCGCAATCGCCGCTGTCTTGTCAATTTGGGGACGCACCTTCCCATGGCCCAAGTGGAACCCCAGATACCGTACCTCCACCCGTCCAATCGCGCACTTCTTCGGATTCGCTGTGAGTCCCGCTCGGCGCAGCGATCTCAGAACCGCCCTCAGATGTTGCATGTGCCGCTGCCAATCATTGCTGTAAATGATGATGTCATCTAAATAGGCAGCGGCGTAAGCTGAATGCGGTCTGAGGATTCGGTCCATGAGACGCTGAAACGTAGCCGAGGCTCCAAACAAACCGAACGGGAGTGTCACAAATTGGTGTAATCCAAACAGTGTGGTTTTTCACGGGAGAAGGTGGTTTTTTCACGGGAAATTGGTGTCAAGGGGATCTGCCAATAACCCTTCGTCAAATCCAATGTCGAATAAAAACAAGCAGTGCCCAACCGATCGAGCAACTCATCAACACGTGGCATTGGATACGCATCAAATTTAGACACCGCGTTGACTTTTCTATAATCCACACAGAATCGCACAGACCTGTCGCTCTTAGGCACTAGAACAACTGGGCTGGACCAATCGCTGTGGGATTCTTCTATTACCACCATATCAAGCATCGCATCCAATTCTTCCCGAACGATTTTCTTCTTGTGTTCGGGTAATCGATAGGGGCGGCTACGTACCACGACCCCCGGCTCGGTCTCGATGTGGTGATGGATGAGGTTTGTACGTCCCGGTAGAGGGGAGAACACATCTGCAAACTCCTTTTGCAAACTAGCAACCTCCGCGAGTTGGCTCGGTGAGAGGTGGTCTCCGCAAATGACCGGGGTGAACTGTTTATGTTTTGAACTCACCTCCAGTCCGAGCTTCGCCTTCTCGGGAACTACCGTAGCCAACGTCACGGGAACCGCTTCTCTCCACAATTTCAGGAGATTGAGGTGGTATATTTGATGTGCGCCCCCTCTATTGGTTTGTTTAACCTCATAATCGAGATCTCCCACTCGTCGTGTGACCTCAAAGGGTCCTTGCCACTTGGAGAGTAATTTAGAGTTCGATGTGGGAAGCAATACAACCACTTTATCTCCCAGTGCAAATTCCCTTAGCTGAGTTCCCCTGTCATACAGTCGGTGCTGTCGTTCTTGAGCTTGGAGCAAATTCTCCTGTGTTAGCTGCCCCAAAGTGTGGAGTTTTGCTTTAAGATCAAGAACGTACTGAATTTCATTTTTACTGTTTGAAGGTCCCTCCTCCCAGGCCTCTCGCAATACATCAAGCACACCGCGTGGGCATCGCCCATACAGCAGCTTGAATAGGGAGAAGCCAGTGGAGGCTTGCGGGACCTCTCGTACTGCAAATAACAGGGGGTCGAGCCATTTATCCCAATTTCTAGCATCGTCGTGCACGAACTTACGAATCATGTTTTTGAGGGTTTTATTAAATCGTTCCACCAGGCCATCCGTTTGAGGATGGTATACGCTGGTGCGAATCGATTTAATATTTAACAACTCGTACAGTTCACGTAGTGTCAGCAACATAAACGTTGTGCCCTGATCGGTGAGGATTCCTTTCGGAATCCCCACCCGGGAGATTATTTTGAAGAGTGCCTCCGCAACACTGCGTGCTGAGATGTTGCGAAGAGGCACTGCTTCCGGATATCGCATTGCATAGTCCACTAGGACCAATACAAAGCGATGTCCGCGTGCTGACCGTTCTAATGGCCCGATGAGGTCCATTCCAATTCTCTCATAGGGGACCTCGATCAGAGGGAGAGGGCGCAATGGCGCTTTTGGGGTGGCTGGTGGGTTAAGCAGCTGGCATTCGCGGCATGCCGCACACCACCTGCGGACATCGCCACCAATGCCCGGCCAATAGAAACGGGCTATTAGACGGTTCAGTGTCTTCCTTTCTCCTAAGTGACCTGCCATGGGATTATAATGAGCCACCTGGAATACCATTTCCTGACGGCTCCTTGGAATCAAAAGTTGGGTTGTATCCTCTTTGGTCCGAGTGTCCCATGTCACTCTATACAACTGCTCATTTATAATTGCAAAATAGGGGTATGAAAGGGTGATGCCAGGCTGGAGTCATTGACCATCGATGACTCTCACTTGGTCAAAGGCGTGTTTGAGGGTTTCGTCTCGTGACTGCTCCAAAGGGAAATCCCCGTCAGGGAATTCCCTGAGAAGGGGAGGGGCTGCAGCCTCTCCCCCTCACTCGTCATTATGACGTGGAGCTGTCGAGGATGGCCCCGGCTCCACCTCCCCTGCGAGAGCATCGCACATTGCACATCTCCCTAACATCATACAGGACCCATCCGTGCAAATTCCCTTTAATAAAGCTCTAAAGTCAGGCCAATCAGTCCCCAAAATCAGCGGATGGGTGAGGCGGGAACTAACCGCGGCCTTCACTCTATGCTTTTTCCCTCGGAATTTAATCGTCAGGGTCACCACCGGATACTTGAATATCCCCTTGTACACATTTCACCTTCACCGTTTTAGTTGTGACCAATGCCTCGGGTTGAACCAAGCGTTGGTGGATAGTGGTTCGATTACACCCGGTGTCCACCAACGCTTGGTGAGTACCCCCCTTGACACTTACCGGTATCCGGTATCGGGGATAGCCTGTGGGAGGTCAGAGACCCGCACCACCGTCCCCAGCTCCATCACAGGGCACTGATCTCGGAAGTGGCCCGAGTCTCCGCACCTCCAGCAGGCCGGCCCAGGCGCTACGCCCGCACTTGCGTCAGCGGGCGCCCCCCCCTGAGGGGGAGAGCGGCGGGGCATTGGAATAGGGGAAGATGTTGCCTCCCACACCCGGGGAACTGGTCTCAGTGGCTGAAGTCCTCCTCGTCTGCGTGGGGCAGGAACGGGACCTGGAGAGAGAGCAGAACGAGAGGAGATAGGGGAGGGGAATGAGACAGGGGGAAGAGAGAGAGAGAGGGAGGGCTCTTCCGCCCTCGGGATCGCCGCCATGTGGTCCTCCGCAAGCCGGATAGCTTCCTCCAGCGATGCCGGGTGGTGGCACTTGACCCACTCCGCCATCCCATTTGGCAGTTGATGTACTAATTGCTCCAGTACCACCTGATCGATGATCCCGTCGATGCCGCGGTCCCCTGCTAGCAACCATCTTCAGTAGGCGTCGCGGAGCCGTTGGACGAAGGCAAACGGGCGGTTGGAGTTCTCCAACTTCAGGCTCCAGAAGAGCTGATGACTTTCTTCCGGACTCCGACCAGCCTGTTGCAGGATGGCCTTTTTTAAGTCTCCGTAGGCCAGGAGGCTCATCGCTGGTGGTTGTAGAGCCGCGAGTTGGGCTTCCCCGGACAGTAGCGGTATGAGTCGGGCCACCCACTGGTCGAGCGGCCAGCCCCAGATCTCGGTGGTGCGTTCAAAGAGATCCAGGAACGCCTCTGGGTCGACCGCCGCCCCCATCTTTTGTAACGCAGGTGGGGGTAATGACATGTGGGTGTCCGGGGTCGCGGCTGGGGATGCCTCTTGGCTGAGAAGGCTCCGGATCGCCTGTCGGTCCTCTGCTTGAGCGCGCATGAGCTCCACAAACCGACGGTCTTGATCTTGCTGGAGCTCAAGCAGGGATTGCTGGTGGCTCTGATGTAGGCCAGCGAGGGCTTGGAGGATCTCCGCCAACTGGGAGGACTCTACGGGGTGACTTCCATCCATCTTCAATCAAACTTTAATTCCTGGGTTTCGGCACCAGTGTAGCACTTCTCAGTGGAAGGAGGAGGCGAGAAGCAGATTTCCTGGTTCAGGTAGGCATTTTTATTTTCCTCACTGCAGCACATACACACTCTCAGGGCTTTACGTTGTTGGATAACACAGTCCACAAACTAGCTTACAAAATAAACTCTCAACTTTGTAATCATAATAACTTTTGGCTTCATAGTCCGTGCCCAGGCTCTCTCTCTCGTCTAACTGCTGTGTGGCTCTATTTATGCCGCTCTCCCCATGCTCACTGAAATTAGAGACAGGTGTTAGACATAATTTAACTCAGGTGTAAGCGCCCTTACCGCTTTCTCTCTCTCCAGAGAGATGCTTGACCACGCCCCCGCTGCCACAGTTTGTAATCTTGTTAAAATGGATTTCATAAAATTGGTATCGAAAAAAGTATTGTTTAGGAACCGGTATCGAAGTCCTAACACTGAGGTAAATTTTGGCTCTAATCCTAACGCTGTCTTTTCTGTGCAATGAGATGGTCATTTTCAGGGTGATTCTGTAACTGGGCTCTTATTACGTTTTTAAGAGTACATTTTTAAATCAGTACAGCAATATATCAGTGCTCTTTGTCCCGCGTCCCGCATGTCATGAGCAGTATTTACGCATTTACCCCGCGCCCACGCGGGGGTAATGGAAGCTATCGCAGCTACGTCAAGCGGATTAACTATAAATCCATGTAAACATCCAAGTTAAGTGTAAATCACTGCCATTCTCATGATCGGCATTCTGAGCGTGAACAGACAGCATTTCTGCACGTGCACAGCGAGGTGCGCGGGGTGCGCGCGTTTTAGATGTGTGGGCACGAAATCGTAAATGCGTAAATACTGCTCATGACATGCGGGACGCGGGACAAAGCGCACTGATATATTGCTGTACTGATTTAAAAATTTACTCTTAAAAACGTAATAAGAGCCCAGTCACAGAATCACCCTGAAAATGACCATCTCATTGCACAGAAAGCGCGAAATACGGGCGAAGAGAGACTTGCTGTGTCCGCAATCGTTCACTCATTCACTATTTCCTATATAGTGAATGACAGTTAATGCACTGTATCTCAGCAGTAAGTGAACGAAATGATTGTATTCGGACGCTGACGTCGGAGCTCTGGGGCTGTCACAGAAACAATGTCACATATGAAATTTTAAAATATTTGGGCCTTACTTGTTATTCTTAATAAATAATATATTAATACAATAAATCTTCATTCTGTTTGTCATTTTTAATATATACCGTGTGTTAATATAAAGAGTAAACACATTTGATCAAATAAAGAGTATATTTTAAAATGTATCTGTATGTTTTGCCTCTCTATGTTATTGTTATTTTAATCAAGTAATGATTTGTCAGAAAGTAATTTACTACATTCAGCATGAAATAAAACATTGCAGGAGTGAAGGAAGCAGTAAACTCCCAGCTCGTACGTCTTCCCCATGGTGGACTGTGGGCAATTAACCATTGTCGAGTGTACATCAAATGTACACTCGAAATTAGAGTGTAAAGTAGGGAACGAGTGGCTCACTCAGACTTCAGACACTCCTACAAAATGGCAGACACCCTAAATAGTGCACTATATAGTGGATAGGGGGCGGTTTCAGACACAGCGAGTGTTTCATGACTGGGGTTGGTGCCCTACGCACTAGGCTGCGTATATGCATTTAGAGAGCGGCGGTACTGCTGTACAGAACTAATGATCTAAATACTTATGACACTGAAAACTGTAACTACACTGAAATAAGAATCCACACAGGACTTTAAAAGCTATGAAATAGCGAAAGAAGGCATTAATAAAGCATGATCTTGCTTTATATTTCAGCATTATATATAATGTCCTTTGGGACATTTTCACGTTTTCACTGTAATAATTACTAGACATGTTTCCAAACCTCTCTTCTTATTGACAAATTCATCCAGATCTGACAAGAGCCCTTAAAGGGATAGTTCACCCAAAAATTACAATTTTCATTATTTACTCACCCTCATGCCACCCCAGATGTGTATGACTTTCTTTCATCTGCTGAAGATTTTTAGAAGAATTTCTCAGCTCTGTAGGCCCATACAATGCAAGTGAATGGGTGGCAACATTTTAGAGCTAAACAAAATCACATAAGTCAGCATAAAAGTAATCCATAAGACTCCAGTGGTTAAATCAATATCTTCAGAAGCGATGTGATAATGTGGATGAGAATCAGAGAAACAGATCATTCTTCTTCTTGTTTGGTGATTCACATTCTTCTCTGCATATGCAAAAATTGACAAATATTGATCTGTTTCTCACCCACACCTATCATATCACTTCTGAAGACATGGATTTAACCACTGGAGTCTTATGGATTACTTTTATGCTGCCTTTATGTGCTTTTTGGAGCATCACAATTTTGGCCTACAGAGCTAAAATATTCTTTTAAAAATCTTAATTTGTGTTCTGCAGAAGAAAGGAAGTCATACACATCTGGGATGGCATGAGTGTGAGTAAATGATGAGAGAATTTTCATTTATGAGTAAACTATCTCTTTAAAGTGATAGCTCAGCCATAATTTAATATTCTGTCATAATTTCCCTACCCTCATGTTGTTCCAAACCAGTGTGATGCTTTGTATTATGTGGAACACAAAATATGTTAGACAGAATGTTAGGGACTGACAGTCTCAGTCACCATTCACTTTCAAAATATGGAGAAAAAAAACATATTCACTGAAAGTCAGGCAAAACATTCTGTCTAATATCTCCTTATTGTGTTGCATGGAAGAAAGAAAGTCATACGGGTTTGGAAGAACATGATGGTGAATGATGACAGAATTTCCATTAATAATAATAATAGTTCTGTAGTACATGTTCAATGTGTATTATGTAATGGAATATACGGGAGTAAACATCTATTATGTCATTTGTGAAAGTAACGAGTTACTCACTACTTGAGTACTCTTAATTGGATACTTTCTTACTCTTACTCAAGTAATTATTTATGTTAGTACTTTTACTTCTACTTGAGTAATTATTTTTTTTTAAGTAATTGTACTTTTACTTGAGTACAGTTTTTGGCTACTCTACCCACCTCTGTCTATGTCTTCCATATTAAGAGAAGTGTTACTCGCTGTTCGACTGGATTGCAGTTTTGCAGTTTATTCACTATGTCCTTAGAACACAGCCCAAAAATGGTAAAAAAACACTTTTTTTGTGTGTATGTTGTTTTTCCAAAGTTGGAGAGCTTACATACAGAAGTATTAAATATTATCTCAATATTCTTTTAGATTCTGGTTTAGAACAAACATCCCATTTCTGTATATGGTTAAATCCCAGATATGGGGCACTCAATGTGGCTCCATCCAGAAATTGTTCAATTTTACCCATTTTCAATAGTCAAAAACATAGTTTTTCTGTCTAACTGGTTTAAGTGATAGACCTACCTATCTCTGAAATACAAATATTGTTGAAACTAGAAATGTACCTTTATTTAACTTGCAAAAACAATAACTAAAATCTCGATTTTCGAGAGTCCAAAATGATAATAAAAGAATAATTGACACATGTGGCTGTTCAATGTACATCCGCAAAGCTCTGGAATGCATCAACAGGGGTCCAAACACCAAAGGTGCTGACATTTTGTTATCTTACTTTGTGATAAATGAAAATTAATTAATATGATATCCATCTTTTTAAAAGAGAAAGTTTAATATGTTATCCAATATATAAAGACAGATGGGGGGCCATGAAAATGTACTGCATGGTATAAATAAGGGCTTTCTACTAAGACACAAGGAATAAATCAAGAGTTAGAAACATTAAAACAGGGACTGAAGGCACTTTATTCTAATACTGAACTTGTAGGTACAAAGTGGGATTGTTCCATTTCTGGGTGTTAGCTTACTGGACAGGAAGTGCATGTTAGGGTCACTTGGGAATGATCGGCTACACGCCTGCCCACATCTGTTCAAATAAGAAAGACCTTTGAATTTAAAAGGAAACTGAAAAAAAAAAAAAAAAAAAAAAACCCTACTCTATTCACAGAGTGAGCTGTGTGGAAAGCCTGTCTGATTGAGCCTTTCCAAGAATTTTTTTTTAGATACTGAAGGGGTAATAGACAGTTGGTAACACTACAATAATAAGGTTCCATTTGTTTGCATTAGAACGTTATCAAAGAACAATACATTTTTTAATAGCATTAATTAAGCTTTGTTAATGCTAGTTAATAAAAATACAATTGTTCATTGTTAGTTACTAATGCATTAACTTATAACTAATGTTAACATATACAAGTTTTGATTTGACTAATGTTGTTAACTAATGTTAACAATTTGAACCTTATTGTAAAGTGTTACCAGACAATTAAGTTTAACAGTGGCCTTTCATTCTGCAATGTCTTACAAATGTGTTGAGCTGGTCAAATTTAACATGTTTGTGGTTGTTTTCTTTAAGGATTTTATTAATCTGATCTCAACTGTTTATATAGTGATACTGATACACACGATTATCAGATAGCAGCTGACATACACAAGTTCAGTAATAAAAGACATATTTTTATAGTTTATAGGCAGCATCCAAAATTCACTGATGTAAGTGACGTGCATGAATTAAATGAAAACCAGTTTATAATGCATTTTGAATGAATATATTTAAGACTGCAAAACATTTTAAATCAGATTCTTTTTTCTTTTCTTTTTTTTTTTTTTTTTTGTGTGTGTTTAATGCACCTAATAAATGTTAGAAACAAATGGTACTCCATTTATGGAATAACTCTGTAAGACTTTATAATCTGTTCTATGATTAATAGGTAACTATGCAAATTAATGTCGGACAAATGAGTTGTACATTAACACTTTAGTCACTCACTATTATTAACTAATATGGAAACACAGTTAACTAATCAGTAAGTAATAGCAAACTGGTGACTGTCGTAGTTCACTGTTAGCAAATCAATAATTACTGAATTTGATTTGCCACATTGAGAACTATTAACTCAGTAAAATTAATAAGTAATAAGTAAAATTAATTACTCATCACAACATCAAATCCTCAAAATACAGTGTCTAAAATTTGAACAATGATATTTTTATTTTCAAGATGAAAATGCAACAGAGAAGCATGACATTGTGCCTCTGTGTTTTTTAACCAGACATATGTACCATATTTAACCTAATCAACTTGTGAATTAACACCCCTCTAAATCACTGCCTGGTGGAATCATGTGAGAATCATTCAGTGTCTGGTATCTATATGACAAATAAGGATGTCAGAGATGAAAAAAGGAAAATTATTTTAAAAATCTAGTTTACAATGCAGGTGCCAATTTCTTATAAATGTGATATTTGTATTCATGTTGGTCTCTTATTTTTTTTTAAAACATTTACATATTTTACAAACAATTTGATTTAATAACTCTAAAAATGAATTTGTACATGTGTAATGACCAAGTAAAAAGTAGGCCTAATAAAATACTTTACTAGCACCATGAAACGTCATGGTTACTGGTGTAACCTCCGTTCCCTGATGGAGGGAACGAGACGTTGGTGTCGATGTAGTGACACTAGGGGCCACTCTTGGGAGCCCGAGACACCTCTGGTCTTTGATAAAAGGCCAATGAAAATTGGCGAGTGGTATTTGCATGCCACTCCCCCGAACATACGGGAATAAAAGGAGCTGGTATGCAACCACTCATTCAGGTTTTACGCTGAGGAGCCGATATAAGGTCCGGCCATTTCAGCGGGTAGTTCAGCGTTGTGGCAGGAGGGACCAACGTCTCGTTCCCTCCATCAGGGAACGGAGGTTACACCAGTAACCATGACGTTCCCTATCTGTCACTCACTCGACGTTGGTGTCGATGTAGTGACACTAGGGGTCCCTATACAAAACGCCACAAGGCTGAACTGTGTTACGTGAACTGGCGGTGTGTAGTGGGCAGACTTGCTGTGTGCCTCATAGCCAGCACACCAGGTCGACACGTAACCTCCCCCAACACAGTTATGAGTGTCGAACGGCCCTTTTTGGGGACAAGTCGACTACCCAGAGATAGAGACAGGCTTAACCCAGTCGTGGCCTCTTTCCCCTTCTCTTTTTCCACTCCCTAAAAAGAAGGGGGATTATCCGACTGGGCCGCCAGGTCTAGTCGGGGGGTGTCCCTCCCAAGGGGAGGACACCGCGGAGACCACACCTCGCCCCAAGAGAGGGGGGGATATTTAAGTGGAAGAATACATCACATGGTCTTTCCAACCATGTGGAGAGCCTTCAAGGTAGATCCTACCCAATGGGGGAGGAGTTACTACAACATGGAGACTGAGGGGCTCTGCCCAAGGAAGACGCAGTTTGCCAGTAGGGAAACGAACTAGCGGAAGATATAGATCGCATGGGGTTAGCCTTACAGGGAACCGCCACATGCAGAGCACCTACCCCAGAACCGGGCTCTTAGTTAGCGCGTGTACTGGGCCGGCAGTGAGTCTCTCCGAAAACTCGACTGCCACAGGGCTCGGAGGAAGTCAACCAGGGAACAACTTTTGTGAACACTACTGGGAATTAACAGCGCACGTCTTCAGCTCAAAAGGAGGTGGAAGGCGCTATGTGCAAACGATACACCCGGCCGGCTATCCCGGGCTTATCCGCTTGTGTTGAGTGCCACTACCTGGGACGAAACCGGTTCCACCCGGAGGTTGTAGAACCTTGCAAAGGTGTTGGGTGTTGCCCAGCCCGCTGCTCTGCAATGTCTGTTAGAGAGGCACCTCTGGCCAGGGCCCAAGAAGCCGCTACACCACGGGTAGAATGGGCTCGTAGCCCTACCAGGGGCGGCATGTTTTGGGCGAGACACGCCATAGTTATGGCGTCAATGAGCCAGTGGGCAATCCTCTGCTTGGAGACAGTGCTTCCTTTCCGCTGTGCACCAAAGCAGACAAAGAGCTGCTCAGAGATTCTAAAGCTCTGCGTGCGATCCAAATAGATGCGTAAAGCGCGCACTGGACACAGCAACGACAGGGCTAGGTCTGCCTCCTCCTGGGGCAGCGCTTGCAGGTTCACCACCTGGTCCCTAAAAGGAGTGGTGGGAACCTTGGGCACATAGCCCGGTCGGGGGTCTCAGGATCACGTGAGAATAGCCCGGACCGAACTCCAGGCACGTTTCGCTGACAGAGAACGCTTGCAGGTCACCTACCCTCTTGATGGAAGTGAGCGCAGTCAGGAGGGCAGTCTTCAAGGAGAGTGCCTTAAGCCCGGCTGACTGCAAAACTCAAAAGGGGGCTCTCTGTAGACCCTGAAAAACTACAGAGGTCCAATGAGGGAACAAGGCGTGGCCTGGAGGGATTCAGCCTCCTGGCGCCTCTTAGGAACCTGATGATCAGATCATGCTTCCCTAAGGACTTACCGTCGACTGCGTCATGGTGTGCTGCTATGGCAGCAATGTACACCTTCAAGGTGGAAGGGGACAGCCTCCCTTCCAACCTCTCTTGCAGGAAGGAAAGCACTGATCTGACTGCGCACCTCTGGGGGTCTTCCTGATGGGAAGAACACCACTTAGCGAACAGACACCACTTAAAAGGCATACAGGCGCCTCGTAGAGGGAGCCCTAGCCTGAGTGAACGTGTCTACCACCGCAGGTGGGAGACAGCTTAGGTCTTCCGCGTCCCGTCCAGGGGCCAGACATGGAGATTCCAGAGGTCTGGGCGCGGGTGCCGGATGGTGCCCCTTCCCTGAGAAAGAAGGGCCTTTCTCAGGGGAATTTGCCCGGGGGAGCTGTCACGAGGAGCGTGAGGTCCGAGCACCACGTCTGGGCGGGCCAGTAGGGTGCTTACCAGGACGACCTTCTCCTCGTCCTCCCTGACCTTGCACAGGGTCTGTGCGAGCAGGCTCACTGGGGAAAACGCATATTTGCGAATGCCAGGGGACCAGCTGTGTGCCAGCGCATCTATGCTGAGGAAGGCCTCGGTGAGGGCGTACCAGAGCGGGCAGTGGGAGGATTCTTGGGAGGCGAACAGGTGCACCTGTGCCTGACTGAATCGACTCCAAATCAGCTGGACCACCTGAAGGTGGAGTCTCCACTCTCCCTTGAGGGTAACCTGTTATTACGGCGCGTCCGCCGAAGTGTTGAGGTTGCCCGGGATGTGAGTGGCTTGCAGCGACTTGGTGCTGCTAACTCCGTTGGAGGAGACGGCGGGCGAGTTATGACATACAGCGGGAGCGCAGACCGCCTTGGCGGTTGACATATGCTACCGCTGCCGTGCTGTCTGTCCGAACTAGCACGTGCTTGCCCTGGATCAACGGCCGGAACCTCCGCAGGGCGAGCAGAATTGCCAGTAACTCGAGGCAGTTGATGTGCCAATGCAGCTGCGGACCCGTCTAGAGGCCGGCGGCTGCGTGCCCGTTGCCAACAGCGCCCCAGCCCATTTTGGAGGCGTCTGTCGTGACCACGACGCGCCTGGAGACCAGTTCTAGCAGAACACCTGCTCGTGGAAACGAGAGGTCTGTCCAAGGGCTGAAAAGACGGTGACAGACCGACGTAATGGCCACGCGGTGTGTCCTGTGGCGCCATGCCCGTCTCGGGACTCGAGTCTGGAGCCAGTGCTGAAGCAGCCTCATATGCATCAACCCGAGCGGGGTGGCCACCGCCGAGGACGCCATATGCCCCTGGAGCCTCTGAAAATGTTTCAGTGGAACCGCTGTTTTCTGTTTGAACACCTTCAAACAGGCCAGCACCGACTGGGCGCGCTCGTTCGTAAGGTGCGCCGTCAAGGAGACTGAGTCCAACTCCAAACCGAGAAAAGAGATGCTCTGAACCGGGAGGAGCTTGCTCTTTTCCCAGCTGACCCGAAGCCCTAGTCGGCTGAGGTGTGAGAGCACCAGGTCCCTGTGTGCGCATAACCCGTCTCGAGAGTGAGCTAGGATTAGCCAGTCGTCGAGATAGTTGAGCATGCGAATGCCCACCTCCCTTGACGGGGCAAGGGCAGCCTCTGAGATCTTCGTAAAGATGCGAGGAGACAGGGACAGGCCGAAAGGGAGGACTTGTACCAATACGTCTGACCCTCGAACGCAAACCGCAGGAAGGGTCTGTGTCGAGGAAGGATCGAGACGTGAAAGTATGCAACCTTCGGGTCTACCGCCGCGAACCAATCTTGATGCCGGACGCTTGCTAGAATGCGTCTTTGCGTCAGCATCTTGAACGGGAGTCTGTGTAAGGCCCGGTTCAGTACTCGCAGGTCCAAGATTGGCCGCAACCCACCGCCTTTTTTCGGTACAATGAAATAGGGGCTATAAAACCCCTTTTTCATCTCGGCTGGAGGGACAGGTTCTATCGCGTCCTTCCGTAGGAGGGTAGCGATCTCCGCGCAAGGTAGCAGCGTTTCCATCTTTCACCAAGGTGAAGTGGACACCGCTGGACCTGGGCAGATGCCCAGCGAAGTGAATCGTGCAGCCGAGTCGGACGGTCTGGACCAGCCCTCGCGACGGACTGGAAAGCGCAAGCCATGCGTCCGAGTTCCGCGCAAGGGGGACCAAAGGGACAACGTCATCGGATGTACCGGCGGGTGGGGCCTCGCGGCGGGGCGGAGCTTGAGGTGCCACACCACATCGTGGCCGTGCTGAGTCCGAGGACATCGAAGCACTTACCTGGCTCCTTGTGACCACACCCGGAATAGCCTGGGACGGGGGAGGAAGAGGCCTGTCCTCATGACCCGTGGAGACTGTCACATCAGGGGCGGATTTGTGTCACAGCTGGGCGCTCAGGGCGGGAGACTGCCGCTGGAGCGCCAACCTGCCAAATGGAGTGGTGGACGGTGGTCGTGATGCCAGCCGTACACACCGAATATGTGACCCAGGGAACAAGGAAACCACTCTTGCGGAGCTCTTGAGTACTGCAGCCACTTGGGCATGCAGTGCAATTAAATGCAAAAGGTAACAAAAAGAAGATCTGCTTACCAGCTCCAGAGCAGCGGGTTTCGTTGTCCCTGGGTCGCCCGTCTCAGGGGCGCTTCGAAGACCTCCGTGGGTTCTTCGGTGCCGGCTGTGAGATGGGTGGCGTCGGCTTCCTGCGGTGGGCTCCACGCCGGGGCCGGGCCGGAGGGGCGGGCTGCGGCGGAGCTGGTGCAGTCACCGCAGGGGGACACCCTCGGCGATGAGTAGATGGGGGGATCTTAAGCCACGCCGGGGCAGGACAAGCCGGCTAGCATCCATCTACTGCTCTACCATCGAGAACTGCTGGGCAAAGTCCTCGACGGTGTCGCCGAATAGGCCCACCTGGAAAATGGGGGCAGCAAGGAATCGTGTCCTGTCGGCCTCACCCATCTCGACCAGGTTGAGCCAAAGGTGGCGCTCTTGGACCACTAGTGTGGCCATCGTCTGCCCGGGAGACCGCGCCGTGACCTCCGTCGCTCGGAGAGCGAGGTCGGTCGCCGAGCGCAGTTCCTGCATCAATCCCGGGGCGGAACTACCCTCGTGCAGTTCCTTTAGCGCCTTGGCGGACTTGCAGGAGAGCCATGGCGTGCAGGGCGGAGGCGGCTTGTCCAGCAGTGCCATAGGCTTTGACCGTCAGAGACGACGTAAACCTACAGGCCTTGGACGGGGGCTTTGGGCACCCACGCCAGGTGGCGGCGCTCTGCGGGCATAGGTGCACCGCGAGCGCCTTTATCCACCGGGGGATTGCCGAATAACCCTTGGCCGCCCCACCATCGAGGGTAGTGAGAGCGGGGAATCTGAAAAGATCGGGACCGGGCAGTAAAACGTGCCTCCCGCGACCTTGTCAGCTCTTCATGCACTTCCGGGAAGAAAGGAACGGGGCGGGGCGTGGCTTTGAGCGGCGCCGTGAGCCCAGGAACCAATCACAGAGCCGCGAGGGTTCAGGGAAGAGCGGTGAAATCCACTCTAACCGACGCTCGTGGCTGTCCGGGAAAGCATGTCGTCATCTCCGCGTCAGCCTGTGACTGGGCGATCGACCCCGAAGGGAGGAGCCCAGCCGAGGCTTCCGACTGGACGAGCCCGCTCTCCGATGCTGCGCTCGAGAGCTCATCACTTTCGCGGGCTCCGAATAAGAGGTCGAACTCGCCGTGAAACGAGCCGGCGGACTCACCCAGAAGCCCGATCGGGGCAGACGAGCGTGCTGGGGAATGGGAGGTCCGCGGGGGGATACCCGGCGGAGGCGGTCCCATTGGGGTCCCCAAATCGCCCCCAGTGCTAGCCGCGCTGGCCTCAAACCCGTGGGTAAAAGGACCGAGGCGGGAGCCTCTGGGGTGGCTCGCTTCCTTACGAAGGCGAGCCGCGACCGCAACGTTGCCATGGACACATTCTCGCAATGAGAATGTGACCATCCACGAACGCTGTCTCCGCGTGAGCAGTGCCCAGACACGAAAGACAGTGATCGTGACCGTTAGAAGGCGAGAGATAACGAGCACAACCAGGAATAACACACAATCGGAAAAGCATCTTTAAAAAGACGTTCCGTGTGTGCTCTTTTAGAGAAATATATACTCTTTTAGAGGGGAAAAATGCTCTTTCAGAAAATATACTCTCTAGTTTTTCTGCCGAAGCGCCCAGGGGCATTCTCTGCAGTGCACCAGTGCAGAGGAGGGAGAAGCCGCTGAAATGCGTCGTCAGATCCAGCAGGTGAATGAACAGTAGTATTCAGCTCAATGAGCATGACCGTTCGGCTCCGAAGAGAAAATCTGAATGAGTGGTTGCATACCAGCTCCTTTTATACCCGTATGTTCGGGGGAGTGGCATGCAAATACCACTCGCCAATTTTCATTGGCCTTTTATCAAAGACCAGAGGTGTCTCGGGCTCCCAAGAGTGACCCCTAGTGTCACTACATCGACACCAACGTCGAGTGAGTGACAGATAGGGAACTTAATCATTATTCTTAAAAAAATTATAAGCATATTTTTCAAAAATATTTTTGTATCAAATGTTCATTATAGAAGAGGTGTATTCAAGTCATTTTTATATGAAATTCATTTTTATTTATTTTAACAACTTAATGAATGTAATCAAATTGAATAATCTAAACTGTAAGACAACATGCCCATCAAGCCTCCAATCAGGTTTCGTGATATTCAGTGCTTGAGCTGAGGAGGCGGGAGGGGCTTAAACCTAATGGAGAGAGTGGCTCTTTCCTATGTTTATCTGTGAGTGCTCACACCGCTCCATCTGAGCAAGCGTCGCGGTGAGCACATACACACATTTTAGACCCTACTTCCACCTGGTATTAAGATGCGTTTCGGGTGATCCAATCACATGTGGTCAGTGCTAAATACAGGACTAAACGAGGTCTAAAACGTTTTGTGATCGGATCACAAAAAACGCATACGAATGTGGTCAAAAACGCATGCGACCATATCGCATTTGAGGTGTAAATGCTTATCTGTCCTCTATGCGTCCCGGACAGCAGCAAAGTGGCACCCCTCACCTGTGATTCAACTGCTGCGCTAAAACAAGAGTTTAGACTTTAAAGGAAATAACCATCCAAAAAAAAAAAAAAAAAAGATACATCCACAAGCATGAGAACTTCACAGATCTTCTTCAGTGTGTCTGATATCAACATGCAGCAAGACAGATTGAGAAGCACAAACATCTGATACTCAGGTTAATACAGGAATCCACCTAAAATAACGGATAATTCAACGGGATTCAAAGGGTCTGAAAAATGACGCCATGGATGCTGTTTTTCTTTTGGACAGGTAATTACATGGTTTGATTTGTTTTTGATAAATTTTGTTAACGTCAATAAGTATTTAGCTCATGTAGTTTGTGTACCTTTACGAATTATGTGTGATAGAGGAGGCATGGCTTTGGAGACAACTCTGAAGTGAGGGCGGGCTCTATGCTTTCAAAGCTAGCTTGCTAACTGCTAGCCTCTCTGGATTACACACCCTAGCTTTAACAGTGATGTATTAAAACACATGACGCATATTCATCTCTGAAGATGCATTGTAATGTTAAAAATAAAAACATTATTGTTCACATTTTAGACACTGGATTTTGAGGTATTTATGTTGTAATGAGTAATTAATTAGTAGTTATTTTAAATTAGCCATAGTTAGTTAATAGTTCTCAATGAGGCAAATAAAATTCAGTAATTCTTTTTCTTTTTTTTTTTTTTTTTTCTCTCCTTATTCTCCCCAATTTGGAATGTCCAATTCCCAATGTGCTCTAAGTCCTCGTGGTGGCATAGTGACTTGCCTCAATCCATGTGGCAGAGGACAAATCTCAGTTGCCTCCGCGTCTGAGACCGTCAGCCCGCGCATCTTATCATGTGTCTTGTTGAGCGCATTGCCGAGGAGACATAGCGCATGTGGAGGCTTCACGCTATTCTCCGTGGCATCAACACACAATTTACCATACGCCCCACCGAGAGCGAACCACATTATAGCGACCACAAGGAGGTTGACTCCCCTAGCAACCGGGCTAATTTGGTTGCTTAGGAGACCTGGCTGGAGTCACTCAGCATGCCCTGGATTCGAACTCACGACTCCAGGGGTTGTAGTCAGCATCTTTACTCACTGAGCTACCCAGGCCCCAAATTCAGTAATTATTGATTAGCAGACAGTGAACTACCACAGTAGATCGCTATTACTTACTGATTAGTTTATCGAGTTTCCATATTAGTTAATAGTAGTTATGAAAGTTTCAATGTAGTTCTACTTGTTTGCAAAGGTTAAATTAGGATTTTTGAGGTGGGGGAACCACCTCACCCAAACCCAAATACATCATCTCTGCAACTTGCCACAGATTGACAGATCTTCAGGGACCTGGCAAGCTGTGTTTGGGCATCAGCTTGTCTTTCCCTCCTGAATCCTGAAACAGATGCTAAAATTTTGGTTAAGTTGATTTAAGAAGCCAAACAACTTTCCCATGAAGCGCCTGTCTGCATGTGAAGATATTAAGGCATGTGTGAAGAGAATGGGTTAACTGTTAACTGCCCCTACCTCACACATTATTTCATAAAATATGGTGGTAGACTATCCATGAAGAATCTGGGCTGCTGACACAAAGGTAATATTTCAGTTCTAACTAGTAGAGAATTTGCGTAAATGATAGCATCATAGCTCCACTGTACCCTTGAGCAAAGCACTTAAAAGTGACATATATTTTTGAACATCCAGACCAACCCGATATAGGGACATTGGCTTAAAGGGGATGACCAGAGGCTTAAAGGTGCTTTAATCGATTTGAGCAGTTCTGGAACTTCCATGAGACTGAGCCGTTGCATTAGGCACGCCTCCACTTTCCAAAACACCACCCTCCAAAGACAGTGTTGAGACCGTCAACGAACAGTAGATCAGTAGTGCTTCTTCTCACGGTTCTCAAACACAACAGCAGCAAAATAGCGGCCCAGGTGACAACTGTTATGAAACTGAATATGACATTAAACATTATTTTTTTTCTCTTTAACTACTAATGAGAACGTGCAAAATGATTGATAGGCAGAAAGCACATCAAAGTCTTCCGATTGGCTGATCAAAGAATGCATCCGCGGCTTGCGGTCACATTTTTGTTTGCTGTTTACACAGTCTAGTGCTGTCACAGAGATCCGTGAGAAATCTCAGGAAATTTATTTCAGTGATATCCTTCAGGGAGAAGGAACATTTTCTGCATACCATTCCATAAAAAGGCTGATTTATACTTCTTTGTCTAACGGTGTAAACTAGGCCATAGCCTGTTGTGCACCTCTCCAAAAATGTAACCACGCGTCAAAACAGAGCAAAACAACTGTGACTGGTCTACTTTATAACCAGAGACTGTCCCCCAGGATGATAAAATAATAAAATAAAAATCTGCGGTAGCATCGCATTTTCTCCTAAATTATTTTAAGATCGACGCATCATATAACGTTGTATTTGGGCTCGCTTTAATTGGGAGCATCTGCTGTTTTTATATTCCATTTAAATTTCATTAGGTTAAAAGTGAAAATGTGACAAAAAGATAAACTATATGCTTTTACTCTATATACATTCACCAACAACTATATCAGGTACACCTGTACACTTACTTATTCACAGAAAGAATAACTAGTGAATAACTAGGTGTACAGATGTCTGGCAATTCTCCGTTGACCTCTCTCATCAACAAGGCATTTCCATCTGTCGAACTGCCGCTCACTGGATGTTTTTGTTTTTGGCACTATTCTGAGTAAACTATAGAGACTGTTGTGCGTGAAAATCCCAGGGGATCAGCAGTTACAGAAATATTCAAACCAGCCTGTCTGCCACCAACATTCATGCCATGGTCAATATCACTGAGATCAAATTTTTCCCCCATTCTGATGGTTGATGTGAACATTAACTGATGGTCCTGACCGGAATCTGCATGATGTTATGCATTGCACTGCTGCACACGATTGGCTGATTACATAATCAAATGAAAATTAGCTGTATAGGTGTTTCTAAAACAGTGGTCGGTGAGTGTATATATGTGGTATGTGAGTGAAACAATATTTGGTGTATTCAACTCAAGACATTGATCAGTTTGATGTTTTGACGGTATGTTTGACAGTATGGTGATTAATAATTTTAGCTGATAAGATGTGAAAGCAACAAATTATAAAGCACCAAGACTTGGTCATATTGCCTACATGCATTGTAAAGTCCAGCTTCTAAGCTTTAAAATGACACCCATTTTGTGTAGGTCAAGCGAGTAGTTATTAACTAATTTGATGATTTGTTTTTAATTTTTAATTGATTTGTTTTTTTGTTTTTTTTACCATGGAGAATCCAAGTATGCCAAAATGTGTAATGTTTACATTTTTAAATAGTTTAAAAACTGATGAAGCACTAGTTGTCTCAAGCACATTCGGCATGTTTGTAGTTTTTCACATTCGGACATTGCCATAGAATGGGGGCAGTGTCCATGGGCATCTATCTGTCATGTTTATTTTTTATCAATGCTGAATATTATTTAGTTTGAGACACTTTGGAAGCACAAAATCAGACATAATCCTCCATTGTATGATTTGGTATTGCCCAACTTGTGTCACGCAATCTCCCTCTAGCATAGAGGTGCCATGTGGTACCTGTTACATTTCTAGGCACTAGCCAGGATGGGCCAGTCACAGTCATTTATTATTACTAGATGATGATTTTTAAAAATGCTTTTAGAGGCGGATTTCCATTCACAGGTATAAATCCTTGCAATTATCAGTTTTTATTCAAAATAACTATCCAGTGTAAAATGTACCCAAAGGGATTAAAAACGTTCTGAGATTTAAAGACGGATGTATGGAGCATTCAGTTTTCAGAGTGTCAAGAGCCCCCTGCAGGAATAAAACTTTGTGTCTCACAAGACATAGTCAGTGGCTGACAACATGTGTAATTTCTGTATGTAGTTCTGTTACCAACACAAAACTTTTGTATGAATTTAGAAAACATAAGATATATCACATGAGTCATATGTGGAGTCAGTGAAGATGTTAAAGGCATCCATATAAATGATCAGTTGTTTTTTTTTTTTTTTTCAAGGTGAGGAAAGCAGACAGGTATTTCAGATGAGCAGGCATGAATTTGTGATATGACACAGTGTATACATATTATATTCAACACTTATATTCACTGAGTATGCATTGAATATAATTTTCTATTTATCTGTGCATTCATTTGAACTGTTATCATGCACTGTGTAATGTGTTGTAATGAAACATTCTATCAACAGCTCTCCAAAACACAGCTACTTTAATATATTGGAATATCGTGATATCTCTGATAAATATTGTGTATTGCTTACAAAAACTGTATTTTTAAAAATACACTGAATTGCTGTCCATGGAGAAAGATGTTATTTGGCAGCAAAATGGTGTAGTTATGACATTTACCAACAGGGGCTAACTGGGCCATGCTAACCAGCCAAAACATTGACCCCATTTGGTAATTAAGACATCAATGTCCCAATGTTTAGTGAATCAAGGACTTTGCTAGTGCCCAAATCCATGTTCATGATTAATCATGTCATAGGGAACTAGAAAGTGGAATGAGAGACAGCCACAGTCTACTTATAGAAGTCTTTTGGGGTCATTTCTCAGATAAATGCTTTACCTAATCTTTTATTCAAATGCATTTTACTAATTTTAGTCCTACATTCATCAAGATTGCCTAACAAAGTTTCCTGACTGAAGTTACACATAACTTACCCGACTCAATAAAATGCACATCAAAATGTTTAAGCTTTAAAGTCAGACCACAACTCTTGGCAATAACTCACACAGAAAAATATGTGAGCAGTGTCAAACAGAGAAGTAATTCACCATTGCCATACACCTGCTGTCTCACAATCCACAGAGCTGACCATGACTTTCTCCATGCAACAGTGACTTAATCTAAGGATGTGTCGAATGTCCATAGAATAAGGGAGTATTGTCTATCCATGTAATTCTGGAAACAACTGCACATCCTCTGACAAATGGACTCCTGTGTCGTGTATGGGAACAAAATATTGAATTAGTTTGGCATCTTACTTAATCTTTTTTCTTCTATTGGCTACAATATATTGGCTATAATATTGTGTTGAGTGCAGAAAACTCTACCTGGATTACACTGGTTGTACAAACAGATTTTACATGAGCCAAAGTTGCTCAGCTGGCTGCTTGATGGACTTGATGGACACAGAGGCACAGTGTTACTTTTAAGTGAAATCAACCTTCAGATGGCTTACTTATGGCTTAAGCATTTTTTCAAGTGGTTGCCATGAACACTGCAACATTTAAAGATTCCCCCACTTTGTTCATAGGTAATTTGTCCAATTTTGTCCAGACTGTGTCCAAAAACCACAAGATGGAGGATGAGATTTGAGAGTCGCAGTGAAGATAAAGATTTTCCATTATTAACGATTTAAATTGTGGTCTGTTGCTCACAAAGTTATAGTATGGTTTAAGAAGACTCTAAATATAAGTCACATGAACGATACTGTCATGGTTTTTATTTTATCAGCCTTTTTGGAGCTTGACAGACATGGTTACTTTGAACTTTCATTGTACTGAAAAATTAATTCTACTTAATAAGTAGTTTGTTTGGCAGTAAAGACAGTGCTAATGGAGATGAGCAAACATTCGTACCTAGTACTGTATACCTAAACATTTTACAGCAACTTCACCAGAAACCCTATTAAATACTTTGCCAAACCGAACTTACCAAAAAATATATATTGCCAGATAAATGTTTGATTCATTAAAGCATGAAAACCTATATAAGCAGCACTCCACTCTGATCATGTCAAATTTTCTCAGGTCTCTTGTCTTGTTCTCTGGTGTTAACTCATCATTATGTTTCTGCTGAGTGATGATATGATGATCAATTTAGTTCTGAATCTGGTCTGATTTTCCCCAGCCACTCTAAGCCAGCATCCAGTATATGGTCGACTGCAGCCATAGTGGTCTTCTTTTGGCTTATATTTCTGTCAGCTGGCAGGCAGTAAGAATTCTAAGTAAGATTTTTGACTTTTTCTGAAATGTAAAAGTAGCCAAATCTATCAAATATTTCTCCCCATATTTCTCATAGGGATAAATGAGTAACTATGGTAACAGGGCTTCGATTTCCCCCACGCTAAACCATGTCGGCAGTGTTTGACACGTTGCGGACTGTATCTATGAATGTACCCTTCCCTAACAGCCTTGTTGAAGGGACACTTTCACTGATTCATTGCTCACTTTCTTTTCAAACAACCTTTTGAGAAGGGCTTAACGATTAATTGAAAAAAATAATAAAAATAAATCGACATCGTGATATGACCAGTAAGATTTTCAAACTGCCGGTGCTCCGATTTTGTTAAACAAATGAATAGTCTGAACGCGCTGCCCGCTGTGCTGCGCTTACGTGTGCAGCTGTTTAGTTTGTAGTGTGTAGTGCTTTCTTTAATACATGTAACTAGGGTCTGTGTATTACATATGTATTTTCAATGCTTTCAAAGTGGTTCTGTGCTCGATACACACAAATCTGTGAATATCTGGTGCCCTGAGTGACAGATGTGCTGTTTGGTTGTGCGCTGAGCACATTATATTTAAAGCAGTTCAGATTTACTTTAATTGGACATACACTGATGAGCCAAAACATTATGATCACCTGCCTAATATGATGTTGGTCCTCCGTGTGCCGCCAAAACAGCACCGACCCACCGAGGCATGCACTCCTGAAGGTGTCCTGTGCTATCTGGCACCAAGACATTAGTAGCAGATCCTTCAAGTCCTGTAAGTTGCAAGGTGGAGAAGGTGCCCAGAAGATCGGACTTGTTGGTCGAGCACATCCCATAGATGCTCAATCAGATTGAGATCTGGGGGAATTTGAGGCCAGGGCAACACCTTGAACTCTTCATCATGTTCCTCAAACCATTCCCAAACAATGTGTTCAGTGTGGCAGGGCACATTATCCTGCTGAAAGAGGCCACTGCCATCAGGGAATACCATTACAATGAAGGGGTGTACCTGGTCTGCAATGATGTTTAGGTAAACAGCACACAAGTACATGGCCGTCCATGTGATGTAAATGAAAGTGGGACACACCAGACCAGGTGATCTTCTTCCACTGCTGCAAGGTCCAGTTCTGACACTCGCGTGCCCATTGTAGGCACTTTCGACAGTGGACAGGGGTCATTATGGGCACTCTGACCAGTCTGCGGCTACATAGCCCCATACGCAGCAGTGTGCAATGCACTGTGTGTTGTGACACATTCCTCCTGTAACCATCATTCAAATTTTCTGTGACTTGTTCCACAGTAGTCTTTCTATTGGTTCGTATTAGACGGGATAACCTTTGTTGCCTTTGCGCATCAATGAGCCTTGGGCGTCCAACACCCTGTCGCCGGTCTGTGGTTTGTTCCTCCTCAGACCACTGTCAGTAGGTACTCACCACTGCTGACCAGGAGCACCCCACAAGCCTTGCCGATTCAGATATGCTCAGACCCAGTCGTCTGGCCATAACAATTTGGCCCTTGTCATAGTCGCTCAGGTCTTTACTCCTGGCCATTTCTCCTGCATTCAACACATTGACTACGAAAACTGATTGTGTCCTTACCATCTAATCTACCCAGACCTTGACATGTGGCCTTGTTAGGAGATGATCAACGTTATTTGCTTTACCAGTGAGTGGTCATACTGTTTTTGTTCATCTGTGTATGTTTGGCCACTACAAATTACTATACAAATCTAAAATAACCCCATGACACAGGGTTTTTGTGGACAGAAAGGAAGATGAGAGCATTTCACTGCATTAAAAAGCTGTTGTCAGCTTAACTACAAACAATAGAAACTTCAGTTCCATCATTTTCTGCCAAAATATAAAAGCTTCCACCAAAATAAAGTGTTTAACCGGAGTGCATAGCAATGCCACTAGCAAGTTAAGAAATTATTAAATAAATACATTTCTATTGAAATTATTGTTATTATTTTGTTTATCATATCACAGTTCAAATCACAATCACAAAATGTTTCAATATAATCGCAATTTTTTTTTTAAATCATTCAGCCCTACCTTCGAGTGGCTTCCCACAGTGCCCTTCAACAGTGCAAAAATTAAATTTGATATTCACCCTTTATCCCCAAATGTGTGGTCATTATTCAGAAATATCAGATTGCAGGATGGTGCTATTGATTAATCAGAAACTAGTGTTAAAGAGAGCCGTGTAATAACCCGGTTACTCCATTGGAACTGGTAGTCCAATGTAAAGGAAGCAACTACTGTGGAAAAACTTGGCTGGACTTAAGATGAGCCTAACATTTCCAAACTTAAACTAGATCAACCAGAACAAAAACCACGTGAAGTTCACGTGTGTTTATGGCCACATATACAGTTCATGCACATCCTGCTACCACTTGTTTTTTGTTTTTTTTCAGGGGGCTGATACTCTTTAATGGCATAAATTTATATGAAAATGCCAATATTTCCAATGCCGACATGCAGTCCAAATTAAGAACTGATCCATGTTGTTAAGTGAGTTCCTGAAGAGAGCTAGCCAGAGGGAGACTGTTTTTTGGAACAGTATATTTACACTGCCACCCATTATGACTCTGAGAATTGTATAAATGTCTTCTCCACAAACCACCAAATCTCATCACAGTAACATTGCTTCATGTGTATTTTTACAAGCTACTTCATAATGATGTTTTACTCAGAGGAAAATGTTATTGCTCAGAGGTTGCTCTTTTATAGTTCAGGTGACTTAATGGAGTAACTGAATAAAATCAAGGTGTTTTAATGGTAATCACAAGTTAGTTGGTTTGGCCTTTTGGATCTGATATGCTGCTGCTGCTGCTGCAGACTGAGTATGGAGACTTTCTACTGCTAGAACATACGCAGACCTTGTTGAAACCCTTATACAGTCACGCCAATCCTCTGATTGGCAATGGTGTCTGAGCCCCGCCCCTGTAGGCATGCAGTCGGCCTAGATGAGTGGGCGCTCAGTCACCATTTCTTCAGATTTTTCTTCCTTCAAGACTGTGAACTTTGTCTTCATCTTGGAACCCTTTCTGCTTCACAGATGTACACTTTAGGCGGATGAAACTTCTCAGCAAGACGCGAACAGGATGACTCGTCGCCTGTGCTTAGCACCTGCACCAAGAGCTTTACCACTCTTACAGTTCTCCACATCGCCATACAAGACGTTCTCGGTGAATGGGTTCTTCACTTCAGACACTCATCGTTGATAAACGTGGCACTTCAGCGATTCTCCTACCTGCTTCCCACGGTGCTCTGGCTGGAGTTAATGTAATCCTTATATATATTTATATATTTATATATATACAGTATATACACCGATCAGCCACAACATTAAAAACACCTGCCTAATATTGTGTAGGTCCCCCTCGTGCCACCAAAACAGCGCAAACCCTCATCTCAGAATAGCATTCTGAGATGCTATTCTTCTCACCACAATTGTACAGAGCGGTTATTTGAGTTACCATAGACTTTGTCAGTTTGGCCATTCTCTGTTGACCTCTCTCATCAACAAGGCATTTCTGTCCACAGATCTGCCGCTTTTTGTTTTTGGCAACATTCTGAGTAAATTCTAGAGACTGTTGTGCATGAAAATCCCAGGAGATCAGCAGTTACAGAAATACTCAAACCAGCCCATCTGGCACCAACAATCATCCCACGGTCCAAATCATTGAGATCACATTTTTTTTCCCCATTCTGATGGTTGATGTGAACATTAACAGAAGCCCCTGACCCATATCTGAATGATTTTATGCACTGCTGCCACACGATTGGCTGATTAGATAATCACATGGATGATTGTTGGTGCCAGATGGGCTGGTTTGAGTATTTCTGTAACTGCTGATCTCCTGGGATTTTCACATTTAAAAGCTATGTTGCCTTAGCCAACTCTGTTGTTGTTCCACATTCATGCTGTAAAGATGAAGATGGTTTAACTGCCTGTTCTTGTATCTAGCACTCGTTTGCCAAAGTTTAACATTTATTTTATTCCTTTCTGTGTTTAAAGTAACATTGCCCAGGCAAGATAGGTCAATGATGTGTTGATTCTTGGTGGTGGGGGTATGCTGTTTTGTGCATTTTTCTAGTTTTCTCTGCCTGTTCTCTCTTTCTCTCTGTGTGTGTGGGTGGTTGCTCTCTGTTTGTCTGTTTCAGGTGCAGCCGATTTGCTAATTGTTTGTTCCACCTGTGCAATGGTGATTAGCTGTCCCTGATTGTGCTCTGGATAAAATCTCTGCGCAGACACTCAGATGGGAGCTGTCATGACTTAGAGCCGGTTGTGCTGCTACCGACTCTCTGCCATCCGCCAGACCTTTGAGTGTTTTGTTGAATGTGTTGTTTAAATGCAATTCATGTGCATTTTGTGCAACACTTGTAACCACGATTAGTTTCTGTCTTTAAAGCAGACAGGTATAGGGGTGGCTTGCCCTTTTTTTTTTAAATATTGTTTGTCCCTGTTTTTGTTATTATAGGTAGGTAAGTCTTTTTATTTTTATTTTTCATACATTTAGGTTATTTATTTTATTTTATAGATTATTTTGTTCATTATTTTGGGCCAGGGGTCACTCTAAAGTCTCTTTCCTTCTGCTATTCTTTAATATTAACTGTTTACAACACTAAATAACATTGTTTAATTTATACTCCATTGTTCTCTTGTGTTTGGTCTGACGGTTGTGCGGGAGTCGTTCCCCTCACCTTGTTGCGTCCTAACCCTAGGGGATGACACGCTCTAGGATTGACCTCGTTCTGAGGGAAGATCCAGCCTTTCGTGCCTTCTCACCCACCTCTTCTGTGTTGAGCCCTGAGGGACCACATGAGGAAGCATGGTGGGGCAGTGAGGTTGAGCTGGAAGAATTAGAGGAGGATCTTGTGCAAGCCCTGCAAACCCCCCAAACTTCCGATCCAACGTCCTAGCCTATGCAATATGTGCGTGATGTGCTCTGGCCCTCTGTTGGAGCACACGGCCTCATTATATTTGGCGGCTCTGACGATGGGGATGAAGCTTCAGGCGAGTGGTCCACTGAGGATGTTGCCACCCCTTCTCCCAGCAAGGATGAAGAGTGTGCACATGCCATGGACAAGGAGCTTCTTTGTTTCCTGGCGAGTGCGGTTGAAGAGCTCAGTCTTGAGTGGTCCCCTCCAGAAGAGCCATAAAAGTCTCACTTGGATAAATTATTTTTGCAAAATGGCCGTCGTCAACAGGCCGTGGTCCGGAGGAGTGCAACATTCTTCCCTGAGGTTCACGCAGAGCTCACAAAGACCTGGCTTACACTCTACTTTTTGTGCGCTCAGGTCAGAGGTGCTGCCGTCCTCACTAAAATCAACCATGCTGAGGAAAGAGGCTACTCAAAGCTTTCAACATTGGAACAGGCAGTCACAGCTCCCCTTTGCGATAATACCACCATGGGATTGAAATCCTGCTCCAGCCACCCCTCCAAGCCATGTTGACTGATGTCTGCACTGTCTGGAAGAGCTTATACAGCAGCGGGCCAAGCTGGTTCAGAACTCCATAGCATGTCAGTGCTCCAGGATTTTCAAGCTAAGCTCCTCAAACAAATGGATGAGCAAGGCCCCAATTCAGAGCTGTTCAAAGAGCTCCACACCGCTACAGATTTGGCGCTGCGAGTCACGAAAGCTATCGCTCAGGCCATCAGCAAAGTGATGATCAATCTGGTTGTTCTGGACTGGCATATTTAGCTAACTCTCACAGAGATGCGTGACACAGAGAAAACCGCCCTCATCGACACAACTGTGTCACCTGACAGTCTCTTTGGCAACACCATGGAAGGCTTTTCAGAGCACTACATCGTGGCGCAAAAGCAGTCTCAAGCAATGAAACACTTTCTGCCAAAGAGAAGTAGCACTTCACCTTTCCTTGCAACCTCCCGATCTAATTCCGTTCAGCACCTGACAAAGAATCCATCTCTCGTTGCCCCAGCACAGCCGAAAGCTACTACCGAGCCGTCTGTGAAGCCACGCAAACCGTGGCCCAAGCGTAACACCGCGCCAATTGAAAAACCCTGGCAGGGTAGCAGAAATGTTCCTGACATGCCCAGCCCCATGAAGAGGAGCCCAGAGCTAGCCATTATTCATTGCCCAGAGCCAAAGAAGGCTCAATTCGAGGCACACAGTGTTTCTCCCCTCTTCCCCAATACTGTTCATCATGGGACATTGTTCAAATTGTTGCTTCTGTGTGTATTACTCAAATAAAGAGTGTTCTCACAAAAGAGAAAAAAGCACCCATTATACAAACACGGGACATTCACACATTCTCAGAAAAAGGACAATTTCCTCTTCACGCTTCATACGCATCACACATTATGCTCAACCGCTTCCTTATGGTGAGCAGTGCTCTATCTCCTATAGCAAGCGAATCAATAAGCCCGCTGTTCTGCTGCATGAATGTGTGGTGAGCCCTAATGGCCGTGTCAGACTGGGTGTTCAAAACGATCAAGCACGGTTATACGATTCAGTTTGTATGCTGGCTACCTCGCTTCACCAGCGATTTGCAATCTGTGATCCGACCACAGGATGCTCCGGTGTTGCACACAGAGATTCACAGTCTCCTTGCAAAAAATACGTTAGAGACTGTCCCAGACTGTGACACACACAGCAGGGTTTACAGCCATTATTTTCTCATTCAGAAGAAAGATGGTGGGCTTCGGCCCATTCTAGATCTGAGACATTTTAATCACTCACTCGTGGAATTCAAAGTCCTTCCTTTCTGTCTGTCTCTGGCTCCCTGCACATTCACGAAATGTATCGATGTGGCGCTCGCCTCATTGAAAATGAACAGTGTGTGTGTTTTGAATTACCTCGACGATTGGTTTTCACTAGCTCAATCAGAGGCATTACTGAGCAAACACAGATATTTGCTGTTTTGCCATCTGCAAAATCTGGGTCTGAATGTCAACTGGGCGAAAAGCACACTTTTCCCCAGCCAGCAAAACTTCTTTTTAGGAGTTTGTATCAACTCCTTGAGTATGCATGCACACCTCACAAACGAGCGTGCACAGACCATTCTTCGGTGTCTGTCTTAGTTCAAACTGGGGAAAACATTGCCACTGAAGTCATTTCAGCGAATGCTGGGTTTTATGGCGGCAGCATCTGCCGTCATACCGTTAAGTCTGTTACACATGAGACCTCTCCAGTACTGGCTTAAGTGACACATTCCACATCATGCCTGGAGCCACGGGCGCATCCGCACCGTGGTGACTCACCACTGCCTGGCTGCTCCAGCACCATGGACAGCGCCGGCCTTCTACCAACAGGGTGTTATGCTGGATTAAATTTTCAGAAGAAAAGTAATGACTGATGTGCGATGTGTGCGATGGACACCCGACTTTTGGCACCTGGACGGATGCAAAACGGGCCTGACACATCAACTGCCTAGAACTGCTGGCTGTCTTTCTAGCTTTGAGAGATTTTCTTTCCAAGATTGTGAATCACTACGTTCTGATTTGTTCAGACAACACAACAGTAGTGGTGTACATAAATCGCCAGGGCGGACTCCGATTGCCACAATTAATAAGCATGACACATCGCCTCCTCCTATTGAGTGGGCATCATCTCCTCTCATTGCATGTGACACATGTCCCGGGCTGTCTGAATTTCGGAGCAGATCTGTTGTCAGCCAGGGAGCATTACCAGGGGAATGAAGACTTCATCCTCAGACAGTGATGAGGATTTGGAAAATATTCAGCAAAGTGGAAGTAGACCTATTCGCCTCCGTGGAGAATGCCCACGGTCCCCTTTGGTACTCCATGTCCCAAGCCCTGCTGGGTGTGGACACACTGGCTCACAAATGGCCAACGAAACACAAGTTCATGTTTCCACCGGTGCGCCTCCTTCATTCTGTCATCAGCAAAGTCCGAGTGGACATGGAAACAGTTCTGTTAATTGTGCTGAAATGGTCCAATCAGTCCTGGTTTCCGGAGATGATAGAAATATTAGACGGCCCTCCATGGAAAATACCGCTGAGGAGAGACCTTCTCTCTCAAGCACAAGGCACGATTTGGCATCCCCAGCCAGAGCTTTGGAACCTACACTTGTGGCCTCTGAACGGAGCACATCAGACGAGCCAGAATTGGCTCAGTCAGTGATGAAGACCATTTTACAGGTTAGAGCACCATCCACGTGACACCTCTATGCACTGACATGGTGCGTGTTTGCAAATTGGTGCTCTTCACATGGTATTGCCCCATAGCTGAGATTTTGACATTCCTTCAAGAGCGGCTGGACGCTGGTCTTACCCCGTCAATGCTCAAGTTTTATGTAGTGCCTTTCTCAGCATACCATGCCCTGGAGTTCGTCGATAGGCAAACATAATCTAGTCATAATGTTCCTTAGGAGAGCGAGGCGTTTGAAACCCCCTAGCCCTGCTACGTTGTTGACTTGGGACTTAAATTTGGTGCGGAAGGCACTCACAAACTCCCCATTCTCATTTAAACGGGTGAGTGACATGCAGGTGCTGTCGACTGACAGCTCATGCCTGGAGTTTGGTCCAGATCTGTCAAAAGCCACCATTAAACCTAGAAAAGGCTACATGCCTAATGTTTTAGCAACACCCTTCAGAGCTCAGGTGGTTCATTTGCAAGCCTTCTTTACCCCACCATTGTTTCATATGAAGTGCAATCTATGCATATGTTATGCCCGGCGAGGGCAATGCATACATATGCTGAGCACAACCGTCAGTTTAGGCTGTTGGTTCAGCTCTTTATTTGTTATGGAGGACGCACAAAAGGAATGTCCGTCTCCAAACAAAGGCTCTCTCACTGGATTATTGATGCTATCACCCTCACTTATGAATCACAGGGCGCGAATTGCCCTATTGATGCCAATGCGCATTCAACCAGAGGCATCATGGGCGTGGACAAACAGTGTGTTCTTACAGGGCATATGTTTGGCAGCAGGATGGTCCTCACAAAACATGTTTGTGAGATTTTATAACCTGGATGAAGCATCCATCTCCTCACAAGTCCTCTCTGTATAGAGCGCTTCTTACATTCAAGCTGGTGAGCCCAAGCCCTTATTATGGATGGGCTACCAACTAAAATCAACACAGCCACCTTGTGAACGTTATTATATTTGCATTTTACATTTGGCAGATGCTTTTATCCAAAGCGACTTACAGTGCCCTTATTACAGGGACAATCCCCCTGGAGCAACCTGGAGTTAAGTGCCTTGCTCAAGGACAATCCAACAACCTTTTGCTTATCAGTTCAGTGCTTTAGTCCACTATGCCACCACCACTCCACCTAAATATAATTGTTGAACTGCCACTTTAAAAGTCATAATCACTCCCATAAGAAATAAAACCTACTTTTCCAACCATGTTGTGAGAGGGTTATTAAACCATACTGTGTATATCTGTATGGTTCATATTGATCCCAGACTACATTAATTTTCATCTGGCATTCTGAATGTCAATACAGTACAATACAACCTACTGTATATTTTATATATACTATTAGTACTATTTTTTTATTGTATAATGTGTATTCTATATTGTGTGTATTGTATAATGTACAGTGTATGTTATTATTTGTATATTGTGTTGTGTAATTATGTGTATATTAGATCTTAAATTGTGTTGTGTAAATTTGATGTTTATTGTAGATTGGTATATGTCTCATCACTGTCATGACTGCTATGTTGCTTGGAACTGCACCCAAGAATTTCACACACTATTGCACTTGTGTATATGGTTGTGTGACAATAAAAGTGATTTTGATTATTTTTATTTTTTTTTAATGTCTCTGATTATACATGTAACCTCGGTTCCCTGACATGAAGGGAACGAGACATTGTGAAAGCTGGCCACACTACTACTTCTGAGTTTTTTCATACGAGTGACTCACTCTTGTCTCTCAGTCACATAATTTTGAAGTCCACAAAACCTTTCCATATTCCATACTGTAGAGCACATCTAAATGCGTTCAGCGGGAGATGAGGATATAAACACGGAGACAGCATGCAACTACGAATACTGTCCTTGTAGTTGACATTGATGGGATAACTGTAATGTTCCTTCCACGCTCAAAAGCCTCTAACCTAATTTTTTATGTGCTGTATGCAAAAACAAGAGCAGCAGAAAATGGGTCCATAAAAAATAATAATAAAATAATAATAATAATAATAATAATAATAATAATAATAATAATAATAATAATTTAATAATTTTGTACATTTTAATTTGGGCCTCCAACATAAATTTTGCCAAGGGCCATTTAATGCCTAGAACCGGCCCTGAACCCACCCCCCACTGGACATGGGCCCACTGAAAACATTTTGTACTGGGCCCAAGAATTTGTAACTGCAGCCCTGAATGTATCACATGTGCTATTCACACATGCAATGTGTAACGTAGTTGCTGGCACTGGCAATGACGAAGACGATGACGTTGAAGTGTTGAGAACCCAAGTGCAGTTTATTTACAAAGTGCAGTAATCCAAAAACCCTAACTAAAAAACGTGAACAAAACATGGACTTGACTTGACATAAATATAACATGGCTTGACTTGACTAGGAGCAAAACACATCCACATACATTCAATACTTGACAAAGACACAATGGAAAACATGAGGCTTAAATACTTGGACATGGGGGAACATAAACCAATGAAAACATGACACATGAACATGGAGGGAAACATGAATCACATGACAAGGGAAACAGGAACTAAGCATTTCAAAATAAAAGACATGACTAAACAAAATACACACAAGACAATGGCTTTCTGTCTTTTTTCTGTTTTGCAAGTACCATTCACACATCAGCAACAAATGCTCTTAAACTCTGTGACGTTGTTTGCCGGAAGTGACATCTACATGGCGGCACCATAAATGTAGGCTTCTTGTTTGAAAACATGGATGAAAAGAAGTGCTCTAGTTTCACTATCTGACCAATTTGTTGATATTTTTCTTCCGATTGTGTTATGGCGCGACCTGTGTTATAGCGCAGAGTAAATTTGTCATCTCTGTCAGAACTTTCTTATGGTAATCTTATGGATCTGTTCATACATACCATCAAAATGGAAATTTATAGGTAATGATTCAACTTCATGTAGCAAAATTGCCTGAGCAAAATTTACCAGTATTTTCAAAAGAGTCGTGTTCACACATGACCTCTAACCTGAAAACTGCAGAAAAGGCTGTACTGTATGTGTGAAAGTGGCTATAGTCAACACAGTCTCATAACAACTAGTAATAATTTACACGAGATGACCACATTTGCATGATATCGTACAACTTGACATGTATAAAAAGGTTCAACCTTTACACCCATAGAGATCATCCAAACAACAAACAGAATTTAAAATCGATACAATAAAGGCATCACATTTTAGCTAGACTTCATTTTAAGAAACACTTTATTTAAAAAAAAGGAAACATATGTGAAAAAATGTGGTTACTCATTCAATATTAATTTAGCCAATAAACAATATTTTAGCCTATTTTTTAAGATTTATGCATTACAGTTTCATTACTTAATTCAGTTTGATGAAGTTGAAATGAGTAAATCTTAAAAAATATTTTTATTTTATAATTTGTGTATAAATGGCTGATGTATTATGTCAATAACCTCTACAATGTCTTGTTCCAAACCCCAGTGTTTTTTTGTTTTGTTTTTTTTTTCTTCTGTGGTATACAAATTTTATTTTCCTTTTAAAATCATGGTTATATTGGGGGTTTTGGAAAAGGGGTTAGACTTCATAGTTTGATTTAGGTTTGGGGTTTGGGTTAGGGGTTACACTTAGGAAAAATCGTTAGAAGTCTTGTTCAAAACCCCAATGTCTTTTTTTTATTTTTTTTATTTATTTTTTTATTTTATTTTTTTTGTGGTATACAACCTTCATTTTAATAAGAAAATCACTCTTAGGTTTAAGGTTTGGGTAAGGGGTTAGTCTTATGGTTAGGTTGAGGTAAGGGCTGGGAGTTAAACTTAAGAAAAATCGTAACAACGTCGTTCATTGGTTCATATTTTTTTTCTCTAGGACAGTAAAAGTTTATGCGATTTTTCCATTTTTTTTTTTATATTTTATGACTTAATGAGATGAGATTGACTCTTGAGACTGGGTTGGACATTGTTGAGATCTCTTCTGTAACTCTAACGGAGATGTGAAATTACCATAGTCTTTATCAGGAGAAAGGTCTGAGAAGCTCTCAGTGTAATCTCATTGCTGTATGAGCTAACAAATTAGATATATACAGTAAAGAGATATCGTATTTTTTCTTTATTACAGGTCAAGGGCACAAAACCCCTCTTAAACCATCAAAAGAGACCTTACTAACTAGGGCCTCATTTTCCAAAAGCATCGTAAGCCTAATTAGATCGTAGAATCCATCTTAAGATTCAGTTTGCGGGCAGTTCCCCAAAGCTATCGTAACTTAGGTAGTAATTGAAAATGCTCAACCTGGTCTCATAGTGAAAACGTGATTCTATATAAAGTTTTGCAAAACTTGTTATACGTGTCTCCAGGTACAATTTCCTTGCAGTTTCCAGGTGAAATAAACACTAGAGGTGCTACAACAACTGTGTGTTTTATTAACTTACACTCAAATCATGACTTGAATGGCTGATTATGACTTTATAAACTTATGACTTTTCTCTCTATTACTCAGAACCTGCTATGTTATGATAGAGACACTTTTACTCTAACGCATCTTTTGAAAAATCATACATTTAACGCTTGTATTACAGACATACCTACATATATACACTTATTCCATTATGATTAGCTTGTGCAGTAGAGCACCTCATAGAGTGTTGGACTTTGGACTGGGAGGACCGTGGTTCAAACCAGACAAGAACTCAAGCTGACATTTGACACAACAGAGACATAGAAGTGACACGAATTGATGTGGTTGCTTCAGAAAATGTGCTTTCATTTTGCTTCTGCATTTTAAAACACTACTTGTTTTAAATAGTTAGTTGTTGGTTAAGGGTTAAGATGTCTGTTTTGTTCAACTCTCATTTCTCTTTTCGGACATTATTGGTTAAGTTTAGGGTAAAGTTGTAGGTTAGGGAGGTACGTTTTATTAAAACCTCAATTCAAAATTCAAAACGCGAGTCGCTCTTAACAGCTAAGATCAATCGTTATTGGGAAACAGGCCCAGTTTTGTAAGGCTGGGAGACCAGCAAACCTATTTTAGGCTTGTTCAGCTGTTTTTTTAGAGCAAGGTTAACAACAAATCTTGAAAAATAACAGCAAAAATCCTCTACTACAAAAGTCACCAGAAACATCCCCAAATACAACACACCTTATGCTTCAAGACTGCAGACAGTGTTGACGTGATATTCACTTTTTCTTTGTATTACAAAGGACGTGACCTTTTAAAATCCGCATGCCTCAGAAAATAACCAGTTCAGTTGTTCCTGTTGTAAGCACGGATTACAACAAAGTCAAGCGACACAAACTGAAAAACTGAGACCTTCTGACATCCTGCATAGCGACTCACACCCTGTAGAATCATTTAGCACAGAGAGGGAGTTTAACAAAAGCAGAATGGGAGTTCCCTGGACAGCTGTTTTTACACAGCTCCACTGTGACATGCAGTTTCAGTGACCTTTGAGCTGCTTGTAAAAAGAACGTGGAGGAGAAACATTTTTATTTTCAAATTTAAGGCAATGGGTAATTATCTATAATAAACAATATATCAACTATTGGCATTTTGATAAACATGTACAAACATTTTGTGAGCTCTTTTAAGTTATATTAAGGTATATAACATTAATAGTGTTTCTATCATGGTAATACAATCTGTGTATTTATGCATTTCAGCAAACAGAATTTCTGCAAATGGATTTATAATATATGTGAGTCATGATTTTTAGCAGTTTCCACAATAATCCTCCAGTGTAGTTCAGGATGACTCACATGGCACAATCACATGCCACACATCCTGGTCGTGTGCCCCATCTAGTGGATCAAAAGGGGGAGACAAAACTGTGATCCTAAATTGGCATCTTTCTTGCATTCAAAATTGCTCCCATATTAAGGTGTACAAATACAGTATATTAATGCATAATGAAAAATTGTGACTTAATTCTGTCTAATATATTAAGCCATATATGATGGGGACATGAAAATACACTGCATTGTTTGAATGAGCCAATTACACAATTCATAATACCACTTATTTTGATTTCCTTAACCAATTATATAGGCTTCATAGTTTAGACTTTATATTCCATATCAGAGGACAATGTACAAGCTTTTAATGGTCATTCTAATAATGTGAGTGAGAATGTTTTCATGGATGTTATGCATTAACTACTAACATGAAAATCTAAAAACGTATTATAACATATTTAAGGTGTTTTTTTTTCCTTCGCAAAAAAGTATTTAAAACAAAACATGTTTTCTTGGAAATATTGTTTTAATTGTAATCAGTTTATCTTTTTATCCTGTTAGTATCTGTAACAAAAGTCAGTTCCTTAATAACATCATCCTCCAGTAAGTGGCATCATTATTTATTGGGAAAGCAACTGCACAAGTATATGTAGGCTAAGTATCAGCAATAGATTTGATTAATTCAGTGATGTTTTGTGCTATTAGCTGGTTTGTCTTACTCTAAAACAGTCCATCCTGATTGATAATATTACAGAAATGGGCATGATCATATCAAAATTTAGAAAGTGTGTTTAAAAAATGTCACTTCAAGTTGACACCCTCATTTAAGACATCTCTCAATCCCTTACTGTGACTATCATAAGACCTCTGTTTTTTAATTATTATTATTTTATTTTTTTTTAGCATTTATTAACAGCAATTATAGACCATGATCATTTAAGCATTTAGAATTAAATATACACTGATGAGCCAAACATTATGACCACCTGCCTAATATGCTGTTGGTTCCTACCAAAACAGCGCCGACCAGCCAAGGCATGGACTCTACAAGACCTCTGAATGTGTTCTGTGATATCTGGCACCAAGACATTAGCAGCAGATCCTTCAAGTCATGTTAGCTACGAGTTGGAACCACCGTGGATCGGACTTGTTGGTCCAGCACATCCCACAGATGCTCAATCGGATTGAGATGTGTGTGCAGTTTGGCAGGGTGCATTATCCTCCTGAAAGAGGCCACTGCCATCAGGGAATACCATTGCCTTGAAGGGGTATACCTGGTCTTCAACGATGTTTAGGTAGGTGACACTTGTCAAATTGATGTCCACATGAATGGCCGGACCAGGGTTTCCCAGCAGAACATTGCTCAGAGTATTACACTCCTTCCACCGGCTTGTCGTCTTCCCACAGTGCATCCTTGTGCTATCATTTCCCATGGTAAACAGCGCACATGTACATGGCCATCCATGTGATGTAAAAGAAAACGGGACTCATCGGACCAGACGACCTTGTTTCACTGCTCCAAGGTCCAGTTCCAACGCTTGTGTGCCCATTGTAGGCACTTTCGATGGTGGACAGGGGTCGCAGCAGGGTACGATGGACTGTGTGTTGTGACACATTCCTCCTGTAACCATCATTAAAATTTTCTGTGACTTGTGCCAAAGTAGACCTTCTTTCGGTTCGGACCAGACGGGATATCCTTCGTTGCCCCGTGCATTGATTAGCCTTGGGCACTCAAAACCGCTGGTTTGTGGTTTGTCCCACCTCGGACCACTCTTGGTAGGTACTCACCACTGCTGACGGGGACCACCCCACAAGCCTTGCCATCTGGCCATAACAATTTTGCCTTTGCCTTTACTCCTGTCCATTTCTCCTGCATTCAACACTTTGATTGTTTGAGAACTAATTGTTCGCTTACCATCTAATCTACCCAGACATTGGAATGTGGCCTTGTTAGGAGATGATCATCGTTATTCGCTTCACCTGTGAATGGTCATAATGTTTTGTTTAATTGGTGTATATACAAGATCACAAAAGCCTAAAATAATAAATATCATATTTAGCTTTAATGTTATTTAGTGGAGTGAAACTATGCTAACAGTTCATTTTTCACTTCAAAGCTTATGATTCTCAAAATAAATAATAAAATCACTAGTTGTAGCCAAAGTGTGTAGTTTCTTTGCCACAAGAATCACCAAATGGAATTGCAAAAATAGCGACTTTAAAAATAGCAATCAGGTTTCCCAAACAGTTTTGTTGGCCAGACAAAATAGTCCTGCCCTAAACTCACACCACTGGTTTAGCCAAAGTTGCTATGTTGGGCTGGGTAAGCTGCTCAAATAAACAGAGTAATGTTTTAGAAGTACAAACAAGGCACAGTGTTTGCAGTTTTTTTAGGAAATCAACTTACAAATGGCTTACTAATAGTTATTCCTGCATATTATGATGGGATAGGAGAAAGTATTTAAACATAAAAAATACAAAGCTTTTAACCCTCCTATGGTTTTCTGTCATTTTTTTACCTAAATACATTTTCCACGTTTAATAATATGGGTTCCTTTATATGAGCAGTACAAGACTTGGTGATTTATCCTCTATTTGCAAAAAATTGGGCTTGATTCGATAAGTCTAAGTGGTCATAAAAAAAACAAGACACCTTCGTGATTCACGGTTAAAATTGACCTATCATCAAAACTGAATGGGAAATATATATATATATATATATACATACATACAGTACTGTGCAAAGGTTTTAGGCACTTAAGATTTTTCACAAAAACATTTGTCTTAAGATGGTTATTTATATCTTCAGCTTTAGTGTCAATAGGAAAAATACATTTTAGACTCAAACAGTACTTTTGCAAATAGAAAAGATTAGAATAGAAGAACAGGGTGCTCTGCAAGAGATGGCATTGCCCCCACAGAGCCTGTTTTAAAGGCAAAGGTGGCCACACCAAATATTGATTTAGCTTTTTTAGGTTTACTGGACTTTGTATGACATTAATTGATAAATGAAACTATTTATGGCATTATTTTTGAAGACATCCTCACTATGCAACATTTTTCACCTAAAACTTTTGCACAGTACTGTATATATATATATACACTATATTGCCAAAAGTATTTGCTCACCTGCCTTTAGACGCATATGAACTTAAGTGACATCCCATTCTTAATCCATAGGGTTTAATATGACGTCGGCCCACCCTTTGCAGCTATAACAGCTTCAACTATTCTGGGAAGGCTTTCCACAAGGTTTAGGAGTGTGTTTATGGGAATTTTTGACCATTCTTCCAGAAGCGCATTTGTGAGGTCAGACACTGATGTTGGACGAGAAGGCCTGGCTCACAGTCTTCGCTCAAATTCATCCCAAAGGTGCTCTATCGGGTTGAGGTCAGGACTCTGTGCAGGCCAGTCAAGTTCTTCCACACCAAACTCGCTCATCCATGTCTTTATGGACCTTGCTTTGTGCACTGGTGTGCAGTCATGTTGGAACAGGAAGGGGCCATCCCCAAACTGTTCCCACAAAGTTGGGAGCATGGAATTGTCCAAAATCTCTTGGTATGCTGAAGCATTCGGAGTTCCTTTCACTGGAACTAAGGGGCCAAGCCCAGCTCCTGAAAAACAACCCCACACCATAATCCCTCCTCCACCAAACTTCACAGTTGGCACAATGCAGTCAGACAAGTACCGTTCTCCTGGCAACCGCCAAACCCAGACTCGTCCATCAGATTGCCAGATGGAGAAGCGTGATTCGTCACTCCAGAGAATGCGTCTCCACTGCTCTAGAGTCCAGTGGCGGCGTGCTTTACACCACTGCATCCGACGCTTTGCATTGCACTTGGTGATGTATGGCTTGGATGCAGATGCTCGGCCATGGAAACCCATTCCATGAAGCTCTCTACACACTGTTCTTGAGCTAATCTGAAGGCCACATGAACTTTGGAGGTCTGTAGCGATTGACTCTGCAGAAAGTTGGCGACCTCTGCGCACTATGCGCCTCAGCATCCGCTGACCCCGCTCTGTCATTTTACGTGGCCTACCACTTCGTGGCTGAGTTGCTGTCATTCCCAATCGCTTCCACTTTATTATAATACCACTGACAGTTGACTGTGGAATATTTAGTAGCGAGGAAATTTCACGACTGGACTTGTTGCACAGGTGGCATCCTATCACAGTACCACACTGGAATTCACTGAGCTCCTGAGAGCGGCCCATTCTTTCACAAATGTTTGTAGAAGCAGTCTGCATGCTTAGGTGCTTCATTTTATACACCTGTGGCCATGGAAGTGATTGGAACACCTGAATTCAATTATTTGGATGGGTGAGCGAATACTTTTGGCAATATAGTGTATATATATATATATATATATATATGCATTTTTTTTAATCTGTCAAATACAATCATTAAATCAGCCACAATGCAGAAAAAACTGACATAAATTATAGGGTGAGACTCTAAAACATCCTCAGTGCAAAACATACACACCCACTCACACAAAAACACACTTACACACACAAAAAATTAACTAGTGAGACTAAAACACAGAACATTTTTTACATTTGTCAAAAAAAAAAAAAAAAGAAAAAAAAATCAGTCACAATGCTAAACACACACACTCAGAAATGAAGGGGTGAGACGATAACACACTCACAATGCAGAATACACACACACACACACACACACACACACACACACAGAACCAGGGCATCAATAAGTGGAGCTCTACAGTCATCATTTGGCCATTGTTGGAATTACAAGTCATCTCATTCAAGCTGATGATATCAATCTGACACACACACATGTTTGCAAAATACATTTTTCCTATAGAAAATTTGACATTGCAAAATGTTTACTCTGATTCTTCTGTTTTATACTCTAACTGAATTTTCAGAATTGTGCAGTTCATTTCTGTTTCTGATGTTCATTTTCTTGATATTATTATGCATTTACTTTGAGTTATAACATTTTTATTATTTATAATTATTTGTAGAAAAATGCTTATTCTGTGTCTACTCTTTGTAACACCATTGTCAGGTTTGATTCAGAATCAGAATGAGCTTTATTGCCAAGTATGCTTACACATACAAGGAATTTGTCTTGGTGACAGGAGCTTCCAGCATACAACAATACAAAAACAGCAGCAAGACATAGATAATAATAAAAAATAAAAATAATTATACACATACGTACATACACACACAGACACATATGTAGTGCAATCTAATACAAATCTGTTATCTGTTATGTACAGTGCAAATACAAATTTGTTATGTTCAGTGCAAATTATTTTTATTTTATTTTTTCCAGAGGAATGAAATGGCAGAAGAGGTTGGATGTGTTGGATAAATATTAAAAAGACTAAACTGTGTATTGCACATAGTTATTGCTCAATGGGGCAGTTTTAACTGTTCATGAGATGGATAGCCTGAGGAAAAAAACTGTTCCTGTGCCTGACGGTTCTGATGCTCAGAGCTCTGAAGCGTCGGCCAGAAGGCAACAGTTCAAAAAGGTAATGGGCAGGGTGAGTGGGGTCCAGAGTGATTTTTCCAGCCTTTTTCCTCACTCTGGAAGTGCATAGTTCTTGAAGGGGGGCAGGGGGCAACCAATAATCCTCTCAGCAGTTCGAACTGTCCTTTGTAGTCTTCTGATGTTTGATTTTGTAACTGAACCAAACCAGACAGTTATTGAAGTGCAGAGGACAGACTCAATGACTGCTGAGTAGAACTGTAGCAGCAGCGCCTGTGGCGGGTTGAACTTCCTCAGCTGGCGAAGGAAGTAAAACCTCTGCTGGGCCTTTTTCACAATGGAGTCAATGTGTGTCTCCCACTTCAGGTCCTGTGAGATGGTAGTCCCCAGGAACGTGAATGACTCCACTGCTGCCACAGTACTGTTTAGAATGGTGAGGGGGGTCAGTGTTGGGGTGTTCCTCCTAAAGTCCACAATCATCTCCACCGTTTTGAGCGTGTTCAGCTCAAGGTTGTTTTGACTGCACCAGACAGCCAGCTGTTCAACCTCCCTTCTGTATGCAGACTCATCGTCATCTCGGATGAGGCCGATGACAGTGGTGTCGTCTGCAAACTTCAGGAGCTTGACAGAGGGGTCCTTGGTGATGCAGTCATTGGTGTAGAGGGAGAAGAGTAGTGGGGAGAGCACACATCCCTGGGGGGCACCAGTGCTGATTGTACATGTGCTGGAAGTGAGTTTTCCCTGTCTCACAAGGTGCTGCCTGTCCATCAGAATGCTGGTAATCCACCGACAGATAGACATGGGAACAGAGAGTTGGTGAAATTTATTATGGAGTATAGCTGGGATGATGGTGTTGAAAGCTGAACTGAAGTCCACAAAAAGGATCCTTGCATATGTCCCTGGTCTGTCCAGATGTTGCAGGACATGATGCAATCCCATGTTGACTGCATCATCCACAGACCTGTTTGCTCGATAAGCAAATTGAAGGGGATCTAGAAAGGGTCCAGTGATGTTCTTCAGGTGGGCCAACACCAGTCTCTCAAATGATTTCATGATCACAGACGTCAGGGCAACAGGTCTGTAGTCATTAAGTCCTGTGATTTTTGGTCGCTTTGGGACAGGAATAATGATTGAGCGTTTGAAGTAGC
This sequence comes from Myxocyprinus asiaticus, assembly GCF_019703515.2. NCBI lineage: Eukaryota > Metazoa > Chordata > Actinopteri > Cypriniformes > Catostomidae > Myxocyprinus > Myxocyprinus asiaticus. The sequence goes on from NC_059386.1 coordinate 5,141,619, forward strand.
ATGGGAATTCACACTGCTCCAGTGATCTATTGAAGATCTGTGTGAAGATGGGGGCCAGCTGGTTAGCACAGGATCGAAGACACGCTGGTGAGACACCATCTGGGTCTGAAGCTTTCCTCGTCTTTTGTTTCCGAAAGACCGATTGCAAGCATAATGACATTAACTGCAATAAATTACACTTCAAATCAATTTTAAAATGCTAAACTTTGACAAATAATAGTTTGATAATGTCTAAATATATATCCAAATGCATATCTTGTGATAAAATATAAAATTAAGGTTACAACAAGCCATCAGATTACACAGTAGGTGGCTACAGCCATCTACTGGCTGTTATTGGCATGACATGATTTTCAAGTCATGTTATTTATATTTTGTTCACCAGATGGCAGCAATCTGCCTCTAATTTATATCACATTCTCATATTTTCGTCATGTTTCAACTTACAGAAGTTTAGGTTTTTAATTTGTATTATTTTTATTTTATTTGTTTATTTGTATATGCAAATTAATGGTAACATTTTTAAATGTTAATAAGATCAAAATAGCATAAAATCCCAAACGAAATGCATAATTGTATTGTTCTTACTTCAGGGAAGAAGAAATGGTATCATTATCATCATAAAAAAAAGGGTTACACATCTGACCCTTCCGGTCAAAATTGACCATGAATACCAAAGGGAGGTGCCACTTTTCAGTACCATAGAGGGTTAAAAAACACATACCGAGATTATTAAGAATTTAACAGCATGATAAAACATCAATAATCAGAAGTATCGATATTTCAAGATCTATCTGCCCATCCCAAATTAGAAACACAGATTCTAGTGTTTGTATGGCACTTTGCGGTCATCTGGAGATCATAGAAGAGGACACAACCAACAGATCAGGAAACACCTCAGGAGCAGCTGGAGTGTCACATCCCACTGGAGCTTTACAGGTCATATAAGCCGAATACCAAGTCTGCTGCACCATATTTAAAACTCACTGACTCTCACATCCCACAGCTACTTTTTGCCAAGGTCACAATATAAGGCTCTGAGAGTCTGACATTTTACTTTTTGGAGGTATTTGAGTAGTTTAATTTGGAAAAAATACTGTTCTTGTGAAATCCATTTGGGAATTCTAAGGCCTTTGGAATATTAAGGTAATACGGGTAAGCTATTGTGTTTGCAATCAAAAAATTTCAGAATATTAACTAGGCTAATTAAACTCATCAATTTCTTAAACACTTTTTAGTTACAACGTGTCTGTATTTTTTTGGCATGATGCTACCGCAAGCAGCAATGGATATTTCTCACTGTAACCTGCAGATCTCAAAATAATGGAGCGCCAATGAAAATATTGTGACATATTTAATTTCAAATATCTGCCCTATGGTGAACTCCCAGAACTGGAAATGATCGTACATCAATATCTGCTTTACATCACAGCGTCCATATCATTTAAAACTGAAGAAACACATTTTGTTCTGTATTTTGTTTTCTCATGTAACAGTTAAAGGGATAGTTTACCCAAAATGAAAACTGTATCATTATTTTATAACCCTCATTTCATTCCAAGCCCATATGACTTTCTTCTGTGAAACACAATTAAGCAATATGACACTCGCAATCATGCAGTTATAGTGAATATCAGCATATTCACTATATGAATACACACACACACACACACACACACACACACACACACACACATATATATATATATATATATATATATATATATATATATATATATATATATATATATATATACATACACATACAGTTAATGTTCACATAAACCATCAGAATGGGGGAAAACATTTGATCTCTGTGATTTTGAGCATGGCATGATTTTTGGTGCCAGACCAGCTGTTTTAAGTATTTCTGTAACTGTTGATCTCCTGGGAGTTTTACGCACAACAGTCTCTAGAGTTTACTCAGAATGGTGCCAAAAACATCCAGTGAGCAGCAGTTCTTTGGACGGAACGCCTTATTGATGAGAGATGTCACTGGAGAATGGCCAGACTGTTCGAGCTGACAGAAAGGCTACGGCAACTCAGATAATCACTCTGTACAATTGTAGTGAGCAGAATAGCATCTCAGAATCCACAACACGTCGAACCTTGAGGCAGATGGGCTACAACAGCAGAAGACAACATCAGGCATTTTATTAGGACCATAGTATTCCAAATAAAGTGCTCAAGGAATGTATTTAACTGTTACCATTAGCAAGAGTTGGAAACACTTTGTGTGTGTTTATTTGCAGTTTTGTCAGATTCATCATCTTGTAAGTTACTGAGTTTGTTCTTACCTTTAACATTTTTCCATGGTATGAGAATCTCACAGTTAAAAAAAAAAGAACAAATTATCACAAGTAACTAACCTGGCAAGTAAGATCAGTAAACATAAACAACTTGCACTCCAGGGGGAATATTACAGAAAGATCCTAACTTTATAATCCTATCTAATCTGTTTGGTAACGATGGCAATTTCAGTTAGGACAAAAGCTATTAGAGAAAAACGTTTCGTAAATGCATTTTCTTATATTAACTACATATAGGAAAAGAGTATTACAGAAGCATCTTAACTTACATAAAATCTTAAAAAGGTGTCATAACTTTGTGATAACCCCACTGGCGTCCTAACTGAATACATATTTGAAAGTGAACCGTTACAGTCACATTACAATTCTTTGTATCATTAATATAGCAATACGAGGATGGTGCTACATGTATTAGTGATACAAAATGCAGAATAGCAATGTTTGATGGTGGAAACACTTTTGGAAGACCCAGATGATGTGCTGTGCTTTGATGACAAAATACCTATTTTTTTTTAAATCGTTGTTTGAGTAAGACACAACATATTTTGGCGACAAGGATGGCACCACTAAGTTTACATACTCCTACTTTGCCATGCCCGGGTCAGCCTTCGGTACCGATTCATACCTGTCAAAAGATGTCTGAAAATTATCTGGTCGCTTTGGATGATTGTGGAGATCAGTGGTCAGAGGCGAAAAAACTCACCATTCTACTACAGTGCCTGGGAGCATATGGCTTGGGAATTTTCTACACGTTGCCAGACACAGGTCAGACAGTTGCAGATGCCTTCAAAGCCATAGAGGAACACTTTCAGACCACTGTTAACATTGTGGTCAAACGCCATAAATTCTGACAATGTGCCCGAAGACTGGAAGAATCAGTTAAGGACTTTGTTACATATGCAAACTCAGTGTGCACTGTGAATTTGCAATTGAACCGAAGAGATGGTACGGGACCAGTTAGTGGAAAAAGCGTCCTCTTCATGCATTTGTGAGAGACTTCTGATACAGTCACAACTAACAATGAAGGACACGATGCTGCTAGCCAGTCAGATGGAGACTGCTGGAAAATTAGTGAGTAAGGCACGATCAGAGTCTAGTGCACAGTCTAGCCGAATTTGTTTTTGTTGCGGCTCTAGTTCACACATTGCTAATGCTCCTAACTGTCCTGCTGCTAAAGCTAAATGCAAGAGCTGTGCTAAAATTGGACATTTTTGCACGGGTTTGCTGCTCAGAGAGAAAAGTGGAAGCACTTGATGTTCCAGAGGCTGAAGTTACTGAAATTGTGCATGTGCTTGAAGTTAATGGAGAACCGTTGGATGATAAAATAAAATCCACAGTGGCCATAGGAACTGATAAAGTGAGCCCTGTTTTCATTTTCCTAGAAGTGGACACGGGCTTCGCTGGGTCCATTCTCTCACAATACCCATATCAACGCCACTTCAGTACATCACCTTTACGGCCTCCCTGTGTTAAACTGGTGACCTACTCAAGAGCTGCACTGGCTGATTTGGATGTCTGCCTGTGCATGTTTACTATTATGAGACAATGGCCAATACCTGCATTTACATTGTCCTTCCTATGGGTGTCACCTATTGTGGTGACAACAAAGATAAATTTAGACTTTAGCTTTGGTGTGGATTTAAGAGAACCGAGTTAGGCAGATTATTGATAGCCACCCCCTTCCACACATGGAGGTCTTGTTTGCTGAGTTAAGGGGGGCCACAATGTTTTCAAGCATCGATCTAACCAGTGCATATCTTCAGGTGATGCTTCTTGAGGATAGCCAGGACCTGATGGCATTCATAACACATGATGGGCTGTTTCGTTAACGCCGGGTACCCTATGGATTAGCTGTAGCACCAGCAGCCTTTCCAAAAATTATGGTGACGATACTGAAAGGCCTTGATGGAGTCCAGAACTACCTGGATGATGTGATTGCATATGGAAGTACAGCAATAGAGCATGATCATAATTTACAGGCTGTCTTATTACAGCATGCAGGCCTCATTTTGAATCGGGCAAATTGTAAGTTCAGCTGCAAAAGCCTTCATTACTTAGGCCACACCATTATCGCGCAAGACCTGCTTCCTGATGATTGTCACATTTAGGCCATTCTTAAGGCCCCAGCACCCACAGACCCAGCCAAACTACTTTTGTTCCAGGGGCCTGACTTCCTGGTACTCGTGATTCGTACCAATTACTCTACAGAGGTGGAACCAATGAGGGCATGCTTAACGAAAGAGAGTGTTTTTTTTAGATGGACTGAAAATGCACAGAAAAGCTTTGAGAAATTAAAGGGGCTCATTGTGAACAGCTCAGCTCTGGCGATCTTTGGTCCAGCATTACACACCTTAGTAACCTGTAATTCATCAGATTATGAAATTGGGGCTGTGCTACCACAGACTCATGCTGATGGTTTTGAGCGTAATGTTGCGTTTGCTTCATGTACACTCTCTGCTGCAGAGCAAAAGTATGCCATAGTGGAGAAGGAAGCACTGGCCTACGTGTGGGCTGTAGAGCGGTTGTGAACTTTCTTATGGGGGTGCCGCATCACACTTCGTACTGACCATCAGGCGCTAACCACACTACTAGCTACAAAAGAAATGGGGCACGCTAGAATGTGCCTCGCAAGGTGATCCGCACTCCTACTCTGTTTAAATTATTATGTGCTATAGAAAACTGTCTTAAGATGTGATTCTATCACTGAACTTGATATGGTGGCTCTTCTCTCCTCTGAAATTTGCGCAGTGACAGTGGACGAGTTTCCAAAGAGTGTGCTGCTTGCCCTGAATAAAAGGCTCTACTCCGGCAAATGCTCACGGGCTGGCCTAGAAACAAGAAAAATGTCCCATCTGAACTGGCTCCATACTTTCCTATTAGGGATGTTCTCTCTGTGCAAGACGACCTGATCTATAGAGATTCACACCATTTGGTGGTGCCCACTTTCCTGCTTGGCACCCTAGTCTCTCTAGCACATCAGGGTCATCAAGGCATTGTCAGGACCAAGCAGTGCCTTTGAGATTTCTATTGGTAGCCTGGCACGGACAGCTCAGTTCAGTCTACAGTCTTCTCTTGCCAGCTCTGCCAAAGCCATGACAAAAGTGTGAAAACACATGCCACTTCCCTGCAACCTGTACCACTTCCTTCTGCATCATAGGAGAATTTAGGATCGGACATTGTTGGACCATTTGAGGCAGGTACCTGAGACTGTAGGTATGCTCACACTTTAGTTGATTATTACAGTAGACAGTGTGGCTAGAAATAGCTTTCACTAGTAATGTCAGTATAGCTTCCTTCACTTATTTCCTTGCTCTTGGGCCCTCTGCTTGTGATGATGTTACAGTGCGAGCTCATGTGTGGGCTCACCAGTACAAAGTAAAAACCTATAGAGTCACTAAGCGGGCAGCAAAAGTATCTGCACTGAAAGAGGGGGACAGAGTGTGGGTGAAGCTCCCTAACCATGTGAAAAGGGTGGGTCCTAATTTGGTTCTCCCCGTATTGTGCTTGGAAAAAAGAGACAGGACACTTACATCCTTGATGATGGAAAAGTGTGGGATGCCAAACACCTTCTTTAATATACTGTACATTGCATATTATTATTTGTATATTGTGATGTGTGTAACTTCAATCCTTCGCTGTCATAGGTCATGAAGAGCTAAAAAAACTTATTGAAACATCAAAAGCCACAATATGTATGTTAGATCCAATACCAACCAAGCTCTTAAAAGAGGTATTCCATGTAATCTCAGAACCTCTTCTTAATATTATTAACTCCTCACTATCCTTAGGACATGACCCAAGAAACTTTAAAATCGCAGTTATCAAATCACTTATTAAGAAGCCACAACCTAATCCTGGAGAACTGGCTAATTATAGACCGATTTCAAATCTCCCATTTATGTCGAAAATACTAGAAAAGGTAATATCCTCCCAACTATGTTCATTTCTACAGAGAAATAGTATATATGAACAATTTCAGTCAGGATTTAGGCCCCATCACAGTACAGAGACTGCACTTATCAGAGTTACAAATGACTTGCTCTTATCACCTGACAGTGGCACATTTCTCTTCTAGTGCTTTTAGATCTTAGTGCTGCTATGACACCATAGATCATGACATTTACTTGAATAGGCTAGAGAATTATGTTGGCATTTGTGGAGTTGCATTAGCATGGTTTAGGTCCTATTTAGCAGACCGCCACCACTTTGTCTATGTAAATGAGGAATTGTCAAACCAAACAAAAGTAAAGTATGGAGTGCCACAGGGATCAGTTTTAGGGCCTCTGCTTTTCTCCTTGTATATGCTTCCCCTGGGAGATATTATCAGGAATCGTGGAATAAGTTTTCACTATTATGCTGATGATACTCAACTTTATAATTCTTCAAAACCTGATGAAATTTCACTGAGTGTATCAATGAAATAAAAGATTGGATGGCCAGAAATTTCATTCTACTCAATTCTGGCAAAACAGAGGTACTACTTATTGGACCAAAAACCTCTAAAAACAAGCCGCTAAAATATAATTTGACTCTCGATGAATGTACTGTTACATCGTCTTCAACAGCGAAGAACTTAGGTGTTATATTTGACACCAAACTGTCCATTGAAAATCAAATTACCAAAGTATGTAGAACAGCATTCTTCCACCTAAGAAATATTGCAAAATTATGACATATGCTCTCTGTTGCTGATGCTGAAAAACTAATTCATGCATTCATGACCTCAAGACTAGATTATTGTAATGCATTACTGCGAGGATGTCCAGCAAGATCAATAAATAAACTTCAATTGGTTCAAAATGCAGCAGCCAGAGTGCTGATAAGAACCAAGAAATATGATCCCATTCCTGCTTCATGTCAGACTCCACTGCTACGTGTCTCTGAGTGATGACGACTAATAGCAGCTGGTGCCAGCCAAACATCACTTCAATCTATTACGATGGACTTCAGAGGATGCACTAATGCAAACTCCAACCATATGACATGGGATACTTCATATGCCATAGCCTGGACCTTGGATTTAGGATAGACTTCACCGAAATTACCGGCCGGTTGAACTGCGATGCACCTAACTGATCTCTATCACCTCGGTCTAATGATGGACTACATTCTTGAAATGGAATACAACTAACAAGGACAATTGCATCTATGTGAACTTGTGCAGTTAATCAAGGATGGACTTCAAAGACATTAGTCATTAAACTTACAGCTCATACAAAATCTTTGTTTAAACACTGACCCTTAACACTTACTTAGTTTAATAATTTTAAACCATGACTTGCACTATACATAAGTAATATTGGCATTATATTCATGATGTTAGCCAGAGGGGAACTGGCACCCACAGTGAGCCTGGTTTCCCCCAAGGTTATTTTTCTCCATTAACCAACATCTTATGGAGTTTTGTGTTCCTTGCCACAGACGCCTTCGGCTTACTCACTGGGGTTCTAAATACAATTATTATTTAATTACTTATTTTTAAATTCACAATCGTGTTTTATCAAACTACACAATGATGACTCTATGACATTATAGATATTACAGTTTCATTTTCTTTTAATGCATGATTTTCCGTAAAGCTGCTTTGAAATGATGTGTGTTGTGAAAGGCGCTATACAAATAAAAAAATGACTTGACTTAAGTATGTGTATATTAGTTTTGTAAACTGTGTTGTGAAAATCTGATGTTGATTGTAGATTGGAATATCTCATCACTGTTATGACTGCTATGTTGCTTGGAACTGCACCCAAGACTTTCACCCACTGTTGCATTTGTGTTTATGGTTTAGTGACAATAAAGTGATTTGATTTTGATTTGATTTGACCTTTCACAATGATCTGGCCAAAGCCATGCAGACATTGGCATGCCAGAGTCGCCAAAGCCAGATGCAGTGCCTTTAGCCCAAAGACAGTTCAGAGTCACGCATCCTCCAGTCTAGCACAAGGGCTGTGTTTCATGATAATTCACACTAGTGGTCGGCCAATATTAGCCTTCCACAGATATATCGGTATCGACGTATATCTTAACAGATATGAAAACTTTTTTTCAGAACATATAATGCAGAAAACAATGCTCAGGGTGATTTAGAATTGGTGTCATAATGTAGTTTGTCCAGCAGAGCGTGCTCCGACTCCATTGTTTACAGAGCTGAGCGGACAGTGGTTCTGCAGACAGTGTGGAGGTAAGTGGTGCGGGGTTAAGCGGTGTCTTCTTGGTAAATTGCAAACTAGTTTGTGACATACATATTGGAACATTAATAAAAAATGACCCCATAATTTTCCCTTTTCAATATAACTAATATAACATTAACCCTCTCCCTGACAACCATGTCACTCATGTTCATCACATCTGTTTACTGTTAGCCAGCTATAGTTTGTCAGTGCTGTCAGTAATGTAGCAGATTGTGAGGTAAACAGATCATCTTTTTGCAGCTCAGCAGACAATGGTGCGGTGGTGGTCTGTGTCTGTTGAGTGTTGATTTCACACTATGTTGTTATGTAAAGGCATACAGGAAAGTAAAATGCTGGAAAGTAAATAAACAATGTCCATCTTTTACTCTCCGTGACAACGAGCTTATAGCTATCTAGCTAACCACATATCTACTTTCATACCTTGCAGCTGAGTGGAAGCTAATGTGTAAACATGTGTTCACCAAACTGTTTTGTTCAGGATTCGCAGTTTGGTACCCCCTTCAACCGGACAATTCCAGTCGTTGCATTTACAAAATGTAAGATTTTTGTGTCTGGTTTTCCACGTTATAGCAGAATACGGTGTAACACTGCTTCTGCTGTTTATCTCTTGACTCGGCAGGTGTAAATGCTTCTTGTTTAACAACCTGCCCCTAATTGACTGGCAGTTCAATAGTAAGCATTTGACTGATACTAAATAGTACTACTGATGTTTATTTAGCTATTTATTTTATTTGAATTCATTCTTCATTTAAATGGTCAGACATTGACTGATACTAAACATACAGTACTTATTTTTATTTAGCTGTAATTTTAATTTATTCTTTATTTAAATGGTCAGCCATTGACTGATACTAAATATACAGTTCTGATTTATATTTAGCTATACTTTTAACTTATTCTTTATTCAAATGGTCAGCCATTGACCGATACTAAATATACAGTTCTGATTTTTATTTAGCTCTACTTTTAATTTATTCTTTATTTAAATGGTCAGCCATTGACTGATACTAAACATACAGTACTGATTTTTATTTAGCTATTAATTTTATTTATTCATTATTTAAATGGTCAGCCATTGACTGATACTAAACATACAGTACTGATTTTTATTTAGCTATAATTTTTTATTTATTCTTTATTTAAATGGTCAGCTATTGACTGATACTAAACATACAGTACAGATTTTTATTTAGCTCTACTTTTAATTTATTCTTTATTTAAATGGTCAGCCATTGACTGATACTAAACATACAGTACTGATTTTTATTTAGCTATTAATTTTATTTATTCATTATTTAAATGGTCAGCCATTGACTGATACTAAACATACAGTACTGATTTTTATTTAGCTATAATTTTTTATTTATTCTTTATTTAAATGGTCAGCAACTGATTGATACTGAACATACAGTAGGCTACTGATGTTTATTTAGCTATTTATTGTATTTTTATTTTTTCTTTATTTTCTCAGTGTTCATTTCTAGAATTTGTTGATAATGTATAATAATAATGTCAAATATTCTTTGATAAATAAATATTTGTTTAAGAAAGCAGCCTTCTGAGTACCTTTGCATAGTCATATTGGTGCAAAATCAGTGCACATTCTACATAGAGAAGGTCTGTTTTCATTCCAGCTCAAAAATGAACTATATCGGCCTCTATATTGGTAATCGGTGAATTTCCCCCTCTAAAATCGGTATCGTATCGGTCTCAAAAATCCCAGATTGGTCGGGGTCTAATTCACACACATACCACATGATCACCCATAACAATACACAAGTGAGCATAATGTCTTTCAAATGCTTATTTCTGATGTTACGAAAAAGAATGTAGCTTTACTGCTCCATTATGTTTTGGATGGCAAGTGTTTTGTGTTTAATAATGTTCATGTTTACAAAGGTCTATGACATTTGCTTATAGTTAAGAACATGTAATGTTATTCCCTTGTGTTATGATTCTAAGAGTTCATAAAATGGTTGCTTACACAAGGGTTACTACTAGATGGTTATGACATCCTGAAATGCTTCAATATGTTCTGTGCTGGGTAATGGTATTGCTCATGCCATGATTTTGTGATGTTTAAGTAATTCATTTCATATTGGTTAGGCAAAGTTCTGGTAGAGCAAATTATTTCTCTTATGTCATAACTGCTGTACCTCTTAGTACCCTGTTTTCATACAAGGGGGAAAATGTTTTATGTTCAGCTTACTTCTGTAGTGGGTCAGTAGTGGGTCTAATATGTATATGCTGGAGATAAAAGAAGAGAGAATAAAAATTTAATGAATGAAGAGCACACGTACTTAACTTGCTGCAGTTTTTTTTTATTTTTTTTTTATTAATAATTGTTTGGGCAAGGCACAATAAGCAGTTTAGGATTTCATAACTTAAAGATAAGATTTGCTTCTGTAATAAGAATTTGTGAAAACTCTTAAATTAACTGATCAGGGCAGCATTTCCTAAAAGCATCGCAAGCTTAAGTTGATTGTAGAGACCATTGCCTATGCGCCTATGTTCCCTATCTGTCACTCCCTCGACGTTGTGTCGCTGTAGTGACACTAGGGGTCACTCTTGGGAGCCTGAGACACCTCTGGTCTTTGATAAAAGGCCAATGAAAATTGGCGAGTGGTATTTGAACAGTCATGCTCACTGAGCTGAATTCCCACAACTGTTCATTCACCTCTGCTGGATCTGACAGCACATTTAAGCGGCTTCTCCCTCCTCTGCACTGGTGCACTGCAGAGAATGCCCCTGGGCGCTTCGGCAGAAATAAGAGTATATTTCTCTAAAAGAGTGGCACACACGGAACGTCTTTTTAAAGACGCGTCTTTTTAAAGATGCCTTTCCTTTGTGTGTTATTCCTGGTTGCGCTCTCTCTCGCCTTCTGACGGTCGCGATCACTTTTGTGTCTGGGCACTGCTCCCATGGAGACAGCGTTCGTGGATGGGTAATGTACTCATTGCGAGAACATGTCCATGGCAACGTCATGGTCGTTGCCCAGAGGCTCCCCGCCTCGGTCCTTCTACTCACGGGTATGAGGCCAGCGCGGCTAGCACTAGGGGCGATTTGGGGACCCCAATGGGACCGCCTCCGCCGGGTATCCCCCCATGGACCTCCCATTCCCCAGCACACTCGTCTGCCCCGATCGGGCTTCCGGATGAGTCCGCCGGCTCATCTCATGGTGAGTTCGACCTCTTATTCGGAGCCCATGAAAGTGATGAGCTCTCGAGCGCAGCATCAAAGAGTGGGCTCGTCCAGTCGGACACGGAAGCCTCAGCTGGGCTCCTCCCTTCAGGTGCGGTCGCCCAGTCACAGGCTGACATGGAGATGACGACATACTTTCCCAGGCAGCCACGAGCATCGGGCTAGAGTGGAACCCTCCGCTCTCCCCTGAACCCTCGCGGCTTGATGATTGGTACCTGGGCTCGCGGCGCCACTCAAAGCCACGCCCCGCCCCTGTTCCTTTCTTCCCAGAAGTGCATGCAGAGCTGACAAGTTCACGGGAGGCAATTTTTACTGGCCGGTCCCGATCTTTCAGCTTTCCCGCCCTCACTACCCTCGATGGTGGGGTGGCCAAGGGCTATTCAGCAATCCCCCCGGTGGATAAAGGCACCCGCGGTGCACCTATACTCACAGAGCGCCGCCACCTGGCGCTGGTGCACAAAGCTCCAGTCCAAGGCCTGTAGGTTTACATCGTCTCTGACGGCCAAGGCCTACGGTGCCACTGGACAAGCCACCTCCGCCCTGCACGCCATGGCTCTCCTGCAAGTCCGCCAAGGCGCTAAAGGCACTGCACGAGGGTAGTTCCGCCCTGGGATTGATGCAGAGCTGCGCTCGGCGACCGACCTTGCTCTCTGGACAACAAAGGTCACGGCGCGGTCTCTCGGGCGGGCAATGTCCATCTTGGTAGTCCAGGAGCACCACCTTTGGCTCAACCTGGTCGAGATGGGAGAGGCCAACGAGGCACGGTTCCTTGCTGCCCCCATTTCCCAAGTTGGCCAGTCCGGCGACACCGAGGACTTTGCCAAGAAGGGTGCGATAGAACCTGTCCTTCCGGCCGAGATGAAGAAGGGGTTTTACACTTCATCGTACCGAAAAAAGGCGGTGGGTTGCAGCCAATCTTGGACCTGCGAGTACTGATCCGGGCTTTACACAGCCTCCCGTTCAAGATGCTGATGCAAAAATGCATTAGTCATGACAGACGCCTCCAAAACAGGCTGGGGCGCTGTTTGCAATGGGCACACAGCTGCCGGCTTATGGATGGACCCGCGGCTGCATTGGCACATCAACTGCCTCGAGTCGTTGGCAATTCTGCTTGCCCTGCGGAGGTTCCGGCCATTGATCCAGGGCAAGCACGTGTTAGTTCGGACAGACAACACAGCAATGGTAGCATATGTCAACTACCAAGGCGGTCTGCGCTCTCGTTGTATGTCACAACTTGCCCGCCGTCTCCTCCTCTGGAGTCAGCAGCACTTCAAGTCACTGCGAGTCACTCACATCCCGGGCAACCTCAACACTGCAGTGGACGTGCTGTCATGGCAGGTTAAACCTGTTCGCCTCCCTAGAATCCTCCCACTGCCCGCTCTGGTACGCCCTGACCGAGGCACCTCTCGGCATAGACGCGCTGGCACACAGCTGGCCCCCTGGCCTGCACAAATATGCGTTTGCCCCAGTGAGCCTACTCGCACAGACTCTGTGCCAGGTTAGGGAGGATGAGGAGCAGGTCATCCTGGTAGCACCCTACTGGCCCACCCAGATGTGGTTCTCGGACCATACGCCACGGGAAGTGTTTGAGTGGCCATTTTGGTATTCCTCAACTGCCATAGAGCCTCAATGACAGATAGCTGATACTACTGCCATTTCAGCATCTCAGACCTCCACGGACAGACACATTTCACCCCCTAGTGACAATTATGAAAATAATTTTTTGAAAAAACAAATAAGCCTATAATACATGAGAGGAAGGTATGTGTGTGTGTGTGTGTGTGTGTGTACATGTTTTGCTATACTTGTGTGGACCAAGTATTGAGAATCAACCTGTCCTGTGAGGACATTTCTGGTTGTGAGGACCTTTTGGGTGGTCCTCACAAGGGAAATGGCATATTAAATTATGTTTTTTTGAAAATGTAAAAATGCAAAAAGGTTTCTGTGAGGGTTAGGTTTAGGGGTAGGATTAGGATTAGGGGATGGAATCTATAGTTTGTACAGTATAAAAATCATTATGTCTATGGAGGGTCCTCACAAGTATAGCAAAACCAACATGAGTCTGTGTGTGTGTGTGTAAGGAGTGGAGCGCACAAAATGGCAGACGTGGCTCTCGTGGAGAGTACGTCACGTGAGGTTTCCATCCAGAGAAGGTGGCCAAGAATGTGGGCGGAGAGACTGGTTAATGGCATCTGCCCATTTAACGCATGTCAGAGACGCAGTGAACGGCTTGTAATCAGTCTGCCGCGGTCACTGGTTCTTTAATGGATAAACTCACACCTGCTGGTCACACCCGCGATGGCAGAAATTCACAAACAAACCAATGTGGTTGGACTACAACACAGCAAATATCATTCATGGTAACAGTAAATTACAATAATCCCTTGAGTATTATTAGCAGCAATGAGCGGACTCGGCGGTCTGTAAACTGTACAAGCAATAGTCTTGATACACAAGAATAACACACTATAATAATCTATCTCTGCCCAGACGTAAATCTCTTACTTGAGTTGCGTGAGGACGTGGGTAGAACGTGTGTTCGTCCATCGTTTGACTCCGACTCAGTTCCTCGAAGCTCGGGTGATGACGGGAGGCCGTTTTCTCGCTCTGTCGGCTGGCGGCAAGGTGGCTGATTCTTAGCGGGTCGGCAGAGAAAACATCATGGTTACTGGTGTAACCTCTGTTCCCTGATGGAGGGAAAGAGACGTTGGTGTCGATGTAGTGACACTAGGGGTCACTCTTGGGAGCCCGAGACACCTCTGGTCTTTGATAAAAGGCCAATGAAAATTGGCGAGTGGTATTTGCATGCCACTCCCCCAAACATACGGGTATAAAAGGAGCTGGTATGCAACCACTCATTCAGGTTTTACGCTGAGGAGCCGATATAAGGTCCAGCCATTTCAGCGGGTAGTTCAGCGTTGTGGCAGGAGGGACCAACGTCTTGTTCCCTCCATCAGGGAACGGCGGTTACACCAGTAACCATGACGTTCCCTATCTGTCACTCACTCGACGTTGGTGTCGATGTAGTGACACTAGGGGTCCCTATACAAAACACCACAAGGCTGAACTGTTACGTGAACTGGCGGTGTGTGGTGGGCAGGCTTGCTGTGTGCCTCATAGCCAGCACACCAGGTCGACACGTAACCTCCCCCAACACAGTTATGAGTGATGAATGGCCCTTTTTGGGGACAAGTCGACTACCCAAAGATAGAGATGGGCTTAACCCAGTCGTGGCCTCTTTTCCCCTTCTCTTTTTCCACTCCCTAAAAAAAGAAGGGGGATTATCCGACTGGGCCGCCAGGTCTAGTCGGGGGTGTCCCTCCCAAGGGAGAGGGGGGGATATTTAAGTGCAAAAATACGTCACATGGTCTTTCCAACCATGTGGAGAGCCTTCAAGGTAGATCCTGCCCAATGGGGGAGGAGGTACTACAACATGGAGACTGGGGCAGAGGGGCTCTGCCCAAGGAAGATGCAGTTTGCCAGCAGGGAAACGAATTAGCGGAAGATATAGATCGCATGGGGTTAGCCTTACAGGGAACCGCCACATGCGGAGCACCTACCCCAGAACCGGGCTCTTAGTTAGCGTGTGTACTGGGCCGGCAGTGAGTCTCTCCGAAAACTCGACTGCCACAGGGCTCGGAGGAAGTCAACCAGGGAACAACTTTTGTGAACACTACTGGGAATTAACAGCGCACGTCTTCAGCTCAAAAGGAGGTGGAAGGCGCTATGTGCAAGCGATACACCCGGCCGGCTATCCCGGGCTTATCCGCTTAGGTTGCATGCCACTACCTGGGACGAAACCGGTTCCACCCGGAGGTTGTAGAACCTTGCAAAGGTGTTGGGTGTTGCCCAGCCCGCTGCTCTACAAATGTCTGTTAGAGAGGCACCTCTGGCCAGGGCCCAAGAAGCCGCTACACCACGGGTAGAATGGGCTCGTAGCCCTACCGGGGGCGGCATGTCTTGGGCAAGATATGCCATAGATATGGCATCAACAAGCCAGTGGGCGATCCTCTGCTTGGAGACAGCGCTTCCTTTCTGCTGTGCACCAAAGCAGACAAAGAGCTGCTCAGAGAGTCTAAAGCTCTGCGTGCGATCCAAATAGATGCGCAAAGCGCTCACCGGACACAGCAATGCCACCGCGGGTGGTAGGCCACCTAGGTCTTCCGCGTCCTGTCCAGGGACCAGACATGGAGATTCCAGAGGTCTGGGCGCGGGTGTCAGAGGGTGCCCCGTCCCTGAGAAAGAAGGTCCTTCCTCTGGGGAATTTGCCAGGGGGCGTGAGGTCCGAGAACCATGTCTGGGTGGGCCAGTAGGGTGCTACCAGGACGACCTGCTCCTCGTCCTCCCTGACCTTGCACAGAGTCTGTGCAAGTAGGCTCACTGGGGGAAACGCGTATTTGCGAATGCCAGGGGGCCAGCTGTGTGCCAGCGCGTCTATGCCGAGGGGAGCCTCAGTGAGGGCGTACCAGAGCGGGCAGTGGGAGGATTCTTGGGAGGCGAACAGGTCCACCTGTGCCTGACCGAATCAACTCCAAATCAGCTGGACCACCTGGGGGTGGAGTCTCCACTCTCCCCTGCGGGAAACCTGCCATGATAGCGCGTCCGCTGTAGCGTTGAGGTTGCCTGGGATATGAGTGGCTTGCAGCGACTTGAGGTGCTGCTGACTCCAGAGGAGGAGATGGCGGGCGAGTTGTGACATACAGCGGGAGCGCAGACCGCCTTGGCAGTTGACATATGCTACCGCTGCCATGCTGTCTGTCCGAACTAGCACGTGCTTGCCCTGGATCAACGGCCGGAACCTCCGCAGGGCGAGCAGAATTGCCAGTAACTCGAGGCAGTTGATGTGCCAACGCAGCTGCGGACCCGTCCAGAGGCTGGTGGCTGCGTGCCCGTTGCAAACAGCGCCCCAGCCACTTTTGGAGGCATCTGTCATGACCACAACATGCCTGGAGACAAGTTCTAGGGGAACACCTGCTCGTAGAAACGAGAGGTCGGTCCAAGGGCTGAAAAGACGGTGACGGACTGACGTAATGGCCACGCGGTGTGTCCCGTGGCGCCATGCCCGTCTCGGGACTCGATTCTGGAGCCAGTGCTGAAAGGGCCTCATATGCATCAACCCGAGCGGGGTGGCCACCGCCTAGGATGCCATATGCCCCAGGAGCCTCTGAAAAAGTTTCAGTGGAACCGCTGTTTTCTGTTTGAACGCATTCAAACAGGTCAGCACCGACTGGGCGTGCTCGTTCGTAAGGTGCACCGTCAGTGAGACTGAGTCCAACTCCAAACCAAGAAAAGAGATGCTCTGAACCGGGAGGAGCTTGCTCTTTTCCCAGTTGACCCGAAGCCCTAGTCGGCTGAGGTGCGAGAGCACCAGGTCCCCGTATGCGCATAACACGTCTCGAGAGTGAGCTAAGATTAGCCAGTCGTCGAGATAGTTGAGAATGCAAATGCCCACCTCCCTTAACGGGGCAAGGGCAGCCTCTGCGATCTTCGTAAAGACGCGAGGAGACAGGAACAGGCCGAAAGGGAGGACTTTGTACTGATACACCCGACCCTCGAACGCGAACCGCAGGAAGGGTCTGTGTCGAGGAAGGATCGAGACGTGAAAGTACGCGTCCTTCAGGTCTACCGCCGCGAACAAATCTTGATGCCGGACGCTCGCTAAAATGAGTCTTTGCGTCAGCATCTTGAACTGGAGTCTGTGTAAAGCCCAGTTCAGTACTCATAGGTCCAAGATTGGCCGCAACCCACCGCCTTTCTTTGGTACGATGAAGTAGGGGCTGTAAAACCCTTTCTTCATCTCGGCTGGAGGGACAGGTTCTATTGCGCCTTTCCGTAGAAGGGTAGTGATTTCCGCGCGCAGGGTAACAACATTTTCGCCCTTGACGAAGGTGAAGTGAATACCGCTGAACCTGGGCGGATGCCTGGCGAACTGAATCGCGTAGCCGAGTCGGACGGTCTGGATCAACCACCGCGATGGATTGGGAAGCGCAAGCCATGCGTCCAAATTCCGTGCGAGGGGGACCAAGGGGACAATGTCATCGGACGTACCAGCAGGTGGGGCCTCATGGCGGGGCGGAGCGCGAGGTGCCACAGTACGTTGTGGCCGAGCTGAGTCTAGGGACATCGAAGCACTTACCTGGCTCCTTGTGACCACCCCCGGAACAGCCTGGGAAGGGGGAGGAAGAGGCCTGTCCTCGCGACCCGTGGAGGCTGTCACATCGGGGGTGGAGCGCCAATCCTGCAAGATAAAGCCCGTGGACGGTGGTCGTGGTGATGACCGTACACACCAGGTATGTGACCCAGGGAGGAAGGAAGCCGCTCTTTTGTTGAACTGTTGGGTAGTGCAGCCACTTGGGCGTGCGGCGAAATCAAACAAAAAGGCAACAAAAGATTTTCCACCCGGCCCTCCACCGGGGGATGGAGTGGTCTTTATACCAGCTCCAGGTGAGTGGGTTCCCTCGTCCCTGGGTTGCCCATCTCAGGGGCACTTCGAAGACCTCCGTGAGTTCTTCGCGGGCCGGAGTGGCGGGCTGCAGCGGTGCCGGTGCAGTCACCGCAGGGGGATGCCCTTGGCGACGAGCAGACGGGGTGCAGGGTCTTGAGCCGCTCCGGGGCAGGATGTGCCGGATTGCCTCCGTCTGCTGCTTTACTGTCGAGAACTGCTGGGCAAAGTCCTTAATGGTGTCGCCGAATAGGCCTGCCTGGGAAATGGGGGCAGCAAGGAACCGTGTCTTGTTGGCCTCACCCATCTTGACAAGGTTGAGCCACAGGTGGCGCTCCTGGACCACTAGTGTGGCCATCGTCCACCCGAGAGACCGCGCCGTGACCTTCGTCGCCCGGAGGGCGAGGTCGGTCACCAAGCGCAGTTCCTGCATCAGATCTGGGGCGGAACTACCCTCGTGCAGTTCTTTCAGTGCCTTGGCTTGGTGGACCTGCAAGAGAGCCATGGCGTGCAGGGCAGAGGCGGCTTGTCCAGCAGCGCTGTAGGCCTTGGCCGTCAGGGACGACGTGAGCCTACAGGGCTTGGAGGGGAGCTTAGGGCGTCCACGCCAGGTGGCGGCGCTCTGTGTGCATAAGTACACCGCGAGCACCTTATCCACCGGGGGAATTGCCGTATAGCCCCTGGCCGCCCCGCCATCGAGGGTAGTGAGAGCGGGGGAACTGCGGAGTCGGGGTCGGGCAGTAAAAGGTGCCTCCCACGACTTCATCAGCTCCTCATGCATCTCCGGGAAGAATGGCACTGGAGCGGGGCGTGGCTGATCTGAGCGGCACCGCGA
Source organism: Myxocyprinus asiaticus (assembly GCF_019703515.2). Lineage (NCBI taxonomy): Eukaryota > Metazoa > Chordata > Actinopteri > Cypriniformes > Catostomidae > Myxocyprinus > Myxocyprinus asiaticus. The sequence goes on from NC_059386.1 coordinate 5,160,597, forward strand.
GCCCAGAAACCAATCATCAAGCCACGAGGGTTCAGGGGAGAGCGGAGGGTTCCACTCTAGCCCGACGCTCACAGCCGTCCGAGAAAGCATGTCCGTCATTTCGGCATCGGCCTGTAACTGGGCGACTGTCCCCGAAGGGGAAAGCCCAGCTGAGGCTTCTGCGTCCGACTGGACAAGCCCACTCTCCGATGCTGCGCTCAAGAGCTCATCATCTTCGCGGGCCTCGAAAAAGAAGCCAGACTCGCTGTGCGACGAGCCGGCGAACTCATCCGGAAGCCCGATTGGGGCAGACGAGCGTGCTGGGGAATGGGAGGTCCGCGGGGGATACCTGGCGGAGGCGATCCCATTGAGGTCTCCAAATCGCCCCCAGCGCCAGTCGCGCTGACCTCAAACCTGTAGGTAGGAGGACCAAGGCGGGGAGCCGCTGGGGTGGCTTGTTTCCTTACGAAAGCAAGACTCGACCGCAACATTGCCATGGTCATGTTCTCGCAATGAGAACATGAACCGTTCATAAACGCTGCTTCCGTGTGGGTCGCGCCCAGACATGAAAGACAGCGATCATGACTATCCGAAGTTGAGAGAAAACGACCGCAACCAGGAGTAACACACGAACAGAAAGGCATCTTTAGAAAGACGCGTCTTTAAAAAGACGTTCCGTGTGTGCGCTCTTTTAGAGAAATATAATCTTTTAGAGGGGAAAAACGCTCTTTTAGAAAATATACTCTCTAGTTTTTCTGCCGAGGCGCCCAGGGGCGTTCTCTGCAGTGCACCAGTGCAGAGGAGGGAGAAGCCTCTGAAATGCGCCGTCAGATCCAGCAGAGGTGAATGAACAGTGCTATTCAGCTCAGTGAGCATGACCGTTCGGCTCCAAAAAGAAAATCTGAATGAGTGGTTGCATACCAGCTCCTTTTATACCCGTATGTTCGGGGGAGTGGCATGCAAATACCACTCGCCAATTTTCATTGGCCTTTTATCAAAGACCAGAGGTGTCTTGGGCTCCCAAGAGTGACCCCTAGTGTCACTACATCGACACCAACATCGAGTGAGTGACAGATAGGGAACAGCGAAGTCGACTTGGTTGAAGAAGGAAAATAAATCTTTCTTCACTTCTGCAGGCAAAAGGGTGAAGACACGGTTTGCTCGGCAGTCTCCTTCAGATCCAATAGTGTGCTCGCTGGAACACGGAGAAATCGAAACTTGTCCAGTGAGATGGAGATCGTATGGCCAAAATTTCAGGTACGTACGTTACTCCCTTGGGCAACGAGGCTACACCTGGGAGCAGCAGAGCTGCATCTAGACGAAAGCACATACTGTCGCTGGAAGCAACGCCCAGAAAGATCTCCAAGGTTTTTATACTCCCGATGAAAGAGTTTAAAGATTTCTCTTCCATCTTCAATCAAGTTGACATTTCTGAGTTCTCCGCCGGCCCGCCGAGAATCAGCAGCCATGACCGCCAACAGAGCGAGGAAACGGCCTCCCGTCATCACCGGAGCCTCAAGGAACCGGGTCGGAGCATAAGGATGGATGAACACACATTCTACGTCCTCATGCGATTCAAGTAAGAGGTTTACGTCTGGGCAGAGATAGAATATTATAGTGTGTTATTCTTGTGTTTCAAGGTTTTTGCTTGTACAGTTTATGGACCACCATGTCCGCTCATTATTAATTCTCAGGATATTAATTATCACAAATTTGTTTTGCTGTATTGTGGTCCAACCAAATTGGACTGTTGTGCATTTTCGCCATCGCGGGTGAGACCGGCAAACTGTTTTGATCCATTAAGAGTCAAAGAACGCGGGACTGTTTACGAGCCGTCCACCGCGTCTCTGAGTGATAAACTAACAGCTGCTTTCTCTCCCACGATCGCGAAATCGGCTTTAGGGCCATCACTTTATTCTCCCTCTCTCTCGTACTAAACACACACACACACACACACACACACACACACACACACACACACAACTTATGTGTTATAGGATTATTTTAGTTTCCATATCTAATCATATCACTGTTTAGTTTGTAGTTGTAAGTCGGAAGTTTATTGACTGCATTGTATTAATTATTAATTGATATTACTGCATAAATAAACTTTGTTATGTTACAAAGAGAAGCGTTTTGGTTTGTTTTGCATACACCTGTGTCATGCTGACGGGATGTCAGTGCTCGGATTCAAGCCTTCATTCATTGTTTTTTCCCGAAAATCGATATTCTTTGGATGTCGATTTCCCTAAGAAAACAATCTAATATTGAGACTGTTATACTATCTGGTTATTAGTCCCTGATTCCAGGGTGGTGCCCCGTCAATGTTAATCCTTATTAATATTCTATTGATTTTTGATAATTGATAATTATCTTTGATGATTGTTGAATTTGAATGATCAATAAGCTAGTGTTAATTTTAATTAATGTTTCATTGATGTTAACAATTAACGATTATCTTTGATAATTGTTGAAGGATTAAAAAAGCTAACATTGATTCTCATCAATGTTCTATTGATTTTAATAATTAATAATTGTCTTTGATAATTATTAATTATTGCTAATAACCAAACCCGCTCCTAAACGTAGTGCACTACATTTACTGGAGCCCCATATGAGGTTTTAATGAGTTAGATTCAATTAATTAATTTAAATATTAATTAATAACTAAAGAAATAATTATTAATTATTTCTGATAGTAACACTGATCTAAACAACCAGTAAAGCCCTACAATGGGATCTGTAGTCTGTTTTGGACTCCCTTTGTTTGATTTTGGTGCAGTTGTTTTTATCAGGCTTTATGACTGTATGTAGGCCTGCCTTTGTCTCATATCTAAGGACATGAGGCCAAACACTGGAAAAATAGAAATGACTGTGCATCAATGCATGAAGACTAAGTTTAAAACCTTTAAGTACACATCTTTAGGAGCAGTAAAATCAGTATGCATCTGACAAAGTACGCATGACTTATTAGTGCTTCTTCTAAAATATTTGGTATTTTCAGTAACACTTTACAATAAGATTGTATTTGTTAACATTAGTTAACTACATTAGTTAGTAATGAACAATATTTTGAGTTAATGTTAATTCATGAAATTTGGTCATAGTTAGTTCATAATGCATTAACTAATGTTAACTAAAGTTTTTAAAAGAGTACACCCAAAAAATTTGAATTTTCTCATCATTTATACAGAGTATGTACATGCATAGAGCGTGTACAGTGCTCTGCACATGGGTCAAGTGCAAGGAATGTAGTTATATTGTATTTTCTTCTGAAAATAACCCTAACCAAGCACCAGCCCATGACACCAGTAAACCTAAGGCCCTTTTTTCATGCCCGTGTTAAGAACAGGATGATGTACCAAGACCATGCACTACTACTACTACTACTACTAATTTACAATTGTTTAAAGTATGGCTGTTGATGGCAGCACAAAAAGAATAAGGAGCTTTTTCAAACAGGATGTGTTCTTGCATTCAGAAACAGCCGGAAAGAGCACAACAGAATGCAGAGGTCTCCATATATGTTTTTCAAAGTTTCAAACAGGGCTGCACGATATGAAGGAAAAATACGATATCCGATAAGTTGTTGGATAATGTGATATTCGATGTGCGATACGATATTCCTATGATGACTTCATCGGAGTGCACTGAACATCATAACCGCCCAAATTAAAAAAATTACCATCTATCCCAGTGATCACAAAAATACTTGTATTTTTTTCCGAATTGTATTTAAACTCTGTATCATATATAGTTTTACCATGTAGCAGATATTAAAATTCATTTTTAAATACTGGTATTTTATTTTTAAAAAGCATATGAATATTAGGTCAATTTCACCATATTATGGGATATCCTTAAATAGTCTGTGTTATGAATTATTTAATTTTTACACTGTAATTCATGTTCATATTTATTTCATTAGTTCATTCAATGTGGGAATTTTCTTTTGAAAATTGTTGTCCAGAAGCGCTTGCCATAGACATTTGCACTGGTTTAACGTTCCTGTCCTCAGTCGATGCTGCGGCTTCACTGAGAGGAATGATTTCACGGGACAATTCATTCATTGAAACCCATCCTTTGATATATCCAAAGAGGCCATTTAACAAGCAAAGTTTGGGTTTCAAGCCGTTTGGTCTCATTATTATCTGCACAAATGTTGTTTTGATACTCTTTAATGCTGTGTGTGACAGACCGAGATAGCTGCCATTTAAACGGAGTGGGGCACAGCGCGCGCTCTCTCTGCTATGGCACAAAAAAGAAACATGAATGAGCATCAAAAGGTATATTGAAAGATACAGTACGACTTACTGAAATCAAATGTGTCTTCTCTCTGCTCATATGCACACTGCATGCACACACATCAAGTGACAGTCTGGCGCCCGGTCTGTTCTCTGCTATCTGCGTCACCATAAAGGTTACTTTTCAACGTATTAAAAAACTCATGCCGATATCGCAAGCCCTTGCGATATGTACATCGCGACATCGTACATATTTCGATAAATTCTATATATCGTGCAGCCCTAGTTTCAAACTACTTTTAACTTGACAAAGCATTTTAACCACATCAACTATGGCATGAGACGCTGAAAACCATTGAGATCCGACACAAAGTCCATCTCACGCACATTAAAATATTGACTTCTAAAGCCACTTTTTATAAAGTAAATTTAAGGCTTACTTGTCAGCCACAATAAAATAATATATTTAAATTATCTTTATTTGTGGGATCTCTCATTAAATATTGATAATGTATATGTGATTTGTTTGATTAATCTATATAAACTTAATTAATCAGTGTTTAATCTGCTAATTAAACATTTTAATCAAATGACAGCCCTCGTTCAAAGTAAACCAAAAAAAGTTTAGACCGTGCACTACTGCTAATGCATTTTTTAGGATATTGCTAGATCTAAGGGTAGTTTTTATGGTGGGGCATGATGCAACTGAGTGAAGGAATGTGTACGTACAAATGTGTAAATATAAATACTTTATACTATTATTTTAAAATTGGATGTTAACTTACAGGCTGCATGTTAATGAAGACCTTCCTTGTGAAGATTGGTCCGAATATTTTCCTTCCAATCGTGTACACCGATGTTGAGAGCACAGTAGAGATCAGAAAGGCGATGTCACCTTGTTTGTCTTAAATAAAAAGAAAATGCACAAAATTTGACTGCTGTGACATTTGGATGTGTGATGTATCTTAAAGGAATAGTTCGCCCCCAAATGAAAATTCTGTCATCATTTACTCTTACTATGAATCCTACTCTTGATTTGTTATTATTTATTTTAAATACCCTCATGTCGTACCAAACCCATATGCTGTTAATGAACACAGAAGTAAAAAATGTGAATGTTTTTCAATTCCATTTTCCATAGAATATCAGGCCATAGTGACCAGTCTGTCAACCCCCAAAAATGGTCATAAAAGCACCAAAATCCTCTGGAGCTGAACAATAAATTTGTACAGTATGAGAAACAGGATGACTATAATAATTTTTAAAATCAAATAATTCCTGCAACTCAGCATGTCGTTCTATGATCAAATATGTCACAGATTTGATGTCATGACGGTTGATCATGAGACATGCAAGAAAAAAATGATAGTATTGACATCTAACATGCAGCATAATTTATTTGAGAACAGCACAATGGTTATTTGCATAATTAGAACTGCATAATTTTGATCTGTGCCTCACATAACGCTATCATGTGGCTTCAGAAGACTTGGGATATTGTGCACAAAACATAAAGACTTTATTGGTGCTTTAATAACCAGTTTTTGGAGCTTGACAGACTGGTCACTATGCGATAGGGAGGACAACAGGGAGTCCTCTTTTTAAAATTATTCAACATGTTTCCTTATGTTTGTAATGGCACAAGTGTGATTAAGTTATGACAGAATTAAAATTTTGGGGTGAGCTATTTCCTTAATATAATTTAAATAGTTAAACCTAAATGACAGCACCGTCTTGCTGTTCTCTAAATATGTATAACATTCTTTAACCCCAATATCAGCCACTTCTCTCTGTTGGCAAAGTGCAGGATCTTGTTTTGGAACACAGGCACACTAGTTCTCTTCGAGCTTTGAGGTGGAATCAGGATTCAAAACTGAGAAAGTCTTTAGATATCAAAGTAAAGAAAAACGACAAGCACTGTCAGATATTTACAAAAATTACCCATGATTTTACTATAGTAAGCATAGTTTAACCATGGTATTTGTAGTACAACCATAGTAGCCACAAAATTAACCATGGTTATATAGTCATGGTAACTACAATTTTACTCTAGTAAATAATACCATGATTACTATATGGACACTGCAGTATTACTGTAGTAAAACCATGGTTGTTATAATTTTACTATATTAAAACCATGGTTTCCGCCACAAAAAAAAAAAAAACAAAACAAAAAAACATGGTTAACACAGTCATGGTTACTATCATAGATATTTATGGTTACTACAATATTACTGCAGTAAAACCATGGTTAATTTTTGTAAAGATTACTAGAAGCAGGTCTGGGTGTCTAGGAGGCAAAATAGCTAGCTTAGTTGAAAATGTTGGCATAAGAAATTAGTTTAACACAAAAGAGCATCCTGACAATGAATATATGAAAGATGTGCTCAAATAAATGTGTGTTAATCATGGGATAAGCGGAATAATTGATTCCAGACCGTTGAATGCACAACGGTGTCCGTCGTCAAATATTGCTTATTGAAAATTATTTAAACGTTTTTTTAAAAAAATGACTTACATGTCTCCAGTGTCATCTCTCGCGCTCTTCAGTCTTCACAGAGGTTTGAAATTTCACGCGGCATCTACAACACAGCACCACTCGGTTACTATTCAGTGAATAGTTATAAACCCAAACAGAAAACCTGAAAATGTCTTGAGACAAACAAATGTATATGTGGGTGTTATGTATTATATGCGATGTAACCACGTTACGGATTAACTGAATCCAAATCATTGAAGTTTTGAAAGTTAATGCACATGAGGCAGAACAGCCGCTTCACGCCGCATTATCACCTCAGGATATGCATTCATTTTCAGTAATTCAACTGTCTGTCTCTAATTATATAACATATGTTCAAAAATGACTACATAAATTAGTAAATTAAAAACATACATCTTCCAGTTTCCAGCGTTGGTGCTCTTTCTCTCGTTCGGCAGCCTTCACAAAGACTTTAAACTGTACGTAATGACGTACGACGTATATGGTTTCTTTCACGTTCGCTTTCCTAACCCAGCAGTGCTGGGTTACTGGTTTAAAATGTTTACCAACCCAGATTGGGTCAAATCAACCCAACTTCTTCACCCAACAGCCTCAACCCAGAGTTTGGGTAGAAAAAATAATCCAGCAATTTGTGGGGGTATTTCTCCGGAAGTCCACTATCATTTCCACTGTTTTGAGTGTGTTCAGCTCAATGTTGTTGTGACCGCACCAGACATCCAACTGTTCAAACTCCCGTCTGTATGCAGACTCGTGGATGAGGCTGATGACCGTGGTGTCATCTTCAAACTTCAGGAGCTTGACAGTGGGGTCCTTTGCAGTGCAAGTCATTTGTGTACAGGGAGAAGAGCAGTGGAGAGAGAACACATCCCTGAGGTGCACCAGTGCTAACAGTGAGATGTGAGTTTACCCAGTCTCACTAGCTGCTGCCTATCTGTCAGAAAGCTGGTGATCCATCGACAGATTGGGGTGGGCACGGAGAGCTAGGTCAGTTTGTTTGAGAGAAGATCAGGCATGATGGTATTGAAGGCTGAACTGAAGTCCACAAATAGGATCCTTGCATAAGTCCCAGGTCTGTCAAGGTGTTGCAGGATACAATGCAGTCCCATATTGACAACATCATCCACAGACCTGTTTGCTCGGTAAGCAAACTGAAGGGGGTCCAGCAGGAGTCCAGTGATGTCCTTCAGGTAGGCCAAAACCAGTCTTTCAAACGACTTCATGACCACAGATGTGAGAGTGACAGGCCTCTAGTCATTAAGTCATGTGATTTTTTTTTTTTTTTTTTTTTTTTGGGTGGGGGACCGGAATGATGGTGGGGCGTTTGAAGCAGCAGGGAACTTCACACTGTTCCAGTGATCTATTGAAGGTCTGTGTGAAGATGGGGGCTAGTTAGTCAGCGCAGACATTCAGACAGGCAGGTGAAACACTGTCTGGGCCTGAAGCTTTCCTAGACTTTTGTTTCCGAAAGACCTGGCACACATCCTCCTCACAGATCATAAGTGCAGATTGAGTAGCAGGAGGGGGGAGGAGGGGGGTTCCAGGAGGTGTTGGTGTGTGTGTGTGAAGTGAAGATCAGAGTGGGGGAGGGGTGTGAGACTGGGCTTTTCAAACCTGCAGTAAAACACATTCAGTTCATCAGCCATTAGTTGACTTTCTAGTGAGGGGGAGGTGTCTTGTACTTGGTGATGCTTTTCAGGCCTTTTCATACAGATGCAGGATCGTTGGCTGAAAACAGTGTTTTCAGCTTTTTCAGAGTAGCTTCTTTTAGCCACTCTGATTTCCTTAGTCAGTGTGTTTCTGGCCTGGTTGTACAATATTTTATCCCCACTTCTGTAAGCATCCTCTTTGGCATGACGAAGCTGTCTGAGTTTTCCTGTAAACCATGGTTTATCATTATTGAATGATAAAAATGTCTTAGTAGACATCACAGAAACTGATATATGATGTCACAGTATCTGTGAGCTCATCCAGGTCTGTGGCTACAGCTTCAAAAATACTCCAATCAGTGCAGTCAAATCAGGTTTGTTCCAGCTCTGCTTCATTAGTCCATCTCTTTACAGTCCTTACTACAGGCTTAGCAGATTTTAGTTTCTTCCTGTAGGTCGAGAGAAGATGAACCAGACAGTGATCAGAGAGTCCTAAAGCTGCATGTGGGACAAAGCGATATTCATCCTTTACAGTGGTGTAGCAGTGGTCCAGTATATTTCTGTCTCTGGTGGGGCATGTGATGTGTTGTTTGTATTTTGGCAGTTCACGGGTGAGGTTAGCTTTATTAAAATCTCCCAGAATAATAATAAGTGAGTCCGGGTGTTGTTGCTCCATGTCTGTGATGTGATCAGCCAGCTGTTGCAACGCTGCGTTCACGCATGCTTGTGGCAGGATATAAACACTCACCAGAATGAATGAGGAAAACCTGTGGCAAATAGAGAGTGCTTCTAAATTAGGACAGCACATCTTCAGCGCTGTTACATCTGTACACCAACTTTCACTGATGTAAAAGCATGTTCCACCGCCTCTCGTTTTCCCCGATGATTCCGCAACATGATCCGCTCTGAACAGCTGGAAGCCCGGCAGATGAAATGCGCTGTCTGCGATGGCTTCATTCAGCCAGGTTTTCCGTGAAACACAGAGCAGCGGAGTTAGAAAAGTCCTTATTTTGTTGAGTGAGCAGAAGAAGTTCGGCAATTTTGTTGGCGAGGGAGTGGACATTCGCCAGATGAATAAAAAAATCTGCGTTGATGAAGCTTCACAAGCATGCCGGCTCACTTCCCTCGAGTTCCTTTTGTAGAGCACCGCTGCGCCTCCAACTAAGATGTCTAATAAAATGTCTGAATAATCAAACATTGGCAAATAATTATCAGGTATGCTCTGCCGAATATTCAGCAGTTCATCCCTGGTGAAACTGACCGGGAAAGAGTGACAAAAAACAAGACAAACAAACAAAAGTAGCAAAAACGCTAGAGAGCTCCACACCAAAGCAGCCATCTGCGGCGCCATCTTGAAGAATATGGGACATGTTCTATTTGAAAAGTTTCAGCTCATGACCACTTGGAATCAATAATGCCTTGTTTTGTTTTTTTCTATCTGTCTTTATTGGTATTTTGGTAGCACAAAAACTATACACACACTTTAAAACTAACAAATTAATCGGTTACCAGCTGTCTTTTTTTCGGCTTTCTATCTTGATAAGGAACAACCATCTAAATTGAGCAATTCTGTAATTGGCAACTAAAAACAGCCATTTGGCTCCTAAATGTTTTAGTTTAGGAGTCAATGAGTTTTTTAATCTGGAGCCCTGAAAATCAGTAAACTCCCCTTACACTCGGCACTACTTACATACTCTGGTCTGGAAAGTTACGAACACTGACACGTGGAATAATTTAAACAGTGAATTGCTCCAGTGCTGTTATACTAAATATCAGCATTCTTGGAACACTTCTTTGTTCAATCAGAATAGAGAGCCAGAACTAACAGAGATATTTAGCAGAATATCCGTGCAGCATTTTTCCATGCAATGAAAGTGAATAAGAATCCAGGAACAGCCATTTCCTGCTAAATAACTCATTTTGTGTATCATGGAAGAAAGAAAGACAAATGGGTTTGGAATGACAAAAGTAAATAATGACAGAATTTTCTGTTTTGGTTATGTTATACTATCCCTTTCACTGAAAAAATGGACCTCGAAATATGAGAATGAATTATGCTGACACCACAGGCAGCTTTTCATTATGCAGCTGTTTCCCTTAGAGCTGGCTTGCTGTCTTTTAATTGGTTGCTCCGTTGCAATGCTTTTTAACTGTAGTACCATTCGCCTCACGTAAGATCAGACTGACTAGATTAAGACATTCTCCTCCTAAAAACCATACGAAATGTGGAATCTCACGGTGGAGGGGACAGTCTCTCAATATTGAGTACTAAGTCAATGTGGTAGAGGGGGAAAAGAGAACTTAGAAGAGTGAATGCTGATTTGAAGGTTATTGAGTTCAACCTGGAGTTTATGCACTCTAATTAAGTCAGCTGGGACCATGAAGCCGAACACATCATCCACTTTTTCTGGGTCAAACAGAATGGCTATGAAGTGCTTTATGCATCCAAACAGTAATCCTAACTGTTTCATATTTGTTTGACACCAAATGCAGCAATTCAAAGTATACCTTTAAAGCAAACTACTCCCATGCAATGCAATACAGGCACTGGGGTAGTTTTGCACATGAAGATTAAAGAATTGTAAAGTTATAACTATCCTGCTGGGATTCTGTGTGCAATCTAACAGATTATTTGTATGCTTGCCTAGTGTACAAATAACAAAAGTAGACAAACTCTAAGACTAAGTGCCTAGCTACTGAAAGGAGCATAGTCATTGTCTTGCATACTGTATGCCATATGGTGTACTACTGTACATTGTTCAGAAATCTAGAAACATTGTATGAGCTTACTACTCAACATAAACACAGCCTGATCTCACAGTGAAATCGGAAAGAGTAGACCAACTTTTCTTTCACCAAAATCAGTTCAATTGAGTTAAATTTATGTTGTTGGTTGGCCTTTTCACCATAATTTTCTTGGAAATATGTATCTAGTGAGATACAATTCGCTTTGAAGAAATAAGGTTAAAGTGTGAATAATCTTTTAAGATAAACTACAGTCGAAAGAGCAGTTACTTTATATTTAATCCAACTTTATCTCATTTATATTCATTGTTATTGGTACATAAAGTTGGGATCTTGACACTTGCAGCAGTCTGCCAGGTTCTCTTTATGGGTAACACTTTACAATAAGTTTCCATTTTTTAACATTATTCAACTACACCAGTCAACAATAACAATGAACAATACTCATTTATTAATTTTAGTTAATGTTAATTTCAACATATACTAATACATATTTATAATCAAAAGTTGTATTAGTTAACATTAGTTAATGCACTATAAACTAACATGAACTAACAATGTAACTAACATTAACAAAGATTAATAAATTATGTAACAAATATATAGTTAATTATTTATTCATGATACCTAATGCATTTACTAATGTTAACAAATGGTAACTTATTGTAAAGTGTTACCCCTTTATGTTTCTTAAAGGATTATTCCGGTTCAGTACAAGTTAAGCTCAATAAACAGCATTTGTGGCATAATATTGATTAACACTAAAAAAAATAATTTTGAGTTGCCCCTCTGTTTCTTTAAAAAAAGCAAAAATCTTGGTTCCATTGAGGCACTTACAATGGAAGTGAATGGGGCCAATTTTTGAACGTTAAAATACTCACTTTTTCAAAAGTATAGCAACAAGACATAAACAATATGCATGATAACATGATTACAGTGTAATCAAATCACTTACTAATCTTTTCTGTGTAAAGTTATAGCCACATTTACAGATTTGTTACCTTGATGAAGTCATGTCAACAAACCCTAAAACCCTAAAATGGCTGTAAAATTGACAATTTAAACAACTTTACATCTCAAATAATACACAACTTTTAATAGAAGAATTAATGTACAGTAAGTGCTTTTATAAAATTAGAAGCTTCACATTTCTGCCTTTAAACCATCTAAAATTTGGCCCCATTCACTTCCATTGTAAGTGCCTCATTGTTACCTTGATTTTTGCTTTTTTAAAGAACAGGAGGGATGATTCAAAATGAATTTTTGTGGTAATAAACATTATGCCACAAATGCTGTCGACTGAGCTTAACTTGTATTGAACCCGAAATATTCCTTTAAATTGAGTTTTTGTCTAATGTTTATTGGTTTAAACAACCTTAACTAACTCAAAGGAATAGTTTATCTCAAAAAGAAAATTCTGTCATTATTTTCTCACCAAAATGTGACTTTCTTCTGTAACACTTTACATTTACATTCCCTTTGTTTAGGGTTTATAAAGGTGTTCATTAATTACTTATATGTCATTTACAAATGCATTATAAATCATAGATATGCAGTTATTATAACATTAATAAAAAGGGTGATTTTCATGTAATACTTGTCCGATAGTAAGCATTTTAACTTTACTGTAATAAATGCTTAATACATACACTTATTCATGGTTATATTATAATCAAAAACATAAAATGCCCTAATTCATGATGCATTTCACATAGCTGCAAAAATAGACATTCTATTATATTTATATATTAGATTATTCACTAAATGGTTAAACTAGTCTTAGTTACCTAAATTCCTCTGCAAAATACTTTTGAGGTCTTCATGCTCATTCACAACATATTATCATATAATAAAGCCTGATGACCATTAAACCATACTGAACTTTCATGTACAGGTTTTTAATTTTGACAACTCATTATGCTTAATATGTGTCCATTTACATTAAGGTCTATTTTTATAGGTCATAAATGTTGAGTAAATGTTATTAAGAATTGATAACTTGGTAAAATGGCTTAATATTTTGCAGTTATTCCATGAAAGTCACTTTTTCAGATTAAATGTTTTATTTATTTATTTATATTTTTTTTTATAGCCACATATCAATGATTTATAATGAATTTGTAAATGACTTATTATTCATTATTGAACCCCTTTATAAACCTTTGGCAAAGGGAACATTAATGTAAAGTGTTACCCTTTTTTCCATGGAACACTTAAGGTGAAATGGTAAAACATCTTCAAAGGGTTTATTTGCCATCTAATGCAAGTGAATAGTGACTCCAGTATGTCAAGCTTGAAAAAGGACAAAACAACCCAATAAAACCACAGTAAAAGTAATCAATATTACTCATGCACTATATTCCAAGTCTTCTGAGCCATACGACGACTTTGTGGGATGTACAGAACAAAATGTAAGTGGTAATTCATCTTTTTTTTTTTTTTTTTTTAAATCAAATCAAATCAGTAATAAACTCTGTAAATCAAATATGGCGGCTATATGGCATCAAACCAGATTGGTTCTTGATGTCATGCTGCAAGAACCAATGAGGTTTGATGTTATCGATGTACCTGTTATATTTTATTTCAGAGCTTTATTAATGATGTGATTTGATTTGATTTGATTTGAGAGTGACCAACAGCTTAAATTTTGTCACACAAAGTGATCAAATGGTTTCAGAAGACTTGTTGTGACTTATATGAATTAGTTAATGAGTCACATCGGTTACTTTTATTGTGGTTTAATAGAGTTTTTTGTCCTTTTTCTAGCTTGACAGACCAAAGTGACTATACACTCACACTATAGGGCAAATAAACCCTGTGAAGACTTTTAACAAATTTCTCTTTTGTGTTCCACAGAATAAAAGAAAGTCATACAGATTTGGAGCAACACGAGGGTGAGCAAATAATGTCCGAGTTTTTTATATTTGGATAAATTATGTCTCTAAACACAACTAAAGTGTTAGGTAATATTATGCAGTGGATTTAAATATTATGGAAAGAATGTTACAATAACATCTGTACTAATAGAAAAAAACTAATGTAGAGTGATAGTGGTAATATATTCACAGAATATTCAGTTATACAAAGTAATATATACTGTGTGTGTGTGTGTGTGTGTGTGTGTGTGTGTATGTGTGTATATATATATATATATATATATATATATATATATATATATATATATATATATATATATATATACTGTATATTTACTGCCTGGCCCAAAAAAATTCACACACTCTAATATTTTGTTGGACCGCCTTTAGCTTTGATTACGGCCACATTTCTTCTGTGAAGCTGATGGTTCACCACTATCCTTCCAGGTTTAATTAATGCATTGGACAGTTCTTAACCCAATTCCATTGATTTCAGAAATCTCCTTAGTTTTTTCTTTGCTTGATGCAGGCCAATAATTTGCCCCTTCTGAAACACAGTAACATCTTTTCCACGACCACAGGATACGACTTCTGAAATGGTAGTTTAAGAAATGAGAATCTACACACTGCATCAGTTAGAGTTAAAAGAATTGTTGCCAGCTGAAACATATTAATCACTGCAATAATGATCCAATCATAGGCTCTTAAGTGTCTGCTTATTTAAATCCAAACGACGACTTATTAGTATCACGGCTTGGGCTGTTTCTAACAAGTTGTTGGAGAAACAAGGATGTGTGTGTGTGTGTGTGTGTGTGTGTGTGTGTGAGAGAGAGACCATCAGTACTCATAGAAAGTCTCTCGTCCAATCAGATTCGAGGACTGGAACTAACTGTTGTGTGTCTATATATATATATATATATATATATATATATATATATATATATATATATATATATAATTAGTATATGTTACTAGTAGTATGGTACTATATGTAATTTTAAGTTTGTTACACTGTAATACCAGAATAAATACCCATTGTTTATGGTCTCAACAAACTCTCAAAAGAAGGTCTCATAAAAAGGACCTTTGGTACTCTATTGGGCATTTGTTATCAACTCAGCCACTACTCCGCCAGTAGGGGGTGCCATTCTTTATTATATCTGTGAGATGAGGCCCATGGAAGAAAAAAGATAGACAGATATTGTGTGTGTGTGTGTGTGTGTGTGTGTGTGTGTGTGTGTGTGTGTGTGTGTGTGTGTATCTTATTGCAGGAGTCTAAATCCTTTAAAGAGGCACTATCATGTTTGTTTATAGCAGTGTGATGGAGGTGTAATTAATTGGGTAAGCTACAGCATGCTCACATTAGTATTGATCCAATGCTGTACGGTTACACCTACAAAGTAGCCCCTAGCCAGCAGGAGAGAGGAGTTTTATGTTTCCTCCAATCTGCAGCTTTTTATATTTAATGGATACATCACAGCCAGTGAATATAATCATAGCTGTGAGATCACCTTGATGAGGGGCTGTTAAGAGTGTTAGGTGAAGCACAAAAGATCTTTAGCAAAGTAGCACAGAACAGTCTTATCATTAAAAGAGAATGTGTTTCGACAATACATAGATATGATGAATAGCAGCTTGGTGATTGTAATGACCATCATTGTGTAATTTGGGGAAGGAGACCTTTGTAAAGCAATAATCATAGATTTGTGGTGCAATAGACAAAGCTGACAGCAAGTTACAGGTCAAAAATACTATTAGTATCGCTCATCTTCTGAAAATAGCACAGCGCTAATATAATCATAATGGACCCAGATGCAGTTTGAAAAGATCTTTTTATAAACCCATGAATGGGTTGTAATGGAAGTGGATGTATTATTGCAAGTTAAGAATGTTTTCTTGTGAATATGGCTCCAGTTAAATCTAACAGAAAGCTTAATAAAAATAAAAATAAACATGTAATTATGTTTTAAATTATGTTTTAAATTTAGATTGTTATAAATCTAAAATTAAGTTATAGATAATTTTTTTTAAATATTATTTTAGATAATTTTTATATATCATATAATATATTTATATTAGAGCTGTCAAATTAACGCATTAACGCATTTGATTCATTTAAAATATTGCATGAATTTTTCTTATTACATGGCACTATGGAATACTCGATTCTGATTGGCCAATGGCGCCAACTAGAGGTCTGATATCTCTGAGTAACAACCGCACATCCGGGGATTAAGACGTATCAAACCAGTCATCCAGGTATTGTGAGTCATCTTTCATTCTCGGATCACTGTGCGATCTCTACAAGTAAGCTAATAAAATAATTTCAACTCAAGTCAATGTTTCATGTCCATTTATTTATTTATTTGGCACGTAGTCTTGTAATAAGCTGGATAATGAGCAGTCAGACGGTCATTATTTACAAAATAAACACCACCAGAACTCTGATGCAAATCGGAGGTGCAAATCAGCTGTTCAGCGATTTCTTTCTACTAATAATTACTTAATTTGAACACAAATCAATATTTCAATATTGAAATATTCAATATTGACTGTACATTATCCCTTACCTAATCGCAATTAACACATTTACCGATTTTAATATTAGATTCTGACATTTTATTTAGCTCTGTGTGAGTTTCAAACACTGGTTGGACTAGTGCGGAACCTTCGCGATGCATCTGGTGGGGACATTACACTGATGTACATACCAGAAACACACATTGTCATAAGTGCCAATGATCAAGTGATGGAGAAACAACCTTTTACAAAACAACCCCAAATGGGACTTGAGACAAAAATAAAGTACTTTGCGTCCATTGTAAGTTGGAATTTTACCACAGAAGCATGTCAAATCTTAACTATCACCTACTAGCAAAACACATTTTATGACACTGATGAGGGACCGCTGTGCAGCTTGTTGGAATTCTCCCATGCAGGGTCTGTCAACACTCCACTCAAAGTTTGTATAATTTAAACTTTGTAACCATTGCTTCTGAGCTTTCGAAGCGTCAGCTAATGATTACCCGACAATTCGGATGAAGTAAAATAGCAGAACAAAATGTTGGTTGTTTTCGGAATGGCATACTACCATACAATTCTTACTTCTGTATAGATAGATATGACAGAAGCAGTAAGAGTATGCCATTTCAGACATGGCCACTATCTGCAGGGCTTTTCATGTGGAGTTCAAAGTGATACTTGACGCCTGAAGCGAATCAAGTGAATTCCGTATCCAAAGTGGATATCCACAGCCTGCAGGACAATAATTATTGTAGAGGATGATTTAATATGCATTGCAGTGAATATAAAACCTACGTATGGGGTCAAGTTCTTTCAATTAGTCAACCTCCCACTTACACTTTGGGAAACATTTAACACTACTTGTATTGGTGCTTTTTAGTGCATTTCTATCTTTATACTGTAGAAAGCTTTGTTTGGAAAATGTTAATAAAGAATTATATTGTTATATTTTTTTTTCTTTCCTAAGAAAACAAGTGCATTTTGATGGGAAAAGAAGTATAAAATCTAATTTCAGCACTTTCAAAATCTGTGATTAATCACAATTAACTATGATAAATATGCGATTAATTGTGATTACAATTTTAATCGACTGTATATTAGACTATAATAATATAAAAAATAACTTGGAGGTCAAGCCTCATGCTCGAGACCCTCCATTGTAGACAGAAAGTCAAACCAGTTAAACCATTTACCATTATCCCAAGATTATATGAACATGCAAACTCGTGAATAGAATCTGGTGTAGCTCAACATTGCAAGGAGATTCTCCTTGTAGTGACATTTGGTAAATTTTTATGCTGAAGAGGCACAATAGTTCTTGCACTATCTATCCATTTTACAGGTCACCCCAATCTAAGATTCAACCTGCAATGTTTAAATTACAAATCTTAAGTTTTAACACCAGGATAGCATCATCCTATAACTCCAGCTTTTGAGAACATTTCAATGGAATTTATTAAACTAATACACAATAACACAAAACACTGCAATTTATTTAAACCAAATCTCTGTCTTTCACTATGTATCATCTTTGATGATATGGTTTGTGTTGTGTGCCATGTAATAAGAAAACTTAATGCGTTATTTTAAATTAATCACGTGTTAATGCATTAATTTGACAGCTCTAATATAAATATATTATATGATATATAAAAATGTTTAATTAATCTATAACATAATTTAGATTTATAACATAATACATGTTTATTTGTATTATTATTAAACTGCATTGTTGAAGAGTGTGCAGTATTAATCTTACCACAGGTTGAAAATCTGAACCAAAAATGCAACAGGTGTTGTTAGTTGACAGAGCAGAGATATGCATTGTGCATTATTATTGAGATATGTATTATGCATATTAACTGCATATGCAACTAAGAATATGAAATATTACCTCTAAATGAAATATTTCTTAGGCATATTGTTTTGTGAATGCCATTTTGCCTTTAAAGAATATAATACTGTATTCTTTGTCTGATAAAGCTTAAAGGCATAGTTCAACCTAAAATGAAAATTCTGTCATTATTTTTTCACCCACATGTTTATCCAAACCTGTATGACTTTTCTTCCTGAGTGGAACACAAAAGTTGATTTTTATAAAATCTTCACACAGCTTTTTTGCCATGGCTGTCAAGCTCTAAAAAAAACCCCAGCAGAAACACCATAAAATCACAGTAAAAATAGTTAAAACTTCTGACACTTTGTGTGATGAACAGATTGAAATTTAAGTTTAATGGGTGTTTTAGTTTAATGGGTGTTTCGCCAAACATTATTTCATACTCAGGCCTTTAGAGACCTGGCCATATAGTATATCTATCACAAATGGATCTACAAAATGCCCAGATAGTGTCAGATTTTCAAAACATTTTCATGACAATTAGAAAATAATAGAATAGAATATATTCTGATATATTTTTATGTTTTATTTTTCATATATCAAAGAGATGATGCAACAAATTTAGAACAGTATTCATTACTTCCACACTGAAATTTCATGAGATGCAACTGGCCGTCAAACACATACTGAGCTACACATAACACATAATCAATATATAAGCTTCACATATGTATTTTCTCTTTTTTGTACTTTTTGTGTCTAAATTGATGCACAACTTACATATTTTCAGTAGCACACCCAAATGGCAACAGCCAAATCATACTGTTCATGTGTTACACCTTCTATAGTTTACTTCCACATTACTTCTTCATCGAATAGCAATGTCAAATGTAAATCAAGTCAATCACTGAAACAACAGTGCCAAGAATATAATGTTTACTATGTACTGTATGTGTACAGGCATATGGGATAGAGATAATTCACCACTGTCACACAGAAAATCAACGTGATGTAGTCATTTGTATAAATATAGTACTCATATGTCTTGTAATAAACAAATAAATATATATATCCTGTGATATTAAACTTATATAGATATGAAATATATGAATAAAAATATAAAAAATATGATTTATCAAAGCGAAACAAAAATAATAATAATAATATTACATATCTAGGGTCTTTTTTGCAATTTTGCCTTTTTTCTTCTTTTTTTCTTCTTCTTTTTTATTTTTTATTTTATTTTATTTTATTTTTTTTGGTTACACTATTCAGAAGAGAAAGGTTAAGGAATACTATACACATAACTTAAAAAAATGGATGAGGTACAGGGGGTGGAATAAGGTCCCAGGTCACTAAAGACTCGAGGTTTGCATTAAAGGGTTAATCAACTCCCGTTCGAAGCGCCCAAATCATATTTGCCAACTATTTATACAGGTTGGATGTCAGTAACATCAAACCTTATTGGTTTTTGCGGGTCTTGTGACCAAATGTCATGACATCAAAGCTGCGCTGTAGTCGCCATTGATCGGAGTTGGTCAATGATTTGATTTGAGAGTGACCAACAACTTAAAGTCAGTCCTATCGACTACTTTTACAATGGTTTATCGTGTGTGTTTTTTTTTTTTTTTTTTTTTTTTTTAATCTATTTATTTATTTTTTTGAGCTTGACAGCCTGGAGTCACCATTTACTTTCATAGCAAAACTATTTGAGGTTTTTCTGATTTTTCCTTTTGTATACAAGTGTAACACGGCAGGCTAGGATGGAGGATCTAAGTGCTGCCTTTAATAGAAACAAAAGATGAACAAAGTAACTCAGAATAAGAAAGAAAACAAAACACAGGGAACCCGGTACAGAACCATGACAATACATGTAACAGGAAACAGAAACATGGGAACTAAACAAGAATTTCAACATAAAAGTCAGTACAAAAAACAGGGAATATGTGACAACAAGTAACATGAGGGTGAATAATACATTTCCCTTTAAGTATTGAGAATTGCCACAAAATGAAACTTTCCTTTTGGCAGATTTCTTTCCAGTCACTTTCAAATGTTTCTGCACATTATGAGGTATATCTGGGGAAACATCAGGATAATTGGATACACATATTTCTTACTGGCTTACGTATAGTAGTATATTAATTTTTTTTCAATTCTGAAACCTTTAGAACTTGTAGTTCAAAAACTACAGTAGTAATAGCAACAGGCATACAGAAATGTGCCATTTAATTTAGAACTAATAAAAGATCTAAAAATTAAGGTGAGCTTTATGTTGTACAACAACATACAAGTAGTACTACTATTAAGCATAAGACTAGTATGTTGCCTGTACTGCCACAATGTTAAGGTGTTGCTATGCAGTTGATATGGTGATCTGAGTGGTTGTTACTGTGTTGGTATGAAGTTGCAAGGGTGTTCTGCATGGTGCTATGACATTACTTGGTGGCTACTATGATATTCTGGTAGGTGGTTGCTGACTGGCCCAAGTTAAAAGAGCCCACCCCTTAATCTCTATGATATTCTTCTCATATGGCTTGGGTCCCTACTTTAATAATAGTCCAAGTTTTTTTTTTTTTTTTTTTTCAACTGCTTTAGCATCCGATAGGCAGAAATCATAAGTCAAATCATTTAGAGAAGTAATAACACACCTCTGTCATGTCAGTAGCACAAACAAGTTATATAGTAAAGTTTACAAATCACCACTAATGTTTCAGTACATGTATAACATTTGTTTCTCAGACAGTTCAATATATCATTTTCCTTTTAATTGAATGTTATGTGCGACCGATTTCATTTCTTGTGTTGAGATTTGCACTTAAACCCTAATGCTTTTCTATTCAGATAAGCTAACCCCTATCCTCTCCATTATTATTTTCCCTTCAACTCCTCACAGGTTATAATTACCCCCTCAGTCCAAATTCATAATGTCAGCAGTCTAATTGATGCAGCCAAGCATTTTTACACTACTCTGTATTCATGAGTTAAGAATAGACCATACTGATCTCGACTGGCAGTGCTCAAAATGCAAATGACTGTGGATTTAGACATGCTGTTGGTCTGTCGTTGCAGGGCATCTCTACTGTATCTTATTACCAGCAATTCAGAGCAGACCACATCCATGTAAAGGTGGATATTCTGTATTTCCTGTCCTCCTCTTCACTGACCAAGATGTAAGGAGAAAAAACCTGACATTGATGAAGTTTAAAGAATAGTTTACCCCCAAATTAAACTATAATTGTCATAATTTACTCACCCTAATGTCATTTCAAGTCTTCTGAACACAAAAGCTTTGTTGAGAAACAAACCAAAAGACTGAAAATCTTCCCTCCACCTAAGCTTCCCATTGAAAATTGGTGCCAGTGGATGTATATATATATATATATATATATATATATATATATATATATATATATATATATATATACACTGATCAGCCACAACATTAAAACCACCTGCCTAATATTGCGTGGGTGCTGCCAAAACAGCGCCAACCCGCATCTCAGAATAGCATTCTGAAATGATATTCTTATCAACACAATTGTACAGAGTGGTTATCTGAGTCACCGTAGACTTTGTCAGTTCAAACCAGTCTGGCCATTCTCTGTTGACCTCTCTCATCAACAAGGTGTTTCCATCTGCAGAACTGCCCCTTACTGGATGTTTTTTTGTTTTTTTGTTTCGAAGTAAATTCTAGAGACTGTTGTGTGTGAAAATCCCAGGAGATCAGCAGTTACAGAAATACTCAAACCAACAGTCATCCATACGAATATCTTATCAGCCAATCACGTGGCAGCAGTGCAGTGCATAAAATCATGCCGATATGAGTCAGGAGCTTCAGTTAATGTGTTCACATCAACCATCAGAATGGGGAAAAAATGTGATCTCAATGATTTGTACCGTGGCATGATTGTTGGACTTTAACAATTGTATTAAAGACGACTATAATACAATACCTGCCAAATAATGAGCCTTAATTGCTTAATTGCTCAAATGCTTATTAACTCTTCTTAAACATTAGTGACCTATGAAAATGTACCTTAAAGGGTCAGGAAAGCCACCTAGTTGAGCCCAAATTTTCGTACCTCAGACTGAGAAACAACTTTCGAATTGGGCTGAAAAATATGTAAATATATGGGCGGGAAGAGGGAAAACGTGAGGGGTCAAGACTTACTTCCAAAAACACACACAACAGAGATGGCTAAACCTCACATTGAGTGGAGATGAAAACAAAAGAGTTTGAGGCACTTTGCTGTATATTAATCATGGGACAAAAGTGTGAAGAGTTAAGGTCATAGAACAGTTTGCAAATATTCAATGTTTAAATTTTTGAGAATTAAGTGAGAATAGCACTCAGAGCAGAAATTACCATCAAAACCACTTTATAATAATTCATAGATATTAATTCTTACAAGAAGTGTTTCGGGTTTAATACAAGTTAAATTCTATTGACAGTATTTGTGGCATAATGTTGATTTGCCACATTTGTTTTTAAATTGCGTGCAGTAATAAGGCACATACAATGAAAGTAAACAGGTCCTATCCACAAAAAATATACCAATAATAAAAAAAAAAGTATAGGCAGAATACTTAAGTAACATACATTTTAACATGACTCTAGTGTGATCAAATCACTTACTAACCTGGTCTGTGTAAAGTTGTCCAGTATTTCAACTCCATTGTCATGACGGCCAGGGCTCAAGTTGAGCGGGATGCGAAGGGATGCCATCCCTCTTGTTGCAAGAAATACCAAAAACCATCCCCCTTGTAAAACCACCATTCCCCCTTACCATCCCCTTTAGATCAATTTTGTCATGTATTACTTAGAACTAATCATGCAAGTAAAATATTTAATATTTAATTTTAATACGTTTGATAAATAATAGACTTTAAATAAGGGCGATTAGCCGGTCAGAATTAGATTTCGACATGTGTGAGTTTATCAGATTTCTATAGGTGAAATCCCCCAATCAGATCTGGACATTTGTACAGTTTGGATACAGTTGTGCTCAAAAGTTTGCATACCCTTGGAGAACTGGTAATCTATGTACCATTTTTAAAGAAAACATGAGTGAGCAGGCAAAAAACATTTTTATTATTTCTTATGGGATTCATATTCAACTGTAGGTTATATCAGAATGGCACAACCATAAAACAAAACATGGCAACAAAGAAAAAAATTAAATGACCCCTGTTCAAAAGTCTGCATACCCTTAGTTCTTAATACTGTGTATTGCCCCCTTTAGCATCAATGACAGTGTGCAGTCTTTTGTAATAGTTGTCTATGAGGCCCCAAATTCTTGCAGGTGGTATAGCTGCCCATTTGTCTTGGTCAAATGCCTCCAGGTCATGCAAAGTCTTTGGTCGTCTTGCATGAACCACACATTTCAGATCTCCCCAGAGTGGCTCGATGATATTAAGGTCAGGAGATGGTGATGGCCACTCCAGAACCTTCACCTTTTTCTGCTGTAACCACTGGAGGGTCAACTTGGCCTTGTGCTTAGGGTCGTTGTCGTGCTGGAAAGTCCAAGAGCGTCCCATGTGCAGCTTTCGTGCAGAAGAATGCAAATTGTCTGCCAGTATTTTCTGATAACATGCTGCATTCATCTTGCCATTAAATTTCACAAGAGCTCACACCCCCCCAAAACATCAGTGAGCCACCACCATGCTTCACAGTGGGGATGGTATTCTTTTCACTATAGGCCTTGTTGACCCCTCTCCAAACATAGCGCTTATGGTTGTGACCATAAAGATCTATTTTGGTCTCGTCACTCCAAATAACAGTGTGCCAGAAGCTGTGAGGCATGTCAAGGTATTGTCAGGCATATTGTAACTGGGCTTTTTTGTGGCATTGGCGCAGTAAAGGCTTCTTTCTGGCAACTCGACCATGCAGCTAATTTTTGTTCAAGCATCATCGTATTGTGCTCCTTGAAACAACCACACCGTCTTTTTCCAGAGCAGCCTGTATTTTTCCTGAGGTTACCTGTGGGTTTTTCTTTGTATCCCGAACAATTCTTCTGGCAGTTGTGGCTGAAATCTTTCTTGGTCTACCTAACCTTGGCTTGGTATCAAGAGATCCCTGAATTTTCCACTTTTTAATAAGTGATTGAACAGTACTGACTGACATTTTCAAGGCTCTGGATATGTTTTTATATCCTTTTACTTCTTTATACAGTTCCATTACCTTGTTACGCTGGTCTTTTGACAGTTCTTTTCTGCTCCCCATGGCTCAGTATCTAGCCTGCTCAGGTCATCCAGGTGAGAGCTAACAAACTCATTGACTATTTATACACAGACACTAATTGCAATTTAAAAATCCACAGGTGTGGAAAATTAACCTTTAATTGCAAATTTTTCACCTTGTGTGTCTGTAACAAGGCCAAACATCCAAGGGTATGTAAACTTTTGATCAGGGCCATTTGGGTGATTTCTGTTATCATTATGATTTAAAAAGGAGCCAAACAACTATGTTATAATAAATGGCTTCATATGATCACTATCCTTAAATAAAAGACAGTTCCCTATCTGTCACTCACTCGATGTTGTGTCGATGTAGTCACACTAGGGGTCACTCTTGGGAGCCCAAAACACCTCTGGTCTTTGAAAAAAGGCCAATGAAAATTGTCGAGTGGTATTTGCATACCACAACCCCAAACATACGGGTATAAAAGGAGCTGGTATGCAACCACTCATTCAGATTTTCTCTTCGGAGCCGAACGGTCAATGCTCACTGAGCTGAATTCTCACGCCTGTTCATTCATCTCTGCTGGATCTGATGGTGCATTTCACTGGTGCACTGCAGAGAATGCCCCTGGGCGCTTTGGCAGAAATAAAAGAGTAAATTAAAAAAAAGAGTATATTTCTTTAAAGATGCCCTTCCGTTTGTGTGTTATTGTGTGTTGTAGCTGATTTGGAGTCGATTCGGGCAGGCACAGGTAGACCTGTTCGCTTCCCAAGAATCCTCCCACTGCCCGCTCTGGTACGCCCTGACCAAGGCACCTCTCAGTGTAGACGCGCTGGCACACAGCTGGCCCCCTGGACTATGCAAATATGCGTTTCCCCCAGTGAGCCTACTTGCACAGACCCTGTGCAAGGTCAGGGAGGATGAGGAGCAGGTCATTCTGGTAGCACCCTACTGACCCACCCAGACGTGGTTCTCGGACCTCACCCTCCTGGCAACATCCCCCCCTGGCGAATTCCCCTGAGGAAGCACCTTCTTTCTCAGGGACGGGGCACCATCTGGCACCCATGACCAGACCTCTGGAATCTCCATGTCTGGCCCCTGGATGGGACGTGGAAGACTTAAGTGGCCTACCACCCGTGGTGGTAGACACGATCACTCAGGCTAGGGCTCCCTCTACGAGGCGCCTGTATGCCTTGAAGTGGCGTCTGTTCGCTAAGTGGAAATTCTTCCCGACGCGAAGACCCCCAGAGATGCGCAGTCGGG
Organism: Myxocyprinus asiaticus; assembly: GCF_019703515.2. NCBI lineage: Eukaryota > Metazoa > Chordata > Actinopteri > Cypriniformes > Catostomidae > Myxocyprinus > Myxocyprinus asiaticus. Next base: position 5,186,394 of record NC_059386.1, read on the forward strand.
TCGGTGCTTTCCTTCCTGCAGGAAAGGTTGGAGAGGCGGCTGTTCCCCTCCACCTTGAAGGTGTATGTACCCGCTATAGCGGCACACCACGACACAGTGGACGGTAAGTCCTTAGGGAAGCACGACCTGATCATCAGGTTCCTGAGAGGCGCCAGGAGGTTGAATCCCTCCAGACCGTGCCTTATTCCCTCATGGGACCTCTCTGTAGTTCTTCAGGGTCTACGGAGAGCCCCCTTTGAGCCCCTGCAGTCAGCTGAGCTTAAGGCATTCTCTATAAAGACTGCCCTCCTGACTGCGCTCACTTCCGTCAAGAGGGTAGGAGACCTGCAAGCATTCTCTGTCAGCAAAACATGCTTGGAGTTCAGTCCAGGCTACTCTCACGTGATCCTGAGACCCCGACCAGGCTATGTGTCCATGGTTCCCATGACCCCATTTAGGGATCAGGTGGTGAACCTGCAAGCACTGCTCCATGAGGAGGCAGACCCAGCTCTGATGTTGCTGTGCCCGGTGCATGCTTTATGCATCTATTTGGATCGCACGCAGAGCTTTAGTGTCTCTGAGCAGCTCTTTTCTGCTTTGGTGGACAGCGGAAAGGAAGCGCTGTCTCCAAGCAGAGGATCGCCCACTGGGTCATTGACGCCATAGCAATGGCATGTCATGTTCAGGACGTGCCGCCTCCTGTAGGGCTACGAGCCCACTCTACCAGGGGTGTAGCGGCCTCCTGGGCCTTGACCAGTGGCGCCTCTCTAACAGACATTTGCAGAGCAGCGGGCTGGGCAACACACAACATATTTGCGAGGTTCTACAATCTCCGGGTTGAGCCGGTTTCGTCCCGTGTAGTGGCAGGCACAAGCAGGTAATTCCGGGACAGCTGGCCGGGTGTATCGCTTGTGCATAATGCCTTTCACCTCCCCTGAGCTGAAGACGTGCGCTGTTGACTCCCAGTAGTGTTCACAAAGTGTGTTTCCTGGATGAAATCCTCTGAGCCCTGTGGCAGACGAGTTTGCGGAGAAACTTGCTCAGTACCTGTGCTAACTAAGCCCTGTACTGGGGTAGGTGCTCCGCATGTGTTGGTTCCCCATAGGTGACCCCATGCGATGTATATCTTCCACTAATTCGTTTCCCTGTTGGTAAATTGCATCTTCCTTGAGCAGAGGCCCCTCTGCCCCAGTCACCATGTTTGTAGAAACCTACCATGGGACTTCTCCACATGACATACTTCCGACAAGGCTCGGCAAGACCATGTTACATATTTCCACTCAAAATACCCCGTGACAACCCCCCCCCCCCACGTAGACACTGGTGGCCCCCATCGGTTAACAAATTTCACTCTTTTTTTGGGGGGAGAGAAAAAAAGAGGATAAGAGGCCACGACTGGGCTAGCCTGTCCCTATCTTTTGGGCAGTCGACTTGCCCCCGAAGGGCCATTCAGCGCTCATAACAGCGTTGGAGGTGGTTACGTATCGGCCCGGTGCGCTGGCTACAAGGCACACAGTGGTCTGCCCGTCTTGCACCACCAGTTTACTTAACACAGTTCAGCTAGTTGTGGCGTTTCATATAGGGACCCCTAGTGTCACTACATCAACACAATGTTGAGTGAGTGACAGATAGGGAACGTCCTGGTTACCTGCGTAACCTCTGTTCCCTGATGGAGGGAATGAGACATTGTGTCCCTCCAGCCACAACGCTGGACTACCCGCTGAAGTGGCCGGGACCTTGTCTCGGCTCCTCAGCACAAAACCTGAATGAGTGGTTGCATACCAGCTCCTTTTATACCCGTATGTTCGGGGGAGTGCATACCTGGCCACAGAGGACATTCCCCAGTTGCTACCAGCATTTCCGGCCATGGAGGTCATTCCCCAACTGCTGCCAGTGCCCACAGCCATGGAGGTCATTTCCCAGTCGCTGACAGTGCTCCTGACCATGGCGGTCAGCACACAACCTGTCCAGTTCCCATGGTCATCAAGTCTGTCCAGTTCCCTGAGGCTGTCAATGAGCCTGTCCAGTTCCCTGTGGCCGGTCTTGACCTCTCCCCAGCAGCCATTATCCTACCTTTAATGTCAGAGTTCAGCCACTTATGTTGGTTGTGTTTTTGTAGTCTTTGTGGCTGAGCTCTGACACTCCTGTTTAGTATTGTGTCTAGTCCGTGTGAGAATGCATGGCTCTCCCTTTTGGCATTGTTATGCATTCTCTTGTCTTGTTGGTTGTTGGCACAAGTGCATTGCTCTTATGTCATCCTTGCGGCATCATGTCAATTGTTTCGTGTTTCTCTCTCGCGACCTCAGGCGTGTTTCGCGTTGAGCTTGCTTTGCGCTGCGTGTCCAGGTCATGATCCGTTGTCATGTTGTGCTGGGGTTCGGCACGCTTTGGTGCCCGTTCGCACAGATGTCCCTGTCTTGTTTGTTGTTTGGCATTGGTGCATGTTGCCTTTGTGTCTGGCGATATGTGCTCGTGTCATTCGGGTGTTTGTGTCTGTGAGAGTACGTGGTAGTTTCTGTATTGCCACGTGTCTCTCAGTCTTGTGTCACACCCCCCCTCCTTGTCTCCTAATTATTAGTTTGTTGGTTTTACCTGTCCCTGGTTAACCTGTTTCTTTTCTCTCCGTATATTAGCTCCTTGTGTATGCTGTACTGTGCTGGATTGTTTCACTTCATTCATTCACTCCTGTCGTCGTGTGTCCATGTTTGCTGTCTACATTCCCTGTTAGTTTACACTACCGTTCAAAAGTATGGGGTCACTTGCCTGAAAAGTTTCTCTGGATCTTAAAAACCTTTTAATCTGAAGGCGTATGCTTAAATGTTTGAAATTAGTTTTGTAAATAAAAATATAATTGTGCCAACATATACATTTATTTAATTACAAAACAAAAATTTTATTTAAAAAAAAAAAAAAGAACATTTTTGAAATGGATGACTTGGACCGAATAATTTAGAAAAGCAGCCACTAAGTGCCCAGCATATAGATGGGAACTCCTTCAATACTGTTTAAAAAGCATCCCAGGGTGATACCTCAAGAAGTTGGTTTAGAAACTGCCAAGAGTACATTTCTGCAAAAAAAAGGGTGGCCACTTTGAAGATGCTAAAATATAACATAGTTTTGATTTATTTTTTATTTTTTCAGTCACAACATAATTCCCATATTTCCATTTCTATTATTCCATAGTTGTGATGACTTTACTATTATTCTAAAATGTGAAAAAAAAAATAAAATAAAAAAAAAAATAAAGAATGAGCAAGTGACCCTAAAATTTTGAACGATAGTGTATTTCTAGTTTTGTTTTGTTTTTTCCATCAAGAGTATTTTGGTTTTGTTTGTTTTCTGTTTTATTTAATAAAAGCTCATTGCCTATCTGCACTTGGGTCCTTCCTTCAAAGACCCCTATCCGTGACAGCTTTTAAAAACCCTTGTCAAAGGGAATATTAATGTAAAGTGTTATCAGATGTTCTTTGAAAATATACACATCTTCAATATATTTCACAATTTATTTACATTCCTGATCTGTTATGAAAGCTATTAAAAAATGTTTGCATGTACAAAAAAAATAAAATAAAATAAAAATAATTGTTTTTTATTGGGGGTCTGTAGTTTGGTGAAAAGTTTGGTTTGGGCTCTCTGGGTCTGCAAAGGTTCAAACCCCCTAATAAAGTGTCATCACTTGATACATTAATTGGTTTAAACAAGCAATAAATGACAATATTTTCTGCAGACGTTTTTCATATTTCTACTGTTTCTCTTTCCTTAGGCATTTTTTTTACTGGAGCACTATCTTGGGAGGGCCTGCTACATGGCACTATTGCAAATAAATATCATATAGTCTCCTGCACAACACTTTCTGGCACATTGCTTATTCTGTTTGTCAAAAGTTTATACTGATGCAATGAACTTACTGTGACCTCTTCAGTTTGCCAACAGAAACTTCTACACAGACACTCACTGACTCCTATGGGAAAGCTCTCATATTTTTGTACTCCATACAAACTGCTTTTTCTTTTTCTTTTTAAAGAATAAGCCCAAAAAGGAATAAGGACGATGTCGTTCCCCCCACCCCATATATATATATATATATATATATATATATATATATATATATATATATATATATTGTTTTTGATCAGGTTATGACTCAAGGCTTCACTGCATAGCAGAGATCAAAGCAAAAGAGCTGTTTAATGAACAAATAATAAAGCCTTTAGAAAGTTCCCACTGGAGCTGTCTGAAAGCACTGTTACAAATGCCACTTTTCTGCTCCTCACACGCACAATTTAAAATGATTAGGATCCATGGTGAAGGCACATAATGAAAAATTAATTCCATCAATCTTTTCATTGTTGCGAGTGAAACAGCTCATTTACAGATGGTCATTCCTGCACCTGCTCAGCCAACCGACGACAGCTGAGCAGAATGCTGCTATGCATTATGCATTATGCATTTCTTCAAATACACTCTAGAACAGAGGCACAGCAATAACAATTGTAATGAGAGAGGGCAATCAGGTAACAGTAAAATACACCAGTATTTCTCTTGTGAAGGTTGTTTTTAAAGTGAGAAACCACATGGCAATAACATGCAATAAAAGTGCTCTCAAATTTGTAGAATATAATGTGACCTTTTGGGAAATATATAGTTTTCAGATGTTATATGGATCGTGCTATAAAAAAGTTAATAAAAATGGATAACATTGGGGCAAATTGGTATCCTATTACAGTTTTAAAAGCAATGGAGGCACCATGTTCTTAGGAGTAAAAACTGTTAGAGATAACTTATTGTCTTACAGGAAATTGACAAAGTATGAAAAGTAGCTAGTTTAAAACCCAGCAAATGTCTTATTTTAATGATTAAAAATGTAATATTTTCTGTGTCCCACATTTTGCATCCAATCGTTACTGAATGATTTTACTCGCTCAGTTGTGGACACACATTGTTTTTGAGCCAATCAACTGGGCCATAAATGCCACATGGCTAATCACTATTGAGTCGTAGAAAAAGGACATCCTCACATGCTGATTGGCTGATGATGGTACCACAAGAACGCACACAGTCCCAAGCCCTTCACTAGCAACTATGATGAGCTGTGACATCTTAGACAGCAGACAAAAAATAAATAAAAATAAAATTGATTTCATCCATTTTAGAGCCCTCAACCAGGTATCAGTCAATGGAAGAAAAAAAAAATCTCCTATAATATGACATTCTGAGTTGCTTAATAAGTTGCTTAAAGCTGCACTATAGAGGTGTTCAGCCATAAGATCAATTTGTAGGCGAACCCAGAAGTCTTAATTCACCATGGGTTCCCTCAGTATTTTCCTATGGGGTTTTATAATGGGGTTTTTTAACTTGTGTGTAAAATAAGGTCTGTGGTAAACATTACTTGACGATACATGGAAGTTGAGTTGTACAACACAAATTATACACAGTTATACCTCAGACGTAAATTTTGAAGCCACCGTACATTTAAAAAAAAAATAATTATGTAATTCAATACGGCTTCAAAATTCACGTTTGAGGTATGAAAGTGTGTAATTATCATCAATATGTTTTTTTTACCACAGACCTTATTTTTCTCATAAGTTCAAAAACACCATTATAAAAACCCACTTCGCACTCTATTGAATGCGTTGCTTAAAACTGCACTCTGTAATTTTGTGCTCTCTAGCGACATCTGTGGTTGAAACTTAAAATTGCAAGCAATTTGCGGAAGAATGCAGTACGTCAGTCGTGTCCTGGCACTGCTTTTCTGTGTGTGATCATGACTGGAGCCGAAGACATAACGTACTATTTTCATGTTGATATTATGTTATATGATTAAACATTTGAAACGGAAATATTACTTAAGATAAACAACACTCTTATTTACATATTTGAATGAATTTTACACTTAAATCGCTTTTCTGACACTTCATTCAAAGCACTTTTAAATAGAAGGTACTCTCCTCAGCCACCACCAGTATAACTTAATATGATTATTCAAATGTTTTATCAACTATTAATGTTTGAATTGTACCACAATTTTCAATTTAAGAGGTTAAACTCATGATATGGCTGATATGAGTACAATAGAAAACGTTATTATTTTTATACTATATTGTCCAGCCTTAGTTACTATATCATGTCTATGCAATGCACACAATAACACCGTAAACCTAAAACATAAAGCAAGGATTCAATAATGATGGGGATAAAATATACTTTATTAAACATAAAAATGATATGCTTAAATATGCAATATAACAATTACAGCAAGTCAATTTCAGAAGTCATACATATTAAACATGTCACAGTAACTTCACCGGACAATGTAGATACATCACGATCGGTTAACACACGAGTAATGTTTGATTCATAAAAGCATGACAAGCAATATAAGCTTCAACAACCCTACCAGACAACATATCCAAGTAATACAGCAGGTAAACAACTTCGCCAATTGGATAACAGATAAACATCCATCTAGATTGCAGTGATGCTGTCCTGAACTGTGTGAACTGAACTGAACTGCATAGTTAGTTTCTCCAGCCGGAACATGAGACAGCCAGTACTTTGTTCCTGTGTGTGTGGACATGCAAAGATCAACGTCATAAGTCAGCGATTTTGCACCAAATCAAACCCAAAATACAAATACTTTTTATAGTGTAGAGCCGAGGAGGGTGGGGCCAGGCTGGAATGAGACACACCCGGTCCCCAATCAGCCTGATGGGGCGCGCGAGGGATAAAGGCGGCCGGGAGTGAGAATTGCAGGCAGCTGTACTGTGTGTTTTTGGTTGTGTGTTTTGTTTAAATTGTTTATTAAATTATTAAGCCGGTTCTCGCCTCCTCCTTTCCACTGAACCCCCTTACACTGGTGCCGAAACCCAGGAGGAGGAGGGATTCCCGTCGCAGAGTCCTCAACACTGCCGTCCACCCAGGGGAGCGCCGCTGCCATCCGACGGGGGACGGAGCAGCCCGACCACCCGGACGCGGGGAACAGCCGCCGTCCGCGAGGCGAGTGGGGACGGGACTCCCCGACCACCTGGAGCGAGGGAGCTGCTGCCGGGGGCGGAGGAGTGCCCTGCCGTCCCCCAGGGAACGCGGAGGGGTCGAGAGAAGACCGCCGTCTGCGGGGGGTGGGGGGACTCCTCGACCGCCTGGAGTGGTAGGGCCGCTGCCAGGGGCGGAGGAGTGTCCCCACGGGACGCCGGGAAAGCGGAGGGGCGTTCTGTCCGCTGGGGGTCGGAGGTCTGACTCTGGTCTGCCCAGGGAGGAGCGGCTGCAGTCCGCCCGAGAGGGTGGAGTAGTGATCGAGGACCACGCGACGGCGCATCAGAGAACCGGTGAGTTTCTTTTTTTCTCTCTCTCCTCTCTCTCTCTCTGTCGCTCCGTGTTGACCTTTCCTTCGCCATTTTGTTTTGTTGTTTTTCCCCTCCTGTCTCCTCCCAGGTCGAGGAAGGCCGATATACAGTATTTTTGATGAAGAAAAGCAACACTCTTATTTACATATTTTCATTGGATTATTTAAGTATTTTATCTATCACACATACATGTTTGTATTGCACTAAATACAGTACATTCCGAATTTCAGAAGTTAAACTTGTGATATGGCTGATATGAGTTTAATGGAAGACCCTAAATTATTTGTGTATTACAATTTACAGCCTCAGTACAACACATTATTAAAATAGTAGCATATACACAAAATAAAACTGTAAACTAAAACAAAACAAACAACAACAAAAAAATCAATAATGATGGTGATGAAATATACTCTATTAAACTTAATTATGTATTTATTTAACATTTATAACAAACACAATAAGATGCAGTTTCCTTTGTTCCTTTGGCTGTAAAGTTATAACAAAGATGGTTACACGCTAAACAAATTAAAATGTATATTAGTAAAGACTGTGCTATGAATCCAAATTGGTACATATTTATTTAGAAACAACTTAAGATGGGTAAACACTTATGGGGAATTTAGTAGACAATCTTGTACCTGTAGTGGCTTTAAAATTTAATTTTAAATTGTCCAATATTTTACTATGAGTAACAAAGTACAATTGAAATAGATGCAACTTTTTGCATTTCTGCAACCAGAGTAAAAGACAGGACAACACAGTGACACACACACACACACACACACACACACACACACACACACACACACACACAAATAAGGAACTTCGAAACTATAGCAATGTTATACAGTACTCATTAAACACTTACGAATGGTAAACATAAAACCCTTAGCGTAATCTTGGATTCATTCAAACATGAAGTCCAATATAAGCTTTAACAACCCCACCAGAAAACACACGCGCCATTCTTCTTTGAATTGTTGATATCGTGCCTAAAGCCGGTATCACAAAAGCAGACTCCAAACAACTTGATTTTGGCTGAGGGTGTCACTCTTGCCAACTGTTTTGCTGAGATCTCACTCTCTTCAGTCGAAGGTTTGACACACTTGCCTATACAGAGTAGTGGAGGGGTGACTCTCTCTCTGATTCCCTGTCACATGAAGCTCACTGAAATAAAACAGGAGTTCACCAAGTAAACATAAACAATTGTAATTGAGTGATTTAGGATGTGATTAATGGAGTAACTTTACACAAATGTGCAAATGTGTGTGTGACGAGGAGGAGAGCATGGCCAGCACTGAATCAGCTGATCAGTGGGAGAGCAAGATAAAGGGCAGCTGGAGGTGCTGGTTCGGGAGAGAGAGAGACGCACGTGGCCGTGCTGCATGTGTGTGTGTTTGTTTTATGTTGAGTTTCTCATTAAAACTTTATGTTTACTGTTCAGCCGGTTCCCGCCTCCTCCTTACCCGTCCTTTACCTGTTTCAGTGTGTGATTGTATTTATCCCCCCAGGACTTGTCGTAGAAAGCTCTTGTCCATATGCCAGTTTCAGTGAGTAAAAGATTTATGTTCAATAAAAACAGACTGTTCTGCCTCCAATTTCTGATTTTAGTAGTCATTTTAGTGTTGGAGAACCCCAGGAAAAACACTTGGTGACAGAATCACTTTGGATTATAATCTGCATGGCTGATACTGCTGAGTGCGATCGCTGATAAAAAAAACATTCATATCAGCATGACATCTTGTCAGTTCTGCAGGAAAATAAAAAGCTCATTGATCACTTGACAAGAACACATTAGCCCTCCCCAGTGACAGAACAGTCATGTCTGATGCACTTTTCCAGTTGCTGGAACCATTAACTCAGCAAGGGGTCTTGTCAATGAAAAGATTAACAACCTCTCCCTGGGAGACTCTAATGTGAGCTAAGGTCTCTCACCTACTGGCGGCCATTATGTAAATTTATCTTACACCTGAAAATTGCTGGAAAAATCAACTAGTGTGACGCCGGCTTAAGGCACATACTACCACTACATGCGCCGTAGTAGCTGGCCCTTTTTTTCTGTGCTTACGGACATGACTTAAACACGCAAGTACAAATGAGATAAGCAATGCAATTTCCCACAATATCTGACCTGACAGCTCAAAATATCAATTATTTTTGTAGGCTTCCTGTATTGAATTGGGGTGAGTCAAGAACATGAGTTTACACAGATTTTTTACACAAATACTCAAACCAGCCTGTCTGGCACCAACAATCATGCAATGGTCCAAATCACTGAGATCAAATTTTTTCCCCCATTCTGATGGTTGATGTGAACAATAACTGAAGCTCCTGACCCGGATCTGGACCGTACCGTATCTATTTCTTCCTATTCCAGTCACACCCTCCAGGCAGCATCACCTGCCTTTTATCACCAGCAGGCTTTGTCCCCTTCAGCCACTAGATGGGTTTAACTCAAATAAAAAGTGTATAAGACACTGCACTGCAATACATAACAAATTGAGGAATCAAATTTTCCTTGATATTTTGACATATAAGAGGTCCTTTTACTATGAAAACATACAGTTAGTTTCAGAAATAAGAACTTCCTCCTCGCTACAAAAACAGCATTTGTTGAAACCAAGCTGCCAAAATGACTCGTTCTCTACTTCCTCCACATTGTGATGTTACACTGTGGTAGACATTTGCATCTGACCACCTCCACAGCAACACATCAAAGCCTACTTTACCTTTAATCACTTCCGTAGCCCGCGCAGCAGTGGTGAGCAATGAGATAACGAGAGAGCAGGTCAGTCAAAAGCAGAGAGACAATAGGTGTGTTCGATTTGAACTGCATCTCGATTTACCGATCGGCGAGATTTGCAGGTTGTAGTCAGGGGAGGAGTTGAAAATAGACCAGTCAAGCCAAACACTCTTGTGCTTCCTGTTGAAACCTGCATCAGTCATGGCAGATCACATGATGTTTGTAGTCTTTATTGCAGAAGAAGTGGAATTCAGATAGATAGATGCTTGAATTTTACATGAAATAATCAGAAACATTGTTCATTTGAAAGAGTTATGTGCTGCACATACAAAAAGAAAGTCCAATAAAAGCTTGTATTATTTTATTACCAAAAAAGGAGTCAGTATTTTTTTTTAATAAACATGATATTACTATGATAAAAATAATATAATATGATATGAACATGATGTACTGTTATAAGAACAGATTTGTGAGAGTTAGTTGAACAGAGGTTTAACCCTAACCCTAACCCTAACCCTTACTTCTGCCAAAGACTGACATAGCAGAAGTAGTAAGAGTAATATTTGTAGTAGGCAATAGCGAACGCAGTCCATGAAACACATATTACCGTTGTCATCTGAGTTATCTGGTCAATTGTGAATAAGCTGTGTCATCATTCAGAGCTTGTGCAGCCACTCTGGAGCAACTGCCGTAGCTACGCCAGGCGGCTGCTCTTGAAACGCTCTCATGGTACTTTGATGGCATACATATGGTGATACGGTGGTGGCACCGTCTCAAGTCTGACAAAATTTCGAACAGACATGCACTGCTTCAAGTCCATCACTGATCGGTCTGTGCAGCACTGAAAAAAGTCAAACACACCTAATCATAACAGTGGGTTTTTACTGTCAAGTCTTAAAGGAGAAGCAGCACCAAAACAGCGTTTCTCAAAGATCAGATTGAGGGTGGAAAATGATCATGTTTTAAAAATATATGACCGTATTTATTTATTTTTGTATTTATTTTTTTTTTGTGCAAAAAACTTTACTAATATACAAGTGAACCTCAAGGAACACATTACAATAATAAAAAGGCATTTCATGACCCCTTTAAATCAATTAATTGAAACTGACAGTTTGAACTGATTCACAGAAATGTATCTCATTTGCTACAAATATCAGAAATACTACTAAACATTTTCTCTGTCTTAAAGCTCTCAAACTCGCAAGTCATGAAAAGCATTATGAAACTAGTCTAATGACATGCTCTTTAGGAAACTTAATGGTCATATGGTCTATAGCTGGGTTTCCATCAGCATATTCATATATATAGTGCATAAAATGTGCATAAAAACGAATACACTCGCATGAAGTAATGTGCTTAAACTATGATGGAAACACATTAACCAAATATATTCCAATAGAATTTATATAGGAATAGACTGTAGATGTGCATCAAAAAAGCCACGTGACTTTACCTCAGCAAGCCATGTAAATGCATAATTCAACCAGAGAATATCATTAATATCATCCCATAGCATCTGAAATGTTGCTCTGGCTATTCTGACATGCAAATCCTGTCATCAAAATGAATGGCTACTATTACCTCCCAGAACTGTCTGCCATGCTTTCACTCCCAGACATAAAGGCATCTGCCGCTGAATGCAAACATACAATAATTTTGTCAAAGGGCTTTCTTCTGAGCACTCTAAACCCCAAGTAATTAATTACATTTAATAAAAAGAGCCACAGTGGCTTCAACTTCCATTTTCATTTTTATTTTGCACCAGTTTTCCCAGAAGTGTTGACTTTGTTTTCTTAAACACATGAACACTCCTTTATTAGGGGCCAAGCACCAAAGGTGCTGTGGCACCTATTGTTTTAGTTGGCTTTCTTATTAGGGGCCAAGCACCGAAGGTGCTGTGGCACCTATTATTTGCATTGGTTTTCTTATTATTATCATTAGGGGACAAGCACCGAAGGTGCATAGCCCCTATTGTATCCGTTAGTTATGGGTTATGTTACCGAAGGTGCTGTGGCACCCATTGTTTTCGTTAGTATTATTATTATTAGGGGCCAAGCATCGAAGGTGCTGTGGCACCTATTGTTTTCATTATTATTATTATTATTATTATTATTATTATTATTTCTCCCCAATGGGAGTCTATGGCAGCCCACAGAGCCGTACATAGAAAAATGATGAAATTTGGCGCAATGATAAGGGTAGTCAAGAATAGCCCCCATACCAAATTTGGGGTCTCTAGGTCATACTCTATAGCGCCACCACCATGTAAAATATTCACTTTTCTTTTGTACATATCTTTTTTACCTTTTTGTCCTAAAGACACATTACATTAAAACTCCACCCATTACAGTGGCCAGCATCTTGGATTGTGTAATGTGTAATTTTTTCAATAATCTCCTGACTGAGCCGCACAGAATGAATTATACAGAAGTTTGATATTTGACTTTGTTGAAAAGTTATACAAACATATAGTTAATGAGTTGAATATGAAATCAGATTTGAGGCTGTATCTTGGCAACGCTGTGCCCTATCAAAACGAAACTTGGTATGCCGCACAAGGATCATGGTCTGAGGGAACATGCAGAGTTTCGCGACAGCACCACCTATGGTTCAAGAAATGTGATTTTTTAATTATTTTTTCCCCCCTATCTTTTTAACCGTATATCCTATAGTCATGGGGTTGGTGTCTGTGGATTCCTTAGGTCATGCAGATTTCAATGATAACAGTTTTTTTCCCATATTAGCCATACTGCCTTTCCACCATATTGACATATATTAAAAATTACATATATTTTAAATACATTGTTTGATTTCAAAGAAAATTGGTATGCATCATCCACATCATGTCCTGATGATACATAAGCAGTTTAGAGATAGTACCACCTGTAGTTCAAAAGATAACCTAGACTTGTGTGCTAACCTCAGGAAGTCTCTTTTCCACTTTGTGTACATGCCGGCTTAGTGTGTTAAAGCTCTGGTTTATTGTATCAAGGGTAGTGTGGTTGATTCCCCACCTCTGGAAGTCATTCTGTAAAACAAATTGTAGCTCTGTTGATTTTTGTAATGTACTTACTAAATAGTTGCTGGGATTTTCCACAGTCAAATTCTGAATTTGATCTCTGTTGAAAAGTTACATCAATACAAAGTTGATTATGGTGACTTTTGTAAATTCTTACCATAGTATGTTTCTTTTGGTGGCTACTGTCACAGTGGCTGAGTGGAGCAGTGGTTGGAGCCATGGAATGTCAAACAGAATATTCCTGGTTTGATACTCACCTCTGTAAGTCAGGCATTAGAAATCTCTGTAGATCTGGTGATTTTTGTATTGTGATTACAGAATGGAGGCTGGGCTTTTCCCAATCAAATGCTGATTTGCATTTTTGTTGAAAGGTTACATGAATATAAAATTGATCATGGTAAAATCTGTGCTCGGTTGTAATTCCTCTAAGCTTGGTATGTCCCTTGGTTGACTAGCAATATTTTGACTGTGTGGTACAGCGGATAGCACACTGAACTGTGGAACGGAAAGTCGTGGGTTCAGATTCATCTGGGGGCAATGTTATCTATGCTTGCTCTGTGAGATCTTTAGGTTGTACAGTGGTTACCATGTTGGTGCTTAGTTGCTTGCAGCTATATTATTGTTATTATCATACTGGCTGTGAGTCTATGGCAGTCCTATGAACCGTACAAAGGAAAATAATGAAATTTGGCACACTGATAGGGGTGGGCATGAATTGCCCCTATACAAAATACTCTATACCGCCACACCCAATTCAAAAATTCACTTTTCTTTTGTGTGTATCTTATGTTTGTCCTAGAGATACCATTCTTTTTTGTCTGATTACTCTCCTCCTGATGATTAAACCCCTTACATTAAAACTCCACCCATTACAGTGGTCACCATCTTGCATTATGACATAAACAGTTTAAACTTTTCACGTCCTTCATACTTAGTCCAATTTGTCCATTGGCTCAAAATAATCTCCAGACCGAGCCGCACAGAACTAACCAGAAATAATTTTAATCTGAGCTACCGTTGAGAAATTATTCCAACGTGAAGTTAACGAGGTCGACATGAAAATGGATTTGAGGCTGTATATCGGCAAGGCTTTGTCCTATTGAAACAAAATTTGGTATGCTTCATCAGGACCTTGATCCGAGGTAACATGCAAAGTTTGGTTACAGCGCCACCTATGGGTCAGGAAATCTCAAAATTGGCTATTTTTGGGGGCCTGGGTAGCTCAGTATTGACGCTGACTACCACTCCTGAAGTCGCAAGTTCAAATCCAGGGCATGCTGAGTGACTTCAGCCAGGTCTCCTAAGCAATACAATTTTTGTTAGGGAGGGTAGCCAATTTTTGTACACGGGGTAACCTCCTCGTGGTCGCTATAATGTGGTTCACTCTCGGTGGGGCGCGTGGTGAGTTGTGCATGGATGCCAAGGAGAATAGTGTGAAGCCTCCACACATGCTATGTCTCCACGGTAACGCGCTCAACTAGCCATGTGATAAGATGTGTGGATTGAAGGTCTCAGATGCGGAGGCAACTGAGATTTGTCCTCTGCCACCCGGGTTGAGGTGAGTCACTACGCCACCACGAGAACTTAGAGCGCATTGGGAATTGGGCATTCCGAAAAGGGGAGAAAAAAAGGGCTATTTTTGCCTGTAACTAACATTATGAGTTTGGTGTATTTGGATTCCTTGGTTCATTATGATTTCAACAATACATATTTTTCCAACATCAGCCATATAACCTTTCCGCCATTTTGAATTTCATGAAAAGGTAATGTATATTTACTGTAAAATGTATATATAATGTATATTTTGTCCGATTTTTTTGTCCGATTTTGTCCGATTTTTTTTTTTTTATTTTATTTTTTTTCTGGACTCAAGATGGCGCCGAGTATGGCTGCTGCGTTACGAGCTCCGACACAACATTATAGTTTCTTGTTTGTTTTGTTTACAATTCTTATGTTTTTTGTCTTGGATGTTGTCTGCCTTATTGTCTACAATAAAACCACCAACTCTAGAAGCATGAGGCAGGGAATTAACATCATCATGGACTTTAAAGGGAATAAAAACTCTGCCGTGAACACTGCTGCCTCTCTCCCGGATGAGCTAAATACTTTTTATGCACATTTCGAGGGAAATAACACTGCCCTCGTGGAGAGAGCTCTCGCAGCCGAAGCTACAGAGGTTAGTTCACTCTCCGTCTCTGTAATCCTGTATCCTGATCCTTCCGACAGGTGAATATCCACAAAGCCGCGATCCAGACGGCATTCTGGGCCACGTCATCAGAGCGTGTGCGAACCAACTGGCTGGTGTTTTTACGGACATTTTCAACCTTTCCCTCTCCTTGTCTGTGGTCCCCACATGTTTTAAAATGTCCACCATTGTGCCTGTTCCAAAGCAATCCAAAATCACTTGCTTAATGACTGGCGTCCTGTTGCTCTGACCCCCATCATCAGCAAATGCTTTGAGAGACTAATCAGAGATTACATCTGCTCTGTGCTGCCTCCCTCACTGGACCCATTGCAGTTTGCTTACCACAGCAACCGCTCCACTGATGATGCCATTGCATCCACAATACACACTGCTCTCTCCCACCTGGAAAAAAGAACACTTATGTGAGAATGTTGTTTGTAGACTACAGCTCAGCATTCAACACCATAGTGCCCTCCAAGCTTGATGAGAAACTCCGGGCTCTGGGCTTAAACAGCTCACTGTGCAGCTGGATCCTGGACTTCCTGTCAAGCAGACGCCAGGTGGTTAGAATGGGCAGCAACATCCCCTCATCACTGATCCTCAACACTGGAGCCCCACAGGGCTGTGTTCTCAGCCCACTCCTGTATTCCCTGTACACACATGACTGTGTGGCAACACAGCTCCAATGCCATCATTAAGTTTGCTGATGATACGACGGTGGTAGGTCTGATCACTGACAATGATGAAACAGCCTACAGAGAGGAGGTTCACACTCTGACAAACTGGTGTCAGGAGCACAACCTCTCCCTCAATGTCAGTAAGACAAAGGAGCTTGTGGTGGACTTCAGAAGAAGAGAAAGAGAACACAGCTCCATCACCATCAATGGAGCACCGGTGGAGAAAGTCAGCAGCTTTAAGTTCCTGGTTGTCCACATCACTGAGGAACTCACATGGTCCATCCACACTGAGGCCGTTGTGAAGAAGGCTCATCAGCGCCTCTTCTTCCTGAGACGGCTGAGGAAGTTTGGAATGAACCACCACATCCTCACACGGTTCTACACCTGCACTGTAGAGAGCATCCTGACTGGCTGCATCTCTGCCTGGTACGGCAATAGCACCGCCCACAACCGCAAAGCCCTGCAAAGGGTGGTGCGAACTGCCAGACACATCATCGGAGGTGAGCGTCCCTCCCTCCAGGACATATATACCAGGCGGTGTGTGAAAAAAGCTCGGAGGATCATCAGAGACTCCAGCCACCTGAGCCATGGGCTGCTCTCACTGCTACCATCAGGCAGGCGGTATCGCAGCTTCAGGACCCGCACCAGCCGACTTCATGACAGCTTCTTCCCCCAAGCAATCAGACTTTTGAACTCTTGATCTCTCATGATCAAATACATCAGCACTGCACTTTATTATTCTTATTATCTCACTCCGGACTGTCATAAATTATATTCTCTCTTAACAACGCACTGGCAACTTACTATCAACCGACAGCCTGATTGTCAGTACAGTACAATACTACCTACTGTATATTTTATATATACTATATATACTATTTTTATTGTATAATGTGTATTCTATATTGTGTGTATTGTATACTGTACATTGTATGTTATTATTTGTATATTGTGTTGTGTGTATTTATGTGTATATAAGATTTTAAATTGTGTTGTGTAAATCTGATGTTTATTGTAAATTGGTATACAGGTGCATCTCAATAAATTAGAATGTCGTGGAAAAGTTCATTTATTTCAGTAATTCAACTCAAATTGTGAAACTCGTGTATTAAATAAATTCAATGCACACAGACTGAAGTAGTTTAAGTCTTTGGTTCTTTTAATTGTGATGATTTTGGCTCACCTTTAACAAAAACCCACCAATTCACTATCTCAAAAAATTAGAATACATCATAAGACCAATAAAAAAAACATTTTTAGTGAATTGTTGGCCTTCTGGAAAGTATGTTAATTTACTGTATATGTACTCAATACTTGGTAGGGGCTCCTTTTGCTTTAATTACTGCCTCAATTCGGCGTGGCATGGAGGTGATCAGTTTGTGGCACTGCTGAGGTGGTATGGAAGCCCAGGTTTCTTTGACAGTGGCCTTCAGCTCATCTGAATTTTTTGGTCTCTTGTTTCTCATTTTCCTCTTGACAATACCCCATAGATTCTCTATGGGGTTCAGGTTTGGTGAGTTTGCTGGCCAGTCAAGCACACCAACACCATGGTCATTTAACCAACTTTTGGTGCTTTTGGCAGTGTGGGCAGGTGCCAAATCCTGCTGGAAAATGAAATCAGCATCTTTAAAAAGCTGGTCAGCAGAAGGAAGCATGAAGTGCTCCAAAATTTATTGGTAAACGGGTGCAGTGACTTTGGTTTTCAAAAAACACAATGGACCAACACCAGCAGATGACATTGCACCCCAAATCATCACAGACTGTGGAAACTTAACACTGGACTTCAAGCAACTTGGGCTATGAGCTTCTCCACCCTTCCTCCAGACTCTAGGACCTTGGTTTCCAAATGAAATACAAAACTTGCTCTCATCTGAAAAGAGGACTTTGGAACACTGGGCAACAGTCCAGTTCTTCTTCTCCTTAGCCCAGGTAAGACGCCTCTGACATTGTCTGTGGTTCAGGAGTGGCTTAACAAGAGGAATACGACAACTGTAGCCAAATTCCTTGACATGTCTGTGTGTGGTGGCTCTTGATGCCTTGACCCCAGCCTCAGTCCATTCCTTGTGAAGTTCACCCAAATTCTTGAATCGATTTTGCTTGACAATCATAAGGCTGCGGTTCTCTCGGTTGGTTGTGCATCTTTTTCTTCCACACTTTTTCCTTCCACTCAACTTTCTGTTAACATGCTTGGATACAGCACTCTGTGAACAGCCAGCTTCTTTGGCAATGAATGTTTGTGGCTTACCCTCCTTGTGAAGGCTGTCAATGATTGTCTTCTGGACAACTGTCAGATCAGCAGTCATCCCCATGATTGTGTAGCCTAGTGAACCAAACTGAGAGACCATTTTGAAGGCTCAGGAAACCTTTGCAGGTGTTTTGAGTTGATTAGCTGATTGGCATGTCACCATATTCTAATTTTTTGAGATAGTGAATTGGTGGGTTTTTGTTAAATGTGAGCCAAAATCATCACAATTAACAGAACCAAAGACTTAAACTACTTCAGTCTGCGTGCATTGAATTTATTTAATACACGAGTTTCACAATTTGAGTTGAATTACTGAAATAAATTAACTTTTCCACGACATTCTAATTTATTGAGATGCACCTGTATGTCTCATCACTGTTGGGCCTCATGTGTTCAGATAGAAGACAAAGGCAGGCCTAACAGTCATAAAAACATAACTCAAGCCCCCACCTTCTAAGTCGTAAATTTTACTGATAAAAATCACGCCAAAATCAAACAAAGGGAGTCCAAAACAGACTACAGATCCATGAAGCCTTGCCCTCTAAAGTATCGAGCTCTCAACTCCTATTGGATGAGGCACACCACAGAACGTCCCTCAAACATGACATCATCAGGACTTCAAATAATTCTGAAATGCTTCTAGAGGCTTCCAGCGACTTAGTTCACCAAATACGGATGTAGCTTTTTGCTGCTCTCTGGTGCAACCTCGTGGCTTAAGGAAGTAATGTCCGACTTGAAACTGTAGCCATACAATCTCCATCTCACTGGACGAGTTGAGATTACTCTGGGTTCAACCAAACACTCTAACGGATCCGAAGGAGACCGCCGAGCAATTCGCATCTTCATCCGTTGGCCTACAGAAGTGAAGAGATTAAAGATTTCTCTTCCATCTTCAATCAAGTCGACATTTCTGAGTTCTCCGCCAGCCTGCCGAGAATCAACAGCCGTACCGCCCGCCGACAATCAACAGCCGTACCGCCCGCCGACAGAGCGAGGAAACGGCCTCCCATCATCACCCGAGCCTCAAGGAACCGGGTCAAAGTTAAAGGACGGAGGAAAACACATTCTACCTGTGTCCTCATGCGATTCAAGTAAGAGGTTTATGTCTGGGCAGAGATAGAATATTATAGCGTGTTATTCTTGTGTTTCAAGG
The DNA here is from genome assembly GCF_019703515.2 of Myxocyprinus asiaticus. Classification (NCBI taxonomy): domain Eukaryota; kingdom Metazoa; phylum Chordata; class Actinopteri; order Cypriniformes; family Catostomidae; genus Myxocyprinus; species Myxocyprinus asiaticus. Next base: position 5,205,747 of record NC_059386.1, read on the forward strand.
TTTTTGCTTGTATAGTTTACGGACCGCCATGTCCGCTCATTATTAATACTCAGGGTATTAATTATCACAAATTTGTTTTGCTGTATTGTGGTCCAACCAAATTGGATTGTTGTGCATTTTCACCATCGCGGGTGAGACAGCAACTGAGTTCATCCATTAGAGTCAAATAACACAGGACTTTTACGAGCCCTGCTCGTAAAACCGCGTCTCTGAGTGATGAACATGGCTGCTTCATCTCCAGCTATCGTGAAATCAGCTTTCGGGCTGTCACTTAATAATCTCTCTCTCTCTCTCACTAACCACACTGACACACACACACTGTCACACACACAACTTATGTGTTATAGGATTATTTTATTTCCATATCTAATCATATCACTGTTTAGTTTGTAGTTGTAAGTCGGAAGTTTATTGACTGCATTGTACTAATTATTAATTGATATTACTGCATAAATAAACTTTGTTTATATTACAAAGAGAAGTGTTTTGGTTTGTTTTGCATACGCCTGTGTCATGCTGACGGGATGTCAGTGCTCGGATTCAAACCTTCATTCATTGTTTTTTTTTTCCACGAAAATCGATATTCTTCGGATGTCGATTTTCCTAAGAAAACAATCTAATATTGAGACTGTTTTAATATTCGGTTATTAGTCCCTGATTCCAGGGTGGTGCCCCGTCAATGTTAATCCTTATTAATATTCTATTGATTTCTGATAATTGATAATTATCTTTGATTGAATTTGAATGATCAATAAGCTAGTGTTAATTTTAATGTTTCATCGATGTTAACAATTAACGATTATCTTTGATAAGTGTTGATTTTAAAGGATTAAAAAAAGCTAACATTGATTCTCATCAATGTTCTATTGATTTTAATAATTAATAATTATCTTTGATAATTATTAATTATTGCTAATAACCAAACTTGCTCCTAAACATAGCACACTACATTTACTGGAGTCCTATACGAGGTTTTAATGAGTTAGATCCAATTAATTAATTAAAATATTGATTAATAACTACAGAAATAATTATTAATTATTTCTGATAGTAACACTGATCTAAACAACCAGTAAAGCCCAACATCACTGTCACGACTACTATGTTGCTCGGAACTGCACCCAAGAATTTCACACACTATTGCACTGTGTGATTTTGATTTGATTTGATTTGAAAATTGGAAGGGGTCTTCAACATCATGTCCTGAGGGTACCTAAGCAGTTTGGAGACAATGCCAAATAGTGGTCAAAATGCTTAGTCAATTAAAAAAAGTTTAATGTATCATTGCTTCCTTATTCTAAATCTTCTGAAATTGGCAGAGATACATTTCTAAATGTATTTATTATATTATTTTTTATTATTTAAATCCTGCTGCTCTCAGCTTGGAATGTGTCTTTGGTTTATTTGAGCTGTGTCAACTGAATGGTCCAGTGATTAACACATTAAAACACAAGTCAAAATGTTGTGAGTTCAAGTCCAGGTTAGAGCAGTTTTAAAATGTGTATTTCTGTTGATCTCTGAGTCTTCATATTGTGCTTACTACAATGCGACTATATTTTATTGCGTAATAACCTGTAACAATACACATAATTGGCCAAACAGATAATTCAAATAAAGAAGGTACACTCTCTGGGTGATGACTGATCATCAATGATGACACTTGGTGTTAACACACAGAGTCTACTTAAGGACAGAGGTGGGTAGAGTAGCCAAAAACTGTACTCAAGTAAAAGTACAATTACTTTAAAAAAAAATTACTCAAGTAGAATTAAAAGTACTAACATAAATAATTATTTGATTTAAGAGTAAGAAAGTATCCAATTAAAAGAGTACTCAAGTAGTGAGTAACTGGTTACTTTAACAAATGACATAATAGATGTTAACTCCCCTATATTCCATTACATAATACACATTTAACATGTATTACAAAATTATTATTAATGGAAATTATTTCATCATTCACCACCATATTGTTCCAAACCCGTATGACTTTCTTCCATGCAACACAATAAGGAGATATTAGATGAAATGTTTGCCTGAGTCACTATTCCATATTTTGTCTCTCCATATTTTGAAAGTGAATGGTGACCGAGACTGTCAGTCCCTAACATTCTGTCTAACATATTTTGTGTTCCACATAATACAAAGGGTCACCCGGGTATGGAACAATATGAGGGTAGGAAAATTATGACAAAATATTAAATTATGGTTGAGCTTAAAGGGATAGTTCACCCAAAAATTAGATATGGATGACTTTTAGAAGAATATTTTAGCTCTGTAGGTCAAAATGTTGATGCTCCAAAAAGCAAATAAAGGCAGCATAAAAGTAATGCATAAGACTCCAGTAGTTAAATCCATATCTTCAGAAGTGATATGATAGGTGTGGGTGAGAAACAGATCAATATTTGTAATTTTTTGCTAGACATTCTTCTCCCTGCTCCCTTCTTCCTACCAGTAACTTGGTATTGGAGGAGGAAGTGTGGGCTAGGATTCTAAAAAATGTCAAGTCTGCATCTAGAGATGCAAGAGTTCGCCTTATGCAATTTAAGATTTTACATAGATTCTATTGGACCCCCTCTAGATTATATAGGCTTGGTCTTAAAGACACACCACCTACTGGTGATGCAAATCAGAAGATGGAGACACAATCCATGTTTTTTGGGGGTGTGCTAAGATTCAAGAATTTTGGTTGAAAGTTCAGAGTTGTATGTGTGATGTTTTGAGCACTCAAATTTTACTTTGTCCCAGACTCTGTATTTTGGGTGATGGGTCGGTCATAAATTTGGGGGATAATCACATTAAAAATTGGGTTCTGACCAGTCTCATGATCAGCAGACAAATAATTTTAAGGGGATGGAAGTTGGATGGAGCGCCCTCTTTTTCGGAGTGGTGTGTGGAAATGGGGAGGGTGGCTGCTTTCGAGGAAGTGGTAAGTAGAAGGCTGGGGTTTTGGGACCTATTTGTTAAAAAATGGGGCAATTATTTAGTTTTTTGGGGGGACTCTCGGGGAGGGGATATGGAGAGTGTAGTTTAATTTAATTATGTATGTTTATTATATTTTCTTTTTTGTTTTTTGGTTGTGTGTGTGTTATTATGTGGGACCACAGGGGTGTTCGTTGGTGGTGAGGGTGGGGTTGTTGAATGGGGAGGAATATTAGTGGGGTTTAAATGTGAAATGTTAATTCATTGTATATGTGTTGGATTTTTTTTTGTGAAGTATTTATGAATCAATAAAAAATGTTAATTACAAAAAAAAAAGTGCATATGTGACGTTGTTTCTGCGACAACCCCAGAGTTCCGACACTCGGTGTATACGTCAGCGTCCGAATTCACTCACTCATTTCGTTCAATCACTGCTGAGATATAGTGCACTAACTGCCATTCACTATATAGGAATTAGAGAATGAGTGAATGAGTGAACAATTTCAGACACAGCCGCTCTTTTAGCCATACGATCGCCTCGCACCTCTCACACGCGTGCCTGCCGCCCCTCACTGTGCATGTGCAGAAATGCTGTCTGTTCACGCTCCAGCTGTCAATCACACGAACGGCAGAGCAAAAGGCATTTACACTTAACTTGGATGTTTACATGGATTTATACAGTTAATTCGCCCGAAGTAGCTCCAATAGTTTCCAATAAATGTGTAAATACTGTTCATGACATGCGGGATGCGGGACAAAGCGCACTGATATATTGCTGCACTGATTAAAAATGTACACTTAAAAATGGATGTCATAAGAGCCCAGTTACATTATCACCCGAAAATTACATCACATTACACAGAAAAGCCCGCGTTAGCATTAGAGCCAAATCTTACCTCGACGTGCTGCCTGAAGTTGAAGCTGTGATTTTAATCTTGAAATATCAGCTTGTCTTCTGTTAAATGAAGGCACAGCATGACGAAACTATTCTTTTTTTTCCACTGTGCGAAGCGAAGAAAATGTTTCACTTTGAAGAGTTTGATGCTGCAGCAGTGATAACATGAGTGACAGTCTGTGTCAGCGTTCGCAGCTGTGTGAACTTCCACTCTCGTAAAAGTCCCATTCAATAATCTCTGAATAAATTACACATTAACTGAAATTAAACCCAGTAATGTAATGACAGGAACGCCAGTCACTGTAAAGAAGTAAAAGTAAAAAATAATTCATTAGAAATGTTCTTGAGTGAGAGTAAAAAGTACCCACTTTTAAACCTACTCTAAAAGTAAAATATTTTTCAAAAAGTTACTCAAGTAAATGTAATGGAGTAAATGTAGCGTGTTACTACCCACCTCTGCTTAAGGAAAGAGGGAGGTACAACAAGAGCAAGAAAACGATCAAACCAGCAAACACTGCAACAATTGAATCTATCTTATTTTCACACAGTCTTAGATGTACATCAACTGCAACTAAAATATGCTCTTGAACAACAAATTAAATGTCTCAATATCTCATGGGAGAACACTTGAAAATACTCAAAATACAACACTGCCATGTTCTATTATTATAAGTTTTTTTTATATGTGTGCAAAAGTTAATAGAGCTTTAGCTCCATTTAGTGTTGCTGATTTTGTGTTACCATTTTTTTTTTGTGTACACCATTATGGTGATTAGTGTTTTTTGGTTAGGCACTTGAACCTTCCTTAATGAATAAGTTATTTTCTAGTTGGTGCAATAATGTTTTAACAAAACATGTTCAGTTGCACGGTGATGGGAGAGAAAATAATGAGTGGAAAGCAGGTTATTCACATTGTGAGAAGTGCTTAAAAGACGTGTGATGCTTTGATCACATTGGATGAAATTTAATTGTACAAATCAGTGATACATTGATCATAGCAAAATATGCTGTTCATTTGGAAGAGGAGTTACTGCAATAGTTATTTGACAAGTTGAGCAGATACTGCCTCTGAAGGATGCAACAACCTCTTATAAGTAAAAAAAAAAACTTTTGCAGAGTTATTCACACAGACTCTTTCCTCTGAGGGGGCCACGTAAAAGCAAAGAGTAATGATTTTCCTCTGTTACCATGTGCTTCATGGACTACTGTTGTACACCATCTTCATGTTCACATGTATGACTGCACTGACCTTTCACAGACAAGAATATTCTGACAAATATTCCCACTACTCTAAAGTCCAAGTTACCAACACTTCTGCCTAGATAAGCCTGTGTCAATGCATATATGCAGGAATTACTTACAGTAGAGGACATTAGGAATGGGCGGATCGATCCTAAAGTATTGATACTTCCGATACTGATGTTGTATCAAAAATATCGATCCTCACACAAAAATATTGATTCTAAAAATTCTTTTTTTTTTTTTTAACTAGGGATATTATCATTTGGTTACCATGAACATGAAAAATAATCTTCAAAGTGAAATAAAAATGGATTAGGCTATATTAGCAAATACTTGTGCAGGATGGGAACTATTTGTTCTTCCGCTCATTTTAACATGCATGCTGAAAGACACAAGCAGACTAGCGCTTGCACCGTCACAAGTCTCATTCAAACAAGAGGGATTAGTGCCTTGTAGTGGTAATGATAGAAAATCAGAGAAACAGCTTCTGGATAGTAGTGTATGTCATATGCCCACCTATTTTTTTTTTTCGGATTTTACGTATGCCCACCTGAAAAAAGTGATGATACGTATGGCCACCAGAACAACGAGTAGGTTTTTGACCCGGAACTTTTCAATCAACTAACGTGATGCCGCTGCACCTTTGAGTGAATTGTGTATATACAGTATATGTATATATACAACGCCAATTCCAAAAAAGTTGGGACAGTATAAAAAATGCTAATAAAAACAAAAAGGAATGATTTGTAAATTATATTCACCCTTTGCTATATTGGAAGCACTACAACTACATATTATATGATTTTTTTTCCTTGTGAATGTCTTTGTTTTTTGAAAATGTATAGTAATTTCAAATCAGATGATTGCAACATGCTCCAAAAAAGTTGGGACAGTTGAGTGTTTACCACTGTGAAAAATCACCATTTCTTCTAGTAACACTTATTAAGCATTTGGGCACTGAAGACACACTGAAGTTTAGAAAGTGGAATTTTCCCCCAATCATCCATTATGTAGGTCTTTAGCTGCACAATTGTACAGGGTCTTCGTTGCCATATGGTGTGCTTCATAATGCACCACACATTCTCAATTGGAGAAGGTCAGGACTGCAGGCAGGCTAATCTTGCACCCACACTCTCTGCTTACACAGCCATGCACTTGAAATCTGGGCAGTATTTGGTTTGAAATTGTCCTGCTGGAAAATGCAGGGACGTCCCTGGAAAAGATGGTGCTGGATGGCAGTACATGTTGCTCCAAAATCTGTACATATCTGTCTGCATTCATGGTGTTGTCACAGATGTGTGAGTTACCCATGCCATGGGCACTGACACACCCCTGGCACACCCCAGGTACTGGCTTTCGGACCTGACACTAATAACAGTTTGGATGGCCCTTTTCCTCTTTGGCCCGTTTAACCCGATGGCTTTGTTTTTCAAAAACGTTTTTGAAATGTGGACTCTTCAGACCAAAAAACACAGTTTCACTGTTCTACTTTCCATCTAAGATGAGACCGAGCCCAGAGAAGTCGGCAGCGCTTCTGGACAGTATTGATGTAGGGCTTCTGCTTTGCAAAGTAAAGTCTTAACTTGCATCTGTGGATGCAGTGATATACTTATAAATAATATAGCATTGTTAAATATCCATCTAAAACCATTTATATATAACTCTCACCACAAACCCAAATTATTTAGGGATTCTTAAAACAGTTCTGTGCCCAGGGTCCAACATTTGGTGCTACACCCCTGTCACTAAATTATACTTCCACTGTAATTCTGGATTTCATTTGATAATTTGACTTTTATGAAATCTCAGTTAGATATACCAGAAATCACCCCTGTGGACCCTTTTCATCTCACTGTGTTGTGATTGTTCTATTGAACAATGCATTTCACAGAAGATGGTCATATTAATTTATAGCAAGGTTCAAGTGTCTAACCAAAAAAACAATAATCACCATAATGGTGACTTCTATGAATGAAACAACATAATGACACCAGCAACACTAAATAGAGACAAACCTCTATTAATTCTTAGTAAATAACTTTTGCACACATGAAAAACAAAAATCCTCACAACAAATTGAAACGTTGTCTAATAACATATTGTATTTGCAGTTGATGTACATCTAAGGCTGTGTGACAGTAAGACAGATTCAACTGTTGCTGATTTGTTCTCATTTTCTTTTTCTTGATGTCCCTCTGTCTTTTCTTCAGTAGACTCTGCTTGTTAACACCAGGTGTCATCACTAATGATCAACCATCACTCAGAGAGTGTACCTACATTATTTAATTAATTGTTTGGCCAAATCAACATTCAGTACTTCAAAGTGTAGACTCAAAGTGCTCAGTGTTAGTTTTAAACACCTTCGGGTGGAACCGAAATGAACACTAAGGAATGTATATTCAACATCTGGGATTGTGTGGTGCAGAGCTGGGCTTTAGTTCAAAAGTCAGGATGAACCCTGGTTTGATACCCATCTCAGCTGGTTTAAACATTGTGCTTCTGTTGTGCCAGAGCTCTTTGCATTGTGTATGGCTTTAGGGCATTGTCCTGATCATTGCTTCTTGCAGCTGTATATCCCCTGTTGTATCTGTTAGTTAGGGGCCAAGCACCGAAGGTTGTGAGTTTGTCTCCCAGGGTGAACAGTGTGAGACTTGATGTTATATTGATCTGGAGATCTTTGTATTGTGTTTACTCAATAGTTGCAGGTTTTTATCACAGATCATTTCTGTTTGCAGGTATACTTCTTGTTCTTCTTTGTCTTAGTGTTCTTCTTCTGATTTATATATATATATATATATATATATATATCTCTTTTGAAAGGATTGAGAAGTTTGGATACAGCATCACATGAAGTTTAAAAGAACATGGTCTGTTTAGCATGGTTATCATGCTACATGCTATGACAGCTTAGCATGCTAACTATTGGGTTTTCTGTCTTAAGGCTATTTGATCACAATACTATCTGTATTAATCGGTTAGCATGCTAATCAGTTAAATACATCATGACCAGTCTGTTCCTTCTTTCTGCTGTGTTTGATATCAGCCATAACAAGCTTGGTATGTTTCTTCAGAAATTGTAAGATCTGTGGTCCAGTGGTATGGTGCATTATACCTGTGTGTTGTGGAGAGCAAAAGTTGTTGGTTCAGTTCCCGCTTGGGACAACTGGAAGTTCAGTAGTTATAGAAATATTCAAACCAGTCCATTTGGCACCAACAATTATGCCATGGTCCAAATCACTGAGATCACATTCTGATGGTTGATGTGAATATTAACTGAAGCTCCTGACCTGTATCTGTGTGATTTTATGCACTGCACTGCTGCCACACAATTGGCTGATTAGATAATCATATGGATGTTTGTTGGTGCCAGACCGGCTGGTTTGAGTATTTCTGTAACTGCTGATCTCCTGGGATTTTCATGCACAACAGTCTCTAGGATTTACTCCAAATGGTGCCAAAAACAAAAAAACATCCAGTGAGCGGCAATTCTGCGGACGGAAACGCCTTGTTGATGAGAGGTCAACAGTGAATGGCCAGACTGGTTCAAACTGACAAAGTCTGCGGTAACTCAGATAACCGCTCAGTACAATTGTTGTGAGAAGAATAGCATTCTGAGATGCAGGTTGGCGCCGTTTTGGCGGCATGAGGGGAACCTACACAATATTAGGCAGGTTATTTTAATGTTGTGGCTGATCAGTATATGTGTTTTGTAAAACATGTGGCCCAGTGGTCAGCACACCATGCCTTTGCGCTCTGGAGATCAGACGTTTGCTGGTTTGAGACCAGCTTGGGGCAAATATTTGCAAAATACATTATGACCGGTCTTTTATTTCTTTCTGCTGTGTTTGATATCAGCCATATCGGCTCTCCACCATTTTGAATACTTTTTTTATTAAAAACCTGCTGACTCTCAGCTTGGTATGTCTCTTTAGCACCTGTGAAAATTTTCTGTCACTTTTTTGGTGACTTGGTAGTGTGTTGTTGCTTTGTATGTCATAGTCATGCAATGTGTCGTGCTTACTATGGTATAATGCTTGCCATATCTGAGATTTTTGAATTCTGTTTACTGAATAGTTGCTAGGCTTTTCCCCAAACAAATCTTTATTGTCCCCTTTGTTGAAAAGTTACATGAATATAAAGTTGATCATGGTAACAGCTGTGCTTGACAGTGATTCCTCTAAGCTTGGTATGTCACGTTTTTGACTGGTAACTCTGTGGCTGTGTAGTGTAGTGCATAGCACACTGAACTCTAGAATGGAAAGTCATGGGGTCAAATCTGTCCTGGGGTGATGCGATCTGTGTTTGCTCTGTGAGATGTTTAATGTTGTGCAGTTGGTGCTTGGCCCTGTAATGGCTGGTTGCAGCTGTATTTAGCAATATTCAAATTTTGCTCACAAATTGAATTTGCAACTTGAATGGAAACATAACTTATGTTGCTTAATTAAATATCACCAAAAATGCAAAATCATTGCAAAGATATTGTGAGTCCCCTACATGGCTACTTTTGAACAGCTGTCAATGGAGAAAGGTGCTTTTTGGTAGCAAAATGGTGTACAGTAGTTAGCACATCTACCAGCAGAGGCTAACTGCTCATGCTAACCAGCCAAACCTGAACCCCCTTGGTTTAAAGTCCCAAAAATCATCATTCTGCCTGACATAAAGACATCAACAACCTCCAGCCACTTAAATCAAACTATCCCAGCATTCCAGGTACATTTTAATGTAATCACAGTCAGTTGACTGAAAATCTGATTCATCGTTCCACCTACTGGCAGAGTTTGTGTCCACTGCCGTACATTGGGTCTAAGCCCCAGGTGTTGGCCCGCACAGCCAATGATATTGCTCTGACTGCAGAACCGTGTTTGATCCCCTTGGTAGGCAGGCAGATGGCCATCTTTGTGTAGTGATGGCTCTTATTAGCCATATGTTCCAATAGAAGAGCAGATGGCCTGGAGATTAATGTTTTAAGCAGGTATGCAATGACTCTATCTGAGGCAGAGTTCCCCAATGTGTCACCAATGGTGTCTCCAATGTCTATACCTTGACTATTTCAGGGGTCTTCAACCTTTTTCAGGCCAAGGACCCCTTGGTGAAAAAAGAGAAGGGACCCCCTATTACATATTGTGTAAAAGGTTTCACTCTGGAGCAAATGAAAGCGATTTTGTTTCCATTTTCTATTTTACAATCTATATTACAATCTTTTAGAAGTATGACATTCAAAAATGGGAAATATTACTCTCAGTCACTATTGACTTTCACTGCTTTTTTTTTTTTTTTTTTTTTTTAAATCAATGAAAGTGAATGGTGACTGAGACTTACAATCTGCCTAATATCACCTTTAGTGTTCCAGTAAAGAATATGGTTTCGAAAGAGTCAATGATGACAGGATTTTCATTTGTGAGCGAACTATTCCTTTAATACATTTTAATGTGGGAGGGACAATGAAATATTTAGTTGGACTTTAGTTTCTTAACTTTAGCTTTGGTTGAAGTTAACTTAATAATGGATGTTTGTTTTGATGCATATTTTAATTTTTTAACAAAAATTTGTTTGAGCTCAAACAACAATTGCCAGACCCCCTGCAGTACAGCCACGGACAACCTATTGAAGACCCCTGGTCAACTTCATTTATTAGCTTTGTTGATGCCATCTTTGAAGTTTCACAGTATGACTGACTATACTGGTGTGTTTTTGAAATCACAGCATTGTAAAGGTTAGTGATGGCTTATGCAGAGAACACATCTGTAAATTTGACTGAGCTTAGGATGATAGATATACAGCTACTGTACAGGAAGTGCATAGCCCTTTTGACACAGAGGTACCGAGAGGTTGTTACTTTCTGCTCATGCTAATGTTTTGTATCCAGGGAAGTGCTGACATGAGATATGCTTCAGTCAGTGCATTGAATACAAAAGCAAACATGCAAGAAAAAGCATTGCCACCCCATCTGCTACCTCAGCGTTTGGTATCCCAATGTATAAAATATAAATGTAAGTGTTTTTTAGTTCATGCTGACGATATATAAGAGTTTATATACTGTATGTCAAACTGTCTCAACTCTAATTGAACGCATAAATGACTACAGTGATCCTTGACTATTGTGGTCGATCGCGTGATTGATTACAGTAGTGGCCAGTGGTGGAAAGAAAACTTTTTTACTTAAGTACTGCTACTGAAGGAATAATTCACTTGAGTAAAAGTAGAAGTACTGAGAAACATTATGACTCAAGTAAGAGTAAATAAGTAATTTGTCAAAAAACTACTGAAAGTAATTACGCTCCATTTTTAGAACACAAACACATTTTTGTTCTTGAAAGAAACTGATGCTTCCTTTCACCAAGGATGCATTAAATTGATCAAAAATACTGCCAAAATCATTAATAGCAAATTATTATTACGATTTGAAATTGTTTTAAGTGGTATTAATTTATTTTTTTGATGCCGTGATGGCAATCATATACTGTGTCACCTGTTCCTTACAAAAGCATTCTAAAGTGCTAATTTGGTACTCAAGGAAATGTTATTATTATTAGAACATTTGAAAATGGTTGCGCTATGAGCAGAAATCACAATACAGTGGATTTTTTCCCCATTTGCTGAAGTATTGAGTTCTTACAAATTGCTTTATACCTGCAAGTCAAATTTTGGTTTTAAAAATAGGCAAAAAGAAACACATTTCTCCTGAAATTATATTTTCTCTTAAAGTCTATTGTTTTAGAGAGATGAAGGCTATTACATGCATTACTGTTTTGAAAAAAGAATCTCTAACCAGGATAGAGAGGGAAGTGGACGGCCAAATGCACAACAAAAAGACAAGTAAATCACAGTCTCTAGTTTGAAAAACAGACTCCACACAGGTCCTAAACTAGCAGCTTCTAAATGCCAAAGACCTGCATTGCTGCAAGAGGATTCTTGGACAAACAGAAAATTTTAAGAATACAACATTTATTTAAATAGAAATAGCCATTTGTAACATTCAAAATGTCTCTTAATCGTCTCTAAACTACATAATGTGCATTGTGACTGAAACACATTCCTATTTCAGGATTATTCTCATTCACGTATGTCCAAGTATTTTGACTATTAAGTTAACATACTGTACAAAACTAATATAATGCAATACCATAGAGGAGGATATGTATCCTCTATGATATTGCATCAATTATCCAGATATGGAATGAGATTGTTAAGCAACTCCTACATGCCAACTGAATAAAATAAGGCAAAAATAAACATTTCGCACAGTGTTTAGTGAGAGATATGATTGATTCAAACACTAAAAGTGGTTGTTCTGTATATGTATTATTGTATTACAATTGTAATAATAAAGTCTTAATTAACATTGTGGTTATTTAACATATAGAGATATTATTATTAAGTAAATTGTAGCATTTGGTTACATTATGTTTTGTGATTTCTCATACCTTCTTTATATAACATCCATCCCTTGCACACTTTTGGCCTCTAGCGTGTGAGGCTTTTCAGACTGATAATATAAAATATTCAGACAGCAGCACAGGGCAGGGAAGTACCACACCGTGAGCGAGAGTGTTACCCGTTAGGCCAGTTTATTTTAAACAAGAGGGGTGAACGGTTACTTAAATCAACACGGGTACAATACTGAACTGATGCGGATTGATAGAAGTGGATGTCAGTGAGCACGATGGTGCGAGGAACCGGATGGTGGAGAAAAAAATTATGTTCAGTGAAAAGTCAAAAGAAGGTCACAATGTATGTAAATGTAACTATATCAGATATTATTAATAAAACACGGGAACCTGATGCGTGGGCATTTTTTGCCTCCATAGTTTGAATTTCTGGGATATTTTTGTCAATTTTCAAAATCAAATCAGATCCCTTTATTGTTACTCAACAATATACACGAGTGCAACAGTGGGTGAAAGTCTTGGGTGCAGTTCCAAGCAACATAGCAGTATGACAATTACAATAAACATCTGATTTACACATAACGCAGTTTACACATCTTGTTGCAATATACAATATACACCTAATAATATACAATATACAGTACACACAAAATAAGAAGACTGTATACATACTGTATACTATATAAAAATACACTGTACACCCCCCCCCCCATGTAATCAGTGGTGACATTTGGTGGCATTTTTGCCCCAAGTCCCCATTAATTTCAGACACTATTGGCATTGTATCTTTCTAAGGTATTTAAAAGTAAACAAGCTATCCTCACATATATATCAAACTACATTGTGTTAATGTTTAACACAGTTAAAACACTGCCTACCTTAAAAACAAGTGAAGTTTTATCAGTGGTTGAATGTCTTCAGACGGTTCCCTCATAGCTGAATGAACGACTCCTTTCCAGAATAAAATTAAAAATGCAGAAAATCACAGTATTACAGTTCTTGTATAGTGACAGGGCAGAAAGTCTTGAAGAAGCTAGAGAAGAGAGGACATCAGCGGCAGTTTATGCAAGCTGCTGTGCTCATGATTCTGTGCCCTGCGGGCTTCCTTCGTGCCACGCACAGCACATTTTAGTTTATAAACAGATTTAGGGCTTATAACTGTCTTCTTCCCAAAAATTCAGAAATAGTATGTATTTCTTTTGTACTTTGTAATTGTGGTGAAAAATATCTGTAGCGAAATTGAAAACTTTATTTTTATTCCCCTCAATAAAAGTACTATTATTTATTTATACTTGAAGTAGAAAAATGAGAAAAATGCACTCAAGTACTGTAACGAGAGTAGTTTTCATTACTTTCCACCTCTGGTAGTGGCCAATCACATTTCTTCCTCAACCACGATAATAATGACAACATGGAGAGATACATGGAAAAATAGAGGTAAAAAGAGAATTTCCCAGTTATTTCCAGGTCTTCTCTGAATAATTATTAGAAATTATCCATTAATACAGATACAATGTCAGACTTGACCTGTAATTACAATTATCTGTGCATTTTATTTTTATAGACCTTACTTTGATTAAATGTGCACTTTCAGATGGCTTATACTGTATAAACTGTGACAAAGGTGATACAGAACTTTGAGTAACATGGTCTATGCATGCACTCTACATCCAGGGTACATCAAGGTTTAACAATTCAAAATCATTTTTGCCAACCGATTGGTGACTTCTAGTCCAATCCAGATCCAAATTAGTTTTACAGCCCTGCTCTACATAACCTGTCATTATTAATCATCACATAGTTTGTTTCTCTCTTCATACTGTGTTTCTGCCTTTCCCAGCTCCTAAACCAGATGCTTAATAAGTGTTGTGGCAGGTGAGCAAGAGACAGACACAGTGGGTGTGGTGTCAGGCCTTGCAGAGGCATTTATTTGAAATAATAATAACAGAAAAGGAGGAATTAACGTGTCCATTGAAGAAAATGTCCAAAATAAATGGGAATCTTGCATCATCATGGTGAATGGGGTTATGTGAAGGAGGAGCGTTCATGTGAGGGTAAAATCCAGGTATAATGGGCGAGGTTTGGCAGCTGTACGCGCTCACCTCCTTGGTCCGTGGTGCAAGGGGCAGCGGCTTCTTCAGCGGCCTGGCTTCCCTGAGCCGTGCCGTGTGAAAGAAATGGCAGCCTGGCCTGTAGGCTGCGATGTGTGCTCCAGTCCTGGGTGTGGGTCCGGTGACATATCTAATTCGCGCTGGACCCTTCCCGCTCTGTTCCTTGACCTGTGAGGATGCCAGTGTGTACACACAAGGAGACAGAAGGTGGCTCCCAGACAAGAGGCGTGCTCTACGTTTTAATGGCAGCAGTGATGAAGCTCTCTCTATTCACCTCAGGTGCGCCTCATCATCCGCTGTCCAAATGAGGCTTATTACATTTCTCCCCTTCTCTCTCTTGCCCACTACCTTTGTGAGCCTGTCTGAAGGATGACATTCAGAGGCAGAGCGATGATAATGAGAGGGAGGGGCGGGTCATTCCACCACATCCCCCCACATCGCCCCGACGGCATTTCCTCTCACTCTACTATCCATTTCTTTGGAGTCCAGAGCTGAAGATGCACCCTCCTTAGCCATCTACCCGGGAATGCTACTTCCTCAACCAGACCCTACGGTCAGAGTGGGTGTGTAAGGGATAAACATGACAGCCTCAACCAAATGCAGGGTAAATGCTTACAAAGTCCAACCTACCATTTTGGCAGTTGGGAGGCTGTCATTTGATATACTGCTTTAACAAATCCATTCATTTTTCACATACATGGGTTTTTGGACATTATTCCTTCAAAGATTAAAGATTAGTTATTTTGAATAACTGTCAACATGAACACATCTGTGGGTCATTTTGCTACATTTTAATATAATTGTTGTTATATGTTACTTTGTTATCACTTTACAATATGTTTCTACTCATTAACATTAGTAAATGCATTCTTACATTTACTGTGCATTTTCACATTGAGAATCAATGGGTTCATCCAAAAGCTGAAAATGTTAAATGGAGTTAGGGTGAAAATAAGGGGCATTTCCAACTGTTCTGAGACCAGTGCAGACAGACAGCACACTGGAGGTTAAGTCATTCACTAAATAGGCAGCAATGTACCATCCTATAGCTCTTTATGCAGCTAAGTGCATTCACTCCTAAAATCCAACAAAAAGTTCAGTTTCAGGCTGCAGATGATGTTTGGACCACTCAACATGTTTGGCAGACATGGGACAATAGTAATCAGTACATACTGTATTCAACAGAGGAAGTTTTCAGTTCTGAAAGTTACAGTATGCTTTCATTGTATAATGAAATCTTATCTTAAAAGATAAAGGAAATTAGTCATCAAATGACTGGGTGGCTTAGTAGGTAGCACTGTTGCCTCACAGCAAGAAAGTTCCTAGTTTGAGTCCTGACTCACCCAGGGCCTTTCTGTGTGGAGTTTGAATGTTCTTCCTGTGTTTGTGTGGGTTTCCTTGGGCTCTCCAGAGTCCCAAAATATGCAGGTTATGTGAAACTCTAAACTGCCTCTGAATGTGAGTGTGAGCCCTGTGATGGACTAGCCACCTGTCCAGGGTGTTTCCCTGCCTTTGGCCCAAGACAGCTTGGATAGGCTCCAGTACTACCTGCAGCCTTACATAGGACAAGCCGCTATAGAGGATGGATGGAATGACCCCTGCATTAAACCTGGCCCCAACACAAAACCAGTCTGTTGTGTAACATAGGGCTTGGATTGCACTCTATTGAGTGGGTTCATTGCTGAGAAAAGATGCCATAAAAAATTGTGTCTGGGTTTACAATGTCCATGTAGTTTGTTAGCACCCTGTGATGCCTTCAACACCATGTCTATGATAAACATGTGTGAAAGTGTGTGTTTTTTTTTTAAGAGGTTTTGGTGTATGGGACCAGCCCGATACGCATTGTATTGTATTGTTAATAGAACTGTCATGTGTCTGACTGCAAGTGCTGCAATCGCTTTCTGCATGTGTCAGTCAATTGCACAGTCCCTCTCACACTGCAGAGATGCCTGTTAGTGGGAGTAAGTCATGACAGCACCGTTACACCTCCCCAGGAACAGGTGAACCCTTATCCCCCCCACACACACTCAGAAGGTCATTAGTTCCAAACCATGCTACCGCACTGTCCTACTCAGCATCCTTTGGGGGAGCAGTGCAAAGCAGAACTGGCAAGGAGACGAGGAGGACATTTGTTAAAAGGAAGGAGACAGATAATCACAAAGGCCACTTGAGTGCAAACGCGACAGCGAGAATTCCCACTGTAAGTGTTTGAAAAGAAAAAGCTATAAAAAGCCACAGCAGAAGCAGCTCTCCTGTCAGCAGTATGATAAAAACGTTAGTGGGATTAAACTCCACATACTCTTCCAGTCATTTCAGTGACAATAGAGTCTCTGTCGAGAGGAGTGACTCTGTATTGTGGCCATTTCCAAGTCTGTCGAGTCACACTTGCTAAAGCCGACAACTAAAAACCCAAACAAATCACTGACAAAAGCTGATAAGGTTTTGTGTGAATTTCTAACCCTTTTATTTCTTCTATTTTAGGGATGCTTATTTAAAATGCATTAGCCTGTGGAAGGCACATAAAATATGCATCCTTTGGACTTTTCACCTTTCTGAATTTATTTCTTGTATAAATCAAAGGGAAATTGAGTCTTTTATGGGTAAAATCTCATCCATGTTTCATGAGATGCCAGTAGCAAGACCTAGATAATAGAATCCCTATCACAAGCACTTTGTGTTCGCCTCTACCTTTCCACAGACTCCATTACATATCACACATTAATAGGCATGCCACATTACAGGAGTGCTTCAAGTCTGTATCACAAATAAAATGTGATAAAACGAGCAACTAAGCTATTGTTTTAAGGTCCAAAGCACAATCTAGTTAGACTCAAATATGTCCTCAATTGCTTAAAGAGCTCTGAAATATAACATAAATAATTGTATAAAATGTGGAGCATTAGAGTAGATTATTCTACTCAAGCAATGGTGATGCAACACAGTGATTGTCCACTGCAACTATAAAGCTAAATTGTATACCATAAAAGCACTGTGCTAATTATACAATGACTTTCAGGGGGTGAATTTTTGTTTCTGTTATCATTTTTGGGTGAACTGTTACTTGGCTATCACCAGAGCTGGCACTAGCTATAAGCAGACTAGGCAATTGTCAAGGGTAGAGGTGCCCAAACTTTTTTCTACGAAGGGCCAAAAAACTTGATTGAGGGCAGTGGGCCAAAAGTAAACACTGCATAAATCAAACTGTATTATTTAAAAATTTAATATTAATACTGCAAAGCACACAGCACTCTAAAATTAAAACCATCAAGTGGCCTATACTTGCACAATGCACATAAATGATTTCAATATAATTTTTATGTAAGTTGTCTCTTTCTCATTTGTGAGTCTCTCTGGATAAAATGTCTGCTAAACGACTAAATATAAGCATCTCTTAAAACATGGTTACTGTCTCTTTAAGAACAGTGCATCTCCTCACATTAAACACATGGTTGTTCTGTGCAGTTTTGCGGAGTTTTGGTGAGATGAGGATACGATGGCATGACTTAATACTATCAAGCAGGATATTGTTCCGTATCTGTCACTAACTCGACGTTGTGTCGATGTAGTGACACTAGGGGTCACTCTTATAAAAGGCCAATGAAAATTGGCGAGTGGTATTTACATGCCACTCCCCCGGACATATGAGTATAAAAGAAGCTGGCGTGCAACCACTCATTCAGATTTTCTCTTCAGAGCCGAACGGTCGATGTCTACTGAGCTGACTGTTCATTCACCTCTGCTGGATCTGACGGCGCATTTCAGCGGCTTCTCCCTTCTCTGCACTGGTGCACTGCAGAGAACGCAGAAGTATATTTTCCCGAAAGAGTATATTTCTCTAAAAGAGCGGCACACACGGAACATCTTTTTAAAGACACATCTTTTTATAGATGCCTTTCCGTTTGTGTGTTATTCCTGGTTGCGGTCGTTACCTCTCAACTTCAGACGGTCACGATCGCTATGTTATGTGTCTGGGCGCAACCCACACGGAGGCAGTGTTCATGGATGGTTCATGTTCTCACTTCGAGAACATGACCATGGCATCGTTGCTGTCGCAGCTTGCTTTCATAAGAAAACCCCAGCGGCTCCCCGCCTTGGTCCTTCTACCTACAGGATTGAGGTCAGCGCGGCTAGCACTGGGGGCAATTTTGGGACCCCAATGGGACCACCTCTGCCGGGTATCCCCCCTCAGACCTCCCATTCCCCAGCACGCTCGTCTGCCCCGATCAGGCTTCCGGATGAGTCCGCCGGCTCGTCTCACGGTGAGTTCGACCTCTTGTTCGGAGCCCGTGAAGCTGATGAGCTATTGAGCGCAGCATCGGAGAGCGGGCTTGTCCAGTCGGACGCAGAAGCCTCAGCTGGGCTCCCCCCTTCGGGGACGATTGCCCAGTCACAGGCTGATGCAGAGATGACGGACATGCTTTCCTGGGCGGCCGCGAGTGTCAGGCTAGAGTGGAACCCTCTGCTCTCCCCTGAACCCTCATGGCTCAATGATTGGTTCCTGGGCTCGCGGCGCCGCTCAAAGCAGCCACGCACCGCTCAAGTGCCTTTCTTCCCAGAAGTGCACAAGGAGCTGACAAAATCGTAGGAGGCACCTTTTACTCCCGATTTCTCAGTTCCCCCGACCTTACTACCCTCAATGGCGGTGCGGCCAGGGGCTATACGGCGATTCCCCCGGTGGATAAGGTGCTCGCGGTGCACCTATGCCCGCAGAGCACCGCCACCTGGCGTGGAAGCCCAAAGCTCCCGTCCAAGCCCTGTAGGTTCACGTTGTTCCTGACGGCCAAAGCCTACAGTGCTGCTGGACAAGCCGCCTCTGCCCTGCATGCCATGGCTCTCCTGCAGGTCCGCCAAGGTGCTTAAAGAAATGCACGAGGGTAGTTCCGCCCCAGATTTGATGCAGGAACTGCGCTCGGCGACCGACCTCGCTCTCCGGACGAAGGTCACGGCGTGGTCTCTCGGGTGGACGATGTCCACATTAGTGGTCCAGGAGCGCCACCTTTAGCTCAACCTGGTTGAGATGGGTGAGGCTGACAAGACACGGTTCCTTGAATCCCCTATCTCCCAGGCTGGCCTATTCGGCGACACCGTCGAGGACTTTGCCCAGCAGTTCTCGATGATGAAGCAGCAGACGGAGGCTATCCAGCATATCCTGCCCGGGCGCGGCTCAAGATCCCACAGCCCATCTGCTCATCACCAAGGGTGTCCCCCTGTGGTGACTGCACCGGCTCCACAGCAGCCCACCCCTTCGGCCCGGCCCCGGCGTGGAGCCCACCACAGGAAGCAGACGCCACAGTCTCACAGCCGGCTGCCAAGAACCCACGAAGGTCTTCAAAGCGCCCCTGAGACGGGCGACCCAGGGTCGACTAAGCCCACTGAATTGGAGCTGGTAGTAAGACCACTCCATCCCCCGGTGGAGGGCCGGGTGGAGAATCTTTTGTTGCCTTCTCATTTGATTTTGCCGCATGCCCAAGTGTTCAGCAAAAGAGCAGTTTTCTCCTTCCCTGGGTCATATACCTGGTGTGCACGGTCGTCATCACGACCACCGTCCACCTTTTTACCCTTGCAGGATTGGCACTCCAGTGGCGGTCTCCCCACCCCTGTGCACCCAGCTGTGGCACACATCCATCCCCGATGTGACAGTCTCCATGGGTTGCGAGGACAGGCCTTTTCCTCCTCCATCCCAGGCTGTTCCGGGGGTGGTCACAAGGAGCCAGGTAAGTGCTTCAATGTCTCTAGACTCAGCACGGCCATGACATGGTGTGGCACCTCGAGATCTGCCCCGCCGCGAGGCCCCACCTGCCGGTACGTCCGACGAGGGTGTCCCTTTGGTCCCCCTTGCGCGGAAATTGGATGCGTGGCTTGCACTTTCCAATCCGTTGCGATGGCTGGTCCGGACCGTTCCAACTCAGCTACGCGATTCAGTTCGCAGGCATCCGCCCAGGTTCAGCGGTATCCACTTCACTTTGGTGAAGGATGAAAACGCTACTACCTTGCGCATGGACATCGCCACCGCATCCGCCCAGGTTCAGCGGTATCCACTTCACTTTGGTGAAGGATGAAAACACTGCTACCTTGTGCACGGACATCGCCACCCTCCTACGGAAGGGTGTGATAGAACATGTCCCTCCGGCCGAGATGAAGAAGGGGTTTTACAGCCCCTACTTCATCGTACCGAAAAAAAGGCCGTGGGTTGCGGCCAATCTTGGATCTGTGAGTACTGAACCGGGCTGTACACAGACTCCTGTTCAAGATGCTGATGCAAAAATGCATTCTGGTGAGCATCCGGCATCAAGATTGGTTCGCGGCGGTAGACCTGAAGGATGCATACTTTCACGTCTCGATTCTACCTCGACACAAACCCTTCCTCCGGTTTGCATTTGAGGGTCAGGCGTATCAGTACAAGGTCCTCCCTTTCGGCCTGTCCTTGTCCCCTCGCGTCTTCACGAAGGTTGCATAGGCAGCTCTTGCCCCATTATGGGAGGTGGGCATTCGCATTCTCAACTATCTCGATGATTGGCTAATCCTAGCTCACTCTTGGGACATGTTGTGTGCACACAGGGACTTGGTGCTCTCGCACCTCAGCCGATTAGGGCTTCAGGTCAACTGGCAAAAGAGCAAGCTCCTCCCGGTTCAGAGCATCTCTTTTCTCGGTTTGGAGTTGTCTCATTGACAGCGCGCCTCACGAACGAGCACGTACAGTCGGTGCTGACCTGTTTGAAGGCGTCCAAATAGAAAACAGCAGTTCCACTGAAACTCTTTCAGAGGCTCCTGGGGCATATAGCATCCTCAGCAGTGGCCACCCCGCTTGGGTTGATGCATATGAGACTGCTTCAGCACTGGCTTCAGACTCGAATCCCGAGATGGGCATGGCACCGCGGGACACATCGCGTGGTCATCACGCCGGTCTGTCACGTCTCTTTAGCCCTTGGACCGACCTCTCATTTCTACGGGCAGGCGTTCCCCTAGAGCAGGTCTCCAGGTGTGTCGTGGTCACGACAGACGCCTCCAAAATGGGCTGGGGTGCTGTTTGCAATGGGCACGCAGCCGCCAGCTTATGGTCAGGCCCGCAGCTGCGTTGGCACATCAACTGCCTCAAGTTGCTGGCAATTCTGCTCGCCCTGCAGAGGTTCTGGCTGTTGATCCAGGGTAAGCATGTGTTAGTTCGGAGAGACAACACGGCAATGGTAGCATATGTCAACCGCCAAGGCAGTCTGCGCTCTCATTGTATGTCACAACTCACCCACCGTCTCCTCCTCTGGAGTCAGCAGCACCTCAAGTCATTGCGAGCAACTCACATCCCGGGCAACCTCAACACTGCAGCGGAAAGGAAGCGCTGTCTTCAAGCAGAGGATCGCCCACTGGCTCATTGACACCATTGCTATGGCATATCACGCCCAGGACGTGCCGCCCCCGGTAGGGCTATGAGCCCATTCTACCAGGGGTGTAGCGGCCTCCTGGGCCCTGGCCAGGGGTGCCTCTCTAACAGACATTTGCAGAGCAGCGTGCTGGGCAACACTCAACATCTTTGTGAGGTTCTACAACCTCCGGGTGGAACCGGTTTCGTACCGGGTAGTGGCACACAATACAAGCGGATAAGCCCGGGATAGCCAGCCGGGTGTATCGCTTGGACATAGCGCCTTTCACCTCCTCTGAGCTGAAGATATGCACCATTAATTCCCAGTAGTGTTCACAAACTATGTTCCCTGGTTGACTTCCTACGAGCCCTGTGGCAGTCGAGTTTTCGGAGAGACTCGCTGCCAGCCCAGTACACATGCTAACTAACAGCCCTGTGGTAGGTGCTCCGCATGTGGCGGTTCCTTGTAAGGTAACCCCATGCGATATATATCTTCTGCTAATTCCCTGTTGGCAAACTGCGTCTTCCTTGGGCAGAGCCCCCTCTGCCACAGTCTCCATGTTTGTAGTAACTGCTACCCCGTTGGGTAGGATCTACCATGAGACTTCTCCACATGACATACTTCTGACATAGTTCGGCAAGACCATGTGATGTATTTTCCACTTAAATATCCCCCCTCTCTCTGGGCGAGGTGTGGTCTCCGTGGTGTCCTCCCCTTGGGAGGGACACCCCCCCAACTAGACCTGGTCGGCCCAGTCGGATATTCCCCCTTTTTTTTTAGGGAGTGGGAAAAAAGAAGGGGAAAAGAAGCCACGACTGGGCTAGCCTGTCTCTATCTTTTGGGTAGTCGACTTGTCCCCAAAGGGCCGTTCGGCACTCATAACTTTGTTGGGGGAGGTTGCGTGTCGGCCTGGTGCGCTGGCTATGAGGCACACAGTTGTCTGCCTGTCACACACGTAACACAGTTCAGCCAGTTGCGGCATTTTGTATAGGGACCCCTAGTGTCACTACATCGACACAACATCGAGTGAGTGACAGATAGGGAACGTCATGTTTACTTGCGTAACCTCCGTTCCCTGATGGAGGGAACGAGACGTTGTGTCCCTCCTGCCACAACGCTGAACTACTCGCTGAAATGGCTGAACCTTGTCTCGGCTCCTCAGCATAAAACCTGAATGAGTGGTTGCACGCCAGCTCCTTTTATACCCGTATGTCCGGGGGAGTGGCATGCAAATACCACTCGCCAATTTTCATTGGCCTTTTATCAAAAACCAGAGGTGTCTTGGGCTCCTAAGAGTGACCCCTATTGTCACTACATCGACACAACATCTTGTTCCCTCCATCAGGGAATGGAGGTTACGCAAGTAACCATGACGTTTTGTTTTGTGACAAAGAAGATATTAAAGATATTTCTTATCACAGACATAGGCTACACATTGTTCTGGATTTCACTCAGTATTACCATTTATTGGGACTGCCAAATGTAATAGGATTATTTAATTAAACAATAATGTAAAATGTTTTTGCGTAGTTAATGCATTTAGCCTACTTACTTTTATTTGACATTAAAACTGTTTTCCTGTTGCGATATCAAAAAATGTAATTGTACTTTTGCTTTTGTTCTTAAGAGGCGATGGATTAAGGCTGATTGCATTGCATTATGAAAGGAAATTTAAAAAAAAAAAACAGCTATCTGTTTTTAGGCAGATAGTTGCAAGTAAATGAGATTTTCATGTTTGACAAATGAATTACAGTATGATGCACACTGATGTTATACACAGTCATTAATCTTATAGTTCATAAAAAATATTTTATTTTTATTTTTAAAACACTGGACTTTATGCTTACTTAGTTTACAAATTTAAAACCATGACTTGCACTGCACACAAATAACTAATATTGGCATTATATTCATGCTGTTAGCCAAAGGGGAACTGGCCCCCACAGTGAGCCTGGTTTCTTCAAGTTTATTTTTTTCCATTAAAGAACATCTTATGGAGTTTGGTGTTCCTTGCCAGTAACCTTCAGCTTGCTCACAGGGGTTCCAAATACAATTATTGTTTAATTATTTAATTTCTATACACATTTTACAATCATATTTAATCAAACTACACAATGATCACTGTAAGTCACTGTAACTTTTTTTTAATGCATGATTACCTGTAAAGCTACTTTGAAACGATGTGTGTTTTGAAAAGCGCAATACAAATAAAAATGACTTGATTTGACTTGACTAACCCCAAAACAGGTTTTAGTTAGAATAAGAAGATGAAATATGAAGAATTTGTTTACTGCATTACTGTTTTTGTCTAGCTGGTAGGCAGAAAAGGGATTTTTGAGAGTCCTGGTCTGTTCACTTATAGTGCTTGTTGTAATGTTGTGTGGTGTTTTGAATGAATGGAACCATTGTTATTATTGAAATGCTCCCTCACCTGACTTTATCAAGCCCGCTTCATGGGTACACTTCAGTGGTCATGTTCACGCGGATATGAAATGCTGCACAACGTATAAACCATATTTCATTTCGGACGACTGTACACACTGTTTCAAAAGTCCACCTAATTACCTGTAATTTCTTGACACTGCTTCAGTTCCCGCTCCGTTTTAAACCAGCTAGGTTCTGTCTGGCGGTATTGAATGCCCACCGACTTTGGAGCTGGCCAATCATAGTACAGCACTTATTTAAAGGTCATTGAAGTATGCATATACATTTAAAAAAAAATTAATCACTTATACTCTCTACTTTTAAAGTAAGCTATAGTTTTTGTAATGCAAAAATAAAACAAAAAATTTGAAAACAAAAAGATTAATAACAATTTCTTTCCTCTTGTCATCTATGGCAAGGCAGGCCAAATCAAAGGTAATCACGGGCCAACTTTGGCCCGCGGGCCCTAGTTTGGGCACCTCTGGTCTAGGATCTCTGCATTGCCAGGGTCCACCAAAAGACAAGCACTGCAAAAAATTATTTTCAAGCCAAGTATTTTTGTTTTGTTTTCCTGTAAAATTATCTAAACATTCTTAAAACGCAATTTATTTACTTGTCAAGCAAAATGGGATAAGATATTAAGTATTACCTTGACCCTTGAAAACGCATCCAAAGCCATGTGCTCAAGACTTATTTTACATGTTCACTGTTGCAACAAGGTTAATAGATGTAATTTGTGGATTTTCCAAGCGCTAGAAACTAAAATCTATTCGCATGTCATAAATTGTATTCGCAAATACAAGCAAAATTGACACACTGTTCAGCCTTGGCTAACTACCAAGTTCACATGTGGTTTCTAGCGCTTGGAAAATCAACAAATTACACCCATTAACCTTGTTGCAACAATGAACATGTAAAATAAGTCTGATGTCTACTTAACTATCGTGAAATCCCGAGAACTCAAACTTGAGTGTATGGCTTTGGACGTGTTTTTAAGGATCGAGGTAATATTCTCTCTGCATGGAGCCATAAACCTCAAGGGCAGTAGAAACTGAGAGGTGACCAAATAAAACTAAAGATCTTGTTCTATTTGCATGCAAATCTCTGAGTAGATGCTTAATTTATAAAAAAACAAGCTTAAGAATGATGAGCTTTCACTGAGAAACACGTAATTCATTGTGTTTCTTAGATTTAGATAAACACCATGTGATGCATTCTGCTAATTGGTTCTGCAATTACACACCGTAAACTGGACTTCAAATAATTCAATGCCGACCTGCTGTTTACAAACACGCCATCGGAGCCCTTTGTCTGGGCAGCCCGGCTGCGAAAACGCAGAGGGAAAAGGGGAAACAGAGCTGGCGTTGTCATCAGAGTAAGACATTGCACAAATCGACCCCTGCTACCCAGTATTCTACTGGCAAATGTTCAGTCTCTGGACAACAAGCTCTGCGAGATGAGAGCGTGGATCTCTTTCCAACGAGAGACGAGGGACTGCTGCATTATCTGCCTTACAGAAACTTGGATGTCTGCGGAGATTCCAGACTCAGCCATTGAACCAGCGGGGTTCTCCCTGCACAGAGTGGACAGAGTGAAAGACCTCTCAGGTAAAAGCAGAGGTGGTGGTGTATGTTTTATGATCAACAAATCCTGGTGTGATCAGAGGAACGTACATTCTATCAAGTCTTTCTGCTCTCCTGATCTGGAATTTCTCATGCTTCTGTGTCGACCATTCTGGCTACCGAGGGAATTCACAGCGGTCATTATCACAGCTGTGTACATCCCGCCACAAGCTGACACAAACCGGGCACTCTAGGAACTGTACGGGATTATTAGCAAGCAGGAAACCGTGCACCCTGAGGCCAAGTTCATTGTGACCGGGGACTTTAACAAAGCCAATTTTAAATCAATTGCACCAAAATACCACCAACACATCAGTTTTAACACACGAGGGGACCAGGTTTTGGACTATTGCTACTCTCTCTTCCGGGATGGCTACAAATCCCTCCCCCGCCCACCATTTGGCAAATCAGACCACTCTTCCATTCTGCCCGCTTACAGGCAGAAACTGAAACAGGAAGCACCTACCCTCAGAACGATCCAGTGTTGGTCGGACCAGTCAGACTCTATGCTACAAGACCAAAGTTTTGATCACGCGGACTGGGAGAAGTTCCAAGCTGATAGCATAACGTGTTTCATCAGAAAGTGCGTAGAGGATGTTGTTCCGTCCAAAACAATACGGATCTACCCGAACCAGAAACCTTGGATTAATAGCGATGTTCACCCGGCACTTAATGTTTGGACCTCCGCTTTTAATTCCGGGAATGCGGAGGAGCATAAACAAGCCAATTATGCACTCTGAAAAACTATCAGAGCAGCAAAATGCCAGTACAGGAACAAGATTAAAGGACAGTTTAACACCACCAACTCTAGAAGCATGTGGCAGGGAATTAATATCATCACAGACTTTAAAGGGAATAAAAACTCCACTGTGAACACCGCTGCCTCTCTCCCGGATGAGCTAAATACTTTTTATCACAGTTCGAGGGAAATAACACAGCCCTCGCAGAGAGAGCTCTCGTGGCTGAACCTACAGAGGTTAGTTCACTCTCCGTCTCTGTAGCTGATGTAATCCGATCCTTCCAACGGGTGAATATCCATAAAGCCATGGGTCCAGATGGCATTCCGGGCCGCGTCATCAGAGCGTGCGCGAACCAACTGGCTGGTGTTTTTACGGACATTTTCAACCTTTCCCTCTCTTTGTCTGTAGTCCCCACATGCTTTAAAACGTCCACCATTGTGCCTATACCAAAGCAATCCAAAATCACTTGCTTAAATGATTGGCGTCCTGTTGCTCTGACCCCCATCATCAGCAAATGCTTTGAGAGACTAATCACAGATTACATCTGCTCTGTGCTGCCTCCATCACTGGACCCATTTCAGTTTGCTTACCGCAACAACGCTCCACTGATGATGCCATTGCATCTACAATACACACTGCTCTCTCCCACCTGGAAAAAAGGAACACTTATGTGAGAATGCTGTTTGTGGACTACAGCTCAGCATTCAACACCATAGTGCCCTCCAGGCTTGATGAGAAACTCTGGGTTCTGGGCTTAAACAGCTCGCTGTGCAGCTGGATCCTGGACTTCCTGTCAAGCAGATGCCAGGTGGTTAGAATGGGCAGTAACATCTCCTCATCACTGACCCTCAACACTGGAGCCCCACAGGTCTGTGTTCTTAGCCCACTCCTGTATTCCCTGTACACACATGACTGTGTGGCAACACATAGCTCCAATGCCATCATTAAGTTTGCTGATGATATGACGGTGGTAGGTCTGATCACTGACAATGATGAAACTCTGACACGCTGGTGTCAGGGGCACAACTTCTCCCTCAATGTCAGCAAGACAAAGGAGCTTGTGGTGGACTTCAGGAGAAAAGATAGAGAACACAGCCCCATCACCATCAATGGAGCACCAGTGGAGAGAGTCAGCAGCTTCAAGTTCCTGGGTGTCCACATCACTGAGGAACTCACATGGTCCGTCCACACTTAGGCCGTTGTGAAGAAGGCTCATCAGTACCTCTTCTTCCTGAGATGGCTGAGGAAGTTTGGAATGAACTGCCACATCCTCACACGGTTCTACACCTGCACTGTAGAGAGCATCCTGACTGGCTGCATCTCCGCCTGGTACGGCAATAGCACCACCCACAACCGCAAAGCCCTGCAAAGGGTGGTGCGAACTGCCAGACACATCATTGGAGGTGAGCTTCCCTCGCTCCAGGACATATATACCAGGCGGTGTGTGAAAAAAGCTCAGAGGATCATCAGAGACTCCAGCCACCCGAGCCATGTGCTGCTCTCACTGCTACCATCAGGCTGGCGGTATCGCAGCATCAGGACCCACACCATCCGACTTCATGACAGCTTCTTCCCCCAAGCAATCAGACTTTTGAACTCTTGATCTCTCATGATCAATATACATCAGCACTGCACTTTATTAATCTTATTATCTCACATTGATCTATCATAAATTATATTCTCTCTTAACAACACACTGGCAACTGACTATCAACCGACAGCCTGAATGTCAATACAGTACAATGCAACCTACTGTACATTTTATATATACTATATATAATATATTTTTATATTGTATAATGTGTATTCTATATTGTGTGTATTGTATAATGTACATTGTATGTTATTATTTGTATATTGTGTTGTGTGTAATTATGTATATATTAGATTTTAAATTGTGTTGTGTAAATTTGATGTTTATTGTAGATTGTTATATGTCTCATCACTGTCACGACTGCTATGTTGCTCGGAACTGCACCCAAGAATTTCACACACTATTGCACTTGTATATATGGTTGTGTGACAATAAAAGTGATTTGATTAATAAGCTATTCATAGTAGTGGTCGACAGATAAGGGGTTTTCAGTGGTCTATTTTTTAAACCAATATAACAATGTAAAAAAAAAACAGAATTTATTTTTTTTTTTTATTAAAAATGGTTACATTTATTATATTAGTGTTTATTAAAAAGCAGGAAATAAGAATATGTGTCTAGAACCTGGCTCAGACAACACTTAACTCTAGTCTGTTTCTTAATTTTTATAATCAAAGTTGAGAAGACAGCTTTGCCACATCGCATCTGATACAAATTTACAATAAAATGGCTAGAGCTTGAAAAAATCTTCCAATCTGATTCGCTGGCCTTTACGAAACTTCCTGGCCGTTTCCAGGCTTTTTTTGCTTCCAAAGAAGAACTACTTTCTGAGTTAACCAATTTTTGTCAAGCTCATAGAATAAACTGATCAAAAGGTATTTTGAAAAACTACAACACATAGAGAATGTATCACCTAGATATCAGAGAGCGAGTCTGTTTCCAGAACTCCCAAACACAAAACCTTTAAGTCATTTGGAAAAAATTAATATTGATTACAAACTACAATATGCCCAAAAAAGTAAGCTGCTTGAGGTTTGCCCAGGTGGATGTTGAAGTCCCCAAGGACCACCAGCACAGTGCCATCCTATGGAACAGATGACAGCAGCATGTCTAGTTCTATCAGAAAAGACTCTGGATTATTGGAATTATTATAAATGTAGAGAAACGTATATTATTTGCCGTAAGCCACATCCTATGGTTCAGAGCTCAGATACTTGCTTGAACCTGCCGGAGGTGATGACGCCAGGGGAGCGGAGCATACCCAAAAAGGAATAAGAACCTAAATGTAACCTATGTCCCAAAAAATAAAAATAAAAATAGACTCAGGACAACACTCAGGTCTTCAGAAGGTGAGGGACAAATCTGAAAGAAGAGGAAATATCAATGAATGTCACCTGTATATGACTGTGCGATATGCTACCAATGTGCCAGACCCTGCAGAAGGGTTGGCAAGCTTATTGAAGAGCCTTATTGTGCAATATCTTTGCAGAGGTGTAAACAATGCTTGTGATTGAGCCCTTGCTTGTCATTGAGCCCTTGTGAAAAGGCAGGCATAGTTGTGCAGTACCCCTGCAAAAGTACAAACAATATTTTGCGTTTGAGCCCTTGATAAGAGCGACGTCTTCTGTGCAGTACCCCTGCAAAAGGACAAACGCTGTTTGTGTTTGAGCCCCACGATAGGGGCAACATTGTTTGTGCAAAACTCCTGCAAAAATGAGCAAAGCTTTGCCATGTGAAGGGAAATTAATGCTTTCTTTATAAACTGCATTTGCAGTGTTGTAGGATGCTTATTAGCATGGCCCAAAAGACATGTTGTAGTTGCGACACTTAGACAGCACATTTGCGCTGCCTAGGAGGTACTGAGCCGAAGCAGATAACACACCACAGTTGAGGTGTTGTGGGAGTTTAGTTGCATGACAAGAAATAAAATCCACAGTTGCAGTGCCTGAACAGCACATTTAGACTGTTCAGAAGTTTAATTGAGCCACTAGCAGGAGCACCGCGGTTGTGGTGTCTCAAACACTGCCCAAGGAGAGAATAGAGCAGTGAGTGCCAGGAAGCATGAATGTGTTGAAGGAGAGGGAGACTTGCAGTTGCAAGGTCAGGGCTCCTATTGGCTGCAGAGAGCATGGACATCAATTGTTAAAGAAAGTTTAAGATTTAAAAAATCCTAAATGGCTATATAACTATTTGAAATCTTAAGCGACTGAAGGGTAAGGGACTGCGAATACCGCAAGATGCAGATCAAAAGGGAAAACATGTAAATGTGAATAATGATGTGATGATTGATGCTAAAGCCCATGCCAAACCAACAACACGTAAGCATAGTCCATTACATGTGAAGCTTCAGTTGACTAAATATTCAGTATACTTTATCTCCGTAAAGTAATACAAATACCTTACTTACCTGCTACTAAATGTTACTGCTTTGGCCACGAGCACATATACAGTGTAAGGGCAAAATAACCAAATTGCATAGATAACTTAAAATAAATATAATGTTGTTAAACTCAAGTAGAGAGCATTAATGGGGAGCTTATGCTTTGACAACAGATGCAAAAAATGAACTTTATGCATGGATAGGAGAATTTGTACCCTCGGTTTGATATGATTATTTGATGAGCAGTCAAATGCATTGTGCTGTTGATGAGATTCTGAGTGTAATGAGCAATGCCTACCACTAGGTATCAGTAGGCACGCAGAACAGATGATACTTCCCCTTTAAGGAGAATGCGGATATAGACACATTAAGTCAAGAATACATTTAGTGATTTAACTTGCGATAGGAGAGATCGGCAGAACCCGATAAGCATCATCTTAACTTAATGGATGTAATCAGACCCCATACAATGAGTACTTATGCGTGAATAATGAATCTTGATTCCCTGATGAGGGGTACACTATGCATCCAAACACGGAGTAAACAGATCAACATTTGTGAACTTGAACTCAGATGCCCTCGTGAGAAATCGGTGAGAACCGAGACTCTAGTAAAAGAAATATTGCCACTTGAAAAGCAATATTGATGCAGTAAAGGGATATGAGAACAGATAATTGAGAACAACATTGATAGCAGAAAGCCTGAAACCCCATCAACCACCAGCTATTTGCACTGACAATTGTTCCCCCAAAAGAAGAATAGACTGAGAACTTAGCATATTTTCCTGATGCAAAGCTGTTTTGAGGAGCACGAACATCACAGCGAGTAATAATCAAACATGAAGCAACTGTTGCTTGGAAAAGTGAGGCATAACGTGCCACGATTGTGTGTTTCACTAATATGCACGTGACTGAAAACAACGCAATGAGTGAAAACAACAGAAGTATGTGAACAATACAGACAGGTGTGTAGGCTTATAAAGCAGAGGCTGTATTGTGATTGGATGAGATGTCTGATTGAATGAAAGCATAAGGATCCAGATTCTTCCTGCTAGAACTACCAGTTATGCTTCCATTTCTTTGATGAAGTTGCCTAGTTGACATGGAGGGCAAGTGATAAGCACAAAGTTAATTTTAGCAGAAGTAGTCATAGTAATGGTATAGTATTCAAAAGATGTATTATTGTGGAGAGATGAGAGTGGAGTGAATTTACAGGTATTGGAAATGAGCAAACAGTTCCTCCACCCTGACCAGTCAGACGAGCGGTGTGGGTGAAAGCAAAGTTGGTTGAGAGGGCTGAGGGGGTCACAGTGTTGTCTGTGCCAATCCATGTCTCAGTCAGTGCCAAAATATTGAGTTCTGACTGACTGACAAAGGCAGGGATGAAATCAGCTTTGTTGACAACCGACTGGCAGTTCAACAGTCCAACAAAGAGAGAAAGGGACTGTGGTGAGTGAGTACCAAGTGGCCTTAGGCACTGTGTGGTGTGTTGTCTACAATGCGTGTATGTGGATTTCCACATAGAATAAAGAACAGGAATACACAGTAAGTACATTTTACAAAAAGTGTAAGATAAAAGGAAAGATGTAAAACTTAGCGTAGTGGATGGAGTCTTGTCGGTGGACTTGCGCAGGTAGACTCGTAGATCTTTACACGAGGAAGGCTGCCGCTTCCGCTACCCTGATAGCACATGTGCATACACACGTCTTTTTGATTTGTGTGTTTACATCTAGAAGATATATTTATTTTGTTTGCTCATCTGCAATAAGTTTATAAGACGTATGTCAATAAATACAGTATGTATTGGATGTCAATAAGACATTCAGAAGATGTCTTTGAGTTATGAAATTACATATCTGACTGCGTGGAATTGCATATAGTTTTTTTTCTAATTGGGGTACGTTGTAATGCAGTGTTACAACCTGACCCATCAGCGCAACTGGGATTGAAACATGGCAAGTCACTTCTGCTGACTAGCTGAGAATTAAAATCTAGCAAGATGCGATCTAACAGATTGGAGATTAAAATAATACAAAGTTTCCCTTGTTTTAAATAAACACTAAAAACAGAGATGACAATTAACTTTCGTGTAAAATTTTACTTTTGCTAGTGTAAAATTGACATATATATATATCATCCAAAGTTTTTTTTTTAAATATCACAATTTTTTCTCTACACAGTAACAAAATAAAGTTTTGTTTTACCAGTGTGTGTGGAAACTTTGAAACAATGTGTGTTACAACCAGGGGCGTAGATTCCGGGGATTACACCCGCCCAATAAACAAAACAAGCATGTACAACCCCCCATTATTTAAACTATGATCAATGGAAACATGCAAATGCTTCACGCTGCAACCCCCCCGCCCTTGGTTACAACTAGGCCCGCATTAGTTTGTGCCCCACTCTCCCCTATTTATTATATTTGGATGGAAGAACAATGTTCACCACAAAATCAACAAAAATGTTCTATACATTTTTAAATGTTTCTGTGCAAAATTTTGCAGGGACTTCTGTATTATTATTTGAATACCACTTTGTTGCATGCTTTGTTATTGCAATAGAATCTATTTCAATAGACACATTTCACAGAATAGATCTTGTGGATACAATTGTTTTAGTGTCAGTTATCAACTGTTCCGGTCACAGTTGAGCAATTAGGTTTTTCTTAAGTTATAGCAACACCTGGCTTTGGAATTGTATGACATTTGGCATGTACCCTCAGAATGTTCTTTTGTCCATGTGTACCAAGGTTTGTTATGTTTGGATATTGCACAAGCCAATTAGTCTATATGGGCCACACTCAAAAATGTTTTGGCTCATATCTGTAAATGGAAATCATGACCAATTGATTTGAGGGTACTGAAGGATTCAAAGGAAACAGAAATTTTTATCCTAACCCTTACAGTCCTAAAGTTATTCGCAAAAACGTAAATTAGCAAATTATAGCACTGCCTTGTTTTTTATTTATTTTTATTT
This sequence comes from Myxocyprinus asiaticus, assembly GCF_019703515.2. Lineage (NCBI taxonomy): Eukaryota > Metazoa > Chordata > Actinopteri > Cypriniformes > Catostomidae > Myxocyprinus > Myxocyprinus asiaticus. The sequence continues at coordinate 5,239,395 of NC_059386.1, forward strand.
TGTTTCATATTTTAACCTCCAAAACCCCAAAGAAGCTAAAAAATGATTAAAGTGAATTGATGACTTGGTGGGAGGTAATATTGCAGTTTTTGCTGCAGGAAAGTCGCCTCAGGCTGTTGCACAATTTTTCGATGATCGATTATGGTCATTAGTGGTGCCACTGTAGAACAGAGCAAATACAAAGCGTGATGAAAGGTTAACCTTCTGGTTCTGGGCAGTGGTACGCCCAAAGTTCATTTGTCACTGTCAACCAACTCAAGGTGAATTACACAGTGATGCATTGATACAACTGGTGAACAATTTAAATTCCATCATTCATTAAATGTCAGTGCCATCTTGTCATTTCAAAGGCATCTGATAATGCAGCATATTTTAGGAAACATTCTGGAAACAAGATATTTAGTTAAATGTTTGAATTTACTTCATTCTTTGTTATCAGTCGTTCATTAAATATTTTTATTAAAGATAACCAAGTGTTATTTCAGTTTAAAGACCCCAGGATAGTGATAATCACATGGCCAACCAATTAAGCAGTAGACCTCACACAAGACACCAAAGTATGTGGTGATTTTTGTATTTGTGTGTGTTATGTCGGATGGCCCTCTCACTCTTTACCTCTGGGCACGAGCTAAGGATTTTCACTGTAACAGTAAAAGAAAGATCTGATTGAACATTCACTAAATTGGATGTATGTAAATTGGAGGGATTTGGTTATCTGAAATATCTGAAGGATTTCATGAAATTCTGCCTAACCTTTAGAGCCTCCTAATATATTATCAACATAAGAAAGAATTTTAATACAATTAATGTAAGAACCAAAAGATAAACACGAATAACTACAAAGTGATACTTTGCTAAAGAATACTATGAATGGCCAAGAAAATAAAGTGCATAGGATATAAAGATGTAGCTATGGCAGAGAATGGCTATTATCTTATGGAAAGACAAACTTTTTTTTTTTTTTTTTTTAAACTAAGAAGGTGAAGACCTTATTTCTAATTAACCCTCCGTTACTGTTTGGGTCGTTTTTGACCCATTTGATTGTGATGGATTTTCTTCCACTTTCCATCTGAACACATACAAAAACAAAAAAAACAAATACTGGACTTGATGAATCTAATTGGTTGCAAAATAAAAAACTGTGACACTCTTCCTGTTGAAATTTTACCTGCCAAAGGAAATGAATGGTGACTGTCTTGATCATGCCTCTTTTGGTCTTGTGTTATACTTGTTTTGGCAGGATTGTGACAGTTTCCTCCGCCCATCTCTCAGGTTGTCCCATGCGCTGTTGTTTCCCTCTTTCCCTTGTGTTTCTCACAGATGCTGCTGTTTGTGATTATTGGCAGCACCTGTACCCTATCTCCCTTTGCTCTATATATTCTCTCCTTTGTCTTATCTTTGTTGTCAGATCGTTGTTGTTGTGTGTGCGCGCTCCAGTTTTGTTAGTCGGTCCATATGAGTTCCTGATTGTTCCTGTTCTTAGTTTAGTTTGTTAGTTATTCTTTCTTGCCTTGTCTTTCTGTTTTTTCTCCCCTGTGAGAGTTTTTGTTTGAATTTTATTTTTGTTAGTTTTCTGTTGTTTTTCACGCGCTTATCTTGATTTTGTTTCCCTTTATTGTGAGAGGTTTTGTTTGTATTCGGTTTTTATTTTTAATAAAGCCCAGTTCTTTGCCTTTCTGCATCTTGGGTCCTTCCTCAAATTTTGCAACAGTGACACTTTAACAGAGAATTTGTTTTTATCAATTAAAATTAATCCGCTACAATGTGGAACACACCCACTCAAAAATGATGGGGTGAGGCTCTAGCACGTCCACAATACAAAACACACACAGAAATTAATTTGAGACAATGCAGAGTATTTTTTTTTATTTTGTCAAATAAATATCAATCGGCCACAATGCGGTACAAGCATGGCCGGAGTAAGGAATTCTGGGCCCCCTGACTGCATAGCGCTCTGGGCCCCTTTCATATTAAAAAATACAGTTTAAAATTTGTTGTGGGCCCCTAGAATCGTTACCACCTCTCACCCCATTAGCTACAGCCCTGAGTACAAACCAGTGGCAGACTGGGAAGAGAAATCGGCCCTGGATTTGAAGTAAAAACCGGCCCATATCACGTGCATAGGTGCATAGCATGCCCCATTCAGCATTTTGCAGCTTGTTTGGCCCCATTTTGTGGCCAACCCACTGGGAAAAGTCCCGGTTCTCCCCATGGCTAGTCCTCCCCTGGCACAAACACACACACATGCCCACGCACATACAGATCAAAGTTAGAGTCTGATATGAGCATAATGTATTGTTATTGCAAGAATGGACACTTTAGAACATGTGGTTTAATTAAAAAAGAATGCTGGGGGCCTGGGTAGCAAAGACGCTGACTACCACCCCTGGAGTCACAAGTTCGAATCCAGGGCGTGCTGAGTAACTCCAGTTAGACTTCCTAAGCAACCCAATTGGCTCGGTTGCTTGGGTGGGTAGAGTCACATTGGGTTAACCTCCTCGTGGTCACTATAATGTGGTTCTCGCTCTCAGTGGGGCACGTGGTGAGTTGTGCATGGATACTGTGGAGAATAGCGTGAAGCCTCCACACGCGCTAGATCTCAACGGTAACGTGCTCAACAAGCCACATGATAAGATGCACGGATTGATGGTCTCAGACGTGGAGGCAACTGAGGTTCGTCCTCCACCACCCAGATTGAGGCGAGTCACTACGCCACCATGAGGACCTAGAGCGCATTGGGAATTGGACATGCCAAATTGGGGAGAAAAGGGGAGAAAAAAAGGAAATAAATGCTTAACTTTGACAATTAATAGTCTTTGATGATGTCTAAGTACATATCCAAATTCATAACTAGTGAAATACATCTTAAAATATGAAAGAAAATATCAGTACAGAGAAAATGAACTTTATGGAGTCTGTAGATAGTGCCTAAAGGACCATTGGTATTTCTTTGAGTTTAAATCGATTCACAGTCAGATTACCCAAAGTATTTAAATAATACACCAGCACATTCATCAAAAGTCTGGAGATGTACTTGCATGTCATTGCATTTTCTTGCTTTGCTTGGTTCTTGGGCTCTTTTAGAAAGTTCGTTCTGTCGATGTTTTAGACCTCTGTTAGGTCATGGATGTCTGTTGCGTCGATGGATGTTGAGGTGGGGCTTTGAAGCGAGGCCTTCCGCAAGGAAGACTCGCGACTCCTGTTACGTATGTGAACCATGTAGCAGAGAGTGAGAGGCTTCCTCGGGACTTTGTGTCCCAAGTTTCCTTGGACTCTACATGGCACGGAGGCTGCAAGCCACGAGGGCAAGAGCACAGAGGATGCAGAGCTGGAGAGGAAGTGAAGAAGCAAGAGAGCCAAAGAAGAGAGAAGGATGCTGAAATGTTCTTCCTTGATACCAGAGACATGAGTGTAGACTGTCCACAGCCAAAGAGGCTCTAAGCCTATCAGAGGTGGCTTTTTAGAGTACCATGGTCAACTTGTCTGTCTTTTTCAAAGTTGATTTACAATCTTTAGTGTAAAGGATTCTTAAAAATTCCCACTCTAAATAGTACATGTTTAAACATACACTGATTTCAAGATATAAAATGTAAGAGACATGACATCTGGTTATTGGTAATTTAGTTATAATGCATGATGAAACTTCATACTAATTAGTTTGTTAGTTTTAAACACGAATAATACATTACACATTATGATAAACATAATTGTTAATAACAGGTTAAACCTTGAATTGAATGGTCTAGGCACTTTGGCAGATTAGGTGCAGGATAAAATTACACTACAGTAAATTTTGCATTTGTGTCAAAGTTCCCAGATTAAGATGAGTTGTCCTGAGATACACTTGTATGTATTTGAAAAATGCATTTGTACATTTGAAGTTATGAGCATTAGTTTATTCTGCTAAAGATAATACCAAGGAATCCTTTCAAAGAAAGCCTGCTTTCAAGTCATCAAGCTTTTTGTCTTGGGTGAGTTTTAGCATATGACGGTCAGGTGTTCCCAAGGAAATGTCTCATTTTAAGTGTGTCATATTGGTTATTGTCCAGAATAGAGTATCTTAGCTTTTTAACTCTCTCTTGGAATGTGTTTTCCTGTGGAGGGGGTTTTCCAAGTGTGTGTTCGGACAGATGTGCCCTTGTTTCTCAAAATGACTAAATTGCACAGATGATCATCCATATCTCATTTAGCTGGGTCATGCCAGACTTATTTTGTCAGTTTCTTAGTTTATGGCTTTTGAGGAATTTCCAGGGGCCTCTGAGCGTGGAAATTAACGATTCTTCAACCTATGAGATCCTACACTTGCAATAAATTTTGTTTTGTTAGGGTACACCGTTACTTTTCAAACTTGAACCGATACTGAATGCTCAAGCCAGCCTAATTTACACTTAGAAAACTCCTGATGTTGCTATAACAATGCAAAAAGCATTTACCAATTTACCTGAAGTGAAAAGGCCTCGACTGGGACACTGGAACAAATAAATCAATCTGTAGATGAATTAGGAGTGGAAAGTGATTGAAAATACACAGGTAAAAAGGTGAATGAGAATGTAAGGATGAGCATTTTTTTATTTATTAGCCATATTAGGCCAGCAGAGTAGGCCTTGCTGGCCCTGAGAATTTTCTACTGTCCAAAACACTCTTAGCGATATTCTAAACAAATAAAGTCCAAATATGGTAAGAAATAGTCAAACTATCAGCCATACATTAATTTATCTGTTTATAGGTCAACTTCTGTGAATTACTGTGTTTATCAAACAAATACAATTAACACAAACAGTTCTGTGAATGAACATGGAGTGGATGTGTTGCAGTTGATGTCCGTTTTCAGAATTCCAACAGGCATTGCTAGACCCTATTAATGAGGGCTTCAGTCCCCCTAAATTTAATCTCAGCCCCCCTAAAAATTTGTGACTTTGCAATCAGCATGCAAATGTGTGATCTTGAGACAGCAGCAGTATTGCACTTGTTTGAAGCATGACACTGCTTTGGTGGCTTTTCCCACCTGTACAGACTGACTAAAGTGCTAGCCAATAGAGTTTGAGTGCACGCTGTGGAGGAGCATATCATTGGTTTGTCATACTGAGCGAATACGCTCCCTCACTGAACCAGTCGGTCATCATTTGAGTTTTAATGAGATGACTTGTTAACAAGGGAGTATCAGTGTCTGTTGACCGACTGTGAAGTAGAGGAGGAAAGTCGTTCATTCATTTTGATAATCTCGTTTAACAATGAGAGAAAGGGGCTGGATGAATTATCCGTAAAAGTGACTGATGACACAACAATGACTTTAAAATGTAATTAAATCACTTATAATTATTTGTAGGCTAATATTGTTATTTTGTAGTCATGCACAGCAGTTCACAAAATAATATATTTGTTGTTATCATTTGTGGTGAAACACTTATGCTTAAACACTCTTGTGTTGGTTGTGAACAACTCGGTGCTTCATCAATGGTTCAATTCAGGGGTATTCAATTAAAGTTCCTAGAGGTCCAGTCTCTACCTTTCCTTCCCAGCAAAGGTCCAGATAATAATAGCTTACACAGTGTCAGTAGTCATTATGGCAATGAAATGATATAATATAATATAATATATATACACTATATTGCCAAAAGTATTCGCTCATCTGCCTTTAGACGCATATGAACTTAAGTGACATCCCATTCTTAATCCATAGGGTTTAATATGACGTCGGCCCACCCTTTGCAACTATAACAGCTTCAACTCTTCTGGGAAGGCTTTCCACAAGGTTTAGGAGTGCGTTTATGGGAATTTTTGACCATTCTTCCAGAAGCGCATTTGTGAGGTCAGACACTGATGTTGGACGAGAAGGTCTGGCTCGCAGTCTTCGTTCTAATTCATCCCAAAGGTGCTCTATCGGGTTGAGGTCAGGACTCTGTGCAGGCCAGTCAAGTTCTTCCACACCAAACTCGCTCATCCATGTCTTTATGGACCTTGCTTTGTGCACTGGTGCGCAGTCATGTTGGAACAGGAAGGGGCCATCCCCAAACTGTTCCCACAAAGTTGGGAGCATGGAATTGTCCAAAATCTCTTGGTATGCTGAAGCATTCAGAGTTCCTTTCACTGGAACTAAGGGGCCAAGCCCAGCTCCTGAAAACAACCCCACACCATAATCCCCCCTCCACCAAACCTCACAGTTGGCACAATGCAGTCAGACAAATACCGTTCTCCTGGCAACCGCCAAACCCAGACTCGTCCATCAGATTGCCAGATGGAGAAGCGTGATCCGTCACTCCAGAGAACGCGTCTCCACTGCTCTAGAGTCCAGTGGTGGCGTGCTTTACACCACTGCATCCGACGCTTTGCATTGCACTTGGTGATGTATGGCTTGGATGCAGCTGCTCGGCCATGGAAACCCATTCCATGAAGCTCTCTACGCACTGTTCTTGAGGTAATCTGAAGGTCACATGAACTTTGGAGGTCTGTAGTGATTGACTCTGAAGAAAGTTGGCGACCTCTGCGCACTATGCGCCTCAGCATCCGCTGACCCCGCTCTGTCATTTTACGTGGCCTACCACTTCGTGGCTGAGTTGCTGTCATTCCCAATCGCTTCCACTTTGTTATAATACCACTGACAGTTGACTGTGGAATATTTAGTAGCGAGGAAATTTCATGACTGGACTTGTTGCTCAGGTGGCATCCTATCACAGTACCACGCTGGAATTCACTGAGCTCCTGAGAGCGGCCCATTCTTTCACAAATGTTTGCAGAAGCAGTCTGCATGCCTAGGTGCTTCATTTTATACACCTGTGGCCATGGAAGTGACTGGAACACCTGAATTCAATTATTTGGATGGGTGAGCGAATACTTCTGGCAATATAGTGTATATATATATATATATATATATATATATATATATATATATATATATATATATATTAATAATTATTATAACTTTCCACATTGGTAGCAATAGCACTTTTTGAAAAATAAAAAATAAAAAAAATAAAATAAAAAAAATCCTAAACAGTCAAAAAAGTCTCTTCAAAATTTGGCAGGGATGAATATACTGGGGGTCCAGAGACAGCCAAAGCAGTGGGGTCTGAGAAAACATTTACCAAATATTAAAATATTTAATCAAGAGTTCATCAGTCGAGGGCACTTGGATATGGATATTTAAAGATAAAAATCAACAGTTCATTTTAAAACTGAATCCAGTTTTTGTGTTTGAATATTTTTACATACAGAATATGTTCAAATGTACAATTTGGGACATAGGAGGACTTTTGATGGATAGAAATACTGTATGTGGGTGCAGGGGTTTCCCTGGATTTTTTTTTTTTTTTAGAAAATGTTAAAGTCTGAATGGACCATTTTTATATTTTCCTTAAAGTGAGAATCTACTAACAACAAACAAAGTATTTGCATTACAGTGCTGCTGTTAGCTTAATTTAAGTATACATAGGATGACTATGAAATAATGGAAAGCAAGAGCTTTACTAGGTTAAAGGCACTTTCACACCAAGATTGATAACTATAGCAATAACTATAATGATAATTACATTAGCGTCAACACCAACAGATGATAACTTTCTGCTTATTATTCTGCTTATACAGTTATGTTTGCAGTCAAGAAAATGGATATAGATTACCTGCTTCTGCTCTACATTTCCCAAAGAAATGAAAAGAAAAGCAGATGGATACAACTTTAAAGGAGATAAGACAATGTTGTTGACACCTCAATGTTGTTGGATTCCGCTATTCTCTTAGAGTTAGAACGATTTTTAAAACTTTATAGTTATCATCATAGTTATCGTTCTTGGTGTGAACGGGCCTTAACTAGTAATTTCAAAGTTTTGGTTGTCTTTCCTTGCCATCCATGCCAGAGATGATGACATCTCTGATTAATTTTCTCAAAATTAGAACCAAAGTTTGCTATAAAGTATAGTCTAAAGGTGCCACGTTAACTTGTCCTGTCACAAGCCTGGTTTAGTTGAACTGTCAGAGTCATATATCAGACAGACGAAGATAGTTTCACTTTGCTTCCTTCTCACCGTGTCTTCACTACTGTTGTTAAAATAACCGTGCATGCAACTCTACTTGCAGTAAATCATGCACGAGGGGGACCTACACAATATTAGGCAGGTAATTTTAATGTTGTGGCTAATCAGTGTGTGTGTGTGTGTGTGTGTGTGTGTGTGTATGTGTGTATATATATATATATATATATATATATATATATATATATATATTGCTAATTTTGCACTCTCAGTTTTGGTGGTTATTGATAATGGCAACCTTTGATTTGAATGAGTTTACAGATCAACCAAGTGTTGAGGTAATAGCAAATTGTAGGAAGGATGATTTGTTAATCATTGCCCAACAGTATTAGATACCTGTCTCCAGAGCACTACTTACTTAAAGGCTTGTTTGCTGGCTGGTTTAACTAATAAAGGAGTGTTACAGGCAACTGTCACTGATGAGGTGGAGCAATCTTCACTACGGCTTCCTGTATGTGATCCAGTCACTTCACTTGCCGGTGATCGTGCAGAGGTAAGACCACCTCTTTCCATGCCCAAGTTTGAGCCGTTATCACTCTCTACAGAAGTGTCACCCGAGTCTCAGGTAGATTTGCATTTAAAAGTGTGGTTAGCTCGTTTGCAGTTAGAGGCTCAAGATAGAGCTCAAGAGTGAAGAGATGAACTGCAGCATCAACTTGATGTGTATCGCATTGATGCGGATACAAAAATCCGAATGAGGCAGTTAGAATTACAGGCTGGTCAAATAGATTCGGAGTATCCAAAAAACTGTGTGTGTCGGGAGGAAGTTCTGAGTTTGGGGCTGCTGTTGGGTTATCAAACCCCACAGCAGTGTCAAGTGACTCAGTTGTCCCAGTATCCGTTGCTACCTCAATAGTGATGGATTTTTCGACTGTTTCCCCTGTTTTTTCTTTTAGTGTGGCAAAGAACATTACAATAGTTCCACCTTTCTGTGAGACAGAGGTCAAAGCATATTTTCAGGCATTTGAACGAATAGCTACTGCTTTGAAGTGGCCAAGTGAGGCCTGGCCGTTAATGTTACAGTGTAAACTCACTGTGAAAAGCGCAGGAGGTGTGTGTTTCTCTCTCTTTAGAAGAAAGCGTTCAGTATGAAGCTGTAAAAAATTAAATTCTTCGTGTGTATGAATTGGTGCCTGAGCATTATAGACAGCATTTTCACATGACAAAAAAAAATCTGCCTCTCAAACATATGTCGAGTTTGCCCGGGAGAAGGGTATATTGTTTGACAAGTGGATTAAGGCATGTAAAGTCACCAGTTACACTTCCTTGCATGAGCTTTTGCTCATTGAAGAGTTTAAGAATTGCGTTCCGGAACATACAGCTCTCTACTTAAACGAACAAAAGGTAACTACTGTGCAGCAGGCAGCTGTCCTGGCAGATGAGTATGCCTTGATACAAAAAAAGTATTTGCTAAACGTTCAATTGATTCTGGGTACACTTCACAATAGATAATGAATTCAGATAATGAGGCCTACTCCACCTATGACTCCGAAAAGAGTGTGGCTATTGTCATAAGGTTGGACATACTATTGCCGAATGTCGCAATTTAAAACGGAAACAAGAATGACATGATTCTCCGTTAGCCCAACCTCATGGGGTGGTTTTGGTGAAAACCATGTCTCCTCAGCTGTCCCCTACTCCATCTGTAGCCCCTGATGAATGTTTCCAGCCTTTTGTGTTTGATGGTTTCGTGTCTTTGACAGGCCATTTTGAGGACCAGAAGGCTGTGAAAATTCTGCGTGATACGGGAGGCTCTCAGTCTTTTATATTGCTTGACGTTTTGCCTCTTTCCCTCTCCATCGCATCTGGGTGTCATCTGATTTTGTGTCCGGATGTTTTAATATAGTGGTCCATTCTTCCTTTCCTATTAAATGTATTGGTTTTATTATGGGAAACAATATCGCTGGTGGTAAAGTAATGCCAGCTTTGCATGTTACCGATACTCCACAAACTGATGCGCATCCTGATGAACTTGCACAAAAACTTCCTGATGTGATCTCTGTCAGTGCGATTACTATGTGTGCACAAGCAAAACGCACAGTTCAGGACAACGATGTAGATTTAGGTGAGTCAGTTCTCGCAGCTAATTTTGGGAAAGATATATTCCCTGGGCCTTTAGATGTAAACTGACTCAGGGTCCCACCGTCCTTCCAGAAACTGTTGCTTTTTTGCCCATTTCACATGAGCCACTTATTGATGCCCAGAAAAGTGATCCCATATTAGGAAAATTCGCTCGAGCACTGATACAAAGATACAGCAGCCACATAGTCATTGGTTTCATTGGAACAACGAAGTGTTGATGTGTCAGTGGAGTGATTGAAATTATTGGAATGTAGTACATCAAACTGTGGTCCCTTTAAAATTTCAGCAGCATGTTTTAGCTTTGGCACATGATCACTCTTGGTCTGGGCATCTTGGTATAACCAAAACTTGTAACAGGGTGCCCCAACATTTCTTTTGACTGGGGTTAAAAGATGATGTGTCTCAGCATTGTAAAACCTGTCACACCCACCATGTGGCCGGCAAACTGAACCAGGTGGTGCTGCCCGCGCCCCTTCATCCTATACCAGCCATCGGTGAACCATTTTAGTGCTTTATTGTTGATTGCGTTGGTCCACTCCTGTGCAATAAATCTGGTTGTCAGTACCTTCTGACAATAATGTGAGTGAATTTGATGATTTCCAGAGGTGATACCGTTGCGAAAAATCACTTCAACAGTTATCATTAAAGCTTTAACAAAATTATTCACCACGTTTGAGCTACCAAAAATAGTTCAAACCGATCGAGGCTCAAATTGTTTGTCTAAAGCTTTTCTAAACACATTGCAAGCCCTTAGTGTGTTGCACGTCATGTCCAGCACATACCATCCCGAATCACAGGGTGCTTTGGAGCACTGGCATCAGACATTAAAATCTACATTGCGAAAATACTTTCTAGAGATGGGGAATGATTGGGATGATGGGGTTCCGATGGTATTATTTGTTGTTTGCGAGGTAAGACAGGAGTCCATTGGTTTCAGTCCATCTGAATTTGTTTTTGAGCATAATGTATGGGGACCGTTGAAAGTATTGAAGGATAAGTTTTTCATTAGGGTCCATCAGCAGAAACAAATGTGCTTGTGTCTCTAGTTCCCATGAATGTTTGTGTAGTGCATGCGCTATCGCAAAAGAAGCGCTCTCTCGCTCAAATGACTGTTTTGATAGACGGGCAATTGTGCATAATTTCATGCCGGAAGTAAAGGTTTTAGTGTGGCTTCCTTTTTCTGGGCCATACATGGTTAAGAGCAAGCTGAGTGACACTGATTATATAATTCATACCCCGCAGCGAAAACAAAAGATGCGATTATGTCATGTAAATATGCTTAAACTGTATCTATGCCATACTGTGAAAAATGATGAGGTGAGTAGACCTCCTGTCCGTAATCAACTCACTAATATGGGGGTAGAGAGGGTCTGTAGTTTCCAGTACTTTGATCGCGGATGATTGTGATGATGGGTTGGAAACGCATATGGAGATGTTCAACGGTGGTCATCTGAAAAACTCGGAAATCCTGGAGTCTATATTGTCCCAGTTGCCTTACCTGCCTGTTGATCAAAAACGGGATGTAATCAATTTGGTAGAAAGCTACCCGAATTTGTTTAATGTCCCTTCCTATACCACCGTTATTCAACATGACATCAATGTGGGCAGTGCATCCCCAATCAAACAGCTTGCGTATCACTGTCCGGTATGTAAGAGGGAAATAATGAAGAAATAGGTCGAATATCTGTTACAGAATGGCTTTGCTAAACAGAGTCAGAGCCCATGGAGTTCATCTTGCATTTTGGTTCCTAAAGCGAATGGGTCAGCCAGATTCTGTACTGATTCCTGAAAAGTTAATGCAGTGACCACACCCGATTCATTTTCTTTGCAACACATGCATCGACAATCTTGGCGCCGCTCAGTACACCACCAAATTGGACCTTTTAAAAGGTTACTAGCAGGTGCCTTTGACCTCGCACGCTTATAACATCTCCACACTCATAACCCCCAGTTGTTTTCTCCAGTACATGCAAATGGCTAATGTCTATGGTTCTTGGTGATGTTCCGAGTTGTAATAGTTATTCAGATGACGTGGTGTTTTATTCCTCCATTTGGGCCGACCACATGTTAACACTGCACGCTGTCTTTGATCGATTTGCTGCGGCTTCCCTGACGCTGAATTTAGCGAAATGCAAATTCGCAAAAGCAACAGTAACGTATTTGGGAAGCAGGTCGACAATGTCCAAGTGCGTCCAATGTATGTGAAGGTTGCAGCTATCCTAGCGTACCCTGCACCTGCCACGAGGCGGGAGCTGCAATGATTCTTAGGGATGGCTGGGTATTACAGGTGTTTCTGTAAGAACTTCTCTATTGTTGTTGCCCCTTTAACAAAATCGTGTAGTCCCAAAGTACCTTTTGTTGGTCTGATGAGTATCAGCATGCTTTTATGTGTGCCAAGTCTCTCCTCTGTAGTCATCTCCTGATTTGTCTTGGCAATTCAAGCTTGAGGTGGATGCCAGCACAAAGAGAGCTGGAGCTGGCCTGCTTCAAGATGGTGCTGATGGCATCTCTCATCCAGTGTATTACTTCTCTGCCAAGTTCAACTGTCATCAAATGAACTATTCCACCATAGAGAAGGAGACACTGGCTATGTTGCTTGCCTTACAACATTTTGATGTGTATGTGTGTTCTACCTCCACACCTGTCGGGGTTTATATGGACCACAATCCTTTGGTTTTCCTAAATAAGATGTACAATCATAACCAATGCTTGATATGTTGGGCATTGATGGCTCAAACTTATAACCTTGACATTCATCACAAAAAAGGAGCTGAGAACATTACTGCAAATGCCCTCTCTAGGGGTTAAAGTAACTTGTTTGAGTTAATGATTGATTTTTTGTTCTTTTTTTTCTGTTTTGCATCCTTCCTTGTTTGCTTTAACTGTTTCGCTTTACCCAGAACCTGTCAAAAAGCAGGTTCTTCTTTTAGGTGGGGGAGTATTATGGTTTGTGACTTAGGGTGTTTGTTTTTTTCTCTCTCTCGCTCTCTTACTCTCGCTCTTGCTCTCTCACTCACGCCCTGTTCTTTCTCTCTCGGAGCGTGTGAGTTTCTTTTAGGTCCGCCTTTGCGCACCTGTGACTCGTCTGCTCATCTGAACTCCACTGATTGAATCGAGTACAAAAAAGACTGAAGCAGAGCATGTGGGAGAGGAGAAGCTACGTTTACCAGTCCAGCAAACAAGCCCTTGTTCTGTTTTTGTCTACTTTTGGTTAGTTTATTTCCTACCTTTCTACATTTTCTATGTTTGTACATTCAGATGTTATTTCCTATTGTGTCACCTCCAATTTACATTTCGAGAATTTCAGGTATTTCAATTGTTTGTTTTGTTTTATGTTGTGTTAAGGTACTTGTTAGTGTTATATTGACTTTCTTTTTTAACTTCAAATCAAATCAAATCACTTTTATTGTCACACAACCATATACACAAGTGCAATAGTGTGTGAAGTTCTTGGGTGCAGCTCCGAGCAACACAGCAGTCATGACAGTGATGAGACATATACCAATTTACAATAAACATCAGATTTACACAACACAATTTAAAATCTAATATACACATAATTACACACAACACAATATACAAATAATAACATTCAATGTACAGTATACAATACACACAATATAGAATACACATTATACAATAAAAATATTATATATAGTATATATAAAATGTACAGTAGGTTGTATTATACTGTATTGACATTCAGGCTGTCAGTTGATAGTCAGTTGTCAGTGTGCTGTTAAGAGAGAATATAATTTATGACAGTCCAGTGTGAGATATAAGATTAAAAAAGTGCAGTGCTGATGTATATTGATCGTGAGAGATCAAGAGTTCAAAAGTCTGATTGCTTGGGGGAAGAAGCTGTCATGATGTCGGCTGGTGCAGGTCCTGATGCTGCAATACCGCCTGCCTGATGGTAGCAGTGAGAGCAGCCCATGACTCAGGTGGCTGGAGTCTCCGATGATCCTCCGAGCTTTTTTCACACATCGCCTGGTATGTATGTCCTGGAGGGAGGGAAGCTCACCTCCGATGATGTGTCTGGCAGTTCGCACCACCCTTTGCAAGGCTTTGCAGTTGTGGGCGGTGCTATTGCTGTACCAGGCGGAGATGCAGTCAGTCAGGATACTCTCTACAGAGCTGGTGTAGAACCGTGTGAGGATGTGGCAGTTCATTCCAAACTTCCTCAGCCGTCTCAGGAAGAAGAGGCGCTGATGAGCCTTCTTCACAATGGCCTCAATGTGGACAGACCATGTGAGTTCCTCAGTGATGTGGACACCCAGGAACTTGAAGCTGCTGACTCTCTCCACTGGTGCTCCATTGATGGTGATGGGGCTGTGTTCTCTGTCTTTTCTCCTGAAGTCCACCACAAGCTCCTTTGTCTTGCTGACATTGAGGGAGAGGTTGTGCTCCTGACACCAGCGTGTCAGAGCGTGCACCTCTTCTCTGTAGGCTGTTTCATCATTGTCAGTGATCAGACCTACCACTGTCATATCATGAGCAAACTTGATGGCATTGGAGCTATGTGTTGCCACACAGTCATGTGTGTACAAGGAATACAGCAGTGGGCTGAAAACACAGCGCTGTGGGGCTCCAGTGTTGAGGGTCAGTGAAGAGGAGATGTTACTGCCCATTCTAATCACCTGGCATCTGCTTGACAGGAAGTCCAGGATCCAGCTGCACAGCGAGCTGTTTAAGCCCAGAACCCGGAGTTTCACATCAAGCTTGGAGGGCACTATGTTGTTGAATGCTAAGCTGTAGTCTACAATCAGCATTCTCACATAAGTGTTCCTTTTTTCCAGGTGGGAGAGAGCAGTGTGTAGCGCAGATGCAATGCATCATCAGTGGAGCGGTTGTTGCAGTAAGCAAACTGCAATGGGTCCAGTGATGGAGGCAGCACAGAGCAGATGTAATCTCTGATTAGTCTTTCAAAGCATTTGCTGATTATGGGGTTCAGAGCAAAAGGATGCCAGTCATTTAAGTAAGTGATTTTGGTTTGCTTTGGTACAGGCGGTGGACATTTTGAAGCATGTGGGGACCACAGACAAGGAGAGGGAAAGGTTGAAAATGTCCGTAAAAACACCAGCCAGTTGGTTCGCACAAACTCTGATGACACGGCCCGGAATGCCATCTGGACCCACGGCTTTACGGATATTCACCCGTCGGAAGGATCGGGTTGCATCCACTACAGAGATGGAGAGTGAACTAACCTCTGTAGCTTCGGCCGCAAGAGCTCTCTCAGCGAGGGCAGTGTTATTTCCCTCGAGTTTTTATTCCCTTTAAAGTCCGTGATGATATTAATTCCCTGCCACATGCTTCTAGAGTTGGTGGTGTTACAGGCGTTTTGCTGCTCTGATAGTTTTGTGGAGGGCATAACTGGCTTGTTTATTAACCCAGAATTAAAAGCGGACATCCGCGCAGCACTTGATGAACATCGCTATTAATCCAAGGTTTCTGGTTGGGGTAGATCTGTATTGTTTTGGTTGGAACAACATCCTCTACACACTTTCTGATGAAACACGTTACACTATCAGAGTAAAGCTCGATGCCGTCATCAGAGGTGGACCGGAACATCTCCCAGTCTGCGTGATCAAAACAGTCTTGTAGTGTAGAGTCTGATTGGTCCGACCAGCACTGGATCGTTCTGAGGGTGGTTGCTTCCTGTTTCAGTTTCTGCCTGTAAGCAGGCAGAAGCAGAATGGAAGAGTGGTCCGATTTGCCAAATGGTGGGCGGGGGAGGGATCTGTAGCCATCCTGGATGGGAGAGTAGCAGTGGTCCAAAACCCGGTCCCCTCATATGTTTAAAATGGATGTGTTGGTGGTATTTTGGTGCGACTGATTTGAGATTGGCTTTGTTAAAGTCCCCGGTCACAATGAACGCAGCCTCAGGGTGCGTGGTTTCCTGCTTGCTTATAATCCCATACAGTTCCTTGAGTGCACGGTCTGTGTCGGCTTGTGGCGGGATGTTCACAGCTGTGATAATGACCGCTGTGAATTCCCTCGGTAGCCAGAATGGTCGACACAGAAGCATGAGAAATTCCAGATCAGGAGAGCAGAAAGACTTGATAGAATGTACGTTCCTCTGATCACACCAGGATTTGTTGATCATAGAACATATACCACCACCTTTCTTTCACTCTGTCCGCTCGGTGCACGGAGAACCCCACGAGTTCGATGGCTGAGTCTGGAATCTCCTCAGACATCCAAGTTTCTGTAAGGCAGATAATGCAGCAGTCCCTCGTCTCTTGTTGGAAAGAGATCTGTGCTCTCAGAGCTTGTTGTCCAGAGACTAAACATTTGCCAATAGAATACTGGGTAGCGGGGGTCGATTTGCGCGACGTCTTACACTGATGAGAATGCCGGCTCTATTTCCCCTTTTCCTTCTGCGTTTCCGCAGAAGGAAAAGGCATTGAGGAATATGAAGTCCGGTTTACGGTGTGCAATTGCAGAACCAATGTCCAAAAGTGTTGTTCTATCACAACTTTCGTTATGATGTGTGTTTCCCCTTTGGAGTTTCTTATTATAACTATGGGTTGTTTAATAAACATTAATTTGTTTCCATACCAAATTTGCATGCATACTTTTCATGTTGCCTTCCCCTTTTGCAAACCTCTTTCAAATGAATAGGGGTTCGTAACATCTGTTCATGAGTCTACTATATGGAAAACATTATGGGGATATTTTTCATGAGTGCGCAAAGCACAGCGCTACATGCTACATCTTATCCAATTTTCGTGAGAGTGCTAATTCTAAGTGTAATTTTCATGCCAGCTCAAAGCGCAATTATTATTATTATGTTTATATTTACAATTGTATTTGTGATCTAATTGATATTTTTCCACCTGTTTTAGTAGAGTGATTTTAAGTCACTGCAAAAGGGGCCGGTGGAAGAAGTTTGGATAATGTTTGAAGAGTAAAATGGTTGGATTTGGTATGATTTGTTTTGACCACTTCATTATTTTTATTTTTATTTTCATTTAGTTTGAAGTGAACTTTGAATTTAGAAATATTTTTGGTTTAATTTTTTTGTATTTTAATAAATGAATTGAATTTTTCATAATCAAAATCAACCGGTAGAAGTGAAGTGTGTACCGATACAATCACTTTTAGCTAATACTAGCCATGATTTGTGTGTCAGTAGATGACAATGATTAATAATACTTACATTCTATATAATTTAACGGAGCATACATCCAAATTCTGACAAGAATCATTTTCACACATTTTCTATGTGTAGGCTATAAAAGAGCATGTCACTGTCATAGAAATATGCCTGCCATACATCAAGGAATGAGCACAAAAGAATGTAAGTCAATATTTCTATTCTTTTAATTCATTGCATGCAGTCCATTTACACTTTCAACTTCCTATGAATGAGATGTCTTTGTTTATATCGCTGGTGCTTCACATGGAATGGACTATATAATATTATGCAGACAATGACGGAGAAGAACCTCAGAATTAAATTACACTTGATCCAGCCTATTTGTGTGTTGTGTGCGTGATTTAGCCAAACTCACTTGTGCCTAGACTTAGTGCATGCTTGCACAAAAATACCAAAACTTCATGGCCATGCCCAATGACTTTGCACTTATGACTTATGGAATTGTGCTGCGCTTAATGCAGGACACCATGAAGGAAGCCGCAGCTTTCCAATAAAAACATTGCTGCGCACCTGAAGTTTTCCAAAGACCACACTGACACTCCACAACGCAACTGGGAAAATGTTTTGTGGACTGATGAAACTAAGGTTAAAATATTTGAAAATAACATGCAGCACTACGTATGGCATAAAAAGGGCACCACATAACAACGTGAAAACATCATCCCAACAGTGAAGTACGGTGGAAGGAGCATCATGATTTGGGGCTGCTTTGCTGGTTCAGGGCCTGGACCGCTTGCCATCATCAAGAGAAAAATGAATTCCCAAGTTTATCAAGATATCCTACAGGATTGCCGTGCACCAGCTGAAGGTCAGTAGAAGTTGGGTGATGCAGCAGGACAATGACCCTAAACATTGAAGTAAATCCACTACAGAATGGCTTCAAAAAATTAAAATCCACCATTTGGAATGGCCCAGTCAGAGCACGGACCCTAACCCAATAGATTTGCTGTGGAATGACCTCAAGAGAGCCGTTCACACCAGACATATTAAGAATTTGGCTGAGCTGAAGCAGTTCTGTAAGAAAGAATGGTCCAAAATTCCTTTTGAACATTGTAGCTACCGGAAACACTTGGTAGAGGTTATTGCTGCCAAAGGAGGATCGACCAGTTGTTAAATCCAAGGGTTCACAAATCCAAGGGTTTTCCACAGCACTGTGAATGTTTAAAGGGATGTGATCAATAAAGACATAAAAGATTATAATTGTTTTTGTGTTGTTAGCTTATTGTGCATATTGTGTTTGTCTATTATGTTTTTGTTAATATCCCCATTTTGCTTTAATGACAGCATCCACTTAAAGGTGCTATATGTAATATTTTTACTGTACTAAATCATAAAACGACCATAATATGTCATTAGAGAATTAGGAAAGATGCTAAGTTGAAATACTGGCTTCTCTGATAACAATGCTACAGCCAGTATATTCTACTTTGAAGTTTCCATTCTGGGCCGGAATTTCTGTTTATGTTTTGCCTGTGTGATCCCACCCACTGCCCACCAACCAATAGTATTTCGACACTGCCGGGTTGCCAGATTTGAACAAGTTTGCAGGCAAACAACACTGCGTGCTGCTGCCATGGAAGCCAGCAAACGAACTGGATCAGAGATAACGGATTCCACCCGACCTAAAAAGCCTCGCCATCCATCTAAAACCACCATGACAAGAGGCGTAGTAAAACAAGGATAAATATTGGAGATGCCTTTGGAAGATGGAGACAGCTTAAAGCCCAGAAATCCTTTAAAACGGATGCTGAGCTGGCTAATTTGCATGTCAACATTCTGGCAACCCGCATGAGCTTTGAGTCTGGGGCAGGGCAGACAACTCTCCAATATTTTGAATTTGAACTGCAGAACCCATTTAAAACGCTTGTTGTCAATCTTACATATAGCACCTTTAAGCTGACATGAATAAAACCTGCTGATCTATGTTATCTTGGCATGAAAATGTTCCAAAGTGCATCTTGTGTGCTTCAATTGATGCAAACAAATCTGACCATCTGTACAAAGAGGTAAACATGGTCAGTATCACAACTTTGAAGAATTTTAAATACATTGGCAAGAAAACGTATGTGAACCCTTTGTAATTAGCTGGTTTTCTGCAGTATTTATTGTCATATGCATATTCACTATTGGTCTCAGACTTTTGGAGCCCAATGTTAATAATATTATAACTTGCAAGATGATAAGTGAGACTTTAATTTTTGCCCAAATTTTTCAAGATACAATACAATCCTCCAGTGCTATACTAAACTATGAATTACAAAGAACACTGTCTTTCTAATGCCATTTTAAAACATTACTGTGATTCTGTGCAGATGAATCACATCGTGTCCCTGATTGCTCTTGAAAGTGCTCCCATCTGGAGTTAGCTGACAGATGATGGAGCATCCTGGACCAGTCTGCCTCCGAAAACTCTCTGCGCTCATCAGTATAATGAAGGCGATCATTTGTGAACTCATGCTGCGGCTTATGGCTGCCACCGGTGCTCTCAAGTGAGTTTTGCTACAAGAACGTCCACACAGCTCATTACTTTGAAAATGTCTGCATACCGCAACTAAGCCTGAGTGTCTCTGTGTAGTGGGGCAGAATAAGTAGGCTGCATTCACATTGGCTTCACTGCAGGCAAAGTGCTGTGTCATTCAGCAACAACTAGCGTTATAAGCATTTATGTGCCTGCGTCTAAGTGGAAGTGTAATTTAACAGCAAGAACACTAGGTTATGGCCAAGTAATTTTTTGGGATAACAAGTTTTGGGATAAAATAAAGTGATAGTTCCCACTAAAATGAAAATGTACTAATTATTTACTCACCGTCATGTTCCAAATCCAAATGCTTTTATTTTATTCCATGGAACACATAAGGTGAACTTGTAATAATCTTCATGTTGTTCTTGTCCATACAACGACAGGTTCTCCTGTCCACAGTTTATCACAACTATCAAGCTCTAAAAGTGGGAGAGAGGGAACAACATAAAAACAATTTGGTAACACTTAATAATAAGTACACGATTATAAAGTATTTGTAAAGCATTAGTTAATAATCAATTGCTCCTATATAAATTATTGTTCCTACATTATTAATACAATAATAAGCTTTGTACAAATAGTTTGTTATTCATTTATATTCACTTATATTCACATTATTTATGATTGTTTAATAAGTTAATTTATGGGCAGTTTGATTATTTATTTATTTTTTTCCTTAGTAAACAGCTTGTTAATCATAGCTAACAGATGTATTTTAGTTGATGCAAACCAGTGGTAAAGAAGTGTTTATGAGAACATGAAAAAGGCATGAATTTATAGTTAATAAATAAATTATATATGTAATTAATTGAATATACATTTAAACTTAATGTATTTGTTACTGTTTTAGTAACACTTACTATTAAATCATTTATTACTTAATAAATGTCATAATAAGGCATTGACTTCAGAAAACAGTGTCTCATAGTTTTTCTCACGAGCAACTTCAATCCTGCGCTGTCATAGGTCATGAAGAGCTAACAAAACTAATCAAAGAATCAAAAGCCACAACATGTATGTTAGATCCAATACCAACAAAGCTCTTAAAAGGGGTATTCCCAGTAATATCAGAACCTCTTCTTAATATTATTTACTGCTCGCTATCCTTAGGACATGTCCCAAGAAACTTTAAAATGGCAGTTATCAAACCGCTTATTAAGAAGCCACAGCTTGATCCTAGAGAATTGGCTAATTACAGACTGATTTCAAATCTACCATTTATATCGAAAATACTAGAAAATGTAGTGTCCTCTCAACTATGTTCATTTCTACAGAGAAATGGAATATATGAAGAATTTCAGTCAGGATTTATACCCCATCACAGTACAGAGACTGCAATTATCAGAGTTACAAATGACTTGCTCTTATCATCTGATCGCGGCTGCATTTCTTTTCTAGTGCTTTTAGACCTTAGTGCTGCCTTCAACACAATAGATCACAGCATTCTCTTGAATAGGCAGGAGAATTATGTTGGCATTAGTGGACTTGCATTAGCATGGTTTAGATCCTATTTAACAAACCGCTACCACTTTGTATGTGTAAATGAGGAATTGTCAAATCAAACAAAAGTTAAGTATGGAGTGCCACAGGGATCAGTTTTAGGACCTCCTTATATATGCTTCCCCTCAGAGATATTATCATGAATCATGGAATAGGTTTTCACTGTTATTCCGACGATACCCAACTTTATATTTCTTCTAAACCCAATGACAATTCTCCAAATTAGCAGAGTGTATCAATGAAATCAAAGATTGGATGTCCAGAATTTCCTTCTACTCAATTCCTCAGTACTTAAGTGACACGCTATATTCTGTCATGTTCATTACGATCACAAAATTCTAGCTTGTTAATAATTACAAGAATATCAAAATCCACAAAAGGAGGTAGATCCTTTTCAAACTTGGCTCCTAAACTATGTAATAGTCTCCCTAACACTGTTCGGGATGCAGACATACTCACTCAGTTTAAATCTAGACTAAAGACTCATCTATTCAGCCAGGCATACAGCTAATTAATTCTCCAACTCACAATTAGGCTGCTTTAGTTAGGTCTGTCAGAACCAGAAACATCCATCATGATCTATAACTCTGCATAAAATTGAATGGCATCTATGCTAATATACATTT
This sequence comes from Myxocyprinus asiaticus, assembly GCF_019703515.2. Taxonomy (NCBI): domain Eukaryota; kingdom Metazoa; phylum Chordata; class Actinopteri; order Cypriniformes; family Catostomidae; genus Myxocyprinus; species Myxocyprinus asiaticus. Next base: position 5,261,310 of record NC_059386.1, read on the forward strand.
TTATTTTGTTTCCATGTCTCAAACCTTGGGATTCATAGCCCAAGGTTACCAGAGCCAGCCAGATCCAGCTACATTCCTGCTTGGTGTCAGACTCCACTGCTACGTGTCGCTGAGTGATGACGACAAACTACAGCCGGTGCCAGTCAGACATCACTTCAGTCTTTTGACTTCAGAGGATGAACTGATGCCAACTCCAACTGTAAGACATGGGATACTCATATGCCACTGCCTGAACTTTGGACTTACGATGGACCCCACCGAACCTCACCGAAATGACCTGCTGGTTGAACTGCAATGCACCTCATTGATCTCTGCCTGCATCACCTTTGTCTATTGATGGACTACACTCTTGAAATGGAAGACATAGACTATCATTTAATTGCCAACAAAAGCCTTCATCAGCCAACTAACAAAGGACAATGCATCAATGTGAACTTCTGCAGTTAATCCAGGATGGACTTCAAAGACATTAGTCATTAATATTAAAGTAAAAAAATAAATAAATCTTTATTTCTTAAAAAAAAAAAAACAAAAAAAACAATGGACCTTAATGCTTACTTAATTTACAAATTTAAAACCATGACTTGCACTACACATAAATAACTAATATTGGCATTATATTCATGTTGTTTAGCCAGAGGAGAACTGGCCCCCACAGTGAGCCTGGTTTCTCCCAAGGTTATTTTTCTCCATTAACCAACATCTTATGGAGTTTTGTGTTCCTTGCCACAGTCGCCTTCAGCTTGCTCACAGGGGTTCTAAATACAATTATTATTTAATTTCTATACACAATTTACAATCATATTTAATCAAACTACATAATGATCACTTTAAGACTTTATAGACATTACAGTTTCATTTTTTGTTAATGCATTATTTCCTATAAAGCTGCTTTGAAACGATGTGTGTTGTGAAAAGCGCTATAAAAATAAGAATGACTTGACTTGACTAATTGCTAGCTAAGCATTTGCATGACCTAATCTAAAGTGAGAACTATTTATGCCTAAATAAACATTTATTAATGATCCATTACTCTGAAAACTTGGCCATGAAATAACCATCTCCTCAGCATCTCAATCATGAAGACTCAAAACAGACACAACACAAAGATACAGGAATAATAGCGACAGAGGAAACATCCAGAGATCCTCAAATTGCTCAAACGCAACATTAGCATGTTCCATCCTATTAAGCTTTATGATCAGACTTTTCTTATTATTAATCAGATTTCCAATGAAAATTACTGTTTAATTCAGCTTCATAAGTGAACCTACTATTAAATTTAATCTGATTCCAGATGGAAAGTCAAAATCCCACCACTAACCGCTGGAAACAGCCAGCACATCACCAAAATCACATGTCGGTCACATGACAGTGATGAAATGGCAAATATTAATAATAAAATAATAGAAATAGGAAATAGCATGTAATGTTATATTATTGAATTTAAACAATATTTAGCTAATTAAGTGCCTATTAAACCTAATTATTGTAAATTTCCATAGTATTGTCATGCAGACTGCTGCTGAAGTGAACGAGTGACGTTGTCACGCCGTACATGTTACTTTTCTCAGTGATGGGCCGGATGGAACAATCAAAGTCGTTTGTGGTTACTGAATAGGGCATTTTATTTTACAATTTTCCAGAGATTGCAGGGGCAGATTTATATCTCAGGTACCAATCCTTGAGGTAAAAAGAGGATTGTATTTAAGGATTGTAGCACAGTATTTAATGTACAAATATCTGCAGTATGACAAAAACATCCTAAGATTTGAATACTGGATTTGAAGCACCCCTTTCCGGAAGACTAACATTTTTATTCATAAAAAATGTAATAATAAAACAATAATAATAATTATTATAATTATTTAATCAATATTGCATTTTTACTATGCAGTAGTAATATATTTCAGTTGTAAATTCTTCAGTTTCACATGCTATTTAAACCAAGTGTCATGAGTTGTGGTAGGGAAGATGATGAAGGGGAGGCGATGGATCTATTTGCAGGCTTTATTGGAGAAGATGAAGATATATAATAACGTGGAGTACCATAAACTAAATAAACAAACCATCACAACTATTACATAGACGAGAACTGACAAACAAAGAACAAAACTGAAGGGTATTTATACACAAAGGGGCTAAATGAGGGAATTGAAGACAGGTGAGGGTAATCCGGAACAGATGGAGGTGATAAGGGCAGTGCACTATGGGAAATGGAGTCCAGGGGGAAACTTCAAAATAAGAGTCCATAGAAACAGGAGGGAGACAGAACGTGACATTAACCTCCCTTTACAAAGCGACTCCTGGTGCCTAAAGATGGAGAGGGGCAGGAGGAAACAGGTGACCAAAGGACAGGGGTGGAGTCAGGAGGCCTGGGGGGCATCGGCGTCAGGCCTGGGACAGGATCAGGAGGCCTGGGAGGAGGCCACAGAGCAGGGACAGGATCAGGAGGCCTGGGAGGAGTCCACAGGGCAGGGACAGGATCAGGAGGCCTGGGAGGAGGCCGCAGGGCAGAAACAGGATCAGGAGGCCTGGGAGGTGGCCACAGAGCAGGGACAGGATCAGGAGGCCTGGGAGACTGAGTAATGAGAGGCGGTGCCAAGAAAGGTAGAGCCATGGAAAGCTCAAGGGACGGAGCCAAGGGAGGTGGAGTCAAGGGAGGCGGAGCCATGGAAGGTGGAGCCAGGGAAGGTGGAGCCGTGAGTGGCTCGAGGGGCGGAACTGGGGATCCTAGAGCCCAGAGCATAGCCGAAGGCTCGAAGGATCAAGGCGGAGCCGGAGGCTCGGAGGACCGAGGCAGCGCCGAAGGCTCGGAGGACCAAGGCGAAGCTGGGGGATCGGAGGACAGAGGCGGAGCCGGTGGGGCTGAGGACCAAGGCGGAGCCGGAGGGAAGGAGGTCCCTGTGTGTGTGTGTGTGTGTGTGTGTGTGTGTGTGTGTGTGTGTGTGTGTAAAAGTTTGGAATAATGTACAGATTTTGGTCTTATGGAAAGAAATTGGAACTTTTATTCACCAAAGTGGCATTCACCTGATCACAATGTATAGTCAGGACATTAATAATGTGGAAAAAGTACTATTACAATTTGAATTTTTGTTTTGTTTTTCAGAACTTCTTAAACTACTTCAGAGAGTTCTCATCAAAACAAAAATAAATAAATAAATAAATAAAAAAAAATCCTCCACATGCAGCAATTACAGCTTTGCTGATCCTTGGCATCTGTAGCACTTGCCATAGATGTGGCTGTCTTGTCGGGCACTTCTCATGCACCTTACAGTCTAGCTGATCCCACAAATGCTCAATGGGGTGATAAGGGCACCTTTGTATAAAATCTTCAGTTTTTTAGCAATTTCAAGCATTGTATAGCCTTCATTCCTCAAAACAATGATTGACTGATGAGTTTCTAGACAAAGTTGTTTCTTTTTTGCAATTTTTGACCTAATATTGACCTTAAGACGTGCCAGTCTATTGCATACTGTGGCAACTCAAAAACAAACACAAAGATAATGTTAAGCTTCATTTAACGAACCAAAAAGCTTTCAACTGTATTTGATTTAATGGCAAGTGATTTTCTTGTACCAAATTAGCAATTTAGCATGATTACTCAAGGATAAGGTGGAGTGATGGCTGCCGGAAATGGGGCCTGTCTAGATTTGATCAAAAATGGCTTTTTTTTTCTTCAAATAGTGATGGTGCTGTTTTTTACATCAGTAATCTCCTGACTATATTTTGTGATCAGCTGAATGCCACTTTGGTGAATTAAAGTACCAATTTCCTTCCAAAACAGCTAAATCTGTACATTATTCCAAACTTTTGGCTGCCAGTGTATGTGTGTATATATATATATATATATATATATATATATATATATATATATATATATATATATATATATATATATATTTAGACCAAATAGTTTACCTAAAAATTGATGTCCACATATGTGGACAGTGGGAGTAAGTTGTGAATTTCTAAATAATACCAAGCTATAGAAAATCAGATTTTTTATTTTTTATAATTGTTTATTTTGTTTCCAGGAGTGTAGGTTATTCCTGTTTTTGAGACGTTACAGGCATTACATCAGAAATTATCATAAATAATTATATTTAAAGTAACAGCCAGCATCATCCAATCACAACCAACCGTATTAAAATAAAATGTAGCATTATAAAATTCTGAATCTATGTACTGATTACAATTGTCCCATGTCTGTCAAACATGTTGAGTGTTCCAAACATCATCTGCAGCCTGAAGCTGAACTTTTGATAGGAAGTTTGGATTGAATGCACTTACTGTAGCTGCATAGAGAGCTATTGGATGCTACCTTGCTCCATATTTAGAGAATTACTTAACCTTCAATGTGCTGTCTGTCTTCACTGGTCTCAGAACAGTTTGAAATGCACCTTATTTTCATCTTAATTCTGCATACAGCCTCTGAAAGCAAAATTTTCCAGTTTTTGGATGCTTTCATTAATTCTCAAATAATGAATAATGCACAGTGAATAAAGGGATATTTTAAATGAAACTGAGCATACAGTCCACGTACAAGGTCATTGTGTTTAACAGCATGTCGTTTTGTTTCATTTCAAATTTTTAAAATGGCATATCGGATGAAACTAGAGACTCTAATCTTTTGATTCAAAGAGGTTTCAAAGTAAAATCATAATTAGGTTGCTTACCAGATGTAGTTTTGTTGGCATTTCAATCAAACGCAAACTCCGCTGTGATCGATGCCATGTTGTTAGGTCACAAGACTCTGTGCTGTCAGTAAAAGGTTAAACTTTCTCCTGAACTGAGATCAGTCGGTTTAAATTAAATTAAATTATGCATTGCATATAGTGAAGCCAAAGTAGAACGTCCATGCATGTGGACGCGGGGTCGCACGAGGTTAAGGTGTTTTTATTTTATTTTTTCGTTTTAAAGCTCGACAGCTGTGGTCACATCTTTCAAATAGCAGCATGAAAATTCTACTAATTAATGCATTTTATGTTCCATAAAAGAAGAAAGTTACACAGGTTTAGAATGACATGAGGGAGAGTAAATAATGAATGACAGACTTAACATTTTGGTTAAATTATTCCTTTAATTAAGTCAATCAGACATAATGGCATCAAAAACAATCCTTTACCCTACGATCTGCAGAAAACAAGCACAGCCATCCGCCATTATAAACAGAACAGCTCAGTGAGTAGATACTGTAGCAGTGCTAGCCGTGCCCTCTGAACACCAATGACAGTGCTCGTTAGAAAGAAATAATGGTGCTCCTTACATGCATTGGCCATTATTAATATGCCTTAGCTCAGGATGTCATAGGTTAACTACTATTTCATTTCACCTTGGGCAACCTCCAGCGAACATGCCTAATAATGCTGTCAGCTCCCCTGCTGACAATAGCAATTTAGAGCACCCACGTGTACTAGGGGATAGCATGCTTTTAAAACACCTTAAGGGATCTGCTGAAGTGACAAACAATGACCCTCATCACACACTCATGCGGTCTATTGTCGCACACTTTTAGGGGCTCTCCAGGGCAGACTGCAGGCTCGTGTGTAGACCACAGAGGCTAGCACGCACAGCTAGCGACAAAGGGTGGAATAATTAAGATCACACATCGCAGGTGAGATCAATACGAGGGCAGGGCGGGTAAATAAGAGGGAAATGAAGCAGGGGCCTGGAGCAAAGAGCACATAATTGCACAGGCTGTTTATAGCAGGAGGAATGTTAGTCATAAAGACAGATTAGCAGGTAGACAAAAGGGCTATGTGGTAATTGGTTGCAAGATAAGATGAATCACGCAGGTTATTGGCACTAGGTGCTAATTTTGGATAAATGTTACATTTGTGAAAATAGCCTACTGAGAGAATTGTGGCTCAAAAATAGCTTTACCTTAAAGCTTATTGCTAAGCTAATATTGAAGCTAAGAGTGGGCTACCAACACCACACAAATACAGGATGCTTGAGCATTTTGAGTGCTTCAGTACCTAAGTGTGATGTAAATCCCTTCTGACTATATATATATATATATATATATATATATATATATATATATATATATATATATATATATATATATAGCTGGTTTAAGCGGGTCTTCGCTGGTTTTCATACCATGGTGCTAATCAGGGGTGCTTTTCCCAAAGCATCGTTAGACAACAAATGGTTGCAAGTTCCATCATTACCAACATAGTTAAATTATTTGGTGTTTCCCAAAAACGTAGTTCCAAGAAAACATTTGCAGACAGCATCGCAAAGTTTGTGGTTGGAACTACAGCTCTCTACCTCTAGTTAGAAGCATAGTTTCTTGTTAGTTTGCTGTGTGAACATCATTTGCTTCGCTGAGGCTTCTATATCTTTCATTCCATATACGTATATCTTTTATTCTGTCAAAGACTTTGACCACATTTACATGCACTGCTTATTCCGGGGTTTTGGAGAAAGCAGCGTTCTGAAACGTCACGTAAATGTGAATGCAGCCTTCCTCACCTAGTCTAAGGGATTAAAGGCTGTTAAGAGAAAGCGCTTTAACACACACGGCTTCTGTTGGAGAACACGACTTATGTGTCCATATTAACGTTTTTGAAGAGTGTGCATGTGCGTATGTGCTCAAGTGCGTCAGGGGAACCCCAAAGTCAATGTAAAGGGAAACCCCACTTTTGAAGCATAATGTATCTGTAGCATTTAAATAGTGCATGCAGCTTTCGTGTTTTCTGCAGCTTTCTCACATTAAACAGCTTTCTGGTGTAAATAAGCTATTATATTTTGATATCTGTAGAAGTTATTACTCCACCTCTTGCGTAACGTCATTAATCACAGCTCTACTGTATATTGTTGAACCAACATGATTCGAACGAAGAATGTGTGACATAGTTACTACAGTTTCGGGAAACAGTCTTGATCTAGCTAGTTAATTTCTCCAACGATGCATCTTAATATGGTGGTTAAGCAGTGAGTTATGTAGCTGTATGGGAAATGCAGGTTAGCTGGAAAGCTGGCTTTTTCTTTTTTTATATATATATATATAGCAGGGAAGGGTTTAATGTGGACAGATTTTTTCAGTGTATGTTTTACTTAAACACTTAGCTGGTCTTCCAGCTGGGTCAGGCTGGTTTAAGTGGGGTTTTGGGAATTTGTCAGCTGTTCATGCTGGGATCAGTCTGGGAGAAAATCTAGACCAGCTTAAACCAGCATAGACCAGCGAACCAATGTTTTTTTTTTAATTTTTTTTACATCAGACAATTATTTAATGGCATCCATGATATTCCAGGATTCTTTTTTTGTCTTCAGGGTTCCCATGGTTATGAAAAACCTGGAAATATTTTAAGATGCTGATTTCTATCAGGAAAAGTAATGGAAACGAATAATCTTAAAAAAGGCATGGAAAAGTTAGGGTTAAGGTTACCGGGAAACAGGAAAATGGGGCTAATTGTTAAAAGGACTCTATCTCAGTAACTATAAAGTTTTTACTTTACTCACTATCATGTTGTTCCAAACCCATATGCAGAGCACAAAAGGAGATGCTTTACTGAATATCAACAGGGGTGTAGCAATCATTTCAGAAGCGTGGGGGACAGAATTTTCAGCATAAGAACGGAAACATTTGACCTAGTAACCAAGTTTTCTGAAATAGATGTTACTTAACTATGCTAATTGTCACCGAAAACATGTAAAATTTAATAATCCACATTTGGCTGGACAATCCAAAATCTTTGAAGCTATTTTTCTCAGTTTCACTTTTAGCGTAGGCCTAGTTACTACATTTTACCTTTGTGGGGCAGACTATTGACAACAATAAGAGCTCATTTTTGGCTGGATATCTTTTAACCCCTTCAGACCCTGCATCCATTGGAATGGACATCACATGTTTTATTGGTTTAAACCAATAAAAACACATGCTTTTATAATATGAATAATGCCTGGTCACTGATTAGTCCCTGATCAACCAATCACAATGAAAACATGACCCCTAACTTAATCTGAGAGAGCTTCAGGCATCACATTAGACAGGCATGGCTCACCGACTAGACAAGAGGAGGAGTGTGCACCTTGTTTTACCTTTTAAAATCTAATTTATGTTTATGGTAGTGTAGGAGGGTCCATAATGTTATTTCACTAGATTTTATTTTTCTGTTCATTTCTTGTTTTCCTGGTGATTTATGTACAGAACAATTCCATCGTTCTCAAATATGTTCAATACTATAAACAGGTCTGCAAAGCACAGTCTGTTCTATAAAAGTTGTTTAGTCCAGGTAGCGATACGAGTTGTTATGACCTTTTTACAGTCTTTTGCTTTTCTCTCTCCTGGATAGATATTAGAATAGGTTAATAACAATTCATTCCGCACAGTTTGTACACATATTATGTTTGTACCACTCTGTTTGTATTGGTTTACAGATGTAAACTGTTCATATTTTGTCACCACCGAGTGCAGACTGTCACTAGCAAAGGAGTTTAAAATGAATATTATTGGGTTAATTATCACATTAAGGTCTAAATCATAAACATAAAGGGTTTTATATTGGATTTCTTTCAAGAATATATGCATATATGTAGAAGTATATTTTTGTCAACAGAGCCGATGTGTGAGCTGAATCTGCAGAGTGATTAAATTTGTCCAAAAATATATTCTTTATGCAGGTATGCAATTGTGTTTTAATCAAATGTCTTCTTTCTTTAATATGACATAACGTAATGTAATGACATTTTCAGTATCAGTATCATGTCAATGTTATTTAATTACTAATGTTTTACAGATTTGACTGTCTAACTCATGTATTGCTCTGTGTGTGCATTCACATGCACTTTTTACTTTTCTCTCTCCCAGATGGAAGAGAGCTGATGTGTGAGCTGAAGCTACAAAGTGATTACATTTATACAGACCCAGCACGCAGTTGTCCTGACTCTTCCTTCCGTTACTCTACTTGATAAACACAACACAGATTATGAAAGGGCCGGTTACAGTAGCCTCATCAACTTGCGCCTGTAATAATTTTAATAGTATCAAGTGATACTATTCAAAGCACAATTTAAGTGTTTTTTACTTTATTGAAGTTAGTGTTATTACATTTATTTCATTTAAAAAATAAATAAATAAATAAATACTTGTTTATTGTTTTCGGGTCAAATTTGACTGGAGAGTACATGTGTGATTCTAAAATGAAGAGTGCACAGTTCCATGCAAAATAGCTAGTACAGGAGAAATCAGAACACAAGTTGGTCTCCACTGGCAATGGGAGCGATACAATTGCCAAGAGTGTGCATGTACTTAAAAGCTGGAATGTATATTGGCATTTTTAGAAACACCATGTTGCGTGCCAGATTCTTCCAGCTCTGGTCACACTTGCATTTGGTCAACAGTTTGGAGCAGCTGCTACAATGCACACAAGCATATATTTATCAAATCAACCAGCAAGTACACATAAACACACCCACAAATGCACACATATACACCCATGCACAGACTCACACACCGCATACAAGAAACAAAAAAATCAAATACATTTTTTGTGACTTCATCTCGCCATACAACCTGTTTTTTACATTCTTATTGCATTATATATTGCTACAGTATATGTTCTTTTCAAAATCCTTAAGACTAGTTCACATACTCTATAGATTTAAACTCTAGTTCACATGTATGTTTAAATACACTAAAAATATTAGGAACCCTATCAAAAGTTTCTTACATTTTATGTTGCTTGTAGTGGACATGAAAAAAATGGAATAAAAACATGTGTTGGTAGATTTTTTTTTAGACACATTTCTATATTGGAGAAGTGTAAATATCAACTGGGTAAGCATTTTTTCAGGTCTGAAGGGGTTTAAGCTATCTCAAGCCGAACATTAATACATAAACTATACAGCTTACTTTACAGATCTACAGTACTTCTCAGTCAAACTCTTAACAGCAAAGAATCAGAATTAACCTATATCCATTGATTATTTAGTGGAGACTGCACTGTGGAGAAGCATTGAGAAATTCACTTTTTTTTTTTACCCCTAATATTTTAACTTGTAGTCTACCTATCCATGTCATCATTATTGGTGTGAAGGATTCACACAGTTGTTAAAGTGGGCAAATTAACTGGAATGCTTTGTGACAGTTATTCTGCCCACTGATCCAGTTTCGAATGAAATATGCAAATTTGCGCATAATCACAAGTGACGAATGTTTCAAAGATCATCATCAAAAAACGTCAGCAGATACTACACAGACCAGTGGATTTTAACATCTGCTTTTACACAAATACACATTTGCTGTTTGAAATACACAACGAATACACTTTTTCCCAGTGAAAAAGTGCACGGGATGGACTTTGGTTCTATTGAAAGTTAAGAGTACACTTCCCCTGTGAATTCTACACCCATGACTATCACAGCTCACCTTTTCAATACAATGGCAGTAAATAGTGCCTCACTTTAAAGTTTAAAAAGGCACCAATATGTCCAAAAAGTAGTCCATATGGCTCAAGCTGCATAGTATTCTGTAGGCATACAGTAGGTTTTGGTATGAAACAACCTGAAATGTAAGTCATTTTTCAGCAAAAATCTTTGTCTGTTGCACATTCATGAGCACTGCGAGGGAAGTTTGATTAAAGTGATGCGTGTTCCGCATGAACTTGGATTGTTTAGCGTTAAAAACAACTCAAGTTCTTGCATATACACACGTGCTACTGTGAAAGATTTCCGCTGAAAACTGCTGCACAGAAAAGAGCAGCGTAAATATTCATTAAGAATTTTCGTTACATCTTCTACAGCAAAATATCTGTAAATGAATTAATAAAATAACAGCATGCAGGTTTGGAAAAACATGAGGCTGAATAAATTATGGCAGAGTTTTCATTTATTCTGTGAATTAACTCTTTAACAGCTATGCAGTTGCCACCACCTAATTCTGTTTAGCATCAAAAATTATATTTCTTATACACATTTTTATTTTATTTTTAATCGCATTAAAAGCAGAAATCAAAAAGACTTGCAATAAAAAGCATTTAGAGAGCAGATGAGATGACACAAAGAGTGTTGAAAAGTTGTCATATCAATCCCGACTGGACTAGTGACACTCTGATGAAGGTCATTCATAATGATTAAAATCCAAATGATTCATAAATGACTCAAGGGATTTGGGGTCCAGTGACACCTTAATACATGAAATTGCATTACCAGTCAAAGGCACTGTCCTGGGACACACAACTTAAACGTCAGCACAGAAAGCCTGTGCCGCAAGCAATGAGCCATCAAAAGAACAATCAAATACTGTATGACGTGAGGCAAGGCAGCACTAGCAGATAAACGCTACAGAGGCCTTTCTCGTATTGCTGATATGGAATCTTTGGTCATTTCGATATTTGTTATGTGACATTGCCCTTGAGGTTGAGAAACATGGATTGATAATTAACACCCAGGGCGATGTTTAGCGATGTGATTTCCCAAAGGAGCACAATGGTTAGATGGGATTTCGTACCATCACAAACAACTGGAAAGGTGTGAAATATATGAGGTGATATTAACATATAAAGTACATTTATTGGTAGTATGAGAAACAGACTGAAATATAAGCTGTTATTCACTGTAAATCTTGCCCTCTGTTTGAAGCTCTCAAATCAGATATGCCGCCATTAGACGTATTGTTTCAGTTATGACATCAAAGCTATCATATGGCTTCAGAAGAATTGAAATAAAAGTATGCAAGTTGTATGGACCACTATGTTACTCATATGTTATGGTATTTTTTATTTTTTGGTCATTTTCAAGCTTGATAGCCCCAGTTCCCATTTACTTGCATTATATGGAAAAAAAGGTGCTTCTAACATAAGTATAAATAATGACTAACAAATAACGAATGGTTACTTGCGTAACCTCTGTTCCCTGATGGAGGGAACAAGACATTGTGTCGATGTAATGACACTAGGGGTCACTCTTGGGAGTCCGAGACACCTCTGGTCTTTTATAAAAGGCATTTTATAATTTGCATACCACTCTCCCGGACATACGGGTATAAAAGGAGCTGGTATGCAACCACTCATTCAGGTTTTGTGCTGAGGAGCCGAGACAAGGTCCCGGCCATTTCAGCGGGTAGTTCAGCGTCGTGGCAGGAGGGACACAACGTCTCGTTCCCTTCATCAGGGAACAGAAGTTACACAAGTAACCAGGACGTTCCCTATCTGTCACTCAATTGAAGTTGTGTCGATGTAGTGACACTAGGGGTCCCTATACGAAACGCCGCAACTGGCTGAACTGTGTTACGTGAACTGGCGGTGTGTGACAGGCAGACCACTGTGTGCCTCATAGCCAGCGCACCAGGCCGACACGTCCAACACTGTTATGAGTGTCGAACGGCCCTTTGGCGTCAAGTCGACTGCCCAAAAAATAGAGACAGGCTAGCCCAGTTGTGGCCTCTTATCCTCTTTTTTCCTCTCCCCCAAAAAAAGGAATTAACCGACTGGGGCCACCAGGTGTAGTCGGGGGGGTGTCACTCCCAAGAGGAAGACACCGCGGAGACCACACCCCGCCCAAAGGGGGGGGTTATTTTGAGTGGAAATACATCACATGGTCTTGCCGAGCTTTGTCAGAAGTATATCATGTGGAGAAGTCCTGCGAGGAGCGTGAGGTCCGGGAACCACGTCTGGGTGGGCCAGTAGGGTGCTACCAGGACGACCTGCTCCTCGTCCTCCCTGACCTTGCACAGGGTCTGTGCAAGTAGGCTCAATGGGGGAAGTGAGGGGGCCAGGTGTGTGCCAGCGGGTCTATACCGAGAGGTGCCTCGGTCAGGGTGTACCAGAGTGGGCAGTGGGAGGATTCTTGGGAGGTGAACAGGTCTACCTGTGCCTGCCTGAATCGACTCCAAATCAGCTGGACCACCTGAGGGTGGAGTCTCCACTCTCTCCTGAGGGTAACCTGCCATGACAGCACGTCCGCTGCAGTGTTGAGGTCGCCCGGGATGTGAGTGGCTCGCAGCGACTTGAGGTGCTGCTGATTCCAGAGCAGGAGATGGCGGGCGAGTTGTGACATACAACGGGAGTGCAGACCGCCTTGACGGTTGACATATGCTACTGTTGCCGTGTTGTCTGTCCGAACTAACACATGATTGCTGGATCAATGGCCGAAACCTCCGCAGGGTGAGCAATCGTCGAGATAGTTGAGGATGCGAATTCCCACTTCCCTTAGCGGGGCAAGGGCTGCCTCTGCAACCTTGGTGAAGACGCGAGGGGACAAGGACAGGCCGAAAGGGAGGACCTTGTACTGATATGCCCGACCCACAAATGCAAACCGCAGGAAGGGTCTGTGTCGAGGTAGAATCGAGATGTGGAAGTACGCTTCCTTCAGGTCTACCACTGTGAACCAATCTTGATGCCGGACGCACGCTAGGATGTGTTTTTTCATCAGCATCTTGAATGGGAGTCTGTGTAAAGCTCGGTTCAGTACTCGCAGGTCCAAGATTGGCCACAACCCACCGCCTTTTTTCGGTACAATGAAATAGGGTCTGTAAAATCCTTTCTTCATCTCGGCCGGAGGGACAGCTCTATCGCATCCTTCCGTAGGAGGGTAGCGACCTCCACGCGCAAGGTAGCAGCGTTCTCGCCCTTCACCGAGGTGAAGTGGATACCTCTGAACCTGGGCGGATGCCTGGTGAAGTGAATTGCGTAGCTGAGTCAGACGGTCTGGATCAGCCATCGCGACGGATTGGAAAGCGCAAGCCACGCATCCAAGTTCCGGGCAAGGGGGACCAAGGGGACAATCTCGTCGGATGTACTGGTGAGTGTACATGAGTGAATGGGGGCAGCAAGGAACAGTGCCTTGTCGGCCTCTCCCATCTCGACCAGGTTGAGCCAAAGGTAGCGCTCCTGGACCACCAAGGTGGACATTACCTGCCCGAGAGACCACGCCGTGACCTTCGTCACCTGGAGAGCGAGGTCGGTCGCTGAGCGCAGCTCTTGCATCAAATCTGGGGCAGAACTACCCTCCTGCAGTTCCTTTAGCGCCTTGGCTTGGTGGACTTGCAGAAGAGCCATGGCGTGCAGGGCGGAGGCAGCTTGTCCAGCGGCACTGTAGGCTTTGGCCGTCAGGGACGACGTAAACCTACAGGCCTTGGACGGAAGCTTTGGGCGTCCGCACCAGGTGGCGGAGCTCAGCGGGTATAGGTGCACCGTGAGCACCTTATCCAAAGAGGGAATTGCCGAATAGCCCCTGGCCACCCCACCATCGAGGGTAGTGAGTGCGGGAGAGCTGAAAGATCGGGACCGGGCAGTAAAAGGTGCTTCCCACGACCTTGTCAGCTCCTCGTGCACTTCTGGGAAGAAAGGAACTGGAGCGGGGCTGTGAGCGGCGCCGTGAGCCCAGGAACCAATCATCGAGTCGCGAGGGTTCAGGGGAGAGCGGAGGGTTCCACTCTAGCCTGACGCTCGCGGCTGCCCGGGAAAGCATGTCCGTCATTTCCACGTCAGCATGTGACTGGGTGACCATACCCAAGGGGGGGAGCCCAGCTGAGGCTTCTGCATCTAACTGGACGAACAAGAGGTCGAACTCGCCGTGAGACTCGCCGTGAGACTCATCCGGAAGCCCGATTTGGGGCAGATGAGCATGCTGGGGAATGGGAGGTCCGTGGAGGGATACCCGGCGGAGGTGGTTCCACTGGGGTCCCCAAATCGACCCCCGGTGCTAGACGCACTGGCCTCATACCCTTAGGTAGAATGACCGAGGTGGGGAGCCGCTCGGGTGGTCATGTTCTCGCAATGAGTACATGATCCATTCACAAACGCTGTCTCCATGTGGGTCGCGCCCAGACACGAAAGACAGCAATCGTGACCGTCAGAAGTTGAGAGATAACGACCGCAACCAGGAATAACACACAAACGGAAAATTATCTTTAAAAAGACGTTCCGTGTGTGCCGCTCTTTTAGAGAAATATACTCTTTTAGAAAAATATACTCTCTTTTTTCTGCCGAAGCGCCCAGGCGCACTAGTGCAGTGCACTAGTGCAGAGGAGGGAGAAGTCGCTGAAATTCGTCGTCAGATCCAGCAAGAGGTGAATGAACAGTCAGCTCAGTAAACATCGACCGTTCGGCTCCGAAGAGAAAATCTGAATGAGTGGTTGCATACCAGCTCCTTTTATACCCGTATGTCTGGGGGAGTGGTAATGCAAATACCACTCGCCAATTTTCTTTGGCTTTTAATCAAAGACCAGAGGTGTCTCGGGCTCCCAAGTGGACCCCTAGTGTCACTACATCGACACAACATTGAGTGAGTGACAGATAGGGAACCAACTTTTACTGTGTACATTTCAGCCTGATCTCATGAACATTGCGTGACCGTGGCTACTAGGGAGAGTAGCCACAATACTAAATCATCTCCATTTATAGACAATTTGTCTTACTGTGGAAAATGAATAACTAAGCTCTTCAAGATAACTTTTTAACCATTTTCAGCTTAATGCAAAGCAACAATTCTTGATCGCAGGTCTTCTGAGATCTCTTTTTTGCTAGACATGGTCCACGTCAGCAGATGCTTCTTGTTAATAGCAAACTCCAAATGTTTGAGTGTTTTTATAGGTCAAAGTAGCTCTAAGCCACACCTCCAATCTTGTTTCATTAATTGGATGCCAGGTTTGCCAACTCCTGACTCTAATTAGCTTTTGTTGACGTCAGTAGCCTAGGGGTTCACATACTTGTAATATGTACAAAACAATACAATTATTTGTGTGTTATTAGTTGAAACAGATTGTGTTTGTTCATTATTGTAACTTAGATGAAGATCAAACCAGATTTTAAGACAAATTTATATATAAATGTAGGTAATTCCAAAGGGTTTACATACTTTTTCTTGCCACTGTATTTCTGATTAATCTAACTGTTCCCACGTAGTTAAAAAACAAAACTAAAAGACATTTATGTGAGCTTTAATGAGATTATTTTTTTAAATTTGATCATAAACAGAAAATATGATACAGATAATTTACAAAGCATCAGTATACAGTAGCTCTATAATCATGTATGTGGAAATTAGTAGAGAATTGATCTGTGCCAAGAGCAATCAGTTGTACTTTGGTTAGATATTCACATCTAAAGGCTAGAAACATACTATACGCAACTATACAAACGAATGCTTGGTCAACACATTGAAAGTGTGCATTCCCATTAGCGTGCTTGCACTGCTGTGGTAAAACAAACCTCAGTACTCAAGGGGGCAATAAAGTTACCTTCAAATGACTATGCCACTATACTGTATATTTTATTATTAAAGTAATTAGAATTTAACATACTGACTTTAACTAACTTACTAGTAAGATTTTCACTGAACTTTTATTCCGCCATGACAGTAGTTGACCTGAAAGAGAAGACATAGTTTCCATGGATTGCATTATGAATTGCATTGAAGGTGCCTAAGAGCACAGTGGCCTCCATAATTCTTAAATGGAAGAAATTTGAAACAACCAGGACTCTTCCTAGAGCTGTCCGCTCGGTCAAACTGAGCAGTCGGGGGGAGAAGAGCCTTGGTAAGAGAGATGACCAAGAACCCAATGGTCACTCTGGTTGAGCTCCAGAGATCATGTGTGGAGATGGGAGAAACTTACAGAAGGGCAACCATCTCTGCAACACTCCACCGATCTGGGCTTTATGGCAGAGTGGCCAGACGGAAGCCTCTCCTCAGTGCAAGACTCATAAAAAAGTGTTTGGCCTCAATTCCAAGCATCATGTCTGGAGGAAACCAGGCACCGCTCATCACCTGCGCAATACCATCCCAATGGTGAAGCATGGTGGTGGTAGCATCATGCTGTGGGGGTGTTTTTCAGTGGCAGGGACTGGGGGACTGCTCAGGGTTGAAGAAAAGCTGAACGCAGCAAAATACAGAGATATCCTTAATGAAAACATGCTAATTTGGATTCATATGTTGTTGTTTTTTTTTCAGACTTTATGTGAACAAAAAGACACAAATTCACCCGTATTCTCATTGGAAATAGGTACATTTCAAAATATCACTGTCCTGGTCACAAAAGCAAAGTTTGTGGGGAATAATAGCCATTTTCTATACTTTTGAAGCATAAGCAATTAGGAAATAACACTTACTACCCCCCCCAAAAAAAATAAATAATAATTGTTACATAGTGTAATTTAAAGCATTTTAGCATAAGGCTGCAACATAACAAAATGTGAAGAAAAAAATGAAGGGATCTGAATACTTTTTGAATGCACTGTATGGCCTATTTACATTAAGGTGCATTTAAATAGGTTACTAATGTGGAATAAATGTTAAGCATTTATAACATGTAAGTTAAAATGGTAGGTATTGCATGCAAGTCATCCTTTTTATGGATGTTGTTATAACCGCATATCAATGATTTATAATGCATTTGTAAATTAATAATGTGTCACTTATGAACCTCTTTATAAGGGAACATCATTGTAAAGTGTTACTGAAAAGTTTGCGTTCCCATACTTGCATAGTTCTGTGTTCAGGTCACTTTGTGAAGTTAACAGTGTGGAATCTAAGTGGATTCTTGTAATTTTAGTGACTTACAATCACAGAAAAATTTGGAAATCAAGGTCTCATCTGCTGAACATACAGTATGATGAACATTATGGTTTAAAATTTATAATTTGGATTATTTATATTATATGATATAATATTTTGCTACTGCAGTGTGTGTGCATACACTAAAACGCAACAATAATGGATTTCTCTCCAATTTATTAAAAAATATATAAATTTAATATATTACACTACAAAAGACATTTACACAACAAAACACACTGGATAAGGTAAAGACAAACAATTATATATATATATATATATATATATATATATATATATATATATATATATATATATATATATAAACTGTAAAATTGTTCTGTGCTTTCTTAATTTTTCCCTTGTTAATTGAACAAAATGATTCTAATCATATGCAGTAGCTTGTAAGATTTAAACAACATATTTATTATGCAGATAAAAATCCATTTGGAATATGATGCCCATCAACACCATGCATTTAATTTATGTATTGACATGAATGTTTGTAAATTAGTTGGTGCACTCTACACCATTTTAAGATAAGATCATTTTGTCACTTTAGTATTTTTAGAATTGTTTTTGGGCAGAGGGGTGGAGGGTTTATCAAATGTCTAATGATCTAACAAAAAAGTTAGAGGCAGTGGCAGTCCACGCAGTCCAATTTTAGGGGGAAGCAAATATGTAAAGCAGTATTAAAAGATCAAACCAGTAAAAGATTGCAGTGGGTTTAAATATCATGTTTTATTATATATATATATATTAAAACAAATCATCTTAATAACTACTGATGTGTTATAATCTTTCCAATTACAACCTAACTTTCGGCAATACTGTAAACGAACGGAACAAATGATGCAGTGCCATCTACAGAATATGATCAATGCAAACATTTACAAATGAATCACTATTCCATTGATGGTGACATCTACTGACCTAATACAGTATGTGTAGAGGAACATCATCCTCCAGTGCTTAATTGAGTCGAATTTATACATGATCCTGCTGTTCGGTTTTTTACATGTTTTTAGATCTTCAAACAACTTTTATTTAATCAATATTTTGGCAAATTTTGATCGTTTCATTTTGATTAGTCAGTTGACTAAGGAGAGAAGGCTTTATGCCATCAGCCTCCTCTGACATTCATACCGATTCATACAGTGATATAAACTCACCTGGGCTACTGTGCATAAAAGACAGCATATTTTTATTTATGTTAGTAGGTAAACTGATTAAAACTACTATTGATTTTATCACTTTTGGTGTTATGTTTTTTGAGGGAGATGGCCTCCTTTGACGGGCCGCCACTGGTTAGAGGGATAAATTGTGCTACCTTGTGCTTGCTATTAAAACTCCCCAAAGTTCAGTGTGGAATAGACATATTTTGTACATTTAAAAACACTGTGCTATTCAAAATGGTTCCTAATTTCCAATATATTTGACATTAGTGAATTAGATGTAAATTTTGTGTCATTACAATTATAAATTTCAAACAAAAGACATACCGTAATTGTGCTCTGTTTTGTTTTTATGAATTAAATGAAAAGTTATGCAGATACAGTTTACATATTCTGAGCAATTATCCTGCTAATAGAGCAATGTGCTTTTAAAACATGATGGAACTATTCATGTGTTGTGTACTGTAATTTTGGCAGATATGACCGATGGTTATCAAGAAATATCACTTTACAATAACTAAAGAACAGCCACAAATCTGAAAACATCTAAACTTTTCGAAATATTTAGCATGGTGTGTGGGTTGGTTGGACTAAAATTATTTTACATCTACAGTACAATCTGTAATGAATATGAAACCTTTCTTTAGCTACAAACTCATGGAACCTTCCCACATGAAATCACATTGAAAGTAAATTGGGGTTAAAACGTGTATCAATCCAAACTTAAATGACATAAAACTTTAAAACAATTTTCAGCATACATTTCAATCTCCCTTTCAACAGAAAACAGGTCCTCTTTATCAATGCTGTTTATCAATGCAATTAAACAGTGATATCATAGTAAGCTGCTCATTACACAAGCACAGCTATGACCACCATTATATAAGGATACAAACTTCCACTCATTTTGCAAGCTGGTGGTTTGCACTTTACATTATAAAGTGAATTTCAGTACAAAACAAAAACGTTTTCAGAATGAAGGGTAACTCTATTGCATATAAGACCATTTACAAGAAAATTATAGTAACATTCATGGTAACAAATATCGAATACTCATTATTCCAGTTTATTTTTATTTTTTTTTAAACATAGAAGATATTTGTTGTTAAGAAAGTGCAAATCAATACTGGCTCACAATTTGTCACTAACTTGTTGATTTTTGACCATTAATTCTGATCAATGACACTGTGATAAGTAAATTATTAGATTTTTATGATGTAATCAGATAATCACAGGCACTTCGTCACTTTAAGTTGACTAATTATGCAGCAATGCTGCTATTTAGTATGATCAAACTTCAGGTGGGACTTGACTGTAAAATTTCAATCATAAATATTTATACCATGAAATTACTTACACTGAATTACAACTAATTATAAGAGATTTTGGGGGAATGTGGGTATTTTTAGTGACATACCCAAGCACTTTTTTATACAATCTTGTGGCCCATTCAAAAAAGTATAAACTGGATAATAATGTGCTGTAATAAACACTTAAAATATGGGTAAAACTTATAGTAATACCTGGAACTGGGTTCTTAATTATTAAGTATCTCTGTATTGTAACATTCAATGTTTCCTTTTATTAATAGACAATAAAAGAATATTATGGGTTTTCTGCAGCCTAAAATCTATGTACCACATATTTAAAATGTTGTCAGTTACCACAGATAATACTTTCGACCCGTCCCTCAGTGTGTATAAATGTTCCAGAAATACAACTGATGTAATAAATCCGCTTACAATAAAAGGCTTGAGATAGCATGAGACTCACTTAGTAACCCTGTTTTTTGCAAAATGATATTATTTGGCTCATTACACATATCGTGGCAGTTCCGAGATGAAATGTCCACTGTGTGGTGCTAAAAGCGAGTTCTCCCAAACAGATGAGCATTTTAAGGTTAATCGAGTTTCAAAATCACCAAAACCTACTTCCCAACCCTAGACCTTAAACCTAATCCTAACCGATAATGTCATAAAAGCAATGTGTGATAAAAAATGCAATTGCTAATGCAACCACATCATAACTGTATAATCTTATAAGTCATTTTTTACTCAGTGCTGTTTACTTAACCCCTTAAACTGGTGGGTCCAAAGTTTTCGCTTAAAACGTTGAAGTCTACGTACACATAAGTCAGGCATATGAGGTATCATTTGAAAGCTTAGAATCTGAACTTTTTAGAGATAACACATTTTCTGCATTTATGTTACTTAAAATAACAAAATACGGCCTCAAAACATTCGCGTTGTAAATTAGCACCCCCCCCAACACATAAACAGACAAGTCATATATCAAATGAAAGGTCTCAGAAATGTGACTGTATAGATAATTTTGTTGCCCTTATACAACAGTTCAAAATATTTTCAGAAGAATCACAAAGTGAAATATGATTTCTGTAAGTCATCAAATACTAACGTCTCTTTTATGCTCTGATAACTGCTGCTGTAAGCCCCAAATAGCAAAAAAATATATATCAGCTTTTACCTTAGGTTTTCTAAAAAAAACAAAAAGAGCCATTGTTTACTTGTCTGTGAGCTTGTTTGGCTGAATAATCCAATGTTATATCTTAGATGTCCAGAACAAAATATGCCATCCAGAAGGAAAAGCATGCAAAACAAATCATCAGAAAAATATGTTTTTGACTATTGATGAACAAATGTTATATCACCACAAAGGCTCAGCTTTCTAACGACACCTAGATTGAGCTTCTAGTCCACTGAGAGGCTATACTATTCAATGAAACAACAAGGGTGGTGCTTGAACTGAAAATTAGACTGAATGTCTATGGACGAACACATCTGTGAGGGCTAAAATGCATTAAAGCGCCACCTATATTTCAGATCTGTATATTGTAATGGAATGTGTTTTCTGAAAAAACTAGACCAATTTTTTTGCAATGTGAGAACAGTGAGGTTTTAAATTTGAGTGTGAAAAAGTATGGGCAGAAGCCCAAAAATCCACCAGAGTTTAAGGGGTTAACTACTAATTTATACATTTTTCTTTGCTTCTAGATGCTGTAACTACACAATTTTGGGAGCAAAGAACATCGTTCTCTATTTATGGCTATTTGCAATGTCGACACGTCAGCCAAAGTTGTCATAGAAGCACCACAAAATGACGTGGTTGCTTCAGAAATGCAGTTTCTCATCTCACATTTGCTTTTTATGACACTATCGGTTAGGTTCAACTTTAAGGTTTAGGGTAGGGGGGTAGAGTTTGTTGATTTAAAACTTGATAGAGCATTAACCTAATCCTCATCAGTTTAAGAAAACTCGCTTTTAGGGCCACAAAGTGTACATTTCACCTTGGAATTGCTGCGATACATGTAATGAACTAGGTAATGTGATTTTGCAGAATCTCGCTATTGTGACATAATTTTCATGCGATCGAGCTGCCTTAGATTCTACACACACGCAGCAGTCAAAACTATTGCGAATGTTAATCAAAAGCATGCTAAACGTGGTACATAGAGATTGATGTTGAGAAAAAAAAAAAAAAATAGAATATTCCTGATTTTTCAAATAGACAGACTGAGCAAATATCCACATAGCCCATGATAAATGGTAAATAACTGAGCAAGGCAAAATTATGGGTATGAATATGTATCAGAAATATGAGAGTTCACACATCAATGGTAAAACAATTTTTCTATCTAATGAAGCACTAAGAGGCAATATAAACATTTATTGACTGGACTGAAAATACATAGTATGTTAGCCCACCCACGCACTAAATGATCAACCCCACATGAAGATGGATGGATGCATTTAAGCTCCATTTAATCTACGCAACTGTACACTATTTACAGGTAAAACATAAAAACGTCAGTGAATTTGAAATACATTTTTGAAGCATGTCGCATTTTCAATTACAAAACTTTCCTTAGCTGTTCATGACACATACTGAATATTGTGCTAAAGGAGAAAGTATCTGGCCCATTGCTTTGTACTTTTATTGAAATATGGAAGCAACAAATTAGAACGAAATAGAATTAATTGTGTGGTTCACCCCCAAAAAAGAAAATTGTCATTATGTACACACCCTCACAAAGTTCCAAACCCAAAAGACTTCAGTGGAACACAAAAGGAGGAATTTGGAATTATGTACTGGTCACTTTTTTCCATGCAATTACAATGAACAGTAAGTAATCTATATGACTCTTCTGAAGCCATACAATAGCTATGTGAGAAATGTCCATATTCATTAATGAAAGAGTCAAATGGACTACTATGCACCTTTTTTGAAGCAGTCCCTATTCATTGTGATTACATGTAAAAGAGCGACCAGTACATTATGCAAAATTTCTTCTATTGTGTTCCACAGAAGAAAGCAAGTAATATGGGTTTGGAACAACATGATTCAACAACAAGTTCATTTTTGGATGAACTGATGCTTTAACATCAAGCTTAAAATCTACTATTGCTTTGTTAAACACTGCCATATTTTTCCTTAGTCCATGATATGGATTCAGTCGTACTGCATGAACTTCGCCCCAGGTTAACTTGGTGTAAGGAAACCATCCGTGTAACTGATCGCAGTCTCTTATGGAATTCCGGAGGTAATAATATTGTTGAATGAGGTCATGGAAAAATGCTCTACATTCAGCCCAGAAAGACACCTGATCCAAGGGAGTATTCCTACCTGGAGATGTGCCACACTTTTCCCTACGTCATTCCTCCTGAAAACTCCGTCAAACTCTTAGTCTGGAAGCTTTGCGCAAACGAAACAGTAAACCGTTTGTCCATCAATCTGACGGTTTTGTTCATTAGATTTAAAGTCAAATTCCTTCATTAAATAGTATCGTTGAATAAATAGTTGTCCATGGTAGAAAGTGCTAGGCTACTCTTGGAAGTTCTTCAGGTCTCAGATGGGTAGTGTGGTGTTCATCATTTGGACGCGCATCTCCTGAATGCTGTTGAGAATCTTTTTCTGATGGCCGGCCAGGCTGACTCCAACTCTCCTAACATCTCTAAAAAAAAAAATAAAAATAAAAAAATTTTTTTTTAAATAAATTAATAAAAAACAGACAAATCTGTGATTGTTATTGCTTTAAAATACACTTATGGTAGGTTATATCAAGAAGGATTAAGCTTTTTCCACATTCACTATTCACTGTCATAGTATGGAAAGTGAATGGTGACTGAAGCTCACTGCTAACATATTACTTTTGTGTTCCAACGAAAACAGCAAGTTACACAGATTTGGAACAATATAATTAGCAAAGCAAATAAAAGCTGAACACATAATGGAAAAGCCACAACACAACTAAATTAAGCCACTGCACAGCAAAATCAACAGAAAATAAATATTGTTTAAGCACTGTTTTTTAATTTGGAAGTCTGACTCAGTGCATGAGAGATCATGAGCACAAAAAGGGTTAGTTAACCAAAAAAAATTAAATTCTCTCATCATTTACTCACCCTCCAAATGTGTATTACTCTCTTTCTTTTGTAGAACACAAATGAAGAGTTTTAGAAGAATATCTCAGCTCTGTAGGTCTATATAATGCAAGAGAAGGTGACCAAAATTTTGAAGCTCCGAAAAGTACAGGCCGCATAAAGGTAATCCATCAGACTCCAGTGGTCTAATCTATGTCTTCTGAAGTGATCAAATCAGTTTTAGGTGAGAACAGACCAAAGTATAACTCCTTTTTCACTATAAATTTTGACATCAGCAGTCTCCTTGGCGATCATGATTTCAAGCTCGATTACACTTCCTAGCGCCATCTAGCGTTCTGCACATGTGTCAAGCACTAGGAAGAGTAATCGAGCTTGAAATCATGATTGTGCCTAGAGACTGCAATGGCAGGATGTACAGTGAAAAATTAGTAACATTTTAGTTAGTTCTCAACCAAAACTGATTAAAACATGGATTAAACCACTGGAGTCTTATGGATTGCTTTTATGTTGCCTTTATGTGCTTTTTGAAGATTCAGAATGTTGGTTACCATTTACTTGCATTATGGACCAACAGCGCTATGATGTCTTCTAAAAATCTTTGTGTTCTGCAGAAGAAAGAAAGTCATGCACATATGGGATGACATGAGGGTGAGTAAACGATGAGAGAATTTTATTTCTGGGTAAACTATTTGTTTAAGGAAAAATAAGTACAGTGTTTTATAACTACTTTTATGTTATCATTTTGTTGTGTTGTAATGTGTTGTGGCTTCATTTCGTAGTGCTGTAGCTTATTTCTGTTGTGCTGTAGTTTTTCCATTGTGTTATGCCTTAATTTCATTGTATTGTGGTTTATTTCCATTGTGCTGTGTTTTTCCGTTGTGTCGTGGCTTAATTGAGTTGTGTTGTGGTTTATTTCAGTAGTGCTGTTTTTTTCTTCCATTGTTTTGTGGCTTAATTTCGTTGTGTTGTGTCTTATTTCCATTTTGCTGTGTTTTTTTTTCTTTTTTTTCATTGTGTTGTGGCTTAATTTAGTTGTGTTGTGGTTTATTTCCATAGTGCTGTGTTTCTCCATTGTATTGTGTCTTGATTTAGTTGTGTTGTGTCTTCCGTTGTGTTGTGTTTTTTTCCATTGTGTTGTGTCTTGATTTAGTTGTGTTATAATGTGGTGCTGTTTTTTTTTCCATTGTGTTGTGCCTTAATTTAGTTGTGTTGTGGCTTATTTCCACTGTGTTGTGGTTTTTACATTGTGTTGTGACTTAATTTCATTGTGCTGTGTCTTATTTCTGTTGAGCTGTGGTTTTTACATTGTGTTGTGTCTTAATTTTGTTGTGCTGTGGTTTTTACATTGTGTTGTGGTTTTTACATTGTGTTGCGCCTTAATTCAGTTGTGTTGTGGCTTATGTCCGCACCTTTATTTTGCTTTGCTAATTTGGTTGTGTTGTACACAGTGTTGGGTAAATTACTCAAAATAAGTAATCAACTACAGATTACTAATTACTTCTCTAAAATGTAATCAGATTACTTTACTGACTACTTCATCTAGTAAGTAATCACATTATTTTACTTTTAAGTTACTTTCTAAATCACTTTTCCTAGCAATGTTTTTGGTTTTCTGCTTAAATTCAAATGTCTATATTCCCTCCTCATTCATTGTCACACATGCTTCAGCTGTCACAGAAATGCTGTGACAACCCAACAATGGTTGTGCACCCCTCGGCCACCATACTTAGGTTCTCTTTTTCGATATTCCAAAAATGAATGGGGACCAGGATTATCAAGCTCCAAAAATGATTAAAAATAAGCATTAAAATAGTATCATAAAGATGGTCTATATGACTTGTGCATTATTTTGCCTGTAATACAACTGCCTATAAAGTTTCCTGAAGCCATACAATAACTTTGTGTGATGAACAGACTGAAATGTATGTTTTTATGCTGAAAATTGTGCCGAAAACTTGCATACATCCAAATATGAGTGTGACATCAACAATCAGTTATGAGAGATGCTAGAAACAATGACATTGATGTCATTACCACAACGCATCTTGACATATCGTGTTTGAACTAAGTGCAAGCAGAATTGTATCGCAGCAGTTCCGAGGTGAAACGACCACTGTAGCGTTAAAAGTGAGTTCAGTTTTCTCCCAAACAGATTTTTAAGGTTTAATCTTTTAGTTTTAATTCATCAATACCTACCTCCCTAAACCTTAAAGCTAAAGTTACCATCATTTTGTGGTGCTTACATGACACCTCATACCTAAGTACTTTGCATCGCAAATGCAATGCTCTATCAGTTAAGCTACTGCGAAATTTGATATGCTCGAACAAGCATGAAAATGTAGTTGATTATGTAATGAAAACGTTTAAATGTGTCGCCTTACAAGTCATGCACTATACTAGAAGTGTTTCAATATCATAAAATAGCATTTTGTGAGTAACGGCGAAAAGTATGTGTTTATGAACTGATAATCTGCTGCTTTACTCATGATTTGTGTGAAAGTGAATAAGAGTAATTGTAGTTGTAGCGCTTCTAGTGCTCATTTCACCAGGAAACTGCAGCAATATGTACAACGAGCCAAGTAAAAATCATTTTGCAAAAATTAAGGTACAGTAATTTGATCTTATGAGACTTGCAGAAGACTTTGAACACTTTTATGATGCTATTTGATGGCCACTTTTTTTAATGTTGGAGCTTGAAAGGCGCAATCCCCATTTAATTTTGTAGAAAGAAAATAATACAGTTTTGAAATGATAACAGAAATGATGACAGCAATTTTATTTTCGAAAGAACTATTCTTAAACGGTGTATAAAATTAAGTGGTGAAATTATAGATCAACAAATCCTTAATTAGCTCCATACTTTAGTTAATTTAGACCTTATTGATACAACTAAGTCTGAAAGAATCTGCACTGACACTATATTCATTATGCTCAACCTCTTAAGCATCATGTAAACTAAACTGTAACAATTAACAGCTAGAAAGGGCATCAAACAACATTTTCAAATTGGGGGTAATGCTCTCAGTACAGTAATTTTTCCAGTACATGAGCAGCAAATAGCTCAATGACCTCCACAGGATATGACTTACTCCAAGGTCATCTGAGTGACTACTTCCAGAGAAGTGTATCCACTTTCCATGAAAAACTCAGTGTATCGACCCATTTTTATGGCCTCTAACCACTCCTCCACCGATCTGAATACACAGCCCTCAGGACTTCCGTGCTCCACTAATAAATTGGACACCCTGTGGGAGAGACACATACAGTGGTGAACAAATGGATGCATAAACCTGACATTAAAGTTCTGGGTGATAGCTGGATATTAAAACCATTTACTGACCTGAGCTGACTCAAGCAGAATAATGTTACGTCAAATGGGCAAATGGGAGTATATCACCAAAGTATAATGTATTTTTTACATCATTGCCAAAGTATTTATGTATAATTTATCAATTTAACTTATCACTTATATATATGTTCGTCAAATTAAATATAATTACCCCAATAAATATTAATATAATCAGTGATAATTTGGCCACAGTTACACATATCATCATGCAAGGCCAATAAAGAAAATTACAATGCAACTACACAGCTACCAAAACATTCCCATAATGCAAATCAATTTCATATTGAACCTGAACATAATTGCATAACACAATTACAGATAATGGATGATTCCAACATGTAAGAATACAGAACACTTCACATGGAGCAAATGTATTGGATCCCGTATAATCAGTATAATTGGAAGTCATTTGCACACTGTCACTTCTGTTTAATTCAACATTAAATCATGAAATGTGAGTGCTGATTTGTTTCAAGTGTCATTAAACCTTGATTTCCTGTGACAACCGTGTACAGGGTGGTTAACCTCCGTTATCAGCATTTCACAGACGTGACATTTCTGAACTCACAGTCTTAATCATATGCCATAAATAACAACATAATTAGCATATACTCTAATGGGAACAATAAAAGAATATTGAAACGAAAGATGAACAGACAGATACAGTACAGAGAGAGAGATGCATTGCATAATCAGAGAAAAATTAGGCTACAACTTTCATTATCGGTTGGTCTACCTGTTAGATGGGTTGACAAGACTCTTCAAGCTGCTGGGATTGCGAATGAGTTTATCCAGTAAACTGACAATCTCTTCAAATTTTGGTCGGCTGTTCCTGTCCTTCTGCCAGCAGTCCATCATGAGGTGATAGAGCGCGGTCGGGCAGTCCATGGGACCAGGCAGTCTGTAGTTCTCCTCCACTGCCTTTATCACCTGACAACAACAGCAAACATTACAGGCACTTTACATCATATCCACAATAAATATACAGTATGTGCCTTTGTGTTCTAACAATGATTCATGAGAAAACACACTGAGGGAACATATAAAAAATGCAGTAGCACTTTTTTATTATTATTTAAAAAAATAAAATAAAAATATCATTATTTAAATTAAAGAAATAATTCACCCAAAAAATTTAAATTCTCTCATCATTTACTCACCCTCAAGGCATCCCAGATGTGTATGACTTTCTTTCTTCTGCTTAACACAAATAAAGATTTTTAGAAGAATATCTCAGCCCTGTAGGTCCATACAATGCAAGTGAATGGTGGCCAGAACTTTGAAGCTCAAAAAGCATATAAAGGCAGCATAAAAGTAAAAAAGGACTTTAATATTGATCTGTTTCTCACCCACAATAATCATTTTGCTTCTGAATAAATGGGTTTAACCACTGGAGTCATATGGATTACATTTATGCTGCCTTTATATGCTTTTTAGATCAAAGTTCTGGCTACCATTCACTTGCATTTTAAGGACCTACAAAGAAGAGATATTCTACTAAAATTCTGCGCTTGTGTTCAGCATAAGAAAGAAAGTCATACACATCTGCGATGGTATGAGGGTTAGTAAATGATGAGAGAATTTTCATTTTTGGGTGAGCTGTCCCTTTAATGTTATAAATTACTTTGTGTTTGCTTGGCGGTAGATAACTTATATCAGGGAATGAAAGCATTTCAGACAGTTCTGGGAGGTAATAGTAGCCAGTCATTTTGATTTGAATAACCAGAGCAACATTTGAGGTGCTATGCAATGATATTGGTCAGTTGGTTGGTACACGGCAGTACAACAAATACCACCATGATGTATAAATAATTTATTTTCAATATTATATATTTTTTGCATTATATCAGGCTACTGATAATGTGGAAAAGTGGATTTAAATATGCTTAACTGAGCCTTCGCTAAGCTCCATCTTCCTTTTGGTTACTGTCCCTCGCTCTGTGAATCTTTGTAGAACTTACCATGGAAATGATTGGGAGATTGCTGTCAATGGCATGGTTTTTGGCTAAATGTTCTCATAAACTGAATGGATATTATTCTTGGCTTAACTGAACATTGACCATACACATTGTAAAGCAGTTTTATCTGACTTTCTTTTTTTATGAAATTACACCATAACGTGATTAAAAACTGAAGACTGTAAAGCAGAATCGAGACAAACGATTATCACAATTACTTTGAGAGCGATTACACCTGATAACATTAGTGTAAGTGAACAGAACTGCTCATAATGTGTCTATAACATGCTCACTATGGTGCTTTAAACTCTTTATTCACTATTGCCTCTACTATGACTTGAATAAATACATTAATGAATACCACATGTATCCTCTTTGGGTACTTCGTGTCACCATTAAAAGTGACCCGGCAACAACGTTTTTTTGATTTTTTTTGCAATATTTTTTAATAGTTTCGATATATTTCCACTTAAAACTACTCAAACACTCATGACTCCCATACACTCTATTTACCAAAAAAAAAAAAAAAAAAAAATATATATATATATATATATATATATATACAAAAATAATACTAAAATAGGTTTGGCCAGTAACACTTTTAAGGTGGGGGGCCAACTGTCATAAAATAATGTTATGAACATATAATTTTCCAAATTTTACAATATGCACCTGGATATTTCTTTAGGTTTTTTTTTTTTTTTTTCTTGTAAGATTCACCCATACTGTGCAATGAACTATGTCTGAATAGTAAACAATTGTTTATGATCAGTGAATATGAACAGAACAGATCAGCAAATATATTTGTCTTGCAGCCTCAATAAACCAAAGCCTGAAATAACTAAGACCTTCTCCTCTTGTCTAACCTAAAATAAAACCTTCCACATTCCCACATCACAAAACAGCAACACTACAACAACAAAAACAGCAGCAACAACTCAGAAAGCCAATCCCTCACGGCCAACACTCACAGACAGACTGACAGAGAGAGAGAGTGAGACACAAGTGTCTAGCTGAGCAGAGGAAGCCGAGATCTAAGGGGAACCCTCAAGAAACTGTTAAATAAAACATCAAATAACTTTCCCCTCCCAAGTGTGTGTGAAACAGATTAATGATGGAGCAGAGAAAGATGAAGCCGTCACTGGCAAACTGTAAAGCAGTAAAAAGAAAAAGAGAGGCGCTTGATAAAACCGTGACTGGAGAGTGCACCTCCTTCTGGGATCTATGCAGAAAAAACTGTAGCATCGATGTGTGTTTCATCTCTGTCTGCAAATATACTTGTCATCTTATGTGCTGACATCTGACATGCACATCTACATAACAAAAGACAGCGAGGTAGCTGTTCAGCATGTACTGTGTATTTTTTAGTATCTAAAGTCATAATGGTTTAATGTGTGCAAACAAAACTGAATTGCCCATAGCCAGCTAACAATAAATAATAATAATAATAAAAAAAAAATATATATATATATATTTTTTTTTTCTGGGGGGGGGGAATGTGAGTGTTGCTTGCCCATTCAAAAGTCACTGCCGTGATGCCACCAACAAGGTGCATTCCTACGCGGTTGCTAAGATGTTTTAAGTGTTTTTAAGCATGCTGCTTTGTGGTTGCTAGGGTGTTCTGATTGGTTGCTAGGTGGATGCTCATTGGCAAGTCAAAAGAGCCTCTATGAAGTATCTATGATATTCTGCTCTCTAGAAATTACCCAATGTAAGTCTTTTGGATTTTTTTCACCTGTAAAATGTGTCTGATCACTTAAATCCTAATCTGTATTTCTGTCTTGTTTTCCAGTAATAACTTCTAAACATCCTTGGAACAAGATGAATTTACTTGATAAGCAAAAGTGGTACACACTTTATATTTATGTTATGTTTGTTTAGGGTTTATAAAGGGTGTTATTAATGACTATTAAGTAATTTACAAATTAATTATAAATCATGGATATGCAGTTATCATGACATAAATAAAAAGAGCAGCGTTCATGCAATAATTGCCAAATAGTGAGAATTTTAACTTACATGTTATAAATGCTTAATAAATACACCTATGTGTGATTATATTCATCAAAAATATAAAATGCCCTAATTCATGATTTATGTCATAATGCAGCTAAAATAGATTATTATAGTGAGATTAAAAGGGGGTATTATGTAGTTGCTACAGTCTGCTTTATGTGTTTTAAAAAAATTATAATTTATTTTATGATTTTAATCACAGTGATTTTATGAACTGCAGTTTTGACTCACTTGTGTTATTACTTTTCTTTCCACATCAGTGTCAAAAGAATGTTGCTACTCTGTGTGGTATCCCAACTTGCCTAGTCCTAGTTACCTAAAGTCCTCTGCAAAAACATTTTTCAGGTCTTTATGTTTATTCACAGCATATATCTTTATGTACAGGCTTCTAATGTTGGCAACTCCTGTCTTAATATGTGTCCACTTTACTTTTAGGTACATTTGCATAGGTTATTAATACTGAATAAGTGTTAATAAGCATTTTTGCATAGCTCAGCGAGTATTGACGCTGACTACCACCCCTGGAGTCGTGAGTTCGAATCCAGGGTGTGCTGAGTGACTCCAGCCAGGTCTCCTAAGCAACCAAATTGGCCCGGCTGCTAGGGAGGGTAGAGTCATATGGGGTAACCTCCTTGTGGTCGCAATTAGTGGTTCTCGCTCTTAATGGGGTGCGTGATAAGTTGTGCATGGATCGCGGAGAGTAGCATGAGGCTCCACATGCTGTGAGTCTCCGCGGTGTCATGCACAGCGAGCAACATGATAAGATGCGCGGATTGACTGTCTCAGAAGTGGAGGCAACTGAGACTTGCCCTCTGCCACCTGGATTGAGGTGAGAAACCGCACCACCACGAGGACCTAGTAAGTAGTGGGAATTGGGCATTCCAAATGGGGAGAAAAGGGGATAAAAAAATAAATAAATAAAAAAGCATTTTTGCAGGTACTCAATGTTTTTATGCATGTTATTATAACCTTATATCAATGGTTTATAATGCATTTGTAAATTATTTATTAGTCATTAATAAATAACTTTATAAACCCTATATAAAAGGAACATAAATATAGTGTTACCCAAAATTGTGTTAGAAAATTAGACTTGTTGTAAGACAATATATCTTTAATTAAGTTTATGTTCTATTCTTTTATTTTCTTGTTTTAAGCATAAACCTTTTTTTTTTTTTTTTTTTTTTTGCAGTGCAGTGCAGTGTAGAATTAGTAGTTTGTTCAAATCCTTTACCCTAAAAATAAGCAATATTAATAGTGATGCATGCATTAGTAAGTATGAATACTCATAAAATCCTGAATATCTTGGTATTGGAAGACAAAGGAAACAAAGAAAGCAAACAATAGATGACGTAGGCAACTGGTTAAAGCTACTGTACGTAATGTCTTTTAAAGAAACCCTACACCTGATCCAAACTCCACTATGCCTGGCAGACATCTGTCCACAGAGAGCTGATGCCCATTTCATGTAGTAAAGCCGACAGAGTGCATTGTGGTCAAAACCTGAAACTCTCGGTTTCAACCCAAATATCCATTATTCAGCATCCCCTTTGTCCTCGTTCCATTGTTGGTATAGTGACCTTTGATATGACCGTGGGCGAATGCAGTTGCAGCGTGTGAAACAGTTGAGTACCCCTCCCCCCCCAAATCTGGATGGATGTCTCCCCCACTGATAATGCTCGATAATGTCTAATTTAGACCAGAATTGACCCTCACTTCCTGATCTATTTATAGTCATCAGCATTCTATCACTCTTATTTCCCTTACTGCAAATTTGAGATTTCATGTGAGATTCTAAAATGGCTATGGGAGGCAATTATAGTGCTGTAGTGTTAAAAGACTGCAAAGTACAGTTCCACTATGAATTTAAAGCTGCCCCAGACAGAATAGTTTCATAAATATAAACTACATCATATAAAATAATTTAAAAGAAATACATATATTTTCATGTTCTTGATATCACTGGCTGGTTCTTAAAAAACACTTTATGATTATATGTATGTGCATGTATTCAGTGTTATCATAAACAGTGTTAAGTAAGTTACTCTGAAAAGTAATCCACTACAAATTACTATTTACTTTAATTAAAATGTAATCAGATTATTTTACTGCTTTCTTTTTTGGGGGGATTTTCTCCCGTTTTCTCCCCAATTTGGAATGCCCAGTTCCCAATATGCTCTAAGTCCTCATGGTGGCATAGTGACTCGCCTCAGTCAGGGTGGCGGAGGATGAATCTCAGTTGCCTCCATGTCTGAGACTGTCAATCCACGCATTTTATCACATGGCTTGTTGAGTGCGTTACCATGGAGACCGAGCGCGTGTGGAGGCTTCACACTATTCTCTGCGGCATCCACACACAACTCTCCACATGCCCCACCGAGAGCGAGAACCACATTATAGCGACCACGAGGAGGTTAACCCAACGTGACTCTACCCACCCTAGTAACCGGGCCAATTGGTTGCTTAGGAAGCCTGACTGGAGTCACTCAGCACGCGGATTCGAACTTGCGACTCCAGGTGTGGTAGTCAGCATCTTTACTTGCTGAGCTACCCAGGCCCCTATTTTACTACTTTCTCAATGAAAAGTAATCCCATTGCTAATTACTTCAGTTTGAAGTTACTTCCTAAAACAGTTAAAAATAATATTCTTGTCTGTATTTCCTCATCCACTTCAGCAGTCACAAAAACACAAACAGATGTGCATATGAACATAATTCTTATTTTAAATGAATTATACATAAATAACACTATTTAAAAAAACTGAAAACGAAGTAATGAACTTAAAAGTAATTAAAAGTTAGTAACTGTAATCTAATTACTAGAATTTGAAATATAATATTATACTAATTTAGACTAAAAAGTAATTAGATTACATTAATTTATTACTTTGTAAACACCAACACTGATCGTAATATACAGTTGCAAAACATGTTTGATATTTCAAAATGCCGCGATTGACAAATTAGAACCAAGTATTTCAGAGAGCAATGCAATAAATTAAAGTAGTGCCACTTCTAATATAACTATTTTAGCGTAGCAATAGCACATTGTAAAAAAAATCATTTTCTTACTCAAGTGTTTTTGTCTTATTCTCCAGTAAATATAAATATCGAAACATGCTTAAAAGAAGATACATTTACTTGGCAATCAAAATAGTAATATAATAAGTTGTTTTCAGATGAATGTAACAAAATTATATATATATATATATATATATATATATATATATATATATATATATACACTACTGTTCAAAAGTTTGGGGTCACTAGCCTGAAATGTTTCTCATGATCTTAAAAACCTTTTGATCTGAAGGCGTATGCTTAAATGTTTGAAATTAGTTTTGTAGACAAAAATATAATTGTGCCAACATATATATATATATAATTTATTTAATTACAAAACATAAATTTAATTAAAAAAAAATAAAAAAACGTTTTGAAATGGATGACTTGGACCGAATAATTAAGAAAAACAGCCACTAAGTGCCCAGCATATAGAGGGAAACTCCTTCAATACTGTTTAAAAAGCATCCCTGGGTGATACCTCAAGAAGTTGGTTGAGAAAATGTACCAAGAGTACATTTCTGCAAAATCTAGGCAAAGGGTGACTACTTTGAAGATGCTAAAATATAACATAGTTTTGATTATTTTGGATTTTTTTAGTCACAACATAATTCCCATATTTCCATTTCTATTATTCCATAATTGTGATGACTTTACTATTATTCTAAAATGTGAAAATAAATAAAGAAATAAAGAAAGAATGAGTAAGTGACCCTAAACTTTTGAACGGTAGTGTGTATATATATATATATATATATATATATATATATATATATATATATATATATATATATACACACAGCATAATGTCAGCAGTCATAAGGACATAAATACCATTATAAGTGGTCTTGGCCTGCTTTAAGTAAAGTTACAAGAGCAATGACATCTAATTAGCCATAACATAAACTTGTAACATATAATATATTAAAAGTCAAGCTTTTATTGGAAAATGCACATAATACAAAGGAACACACATTCACAATGTAAATTTTGAGACATTAAGACATTTCCCATGTCATTTTGCCCAACAGGTAGTAACTGAAGTGGAGCATGAGTCATAGGCCTAATGAAACATCAAATATATCATAAATCAAGAGGAGAATTGAAACTTAACAGGCTTCCCTTGTTAAAGTTCCCTCAAAATGTTTAGTCACTTGAGGACAGTGATTTTGTGTATGCCTGGGTTAATTTCTTACTTGGACTGTACAGTACCATCATTTTTTCTTCTTTTTATCTAGTATATTTTAATGCATTTGTGCATATGAGAACATCAGAAGTTCTGTATTTGTTATGTCTCCAAATAAGATGCACACACAGTCCAGTATAGAAATAGTTTTATTTTTATTTTTATTTTTATTTTTATTTTTATTGCTTGGGTGTGTTTTTTATTAAAAGTAACATAGATTTGACTATATGTGTCTCAAATAAGAGCTACTGACATTTTTTAACCTTGTAGCTTTACAAGGGTTTTCGCAATGTCTCAATTTGCATTGAATGTGTAAGAAAACAAGCCACCCCAGCGGCTCCCCGCCTCGGTCCTTCTACCTACGGGTATGAGGCCAGCGCGGCTAGCACTGGGGGCGATTTGGGGACCCCAATGGGACCACCTCAGTCGGGTAGCCCCCCACGGACCTCCCATTCCCCTGCACGCTCGTCTGCCCCGATCGGGCTTCCGGATGAGTCCGCCGGATTGTCTCACGGCGAGTTTAACCTCTTGTTCGGAGCCCGCGAAGCTGATGAGTTCTCGAGCGCAGCATCGGAGAGCGGGCTCGTCCAGTCGGACTCGGAAGCCTCAGCTGGGCTCCCCCCCTCGGGTACAGATGCCCAGTCACAGGCTGACGCAGAAATGACGGACATGCTTTCCCTCCGCTCTCCCCTGAACCCTCGCGGCTTGATGATTGGTTCCTGGGCTTGCGGCGCCGCTCACAGCCATGCCCCGCTCCAGTTCCTTTCTTCCCGGAAGTGCACGAGGAGCTGACAAGGTTGTGGGAGGCACCTTTTACTGCCTGGTCCCGATCTTTCAGCTCCCCTGCCCTCACTACCCTCGATGGTGGGGGCGGCCAGGGGCTATTCGGCAATTCCCCCGGTGGATAAGGCGCTCGCGGTGCACCTATGCCTGCAGAGCGCCGCCAACATCCAAGGCCTGTAGTTTTATGTCGTCCCTGACGGCCAAAGCCTACAGTGCCACTGGACAAGCCGCCTCCACCCTGCACGCCATGGCTCTCCTGCAAGTCCACCAAGCAAGGCGCTAAAGGAACTGCACAAGGGTAGTTCCGCCCCAGATTTGATGCAGGTGCTGCGCTTGGCAACTGACCTTGCTCTCCGGGCAACGAAGGTCACGGCTCGGTCTCTCGGGCGGGCGATGTCCACCCTGGTGGTCCAGGAGTGCCACCTTTGGCTCAACCTGGTCGAGATGGGAGAGGCCGACAAGGCATGGTTCCTTGCTGCCGCCATTTCCCAGGTTGGCCTATTCGGCACTTTGCCTAGCAGTTCTCGATGGTGAAGCAGCAGACGGAGGCTATCCGGCACATCCTGCCCTGGTGCAGCTCAAGATCCCACACCCCACCTGCTCGTCGCCAAGGGCGTCCCCCTGTGGTGACTGCACCGGCTCCGCCGCAGCCCGCCCCTTCGGCCTGGCCCCGTGTGGAGCCCACCGCAGGAAGCAGATGCCACCAAGAACCCACGAAAGGCTTCGAAGCGGCGCTGAGACGGGCGACCCAGGGACGACGAAACCCACTGCCTTGGAGCTGGTAAGCAGACCACTCCATCCCCCGGTGAATGTGAAAACTTTAGTCTCTGCACTGACTTGTATTGTCTTGTATAACCACTAAAAAAATTATTTTGGATGTTTATAAAAATACATTCCTTTTGTCACTTTACTTAAAGCATACCTAATATACAAATATATAGAATACATTTTAACTTCTGCAAATAGAAATTGATGTTAAATGTATTATATTTTAAGGTATAATTGAGTAGGTAAGTATTATAATGTATTATAATTGTGGTTATAATTATTTATGAGAAATTATAACATTATAATTCATATTATAAGACAGTACGAATACATTATGATGATTTATAATGGTTTTACAATGCATTATAAATATGGGCTTCGTAGAAATGCTACCAGAAAAAAAACTATACGCTTCGCTTTTTCGTGTCACATTCAATGTGAAAGGGCCTTAACAGTACCTCAGATGTTTTCAAAAAAGTGTTGCTTTTCCAGTAACAAGCTATTTTTCTCAGTATTTTTTCACTGTGTTACACTGCTATTTTTAAGTAGCAGTGTAGCATAACAAAACAATATAAAAAATTTTTGTGTATTTTTTATTTTTATTTATTTATTTATTTTGTATTGCACACACCACCTTAATAGTAGCGCTAGGAAGTCCAGTTTGTTCTGAGGATTAATTTTAACTACAGTTTATTTATTTATTTATTTTTATTATTATATAATCTTTTTGCACAATGCTTGGGTGTTGTGATTGGTAACTAGGTAGTTGTTAACTGGCCAAAGTCAAAAGAATCCACCACCAATGCTCTGTTCCTTAGAAATGGCTGTGGACCCTCCTTCAGTGTAAGTCAACAATATATATATATATATATATATATATATATATATATATATATATATATATTCTGTTTCATTGTCTGCTGTGCGAAAATCTTAAATCACAACTTTTTAAGGTCTCATTCATGTCTGCAGCGCACATTTTTTGGAAGTTTTTCATCTGGAAAGCATCACAATCTAATTAACATCTGCTAAACATCTTAAAAAGATTAGATTTACAAACATTTTAAATAATAATGGTCTCAAAGACATCTGATGAATGTCTTATTGACAC
The DNA here is from genome assembly GCF_019703515.2 of Myxocyprinus asiaticus. Taxonomy (NCBI): domain Eukaryota; kingdom Metazoa; phylum Chordata; class Actinopteri; order Cypriniformes; family Catostomidae; genus Myxocyprinus; species Myxocyprinus asiaticus. Next base: position 5,299,625 of record NC_059386.1, read on the forward strand.
CCGAGACATACTTATTGACATATGTCTTATAGACAGATTGCAGATGAGCAAACAACATAAAACATACATCTTCCAGATGCAAACACACACATCAAATAGATGTCTGGGTGATGTGCATGTGCTATCAGGGTAGCACCACTAATAAATTAAACAAACAAGATAGCCAAACACTACGATACATCAAAGCTTGCACTGAATATCCGCTTCTCCACTATCAGGCCAAATGAGGGCATGCTAGTGAGTGCCAGGGCTAGTTGCATTCCCACTGTCACTTCCGGGGGTTCATTGTACCTCGTCGGGGCTTCTTCGGGGCCAATGGCCAATGGCCTTTGGCCTGCTAATTACCCTTGGGCCAAACAAGGCCAACTGGGGATTGAGGCAGGGTCATTGTCAAAGGTGGAGTTTAGCAGGGTTAGGTCAGAGGGTCAGCACTAAGATACGAAACAAAGACATGATTAAGTATTTTGTCACCGAACTTGCCAAGTTGTGTATTCAGCACACAATGGTACAGGTTCGGGAAAAAAAATTGTGGGCACAATACAAATCCGTTAAGATGCACAATGGACAAAGCAGCGCCCAAAGGAAGAATTTTCCGTGGTCCGAGATAATCGATGGTGTGCTTGGACATCGTCCTGCTGTTAGTGGAGAGACCACTCGGGAGTGGTCAACCCTAACTTATCTTGCTAGCTAGCTAAAGTTTACATACGATATAAACTCTATATTCTAGATAACTAAATAAAATTATACCTCAGCTTGAGCTTCCCTCTTGCTTGTGAAATGGGCGAGAAGTGTGACATTGGCACCAGGGCAGCATATTAAGGGCAGGCTTTAGGGTAAGGTTAAGGGGCTATTGGCCCGTTGGTGGAAGGCAGATCAATTTTGGTCTTGCAGCTCGAGGTCAGGGCTATTGGTTCCGGCTGACCAGTTGATAGCCCTGGCTCGCACTGGCCCAGTAGTGGAAAAGAGGCTATTTATACCAGGTACATTGGAACCAACATTTCAAATGGATAAAATGTATCATTTTGTTTTTTTAATGAAAAACAGGAGTTTGTGACCCCAAAGATAAAACCACATTCTTATCGTGTTTAAATAGAGTTCTTGCCTTGTTTCAACTTACATCTTGATTGCTCATCTCCCAGTATGGTCTCTCGCCATACGACATCACTTCCCACATCACAATCCCATAGCTCCACACGTCACTGGCTGAGGTGAACTTCCTGTAGGCTATAGCTTCTGGTGCTGTCCACCTGATGGGAATCTTCCCACCCTGTGAGACAAACAAAAGGAAAATGACACATTTCAGATCAGAAACATGTCTTGTCAAAGCACCTTCAGTGGGAAAGAACAGCGTTGGGGTGCGAAAACAGTAACAGGAACCATGATGTCTCTGGACGGCTATTGAATGCTAATCGCTAATTGACTGTCCTGGCGTTGACATGCTGCATTTCTAACAGGGCATCTCAAATATTGGAGAAACACATCTTAATTTACTCTATTGACAGTTCACACTCTTTTGCACATGCATAAAACCCTTTCTTCAGCATTTCAGTGACACGCCAAGCAGAGGAACACGAATGAAACTGAAAAAATGCTATCCTAATTACGACAGCCTCCACCAAACCTCTAATTATCTTCTTTCAACTCAGAATCAGGCAGCTCCATGTTTGTTAATAATCTATGCCGCCTACGCAGCTGCCTGAAGCCCTGCAAGAGATCTGAGCTAAACTGAACAGTGACCTTACAAAAGAAATAATTTGACTAATAACGCTAATAAATGCATGCCTTCCGTTTTAATGCAATCTGAGATGAAAGCTTCCAGCTCAATACATTACTGCAGCATTAGAGAACAGGAACCCAGCAAGGAAAACTATGTCATAAAAATATTTTTTGAAAGTCATGAAAAGGTTGTAAACACTTTTTTATCCAACGTACTTAATACAACAGATGGTACAGTACTGTAGGTTTTATTTTACAGTAATGAATGTGTTTTTCGCAACATTGCAGACACGTTTTGAGGTTTTGCAATGTCTTATAAACCATCTTACGACGGCCAACCTGGTACCATGGACAATGTTGATAAACAGTTTATTGGCATGTACTTTATCTTAAACAGTGAAGTGTTACCAATATCAAAAGAGGTACAAGTGAGAGAAAAAGACAGGGATAAAGATAAAATATGAAACAGTAAAACAGTATTGTTTATTTTAATATTATTTTATAATAACCGTTCACTGTTCTAAATTAAAATTGTCATAGGCTATATGATTAATGTAGTTGTGAGTAACCATCATATTACCAATGTTGAGTAAGTTACTCAAAAAAGGAAACCACTACAAATGATAAATTTCCTCTTTAACTGCAATCAGATTACTTTACTGATTACTTCACTAGACAAGTAATCACATTACTAATTACTTTACTGAAGCTACTTTCTAAAAAACTTTACAGAAACTTTTTTAAATGATAAATGATTTCAAAATGTCTATATTTCCTCCTAGTTCATAGTCTCACACCCTTAAGTTGTGTCAGAAACCAAAACAGACAAACATATGAACATATAAATTCAAATTTTAAATGTATTATACATAAATATATTTATTTAATATTATTTTAGAAATACTGTATGTGCAACCCAAGTAATGTACTTAAAATTACCTTAACTGAAAGTCCATCATTGTAATCTGATTAAAAGAATTTAAGTGTTACATTATATTGACAAGAAGTAATTAGATTACAGTAACCAATTACTTTTCAAACAGAGTACACCCAACACTTTATATTACCAGTGCTTTAGTGCTTTAGTGCTTTTTTAATTCTGCCTTACCTGTAATGTACATGTAATTGTTACTTTTAGACATTACTCTTATATTTTCTTTTCATAACTTTTTAGAAGAACTTCTGACTGCTCTAGTCAGATTAAACTTTTATTTAGTGAGCAATGTACAGAATGTATTGTGTGCCCATTTAAAAAGTCTCTTCCATTCATAAGTTGAAATAATATATATGTATAATCATAATTTACTTAAGTTAAATGTTTGGGAGTCATTGTAAATTGGTTGTTGTTGGTAAAGGTTTGCCACTGAACTGAGTCCACATCCACACTAATCTGTTTTTGAATGAAAACTCCAAAGTATGCATTAATGGAGAGCTTTTCGAAACGCTCCATTTTCGGTGGAGGAAAGCACTGTTCCAGTGTGGAAGAGAGGTGTAAACGTAATGAAATAAATTCGTTTTCAAACAAAAACATGTTAGTGTGGATGTAGCCTAAAGCGACATTTGAAAGCTTTCTTCTGTTGTTTGGTTGTAATCAACACCCCCCCACCTCCCCAAAAAAAAAAAAAAAACCTAACCAGGTACGTGGTTTCACAACATTTCTGCAACGTTTTATTTTGGTTGTATAAAAATGAAGATGCATTTGCAACTATAATGTCATTTTTATCAAAGTTGCAGTTTTTAACTGATAATTTTTGCTTATCGAAAACATTTAAACTGCTTGTGTTTTGATTATTTTTTATTTTTTAGATGTGGTTTTATGTTCTACTGGAAAATAACCTCACTGCAACCATAACACAACATTGTGAAATATTGTAAAAACATTTGTGCTTGCTGAGAAGGCAATGGTGTTGAACAGGAATGTGCTATCGACCCTCGGTTTGAATAGAGAATTAAAACATAGCCCTGCTTAAAGGAAGTTAATTGACGAGGGCTTAGTTGTTAGCATGAGCAAGCATTTTTGCTGCGAAGCACGTACACGGGTGGTGTAGGCCGCCTCTGGGTCATCCTCCAGCACTCTGGACAAGCCAAAGTCGGACACCTTACACACCAGGTTGCTGTTGACCAGGATGTTGCGGGCGGCCAGGTCACGGTGCACGTAGCCCATCTCAGAGAGGTAGCGCATGCCAGAAGCAATTCCGCGCAGCATGCCAACTAACTGAATGACAGTGAACTGACTGTCATTCTTCTGTTGGAGCAACACAGACATGAAAAACACATTAATCTGATTATAATAATTTAAAATAAGCAATTTTAAAGATTGTCCCGGGTTGAAACTAAGCTTGTTTAGCTTAAATGTCGACATTAGGGGTGGGAATATAGTTACAGATGGATTAAGTTCAAGTTATATGTTACTTATATAACTCCTGTGGATTCTCTAAAAAGTCCCTTTCTAGTCTCCTTGCATGTATCATGTGAAAGTTACCAGGTTTGCTGGCATGTCAGGATTACTGGACATTACTTTGCACAGACAAGGTTAGTACACTATTTCTTCAAACTAGTCTTGTTTACACATAAAATGTTCAAGTATATATGTTTTTGAAGCAGTGTGTATTTTTATGTTTATCCCAATGTTATGCCTTAACCCATAGACTTCCATTGTAAGAACATGTACACAACTTTGGTTTATTTTTACAAACTGATGGATGAATAGCAGTCAGTTCCAGATGTAGCATGTTACAGATGCTATTGATAAAGCTTAAGTTGTATTTAACCTGGAACATTCCTTTAATTATTTATTTATCTGCACAGAGCTAAAGTACAAATAACTTTTAAACATCAATTTAAATGAATGTTTATGTAAAATTTGCTGTTTGTATATTTGAATAACTGTAATGCAATTTAATATTAGGTGATTTACCTTCAGAAAGGTGTCAAGTGATCCATTCTCCATATATTCTGTTATAATCATCACTGGTTTACCTTTCAGAGAGACAGAATAAATTACATTAATTATTTTAATTAAAATATAATAGTAATTGTACTGAACATGAATAAAATAAGACCATAAGCCACTATGAGATTAACTGTTTCAGGTGAAGCTAGAGTTTTTTGGCTTTTTTGGCTTGTTAGCTTTGAGGTCATCTATATGCTAGTGTATGCCTTAAAATTATCTTTTAACATTGAAATTTTTCAGTCTTTCTCCTCAGGAAAAACAGAGAAAAATAATGATTACCCATTTTGCGCTCAGGGGGGTGTACAAATTGTTGTCCAATCAAATGCTCTCTAGAATGAGAATGTCTCTCCCCAAATAGCGCCTGACATTGACTAGAAATAGCAAGTTGCAAATAATGGTTTTGCTGGGCTGAGACATAAACTAAAAATAAAATAAAAATACAGCCACAATCGGCAATTATCAGGGTCCAAGTACATGTGAAGTGAATATGACCAAAACAGCTACATTTAACAGAACAGGTACTGTAGATATATTTGATTACTATATTAGATACTTTGATTGCAGTTGCACAATCTTTTTTTAAGTTAAAGGGCCCCCTAGCAGCAGAAATTGATGAAATTTGGCATATGCCCTCAAAATATCACAAGATCACAAGATACAGGACAATTAGTCATTGTAGGCCATACTCAAAAACCTATTGGCTTATGTCTGTTAAACGATTAAATGAATAAAATTTATTTTTGATAACTTTTTGTGAGGAGCATCTCCAGATGATACATCCCAAATTTCATGTGAATCGGACAAACGGCCTTGGACAAGTTTGAAAAAGTTTTATATATATATATATATATATATATATATATATATATCAAAGAGGCAGAAAAAATATACTATGGAAATAGCCATCCACATGACCATAAGAATTGGGGCACTGAAAGATTCAGATGCAATATACATTTTTATTCTAGCTCGTTTCTAAGTTATTAATATAAATTAGTTAATTATAGCGCCATCTTGTGGAAAATACTCACCAAATTTGGTACACAGCCTCATCTAGACACCCTGTATGTATATGCCACATTTCATAATGATCTAAATCATTTTGATAACTTTATGTAATGAGGTTCGGTATATGATACATGGCAAGTTTTGTACGAATCGGACAAACGGCCTACGAGGAGTTTAAAAAGTAGGTTTTTCAGAAAATTGAAAATGCCGGAAAAAAGGTATAGATGGAAACTAAACAAATATATACAGTTTATTTGGCTTGATTCAAATTTTGATTCTAGCAGTTGGTATTTGGGACCACCCTGCCAAGTTTAGCATCTCTATGACTTACGGTCTCTGACACTTTCAGGGCAGAAAATAATAATAAGAAGAATCAGTAAAAATACAATAGGTAGCCTGCTCTCATGAAAATGACTCACGAAATTACACTGAACAAAATAATAAACGCAACACTTTTGTTTTTGCCTGCATTTTTCATGAGCTGAACTCAAAGATCTAAGACTTTTTCTATGTACACAAAAGGCCTATTTCTCTCAAATATTGTTCACAAATCTGTCTAAATCTGTGTTAGTGAGCACTTCTCCTTTGCCGAGATACTCCATCCACCTCACAGGTGTGGCATATCAAGATACTGATTAGACAGCATGATTACTGCACAGGTGTGCCTTAGGCTGGCCACAATAAAAGGCCACTCTAAAATGTGCAGTTTTACTGTATTGGGGGGGTCCAGGGGGGTCCGAAAACCAGTCAGTATCTGGTGTGACCACCATTTGCCTCACGCAGTGCAACACATCTCCTTTGCATAGAGTTGATCAGGTTGTTGATTGTGGCCTGTGGAATGTTGGTCCACTCTTCAATGGCTGTGCGAAGTTGCTGGATATTGGCAGGAACTGGAACACGCTGTCGTATACGCCGATCCAGAGCATCCCAAACATGCTCAATGGGTGACATGTCCGGTGAGTATGCTGGCCATGCAAGAACTGGGATGTTTTCAGCATCCGGGAATTGTGTACAGATCCTTGCAACATGGGGCCATGCATTATCATGCTGCAACATGAGGTGATGGTCGTGGATGAATGACACAAAAATGGGCCTCAGGATCTCGTCACGGTATCTCTGTGCATTCAAAATGCCATCAATAAAATGCACCTGTGTTCGTTGTCCATAACATACGCCTGCCCATACCATAACCCCACCGCCACCATGGGCCACTCGATCCACAACGTTGACATCAGCAAACCGCTCACCCACACGACGCCATACACGCTGTCTGCCATCTGCCCTGTACAGTGAAAACCGGGATTCATCCGTGAAGAGAACACCTCTCCAAAGTGCCAGACGCTATCGAATGTGAGCATTTGCCCACTCAAGTCGGTTACGACGAGGAACTGCAGTCAGGTCGAGACCCCGATGAGGACGACGAGCATGCAGATGAGCTTCCCTGAGACGGTTTCTGACAGTTTGTGCAGAAATTCTTTGGTTATGCAAACCGGTTGTTGCAGCAGCTGTCCGGGTGGCTGGTCTCAGACAATCTTGGAGGTGAAGATGCTGGATGTGGAGGTCCTGGGCTGGTGTGGTTACTCGTGGTCTGCGGTTGTTAGGCCGGTTGGATGTACTGCCAAATTCTCTGAAACGCCCTTGGAGACGGCTTATGGTAGAGAAATGAACATTCAATTCACGGGCAACAGCTCTGGTGGACATTCCTGCAGTCAGCATGCCAACTGCACGCTCCCTCAAAACTTGCGACATCTGTGGCATTGTGCTGTGTGATAAAACTGCAAATTTTAGAGTGGCCTTTTATTGTGGCCAGCCTAAGGCACACCTGTGCAATAATTATGCTGTCTAATCAGCATCTTGATATGCCACACCTGTGAGGTGGATGGAGTATCTCGGCAAAGGAGAAGTGCTCACTAACACAGATTTAGACAGATTTGTGAACAATATTTGAGAGAAATAGGCCTTTTGTGTAGATAGAAAAAGTCTTAAATCTTTGAGTTCAACTCATGAAAAATGGGGGCAAAAACAAAAGTGTTGCATTTATAATTTTGTTCAGTGTATGTGCCTTATTACACGTTTGGCTGCAATTTCCTAGTGAAATGTCCAGCGGGGGCACTAAAAGCAAGTGAAATGGTGTCGTAATCAGATGAGATTTTTAAGGTAAATATTAGATAGATGTTTTGATGAGTAAAACATGTATGTATGTGAGTCTGTAATACAAGCGTTAAAATGTATCATTTTCAAATGATGCGTTAGAGTAAAAGTGTTTCGATATCATAACATAGCAATGTGTAATAGTGTGAAAAATAAGTGTTTATAAAGTCATAATCAGCCAGTCGTGATTTGTGTGAAAGTGAATAAAACGCACAGTTGATTTAGTGCTTCTAGTGTTAATTTCACCAGGAAACTGTAGTAAAATGTAGAACGTGGTGCGTAAAAGTGTCTTTGCAAACATTTTGTTATAGTAACGTTCATTCTATGAGATTAGGTTGAAAATAGGGTCCCGGCACTTTTGGTGCTTAGACCCCTTAAAAGGCTGAGCTCTTCAGTATGTTTCACCTCAACTTTATGTTTCAGGGAAATACGTTAACACAGGAAAGAGAACTGTGCTCATCATGCCATTTCAAGCAGTCTTTAAATCAGCTGTTATTCTGAAACAAAGCTGAAATATCTTTGCACTGCACAAAAATGAAATCTTTACAGTTCAGTTATCAAAGAGATCCTGGCACTCACTCTTGGTGACAACCCCTTTCAGGTGGATGATATTGGGGTGATCGAACTGGCCCATGATGCTGGCCTCGCCTAGGAAATCCCGTCTCTGCTTCTCTGTGTAACCGGCTTTCAGAGTTTTAATGGCCACTGGGATCTCTCTCTTCCCCGGCAGTCGCAGCAGACCGCTGCATACCTCACCAAACTCACCTGCAATCGGTAGACAGGGCAATCAACGACCCACAGCAGACAGTGAAACGCCTCATTGTGTTGAGGCACATTTCCCTTGCAAAGCCACAATGTGCAAAGCTACTGAGCTATGAACTTGTTTCTGAAGGAATTGGCCACACCAGTATTTATAGTGTGCCACTTTGTAGAAAGAATTTAAAGTGATTGCAACCCAAGTGTTAAGTGTCATTAGCATATTTAGGGTAAAATTATGAATTGTAATGAATGAACAGAAGAACTAAATATAGGGCCAAAATATAAGGCCAAAATGGCCTGAAACTATTAAATAATGTTAGATGTTTTTTTTTTTTTTTTTTAAATGTTTACTTTTTTTTTATAAATAGTCATAATGTTATAGGTCTAACTAAATATTATATTAGCTTTTATTTATTTTCTTTTTAAATTTTTAAAAGATTAGACACTTTTGAAAACTGTTTAAAATTGTCTAAATACATGTATATATTCTATATTCAATATATTCTAAACTCAGCAAAAAAAGAAACGTCCTCTCACTTTCAACTGCTTTTATTTTCAGCAAACTTAACGTGTAAATATTTGTATGAACAAAAAAAGATTCAACTAAGCCATAAACTGAACAAGTTTCACAGACATGTGACTAACAGAAATGGGGATGGGGGTGCAAAATCAAAAGTAAGAGTCAGTATCTGGTGTGGCCACCAGCTGCATTAAGTACTGCAGTGCATCTCCTCCTCATGGACTGCACCAGTTCTTGCTGTGAGATGTTACCCTACTCTTCCACCAAGGCACTTGCAAGTTCCCGGACATTTCTGGGGGAATGGCCCTAGACCTCACCCTCCGATCCAACAGGTCCCAGGCGTGCTCAATGGGATTGAGATCCGGGCTCTTCGCTGGCCATGACAGAACACTGACATTCCTGTCTTGCAGGAAATCACACACAGAACGAGCAGCATGGCTGGTGGCATTGTCATGCTGGAGGGTCATGTCAGGATGAGCCTGCAGGAAAGGTACCACATGAGGGAGGAGGATGTCTTCCCTGTAACGCACAGCGTTTTGATTGCCTGCAATGACAACAAGCTCAGTCCGATGATGCTGTGACACACCGCCCCAGACCATGACGAACCCTCCACCTCCAAATCGATCCCGCTCCAGAGTACAGGCCTTGGTGTAACGCTCATTCCTTCCATGATAAACGCGAGTCAGACCATCACTCCTGGTGAGACAAAACCGTGACTCGTCAGTGAAGAGCACTTTTTACCAGTCCAGCGAAGGTGGGTTTGTGCCCACAGGCGAGGTTGTTGCTGGTGATGTCTGGTAAGCACCTGCCTTACAACAGGCCTACAAGCCCTCAGTCCAGCTTCTCTCAGCCTATTGCGGACAGTCTGAGCACTGATGGAGGGATTGTGCTTTCCTGGTGTAACTCGGGCAGTTGTTGTTGCCATCCTGTACCTGTCCCGCAGGTGTGATATTCGGATGTACCGATCCTGTGCAGGTGTTGTTACACATGGTCTGCCACTGCGAGGACGATCAGCTGTCCTTCCTGTCTCCCTGTAGTGCTGTCTTAGGTGTCTCACAGTACGGACATTGCAATTTAATGCCCTGGCCACATCTGCAGTCCTCATGCCTCCATGCAGCACGCCTAAGGCACGTTCTTGCAGATGAGCAGGGACCCTGGGCATCTTTCTTTTGGTGTTTTTCAGAGTCAGTATAAAGGTCTCTTTAGTGTCCTAAGTTTTTATAACTGTGACCTTAATTGCTTACCGTCTGTAAGCTGTTAGTGTCTTAACGACCATTCCACAGGTGCATGTTCATTATTTGTTTATGGTTCATTGAACAACCATGAAAAACATTGTTTAAACCCTTTACAATAAAGATCTGTAAAGTTATTTGGATTTTAAAGATAATTTTGTAAAAATCCAGTGTCCTGAAAAAGGGACATTTCTTTTTTTGCTGAGTTTATATTTATAACTATAAAAAATAATAAAAAATACTATAAAAAGATTGAACTATTTTTTTAAGATTCACAAATACAAATTCGGATTTGCAACTATTTAATCAGTGTTTAGATTTATACACTGAAGATCCAAAACATTATGACCACCTGTCTAATATGCCGTTGGTCCTCTGCGTGCCGCCCAAACAACTCCGACCCGCTGAGGCATGGACTCAACTAGACCCCTGAAGTTGTCCTGTGGTATCTGGCACCAAGACATTAGCAGCAGATCCTTCAAGTCCTGTAAGTTGCGAGGTGGAGCCGCCGTGGATCGGACTTGTTGGTCCAGCACATCCCACAGATGCTCAATCGGATTGAGACCTGGGGAAATTGGAGGCCAGGGCAACACCTTGGACTCTTCATCATGTTCCTCAAACCATTCCCGAGCAATGTGTGCAGTGTAGCAGGGTGCAATATACTGCTGAAAGAGCTCACTGCCATCAGGGAACACCATTGCCATGAAGGTGAGTACCTGGTCTGCAATGATGTTTAGGTAGGTGGCACATGTCAAATTGATGTCCACATGAATGGCCGGACCCAGGGCTTCCCAGCAGAACATTGCCAAGAGCATCACACTCCCGCCACCGGCTTGTCGTCTTCCCACGGTGCATGCTGGTGCAATCACTTCCCCAAGTAAACAGCGCACACATACACGGCCGTCCACGTGATGTAAAAGAAAACGGGACTCATCGGACCAGGCGAACTTCCACTGCTCCGAGGTCCAGTTCCGACGCTCGCATGCCCATTGTAGGCACTTTCGACAGTGGACAGGGGTCATCTTGGGCACTCTGACCGGTCTGCAGCTGTACAGTCCCATATACAGCAGAGTGCGATGCACTGTGTGTTGTGACAAATTCCTCCCCTAACCATCATTAACATTTTCTGTGACGTGCCACAGTAGACATTCTGTCGGTTCAAACCAGACGGAATAACCCTTGCGCATCGATGAGCCTTGGGCACCCAACACCCTGTCGCTCCTCGGACCACTGTCTGACCGGGAGCACCCCACAGGCCTTGCCGACCCAGGCGTCTGGCCATAACAAATTGGCCCTTGTCAAAATCGCTCAGGTCTTTAATCCTGCCAATTTCTCCTGCATTCAACACGCTGACAATGAGAACTGATTGTTCGCTTGCCATCTAATCTACATTGACCTTGACAAGTGGCCTTGTTAGGAGATGATCAACGTTATTTGCTTCACCTGTGAGTGGTCATAATGTTTTGGCTCATCAGTGTATATCGAGATTTATAACTATATATTCAGGTTTACAATTATTTAGATTTATAAATATATATTTTGGTTTAAAATATTAGTTTTATAATTAACTATACTATATATTCAGACTTGTTACAACATATTCACGATTGGTAACTATATTTTCATATTTAAAACTCTATATCTGGATTTGTAACTATATATTTCATATTTTCAATTATTTATTCGGATTTACAACTATATATTCTGAATTTATATAGACCCACTATATATTAGGTGTTTTTAACTACTATGTACTTATTTACATACATGTTGTTGCAGTGTACTTGCATTTAATTACATCTGTAGTTACACTATTAACCTTAACCTCTAATCCTAAACCTACCCCCACTACAACCCTTACTCTAAACCTTAACCCTAATTTAAACCCTAACCCTACCCCTAAACCTAATCATACCTCAACCTCAGTAGCAACAAATGCAAATCTTGTGAGAATTTTGCAGAACAACATATACAGTAGTTACACAATAAGTAAATTGTATTGTATGTATTTTAATGTTAGTACATAGTAGTTAAAGACACCTAATTCAAAGTGTGACCATTTATCTAATTATGGACCCATAATATATATATTTTGGCCACATAATATATAATTTTAAGGATATATCTCACTCACCTGCTCCAATAACCCTCTCAATGGTGATACCGCAAACATCAATCTCTTTGGCGAACTCATGGACAGCCTGGTTGGGATCTTCGTAGGTGTGGGGATCGATATACGTGCGGACCGATGGGAATTTGACTGCATGGAAGACAGAGGACAAGAAACAAAGCGAGATAAGAAACTGTTGTTTTATGACACTTCACAGCTCTTATAGGTGTTCTTATGTGATGTAACGTAAGAAGATGCATGCAGAGACTGGGGGAGATGCTGTCTGAGGTTTTCTCCCTGGCGACTGTTCTTCCCTGCTGAGCCGAACACAACATATTGATGGATTGCTTTTGCAAAACATAATAAGAGATATCAAACACTAAAGTACACCACACTTCTGTATGTCACTGTATTATTGGGTACATGGTAGAAAACCACAAGATCTCTTGTGTACACCATAACGTAACAGCAGCAAAACAACATGAGTGGGGTAAAAGTGCTGTTTAAACAACAACCATTCATACTCAAATGCCCTGACTTAATATTTGCCCTGATGACTGGATGAGATGAGCCCACTGAACTCTGAGTGAACCCGAATGTGTCTGTTTGTATCTCTGTCTTTAACACTCACTGTGACCATTGTGGAAGTGCATCTTCTCCTCATCTGAATCCTGCTTGGCTTTGCTGTAGCCACAGCGTCTGTGAAAAAGAACAGCAGCATTAGTCTTTATTCATACACTACAAAAGGCATTACTCTTGAAAATCACCTCCACACTCATTTTCACTCTTTTTCAGATGCAGTGCCGCTAATTGAACTGGCATGATAAATAAAGTAGGGGTAATCAGTAAACAGAGCAGTGACGTGCACAGACCTTAGCAAGGACAGGGGTGGAAGGATAACAAAGAGCACTGATTTATTTTTTTAATGAGTAGTAATTATAAATACTTAACTAATTTCTTTGCTTTTTGAGTATTTAACCATTTCTTGTATATACTATATACTGTACATATATATATATATTTTTTTTTTTTCATTTTTCCTTACATTTCCAATAACCTATTGTGTTATATTTCTCATAAAAGCACCATGGTAATACACTTGTTTATTTATATATTTTCAGACATGGTCTGTGATAACCCCATGTTTATGACATGTGTCATAGTAAAACCATGGTATTTTTTTAAAGTACCTTAGAGTACCATGGCAATATCATGAAATATGAACATGATCCATCATTCAGTACCATGGCATTACACTGGTAACTTGGGGCACGGTGCGAAGGCGCAGTGAGAAAGTGTGAGTGCAGGGCAATCAACTGTGAAATGCTTCCGGGTCTTTGAATAACATATAACATGTGAGTAAGGGCAGCCGGTGGAGTTTCTGGCGCCCCCCTAGGAAGTTGGTGCCCTACACAGACTGCGTAATATGCGTATAGGGAGCGGCGGTATTGTGATAGCTTAATGGTATTTTTCTGAAAGTGATCAGTCTAATGGCTTATTAGTTTAAACAAAACCAAACTGGCTTTGGCTGAACCTGACAGCTCCTTCAGTTTGACAATATTCTATAAAAGATGAATTTAATTCATATCACTGAAAGGGACGAGACCGCTCCCATTTTAATTAATAAATCTGTCTACATTAGTGGTACCTGATGTCAGAAATGTGGTAGCAATCGAGTATTATTCTTTTGATGAACTAACAGCACAATACAATGAGTGGACTTTTTATCTGACCTGTTACCCGTCTGAGGTAACGGCACTTCAATGTTCAGACATGGTCTGTGATAACCCCATGTTTATGACATGTGTCATAGTAAAACCATGGTATTTTTTTAAAGTACCTTAGAGCAAATTCAAAACTGCATTTTTTGCTTTCTTGAAGGGCACTGCTGCGGGAGGGGATGCCACTCGAAAGCTCGTTCAAAATGAAAGTGAGAAAATGAATCTTTTCTCGGAGGGCTCTTCCACAAGACTGTTAGTGCAGGGTACATTCATACAGTAATGCCATGTTTCCTTCAGAGTACCCACTTAAAGGGCTCTGCAGTGAGTATAGGGAATAGGGAGGATCACTTGCGATTGGAATCCGACTCCAATCTGCTGTAGTGCGCGTTCTTCAAGGCACCTCCGCTTAATTTTCTTTAATACGTCTGTGATTTACAAAGAAATCTTATAACACATTATTACTTTTATTGTGAGATTATGATGATATTTTAATTTTGTTTTATTTAACTAAGCCCCTGCTGCCCCCATTCTGTGCATGTCAGTGAAACAGAGTGAAGACTGAGCTGGTAATTGTTTTATCTGCTTTTAGTGCAAGTAGACTCTAGAAATGACTATACAAACGTACATGTGCAACAAAAGTTTTTCTAAAAAGGTTTTAAAGGACTAGTTCTCTCAATAATTAACATTCTGGCATAATTTACTCACCCTCATGTTGTTCCAACATTTTTTTATTTATTCCATGGAACACAAAATGAGTTTTGCAGAATGTTTAAGCATATGTTTTCCATACATTAATAGTGGACTATATGACCCGTGAACTATATTCCGAGTCTTACACAATAGCTTTGTTTGAGGAACAGACTGAATTTTAGTTATTATTTACTGAAAAACTTTCACTTCAAGGTTACGTTTTAAAAACACATCACATCACAAACTGTCCTGAGACACACAAGAACCAATA
Source organism: Myxocyprinus asiaticus (assembly GCF_019703515.2). Taxonomy (NCBI): domain Eukaryota; kingdom Metazoa; phylum Chordata; class Actinopteri; order Cypriniformes; family Catostomidae; genus Myxocyprinus; species Myxocyprinus asiaticus. Next base: position 5,314,756 of record NC_059386.1, read on the forward strand.
CTATCTGGCATTAGTGACCCCAAACATGTCATGACATGTCCAAATGCACCATTTTTTAATTAAACAAGTCCGAATGAGATTCAAGAGCTCGGGTGGAGGGGATTTTCAGTGAGTTAAATTTCAGTCTGTTCCACACCCAAAACTTTTGTATGGCTTCAGAAGACTCTGAATATAGTGCACACTTTGTTTTCATTACTTTTATTGAGGTTTTATGGAACTCACATACACTTTTGTTGAAAAAAGAACAGCTTGGACATTTGGCCTAATGTATTCTTTTGTGTTTCACGAAATACTTTTTGCGTGATCTATTCCTTCCAAAGTGAACATCACTGTGTTTTATCTGCCAGCATAGTGTGTTTGTGTTTGTGTGTGTTTGGATTGAGTTATTGAACATCCAGCAGCCACAACACTGGGTCATGTGTGCTGTAGACAGCACTTGAGTAAGTGCTATGATGACAGTGATGTTTCAGGAACTGAAAGGCTGAACTGTTTTTTTATGTCAGAGAAAAGTTTTAATTCTGAGATAACTGGATGCCACTCACTGAACTGAACTTGCACTGTAGCGAGGGCATGCCACAATAATGTAGAATGCTACAGTTCGAAACACTTATCGTTGAATACACCATGCAGTTTCACATACAATTAAACCAAAAAATGTCAAAGGACTTACCTGAAAATATAAAGATTTGGTAACATTTTACATTAATTATCTCTTTATTAAGGTTTTATAACTGGCTAATATACAATATATAAATGATATAAATGACTAATAATTCATTTACAAATGCATTATAAATAGGGCTATCAATCGATTTTACAGTTTAGCCAACACTTTACTTTAGGGATCAGCAATTAGACAATCAGACCATTCATGACTAATAATTACACTTGTTAATGACTAGTTATGGACTTGTTTGGCATTATAAAGTATTTATTAAGACTTTATTTGGCTGATTTCTTATTCTTGATTTATAGCCCCTTTACATTTGCTTTTGTCATAACAATGAATTTATTAGCTAAAAACAAAACATATCAGTAGCTAGTATGATGAAAATGACATCCTTTATAGGTTCTCATTCCTCTTTTTGAATGTGCGGCTCAGAAGTATTAAATACACGTAGAATGCATATAGTATTTCAACAAAGCAGGGAGGGTTAGGTTTAGGGTTATGGGTTGTGTAGGGTGTCTGTGCTGATGCCCCTATACTGTATGGCAGTTTTTAATTAGGGGTGCAAATAGCATCTAACACTATTTGCACTTAGTGCAAAGAAGATGCTTTTTGTTGCTATTTACACTAAGCAACAAAAGTCTCTGCCTTCTATATTTATTTTATACTTATAAGCTGCACATTCACACAGTGTAATGAGAACCTACAAAGGATGCATTTTGCACCTTACTTACTACTGGTATATTTTGTTTTTACCTAATAAGTTCATTGTTAGGAAAAAAGACATGTAAAAAGGCTATTAGGCAAAGGTAAGAAATCAGCGAACAAAGGCCTAAAAAATACCTTATAATTCTAAACAAGTCCGTAACTAGTCCCTTACAAGTCTAATTATTAGTCATGAATTACTGTCTAATTTCTGATTCCTAAAGTAAAGTGTTAACAAACTTTATTCGCATTAATTAGATGATATGAGGATAGATTAATCTAATTAATTGCAACTAATCACATATATACATTTTACTGAGAAAGACCCTCAAATAACAATAATTCAATATATAATGATTAAACAATTATAAATAGTTATATTTAAATAATTATAAATATAATATAATCAAGTCTTAACTATCACCTAAAAGGGACCGCTGTGTTAGGCCAGCTTGTTGTGAGTTCCCCCAGTTTAATTAATTTCAACTTTGAACCCATTGATAAGGTATTATTATGTGGGCCGTGCTGGCGCTAAAAGCAAAACAAGACGTTGGCCGAGTTCGGAATGGCATACTAGGCTATCCATAATACTCTTACTATTTCTGCCATACACTGACATGTTAGAAGCAGTATGGATAGCCTGCCAGCGTTTATGATGCTGAAATCCAGTGAGATGCTCCAAAAGCATCCTTCTGAGTCACACACATGTACATAGACAACTAGGGCTAGGTATTGATATGAATGTCAGGGCTGTCCAGCTGTTTGAGAGGTTTTCCTTCCTCGATAGCGCTTTAAACTAGAACTTTTCTTAAGTTTATAAGTCTGCTCCACGATACCAAGGTAAGCCTTACGATCATCAAGGGAAGCCGCCGCGATATCAAGTGATCAACTCTGCACTATCCGCTGATAGAGAGGGAATCCCGGTTGAAGCGCGCTCCAGAATTACACTAGAATAGAGCAAAGCGCATCACTTGTGCAGGCAAATGCGTTTAAAGCGTATCAAGGGGCAGACGCCAGCTTAGGTGGCCTGTTGGTGCATTATTTATTTGCATGTGCATCTGCTTTACCTCAATCTTAGGATTTAAGAATCTATATTGAGATCGTTCAAATGAAGATCGTGATGCATCGGAAAATCAATATTTTTACCCACCCCTATGGACCACAATTAAAAATAGTGCAGACAGAAGGCAAGAACCTGCCTGTGAGAACTGGACCGGTCGACAAACTCAGTGCAAAATGGATTGCTGTCAACTGTAGGCTTGTTCAATGATATGGGAATAAAACAAACAATGTATCGACTTCTAAAGCCACTTTTTGTCTAATCAAAGCTTTACTCATCTGCCATAATAAATAATGCAATATACTGTATTTAAATCAGGATATTTAATACTTATAATATTTATAAGTATTATACAGTATTTATTATAGCCATTATTTAATATATAATATTTGAATTATTACTGTATGTATTATTTATATTTAATTACGTTTATGTCTGGGCCTTTCAGCAAATAATGATATATGTGATTAATTATATTAATTAATCAATATGATATGTAATTAAATCGGTTAAAAATTTGAATCAATTGACAACCCTTATAATAATATACTGAATAATTTTTATTTGCAGGCCTTTCTCTGCAATATATTACTGTGCGATTAATTTGATTAATTAATCGACCCCTAAATAACATAATATAATGATTTTTTTTCAATGTCTTGATTTGATTTACTTTGTTTGATTTTTTTTTTCCTTTCTAACTTTTTTATATATTAACCTGTGAAGCACTTTGAACTGCATTTTATGTATGTAAGGTGCTATACAAATAAAATTTATTATTATTAGGGCTGTCGATGTAATGCATTAATTCAGTGCGATTAATTATATAAAAAATTATGCATTAAAAAAATGCAATTAATCATGTCCCCGGACGGTAATAAGGAAGATTCCTGAGCAATTCAAGCTTGCAGTACCACCTGTTTTCTCTAGGGGGCAGTAAGCAATACTTCAACTGTACAGGCAACGTGCAGCTTATACAGAGAACAAACCAACCCTTCAGCCGACAGCACAACATGAGGACGCGATCTTGTGTTCAAAACACAGCTTGATGGAGCACAAATCCGAAAGCAGGGATCTCAAGATGTGTTTTTCTAAGTATTAAACTACGTTTAACTTGACACAGCGACCTAAAAAATGGTATATTTATGAAGCGACGCAACCAAAGTGAGAGGCTCCAAAAGCCTCTGATGCAGGTGTACATTGATGCGTCCTTAGACAAGCCCTTATAATAAATCTTGGACTTATTGACAAATTCAATTGCAAAATGGATTGCTGTGAACTGTAGGCCAATGACTGGCTTATGTTCAATAATATGCAAATAAACAAAACATTGGATTATAAAGCCACTTTTTGTATTGTCTTATCAATGCTTAACTCCTCTGCCACAATAATGTAATGCATTATAATTATCTAAATATTATTTTTTATAATATATATATATATATATATATATATATATATATATATATATATATATATAATTTAAATACAACTATTTATAATTATTTTATCATTATATATTGAATAATTGTTATTTGAGGGGCTTTCTCAGCAAATATTTATATATGCGTTTAATTGCAATTAATTCAATTAATTAATTGACACACCATGTAATTAATTCTATTAAAAATTGTAATCGATAGCCCTTATTATTATTTTTATTATTATTAATAATAGAATATAATAATTAATTAATTAGGGCATTTTTTATTAATATAAGCATGAATACGTGTATTTATTAAGCATAAACATAACATGTTAACATGCTCACTATTTGGCAAGTATTGCATGAAAGTAACTCTTTTTATTCATGTTGTTATAACAGAATATCAGTTATTTCTAATGCATTTCTAAATGACTTATAAGTGTTTAATGAACCTCTTTATAAACCCTTTACAAAGGGAACATTATTGAAATGTTACAAATTTAATAGTTAAGGTAACACTTAACATTAAGGCTCCATATGTTAGTTAATGCATTACATGAGAAGGGCCTGACCTCTGCTCTGTTGAGGTATAGATAGTGGCTAATTGTTCTTATGTGTGTGTTTTGGGAAGACTGTGTCTATGTGTGTGTTTGTGTGTGTGATCCGATGGGATTTGTCTGTATGGCTCCAGCCTCCAGGGGATGCACACGTGTCTCTCTCCACTAGAGCAAAGCTGATGAGTTACAGTCTCTCTGATGAGGATGCCAATCTTGAAGCCCCACCTCTTCCTGTGCTCTATTTTCTTCTGCTAAACCCTATTGGTTAATTATACTATCTTTCAGCCTGACACATTAAATGACACATACATATCTCACCTGGAACAAATATTACTCCTCTGAGTAACAGGCAGATTGGCTATTATGTAAACTTTATGCATACTGTAACAAAGAGCATCTATAATGATGGAAAATAGGATTTTAAAATGAAAGACTTTGATATGCTATGTAGACATAAACACACGTCCCAGTCCCAAAACTCCCTCTCCAGTCCACCCCCCAAAAAATGGGTCATAATAGTACCTCTCCTCAACAAACCACACGATCTGAGGTATTGTTTGTGTTTATAAATTGTCCAGAATTAGTTATGCACCAAATTTCAATACTTAGGTTTGGGGTTTGTTCTGATCATAATGAAGTCATATTTCATGAAATGTGGTACAATGCAAATCTTTCGCCAATTTCCTCGACATAATCCAAAAGTCTTTGAGACATAACCTTCATTAATAACAGCAGAAGCAGTCCTGTGACAGCTACACTAACAGCCTTGTCCAGCAAATACTTGTACTCTAGACAGCTTGCTGTAATAGCCTTCAACTGGTGCCCTTGAAGCTCATTCATGAATAAGTCTTGACCCAGGAAGGCCAAGAAGGCTATTATCAACTCTGATTGCTTCCTGCAGGAGAGTGCGTCTCAAAACCATCCTTTGTCATGAAAGGTGAGAAATATGTGACAAGGCTGTGGCCTGTACGATACACTGATATACACTTTAAGAGTAATTGCTTCAAACCGCCGAGCCCTTGAGGGACTTCCTAACCCTTGCTTAAACAATTGAAACTGCCTTTCAAGTGGCAATCTTGAGGCTTTGTTAGAAATTCCGCCCGCTGATGTCTTTTTGAGGTCTTCCCTCATGCCAATCGTAAATCCCAACTCAGATTTGACAGTGTTGAATTAAAGGCTTTGGGCTCAGGTCAAGGGTGAATGGTGAGGACAGTCTTACATTCTTTTAGTGGGAAACCTCCAAGGGGTCAGGGTTGGGCTGGTTAGCATAGAGCAGTTAATCCCTGCTACTAGAAGCTGTAACTACACCATGTTGGGGACAAATGGGGATCAACTGTAAAAAAGTTGATTAGATTTGCTCTCTTTCAAAACCTAGTAAAATGTCTTCCAAGGCAGCATCCAAACCATCATGGACCGATTGATAAGTGACAGATTTGGACGATCTACATAGTCAGCGACACAAATATGCTCCTCATGAGTGCAGTTTGACATAAGCATGTTGCCAGATACCACAGGATATCTTTAGGGGTCTTGTAGAGTCCATGGCTATGCAGGTCGGCATTGTTTTGGCGGCACGCGTAGGACCAACAACATATTAGGCAGGTGGTCATAATGTTTTGTCTCATCAATGTACACATATTGCTTGGATACAGAAAATTATTTGTATCTACTTAGAATACATTTTGCATTTCATAAGGGCAAAAAAAAAAATGTTAAACACACTATGTACACCTATTGCACTTCCAATGTAATTCCCGCAAATCACACGTTGATTATAATAGATAGTTAGAATGCGTTTGTTTGCTCTAGTCAGTGAGGACAATAGCATTCATTACTGTCTCATTTTAACATGTCGTGCCTGAGATAATAGGACAGCGTGTACGAAACAGGATATTGTTTTTGGCTCCTTGTCTTGCTCTGCCATTGTTCTCACCGGTGTTTACATTAAGAAGCGGCAGGCACACATTTTTCCCACAAGTAGAGCTGTGGTCCATTATTTGATTTATTTTTGTCTGACAGTAGTAGCTGATGCCAAACTGCCACTATACTAACAATAACTGTACTTTCAGATTTTGGCTCAGCTAATACAACCAAACATAAACATTTCGTTTGATATGAAGAATGAGCTTTACTTGTTTTTGAGATGGTATAACATACAGTTATATTATCCACGTGTTCTTACCTGCCACTCATCAAGAAACCTGTTACCAAAGCAACCAGGATGATGCCCACAGTAACAGCTACAGCAATGATGGGCACCTGACCCTGCTCTCTGGACGCTGCTACTGCTGGAACAGAGTGAAGGGAAAACCAAAAGAAGGGGTCAAGTGTATACAGTCCATCAGAAAGAGATTTGTGCTTTCTAATCACAATCACTTAAAGGAATTGTTCAAGTCAATGGGGTCCAAAACTTAAAAGATCTGAAAAAGACATAAAGGCAGCATAAAAGTAATCCATATTACTTGATTGGTTTAATCCATGTCTTCTGATGTGATACAATCACTTCAGAAGCATGCATGCATCAAGCACGAGGATGCATGAATGAGTTTCTCTAATGAACCTGCATAAGAGAGCTGGGTGGAAGTGAAGCGTTTTGGTGAAAAAGGTATAGATTTTTGCTTTGTTTCTCACTCAAAGCTATCATATTTCTTCAGAAGACATGGATTAAACCGCTCAAATTGTATGGATTACTTTTATGCGGCCTTAATTTCCTTTTTGGAGCTTGAAAGTTTTGGACCCCATTGACATACATTGTATGGATAAAAACACCTCATACATCCTTAGAAACATCTTTGTTTGTGTTCCGCAGAAGAAAGAAAGTTCTACGAGTTTGAGACAGACCGAAGGTAAGTAAATGATTATAGAATTATCACCTTTCACTCATTGATACAAGTAATTATGGCTGACTGTGAATACAAAATTTCTACAATGGCATCTGAAACTGAAAATTATTGATTTTAAAAAATGATGCTGCATCCAAGCCACTAGATGTCAGCGTAAGTCCAAGATGACACAAAGACAAAAGTTACTGAGTGCACCTTTAAATTCTCTCTAAATTCAAATATGTAATATAGGGTTGTGCAGCAAAGCCATTATCAGTATCAGTATCTGTATCTGTATCTGTATCTGTATCTGTATCTGTTGTTATGGCAAAATGAACAGTGTCTGTATCTTTTTTGGATAGAACCGGGTGTGGGCAGGGTTTAAACCGGAAGTGCGTCAAACTAAATGAAATGCCCAATTTTAAATGCAACTTTAAATTTAAAGATTATATAAATAAAATATGCTTTGTATATTCAAATTAATAAAATATTAATATTAATGATAATGATAATAACGATTATTAAAGGCAGCATATAGATTATTATTATTAATATTATTATTAGGCTATTATTATTTAATTGTATTATTATTTTCTTTTTTTCTTACCTGTCGAAGCTAAATATATAGCCTACATTAAATGTGGAATATGTTGTTAACTGTGGGTTCTCCTTGTATTTCTGAAATTAATATCTTCTTAAACAGAATTTTCATTTATATCTGTGCATGTATAACAATGCTATTCTAGGCATGAGTTGTCAAGCAATTGTGAAATGTCAAACACATTTTGCAGTGAATATTACATTTAAATACTAACATTAAAAGAAATGAGAAGTTTTACGATACATTCAAGGCAGATTTTGTGCATCTTTTAATGTAGAGAACATCGTTATTTAGTTCAGTTACATGTGCAGAATTAGAGAAATGCTGTGGAACACATGGCAAGAGCGAGCCTCTCTAGTTTTTCCAGAAGAGAATAGTGGAAAAAGAAAGAGAATCGTTTAGTTTGTAGGACATGTGCAGGAATATTCTGAATAGATCTACAGTCTATGGAGCATTTAAACCTTTATGGATCATTTAAACTTAAAGTCTAAACCAGATAATTCTCTTAATCAGAATTGGATATAAATGTGGTATATGTTAAAAGATGGACAGACGAGCTTCGCTGTGAAATCATCACTTCAGGTCAGGAATTCAACATCGCGCTCAGGTTGGTGTATGCATGGGAATCATTATGTGTGAATCATGTGACACATTAACATAAACACTTAATGGTACTCTAGACAAGCTCGAATTTCTGAAATTCGTACAATAAACAGAGACTTAAAATGAGTTGAGACTGCGGCCATAGATTTGAAATCTCACCGTGCACATTTTCATTCATAAGGTTTTCACTTTAGTAATATTGGCTTCACACACTCATAATTTTGTTGTAATTTAGGATATGTTTATTAAAAAATATCACTTTATCCTTGTGCTTCTTGGATAATAAGTCTAACAATTTTGTTTTTCTTTCTATTATTCAGATGAATTCGTTATGATGTTTGAACCACTCAACATTCAAGATTCAGAATTTATAATATATAATTTTATTTTAACATGGTTGGCAGTGATTGGATGATGTTGGCCAATACATTGAATCAGAATTATTGATGCTAATTTCTGATGTAATGTCCGTAATGTCTCAAAAACATGAATAACCAACACTCCCGGAAACATAATAAACAATTTGATAAAAAAAAATAAAAAAATCTGACTTTCTATTGCTTGGTTTTATTTAAAATTTCACAACTTAGTCTCACTGTCCACATATGTGGACATCAAGTTTTAGGAAACCTATTTGGTCATAAAACATGCAAATATATACAGTATATATATATATATATATATATATATATATATATATATATATATATATATATATATATATATATATATATATATATATATATAATATATACTGTATATATTTGCATGTTTCTTGGGGGCTACTAGTTACATATCAAAAAGGGGAATGGAAAATGCACACAGCAGTCACACAAGGGTCTCAGGAGGTTAAAGACAGACCTATTGTGAGCCGCGAGGTTGTTCATTTATTGTATATACTTCTGCTGAAGCCATCAGTCAAGTTTCATTTTTAAGTACTACATTACCCATGATAATGAAGAGAAGAATCCACCAATCAGAGAATCGCAGCCAAAAAAGCATGCTAAACCGGCCACTCCCATAACGCACTGAATGTCACAACTGAGTCACTCTCCCTACACTCTAAAACTACCAATATATTTGCATGTATTTGTAATAAAATATACTGTTTCTATACGTATAATCAACAACTTTAAATCAATAGTTTTATACTTTTTCAGCGCTTTTAATTCAATTATGTCATTCAGCATTGCTTTATGGGATTGCAGCCCATTCCCTCATGAAAGATGGTACGTGCACAGTCTTGTACAGAACCTTTGTCTTTTTGTCAGATTTTCAAATACTTTTTTTGCTTCAAATCAAAGTTTGTAATGTAGTGATTTACCTCGGAGCTGGTAAGTTTGGTTCTTTGCTTCAAACTCTTTTATGAAGGATTTTTTTAAATCCCTATGGCAAAAAATAACATTGTTGCTTTGAATCTAATGGTGTCCTGATGTGATTCATCGTAGAGCTGGTTGGTTTGCTTCATAGTTAGAACACTTTATTGAAGAATGTTCCATTAAGAAACTGAATGGGAGAAATATTTCCGGAACCAAGGCTGCTGAACAAGTAGGTGGCCACTGTTGTGCTTTATTGACATGCGGTTACAGATGTAGGTACAGTCTATAGGCTGTTTCAAAACTGTTTGAAATGTGGCTTATTTAATCTGATTTTAGAGCCGGAACTATTTGTTTTATGATGTGCTTTAATATGTTTCAGTGTGTAAGGTCAACTTACAGTAAGGGCTGGTTTCAAACTCAAAGCGGCGACTAAATCCTCCATAACCAGCGGAGGTTCGTGCTCTGATTTGAAAGATATATGCTGAAGATGGCTTGAGACCATCCACCAGAATCTCCATCTCCTTTGACTTTATGATGGTGTAGCTGGTCTCCTGATCCTGTAGAGCACCAAAAAGAGAAGAGATGTACAGAAGTGACCAGAAAGTGAGAAAATGGGGGATAAGGCCTAACATCCCATGAGAGAATGGTAAAGTGTGTGTGTTGTGGCCAGTATTAGAGGATCAGTTTTAAATCTCTTTTGTTAGGCCTGTGTTAAGTGCTCTGCCCATTAGCTCTCATATGAACGGGTGTGGGGCATCATAGCTTTTCTTTTACTAAGTGCCTCGTATCAGTGTTTCCCAGACCGGTCTTCAACACTGAGGTCATGAGGAGCTGAGATTGGTTTTCAGTGCTATTCTGTCTTTAAATGTTCCATCAAAGCAGTCGGCAAATACTGCAAGATGAGGAGCAATCAGAGATGGCGATCAGAGAAGGGTTTGGTTTCAGGCTTTGTCAGGGTTGTCGCCAGTGGGGTGGTCTGCCGAGACAATCCACGAACGATCTGATGCTTCTAACGTCACTTCAGTACTTGTTCGCTGTAGATATACAGCCTATAGGTGTATAGTTTGAATGAGCTTCCTGCACACAGGTACAAATTCATTAAACAGTTTACCTGCGGATTGCATTTTCTGATGAATGTACCAAATCTGCTATTCACACAAGCAACGGCTTTCTGTCTTTTTATCCGTTTTACTACCATTCACACCTCAGCACCAAAATGCCTTTAAACTCTGTGATTTAATTTGCTGCCAAGGGTTTTGGTCCTAAGTTTTCTTCATTCCCGAAGGAGGCTAGTTATTTATCCCAATGGAATCACTTACTTTTCTTGTAAGCTGTCAAAAAATGTCTTCATCCGCTCAGACAAGGTGAAGCGCTTTAATTTTTCTGTCCAATTTGATGTAATTTTTTGACTCCCGATCACAGCCATTAAACGGCACCAACATACTTCTTACATCAGCACGTCCTGTCCTCGTACACGCTCAAACAATTAATCTTACGGCTTTGTTCACACAAAGCATCAAAAACTGAACTTTTCTGGTAATGTTATACTGTAATTTCACATTCCATGAGCAGTATTTCAAATGGGTCCTGTTTAAACATGAGCTCTACAGGGAACAATTTAATAAATGTTCCGGAAAAAGCTGCATGAGTGAAAGCTACTATTGCCATTCTTTTCAGCATTTACAAGCTTTATTTCTATGTAAATTAAGCTCAATATAGATTACATCTTATTCACAAAAATCATCTGTCAGCTTGGATGAAATTAACATTGTGTTAATTTTAATCGTAATTAAGCGCATATTTTTTGTAGTTAATCGCGCTTAATCGCAGATTTTGAAAGCTGAAATTTGACACTATATATACATATTTTTCTGTCAGAATGCATCTTAGGAAAGAAAACAAAACAATATGTAACAATATAATGCTTTACTAACATTTTCCAAACAAAGCCTTCCACAGTATAAAGATAGAAATGCACTAAAATAGCACCAATTTAAGTAACATTAAATGTTTCCCTTGGAAAGTCTAATTGGGAGGTTGACTAATTGAAAAACTAATCTCCCCATAGGTTGCATATTCATTACAATGAGCATTAAATCTCTTAAACTCTCATCCTCCACAATACTGACAAGCCGATAGACTGCTAGATTTGCTACAGCAATCGTGAAGCTGCGTTCATGATTTGCATCAGGGTGTCAGCGTCAAGCATTGCTCTGAACTCCTCATGAAAAGAGCTTGCATACAAAAACGTCTCATGTTGCATTTTTGTGATAGTTGATAGTGAAGACTAGTGTCGCTGTCAGATGAAAGGCACATTGTAACGAGGAGGAGGGCATAGCCGGGCCGTGAGGATGCACACCCGGCGCTGTTGCCTAATCAGCGGGAGGGAGATAAGGGAATAGCCGGTGATGCCAGAGAGAGAGAGAGGCGCACACTAAGCTGAGTGTGTGTGTGCGTCAGTGTTTTATTTTGCTGTGTTTTCAGTTTGATGTTGTGTTGTAATTAAAGTTCATTGAATGTGGAATCGGCTCCCGCTCACTCCTTTCTCGAACCTTGTTACATTGGTGCCGAAACCCTGGAAAGGAGGAAGGGCACGCTGTCCGAGAAAACTCGCCACTGCCATCCTCCAGGGGATGGAGGAGTCACTGCCATCCGCCAGGAGCCGAGGAACCGCTGCCTCCTGCCAGGAAGTGGAGGAGCCATTGCCATCCGTCAGGGGACGGAGGAACTGCTGCCATCCACTGGGAGGCGGAGGAACCGATGCCGTCTGCCGGGGACGGAGGAGTGGCTGTCGTCCGTCATGGGGCGGCGTGCCCGTGGGAGCCAAAGAAGAGTGTTTTCTTTTCTCTGACTCTCTCTCTCTCTCTCTCTCTCGCTCTTCTCTCTCTGTCTCCTCCGCTCGCTCTTTCTCTCTCTGCCTCCCTCCCCTCATCTCTCTCAGATTCACAGGAGTCAATGTGGACCATCGGGTGGCAGAATGGCCGGAAGAGCAGCATCTCCCCTCTAGAGATGGAGGAGGAGTATGCCAGTCTGGATGGTGCCTGGGCTTGAATTAGGCGTTGGAGGAGTATGACAAGGAGGAGGGCGTGGTCGGGCTGTGAGGATGCATGACCCATGCTGAGTTGCCTAATCAGCTGGAGGGAGATAAGGGAAGAGCCAGGGATGCCAGAGAGAGAGAGAGAGAGAGAGAGAGAGAGAGGCGCACATGAAGCCGAGTGTGTGTGCATCAGTTCTTTATGTTGCTGTGTTTTCAGTTTGATGTTGTGTTGTAATTCAAGTTAATTGAATGTGGATTCAGCTCCCGCTCCCTCCTTTCCCGAACCTTTTTACACACGTTTCTCTAAAAAATGCATTTTTCAAGAGCATGGAAAAAACTATTTTTCATAAAAAAATCTTACAAAATGAATCGAAAATAACATAATTAGTCACCTTTAGAACCATAAATAAAATTGTATCATTACACATTTGTTAGTGAACTGTTACGATATTTTATTTGGACAACATGGATTTTTGTTAGCGAATGTGGACATAAACGGTTTTCTTGTTATGGGTTCCAGTGGCACATGTTCAGTATAACTGTTCGTGTTGCCTGAACTCAGTTGGTAGGTTATTGATTGCTATAGAATTTATTTTTGGATTTAATCTGAGCTTTCACTTACTATTTTAGATTGAAATCAGTTTTATGACTAGGGTTTCTAGTCCGGTTGTTGAGTGGACAGTTTGGTTTCAAGATGGGTTTTTGGGACCAAAGCATAAATTAGCTTTCACTCTGGGTTTCGCGAAGATGGAAATCTGGCAACCGTATATGGCTGGTGAAGTCTACTTTTTAAAGCCACCTGACAATGTGCATGCATGAATGACTTTGGTAGGCAATCTCTTCACTACACTTAGTTGTAGTTGTACATATTATGTTTTCAGAGAACAAGAAGAGATACTTTACCTTGGTGGTGATGTTATAGATGAGCAGACACTATAGTTGACACTCTTCAAAACATAAGGACAGGACATACGTGGTTTAGATGGACACTTCTCAAGGCCATTGAACAAACTTGTTAAACAGATAGCCTGATTAAATTTCTTTATGCACAATTCAAACAGTAGGAAGAGGTCATTCGACGCATTCTGTCTATGGTAAAAATTTCAAATTGCCAAAAATGGAGATATGTGTTTTCATCTGACAGCGACGATAGGCTGCAAAATATTTGATTTCTATCACAAGTCCAATCTGGGCTTGCTTTGTACATCAAATAGCATTAAGAGGTCCTTTCTAATCATTTTATCACTGACAGGGAAGCGTTATTGTGTGACTTGTGAAGTGTACGTCAGTTTAATGACTTTGTGCGAACACATTCCGTCCTTCCAACCAGTGTTTATGCTGGTTTATGCTGTATTAATGGTAAATGCATTAATCGAAATTAAGACAAATTAACGCGTTAAACTTTTTTAATTAATCGCATGTGTTAAAGGTGCTGTGAGCGATTTTAGCCGTTCTAGAATTTCCACAAGCTGAGTCGTTGGATTAGCCACGGCCCCTCTTTCTGAAACCCCGCACTCCAAAGATACCAAATGAGCTTTATTGAGCCCGATATCGAGCAGAAACAGTTGTCATAAACAACAGCAGAAAAATAGTGCTCTCAACTGACAAATGTTATGAGCAACATGACATAAAAATGGTATTAAGCCTCAATAATTCGCTGCAACTACAATACTTTGAGAACGTGCAAAATTATTCACAGGCAGAAAGCGTCAGAGACCGCGGCCCGTGGACACATTTTTGTTTGTCAGAGTCTAGTGCTGTCACAGAGACTAGTGAGATATCTCACTTATTGACACTTGTTTCATTAATATCTTTCAGGAATATTTTGAATACCCCTTATATGAAAAAAATATCTTACAGCCCCTTTAATGCATTAATTCTGTCAGCTGTAGTTATTACATCTCACAGAATGCAGGTAGTATTTTATTTAAAAATAAAGTAATTTATTTGCATGTTTGTGTAAATTGTTTAGCAATCATAACAGTAACTCATATCAAAACAGTAAATTATGATAAAGTGATGTAGAAGAGTGTTATAACAGAGTATACATCCAGATGCATGGTGTAGTTGAGCACACTTTCAACATTTTAAAGAGCTGATTCAGGTGCCTGGGTCACAGCGGTGGTGCTGTACAGTCCCAGTAAATTATGCCAGAACATGGTATTAACGCTGCTGCATCCTCCAAAACCTAGCAATCACAACTGACCTGCAAGATTTAGAACTGCGTTGTGAAAATTGCATTAAATGTTTGGGTGTGCTTGCACCCAAGGACCCAATAGTAATACCTTTTGAAACTCAGATCTTTTACCACTATGCTACACCACCCCATGCCCAGTAAATGTGTTCAACACATTCAAATTAATCACTTGTACATCTATCAGGTTAAATCTTAGGAAACCTTTCAAGAAGTTTTTAGGGCCAGGTTTAGAACTAATATATATATATATATATATATATATATATATATATATAAAATCATATTTTATAAATTGTTTGGAGGGATTAACTCATGATGTGCAGTAATTACCTTCTCAAAATATTTGATCTCATATTCCAGAATGATGCCGTTGGGTCGGTCGGGCTCCTGCCAGGACACAGCAATGCTGTTCTTCGCTGTCTTGCCTTTCTTCACTATGGTTATAGGAGATGGGGCTGTGAACACAAAAGTTATGTTCACTTTTCATCTTAAATCAAGCAGAAAAAATATTTCCTTGAGTGATGCACCGAAGTCCTGATGCAATGTATTGTAATTGTCATTTAAAAGTTTCAAAGTTTATGCTTCAGACTAATTTTTGATATGTCCATCCCTTCAGCTATTCTTAATTAAATGAAGATATCATATTGTGCTGATTACTTTTAAGTGCTTCATACTGTTCAGGGAAAAGACAGTTCATAAATGTGAAATATTCTAAACTTTAGTGGTGGAGACAGTCAGAGAGAATGGTCTGATGTCTTTCATCTTTGCTAGTTGATTGCTTTGAGAAATCGTTTTGAATGTGGATTCAGGCAATGACATACTTTTATGTTTATGCAACCTAATTATTTTAGACAACAGGATACATAGTGAAATGTGTCTGGATTTACTTCCTTCCCATAAAAGCCCAGACATGACATCACTTTTAACAAGAACAAAATTGTTTTATTGCACATATAATTAGTTTATAAAACAGTCTGGTTTATGTTGGCCTAGTCTTACTTTGTTAAATATTCACAGTGCTATCTTAATAATGTAACACAGAGATCTAATTTTCATTACTATAATTGGATTATTACTATATATTTGGATTTACAACTATGAATTCTAATTAACAGCTATAGTTTTGGATTTATAGATATATAGTTAAGATTTATAACTATACATTTGGATGTACAACCATATATTCAGATTTAAAACTATATATTCATGATTTATATCCAGATTTAAAACTATTCATTCACAGTTACTTCTATATGTTCAGATTTGTAACTATTTATTTGGATTTACAACTATTTATTCAGGATTTACATTTATTTAATTTGATTTATAACTATTTAGATAATAACTGTAGATTTAAAACTATACATTTAGGATTTATATTCATATATTCAAATTTATAGCTATATACAGTATTTAGTTACATTTGAATATATATATATATATATATTTAACTATATATTTGTACTTTGTATAAAATACTGGCATATGCTTCATTTGTATATGCAAAATATAATTTAATGTTAAAACTGATTGTATGAATGTTATATGTTGCATGACTGCATTACTGTACCTAAATAGTTTTTAAATAACTGTGGTCATTTTCAAATATACTGTATATTATATGTTTACGAGAGAGTAATTATTATTATTATTATTATTATTATTATTATTTCTTCAATCTATTGTCCATTTTCACATTACTGGTACTCTGTAGTAGTACTGCAGGAACCTGTACATATACACTTAAAACTTACTGCAAACTAAAACTTTAAATTCAATTGTTGATGTTGCAAAACTTCTCTCTCTCTTCAATAACTCCTCACCTTTCATCCCATATGGCTATGTTTGGTGTCACTTATATGAGAAACATAAAAAATAAAAAAAACCCTATCTGTCTATATGTGGAATGCTGAAATCAAACCCGCCTTTATATACCTGAATGGAAGTGTCGGACTGTGTCCATGAGATAAAGAGGGTTAAAGTTCTGTGGATGATCCCTCAGGCACTGATCCAATAGCTCAATAGAAGCCCATGATAGGAAAGCATAGAAAAGTCCATCCTCTCTTTCCCAAACAAAGAGTAACTGTATCCTTTTTGCCCAGACAAAACTGTAATCATTCCTATCTTAAAAGCCTGAAATGGTATACTTGGCAACCTGATCCGCTTGCCTGCAGGAAAAGAGCAGTGTTGTGGAGGGTGCCTGTGCCACTTAAACACTCTGGCAGCCTGTTAAATGTTTGAATTTCAGTCAAGTGGGAGACGCAGCCCTGTGAGTTATTGATTCTCAATAATCCTTAAGGTTGGCCTGGGGAATTCTGAGCTGTACTGGTGATGGCAAGAAACAAAAACTTCAACTGGGGGTCCATCAAACAAAATAGTCATGGGAAGTGACAGATAGTTACTCTATATCAAAACAAACTAAAATATTGTGGCATGTATAGAATTCTGCACAAAAGCTAAACAGATTTCCACAAAATGTAAATATCACAAAAATCTCCACCTCTTGAATTATTTGTTCGTTCATTTATTTAAATAATAGGTAATTTTGTAAATATTTTGGGCTATTTTTGATCATAGTTTTTAGCTGCCAATAGTATTCCAAGTTACAGTTAAAAAGTGCACACTTATACATACACTCACTTCACACTTTAGACTGTGGTATGATTGTTGGTGCCAGATGGGCTGGTTTGAGTATTTCTGTAACTGCTGATCTCCTGGGATTTTC
This sequence comes from Myxocyprinus asiaticus, assembly GCF_019703515.2. Classification (NCBI taxonomy): domain Eukaryota; kingdom Metazoa; phylum Chordata; class Actinopteri; order Cypriniformes; family Catostomidae; genus Myxocyprinus; species Myxocyprinus asiaticus. The sequence goes on from NC_059386.1 coordinate 5,332,475, forward strand.
ATGCACAACAGTCTCTAGAATTTACTCAGAACGGTTCCAAAAACAATAAACATCCAGTGAGGGGCAGTTCTGTGGATGGAAATGACTTGGAATTGTGTATAACATCTGTCACTTCATTTGTATAATGACCCAAAAACATTTTATCATATTTAAATCTATTCGATAGAATTTCAGATTTTCAGATGGCAGATTGTCATTTATAATCAGATCAGAAAATGTCGCTCTGTGTAGACTTGGATATAATAACACAAAAGTACAGCAAACAATTTGTATGTGTGAAATTTCAGAAGCCTATTTAAGCTCAGTGAGAGCTTCCTCTCCCATCATTTGCAGTGTTACATTGTGGACAGCCTAATGCATGCAATAATTCCTGATTTGTATTTATTTATAATCTACAAAAGAATAATTCTTAAGGCCATTACTTAAAAATCCTTATCACTGAAATACTGTTTTAAGTTATGAAAAAAATAGGCCAACTGTTAGCACAGAATCGTCAACAGTAATAAAGTAATAAAGGTGACAACAGTCTTGTCACCAATGACAACCCACAGTGCAAAAGTCCCATCAGAGTACTGCCACTCAGTTCATTAACAGATGGAACAGCAGCATTCTGCAGGAAACGTGTCAAAGGAGGTGTGATCCTAGCACTCTGATTAATGCCACCAAAAGGGAAGCGCTGTCTTCATCTAGTGTGAGAATCCGCTAACTCGAAAAGTCTTAATATCTGTGCCAGCCATGGAATCTGTAACACAATCCAGCAAGAAACATCACTACTTCATCACTGAACTTGTCTATGCAAACTATTTTCATCTTTTTCACACAGTTGGGGCTGAGTTAATCGCAGTTGTCAAACAAGTATCCAGCTTAGCATGAGCAGCATCAAAAATGCATAACTTCCTGCCGGTAAAACAATAACTCCAGGTAATATTGTTTTTTGTGCTGGATAAATATTTCAAACAAATATTTGCATGTAATTTATTTAATGTTAGCATGGCGGTACGGTGGATTTCATCTGTGTAAGAAAGGTCATCTCCTCTGTTCCTGCCCCAAATGACTGCCAGCGTAAACATCTCAACAGCCTGTGTGTTTGTAAACAAGTGTTGTTTGGGGAGCCCTGCCGAGATACAAGAAAAAAGCCCTGGCAGAGCCGAGCGGCCCATTGGCCAAATGTAGGCCTGAGATATTACTGCTGCCAACAGACTGCTGCACCAACCAGAGGCCTGAGCTAAGAACTATGAGCTATGATATACACTCTTAAGTACTGCCAAAAAAAAAGCAGGGGTCTATGTATAAACATCAGATACACACAAAATGGGCATTGAAACAAAAAATAAACTTGTAGTAAATGACTCTCAACTCTGCTTACTTGTATTGGTGTGTGCGAAATGAACTGAAAAGACTGATTATAAACTCCACTTTTAATATAACACACATTTAGAATAAAAAAAAGTATGGAGTTAAGCACTGAATCAGAAGTAACTGTTCTGCAGCTGATATTAGGCTAAATAATTTTTACATAAGTAATTGAAAATGCATTCAAATATAAGCTTTATAAAGGAAACATTTTAATGGATGTGCTTCATTTGTAAGACTCTCCCGTGGCGTCATATGTACTTTTTAATGATAGCAAGGATTTACTGGCTCGTGATATGCTCGATTCCCATAGGCCATTCACTTGGAATAATGTACTATTACAGAAATCCAGTTTTGAGGTAAAAGACAACATTCAAATAAAGATGATTTGTGATATGCACTTAACGCTGACTGACGTGGAATTACCTGGTAAAACAGATGACACATTCAGTAGTCAGACCACTGGAAAGACTGGTGATTGGTTGTCTGGATAGGTCTTATCAGAAACATGGTACTGTACATTCGCACACTATTGCACAGGTGCAGAATTGCAACATAGGCATAACATTTCCTGCCTTCACCATTCACCAGTAATCCTGTGATGACAACCCCGTTCAAGGTACTGAAAACATAAAAAATAAAAAAATTAAAAAAATCCCACAAAACAAAAGATAAGCACGATTTATTTATTTAAAAAAAAAAAGAAAAGAAAAAGGCAATCTGATGATGTCAGATAGTGTTTTCCACTACAAAATTATTTTTCTTAATTGCTTTCTTAAACTAACTTTTAAGGATCTAAAAACATCCTAAAAATGATGTAGCCGCAAACTGGTAAGAGTGCCCATGATGACCCCTGTCCACTGTCGAAAGCGCCTACAATTGGTTCTTGGAGCAGTGGAAGAAAGTTGCCTGGTATGATGAGTCCTGTTTTCTTTTACATCACTTGGACGGCCGTGTACACGTGCGCTGTTTACCTGGGGTAAGTGATGGCACCAGGATGCACTGTGGGAAGACGACAAGCCGAAGGAGTGAGTGTGATGCTCTGGGCAATGTTCTGCTGTGAAACCCTGGGTCCGGCCATTCATGTGGACATCTGTTTGACACGTGCCACCTACATAAACATCGTTGCAGACCAGGAACACCCCATCATTGTAATGGAATTCCCTGATGGCAGTGGCCTCTTTCAGCAGGATAATGCGCCCTGCCACACTACACACATTGTTCGGGAATGGTTTGAGGAACATGATGAAGAGGTCAGGATGTTGCCCTGGCCTCCAAATTCCCCAGATCTCAATCCGATTGAGCATCTGTGGGATGTGCTGGACCAACAAGTCCGATCCATGACGGCTCCACCTCGCAACTTACAGGACTTGAAGGATCTGCTGCTAATGTCTTGGTGCCAGATACCACAGGACACCTTCAGGGGTCTTGCAGATTTCATGCCTCGGCGCTGTTTTTGCGGCACGTGGAGGACCAACAGCATATTAGGCAGGTGGTCAAAATATTTTGGCTCTTCTGTGTATATTCTCTGTACCAAGTCTTAATATATAATTATACTTTTTATATAATTATATGACCTTGTTTAACTGATAAAGAGTTTTTTGTAAGGCTAAAGTGACATAGAAATTACCTGTTTGCTTCAGCAATTGTATTTTTCAAGTCACATATGCGTTTACGTTTAACTTGCGCCACAGAGTGGACATTTTACCTCAGAACTGCCACAATACTTGTCATGAACCTTGTTATAAGATTTTGCTAAATTTCTGTGACAAAATTCTTCAGAAATTGTCCTTTGGTGTTCCACATAAAATATAACAAAACAATAGGTGTGGAATGACAAAATACACATTGGTGAACTGTTCCTTTAACAGGTATCACAGATCATTATTACTAACATCATTAATAACTACTGTATTAAGGTTATATATCTTGAGTCTGATGATTGAACTCAAGATGGCGCCGAGTATGGCTGCTGCATTGCGAGCTCCGAAACAACATTGTCGTTTTTTGTTTGTTTTGTTTACAATTCTTATGTTTTTTGTCTTGGATGTTGTCTGCCTTATTGTCTACAACAGAAAAACACTTTTGGACATTGGTTCTGCAATTACACACCGTAAATTGGATCTGTTTCCAACGAGAGATGAGGGACTGCTGCATCATCTGCCTTACAGAAACTTGGATGTCTGCGGAGATTCCAGACTCAGCCATCGAACCTGCGGGGTTCTCCGTGCACCAAGCGGACAGAGCGAAATACCTCTCAGGTAAAAGCAGAGGTGGTGGTGTATGTTTTATGATCAACAAATCCTGGTGTGATCAGAGGAACGTACATTCTATCAAGTCTTTCTGCTCTCCTGATCTGGAATTTCTCATGCTTCTGTGTCGACCATTCTGGCTACCGAGGGAATTCACAGCGGTCATTATCACTGCTGTGTATATCCCACCACAAGCCGACACAGACCACGCACTCAAGGAACTGTATGGGATTATAAGCAAGCAGGAAACCGTGCACCCTGAGGCTGCGTTCATTGTGACCGGGGACTTTAACAAAGCCTATCTCAAATCAATTGCACCAAAATACCATCAACACATCAGTTTTAAAACACGAGGGGACCGGGTTTTGGACCATTGCTACTCTCCCTTCCGGGATGGCTACAAATCCCTCCCCCGCCCAACATTTGGCAAATCGGACCACTCTTCCATTCTGCTTCTGCCTGCTTACAGGCAGAAACTGAAACAGGAAGCACCCACCCTCAGAACGATCCAGTGCTGGTCGGACCAATCAGACTCTATGCTACAAGACTGTTTTGATCACGCGGACTGGGAAATGTTCCGGTCCGCCTCTGATGATGACATCGAGGTTTATGCTGATAGCGTAACATGTTTCATCAGAAAGTGCGTAGAGGATGTTGTTCCGTCCAAAACAATATGGACCTACCCGAACCAGAAACCTTGGATTAATAGCGATGTTCGCGCGGCACTTAATGCGTGGACCTCCGCTTTTAATTCTGGGAACGTGGAGGAGCATAAACAAGCCAGTTACGCCCTCCGAAAATCTATCAAAGCAGCAAAACGGCAGTACAGGAACAAGACTGAAGGACAGTTTAACACCACCAACTCTAGAAGCATGTGGCAGGGAATTAATATCATCACGGATTTTAAAGGGAATAAAAACTCCACCATGAACACCGCTGCCTCTCTCCCGGATGAGCTAAATACTTTTTATGCATGGTTCGAGGGAAATAACATCGCCCTCGCAGAGAGAGCTCTCGCAGCCAAAGCTACAAAGGTCAATTCACTCTCCGTCTCTGTAGCAGATGTAAACCAATCCTTCCGATGGGTGAATTTCCGTAAAGCCGCGGGTCCAGATGGCATTCTGGGCCACGTCATCAGAGTGTGCACGAACCAACTGGCTGGTGTTTTTACGGATATTTTCAACCTTTCCCTCTCCTTGTCTGTAGTCCTCACATGCTTTAAAACATCCACCATTGTGCCTGTACCAAAGCAATCCAAAATCACTTGCTTAAATGACTGGCGTCCTGTTGCTCTGACCGCCATCATCAGCAAATGCTTTGAGAGACTAATCAGAGATTACATCTGCTCTGTGCTGCCTCCATCACTAGACCCATTGCAGTTTGCTTACCGCAACAACCGCTCCACTGATGATGCCATTGCATCTACAATACACACTGCTCTCTCCCACCTGGAAAAAAGGAACACTTATGTGAGAATGCTGTTTGTAGACTACAGCTCAGCATTCAACACCATAGTGCCCTCCAAGCTTGATGAGAAACTCCGGGCTCTGGGCTTAAACAGCTCACTGTGCAGCTGGATCCTGGACTTCCTGTCAAGCAGACGCCAGGTGGTTAGAATTGGCAGTAACATCTCATCACTGACCCTCAACATTGGAGCCCCACAGGGCTGTGTTCTCAGCCCACTCATGTACTCCCTGTACACACATGACTGTGTGGCAACACACAGCTCCAATGCCATCATTAAGTTGCTCATGATACGATGGTGGTAGGTCTGATCACTGACAATGATGAAACAGCCTACAGAGAGGAGGTGCACACTCTGACACACTGGTGTCAGGAGCACAACCTCTCCCTCAACGTCAGTAAGACAAAGGAGCTTGTGGTGGACTTCAGGAGAAGAGAAAGAGAACATAGCCCCATCACCATCAATGAAGCACCAGTGGAGAGAGTCAGCAGCTTCAAGTTCCTGGGTGTCCACATCACTGAGGAACTCACATGGTCTGTCCACACTGAGGCTGTTGTGAAGAAGGCTCATCAGTGTCTCTTCTTCCTGAGACAGCTGAGGAAGTTTGGAATGAACCGCCACATCCTCACACGGTTCTACACCAGCACTGTAGAGAGCATCCTGACTGGCTGCATCTCCACCTGGTAAGGAAATAGCACTGCCCACAACTGCAAAGCCCTGCAAAGGGTGGTGTGAACTGCCAGACACATCATCGGAGGTAAGCTTCCCTCCCTCCAGGACATATATACCAGGCGATGTGTGAAAAAAGCTCGGAGGATCATCAGAGACTCCAGCCACCCAAGCCATGGGCTTCTCTCACTGCTACCATCAGGCAGGTGGTATCGCAGCATCAGGACCCGCACCAGCCGACTTCATGACAGCTTCTTCCCCCAAGCAATCATACTTTTGAACTCTTGATCTCTCACGATCAATATACATCAGCACTGCACTTTATTAATCTTATTATCTCACACTGGACTGTCATAAATTATATTCTCTCTTAACAACACACTGGCAACTGACTATCAACCGACAGCCTGAATGTCAATACAGTACAATACAACCTACTGTACATTTTATATATACTATATATACTATTTTTTTATTGTATAATGTGTATTCTATATTGTGTGTATTGTATAATGTACATTGTATGTTATTATTTGTATATTGAGCTGTGTGTAATTATGTGTATATTAGATTTTAAATTGTGTTGTGTAAATTTGATGCTTATTGTAGATTGGTATATGTCTCATCACTGTCACGACTGCTATGTTGCTTGGAACTGCACCCAAGAATTTCACACACTATTGCACTTGTGTACATGGCTGTGTGACAATAAAAGTAATTTGATTTGATTTATAGGCTGAACAAATGCTAATACGGTAAGTGTCTTATCAATATGAGTGATCAGGTCATCATCTTCAAACCCTCTTTCCAGTCAAATGATAACGGATGTTCAGAGTTTAGTAAAGCTGGAGTGCTAACAGCCGCTTTCCAGAAGAGCTTTGCTGAGAGCGATTGAGAATACTTAGTGTCAGATCTCTTTTCAGACCGATGTGTCACATACTCAGCTGTCAATGAGCACACAGCAAAAGCTCACAAAATAATTCCACAAAAACAGCTTCATAAATGCCTCCACTCACGAGTCTGTCGACATTTAGCAGGGAAGTATGAAAGCACTTCAGGGGCATGCCAGTGCGACACACTAATCACTTGCACCTGCAAACTATTCAGCTTGTTTTGAAATCCAGCTTACTTAAAAACACTGGAAATTAGCGAGCATTTGATCAACCAGCACATTCTGCTCCCGGTTCTAAAAATCTCACCACTTCTGAAGTCAAAACAGAATTTATATCATCGACATTTTGTAAAGACTCGTGTTAGCATGCTAGCCTTCCGCACACAAGTTTGTTGACTCTGTGTGGCAGCTCTCTTGGCTGCTAAAAATGATAATTTTGCTTGTCGTAATTGATAATGTTTTAAAGAGGATAATTCCTCTGTTGATCTGAGGGTAACTTAATGAGTTAGCAGATGTTGAAGTCAACTCTTCAGGTAGAAAATACTGTACCCTCAAAGTCCCAGTGAAATAATTTAGCACCCTAAGACTTTTTCTGTATGCCTCTTAGACGCATCTGCATTGCTTTAGTGACAGAGATGCATCGGCAAGGAAATAGGAGCAAATATTATGTTAAATATTTCTCCCTAAATTAGAATGCAGCAGTTGTATGTTAAGGTTATGAAAAAAGGCCTAAGCATTTAGGATAATGGATTACATAAAGCAAAAGTGGAAATAAATGTTGTAGCCCTGCCAGCCCCTGTAACACCTGCGCTGGTTATTGCGATGCAGTTCTGCAAGTCCGTAGGCATGTGGTACTGCTTTATATTCTCAGATCTTTACATTTCTGATACGTTTAGTATGGGTTTGCTGGTCCAGTGTGATCTCATTACTTTCTGTAAGTATTAATATGTAACGTGCGCACACATAAATTTTTTGTACATTTAGATAGATACTGATACATCCATGTTCTGTATGGGCAGCTTCTAAATGTGAACCCTTTTATGCAAAACAACTTTAGAGAGGTACTAAATTTTACAAATCCTTTAAGTATCATACTATATTGCATTCATGGAATTCATAGGTTGATTTTATTGTATTTATAATAATAAAGCAATATCACATGAACAAGAATGTTGCATGTCCAGCTATCAAAACAGCTGTGAATCAGTCCTTTGTGTATGAGAGATAGAGGGAGAAAGAGAGAGACGCTGAGTGTGTGATTACCTGCATTTGTTGCAGTGATGAACAGTAATGCTGCAGCTATTAGTTTAATTCTATTCCTCAGCTTTTGTGTTATAATTATCCTATGAGTATTTCATGTCGGAGAGAAAATGTAAATATATATATTTTTTTAACAATTATTCATTTACTGATATCATTTTTGCATTGCAATTGACATACAATTAGGCTACTTTGGACATTGCTTTAAATCAAAAAGGATTTTTACATATTTTTACCATAGTTTTTAAATCACTTTCATTTAAAATTTGTCTAGGCTATATCATCATATACTGTATATCATTATCAACCAAAAATTTCAAAATTTCTTGAATATTGCTAATTAATTTTTTGTTTATATGGGCAACCCATATTACATGGTTATTTAATATACACTGATGAAACAAATATTATGACCGCCTGCCTAATATGCTGTTGTTCCTCGATGTGCCACCAAAACAGCACCGACCCGCTGAGGCATGGACTCTGCAAGACCCCTGAAGTTGTCCTGTGGTATCTGGCATCAAGACATTAGCAGCAGATCCTTCAAGTCCAGTAAGTTGCGAGGTGGAGCCGCTGTGGATCAGACTTGTTGGTCCAGCACATCCCAATTTGGAGGCCAGGGCAACACCTTGAACTCTTCATCATGTTCCTCAAACCATTCCGGAACAATGTGTGAAATGTGGCTGGGCGCATTATCCTGCTAAAAGAGGCCACTGCCATCAGGGAATACCATTGCCATGAAGGGGTGTTCCTGATCTGCAATGATGTTTAGGTAGGTGGCACGTGTCAAATAGATGTCCACATGAATGGCTGGACCCAGGGTTTCCCAGCAGAACATTGCCCAGAGCATCACTTCCCCAGGTAAACGCCATACATGTACATGGTGCTCCACGTGATGTAAAAGAAAACAGGACTCATCAGACCAGGCGACCTTCTTCCACTGCTACAAGGTCAAGTTCCGAAGCTCGCATGCCCATTGCAGGTGCTTTCGACGGTGGACTGGGGTCATCACAGGCACTCTGACTGGTCTGCAGGAGTGTTGTGACACATTCCTCACAAATTATCTGTGACTTGTGCCACAGTAGACCTTCTGTCTGTTCGGACCAGATGGGATAGCCTTCGTTGCACTTGCACATCGATGAGCCTTGGGCGCCAAACACCCTGTCGCCGGTTTGTGGTTTGTCTCTCCACGGACCACTGTCGGTGGATACTCACCACTGCTGACCAGGAGCACCCCACAAGCCTTGCCATTTCAGAGATGCTCTGACCATCTGACCATAACAATTTGGCCCTTGTCAAAGTCACTCAGGTCTTTCCTTCTGCCTATTTCTCCTGCATTCAACATGTTGACTACGAGAACTGATTGTTCCCTTACCATCTAATCTACCCAGACCTTGAAATGTAGCCTTGTTAGGAGACGATCAACTTCATTCGCTTCACCTGGGAGTGGTCATAATGTTTTGTCTCATAAGTGTATTAACCCTTTTTTGTTGGTTTTCCAGAAGAAGAAAAAAAAAAAAAAAAAAAAAAAGAAATATATATATATATATATATATATATATATATATATATATATATATATATATATATATATATATATATATTATGATATATACTGTTACCATTATATAAAATTACACATACTGTGATTACACAATACAGAAGTTTTGGTCATCTCGCCCACACCTAGTGCCATGTAGAATAGAGGTTGGGATTTGTGACCACACTGATTACGATCTCTGATGCCTAGTCATTTTTATGGCAGAAAACAATAATAATTAGGAGTCCAAAAACCTTCGGTGCATTAAAAATTGGTTCTCCAGATCGGTTATTAGACACTTAAGCACAAAAATAATCTATATCAGTATTTGTCACAAAACAATATAGTGGTCTCTGTAGTCTCTACCAATGTACATAAGTAAAAAAGTTTATGTTTTAAATGCTGTTGATATTGTATGCTGTTGATACTGTATGCTGTTGATATTGTATGTTTTAGCTCGATCCAAATGTACAAAAAATGTTTTATGTAATGTATTTAATTGCTACAAATACGAATGAGATCATCCTGGATGGTCACAGCATTCAGTTCAGAACATAAGAAACTGATAGGCCAATGCTGCACAACAGCCAGATTTCCATTTGATAGACTGTGTTTGCTTTGAATGTTGGTCAATATAAGATCTTCAAATGGATTTGAACTTCAAATGAGTGAAGACAAAAGCAAGATAATGGGAAAGTGATTTTCAGTAACTCAACACAGAGGAAGCTGGTGGTTCGCCTAGATGTTTCAATACCGATCACGTTGAGAAAGTCAAGCACCTTTGTGAGTGGGTCTGGTCTCAGAACTGCAGCCAAACCACGCGATTAGCCTCCAGCCATCCAGTTCACATAAAACATGACCGCTACTTGACACAAAGCGCTCAGTATTCTGCTGCAACCTCTTCTCAGCTCAAGCCAAATCCCTCATTTCAAAGGTGCCTTATCATCACCAACACTTCCATGACACACACTAGAGATGTAACACACACAGACATATTATGGGCACACAGTGGTCCCCTCCAAGCAGTACTTGGGCAATCCCAAGCAATTACAGCCCCTCTTTCAGATAAAGCATATTACGCTTCATCGTCCATTAGGGTCTTCATTAGCTTAATGAAAGGTCAGTCGCAGTCAGGAGAGTTGCCACTGTATTCGCACAACAACCATGAAAATCAATACTTGCTTAACTGGCTAACCAGAGATTATACAAAATATAAATTACATCTGGATACATCTGAATTTGTATGATTTTAAAGTCTTCATCCAATCAAAAAGACCCTATTTACTCTATTACTACTCAATAACTTCCCCTCGTCTTAAGCCATGTCCATGTTAATCTGCATAGGTTTGAAAACTGTGTTTTCAGTTTCAACAATATCGTTTTCCAAAGTATGTAGATATGGAGAGCATTTTCAAAAGTCTATTGCACTCTTTCTGGTGGAGAAAAAAAATTCTAGTGTGTCTAAAAGGTGTAAACATAGCGAAATCAGTGTATTTTTCAAACGAAAACATATAAAAGGACATAGTAGTAAGATTAATCAGCGTTTGTTATTCTAAAGAAGAAGAAAAATACAAGCAAACATTTTGTTAGGAATATTTTGGGTTCAGTATAAATTAAGCTCAATCAATGGCATTTGTGGCATAATATTAAATACCACAAAAATTATTTTGACTCATCCTTCCTTTATCAAAAATGCAATATTACAAGAAGGCACTTACAATGGAAGTGAATGGAGTCAGTCCATAAACACTAAAATGTACATTGTTTCAAAAGTATAGTCAAAGGATACAAATATTATACATGTTAACATTATTGTTGTGTGAAAAAATCACTTACTAACATTATCTGGGTATCATTACATTCAATATTACAATTTCAATGCCTTGAAAAAGCAACCCTTTAATGCCGGTACTGGATATTACTTACACAGAAAAGGTTAGCAAATTACTTTATCAGACTAAATGCATGCTAACATGTATAATGTTTACATCTTGTGGCTATATTTTTAATACCATGTGCACTGTTGTGTTTATGGACTTTTTGCATTATCCATTTTACATTATATTTCGACTCACCCCTCGATTAAAAAAAAAAAAAAAAAAAAAAAAAGGTGCCCAGGGCTTTTTTTCTTATCAAGGGTGAATGGAAATATTTTTTTAGGGTAATCAATATTATGCCACAAATGCTGTTGATTGAGCTTAATTTATATTGAACTTGGAACATTCCTTGTGTATATATCCAGTATATTCCTTATTTATAACTTTCTCCACTTCTGAAACAACTTTTCTATTTTTGTTACCAAAGCTGCATGAGCTGGGGAAACTAATACTAACCAATATTTTTTTTTCTCTCAATATTACCTAGCTAATATAGTTTCACTTAGAAATTCATCACAATCAATGCAAATTCATGTTGTCTTTAAGATCTCACAGACTGTATGAATTTTCTCACAATTTTTCACAATTTCATTGGGAGGGATACACTCACCTGCCTGGTTGGTGGTGACATTGAGCGAGACGTACTGGCGCAAAGGGGCAGTTAGTTCTGACACCCCGTTCACAGCCTCCACCTCAAAGGTGTAGTTAGTGTGAGCAAGGAGGTCCACCACCATGACAGAGGTGTTTCTCAGGCCTGTCCGCTGGGGGAGGTATCGCACATGGCTACCACACGGCTCATATTGGCCCAGATCTGCACTGATCTTCCTGCACAGAATGTTGTAGTTGATGTCCTTCCTGCCGCCTGTCTCCTCCGGAGCAATCCATTCCAGGAAGACGCTTGTCTCGTTTACGTTGGAAATGGCATTACGTGGGGCGGAAGGGGGCTCTGAAAGATGACATCACAGAAAATAACAACAATTATCCATAGAGCACAACAACAACTGCCTACTTTTTCCAACAGCCTTTGTTTCAAAGTATTTTTCCCAATCATTTTCTCCATATAGATTTAAAAAAATTCTTCAATAAAGAGTTTAAAGACATAAATCATACCAGCTCTGAGATGAATCACAACATCAAATAACAAGTTTGAAAATCATAAAAACTAGTCTGAACAAGACTGTGTACTTACTACATCTGTAGGGAGACTCGATTACATTATCCACAACAATGTTGGGGAAGCTACTTTGAAAGTGTAGCTTCTCAAGCTACAAGCTACTCATGACTTTAAAGGCCCGGGTATAATTAGTTTTTCTGGATTCCCGATCGGATCACACCTGGCCAACCGTGTTGCCTTTCAAAGTATACTTTTCTGACCATGAGCGAATACGAACGTGTGCCCACTTCAACTACTTTGTGATACTCTTTTAGCGCAGTCAATGGCCTGCTAATGCGGCGATGATGCGCACAGACGAGGACTACATCATCTGGTGAAGAAATTTGCGTCACACATACTGTGCGAGTAAGCCTGTGCATTGATGCACCCTTGCCCTTGACTCCATTGCTGCATTCGCAATACAACATGAAAAATTGTGACGCTAAAGCACTATTCTTTGGAAAATGTGGCTCATTACTGGAAAAGCTACATTTTTGAGAAAATAGCTGAGCTATTGACAAGCTACTAAAAAATTTAGCTAACAACTCCCCAACACTGATCCGCAATGCTTCATGGAACTTGACGGTTAATGTTGAGCTCTTTTGCTGCAATTTTTTTTCCGTGGTAACAGCAACTTCTCTGATTGAAGGATCTCTTTCATCAGGATTATGGGTAGTGTAGTTCTTCCTCTGGAATTTGTCATTTAAACACACTTTTTAAAAAACAAAAATGATTGCGTTGAAATCACGCTGACTTGTGACTTCTACAGAAAGATATATCATCACTTAATCTTCAATCATTGTAGGTCTGTCTAAAAAGAGTTAGCATTAAGAATCAATTTCCCCCTCGAAGAAAATCAATGGGATTTTACTTCCGGAAACCTACTGTTGCCCTTTATTTAGAGAAAATTTACTCTTCGGCATAGTTGGCTGTATAAAAACTCAATGGAAGAAGTACTTACTTGTGCAGGCCATGTTGGTGGGATCCAATTCGGTCCTGAAGTATCCCTGCTCACACTGACAGGAAGTAGACGCCTCTACCGTGGTGAAACTTCTAGGAGGACATTTACTGCAGCTTTTGGTCTGTAGAGCTGATCGGTAAAATCCTGGCTTACACACTGCAGGAGAAAGAGGTATCAAACACAATACAGATGTTATTACTTACTAATGCAATTAACTAGAGCCATTGCACTGTTTGTTCAAAGCTGATGAGAAAATCAAGTCATTAAAGTCAAACATTCAACAACTTCAATAAAAAGAGCAAGTGCTTATATCAATAGAATGCTGATGCTTTGAACACACTGTGTTTAATTAATATTTTATCTTGTGTCCTAATGTATAAATATGTAAATTCACTCATATTTAATTCAATAACTATACATACCCCTACCTTGCACATATATTACCACTTGTACATGTACATATGCCATTCTTTGTTATATGTCCTATTTTTTTTATTTATTTTTTTTATGTCTATTTATACTCTTACCTTGTTTTATATTCTGTGTCTCACTGTAATGTTCTGTGTGCACTTGCTTGTTTCTCCTATCACCAAAAAAAAATTCCTTGTGTACGTGAGCACACTTGGCAATAAAGCTCATTCTGATTCTGATTCTGATTAAATGAGTCTTCATGGTTTATAAACACATTGCATTGCCTTTTTAAAATGAGTCTGAATTATTAGTAATTCATATGTTTAGGGAATAAACCTCCTTTTTAAGCTGCAATTGTAATGAAAATTAGTTAAAAAATTTGATGTGCTGAGCAGCAAAACCCAGCATACCCCAAATGAAAAAAATGTGTGTATATATATATATATATATAAATTAAAAAATGAAAATTCTGCCATCGTTTATTAAACCTCGTTCCAATCACCTATGACTTTCTTTCTTCCATGAAACACAAACATTTTTACACTGCTCTTTTCCATACAATAAAAATGAGAGGTGACTGCCCCATACAGAAATCTGATAAATGGCAACATATGTAAAACACATAGTTGTGTTTTCACTGATTTAAAAAAGTCAACATGTGTACACATATGGAACATATATTTCAAAATACTATAAAAATGGCCATTTTCATATATGTAACATACATTTTCCCAAATACTAGTGGAATTTAAAATCTTTATATGCTCAAATATATAAATGTGTGTAATATATATATATACATATATATATATATATATATATATATATATATATATATATATATATATATATATATATATATATATATATGTGTGTGTGTGGGTGTGTGTGTGCTATATATACTATGTAATTATGGGTGGGGCTGTCAAGCTCTAAAAATAGCAAATAAGCACCACAACTTGCCATAAAGTAGCCTATCCAGATCTTTTGAAGCCATTCGATTGCAATGTGTGAAGATCAGACAAAAATGTAAGTTGTTACTTTAAATCTTTCCCTCTAATAAAGCTTTCGAACATCAGTTGTGTAGATATGCGTTAAAAAGAGCTTTTGTGTTCCACTGAAGAAAGTCATATGGGTTTGGAATGACATGAGATATTTATTTCTTTAAAAATATGTTTTTATGTATTAAGCTTCAAATTATTACACCTATCCAAACTCTAATGCACCAAGAGCCTGAGACAGTTTGAAAATTGCAGTTTAAGCGATGAGTGAGACAAATGGTGGCAGTATATTTGGTATTTGCAACTGCTTAAATGCTTTAGATTCAGGACAGGTGCTTCTGCACAGCAGACACCCTGTCAGCGTGAAACACATTTAGATAATGTATTGCCATGGAGAGAGAGAGAAAGATAGATTATCAATGGCCTCGGCAGTCCAAAGTGCACGCAAAGACATTAATTAAAGCCTCCCTGGTGTGCATTAAGAGGCAGACGGCAGAGGTGCGCTGTGAATTCAACCCACATTGAGAACAAGCTAAGTGGCAGAACAGAGAGGAAGCTAATGCAGAATAGTACTATGTAAAATTCATATCATTCAGCATTTAACTAATATTATTGGGCCATATTATACACATCTGTAGCAGTTAACTTTTTCCCTGAAGTCCACTTAATAATGTTAGTTAAGGTTTCTCACACCAAAAACTGTTGTAATTTAGTTTTGCATGGCCATTTTTTGCACCCTCTCATGAACATTGGAATTAAAGTTATTACTATGAATTAGTATCAGTTATGAATGAACATTAGAATTAGTATAACTGTTTGGATAAAAGAGACAAATAATTGTAAATAGACTAGGTAAATTACCAATTTGTGGAATCATAATAAATAATACGAGTTGGCTTGTACAAAATGTACAACTTCTACTGTTGTGTACCAAGAAAGAGAAACAGTGGGGTTTTGAAGTAGTGTTATGACATTTAACCCCTAACCCAAAACCTAAACCTAACCACAACCAAGTTATGTACCACATAAGAAGAAAGCATAGCGGTTAGGAGAGAAGATGGGGGAGGCGTATTACAGGTTATTCAGAAACATCAGTCTTTTTATTGCACAATGAATAACAAAATTAATTTACAGACAACTCCTTTAAAAAACGGAAGTGTTGGATAGGAGGTTATCAAAAAAACTGATGCGTGTATAGCATCAATTTGAAATGGCATTTGTTGATTGGTTGGTGTGTATGTGAATAAAAGGAAAGTCAAACAATATTGCAAGATTTCCTCAAGTCATATGAATTATTGAGAATTGTCATTTGACTGCATTGGACATTTTACTATCACAACGTTAGTTTCCATAAAACAACAAAATAGTACGCGTATTAATTACAAGATGGCGAAATCATAAGGATAATAGAAGGAGATGGCAAAATCATAAGAAATTTAGCAAATTTGCACAACATTATTACTATAATTGAATCAACAAATAATGTTGAGGCTAGCGAAAATGTGGTGCCTGCACTGTATTGTTTTGAAATTCTGTTTGTTGATTGGTTGATCTCTAAGAGGATTAAAATTCACACTTTTTTGTACAAGCCAAGTCATACGATATCTTGGGATTTCACCACCTCGTATGAGTTTTCGTGAGACTATGCTGAATTAGAGTATGTACTACAAACTCGTACTTCAAAAAAGCAAGAAAATTTCAGTTCCCTATCTGTCATTCACTCAACGTTGTGTCGATGTAGTGACACTAGGGGTCACTCTTGGGAGCCCGAAACACCTCTGGTCTTTGATAAAAGGCCAAAGAAAATTGGCGAGTGGTATTTGCATACCACTCCCCCGGACATACGGGTATAAAAGGAGCTGGTATGCAACCACTCATTCAGATTTTCTCTTCGGAGCCGAACGGTCGATGTTTACTGAGCTGACTTTTCATTCACCTTTGCTGGATCTGATGGTGCATTTCAGCGACATCTCCCTCCTCTGCACTGGTGCACTGCAGAGAACACCCCTGGGCGTTTCGGCAGAAATAAGAGAGTATATTTTTCTAAAAGAGTACATTTCTCTAAAAAAGCGGCACACATGGAACGTCTTTTTAAAGACGTGTCTTTTTAAAGTTGCCTTTCCATTTGTGTGTTATTCCTGGTTGCGGTCGTTATCTCTCAACTTCTGACGGTCACGATCGCTGTCTTTCGTGTCTGGGCGTGACCCACGCGGAGACAGCGTTCGTGGATGGATCGCATACTCATTGCGAGAACATGACCATGGCAACGTTGCAGTCGTGGCTTGCTTTCGTAAGAAAGCTTGCTTTTCTACCTACGGGTATGAGGCCAGCGTGGCTAGCACTGGGGCCAATTTGGGGACCCCAGTGGGACCACCTCCGCTGGGTATCCCCCTACGGACCTCCCATTCCCCAGCAGACTCGTCTGCTCCGATCGGGCTTCTGGATGAGTCCACCGGATCGTCTCACGGCGAGTTCAACCTCTTGTTCGGAGCCCGCGAAGCTGATGAGCTCTCGAGTGCAGCATCGGAGAGCGGGCACGTCCAGTCGGACGTGAAAGCCTCAGCTGGGCTTCCCCCCTCGGGTACGGATGCCCAGTCACAGGCTGACGTGGAAATGACAGACATGCTTTCCCTCCACTCTCCCCTGAACCCTCGCGGCTCGATGATTGGTTCCTGGGCTTGCGGTGCCGCTCACAGCCACGCCCCGCTCCAGTTCCTTTCTTCCCAGAAGTGCACGAGGAGCTGACAAGGTCGTGGGAGGCACCTTTTACTGCCCGGTCCCGATCTTTCAGCTCCCCCGCCCTCACTACCCTCGATGGTGGGGCGGCCAGGGGCTATTCGGCGATTCCCCCGGTGGATAAGGCGCTCGCGGTGCACCTATGCCCGCAGAGCGCCACCACCGTCCAAGGCCTGTAGGTTTACGTCGTCCCTGACGGCCAAAGCCTACAGTGCCACTGGACAAGCCGCCTCCGCCCTGCACGCCATGGCTCTCCTACAACTCCACCAAGCCAAGGCGCTAAAGGAACTGCACGAGGGTAGTTCCGCCCCAGATTTGATGCAGGAGCTGCGCTCGGTGACCGACCTTGCTCTCACAGCGACGAAGGTCACGGCACGGTCTCTCGGGTGGGCGAAGTCCACCCTGGTGGTCCAGGAGTGTCACCTTTGGCTCAACCTGGTCGAGATGGGAGAGGCCGACAAGGCACGGTTCCTTGCTGCCCCCATTTCCTAGGTTGGCATATTCGGTGACACCGTCGAGGACTTTGCCTAGCAGTAATCGACGGTGAACCAGCAGATGGAGGCTATCCGGCACATCCTGTCTCGGTGCAGCTCAAGATCCCGCACCCCGCCTGCTCATCGCCAAGGGCGTCCCCCTGCGGTGACTGCACCAGCTCCGCCGCAGCCCGCCCCTTCGGCCCGGCCTCGGCGTGGAGCCCACCGCAGGAAGCAGACGCCACCCGTCTCACGGCCGGCCGCCAAGATCCCACGAAAGGCTTCGAAGCGCCCCTGAGATGGGCAACCCAGGGATGACAAAACCCACTGCCTTGGAGCTGGTAAGCAGACCACTCCATCCCCCGGTGAAGGGCCGGGAGGAAAATCTTTTGTTGCCTTTTCATTTAATTTCGCCGCATGCCCAAGTGTCTGCAGTACCCAGCAGTTCAGCAAAAGAGCGGTTTCCTTGTTCCCTGGGTCACATACCCGGTGTGCACGGCCGTCATCACGACCACCGTCCACCATTCCATTTTGGCAGGTTTGGCGCTCCAGTGTCTCCCCACCCCTGCGCGCCCAGCTGTGGCACAAATCCGCCCCCGATGTGACGAGGACAGGCCTCTTCCTCCCCCATCCCAGGCTGTTCCGGGGGTGGTCACAAGGATCCAGGTAAGTGCTTTGATGTCCCTGAACTCAGCATGGCCAAAACATGGCGTGGCACCTCAGGCTCCGCCCCGCCATGAGGCCCCACTCACCAGTACATCCGACTAGATTGTCCCCTTGGTCCCCCTCGCCCGGAACTTGGACACGTGGCTTGTGCTTTCCAATCCGTCACGATGGCTGATCCGGACCGTCCGACTCGGCTATGGGATTCAGTTCGCCAGGTGTCCGCTCAGGTTCAGCGGTATCCACTTTACCTCGGTGAAGGGCTAGAATGCTGCTACCTTGCGCACGGAGATCGCTACCCTCCTATGGAAGGATGCGATAGAGCCTGTCCCTCCGGCCAAGATGAAGAAGGGGTTTTACAGCCCCTACTTCATTGTACCAAAAAAATGCGGTGGGTTGCGGCCAATTTTGAACCTACGAGTACTGAACCGGGCTTTACACAGACTCCCGTTCAATATGCTGATGCAAAAATGCATTCTAGCGAGCATCTGGCATCAAGATTGGTTCGCGGCGGTAGACCTGAAGGACGCGTACTTCCACGTCTCGATTCTACCATGACACAGACCCTTCCTGCGGTTTGCATTCGAGGGTCGGGCGTATCAGTACAAGGTCCTCCCTTTCTGCCTGTCCTTGTTCCCTACTGTCTTCACGAAGGTCGCAGAGGCAGCCCTTGCCCCGTTAAGGAAGTGGGCATTCGCATCCTCAACTATCTCGATGATTGGCTAATCCTAGTTCACTCTTGGGATGTGTTGTATGCACACAGGGACCTGGTGCTCTTGCACCTCGGCCGACTAGGGCTTCGGGTCAACTGTGAAAAGAGCAAGCTCCTCCCGGTTCAGAGCATCTTTTTTCTTGGCTTGGAGTTGGACTCAGTCTCGTTGAAGGTGCGCCTCATGAATGAGCGCGCACAGTCGGTGCTGACCTGTTTGAAGGCGTTCAGACAGAAGACAGCGGTTTCACTGAAACTGTTTCAGAGGCTCCTTGGGCATATGGCATCCTCACTCGGGTTGATGCATAGGAGACCGCTTCAGCACTGGCTTCAGACTCGAGATCCGAGATGGGCATGGCTCCGCGTGACACATCGCGTGGCCATCATGCCGATCTGTCACCGCCTCTTCAGCCGTTGGACTGACCTCACATTTCTACGGGCAGGCGTTCCCCTAGAGCAGGTCTCCAGGCACATCGTGGTTACGACAGACACCTCCAAAACGGGCTGGGGCACTGTATGCAACGGGCACACAGCCACTGGCTTATGGACGGGCCTGTGGCTCCCTTTGGGCGGGGTGTGGTCTCCACGGTGTCTTCCCCTTGGGAGTGACACCCCCCCGACTAGACTTGGTGGCCCCAGTCGATTAATTCCTTTTTTTTGGGGAGAGGAAAAAGAGGCCACGACTGGGCTAGCCTGTCTCTATCTTTTGGGCAGTCAACTTGTCCCCAAAGGGCCATTCGACACTCATAGCAGTGTTGGGGGAGGTTACGTGTCAGCCTTGTGTGCTGGCTACGAGGCACACAGTGGTCTGCCTGTCACACACCGCCAGTTCATGTAACACAGTTCAGCCAGTTGCGGCGTTTCATACAGGGACCTCTAGTGTCACTACATTGACACAACGTCGAGTGAGTGACAGATAGGGAACATCCTGGTTACTTGCATAACATCCATTCCCTAATGGAGGGACGAGACTTTGTG
Source organism: Myxocyprinus asiaticus (assembly GCF_019703515.2). Lineage (NCBI taxonomy): Eukaryota > Metazoa > Chordata > Actinopteri > Cypriniformes > Catostomidae > Myxocyprinus > Myxocyprinus asiaticus. Next base: position 5,352,868 of record NC_059386.1, read on the forward strand.
TCCCTCTTGCCACAACACTGAACTACCCGCTGAAATGGCCGGGACCTTGTCTCGGCTCCTCAGCACAAAACCTAAATGAGTGGTTGCATACCAGCTCCTTTTATACCCATATGTCCGGGGGAGTGGTATGCAAATACCACTTGCCAATTTTCATTGGCCTTTTATCAAAGACCAGAGGTGTCTCGGGCTCCCAAGAGTGACCCCTAGTGTCACTACATCGACACAACGTCTCGTTCCCTCCATCAGGGAACGGAGGTTACGCAAGTAACCAGGACGTTTTCCATGATATGGCCCCTTTAAAACACTTTTTTGTCCACTGCCATTGCTTTATACTGATTACTACTTCAAAATAATAATAATAATAATAATAATAATAATAATAATAATAATAGTAATATTTGTTTATAGCACCAGGCTTTTCAGAAGCTGAAATTCACGGTTAAATTTCAGGCCTTGAAAATACCCTTTAATGATGGGAGTGATGTCATGCTGTCCCATGTTTAGAAATTCTCCAAAGCAGGAAACATGTTTTACTTTGAACGTGATGGTATGGTATTCTGTGACCTGATTAGCCCTGTGACAGACAGACTGTTAATCAGTGACTATTTCATGTTTGTCTGCTGCCAAATCACCAGATCTTAAAACACAGCTGTAAAATGTACATATCTGTCTTTTCCAGTGTGTTAAAGTCATGGCCTCCAGACAAGAAATGCTCCACTGGAGCAGACTTTCTGCGGCTGTAGACAGACAATTTTTGCCTGACCCAAAAATGGATAGCAATTTGTTTCTTATAGTGTTGCAGATGCTTCGCATATCTTTTGTTGTCGATCAAAGATCGAAGTACAAATACAGTAAATGCAACACTCCACAATTTTTCACAACAAGTTTTGTGCAGTGAATTATTGGCTGCTGAGAGCATGAAACCATAGACATTCAAGAGTCATTTAGAAACCAAACAAACCTTATAAACAAGCCTGTTGAGTTTTTAAAAAGTTGTTGGCAAAAATGACCAAGGGAAACAAGTTGAGATTTTAAAACAATATCACACAAGCCAGAGTGCTGTATGTCCAACTATCAGCACGGTAGTGATTTGGCCATAGGTAATCACAGCCATGCTGATAGATTGCACAATTGCGAGTGTGATATTGCTTTCATACAACAGTTCAATGAACAAATAAATAAACAATTAGTGAAAAACGAAATACTGTCCAAAAAAACACTATTGTGTGTGGAACTACTTTTTTACGCCACAGGATCTGCCGTTGCTAGTTCGAAAGATGCGCCCAGGCCTCCGTTACTAATTTGAAAACACTTTAGAACTAGAAACGGCAGCTTGGGCTGTATTTAATAAGTTATTGGAGAAACAAAGATGTGTGCATGCTGCAGCTGTTAGTTTAACTCTATTCCTCAGCTGTAGTGTGATAGTAATCCGTTCTGATCATGAAATGATGCTGCCATACATGCTATCAGAATTATCCTACGAGCATTTCACACACATGTTTTGCTGTCGGAGAGAAAACATGTAGGGCGCCAGTTTCATTCTTGTATATTTTTTGGGGAACTCTTATTTTGACAGACACAGAAAGTGTTCTCTCCTCTGCCATGTTAAAAGTTTATGTCTTCTCCCAACTTGGAAACAAGTATCAGGTAGGTGCTCTGAGCCTGTTTGATTACTCTCTCTGTTGGGACTATCAGTTGTGATTGACAGTAATGCTGATGCTGTTAGTTTAATTCTATTTCTCAGTTATAGTGTAGTAGTAATCAGGGCAATCATGCAGTGAGAGACATTTCTGGATGATTTAAAAGAAATTTGCACACTGACTGAAAACACACAGTTTGTCGATGTCCGCTCAACTCATTGAACACACAAGACGGTCTTTTGTTGCTGCCTTCTGGCTCAAATCTTTAAAGGTGCACTCAGTAATTTTTTGCTCATTTAAAAAGTTTTACTCCAAAAGAAATTAACTGACATTTTGAAACATATGTATAAAATCATGAATCCTCACATGAGATGAGGACTGTAGTCATATCAGTAACCTTATAAATGCTATTTAAATCCACATGGAGAGGGTCCACACATGGGGGCTGCCATGTTAATAATAATAATAATAATAATAATAATAATAATAATAATTCCTTACATTTATATAATGCTTTTCTAGGCACTCAAAGCACTTTACATAGTATAGGGGGACTCTCCTCAACCACCACCAGTGTGCAGCATCCACCTGGATGATGCGACGGCAGTCATAGTGCACCAGTACGCTCACCACACACCAGCTATTGGTGGGGATGTTAGGATCACATGACCAGCTGAATACTACTCGCTTAATCTCAGTAACCATCCTGTTATTTGTCACTTTCACTCACTGATTAAATTATCATGGCTCACTGTGAATAGTGAATTTATACAATGTTATCTGTAACTGAAAACTGTTGATTTTGAATAATGCTGCATCCAACCCACTAGGTATCACTGTTAGTCCAAATGACACTAACAAAAAAGTTACTGAGTTCACCTTTATTGTTACAGGGATGAATTAAAATTCACACATATGCACTGCTCTTACACGTTTGGAATGCCACGAACACAAGCAGAGTGATATAAATAGTAAAGCGTCTCAGTGCTGATGTTGTGAGCTGTCAGCTCTCTCGGAACACCTCTCATCCAAACAGATTTGAAGACCATAACTAACTGTTGTATAAATTTGAAAACTTTTTGGATATTTTTTTTTAATTATTATTATTTAACTGTAAAAATGTCAACTTATCTTTTCATGTCTATTATATTAATGGATATGAAAAGATTAATTTAACTTTTTACAATTAAATAAATAAATAAATGCAAGTTTGTAGTGTGTATAATAGTACAATAGTGTTTTTCAAAACTTTGGTTGTCAATTAACTTAAATTCTCCCTTCGTAAGTGCACTTACTTTGTCCTAATGTGCTTTCAGAGCTGTGCATGATAACAGAAATTTACTTTAAATTACAGACAATTCTGAGTGACCCTGCAATTACCATTAACCTGCATCCTGCTGGGAAAATGGTAAAAGCATTCTAATGTAAAGACTCGCAGTCTTATGATTATCTAAATGGCTACAAAACAACGTACAGCACAGCGGTCAGATATTTCCAACAGTGTGTGTGTGTGTGTGTTTTAGAAAGAATTAGAGAAAGATTATGTAAGTTTGATATGTTAGGTTTTTTTTATTCTTTTTTTTTAATTTTATAAATTATGTTGCATAACACTACTTAAAGCAAAATTACAGAAAATATACTACCAATTTAATCTTCAATGTTTAATGACTGAAAAAAATTTAGAGAGTAAAATGTGATGGCAGTTGTGTATTTTTTTATACACCAGGTTTAAGAGGCAAGTGCTTAAAAGGCTCTTTGCAAACCATTCTACTGACTTCTTATGACCATTCTACAAAGCACAACTTCATATATTACTTGAAGGAATAGTTCACCCAAAAATGAAAATGTTGTCATAATTTAATCACCCTGTAGAACAACATGTTCTAAATCCATACAATCCGTATCTATATGTTTTGTTTAGCACTAAAAAACAATGTACGTTTTTGCGTAAAAGTGCACCACTTTAAACGATCTTCTTTCACACACTCATGAACATGCAGCAAAAAAAAATAAAATAAAAAAAATTACATCAAGAAAAATGACCTACATTTTGGGTTGTTTCTCACCCAAACCTATCATATGTCTCCAGAAGACTTGGAATATAAAGTCATATGGACTCCTTTATGATACTTTTGGATCCGTTTTAATCTTTTTTAAAGTCAGTATCAACAGCCATTGTATTGAAAAGAATGACTGCAATATGCATTAATAATTCACCTTTACTGTTCCACTTAAGAAAGAAAGTCATACAGGTTTAGAGCAACATGAGGGTGCATAAATCTATTCCTGCAGATTTAACACCTGACGTTTATTTTAAAATAAAATTTGATAAATTTAACCAATTGAGTGAGATCTTGAGGAATTACTCTCAATCCTGTTGATTCGATGTTAAAAAGCTTATAAGCCACTTCATTTAAGCAATTTGTCATGTGGCCATGACTCCATTTAGAAGAGATGCTGAGCTGACATATATAGATCACGACATGGAAAGATACATATTACTACACTTCACTCAGCTCCATGCAGCATAATTCCTGCAGCATTATGATATAAATGCCCATCTTAATGGAAACAAGACGAGTTTTGATTAAATAAAGGGATGGTGCTGGGCTGCACTAATGGGGCTTGTAGGAACCTTTGATTGGATTACACTCGGGGCTGGTGTCTAATCAATCGGCCATACATGTCTTTATTAAATGAATACAGTTCAGCAACAGAATTATTTAACAGTTTATACACTTAATGTAGTCAAAAGACAAGTATATATCTATTCTGGCATGCTCAACTCCAGCTATCATATAAATGATATTTAAATATATCTAAAAATGCATGCTTCATGAAATTGTTTCATGAACCTGGCAAACGCCTCTTTGAAGATTAGAAATACTGCATTCTGTTTACAAAAGTGCTTCAAGCAATAACTCAAAGCTCAGATTATGAAATCCTTCCCCAAAAGGGAGAATATGGTGGTCTTATTTTGTGTCATTTTAAAAAAAATTTCCCCTGCAAATATTATAGGGCTTTTTAAAGTGAGCCATCGACTGATTCACCTCAAAAGGATCTTGGTCTCTTGTCATGCAACATTAGATGAGATCTTCTGTCATAAGGCTTTTTTGGCTGTTTAAATTCTGCTTATTGATTTAGCATAGATAACTAGCACCGAAAGCATTTGTGTTTCTACAGTATAATCATGTATTATCATTCCATGATTTTATTGATTTGCTTTTATCATTTATGACAGGCCTGTTAACAACAGCGAGTAAATAACAAAGCAGAGATTAAAGCATTTCCAGATGTCACTGAAAAATTATACAGTCAATGATATCATATAAGAATTAGGTTAACAAATTAGGTCAACACACAAAACCATTCATGTGTTACATAGCCAGTATACTGTATAAGCAAGCATCATAATTTTAATTGCAAATAACAAGTTATAAGAGGTACATTGTTATTGCTGTGGATTACATTATTACATTTTAAATATTAATTAATAATCATCATCGTCCCATGTCTGTCTTGTATTTTGTTGTCTGTCTTCGTGTGAAACACAAGACAGACCGAAGAGTGCATGGCAGGGAAAAAACCGAAGCCATGCGCTCTGCAGTCTGTCTTGTGTTTCATGTCCGGAGCATGGTGTCTGGATCCTGACTTCCCTATCTGGTTCAGTTTCGGTCTGTGTCGGGATCCGGACACTCATGCTCCGTGTTCTGTCTGTCTTTGTATCTGTCTCTCAGTGTCAGTTCGTCTTGTTTTCCAGTCGGTCTTGTATGTTTCCAGTCGGTCTTGTTGGTCGGTCCTGTTTATTGTCTTCTTCAGTCCAGTTCACTATCCCTTCCCTACTTTGTCCGGTCAGTCCTGGTGTTCACTGTTTCCCCTACCTCAGCCTGGATTACCTTTTTCCCCTTTGGATAGTTTATGTTTGTTTTTCCGCCTTGTGGGAGTTTGAGTTTTTTCCCTTTATTTTTGTATTTAATAAATTATTGTGTTTTACTCTGCATTTGGGTCCTGAGCCTCTTTGATCCTGACAATAAAGCCACAACACAAAGGAATTAAGCCATAACACAAAAAATTATGCCACAACATAAAATTAAGCCATAACAAAATGAAATTAAGCCACAACACAAATCAATTAAGACAAAACACAAATAATTTAAGCCACAACACATATAAATTAAGCCACAACACAAGGAAATTAAGCCACAACACAGTGAAATTAAGCTACAACAAAAATAAATGAATATGTTGTGGCTGAATTTATTTTTGTTGTGAACTTTTGTTTGCTTTGTAAATGTTGTTGTGGTGTGCACCTCTGTGCCACTGTATTTCTAGTTAAATGTTGGTAAAAATGTCTAGGCCATGTTAGCAATGTTGGATATTATTATTATTTTGGAATAAAATAATTTTGATTCTTTCTATAATAATAATAATAATAATAATAATTATTATTATTATTATTATTATAGAAAGAATCAAATATCACAGAGGGTTATTTTTAAAACATCATTAACCCTCCTGTTATGTCTGGGTCATTTTGACCCATTTAAAGAGATAATAAACATGAATGTTACTTTATCAAAATCAGCAAATATTTCACTTAAAAAAGACATGTGAATAAAAATATGAAGACAATCATATTAGATGACCATTTTTTGAGGTCTTTTACTTCCAGCAGTACAGAAACTTTCACTGGGAGGCAGTAGACATCTAATACATTGTATTGTAAACATTTTTATGAAATATGATACGCACAGCTTTATAGGGTTAATATTTGCAGATATTATACACAGACCTTCACATACTACAATCCCCCCCCACCCCCAACAATGACTTTCATTCACTTTCACACCAATCATGAGTAAAATGGCAGATTATCAGTCCATAAACATTTACTTTTCACCCTGTTCCTCACACAATGCTATCTAATGACATCAACACTCTTTTACTGTAGTGCATGACTTGTAAGCTTGTAACTTGTAAGCATTTACAAGCTTGCTCAGGCACAATCAAATTGCATGGTAGCTCAACTGAGTGTTGCAATAGAGATGTAAAGGACCAGGGTATGAGTCCTGAAGAGCATGCACTTGAGCTAAACAGTGTCATAGAAGCACCACAAAATGACGTGGTTGCTTTAGTAATTGCGTTTTCCAGGTCAAATTTCCTTTTTATGACACTTTTGGTTAGGTTTAGGTTAGGTTTACCAGACAGGCCAATAGAGATCTGCTCCATTACATCATCCCTAAATCTCCCCCAGGCACAAACCGTTTCAAAATGTTCACTTTATCCAGAATGATTTTAAGCATCACCACATTAAACACAAATAACACCCTACCAAACAATGACAGATGCTAAATATTATCTCTCTGTCGTCCCGAGCAAAATGGTGGGCATGAAATTTAAAAATGAGTTCCCTCTAGTGCACATTGGCCTTGCTGCATCTCAAAAGTGATTTGATTTCAACATGCTTGACTGCCATGTCTCATTGCGGATGCAGTCATGATCACTGCTAACAGTGGCACGTTGCATAAAAGGCTAATAGGTAATTAATATGCACCAAACAGTGGTGGGTCTGGCAATTAACGAGCCTACGAGAGTCTTAATATGCGATTCATTAATAGAGGGACATTCTCTGAGACAAGATGTGTTGATAAATAAGGCTTTTATTTACTAGAGAGAAAAGAAGTTTGAAACGAGCTTTAATAGCAGTGATGTTCGATAACTGAAACCATGATTCTCGGATAAAACGCAAGGCAGGGTAGGTTAACGAAAGCTAATTGGTTAGAGAACATTACGATTAAAACATATGATAAATGCCCTCACAAATAAATTACTTGCTATTTAGAACAAGTAGTTAAGTGTTTGGCATGCATTTGTCGTACTTGCAATATATTTCACCATATATTGTACATGCTGAATCGTTCATTTCATAGTGTAGCAAATTTCAGCAATAAATCATTCAGCTGAAACTCAGGTCACGTCTACAAATACGCGTTTAAGTTTGAAACCTCCGTTTTCAGTTTCCTAGTACCATTGCTTTCTAAAGTATGTGGTTATGGAGAGCATTTTCGAAAGTCTCCGCTTTAGTGGATGCAGTTCTAGTGTGGATGAGAGGCGTTTAAAAAAAAATTAAAATAATATATATATATATATATATATATATATATATATATATATAATTTTTATTTTAACTTAATAGATTTTTAAGATCTATTAAGTTAGTCAAAAATATATTACAAATACAATTTACATAAAACAATGACTTGAATAAACCTCTTCTATGATGACATGTTTTAAATTACTGAGCTCAAAGTCATTTTGATATTTTTCTATGGCTTAAAGTAAAAGATGTCATGCATTGTAACCATCCGAAGACAGTAAAAAAAAAAAAAAAAAGTCTCATTATAAGCAGAAATTCATTAAAAATGAAATGCTAACATGAGTAGTGCAGACTAATCTTTTATTATTATTTCTAGGGCTGTCGATTTAACTCGTTAATTCAGTGCTATTAATTATATAAAAAATATCGCGTTAAAAGCAATTTACACAATCAGTCATGTCCCCGGATCGTAATAAGGAAGATTCCTGAGCAATTCATGCTTGAAGTACCACCAGTTTTCTCCAGGGGGCAGTAAGCGACACTTCAACTGTATAGGTAATGTACAGCTTATATAGAGAACAAACCATCAACCCTTCAGCCAACAGCACAACACGAGGACGCGATCTTGTGTTCAAAACACAGCTTGATGAAGCAGAAATCCGAACTTAGGGACCTCAAGACGTGTTTTTCTATGTATTAAACTATGTTTAACTTAAATGTTTACCAAAAATAATTATGTTTATGAAGCGACGCAACCAAAGTGAGAGGCTCCAAAAGCCTCTGATGCAGGTGTACATTGACGCGTCCTTAGACAAGCCTTTATAATAAATCTCGGACTTATTGACAAATTCAATTTCAAAATGGATTGCTGTGAACTGTTGGCCAATGATTGGCTTATGTTCAATAATATGCAAATAAACAATATATTGGATTCTAAAGCCACTTTTTGTATTGTCTTACCAATGCTTAACTCCTCTGCCACAATAATGTAATGCATTTTAAATATCTGAAAATATTTTTTTTATGATATACAGTGTAATATATTTATATATAATACACACACACACACACACACACACACACATATATATATATATATATATATATATATATATATATACACATACACTGTATATATGCATTGTTTTTAATTATTTAAATATAACTATTTAGAATTATTTCATCATTAAATATTGAATTATTGTTATTTGAGGGGCTTTCTCAGCAAATATTTATATATGGGATTAATTGGGATTAATTTGATTAATTAATTGGCACGCCATGCAATTTGATTGAAAATTTTAATCGATTGACAGCCCTAATTTTGATACTTTTTACTTGATGGTTACACCACATGACATGTTTAAAGTCATTAATTTTTTTTATTTATTTATTTACATTTTTGAAAGATTTCTAATTTTTATTACCTCGGACAACCTTATTTGCCAATGACCCATATTCCTGTTGAAGTGGAATCAGATTTGGAACAGCAATCATGAAATTCCTTTTAATTCCCATCCCTAGCTGATATTCATGAAATATTATTTAGAATAGCAGGCATAAAAATCAATTTGTCAAACAAAACCCAGTGTGAAAACATAAACTTGCTTTTCCAAGAATGCATTTCAAATCAAACACAGACAGCAAAATAAATGGTAACAATGGTGCCACAGATGGCTAATGACTGCTGACTATAAACATCCTTTTCCTATGTTTAACCTCCCATGAGTGAACTTTACTATAAACAAATGCATACAAATGACAATACATAAACATGTGATTGGCAGCGTCTGATGTTGGTCTTTGTGTTGGGCTATTGTTGGCATCATACTTGTGTATTTTTGCTCAATGCTCTGTTTGAATAGTGGGCAGATTGAAGCTGATTAATGGCACGGAAAATCTGCTATCTTAATTCTATTAGGTCAGTGACATCTAGCTGGACATTTACGAATACCTACAGCATGTCATCTTTAGCAAAAGACTTGCCCGATAAAGGCAGGCCTGTTCATTGTTGGGTTCTGTCGTTCATTATATAATTACAAAAGGGATTCAACACTATGGTCCTAATAAAGTGCCCAACGTGATCTTCTGCTGTTGTAGCCCATCTGCCTCAAACTTCGACATGTTTTGCATTCTGAGATGCTATTCTGCTCACTACAATTGTACAGTGGTAATCTGAGTTACTGTTGCCTTTCTGTCAGCTCGAACCAGTCTAGCTATTTTCCATTGACCTCTCTCATCAATCAACAAGATGTTTCTGTCTGCAGAACTGTCACTCACTGGGTGTTTTTTGTTTTTGGCACCATTCTAATTAAACAATAAAGACTGTTGTATGTGAAAATCTCAGGAGATCAGCAGTTACAGAAATACTCAAACCAACCTGTCTGGCACCAACAATCATGCCACGGTCAAAATCACTGAGATCACATTTGTTCCCCATTCTGATGGTTGATGTGAACATTAACTGAAGCTCCTGACCCGTATCTGAATGATTTTATGCATTGCACTGCTGCCACATGATTGGCTGATTAGATAATCGCATTAAAACACAACCTGGTGCAACTTCACACACAGCAGCTAGTTTTAACGGCTCTGACTGTGTCATTTTTGTGAGTGTGTTTGTGTGTGAATCAAGGCTGTTTTTGCCAGCAGGCCCACAGACTGGGTGAGAAGACTTTCTCGATGAAGCTGTCATTTCCTGAATAACTAAAAAAAACGCTTTAAGAGCCACATTTCTGCACTGCAGTCTGTACCAGTGCAGGAAATCACAGAGCAGCTCTAACGGCTTACAAATGAGATCATAAAAATATCCTGTTAAATTCTCATACTGACGGCACAGGAAAAAATTTGTCAGTCATTATAAAATCACCATACTACTGAACTAGCAAAGCCGTTTATCAGCAGTGCATTCAAATAAATCACTTGTCTCTTATTCTGCTTCTCTTGTTGGAGGATATGCTGCAAAAGTTTGTGGAATTGTCAGTTGGTATGATATTAATGGAACAGTTCACCCCAAAAATATAAATTCTGTCATTATTTACTCTTATGGTTCCAAACCTTCATGACTTTTTCACAAAATGAGATATGTAACTGGTACTGCTTGACCCGCTCCAAGCAGGATTCAAACCGGCATCTTCAGTATGGGAGGCAAGCACACTTACCAGGAACCTAAAGGCTACAGCCTCTAGTGTCAGTCACTAGTGCGCCTCATGAGGCCAGGGGAGTGAGGTTTACACACAGCACAGCTACCTACCAGCTGGCAAACTTTACAGATGTAAACCAGAAATTTCAGTGAACATTCCATACAACAAAAGCATACACTCACCACAGGCTGTCAAGCTCCAAATTGATTTCTTTTTTTTTGTCTTTCTTTCTTCTGTCCAAAAAGTCCTAGAGACACCAAATTTGGCAGGATGGTCCCAACTCCCACCCAATACTCAAGTGCACACACACACCCATCTGACCTCAGGAGGCAGTCATATATAATATGCACTTTTAAGTTTTCACAACTATATGGGCTAGAATCAAAATTCTAACAAAAAAATTTAATAAATAAATAAATATATATGTGTATATATATATATACATTTGATTGCTCATATCTTATAAATGTATAAAGGTGTTTGCATGATTTTTGGCATACTTCTGCTACTTTTTGTAAACAACAACATGACATCAATGTGGCATCAATATGAGCAACAACTTGCTACAAATAAATAAAAAAGTAAATTGTTTAGTGAAGTTTTCAATGGCAGCAAATTCAGGTGGTTCTCTTTCGTCATATGGTCCAATTTATATATATATATATATATATATATATATATATATATATATATATAATATATATGTATACACACATACTTCCTGGCCAAAAAAAAAAAAAAGAAATTGCATACTCTAATATTTCGATGGACCGCCTTTAGCTTTGATTTCGTTGTGGCATTGTTTCGACAACGTCACAACATTTATCTAGAGTTGCAAACATTTTTGGCCTAGATCTTTTATTGATGACGGGAGAGCCGAACCACTCCGTAAAGTCTTCTCCAGCACATCCCAAAGAATTTCAATGGGTTTAAGGTCAGGACTCTGTGGTGGCCAATTCATGTGTGAAAATGATTCCTCATGCTCCCTGAACCACTCTTTCACAATTTGAGCCTGATTAATCTTGGCATTGTCATCCTGGAATATGCCCGTTCCGTCAGGGAACAAAAAATCCATTGATAGGATAACCTGGTCATTCAGCACATTCAGGTAGTCAGCTTACTTCATTTTATTACTGCATAACATTGCTGAGCCTAGACCTGACCAATTGAAGCAACCCCAGATCATAACACTGCCTCCAGAGGCTTGTACAGTGGGCACTATGCATGACAGGTGCATCGCTTCATGCGCTTCCCTTCTTATACTGATGCGCTCATCGCTTTGGAATAGGGTAAATATGGACTCATCAGACCACATGATCTTTTTCCATTGCTCCACAGTCTCATCTTTATACATTTTTTTAGCCTCACTAGCAAGTGGCTTTCTTGTGGTCACATAGCTGTTTAGTCCCAATCCTGTAAGTTCTTGTCACTATGTGCATGTAGAAATCTTCACTATTAAACACAGCCGTGAGTTCTACTGTCATTTGTTTTTTTTTTACGATGTGACATCACCAAGCGTTTTTGTGATCTCAGATAACGACATTCAAGATTTTTTCCACAAAACTATAATGCATTGGACAGTTCTTAATCCAATTCCAGTGATTTCAGAAATCTCCTTAGTTGTTTTCGTCGCTTGATGCAGGCCAATAATTTGCCCCTTCTGAAACACAGTAACATCTTTTCCACGACCAAGGGATACGACTTAAGAAATGAGAAGCTACACACTGCATCAGTTAGGGTTAAAACAATTGTTGCCAGCTGAAACATGTTAATCACTGCAACAATGATCCAATCATAGGCTCTTAAGTATCTGCTTATTTGTACATACAGTTGTGCTCAAAATTTGCATACCCTTGGAGAACTGGTAATATATGTACCATTTTTAAAGAAAACATGAGTGAGCAGGCAAAACACATTTCTTTTATTTCTTATGGGATTCATATTCAACTGTAGGTTATAACAGAATGGCACAATCATAAAACAAAACATGGCAACAAAGACAAAAATGAAATGACCCCTCTTCAAAAGTCTGCATACCCTTAGTTCTTAATACTGTGTATTGCCCCCTTTAGCATCAATGACAGCGTGCAGTCTTTTGTAATAGTTATCTATGAGGCCCCAAATTCTTGCAGGTGGTATAGCTGCCCATTCGTCTTGGCAAAATGCCTCCAGGTCATGCAAAGTCTTTGGTCGTCTTGCATGAACCGCATGTTTGAGATCTCCCCAGAGTGGCTCGATGATATTAAGGTCAGGAGACGGTGATGGCCACTCCAGAACCTTCACCTTTTTCTGCTGTAACCACTGGAGGGTCAACTTGGCCTTGTGCTTAGGGTCATTGTCGTGCTGGAAAGTCCAAGAGTGTCCCATGAGCAGCTTTCGTGCGGAAGAATGCAAATTGTCTGCCGGTATTTTCTGATAACATGCTGCATTCATCTTGCCATCAATTTTCACAAGATTCCCCATGCCTTTAGAGCTTTAGACCAAAAAAAAACATCAGTGAGCCAACACCATGCTTCACAGTGGGGATGGTATTCTTTTCACTATTGGCCTTGTTGACCCCTCTCCAAACATAGCGCTTATGGTTGTGACCATAAAGCTCTATTTTGGTCTTGTCACTCCAAATTACAGTGTGCCAGAAGCTGTGAGGCGTGTCAAGGTGTTGTCGGGCATATTGTAACCGGGCTTTTTTGTGGCATTGGTGCAGTAAAGGCTTCTTTCTGGCAACTCAATCATGCAGCTCATTTTTGTTCAAGTATCGTCGTATTGTGCTCCTTGAAACAACCACACCGTCTTTTTCCAGAGCAGCCTGTATTTCTCCTATGGTTACCTGTGGGTTTATATTTGTATCCAGAACAATTCTTTTGGCAGTTGTGGCCGAAAACTTTCTTGGTCTACCTGACTGTGGCTTGGTATCAAGAGATCCCCGAATTTTCCACTTCTTAATAAGTGATTGAACAGTACTGACTGGCATTTTCAAGGCTTTGGATATCTTTTTGTATCCTTTTCCATCTTTATAAAGTTCCATTACCTTGTTACGCAGGTCTTTTGACAGTTCTTTTCTGCTCCCCAAGGCTCAGTGTCTAGCCTGCTCAGTGCATCCACGTGAGAGCTAACAAACTCATTGACTATTTATACACAGACACTAATTGCAATTTAAAAAGCCACAGGTGTGGGAAATTAACCTTTAATTGCCATTTAAACCTGTGTGTGTCACCTTGTGTGTCTGTAACAAGGCCAAACATTCAAGGGAATGTAAACTTTTGATCAGGGCCATTTGGGGAATTTCTGTTATCATTATGATTTAAAAAGGAGCCAAACAACTATGTGATAATAAATGGCTTCATATGATCACTATCCTTAAATAAAAGAAAAGTTTTTTTCATGATCAGTAATATTTTCAAAATCAATGCTAAAATTTCACAATTTCTGCCAGGGTATGCAAACTTTTGAGCATAACTGATATATATATATATATATATATATATATATATATATATATATATATATATATATATATATATATATATATATACAGGTGCATCTCAATAAATTAGAATGTCGTGGAAAAGTTCATTTATTTCAGTAATTCAACTCAAATTGTGAAACTCGTGTATTAAATAAATTCAGTGCACACAGACTGAAGTAGTTTAAGTCTTTGGTTCTTTTAATTGTGATGATTTTGGCTCACATTTAACAAAAACCCACCAATTCACTATCTCAAAAAATTAGAATACATCACAAGACCAATAAAAAAAAACATTTTTAGTGAATTGTTGGCCTTCTGGAAAGTATGTTCATTTACTGTATATGTACTCAATACTTGGTAGGGGCTCCTTTTGCTTTAATTACTGCCTCAATTCGGCATGGCATGGAGGTGATCAGTTTGTGGCACTGCTGAGGTGGTATGGAAGCCCAGGTTTCTTTGACAGTGGCCTTCAGCTCATCTGCATTTTTTGGTCTCTTGTTTCTCATTTTCCTCTTGACAATACCCCATAGATTCTCTATGGGGTTCAGGTCTGGTGAGTTTGCTGGCCAGTCAAGCACACCAACACCATGGTCATTTAACCAACTTTTGGTGCTTTTGGCAGTGTGGGCAGGTGCCAAATCCTGCTGGAAAATGAAATCAGCATCTTTAAAAAGCTGGTCAGCAGAAGGAAGCATGAAGTGCTCCAAAATTTCTTGGTAAATGGGTGCAGTGACTTTGGTTTTCAAAAAACACAATGGACCAACACCAGCAGATGACATTGCACCCCAGATCATCACAGGCTGTGGAAACTTAACACTGGACTTCAAGCAACTTGGGCTATGAGCTTCTCCACCCTTCCTCCAGACTCTAGGACCTTGGTTTCCAAATGAAATACAAAACTTGCTCTCATCTGAAAGAGGACTTTGGACCACTGGGCAACAGTCCAGTTCTTCTACTCCTTGGCCCAGGTAAGACGCCTCTGACGTTGTCTGTGGTTCAGGAGTGGCTTAACAAGAGGAATACGACAACTGTAGCCAAATTCCTTGACATGTCTGTGTGTGGTGGCTCTTGATGCCTTGACCCCAGCCTCAGTCCATTCCTTGTGAAGTTCACCCAAATTCTTGAATCGATTTTTCTTGACAATCATAAGGCTGCGGTTCTCTCGGTTGGTTGTGCATCTTTTTCTTCCACACTTTTTCCTTCCACTCAACTTTCTGTTAACATGCTTTGATACAGCACTCTGTGAACAGCCAGCTTCTTTGGCAATGAATGTTTGTTTGTTTGTGGCTTAACCTCCTTGTGAAGGGTGTCAGTGATTGTCTTCTGGACAACTGTCAGATCAGCAGTCTTCCCCATGATTGTGTAGCCTAGTGAACCAAACTGAGAGACCATTTTGAAGGCTCAGGAAACCTTTGCAGGTGTTTTGAGTTGATTAGCTGATTGGCATGTCACCATATTCTAATTTTTTGAGATAGTGAATTGGTGGGTTTTTGTTAAATGTGAGCCAAAATCATCACAATTAAAAGAACCAAAGACTTAAACTACTTCAGTCTGTGTGCATTGAATTTATTTAATACACGAGTTTCACAATTTGAGTTGAATTACTGAAATAAATGAACTTTTCCACAACATTCTAATTTATTGAGATGCACCTGTATATATATATACAAACACTGCCTGGCCAAAAAACAAAAGTTGCTGTTTGGATTTTAGAATATATATAAAATACTTTTTTGTTGGTCCGATTTGCACGACATTTTGCATGTACAGTATCATTTAGAGATACTCACGACAAAAAAGTTATCAAAATTATTTTTATTCATCAAACTGTTCAGAAGAAATTGGATGATAAGTGACTTTGGGACAAATTAATTGGCTTATACAGTATCTTCTAAATGATTCGATTAATCTTCTTTTGATAACTTTTTGGCTTGAGGATCACTAGATGTTACATGCAAAATTGTATGTGAATCGGACCAGTGGGCAAGAAGGATTTCGAAAAAGTAAGTTTTTGAAACCTCAAAACGGTGGACGGAAATGAATTCTGAGATATTTGTTTTGTTTATCCTTTAAGTTTGCATGTACCATAGCTAAAGTAACTAGAGTACTTAGTATTTAAATTACTTTGCCCCTGACAGATCGCTTCTTTTAAATTTGGCAATTGTGGTGCAAAGACACATCATGCCAGGTTTGGTATTAATTGGTTCTTGCGTTATTGGAGAGCTATGGTGGATGGAAAGAGTTTCAGTGAATAAAGATATGCATATTGGTCTGTTCCTCACACAAAGCTATCACATGGCTTCGGAAGACTTTTTATTTTTTGTCCTACAGAGAAGGGAAAGTCAGTTTTGAACATCATGAAGTTGAGCAAATGATGACAGAATTTAAGTGAATTATGTTTCCTTTGTTAAGGCTTTATAAAGGGATTAATTCATTCATTTACAAATGCATTCTAAATCACTGATATACTTTTATAAAAACATGCATAAAAAGGGAGCATTTCAAGTAATATCTGCCAAGCAGTCAGCCACTTTACCTCACGCGTTATAAATGCTTAATAATATATATTTAACATTAGTAAACTATGAAAATGTACCTTAATCTAATGTGGATACATATGACACATTTATTAAGGTATTTCCAACATTAGAAACATATGTACATAAAGTTTAGTATGATTTAATGGTCATCAGGCTTTTTTATTTTATATGTGCTGTAAATGAACAAGAAGACCAGAAAAGTGTTTTGCTGAGAACTAGGTAACTAGAACTAGATAAAACCCTTCTTTTGACATCAACGTAACAAGGAGAGTGACAGTACAAGTAAGTCAAGACAATAAAGTAATGAATATAAACACAATGTGGTCTAACAAAATGGCATAATCCTTTTCATTTCACTATAATAGTCTATTTTTGCTGCATTCATAAAATCATGAATTAGTGTATTGATTGTTTTTGATTAATATAAGTATGACAAGGTGTATTTATTAAGCATTTAAAACATGGAAGTTAAAATGCCCACTATTTGGAAAGTACTGCATGAAAGTCACCCTTTTTATTCATGTGGTTATAACTGTATATCAAGGATTAATAATGCATTTGTAAATGACTTCTTAGTCATTAACGAACCCTTTATAAACCCTTAAAAAAAAAGGGAACATTAATGTAAAGTGTTACCATTCTGCTTTTAATTTAATGTCATACCAGCCAACAATTCCACAAACTTTTGCAGCAAATAATAATTTGTAAGAGCCGAAAAAGAATTATGATAGAATTCTAACAGTATTTTCATATTTACATTACCTATTCCTTGAAAACATAATAACTGGTATGATCTAACATCTGTAACAACCAATAAGAGGCTTGATGCTGTTATGCAACAAAGAAAGAAAAGCAGCCTCCACATTTCACTAAAATCCAGCCAAGTTTTCTCCCAAAGCTGTTGGCATGATCTGCTCTCCAAAATGTCTTTGGTACATTTCTACAGTATCTCAATTGTCTCTTGGTCTGTATAGTGACCAGATCGAGTTTGACATTTGCAGCAGTAACAGCTGACAGGAATGAAAATATAGGCAGATCATTGGAGCTCCATCTCTTTCAGGAAACTTCCGCCTGGAGAGCCTGACTGAATTCCACAGAGGGCTAAAAAAAAAAAGAAAGAAAAAAGCAGTCCATCCCCCTCCTCCATTTTAGTCAATCTTTCTCTGTATTATTCTCTGTCAAACACACACACACCTCCACAGGCAAGTCAGGACAGTCTTTGACAATTAGTTTGCTATAACTGCTGTTCATATGTATAAAATGTAACCTTTTCTTTTGGTCCAAATGACATTAACTCTCAGTTCAAGCATGTATGACATGAGTACATCAAGACAGCAAGAGAGCAGACACGGTATTCTTCTATCTCATTTGCTTTTATCTTTTGTCTGACATCCAAATATACTTTTTTGAGGATATGTCAGTATTTCATTACTTCAAGAATCTAGATTCAGGTTAAAATGCTTTCTTTTGGCCATGGTATTAAGTACAATTCTTTTTATCAGAATCTAATGGAATAACATTAATCTGGATCTAACCTGACACAAGTGAGATGCAGTACTTTATGCAATAGTATCCTACATTTGTTGTTCATTATTATAGCTATACATAAGTCAAATTGTTTACAATAAACAAAGAACAGTGGTACAAACAGGTGACATGTGATACATAGACTACCAACAGTCTGTTCACCGCCAGTCTGATGTTATGCACAAAAAATGGAAAGAGCTGGCTGAAATCACCAGTTCCAGTCTGATTGGCTGGCTTCACGCAATAACTGTGAGTCAGGGCAAAATGTTTTGTTATCAGTCCACCTTAAAACTAATTTTTGTTTAAAAGGTAGGCCTACCAGGTAGATACTATAAACGCTTTTAAGAAAGAAATAATTATTATATACTGATGAGCCAAAACATTATGACCACCTGCCTAATATGCTGTTGGTCCCCCGTGTGCTGCCAAAACAGTGCCGACCCGCCGAGGCATGGACCGTACAAGACCCTTGAAGGTCATTAGCAGCAGATTCTATAAGTTGCGAGGTGGAGCCACAGTGGATCAGACTTGTTGGTCCAGCACATCCCACAGATGCTCAACTGGATTGAGATCTGGGAATTTGGAAGCCAGGGCAACACCTTGAACTCTTCATCATGTTCCTCAAATCATTCCCAAACAGTGTTTAAAGTGTGGCAGTGCACATTATCCTGCTGAAAGAGGCTACTGCCATCAGGGAATACCATTGCCATGAAGGGGTGTACCTGGTCTGCAACGATGTTTAGGTAGGTGGCACATGTCAAATTGACAGTCACATGAATGGCCGGACCCAGGGTTTCCCAGCATCACACTCCCTCCGCCAGCTTGTCGCCTTCCCTCAGTGCATCCTGGTGCAATCACTTCCCTAGGTATATGGCGCACACGTACACGGCAGTCCACATGATGAAAAAAGAAAATGGGACACATCGGTCCAGGTGGCCTTCTTCCACTGCTCCAAGGTCCAGTTCCGATGCTCGCATGCCCATTGTAGTCTCTTTCGATGGTGGGCGGGGTCATCATGGGCACTCTGACTGGTCTGCATCTACGCAGCCCCATACGCAGCAGGGTGCGATGCACTGTGTGTTGTGACACATTCCACCCGTAACCATCATTCAAATTTTCTGTGAATTGTGCCACAGTAGACCTTCTGTCGGTTCGGACCAGACGGGATAGCCTTCATTGCCCTCGCACATCAATGAGCCTTGGGCGCCCAACATTCTGTCGCCGGTTTGTGGTTTGTCTCTCCTCGGACCACTGTCCATAGGTACTCACCATTGCTGACCGGGAGCACACCACAAACCTTGGTGTCTCAGAGATGCTCTGATCCAGTCATCTTGCTATAACATTTTGGCCCTTTTCAAAGTCACTAAGGTCTTTACTCCTGCCCATTTCTCCTGCATTCAACACATTGACTATGAGAACTGATTGCAATGAAACTGTAGATGGTACAAACTTATAGATTATCTGACATGTAATCTATTAGCCAATCAACTTTCATACACTTTCTTTGTCTTACATTCATTTTCTTCAGTTGTTCTCAAGTAAACTGGTTTAACTGCAGCACGCTAAGAGCATGCTGCTTCAAGGGGTTTGGATGTATGTCTAATTGTGTAGAGCAGATCTAGTCTGCCAAGACCATACCTTCCACTTTATTATATCCATTATAACACCTTAAATTTATTCCAAACGTTTTCATTACTAAACTAGGCTTGTCAGGTTAGTGGCATCAAATCTTTATAAGATGCTTAGAGGTTTATTTGAGGCACTTAGTAGCAACTAAAGTAGATATCCATGACCAGACCTGTATATTCTACTTCATGTTCCAGCTATGTGAAATAATCTAAACTTGTTACTTTTGGATGGACAGACATTTTGATCACAATTCAAACAAAGTAACGTACATTTTCCACTATTTTGAAGTGTTTCATAGCACAATTAATTGAATTCCATTTGTATTGTAGTGTAATCTATTGCAAATAAAATGGCACATAGCACAGCACCTAAACGACACATGTAAAGAAAACAAACTGGTTGATTTACATGTCAGTCTGACCATCTTGTCCTTTCTAAATGGGCAGTTCTTGGCTGGAATAAGCTGCAGTGTGGGCAAGACCTTGTGCGGTTAATCAGATGTCTAGCTTAGCAATACTACGTAGTTATATTTAGTCATCATAATTATTTCCAGTGTGCCACGGGAAGCTTCTGTATATCCGAAACTTGGAATTGGACTTCCATTGACTTCCATTAGACATGTATAAAAGCTTGTAAGAGAATATGGCGGATGATAAAAGCTGCCAAGGTTGGACTGGTCAGTAACCATTTTTAGGCAAGGCTTAGTAAAGGGTTGACAGCATTCTAGATGTGTTTTATGTTTTGACACATCTTCAAGGGTCTGTTTAATCATAAACAGTGGTATGGGGAAACTATGGCACAAAGAGATTAGACAAATGAGATATGACCTACATACAAAAAGACACATGAAAGCATGCTCGACTAGAGACCATTCACAAGAGGACTGCCATCACCATCCAACTAAGAGTGCAAATTTAGAGAAAGATATCAAATTATGACAGCCCTCCTGCGGGGTGACAGCACAAATTTGCACATAACACACCAAACTAGATTTGTACATTTTCTGAAGAAAATGTGAGTGATTCTTGGCCATGCAAAAGCTGTTAGGGTAGTTGCTAGGTGGTTACTTAATTACCCAAGTCAAAAGGGCCCACCCCAAGTCTCAATTACATTTTGGTCTCTAGATAGGGCTCAGGTCCCTCCTTCAGTGTAGTGTAGGAACAAGAAATTTGAGATATTTAACATTTAACTTGCTTTTAGTGTCACTCAGTGGACATTTCACATCGGCACTCTCACAAAACTTGTACTGAACCACGTAATATTGTTTGCAAAAATGTTGCCACAATCACATAATTTTCATGAGATTTGTTTTTGGACATCAAGTGGCAAACCAACAGTACCAAAATTGCTTATTGTACAAAATAAAGAAAACTGAATAGGAAAATGTACAAAGTAGTGCATGTATTATTTGTTCCCTGCTGTCCAAAACCCTATTAGTACTGACCTGTGGCCCATTTTTGGGTCATGACTACCAGTTGAAAAAACTGCTCTTTTTTTTTTTTTTTTTTTTTTTTTTTTTTTACACCAATAAACCGTTTTTGTTTATGTGACAAACTGAACATATTCAGCGGAGCTCCCTAAAGAGTAGGCAGACAGCCCATTTCCTCTGTGTCATGTTTACATTAATTTTATAATTGCTTGCAGGAAACATTTGAATAGGAACAGCATTGCACACACACCCACTGCTCTGAATTGTCATTGTGACATTTTTTCAGACAGGCCGTCCCACCAGACAAAAGCATCAAAAGCATGTCCGACACTTTGTCGCCCGGTCTGCTGGGCAACCTGCGCAATTGCACAAACTCCCCCTCAAGCTTACATTGTAGAGGCGCCGGGCATTCCCTCTGGACGGCTCAATGGAAATTAATTCACACTGAAATATCAAAAAGAACCCTTATCGCAAAGTGCCAACAAAGGAAGCAATCTGAGAAGAGGAGGATGAAGATGAAGGGTCTGTTTCATTCAAAGGACACACTGCCCTCCTCCATCACTGGAGCATGGACCCCTCTATCACTTCCTGTCTTCTCCATCCAAGCCATCATTATATCCTTTGGGCTCCAATGGTCTGGAGAGGGGTTTGGTAATGCAATCATAGTTGTAGCTTGAATAAGAGAGAATCAGCGTCTAATGTAGAACTGGAAGGGTAAATGATTGAAAGGATAGTTCACCCAAGATTAAAAAAATTGTCAGTATTTGACAATATAAATCACAATACACTTTTTACACCGAATTTTTGGGAGGACTATTCCAGGTTCCAGTAGGACAAAAAAAAAAAAACTGAAACTGTATTAATCTGACTCCACACTGAGCAGCTTGCACTAATAATCTATCAGCCACCCGAGGAGACCTAAGGGTGTTAAGTTTGCTGATGAGGCCATAAAGACCACAACCTTATTGAGGACTAGAAAAATCACAGTTGGATGACCTCGACTGCTCTTTGAAACAATATTTCCTCTGAAATGTCCATATCTGAGATTAAAAACACCCTGTGAAGCAAGATATGTTTCCCCTGTGTTAACTTCTCATGAAACATGGCAAAGAAAAGCAAAAGTGTGGTTTGTGGGCACAAAAACAAATACTACTTTCTGACTTATGCAATTAAACTTAATAACTAAGGGATCTTTTAAAATGTAATGCCATTAACTGACAAAGACTGACTGCAGTTGCCATAGAAACCTAAGTAAAAGTGCAGAATGTATTTACCAACTATAGCTAGCCGCTAGGAATGAAAGACAAGAAGTTCAGTTTAGCACGTAAAGAATTAAGAACACAATTTATGAGGAAAGCTCATAAATTAATTTTCTATTAACAGTGAAAGAGCAGTGAAAGAGCAGTGAAAGTTGAGTCAGGAAGCTAGTTTTTGACACAGTCTAAACAAAGTAAGAAAGCTGCTGCTAAAGAAATAGAAAGCTACTGGCTAATAGTGATAAACCAATGTATTAGCCAGGGGTGCATTTCCCATAAGCATCATTAGCCAACTATGGTCGCAAATTCCATCATTACCAACATAGTTCAACGATTTGGTGTTTCCTGAAACCGTAGTTCCAACGATCATTCGCAAACACAGTCGCAAAGTTGTGTGGTTGGAACTACAGCTCTCCACTTGTGGTTAGAAGCATAGTTCCTTGTTAGTTTGCTGTGTGGACATCAGTTGACATTGCTGAGCCTTCTATATCTTTTATTTCACATATATCTTTCATTCTATCAAGACTTTGACCATGTTTACATGCACTTAAGAAAACTGCTTATTCCAGGGGTTTGCAGAAAGCGGCGTTCTGAAACGTATATAAACATTTAAGTTTAAGTGATTTAAGGTTGTTAAGAGAAAGCATTTTAACACACGCAGTTTCTATTGGAGAACACAGCTTAGGTGTCCATTCTAACACATAGGTGAAGTTCTTATATGTTTTTGATATACATATGTGCTTATGTGCTCAAGTGCGTCTGGGGAACCCCAAAGTCTGATGTAAAGGGAAACATCAGTATTGCAGCACAATTTATCTGTTGCATTTACATAGTGCACAGCTTTTGGGTCTTCAGCAGCTTTTGTGCATTAAACAGCTTTCATGAAGTACGTGTAAATGAGCTATTATGATTTAATATCTGCAGAAGTTATTACTCCACCCCCTGCGTAATGTCATTACTGACAGCTCTATACTGTTGAACCAACGTGGTTTGAACGATGTTTGATACGGTTTTGAGAAACAGTCGTGAACAGCTAGTTAAGTTCTCCAATGATGCATCGTACTTTGGTGGTTAAGCAGTTAATTATGTTGTTGTATGGGAAACGCACCCCTGGCTGATTAATGGTTCGATATTTGGGCATTTTGAGATTTGTTGCTGATGATGGCCAACCTGGCCATAATTGCTATAATTGTGTCAGTTTCAAAATGTACCATCAGGGCAAATTTTTGTTTTCAAATATTGTGATTTTTTTTTTTTTTATTCCAACAAATTGATGTAACTCTCATTTGCTAGAATTTAAATGTATTACATCATTGGCCAACCTGCTCTCAGATATTGGCATCGGCCATTTAAAAACCGATGTTGGTCAACCACTGTAGCGCGCAACATTGCCCACCCACTTTTAAGCCATTAAAAAGTATTTATCCTACTCTTTTTCCATAGGGATTTCATAAAATCCTTCAGAAAAGAGTTCTAAGCCATGAAACAAACCAACAAGCTCCAAGGTAAATCTTTACATTACTGAAGCAAAAACATATTTGAAAATCAGACAAAAGACAAAGGTACAAAACTGTGTACCTAACGTCTTTAAAGAGGGAGTTAACTACAATCCCCTGAAGCACTGTGAATATCACAATCAGATTAAAACTGATGGAAAAATGGGAAACTATTGATTTAAAGGTGTTGATAATTGTTTATAATTGTGTTGATAATACACTGGCGGCCAAAAGTTTGGAATAATGTACAGATTTTGATCTTATGGAAAGAAATAGGTACTTTATTCACCAAAGTGGCATTCAGCTGATCACAATGTACAGTAAGGACATTAATAACGTGAAAAATTACTATTACAATTTGAAAAAAATGTTCAGAACTTCTCATCAAAGAGTTCTCATAAAGAAATCCTCCACGTGCAGCAATGACAGCTTTGCAGATCCTTGGCATTCCAGCTGTCAGTTTGTCCAGATACTCAGGTGACATTTCAGCCCATGCTTCCTGTAGCAATTGCCATAGATGTGGCTGTCTTGTCGGGCACTTTTCACCCTCCTTACAGTCTAGCTGATCCCACAAACACTCAATGGGGTTAAGATACATAACACTCTTTTTCAATTATCTGTTGTCCAATGTCTGTGTTTTTTTGCCCACTCTAAACATTCCTTTTTGTTTTTCTGTTTCAAAAGTTGCTTTGTCTTTGCAATTCTTCCCATAAGGCCTGCACCCCTGAGTCTTCTCTTTACTGTTGTACATGAACCTGGTGTTGAGCGGGTAGAATTCAATGAAGCTGTCAGCTGAGGACATGAGAGGCATCTATTTCTCAAACTAGAGACTCTGATGTACTTATCCTCTTGTTTAGTTGTACTTCCACATCTTTTTCTGTCCTTGTTAGAGCCAGCTGTCCTTTGTCTCTGAAGACTGTAGTGTACACCTTTGCATAAAATATTCAGTTTATTAGCAATTTCAAGCATTGTATAGCCTTCATTCCTCATGACAAAGATTGACTGATGAGTTTCTAGAGAAAGCTGTTTCTTTTTTGACATTTTTGACCTAATATTGACCTTAAGACATGCCAGTCTAATGCATACTGTGTCAACTCAAACACAAAACACAAAGATAATGTTAAGCTTCATTTAATGAACCAAATATCTTTCAACTGTATTTGATTTAATGGCAAGTGATTTTCTAGTACCAAATTAGCAATTTAGCATGATTGCTCATGGATAAGGTGTTGGAGTGATGGCTGCTGGAAATGGGGCCTGTCTAGATTTGATCAAAAATGACCTTTTTCAAATAGTGATGGTGCTGTTTTTTTTACATCAGTAATGTCCTGACTATACTTTGTGATCAGTTGAATGCCACTTTGGTGAATTAAAGTAACAATTTACTTCTGAAACAGCAAAATCTGTAAATTATTCCAAACTTTTGGCTGCCAGTGTGTGTGTGTATATATATATATATATATATATATATATATATATATAATTTATTTTTATTTTTTTTCTGGGTAAACAGACCAAAACTATTGATGACTTATATTGCACTACACAGACTTTTGTCCAATCAAATGCTCTCAAGAATGAGAATGGCCCTCCTCTGAGCACAACCTGCAATTGACTAGCAAGTAGCAAATCATGGTTCACATTTGTGACATAACTAAAGCCCACTGGCTGTTTAAAAGAAGGGACGAATCAAACTGTTTAAAAAGGAAACATGTCAACAAAGGACAGCAAGCTGTGCTCCTAAAGCCATTTCATGAGTTTTTTTTATTTTATTTATTTTTTTAAATGCTTTTGCTTCATTAACGAGGTTGAATACTGTACACATATAAAATTGCAAAATTCCTAAAGTTTTTAAATGCATTTAGACAGACTGATACAAAAACAGGACCTTTTTTGTTTGATTATCATGGAGTTTCCTGGAATACATTGAGCTCACCTAAACATTGAATTCGAAAACGGAGTCAAAACTTTCCCATTAAACTTAGAAAACATTCCCTTTTAAAAGTTCATGTTTATGAGGTATACACATTTTGCACATTTTTCACCTAATTTTCAAACTAGTTTGCCTGAATGTCAGTTTGTTGCTGTGTAAGTAAATGGTGTAATTTTAAACACTACAGTGTGGGGTGTGAAGTGAGCTGCTATCAAGCTGGGCTCATTGTCTTGTCCATGTCAATGAATCACCAGCCTGTCATAATCATGCCTTCCGACAGCTGTTACACTACCAACACACTTTCCTACATGATTAACGCTGCCTCTCACCACTGAGTTATGTAAAAGCAGAGAAAATATATTTTACCTACAGAGTTCTGTAACTCAATGGTTCTCAATTTGTGGATCGCAAAAATGGGACACAGGTCTGCTCTGATCTGATCTGATTCTCTGAACAGCAGGGAAACAATGCTATATGCAAATTACAAAATGCATCTAATCATATTAGCATGCATAGTTTGTATAGCAGAATAAAAAGGCTTATCAGCTTTTTAAAAAGGGACGAAAAAACTCTTCCCTTATCTTTTGATGTTGACCTCAAAGGCTGCATGTCCAATCAAACTCTATAGTATGTCACTTGGTAGAAGCTAGTCAAATTAGACAGATTCCAACATGGACAGGTTGTGTAACATAACTTTATCCTCAAAAACCATGAAACAAAACAATGGTGGAAGAAAATACAACCGTAATTTGCCATGCTTCATCGCTATGGTTCATGCCTTCATAAAAGATGTTAGGTACTGTACACAGTCTTGCACCTTTGTCTTTTTGTCTGATTTTCAAATATAGTTTTTGATATTAAATCACTATTGAAGAAATTAATTATAAAAGTTTCCAGAAACAAGATGACTGAAGAATAAGGCTGAAACGATTAGTCAACATTATCTACAACATCAACAATAAAAAATTGTCGACAAAAATTTTCGTTGTCGGATAGTCGTTTGATCTCATTTTATGTAACACGAGATCACATTAAACATCTAATGATGATGTGCGAGAGCAGCACTACAGCTTGCGCCTGACTGAGGAGAGGAAGAATTACACAGCTCACAGTCCAGATGTACTCGAAACTTTCCAAACAGCATACTGTAATGTTTATCGCAAAGTATGAGGGTGTCGTCATGACGTGAAATAAAACGAAGCCAGATCTGGCATTCCAGAGTGTGCCTAAAAATGAAACAGCCTGGCATTATATGTTTAATGCATCCTTTATTAAAGTTCAAATAATAAGGAAACGGTTGTGTATATAAGCATAAACTCCAAAACTGTCATTTCTCCATGTGGTCAGAGCCACTTATATGAGTCATGTGGAAAAACAGAGTGATAGAGTTTCAAACTTCTCCCAGCTGATAAACCTTCTCGCGCGGGGACGCTCGTCCCTCGCGTGCACTTGCTGCAGCTAGATTATAACGTGATGGCTCACGACATAGTGAATCATAATATATGTGTCACTGTGTGTATCTTATCGTGAATAAAATCGGCGATTCAAGCTCTATTAAGACAGAGTTAAAGATGGAAGTGAACAAACAGGAGTGTAGTCTTAGCCTAATATAAAATGCAAAAAAAAAAAAAAAAAAAAGAATTGGTTATTGATTTGTCTTTTTTGGTTTGTTTTCCAATATAAATATCTAAAACTCCTTATGTGTTTACTTTAGGAGCTATACTGCAGAAGAAACAAATGTCAGAGAATGCTTAATATAATATTTTATATATATTTAATATTTTAAAATATCAAAAAAATACTTAAAACAAGATACATTTACCTGAGAAGCAACATATAAGTTATTTAGACTTGCTTTCAAATAATATATATTGAATACAAGTATATTTTGTCTTTACTGCAATGGCAGAAATATGAAGAAGTGAAAAAATACACTTATATACAAAATACACTTATCCTCAAGATACATTCTCTGAAAACAAGTCTACATATCTTATATGATTTTTAGGTAATTTTAAATGGAAAACAAGACAAAAACACTTGATAACAAAAGGAATTGTTGCAGTGAATTGTTTAATGAATTAAATTTTATAAAAATCCAAGTATTTTTTTTTTCCTTGTAATTCAGTGAATGTCATTTAGAGGTATTTTTAAAAGCTGATTTTGTCCTCTTTACTGTTGTATTCACATTTAATACAACCTTTTAAGTTGAGGCACAAGATCAATAGTCGGTTCAGAGCTAATTGTTGCAATAATCGATGAATAGTCGAATAATCGTTCTAATAATTGTTAGATTAGTCGATTATCAAAATAATTGTTAGTTGCAGCCCTACTGAAGAAGTGGGCGGGCAGTATTGCTCTGTATTGGAAAAAGGTTTTTGCAGTTCCGTTTGGTGACACTAGAGGCACAGAAATTAAATCGGTATAAACTGTAGCATAATAAAGTCTGCCATAATATATTAAAAATTAAAACCATAAAATCACTAGAATGTGAAATGAATGCCACAGACTTATAACACCACACTAAGGGGTCAGGTACACATCAGTGTCTGTGACATTCAGAAAGGCAGTTCAAGGGCATATGTCTCACATGTGCGGCATTCACCAGCGTTTGCATTTGCATAATAATGAAGATGTTCACCAACCTTGACAGGAGCCATTAACTTCCTCGTGGCCTGCCTGGCACATGCACCTCCCGATGGGCACCAGCCACTCCCCTTCTGCACTGCAATGCATTCTCGGAAGTTCATCAGCCAATGAGTTGTTGACGCAGGTCCCTGATACCTCCAGAAGCTGGGAAGAATCTGCCCCAGTTATAGTATCTGGGAAGAGGGCCAAATTCCTGACTAATAAAGGACACTTTTTGTAGAAGACACGGACGGACACCAGCGCGATACATGCACCCAGGTCTTGGAAAGCCAGGTAGAAGCCTTTCTTGGTCAATGGACCCACATCCCTAACTTCCGTGTTAAGCTTCATAACTCTGTCTCCAAGATCAAGCTCTGTAAAGCTTTCATCAGCTGCAATGGTGTCAATTTTTGTTAATTGGCTTTCCCGAATATTCCTTCTCTCTTCGTCACTGGATTCGTAGTAGTAGACATTGAAAGTCTCCTTGCAGGTGCCCAGACCTCCAGGGAGACTATTACAGTCCCGAAGAGTGAACTTGAGCTCTACAAACACTCGCTGGGCACCTTGGTTTAGTATCCAGTTTGTTTGTAACCAGTTGTTTTGGTTGTGTTCCATCACTTTACACACCTGGTACGTGTGGATCGGTGCATAGTTCTCATCTACCTCTCCAATTTCTTCCCACTAAAAACAAGAAGAGAAAATAGGTATCTTAAAAACAACCAGAGTTCATATAGATATTATTAACAACTTCATCACAGTGCAGAAAAGATAGTTCACCCAAACATGAAAATTCAGTCATCATGTACTACTTTTAGCATCATAAAAGTAGTCTATATGATTTGTGTACTACATTACATTCCAAGTCTTCTGTTAATCACTGATAATGTTCCCATCCACTGGAAATGCCATTGGGGCACCAAACACAAAGCTATCATACAGTATGTAGGGTTGGGAAACGAGAATTATTATTTTTTTTTTTTTTCGGAACCAAATGATGTTCATTACTTTGATTTCTGTTAACGGTTCTTGGACATGCATTCTTCCATCGATGCAGACAGGACACCATGCTAAAATACTATGACAGTGCTTCATGTGCTACCATTTAGCGGCACTGCATCACTGCTAAAATATGCAAAATATGGCTGTATGTTTTGCTGTCTGCAGAGATCCTCAATAACAATACCTCAGTTGGTGAAAAATAATCTGCAAGCTATAATCTACACAGTCAGGAGGATTGTAACATGGTAGTTAACAAAGCAAGACCTCAGAATGGCCCCGAGGGCCTAAGCAGCCCTTCAAACGCACAGACAATGACCAGAGAGATCCTCCTGAGGCCTCATATTACCTCTCCCTGATGCTCTGTGAATGAGAGAGAATGTGATCTGTGTAGACAGCGGAATAACTGAAGTCTGCCCCTCTGGGAGTCATAGTGTGTGTGACTAGTTTGAGTCTCATAGTTCAAACATTGAAAACATAGTTGCTATGTTTAATATGACTTCCTCTAAGAATGTGCACAATGGGTGACACTTGTTGGCAGTAATTTGTGCTCTAATAATGAGATTTATCACTTCTTTTGACTCTAATTTAATAATTTAACTGCTCCAAAACTGCACTAAATACTTAAGAGGACGGGGTTTATATATCATATTTGGAGTCATAGGCAATGCAAGGAATACCATACTAACATACCATCTCTGCAATATATAGTATGTATTCTGTGAACAGTATGCAAATATTCCCTATACATTTTCTGTTAACACATTTTCATTAATGTTCCACTTGTTAATCTTACTTATAAAGGGTTTATAAAGGGTTTATTAATGACTAATAAGTCATTTACAAATGCATTATAAATCACTGATATGCGGTTATAACAATATCCATAAAAAGGGTCACTTTTATGCAATACCTGCCAAATAGTGAGCCATTTTACCTCAAATTATAAATGCTTAATAACACTTATTCACATTAATAACCTATGAAAATGTACCTTAATATAAAATGACACATATGAAGCATTTATTACAGAGTTGTCAACGTTAGAAACTTATGTACATAAAATTATGTATGATCAGCCTTTATTATTATGGTATGGTATGCTGTTAATGAGCACGAATAGCCCAATGAGCAGCCCACTACTGTATTCCTTGTACACACATGACTGTGTGGCAACACATAGCTCCAATGCCATCATTAAGTTTGCTGATGACACGACGGTGGTAGGTCTGATCACTAACAATGATGAAACAGCCTACAGAGAGGAGGTGCACACTCTGACACACTGGTGTCAGGAGCACAACCTCTCCCTCAACGTCAGTAAGACAAAGGAGCTTGTGGTGGACTTCAGAAGAAAAGACAGAGAACACAGTCCCATCACCATCAATGGAGCACCAGTGGAGAGAGTCAGCAGCTTCAAGTTCCTGGGTGTCCACATCACTGAGGAACTCACATGGTCTGTCCACACTTAGGCCGTTGTGAAGAAGGCTCATCAGCACCTCTTCTTCCTGAGACGGCTGAGGAAGTTTGGAATGAACCACCACATCCTCACATGGTTCTACACCTGCACTGTGGAGAGCATCCTGACTGGCTGCATCTCCGCCTGGTACAGCAATAGCACCGCCCACAACAGCAAAGCACTGCAAAGGGTGGTGCGAACTGCCAGACACATCATTGGAGGTGAGCTTCCCTCCCTCCAGGAAATATATACAAGGCGGTGTGTGAAAAAAGCTTGGAGGATCATCAGAGACTCCAGCCACCCGAGCCATGGGCTGTTCTCACTGCTACCATCAGGTAGGCGGTATCGCAGCATCAGGACCCGCACCAGCCGACTCCATGATAGCTTCTTCCCCCAAGCAATCAGACTTCTGAACTCTTGATCTCCCACGATCAAAATACATCAGCACTGCACTTTATTACCCTTACTCTTATATCCCACACTGGACTGTCATAAATTATATTATTATTATTATATTATGTTCTCTCTTAACAACTGACTATCAACCGACAGCCTGAATGTCAATACAATACAATACTGTACATTATATATATATATATATATATATATATATATATATATATATATATATATATATATATATATATATATACTTTTTTTTATATATATTTTTATTTTTAATTTTTATTGAATAATGTGTATCTATATAGTAAAAAAAAAAAAAAAAAAAAACGCGTATTGTATACTGTACAGTGTATGTTATTATTTGTATATTGTTGAGTGTAATTATGTGTATAACAGATGTTTCAATTGTGTTGTGTTAATTTGATGTTATTGTAAATTGGTATATGTCTCATCACTGTCACGACTGCTATGTTGATCGGAACTGCACCCAAGAATTTCACACACCATTGCACTTGTGTATATGGCTGTGTGACAATAAAGTGATTTGATTTGATTTTGATTGAATACCTAAAAATTTGTTTTTGCAGAGGACTATAGGTAACTAGGACTAGGTTTTATCCAAAGTGACATACAGTGCACTTATTACAGGGACAATCCCCCCGGAGCAACCTGGAGTTAAGTGCCTTGCTCAAGGACACAATGGTGGCGGCTGTGGGGCTCGAACCAGCAACCTTCCGATTACCAGTTATGTGCTTTAAAATGGAAGGCTTGAGCTGCCAAATCAGTTTAAAATGACCTAGTAGTCATGTCATGTCAATGTATTTTAAGGGTATACATTTAGATGTATTAGTTGACATTTAGATGTAGATGTTAACAACGACATGGTTACAGACCCCTTTTTCACAAAAGATTACAGTACAGAATAGTAAGGTTTTCTGTGATATCACAGTGGTATCAAGAATTACATGTTATGATAACGTGTCATACACTGTCTTACTCAGGGTCATTTCTGAGCTTATGGGGCCCTAAGCAAAATCCTACTTGGAGATTAAATTTTTTTAAATGACCTTGCTATGCGGGCCCCCTGGTGGCTCAGTGGCCCTAAGCGACCACTTGTACCGCTTATAGCTAGAAATGGCCCTCTTTGTACTCAAAGGGGGATGCTTTCCTCATCAGCGAAGTATGTACTTTTAGTGCACACTTTTAGTCAAGTATGCAAATTTTGATCAAAGCTTGCTATTTTGTACTGGACGATTTACTCGCCCAACACCTATATTCACTGAGATAGAGGGCAGTACATCTGAGCACACAATCTGACCCCTGATCTCTGACCTTACCCTGACTGTTAATAGACATCAACATTTGACCACTGAAAACATGAGCATTCTCTGAGCCATTACTATTTAAAGAGCCATTGCCACAGTTCAGCAATACTTAAATAAAGATCTAACAATGGAAATCCCTGAAGATATATTGACAACTGCACTTCAGTTAAATGTTAATAAGGGTTTAACTTCAAAATTAGTGTCTGTGCCATGACAAAATGCATTCAATAATTCACTGACATTATGAATCAATCAATATCAATGAATATTCATTCAAAGCACAGAGATTAGTAATGCATGAATTCTCTGGAACATGTTCAAAGGCAGTCTAAGTAACTGAGAAAGATAAAAAGGACATGCTTTTTTATTCAATATGTTCACTAATGTAATATTGTCAATGACATTATTTATTTGCTCATTTTTCTATCATATAACTCCTACATGAGCTGTCTTCAATTTCAATGTCACAGTTTAAGGACATCTCCTTTGACAAGGTGGGCCATAAATTTGTTTCACTGTAGCATTACTACCTTACTTTTATATTACTATCACCTTGGAAAGGACATTCATGGTACATTTTCATTTCATTCCAAACATCCACATGTCCACTTTAACATCTCTTAATTTCACTCGGGTAGTGAAATTGATCATATTCAGCTAACAGTCTTATGATACATCAGGAATCCACTGATACAGAAAAATGTGTCACAGAAAATGTGAATTCTTTTATTATAATTTTTTGTATTACTATTATTATTTTCATATCCCTTTCAGTCAGTGTGGCATGATCTGGTATATTGCACTGGCAAATGTTTGATTTAGGGAAAGTTGCCTCATGAATGAAAATGGAAATGTACAAATTTGGATCATGATTTCCAACCTCACATGTGAAAATATATTACAAATACCAGACAATCTCGGATAACAGCATTTCTGACACACTGATTAAGATGAATAGAGAATTCTAAAAGGCTTTAATAAAAAAATAAAAAAATAAAAAAAACACATTGAGGAGGAGATTGCACAAGGATATAATGCATGTCACAGCTGTGTGAATTTTATAATGTGAAACATATCAAGCCAAAGATTGAAGTAGCACACATGGCCATCGGCCTGTTACATCTGGTTGGACCTTGCAGTCAATGTTAAAGGGATAGTTCACCCAAAAATGAAAATACTGTTAACATTTACCACAATTTTAAACTTGGCATGTTGTGTTCAGTTATGAGACACTCAACAACCAAAGTTATTTTCAAAGGTATGTCAAACTTAGCACCAAGTTTATAATATATATACGCACAAAGCTATCATATGGCTTAAAAAATACTTGGAATATTACATGCAAGTCATATGAATGACTTTTATGGTCCATCTTTTTTCTTTTTTTTTTTTTGGTGCTTGACTGCGGAGCCCCTTAGAGAACAGGGTTCTTTTAATAGTTTTGCATGCCCTTGCAATAAATTTACCATGTTTTTACTAAAATAACCGTATTTTAACTTTGATATTAGTAGTAAAACCATAGTACTAATACAGGAAAACAAAAACTATGGTAATAAAAATCATAATTTTGTGGTTATTTTGATTTTACTACAAATACAATGGTATTTGTAGTAAAACTATAGTAACCACAAGATTAACCATGGTTAATCTATAGTAAAACCATGGTTACTATATGGTTTATGGTTACTATATAGATTAATAAATGCTGCAAAATTATTATTCATTGTTAGTTCATGTTAACTAATGTTGTTAACTAATGTTAACAAATGTAACCTTATTTTAAAGTGTTACCACAATATTACTATAGTAAAACCATAGTAAAACTATGGGATTGTCAATAGTAAAATCATGATCCCCACAAAATTATGATCTTTATAACCATAATTTTCATTTTCCTGCATTATCACCATGGTTTCACGACGAATATCAAGGTTAAAATGTGGTTACTGTAGTAAAACCATGGTAAATTGCAAGGGAACGCAAAACTATTGCGAGATAACAAACTCATTGCAAGGGAACGCAATCTTATTGCGAGGGCACGCAAAACTATTTCAGAAAAAAAATGAACACCCTGTCCTCTTAGGGGCTCTGTACTTGAGAGTCTTGGGTCACTATATGCTTTTGTTGTAAGAACCATTCCGCAAAACTTCTACTTTTGTATTCAACGGAAGAGAGAAAATCATTCAGAGTAAACATTACATAAGGGTGAGTAAATTATGACATAATGTGAATTTTTGAATAAATTATTCCTTTGACAACAGAAGTCAGACAGGCCTAGATATAGATGCAATATGTGTTGCAAATAGCATAGCAAACCATAAGAGAAAATATACAAACATATAATTTCTTTTTTCTGTGGCAGGCATTTCAAAACTCTCTTTTCCTACAGTCTTCCGTCCCCCACTGAGTCTCTCTATCTAAATCCTTCCCTCCGCTAGCCCAGCACCATTCACCACTGCTTACTTCCCCTAAAACCCTCAATTCTCTCAGTGTGAGTTAGTGTGTTCTGTAAGCATGCATTTACTTAGAAACCCCCACTCCCAAAGCACTTTCTCCTCTTATTACAGATGAGAACGAGAAAGAGAGTGTCTGACCACTGTCTTTCAAACACCCATTATTACCCACCATTTCCAAATCACCATTACCCAAGGAGGTCAATAGCAGTGGTTCTCAACTGGTTTTGCTTCAGGACACAGATTTTACATTGGACATCAGTGGGGATCCATATTTGCTTATTGTCCAAAGGTAAACAAAATTGTCCTTAAAATCAAACACTGAAAATAATAATTTATTTATTTATCCATATGCAATGTAGTCTGGTTAGTATTTTCTTTTACCTTGCGTAGTTTCGATCAAGAGAGTAAGTCATGAAACCCAGTGCCAGTCCTGCCCCATTTGGCATCCTAGGCAAGACCTTCCAACAAACCCATCCCTGTGACGACATGACTCCTGTGATGACATGACAGTGATGCTGAAGTCTTAAAGGAGCCATGCGTCTTTTGTGACAGGAGCGATCGGTTAATTAAGTCGACCAAATTATGAGACAATTATGAGTCATAGAAGGTAAATATCAGCTGATACCGATCTGTGGCCGATCCTTCAGAGACTCCCTAGCAAAGAGTCTTGCACAGGCTACACACACACATGCTCATGGCCTTCTTTATCACATGCAAAAAATAGGATGCATTTCAATGGACTGTATGTAAATATCTTCTTAATCCAAAGCTAATTTTTTCAATGTCTTCTAAAGCATCCTGTTACTATTTTACTTCAAACGTTTCAGTCCACGCGTTTACTGTCCAAATGATGTGGATTGAATCGCAAGCCAATTCAGGTCATTTTGTAGCACGCTAGACCAATTAATTGAAAAGAACCATCTCAAAAGAGTGATTCATTCATGAATCCAGCGTTGCTAGTTCTGATTCTGACAGCTCTGCATTTAGTTATCTCAACATCTGTCCTATTATTCTGTGCTCTTTGTTATTCCAGAAAGACAATCAATTGTAGGTGTATCTTCAATGCTTTTGGAGCTTGTTCTTGATTTACCAACTAGTTTTATTTGGAGTTTTGTCAAGTGTCTTTCTAATATACACTCACCGAGCACTTTATTAGGTACACCTGTACACCTACTTGTTCATGGGATTATCTAATCAGCCAATCGTGTGGCAGCAGTGCATAAAATCATACAGATACGGGTCAGGATCTTCAGTTAATTTTTACATCAACCATCAGAATAGGGGGGAAAAATGTGTTCAGTGATTTCGACCATGGCATGATTGTTGGTGCCAGACATGCTGGTTTGAGTATTTCTGTAACTGCTGATCTCCTGGTATTTTCTCACACAACAGTCTCTAGAGTTTACTAAGAATAGTGCCAAAAAAAAAAAAAAAAAACATCCAGTGAGTGGCAATTCTGTGGACGTAAACGCCTTGTTGATGAGAGAGGTCAATGGAGAATGCCCAGAGCAGTGTTTCCCAAAAGCATTGCAAGCTTAAGATGATTGTAGAGACCATTAGTGCCAGACTGGTTCAAGCTAACAAATAGGCTACTGTAACTCAGATAACCACTCTACAGTTGTAATAAGCAGAATAGCATCTCAGAATGAAAAACAGGTTGAACCTTGAGATGGACGGGCTACAACAGCAGAAGACCACGCCGGGCAATTTATTAGGACCATAGTGTTCCAAATAAAGTGCTCAGTGAGTGTATATTATGCAAATAAATACTAAATTAAGACTTTAAAACATTATGGACATTACAGCATCATTTTCATATTGAAATCTGACTTCTGATTGCAGACTTTGGTGTCTTGGCAAATCTGAGCATATAGCAGTTTGAGACATTGTTGAGCTCTCTACTCAATCTCTAGTGGAGACACATGCGAGTGAGTCTTTTCCCCCAGAGGAATATCTGAGAAGCAAGAGCAAGTCTTTATTTGCTTCAAAGATCACACTGATCTCTCTTGGAGAGATCTCACTTGTGATTTTTTCTATGCTATGGGAGGGGCTGACTGGAGCATGCTAAGCAGCCAAACCCTGACCCTTTACCATTACCCCATATAATGCAACCCAGGGTCCACAGGGGGTGAAACTTAATATGACTTACAAGTACAGTTGAAACCAACACCCCGCTATGATTTTGGCAAAATGTCTTTGTATGACAGTGTGGTGGGACGTGTGAATGTGACTTTTCAGGGTGAACGGAGAGGTACCTCTCTTAAGCATAACATAAATAAATGTTTCCCCTTCGGTAAGAGTGAGGAAATCAAGAACAGTGGTGTGAGCCAGAGGTGCCCTAGGCCTGCACAAAGCCTGGATTTAGCTGAGCTCCTGTAAATCGCTTCGTTGACTTGGCAAAGCTGGGCTGCTCTGACAACGGTTAAAGCAACATGAAGCCATGGTTGAAAACAAACAAACTCGGAGAAAAAAAAAAAAAAAGAAGATAATCGCTGGTGTTTTGTGATGTACCTGCCGGTGCAGACTGCTGGTTGTAGAAAGCCTTTGAGTATTTGAAAATCAGAGTCTGACCCAATTACATAACCAACACATGAACCATGCATATAAGAATATAAAGCTCTGTTCCAAAACTTAGCTAAACAGAAAGATAGCATGACATCATAAATTGACTTCTGTGGCATTTAGTCCATGTCTGTTTGCTTTGAGGCCATCTATATGCAAGTGTACTCCTACACTGAAAAATATTATTTACTGGCTCAAAAACAACAACAACAACGTATTAAGAAAAATAGCTATTTCTCCAACAATTGCATATTTCCAACATTTTTAGTTTGAATTAAAATACATTAAATTTAAGTAATATCATGAACTCAGAGTGATGCAAACAATGAACGATTAATTATGAGATGTGTCAACTGTCAGTTAAAATTAAGCAAACCTTACTTAAATTTTAAAGTAGTTTACCACAAACCACATGATATATAAGAACGATCGAGAACGCCATTTTGAGAATCTCGGTGAGAGTGGCAGATTCTTTTTCAGGTATGCTGTCTTTAAATAAATTATATGAAATATTTGAATTTGTCTTTTGAACAAGAGTGTTTCATAAGCGTGAATATCGAGTTTGCATGTGTACGTATTACATAAGTGCAACGAGTTTTTGCTTGAGCGTTGCATGAGTTTCCGTGCATTGTGTTTGCACGTTTAAGAATGTGCATCAACTTTTCACATATGCGCGAACATCTGTACATCATCCATCGATTCTGCAAGTAAGTTTGAGTTTGTGTTAAGTGTAGTCTTTGTGCATGCACCGCTTTGGCACGTAAGCATGAGTATTTAACAGGTAGCATACAGTATGTGCATCCATTGAGTTGCATGAATGCGTGAGTATTTTAGAAATATGTGTGCATCAATCGAGTTTCACGTATGCACAGGAATGTTCTTATTTAAGTATATGTGTGCTGATCCTGTTTTCACGTATGCACGAGAAGGGGTGGCTGGTCACTTTTTACCTCCACAGACTATGTATGTAAGTACGTTTTTCTTAAGTATGGTCAATGTGCATGCTCCGTGTATATCACAAGTATTTGATCATCCATCAAGTGACATTAATGCACGAGAATTTTCTGGCCTGTGTGTGAAACTGCATCGAGTTTCAAGTTTTCGCGAGCCATTTTCCATTGAACATTTCAACCATAATTCCAAAGAATAAGGTACACTTTTGTGTAACTGAACTTTTTACTCAAAACCTTAGTTGCTGAGATATACTGTAGCCCCTATGAAAACTTCCCTGTGTGACATCTAGTCCTAGTCTCCCCTATTTCATTTTGTGTATTTGCAATTGTTTAATACATGCAGTTTTTTAAAGCTCCAAAAATCACAGACATAAACATCGTCCGTAAAACTCACTTTTGGTGTGAAAAGGTCTATATTTAAGTATTTTTTAACTATAAAGCATCACTTCCGGTCAGCAGCAGTACACGCATTCATGAGAGCACTGAGTTATCAGAATCAGAATCAGCTTTATTGCAAAGTATGCTTACACACAAGGAATTTGTCTGGGTGACAGGAGCTTCCAGTGTACAACAATACAAAAACAATACAAAAACAGTAGCAAGACATAGATAATAATAAAAAATAAAAAATAATTATATACATACGTACAGACACACATACACATAGGTAGTGCACATCTAATGCAATCTGTTATCTGTTATGTACAGTTCAAATGTTTTTTTTTTTTTGTTTTTTTTTTTCAGAGGAATGAAATGGCAGAAGAGGTTGGATGTGTTGGATAAATATTAAAAAGACTAAACTGTGTATTGCACATAGTTATTGCTCAATGGGGCAATTTAACTGTTCATGAGATGGATAGCCGGAGGGAAAAAATTGTTCCTGTACCTGACGGTTCTGGTGCTCAGAGCTCTGAAGCGTCGGCCAGAAGGCAACAGTTCAAAAAGGTAATGGGCAGGGTTAGGTGCACAGGAACCTGAAAGTCCACAATAATCTCCACCGTTTTGAGCGAGTTCAGCTCAAGGTTGTTTTGACTGCACCAGACAGCCAGCTGTTCAACCTCCCTTCTGTATGCAGACTCATCGTCATCTCGAATGTGGCCGATGACAGTGGTGTCGTCTGCAAACTTCAAGAGCTTGACAGAGGTGTCCTTGGTGATGCAGTCATTGGTGTAGAGGGAGAAGAGTAGTGGGGAGAGCATACATCCCTAGGGGGCACCAATGCTGATTGTACAGGTGCTAGAAGTGAGTTCCCCCTGTCTCACAAGCTGCTGCCTGTCTGTCAGAACAGATAGACCTGGGAACAGAGAGTTGGTGTAATTTATTATGGAGTATAGCTGGGATGATGGTGATGAAAGCCGAACTGAAGTCCACAAAAAGGATCCTTGCATATGTCCCTGGTCTGTCCAGATGTTGCAGGATATTATGCAATCCCATGTTGACTGCATCATCCATAGACCTGTTTGCTTGATAAGCAAATTGAAGGGGATCTAGAAAGGGTCCAGTGATGTTCTTCAGGTGGGCCATCACCAGTCTCTCAAATGATGTCATGACCACAGACGTCAGGACGACGGATCTGTAGTCATTAAGTTCTGTGATTTTTGGTTTCATGATGGAATAATGATTGAGCGTTTGAAGCAGCATGGGAATGCACACTGTGTGAAGATGGGGGCCAGCTGGTAAGCACAGGATCGAAGACACGCTGGTGAGACGCCATCTGGGCCTGAAGCTTTCCTCGTCTTTTGTTTCCGAAAGACGCGGCTCACATCATCTTCACAGATCTTAAGTGCAGGTTGAGTAGCAGGAGGGGTGAGGAGGGGGGGTGCAGGAGGTGTTGGTGTTTGTGTGAAGTGAAGGTCAGAGTGGGTGTGGGGTGTGAGATTGGGCCCTTCAAATCTGCATTAGAACACATTCAAGTTGTCAGCCAGTAGTTGGTCCACCACAGGGTTGGGGGTAGAAGTCCTGTAATTTGTGAGTTGTTTCATGCCACTCTACACTGATGCAGGGTCGTTAGCTGAAAACTTGTTTTCCAGCTTCTCAGAGTATCTTCTTTTAGCCACTCTGATTTCCTTGTTCAGTGTGTTCCTGGCCTGATTGTACAAGACTTTATCCCCACCCCTGTAAGCATCCTCTTTGGCCTGACGAAGCTGCTTGAGCTCTACTGTAAACCATGGTTTGTCATTGTTGAACTTTAAATAAGTCCTAGTAGGAATGCACATATCCTCACAGAAACTGATATATGATGTAACAGTATCTGTGAGCTCGTCCAGATAACACTCCAATCAGTGCAGTCAAAGCAGGCTTGTAGTTCCTGCTCTGCTTCATTGGTCCATCTCTTTACAGTCCTTACTACTGGCTTGCTTGATTTTAATTTCTGCCTGTAGGTTGGAAGAAGATGAACCATACAGTGATCAGAGAGTCCCAAAGCTGCTCTAGGGACAGAGCGATATGCATCCTTTATTGTTGTATAGCAGTGATCCAGTATATTCCTGTCTCTGATGGGGCATGTAATGTGCTGTTTGTATCTGGGCCGTTCACGTGTGAGATTTGCTTTGTTAAAATCCCCAAGAATAATAATAACTGAGTCCGGGTATTGTTGTTCTTTGTCTGTGATTTGATCAGCCAGCTGTTGCAGCGTGGCATTCAAACACGCGTTTGGCGCGATATTCACACTCGCCAGAATAAACAAGGAAAACTCCCGTGGTGAGTAGAAAGGCTAATTAGGACAGCACATCCTCTTTAACGTTGTTACATCTGTACTTTCATTGATGTAAAAGCATGTTCCACCGCCTCTCGTTTTCCCCGTTAACTCCGCTCTGAACAGCTGAAAGCCTGGCAGATGTAATGCGCTGTCCGGAATGGCTTCACTCAGCCAGGTTTCTGTGAAGCACAAGGCAGCAGAGGTTGAAAAGTCCTTGTTTGTGCAGGTGAGGAGATGTAGTTCGTCCGTTTTGTTAAGAAGAGAGCGGAGATTCGCTAGATGAATACTTGGCAGCGCTGTTCGAAATCCGCGCCGATGGAGTTTGACCAGCGCACTGGCTCGTCTCCCTCGCCTGCGTCTCTTGAACAGCAGAGTTGCGCTTCCAACTAAAATGTCCAGCAAAACGTCTGAATATTCAAAAACCGGGAAAAGATTGTCTGGTATATGCTGTCGAATGTCCAGCAGTTCGTTTCTGGTAAAACTGACTGGAAAAAGATTACTAAACACAGGACAAACAAACAAAAACAACAAAAGAATAGGAGTGCTCCACACCGAGGCAGCCATCCGCGGCGCCATCATGATGTATATTGATGTATTATGCGGTGTCTAGTGTGACGAATTCGTGCTGGCATGTTACAGGCATAATCTCACATTTTTCTCTCAGTCGAGACATCCAGGATAAGCACACAAATGCACCACTGTGAGTAAAGAAACAGATAAATACAGATCTAAACCAAAATCAATGAAGCTTCTGTACAGCATTCCTCCTACTCTGCTGTAAACAGCGCTGCTCTTCCACGTGTCGCACATGCGTCAGTTCTTGCGTGAACATGCCAACGTGATTACATCACATTCATATACTGCTGCTGACCGGAAGCGATGATTTGGAGTTAAAAAATATTTAAATATTGATCTTTTTCGCATCAAAAGCAATTGTGTCACTTTAGAAGACATTAATTTAACCACTGGATTCATATGGATGAAGTTTATGCTGACTGTCTGTGATTTTTGGAACTTCAAAAGTCTAATCACCATTCACTTGCATTATAAGGATCTACTGAGCTGAGATATTTTACTATTTTTATGGAATCCTCCCTCTCTGTCCTCTTACAGGCTCTGTATGTTCCAAACCTGTGTTATTCTTTTGTGAAACACAAAAGAAGATATTGCAAAATTTAATTTCAGTCAACCACTCACTTCTATAGAAAAGAAAGATGCAATGAAAGAAAATGGTGGCTGAGAATGTCAGTCCTTAATGTTCTGCCTTATACCTACTTTTGTGTTCCAATGAATAAAAATTTCTAAGGTAAAATATTAAGATTTATATACTGTAGAAAATGTTCTGATAAGTTGGATAAACGCCAAAGAATTATGTATTTGTATATATTTTGTATAAATAAAAGGATTGTGAAAGTGCTGTGTTTAATGAAGAGTAAATATATTCATTTTTAAGTATTTGTGATTTTAAAAACAAAAGTAGAGAATACACTGATTGTATAACATTGTTCCACACAACTGAAATCAACATTGTTTCAACATCAGGTAAGCAAACCAATTAGATCGATTTTATGTTAGTTTTCAATGCC
This sequence comes from Myxocyprinus asiaticus, assembly GCF_019703515.2. NCBI lineage: Eukaryota > Metazoa > Chordata > Actinopteri > Cypriniformes > Catostomidae > Myxocyprinus > Myxocyprinus asiaticus. Next base: position 5,396,092 of record NC_059386.1, read on the forward strand.
GTGAATGACGTAGATTCAACGTGACTTCGATGAGCAAAAAGATGTGGAATCAACGTTGGGGATCAACGTCGTATCTGTGCTGCGAGATACATAGATTCTACATTGATTCTATGTCAGTTTGCTATCTGGGCCATGTGCGCATCACATAAAGAGTGCTGTTTGTGCAGCGTGTAGAGTTTTTGCCTATGTAGAGCATCCCAAATTAATCACTTATGAGGTTGTGTTACGGTTAGTATGCTGCTTTAGAAGATAGCTGCCTATGTTGACAGTTGACAGCAAGGCAACTCACCAGATTTTGGAACAGAGCTAATGTCTGAGCTCTTTTTTTTTTTAAACATAGCCATTCAGTAATTATGTAAAAATGCAGACTAATCCTGGCTGGTTTCCTTTTCTGTTAATATGTTAAAAACCAACAACGGTTGGCAAATGTTGCCTAACTATACTGAAGAGGGTTAATCCATGAAATTTCACATTTACAGTGTATGTGAGAGGCTTTACTGATACTCTTGAAACTGCTGTTGCTAAATCCATCTCCCATTCCAGATGCTCTGTTGAATTAATATGATTGTGAGTAACAAACATGCCGAGCCTCCCCAAAATCAGCTCCTTTTCTTTAACACCCACAATAGATCCAACATCTCCTGGAAATTGCCCAACCCCTACCCCTGACTCTAGTCCATGCCCAAATTTGTCCCCCCAAAACCCCATAGCTGAACTGTTTTATTATATAACGGTGTTCCTTATTGTGCCTAACTGCAATGTGTATAGATCCCAATGGAGTAACCACTAAGTATGATTTGATGTAGTTTCAATGCTTGCATGCATGCACCCCTGCCACTTTACTTCTACAATCATTAACAGAAAAGTACAATAGTGCCACCATGTTTTTTGGTTATTTTTACCTACCATGTACAAAAAATACAGTGTTAGATGAATATGGTAATCATACAGTACCATGGTATTACCATCACTGCACCATGGAACCATGGTATGCTTTTGTATGGGATGGTAATGTGAAAAATGTCTAAACATGATATGGATGCATCAATGACGTTGACATGCCATTATTGAGTCTGGACACAAACATGTGCTAAATGCGCCTACAATCTCGCCTACATGTGTCACCCTGAAGTAATTTTAACATCTAATAATAGAGCAAAAATCACTTTATCTCAATAGCCATTGAGAGGAATGTAAATAGCCCTCTGCTGTATTTGACATTGATTTATTGCTCCCCAGATTTCATGCCATATTCAGGATATCATGCAAGGATGTTTGTATTTCCATCTAAAAGGCAGAATAATCGTATCCCATAACAGGTGTTATCGAGCGTGCCAGGAGACTTTCGGCTCTATAGTCATGCTGTATTGTTGTATTGGAAGGCAGGTGCAGGTAAGCACAATGCAAGTGCTCTTTTTCACCACCACAACAGGAAACTGAATTAAGCTATGACAGCACACTGTCAACACTGCATTAGATAATAACAAAGGCCTCTACACACCAGCTACGACGGGTACTGTTAGAGCAAGCTCCTATCGAGAATGAAAAAATTACAATGTCTGAACAGTTGTAAATCTATAATGTAATTCTAATCAAAGTTTTGAAGTTAAAGGGACAACTTAGCAAAGAAACTACAACTAGTAATATCAGGAGTGTGTGGTAAACAAAGTACCAGCCAGATTTATTACTAATATACACATATGGATGACTTAAAGTTGATTTGCATCGCAGTTTTAGCCAACATAAAATCAAAAGCTCCAAGCCCTTTTACATTTTCAACCCTCACATCCCACCAATTGACTTCATTCTGCAATGTAACCCCACTTTTCCTGATCCAATCGATTCATGATGGATAAAATCAAGTCCTGTCCTACAGTTTTTTCTCATTAAATATCCTGTTTCACTCTGAAATATGTGACATTACAAAAGTAAAATAAGATTCAAATGTTGTTTTATGTTGACTTTAAAGGGTTAGTTCCACCACAGAATATCACCATTTACTCACCATTATGTCATTCAAACCCTCAATTTATTTTCACAGTATACGTACAACACAATAGCAGATATTTCACAATGTCTGAAATTGATCTTTTCCACACAACAAAAGTGGCTGGTGGTTATACTGTCAAGCTCCATAAAGGACAAGAGCTATATTTGTAACATTGCAATGCGAACACAGCAATAGAGCCAAGGGAGTAAATCACTAATCACTGTAAAATGCACTCCCTTGAACCAACCACTGGGAAAATCAGTTCATTTAAGTGAATTGTTCTTTCAAACAGGTAATGTAAATGAACTGGTTAAAATAAAGGAGTCCCTTTTATTTAGCATTGGGAACTCCGAGTGGGTTGATTTAGTGGGTTGATTCTTTCGTTGATTCTAAACTAATTTACATAAATGATTCACTGATTCACTTACACCTATTAAATATTTGAAGCTAAATATTTAGTTAAAGGTGCACTCAGTAACTTTTGTCTTTGTGTCATCTTGGACTTACACTGACACATAGCGGCCTAGATGCAGCATCATTTAAAATCAATAGTTTTCATTTTCAGATGCATTGTAGAAATGTAATATTCACAGCCAGCCATGATTACTTTAATCAAAAAGTAAGTGTCAAATAACAGGATGGGTACTGAGATTAAGTGAGTAGTATTCTGCTGATATTGTGATTCTAAAATGGCAGCCCCCATGTGAGGATCCTCCTTGTTTCTTTCAGGTGTAAATATCATTTTTTTCTTGTCTGGGCTAACAGCACAATTCTGACAGACCTAAAGCGACAATGGATATTTATTTTCCTGTTTCATTCTAGTTTGAAGCTGCTGATTCCTGTCAAAAAATGAGCCAATGCACTCAACACCTGTGTTCCTTTTCTGTTGATAAATCATTTCATCTTGGTTCAGTTTTCTTCACTTTGGTATTCTCAATGTGTTATATGCCAAAATAGAAAGAGCTACACATACAAAGTTTGCCCTTTGTCATTAAATTCTAAACAATCAGCTGGCTCGACAGAAATAAATTATGTTCAGAGGATTGCAAAGAATTAGAAAAGCAGGTTTAGTGTGTCTTTATGCCTCTTTTAGAACAAAAGGGGCTTTCCATCATTCTCTGGTTGTCTCTAACCTCTCTCTCTCTCTCTCTCTCTCTCTCTCTCTCTCTCTCTGCAATGCTCTCTCCATGTTCTATTATTTTTCACTTTGATACTGTCTTTTCTTCCATCAAGGGAATTGGTGACCTTGAGAAGTTCTCCTAAGCCAGCTCTTAACTCGCAGTGCTCAGAGACAGGAAGATGTGTGCAACTCACCCCATTCTTTGGGTAGGCGACCCACCCGAGGTCACCAATTACGGAGCGAGAGTCCAGCAAGTTCACTGCAAGAGAGAACAAAACAAGGGCAAGTCAATGATCTGGAGTTGCTTAAAGTAACAGAAGTATAACATTTATACTGCAGATTGCTTGACTTTCTGTCAGTGTTGTGGAGTCTACACTACTAACATAACTACATGTTTCAGTAGCGTTACAGTAGATCGGCTTCTTTCAAAAAGTCTGGAAAGTCTGACTGATTCTAGCAAATCAGTTGATTTGGATGGTTCAGTAAAAAAATACAAATAAAAAAATATTCACAGATTCAAGCCTTGCATAGAAGTCCCTGTTCCGCAAAATGTAGTTAAATGCTGCTTGTTCATCTCCATGTTTTTGTTATATAAGTTAGGGTGTAGGCCTATTCATTTTTTATTTATTTTATTATTATTGTACTTAAAGCAAATATATCTGTTTAAGATTAATGCTGTCTCACAATTTAAGATTGCCCCTTCATAGAAAAAAAAAAAAAATAACTTCATTGTTTTTGCACCAGAAAATATGCCTCAGATTAAATTATACAGTATCATGTGATAGTTATATATTTAAAAAGATATTGCCTCCTTAAGTAGCATAAGTGTTGTAAACAACTTTTTTTTTTAAAAAAAAAGCTTTTATACTACATTTTCATAATTATGAGTAGCTTGTATCTTGGGAAGCTACAGTTTCAAAGTTGTTTCCCCAACACTGCTTTAAAGATAACATTAATTGTCCTATCACAATATCATTTTGTTCAGGGTCATCTTATTAGTTTTCATGGGTATCTGTATGTAAAGTGTACATGTACACATATTTGTAAATATTTTTGTACATATATAACATATACTAAAAAACATATTTAATCAAACTAAGATTTAAATGACAAAATAAATCTAGGAATTCCATGAATTCAATATTATGTCAGCCTAAACAAAGGATTCGTAAACATCTCTAAACGTCTGTACGTCTCTAAATTAGCATTTAAAAGCTTGTCAGTATGTTGATTTTGTACTAGTGTGTTTCCAAACATAATCGAATGTATGTGTGCTAAAAGAACCACACTTTACGTGAAAATACCTACACATACAACTGAGCATTGGGAAATGTCATTTGAAGAAAAAAAAAAAACCTACAAGAAATATTATAGTAAGTGGACAAATATTTGTTGCATAATCATTTCCCTTTGCTTAAGTGTTTAAGCGCACAATCAATGTATAACCGCTATTAAATAACACTGTCATTCTCTTGATTAACATGCAAGTATCTGATACACTGTGCAGGGCATACTAGGTGCTTTTTTATCTGCTGGAACCTTTTAGAACTGAGTACTGCCACAGCTAATTAGATGACCTTTACATTCACAGTCCGATCAGGGCTGAATTTTAATTTGACATTGTGTTTTGATCAAAGGTTGTTTGGCGAGACTATTTAGCATATGTGAGAAGATTAACAATGGCAATATAATTTTTTGGCTCCAAAACAGCAAGATAACGACTAGGAAACCATCACAAATGTCACGATGCTGTTAAATGTCATCAATGCAAAATAGCTACACTAAATTTTCAGGCAACGAGTTCATCTAAACCTCTACATTTAAAAGTTCAAACTCAGGATTGGTTTTGCTCTTCGCGCCCTAATGAATAAGATAGACAGGGTGGGGTGACAAATATTGATTTGACATGTTATGTAAGCCCAAATTTTTAAACTGGGTGGATTAAAGCTTTTTAACTTTCCAAAAATATTTCATGCCAACTAGCCACATACTAATTTGTAAACAACAGATAATTTTATAGAAAAAAATACAATAAAATAGCAATGTCTGGTGAATGAACCATGCTTCATTCAATAACAAACTATATTTAAACTACATTTAAAACCAAATTTAATTGGTGACCCATTTAAAAGTCTCTAAATGAGGTCTACGTGTGTTTAATTTGAATGACAGACATTGATGTACATTGTCCTACTTAAATTGAAAAACTAGAAAATTATCCTAGGGAGAATCACATAAATCTAATTAGTAAAAAGAAGTGTACAGTTTTGAACTAGATAAAAGGGAGGTTATGTCCATCCTTAGGCAAATACTAAGGTTTAACAAGGTGCAGCGTGTAGTATCCAGATATATTTCTGTTTTAATGAAATTCAGAAATGAATCTTTGTTGTACGAGTACGCTAGAAGTTTTTGTCCATTTTAACATAATGAATGTCTACAATCCCCTAACCCTAACCATATTTATTCTATAAATATCTCAAATATCTCAAAATCCAAAGATCTTTTTATGAAGTATTCTTCTTTGTTTCTGCTTTGCTTTAAAGGTTAAACAGTAATTGCAAGAATAGTGACTGTTCATTTCAGGTGTTTTATTAGCACATTGCACAGTACAGATTACAGTTCGGACAGAGTTTATCTCTCCCGGAATCGACAGTTTTTTTTTTTTCAAATTCTGCCAGACTTGCAGCTATTGTGATTTTCGAGTGGCCGTTGTCCTTCTGCGTCTGCTGGGCCATTGTGCCAGTCTGTGTAGGCACCCGGACACCCTCCCCCATACTGTGCTCATTTTTATTGTGCCATCATCAGCGTGCAATCAATCAGCTCATCCCCATACTTGTCATTGCACTATCCATATGCTGACTTCAACCATTCATTAGAATATTTACATATTTTATAGGCTGATCACTTCAGCCAAGTGATAAATTGGAACACATCAATTATAGTTACAGATAATATGTTGACATATCCCATGGTAACAGTAAATAAAATAATTGTTTTGTACACTAGTTAAATAGTCAAAATGCTTGAAAGGGTTTTAAATAATTCTAGGATCCTAGGAAATAGAGCAGAAAAATATGGAAAATAATTTGTAGTCAGTGCATGCTGTTCTCAAAGCAAATTTAGGGAACTTTGATGCATGCTGTACTAACAGTTCCTTTGTCTCTGTGCCTTTAATGCAAATGCACCCTTCCACGTGCAAACTTGAGCAATCACAAAAAAAAAAAAAATAAATAAAAAAAAAAAAAAAAGAAAGAAAAAAATAATCATAATGTAACAATAAGAGTCAATTTTATCCAGTGCAACAGATAGTAAATATTGGAATTTTCTGCATTTAAAACCATTATGAATAAGTGCCTCATCTATATCTTTGTTCTCTGAATTCTATGTCATAGTTTGGCATTCTTTGTGCACTGTAGAAAACGCTTCTTATAGAGATTCCTTTTCATCTGAAAATTACATTTAACATATAAACCTTTTTTCTATTATCTTTATTTTCTTTTTTCTATAATCTTTATTCGGTGTGCAAACTGAATATGACACAAAAGGTTAAAGTTGACTATCTATATTAAGGCAGATGCTAGTTGTACCCTGGTGCAAATAAAGGTAGGTGCTATTTACACACCAATGCAAATAGTGGCAAAAATTATTTGCACCCTAACCCTGGTACAAATAGTGGTAGATGTTTTTTGCAACCCAGTGCATTTAGTGTCAGATACTATTTGCACCCCCAACTAGATACTAACAGTATAGGAGCATCACTGCAGCATGTTTATTGTGTTTATTTAGAGTCCCACAGACACACAACACCAACTCCTACCCCTAAACCTAACCCTAGCCTTCTTTTACAAAATTTAACCATGGTTTTACTACAGTAACCATAGTATCACCATGGTATTTTGTAGTAAAATCATAGTAATAACCAAATTAAACTTGTTAATTGAATCCAATCTAAGGTTTCTGCCAAAAAACAAATACAAAAAAAAAAAAAAAAATGTTAAATGGTTACTAGAACATTACTGTATTAAAACTAGCTTTTTATTCATTTTTGTGTATTATTATAAACAGTATTAAAGAAAATATTAAGAGAGAAGACAGGAAACAGAATGGGAAAAAGAGTGTGACAAACGTGGAATCAAACCCAGGTCAAAAAGGCACAGTCTCACTGGCATTATGCCCCATGCCACTGAAGCGACTCTCACAATGCAGTTTGTTGTAAATTTCTTTGTTTCTGACAGACTACTGGGGTGCAAATAGCCTTGCTGTGTGGCAGGTATTATCTAAGCCTGTGTGTAAATAGTCATTCGGTTATATAAATCAGACTTTATCTTATAAAGCTTGGTGGACAAGCTTATTGTACTTTGGTTCTTATTGTACTTTGGTTCTTATCTTAGCTTTAATATCTGAACCATCTGTCATGATCTGATTGGTGAGGACAATTCTCAAAGTCTTCTTAGTAGGTGAAAATGAAATCTAAGCATGATGTATTAACTAAATCAGAGCTTTCAGTGAATGTACATGAGTGAACTGAGATTTGGATTTGGAGATCATTTGGCTGGAAGTTTGATGAGCACTACTGCGTGATGTTAAGAAACGTAAATAAGTCTCGTGCGAAATCATTCCTGCTTAATTGGTACTACTAATATGGCACAGTATAGAGAACATGTATGTCCTCTACACATCAACTATGTATTATATTAAGTTTAATTTGTTAAGATCTTCATTAAGCAGTCTTTACAAAACAATTAAAAAATGACCTGGCAAGAACTGTAATCACGTTTTGGGGAACAAAAGATGTCTGGTTTTGATGCATTAAGTTTTCCCATGTATTCAACACAGACCAAATATAATTTGACATTTACAGCATATCCATGCAGCTCCCAATCAATGTTAATTATTGGGTATTTCTAGTAATATGAATACACAATTGAGTTATTGTACATTTATTGTGTAAAATGTGTATATCCTGAAAATTGTGTGCCTACTTACTTTGTAATATATACCTTATGATGTCCTGTAGTATTGTAATATTGTATTTATGACATTCCGCATTTCCTACTGACCAGTGTTAATGTCTGGCTGGTAATACACTTCAATTTCACACACATGATCAATAAAAATAGTCATCTATCTATCTATCTATCTATCTATCTATCTAAGTTCCACAAATAACTTTTAATTCTCAAGTTCTTTAGAGAACCATATATGTTGGTGCTTAGGCTGATCTGAAGAACTGAGGAACCTTCAATCAAAAAGCTTTTTTGAGTGCGACTCCAATATATGTCAGGTCAACCATCATATCCCCTGCAATACACACAACATTTCCAGCACAGACCCAATGTCTTACCTTCATTACTGGGAATGCAGAAAGTCCTGAATGCGCCGAGACCAAAGAGGTAAACCCAGACGTGAATGTAACTCCAGCGTGAACGCATACTCGTCTGCTGCAGAAATGTGTCAGTTGAAGGAATGCACTGAAATCACATCAGTACTGAAACCATCCGAGGGGAGTTATAGAGGACATTGGGACAGCTGTTCATAGATACGCGGAGATAAATACGCATTTAAACGGAGAGAAGCGGCGCAGTGCGTGCTGAAGTACGCTCCGAGTTGAGACTAACGGAGCTGTCAGACACCACAGCCGACAGCATGAAAAGGAGGAGGAGTGAACCATTACAGTTCTCCAATAGACATCAGTGACTGTAGATGACATAAAACGAAGGTAGACTAATGAAGGTGTAAGTCGTATGAACAATGACAAAAAGGACAGTTATGTGTAGCTATATTATGTGTTGAAGACAGATAGATACATAGATAGATAGATAGATAGATAGATAGATAGATAGATATTGTATCAATAACATTAAGCTATTTAAGTTAGTAGAAAAGTTATTAACTCGAATGGAAAAGACAACCATGTGTCAAATTAACTTAATGAAAATAATGGAATACACTAACAATGTGGCTGCAGTTTGAAAAAAAAAAAAAAGTACCAAGTCTCTCAGTTAATGAGGTCAAAAGCTGTATGCATCATAATTAACAAAACAGTTTTAGATGGATTTTAGCATGTCAAAGCGCAGGACACTGCACAATTTGTAGAGTGAAAATCATCAAACCTGTCAAGAAAATATCTTGGTCATAAAATACCAAAATAAGCAAGTACAACCCAATATTTATACCATGATCAATAGAAACATGTAAATGCTTCACGCTGAAGGATACATAGAACGTCCTGGTTACTTTCGTAACCTCTGTTCCCTGATGGAGGGAACGAGACGTTGTGTCGATGTAGTGACACTAGGGGTCACTCTTGGGAGCCCGAAACACCTCTGGTCTTTGAAAAAAGGCCAGTGGGAACTGGCGAGTGGTATTTGCATACCACTCCCCCGAACATACGGGTATAAAAGGAGCTGATATGCAACCACTCATTCAGGTTTTGTGCTGAGGAGCCGAGACAAGGTCCCGGCCATTTCAGTGGGTAGTCCAGCGTTGTGGCAGGAGGGACACAATGTCTCGTTCCCTCCATCAGGGAACGGAGGTTATGAAAGTAACCAGGACATTCCCTATCTGTCACTCACTCGACGTTGTGTCGATGTAGTGACACTAGGGGTCCCTATACAAAATGCCACAACTAGCTGAACTGTGTTACGTGAACTGGCAGTGCGAGACGGGCAGACCACTGTGTGCCTCGTAGCCAGCGCACCAGGCCGACACGTAACCTCCCCCAACGCTGTTATGAGCGTCGAACGGCCCTTCGGGGACAAGTCGACTGCCCAAAAGATAGGGACAGGCTAGCCCAGTCGTGGCCTCTTATCCTCTTTTTTTTCTCTCTCCCCGAAAAAAGAGTGAAATTTGTTAACCGACTGGGCCCACCAGTGTCTACGTTGGGGGGGGGGTGTCACTCCCAAGAGGAAGACACCGCGGAGACCGCACCCCGCCCAGAGAGAGGGGGGGAGGGTATTTTGAGTGGAAATACATCACATGGTCTTACCGAGCCTTGTCGGAAGTATGTCATATGGAGAAGTCCCATGGTAGGTCCTACCCAACGGGGGAGGAGTTTCTACAAACATGGTGACTGGGGCAGAGGGGCCTCTGCTGAAGGAAGATGCAGTTTACCAACAGGGAAACAAATTAGCGGAAGATATACGTCACATGGGGTCACCTATGGGGAACCAACACATGCGGAGCACCTACCCCAGTACAGGGCTTAGTTAGCACATGTACTGAGCCGGCAGCGAGTTTCTCCGCAAACTCGTCTGCCACAGGGCTCGGAGGAAGTCATCCAGGGAACACACTTTGTGAACACTACTGGGAGTCAACAGCGCACGTCTTAAGCTCAGGGGAGGTGAAAGGCGCTATGCACAAGCGATACACCCGGCCAGCTGTTCCGGACTTACCTGCTTGTGCCTGCCACTACACGGGACGAAACCGGCTCATCCCGGAGATTGTAGAACCTCGCAAAGGTGTTGGGTGTTGCCCAACCCGCTGCTCTGCAAATGTCTGTTAGAGAGGCGCCACTGGTCAAGGCCCAGGAGGCCGCCACACTCCTGGTAGAATGGGCTCGTAGCCCTGCAGGAGGCGGCACATCCTGATCGTGATATGCCATTGCTATGGCGTCAATGACCCAGTGGGCGATCCTCTGCTTGGAGACAGCGCTTCCTTTCCGCTGTCCACCAAAGCAGACAAAGAGCTGCTCAGGGACTCTAAAGCTCTGTGTGCGATCCAAATATATGCGTAAAGCGCGCAACGGACACAGCAACTTCAGGGCTGGGTCTGCCTCCTCCTGGGGCAGTGCTTGCAGGTTCACCACCTGATCCCTAAATGGGGTCATGGGAACCTTGGGCACATAGCCCGGTCGGGGTCTCAGGATCACGTGAGAGTAGCCCGGACCGAACTCCAGGCACGTTTCGCTGACAGAGAACGCTTGCAGGTCTCCTACCCTCTTGATGGAAGTGAGTGCAATCAGGAGGGCAGTCTTTAAAGAGAGTGCCTTAAGCTCAGCTGACACCAGGGGCTCAAAGGGGGCTCCCCGTAGACCCTGAAGAACTACAGAGAGGTCCCATGAGGGAATGAGATGTGGTCTGAAGGGATTCAACCTCCTGGCACCTCTCAGGAACCTGATGATCAGGTCATGCTTCCCTAAGGACTTACCATCCACTGTGTCGTGGTGTGCCACTCTAGCAGCTACATACACCAAGGTGGAGGGGGACAGCCACCCCTCTAACCACTCCTGCAAGAAGGAAAGCATCAATCTGACTCCGCATCTCTGGGGGTCATTGTGTCGGGAAGAACACCACTTAGCGAACAGATGCCACTTCAAGGCATACAAGCGCCTCGTAGAGGGAGCCCTAGCCTTAGTGATCGTGTCTACCACCGCGGGTGGTAGGCCACTTAAGTCTTCCGCGTCCCGTCCAGGGGCCAGACATGGAGATTCCAGAGGTCGTGTCGTGGGTGCCAGATGGTGCCCCGTCCCTGAGAAAGAAGGTCCTTCCTCAGGGTGCCATGCCCATCTCGGGACTCGAGTCTGGAGCCAGTGCTGAAGCGGTCTCATATGCATCAACCTGAGCAGAGTGGCCACCGCTGAGGATGCCATATGCCCCAGGAGCTTCTGAAACAGTTTCAGTGGAACCACTGTCTTCTGTCTGAACATCTTCAAACAGGTCAGCACTGACTGTGCGTGCTCGTTCGTGAGGCGCACCATAATCAAGACTGAGTCCAACTCCAAGCCGAGAAAAGAGATGCTCTGAACCGGGAGGAGCTTGCTCTTTTCCCAGTTGACCCGAAGCCCTAGTCGGCCAAGGTGCAAGGGCCAGGTCCCTGTGTGCACACAACACATCCCGAGAGTGAGCTAGGATTAGCCAGTCGTCAAGATAGTTGAGGATGCGAATGCCCACTTCCCTTAACGGGGCAAGGGCTGCCTCTGCGACCTTGGTGAAGACGCAAAGGGACAAGGACAGGCCGAAAGGGAGGACCTTGTACTGATACGCCTGACCCTCGAATGCAAACCGCAGGAAGGGTCTGTGTCGAGGTAGAATCGAGACGTGGAAGTACACGTCCTTCAGGTCTACCGCCGCGAACCAATCTGTGTCAGCGTCTTGAACGGGAGTCTGTGTAAAGCCCAGTTCAGTACTCACAGGTCCAAGATTGGCCCCAACCCACCATCTTTCTTCGGTACAATGAAGTAGAGGCTGCAAAACCCCTTCTTCATCTCGGCCGGAGGGACAGGCTCTATCGCACCCTTCCACAGGAGGGTAGCGATTTCTGCACGCAAGGTAGAGGCATTCTCCCCCTTCACCGAGGTGAAGTGGGAGCTGCTGAACCTGGGTGGACACCTGGCGAACTGAATCGCGGTCCGGACCAGCCATCACGATGGGTTGGAAAGCGCGAGCCACGCATCCAAGCTTCGGGAGAGGAGGACAAAGGGGACAATCTCATTGGACGTACCGGCGGGTGGGGCCTCGCGGCGGGGCGGAGCCTGAGGTGCCACGTCGTGCCGTGGCCGTGCTGAGTTCAGGGACATCGAAGCACTTACCTGGCTCCTTGTGACCACCCCCAGAACAGCCTGGGATGGGGGAAGAAGAGGCTTGTCCTCGTGACCCGTGGAGACCGTCAAATCAGGGGCGGATTTTTGCCACAGCTGGGCACAGGGGCGGGGAGACCGCCGCTGGAGCACCAAACCTGCCGAAATGGAATGGTGGATGGTGGTCGTGATGACGGCCGTGCGCACCGGGTATGTGACCCAGGGAACAAGGAAACCGCTCTTTTACTGAACTCTTGGGTACCGCAGCCACTTGGGCATGCGGCGAAATTAAATGAAAGGGTAAAAAAAGATTCTCCTCCCGGCCCTCCACTGGGGGATGGAGTGGTCTGCTTACCAGCTCCAAAGCAGTGGCTTTCCTCGCCCCTGGGTCGCCCAACTCAGGGGCGCTTCGAAGCCTTCGGTGGTCTACAGGACCACCAAGTTGGACATCACCCGCCCAAGAGACTGCTCCGTGACCTTCGTTGCCTGGAGAGTGATGAGCTCTCCGATGCTGCGCTCGAGAGCTCATCACCTTCACGGGCTCCGAACAAGAGGTCGAACTCGCCGTGAGACGAGCTGGCAGACTCATCCGGAAGCCCGATCGGGGCAGACGAGCATGCTGGGGAATGGGAGGTCTGTGGGGGGATACCCGGCAGAGGTGGTCCCATTGAGGTCCCCAAATCGCCCCCAGCGCTAGCCGCACTGGCCTCATACCCGTAGGTAGAAGGACCGAGGCGGGGAGCCGCTGGGGTGGCTTGCTTTCTTACGAAGGCAAGCCGTGACCGCAACGTTGCCATGGTCATGTTCTCGCAATGAGTGCATGACCCATCCACGAAAGCTGTCTCTGCATGGGTAGCACCCAGATACGAAAGACAGCGATCGTGACCATCAGAAGGCGAGAGATAATGACCGCAACCAGCAATAACACACAAACGGAAGGGCATCTTTAAAAAGACGTTCCGTGTGTGCCACTCTTTTAGAGACGCCCAGGTGCACCAGTGCAGAGGGGAAGAAGCCGCTGAAATGCGCCGTCAGATCCAGCAGAGGTAAATGGACAGCCGTGAGAATTCAGCTCAGTGAGCATCGACCATTCAGAGTGGTTGCATACCAGCTCCTTTTATACCCGTATGTTTGGGGGAGTGGTATGCAAATACCACTCGCCAATTCCTATTGGCCTTTTTTCAAAGACCAGAGGTGTTTCGGGCTCCCAAGAGTGACCCCTAGTGTCACTACATCGACACAATGTTGAGTGAGTGACAGATAGGGAACTGAGCTCATACTGGGCTAGTGGGGGGCACTCCCTGTGGAAAATAAATAAATAATAATAATAACATAATTAATTAATAACCACTTGCTTGATCTGAATTAAATAAGTGTCATTTTAAAGCTTAGAATCTGGAATTTACAATGCATATAGCTGATCCTACCAATTCTTAAATATTTTTTTTAATTTGCTGACAAAAAAAGTACTGTTTCACTGTCATCATTTGTAAATTTGTTGTCACAACATTAAAAGTTGGTAAAACCATAAAAAATGATGAAATAGCCATGTGTTATATATCCTTGTAAAAGTCTTAATTTGTAGAATGCAAAACTGATGCACAAAAAGGCCCTCAATACATATTGTGTGTGTGTGTATGTCCAAGGACTTTGTGTGTGCAAACACACATCCACAGATGTTCTCATCTAAAGGATTGGGATGCTCCTGAACACTTAATATTTCTGTTTTGTAGTCTAATCCATTCATTGATTAATTGCGTGAGGGATTCACGTCGATCTCAAATCCTTGCCACTCATGAACAACCATAACAACAACAACAAACAATTGCAGTAAGTAATGGCATCCGCTCATATTATTGCTTCCTGCATTGCATGCCATATGTTTACTATAGCTTCTTCCATCAGCAGTGAGGGGTTTACATGTGATAAATGTAAGGAATTAGTCAGGCTGATGGAGAAGGTTAATGAGTTAGAGATATGCATCCGAATGCTCGTAGAGGTCAGTGAGGAAGAGAAGCCAGTAGATACTGTTTTGGATGCAGGTAGAACAGCGAGCAACACACACACATTGGTTCTGGCTGTAGAACCCCCGCAGCAGGGCATTTGGGTGACATCTTGCAGCATACTCACTCAGCAAAGCGACACCACTCTCCCATTCCTGTTCGGGTTTCCAATCGATTCTCCCCACTCAGTTATGCACCCACTGAGTATCATGTTGAAAGCACCCTGGTTATAGGGGATTCTATTGTAAGGAATGTGGAAATAGAGACTCAAGCCACTATTGTTAAATGTGTTTCAGGGGCTCGGGTGTCTGACATCAGATCAAAGTGCTGGCTAATACTTAATTTAGATTTTCTAAAATTGTTATTCGTGTCGGCTTTGCCAGTCAGAGATCACTAGAGATAATGTTAAAGAGGTGTGTGAACTTGCAAAAACGATGTCAGACAATGTAATATGCTCTGGCCCCTCCCTGCTCATCGTGGTGACGAGGTTTATAGTAGATTAGTGTCACTGAATGGCTGGATGTCTGAGTGGTGTCTGGAGAATAGCATAGGATTCATAGACAATTGGAAGAGTTTTTGAGGTAGACCTGACCTGCTAAAGAGAGACTGACTCCATCCCTCCAGGGAAGGTGCCTCTCTCCTCTCTAGTAATTTGGCTCATAGTCTTAATAGCGATAGTGTTTGACTAACTGGGGACCAGATCAGGAAGCAGACAAACTGGCTAATCTGAACATCTGCTAGCTGACTTGAAACATCACACAGGTCATGTAAACTACAACACATAGAGACTGTATCACCTATATATCACATAGAGACTGTGTCTGTTCCCCGAACTACCAAATACAAACCCCTCACTAAATCATACAGAAAAAATTTGGTTAAGGTCAAACTTGAAAATAACCAAAAAATTGAAGATAAACATCATATAAACGTAGGGCTACTAAACATTAGATCTCTTTCAACCAAAGCACTAATTATAAATTAAATATTACAGATCATAATTTGGCTGTGCTCTGTTTGACTGAAACCTGGCTTAAATTGGATGAATATATTAGTTTAAATTAATCTACCCACCAGTTTATTGTTATAAACATGACCCTCGCCTGAAGGGTCGAGGAGGTGTTGCTGCAATTTACAGTGAAGTTTTTGGTGTTACTCAGAGGACAGGATATAAGTTTAAGTCTTTTGAACTAATAATGCTTAATGTGACACCGTCAGATACAATTAAAAAATCTCTGGCGTCTTTTGCCCTTGCTACAGTATATAGATCACCCGGGCCGTAATGAATTTGAAAATTTTCTGTCAGATCTAGTAGTTACTGTGGATAGAGCTTTAATTGTTGATGACTTCAATATTCACATAGATAATGAAAATGACACATTTGGATTAGCATTTATCGATATTCTAAACTCTCTTGGAGTCAGACAAAATGTGATAGGACCAACTCATTGCCATAATCATATGCTAGATTGAATTCTGTCATATGGAGTTGAAGTTGATACTATAGAAATTCTGCCGCAGAGCGTTGACATCTCAGATTATTACCTCATCTCTTGTATGCTGTGATCAACTAATGTTACTCAATCTATGTTTCGGTAGAACTATTCTTTCGACCACTAAAGATAGCTTCACTAATAATCTTTCAGATTTATCTCATATACTCAGGAAGCCAAAAAGTCTAGAAGAACTTGAAGTAATATCAGAAAATACAAATGCAGTCTTCTCTAGCACTTTTGATAGTGTCGCCCCCCCTTCGATTAATGGAAAGTAAAGAAAAAAAGCTGCACTAAAAGCTGCCAGGTCAGCATATTTTAGCAAACTTATAAAAAATAACCACAAAAATGCTAGGTGTTTATTCAGTACTGTGGATAAATTGGTTAGGAATAAAGCCTCAACTGAACCCGATATTCCATCGCAGCACAATAGTAATGACTTCATGAATTTTTACTGATAAAATTTAAATAATCAGAAATAAAATTGGAATTATGCAATCGTATGTCACAGTACCACAGAAAACAGTATCTCATAATTTTCCTCACGAGCAGCTTCAATCATTCACTGTCATAGGTCATGAAGAGCTAATAAAACTTATCGAAACATCAAAAGCCACAACATGTATGTTAGATCCAATACCAACTAAGCTCTTAAAAGAGATATTCCCTGTAATCTCAGAACCTCTTCTTAATATTATTATCTCCTCGCTATCCTTAGGACATGTCCCAAGAAACTTTAAAATGGCAGTTATCAAACCGCTTATTAAGAAGCCACAGCTTGATCCTAGAGAATCTCCCATTTATGTCGAAAATATTAGAAAATGTAGTGTCCTCCCAACTATGTTAATTTCTACAGAGAAATAGTATATATGAACAATTTCAGTCAGGATTTAGGCCCCATCACAGTACAGAGACTGCACTTATCAGAGCTACAAATGACTTGCTCTTATCATCTGATTGCGGCTGCATTTCTGTTCTAGTGCTTTTAGATCTTAGTGCTGCCTTCGACACCATAGATCACAACATTTTCATGAATAGGCTTGAGAATTATGTTGGCTTTTGTGGACTTGCATTAGCAAGGTTTAGGTCCTATTTAGCAGACCACTACCACTTTGTCTGTGTAAACGAGGAATTGTCAAATCAAACAAAAGTTAAGTATGGAGTGCCACAGGGATCAGTTTAGGGCCTCTGCTTTTATTCTTATATATGCTTCCCCTGGGAGATATTATCAGGAATCGTGGAATAAGTTTCCACTGTTATGCCGATGATACCCAACATTATATTTCTTCAAAACCCAACGAAATTTCACAATTCTCCAAATTAGCAGAGTGTATCAATTAAATCAAAGATTGGATGGCCAGAAATGTCCTTTTACTCAATTGCAACAAAACAGAGGTACTAATTATTGGACCAAATACCTCAAAAAATAAGCCCGCTAAAATATAATTTGACTTTCATGGATGTACTGTTACATCGTCTTCTACAGTGAAGAACTTAGGAGTTATATTTGATACCAAACTGTCCTTTGAAAATCAAATGTCCAATGTTTGTAGAACAACATTCTTCTACCTCAGAAATATTGCTAAGTTACGACACATGCTCTCTGTTACTGATGCCGAAAAACTAATTAATGCGTTTATGACCTCAAGACTAGATTATTGTAATGCAATACTGGGAGGATGTCCTGCAAGATCAATAAATAAACTTCAATTGGTTCAAAATGCAGCAGCCAGAGTGCTGACTAGAACCTAGAAATATGATTATATTAGCCCCATTTTATCATGGTTACATTGGCTACCTGTTAAATTTTGTATTAATTTGACAATTTTGTTAACTACGTACAAAGCTTTGAATGGTCTAGCTCTGCAGTACTTAAGTGACCTTCTACCATGCTATATTCCATCACGTTCATTTCAATCACAAAATTCTGGCCTGTTAATAGTTCCTAGAATATCAAAATCCACAAAAGATGGTAAATAATTTTCCTATTTGGCTCCTAAACTATGGAATAGTCTCCCTAACACTGTTCGGGATGCAGACACACTCACTGAGTTTAAGTCTAGACTAAAGACTCATCTATTTAGCCAAGTATACACCTAATGTATCTATCAACTCACAATTAGGCTGCTTTAGTTAGGTTTGGTGTAACCAGAAACATTTATCATGCACTATAACTCTGCAAACAAATTGAATGGCATCTACGCTAATATTATTCTATTTGTTTCCCTGTCTTAACCTCAGGATTCATATCCGGCCAGATCCAGCTCCGTTCCTGCTTGGTGTCGGACTCCACTGCAATGTGTCTCTGCGTGATGACGAATAAATGCAGCTGGTGCCAACCAGACATCACTTCATTCTATTATGATGGACTTCAGAGGATGAACTGATGCCAATTCCAACCATAAGACATTGTATAATTCATATGCCACTGCCTGGACCTCGGATTTAGGATAGACCTCACCGAAATGACCTGCTGGTTGAACTGCGATGAACTGATATTTGCCTGCATCACATTGGCCTAATGATGGACTATACTCTTAAAATGGAATACATAGACTTTCAATTATTTGCCAACAAAAGCCTTCATTGGCCAACTAACAAAGGACAATGCATCAATGTGAACTGCTGCAGTTAATCCAGGATGAACTTCAAAGACATTAGACATTAATCTTATAGTTCATACAATTTTTGTATAAACACTGGCCCTTAACACTTACTTAGATTACTCATTTTAAACCATGACCTGCATTGCACATAAATAACTAATATTGGCATTAAATTCATGCTGGTTAGCCAGAGGGGAACTGGCCCCCACTGTGAGCCAAGGTTATTTTTCTCCATTAAACAACATCTTATGGAGTTCTGTGATCCTTGCCACAGTCACCTTCGGCTTGCTCACTGGAGTTCTAAATACAATTAAAATTTAATTATTTAATTAATTATTTTTATAGACAATTTACAATCATATTTAATCAAACTACACAATGATGACTCTAAGACTTTATAGATATTACAGTTTCATTTTCTTTTAATGCATGATTTTCTGTAAAGCTGCTTTAAGTTGTGAAATGCGCTATACAAATAAAAATGACTTGACGACACAATAAGTGTAACAAAGTGAAATAATTTTTTTGAAAGAAAACGGTCATTTGTGTGTGTGTGTGTGTGTGTTTGTGTGTTTTCAGATATCATATGTGAACAAAGTCAAGTAACTTTATTCTAACTGGTTAAGTAAAAAAAAAAAAAAAAAAAGAAAAAAAAAAAAATCCTAAGAAAAAAAAAAAAAAACATGTAGTTTGGGTCAAAATGACCAGAACACAACATAAGGGTTAAGGCAACAAACTACAGCATAAACAGTTCAAAGTTTCAAATGTCAGAGGTCAGCATTCACAGAACACTTGTTTTTAAGTTTGCATGGGTTCTCTCCTGTAGCCCTATTTTTCAATGCTTTCTTTTTCAAATCCAAATTTAAGATGAAGCGAAGCAGCTCTTCCACCCACAAGATAAATGCGTCTGCAGTTCAATCTCTTTCATCTGAATGATTATACATATTCACGTGCCGTGGCCTCATGACACCTCCCACGCTCCTCAATGCTCATCCTTAATCACCATACAGTGACGGAGAAATTCAGCATCCAGCAGGAGCCATCAGACCCATTTCAGCTCCTGAGTTTGAGAATAACAAGCCAAAGAACCACAGCGGTGGCTTTGTTTTCAGACGTCAACAGAAGCAGAGTTGAGAAGGGAGCAGTTGGGCTTTACAAACGTATCCAACATTGCTAGCCTGTATTGCATGTGACATCACAATACTATTGCAAGACTCTGGATATGTCTAAATAAAGAACTCAACAGAACATGACACAAAATGAATATTCAGCAAACACCTTAATCCTTAATATAGTAAATAAAGAATAAATAATAAATATCTTTAAGACCTCTAAGAGTTAAGTCCAGGTCACTTGAGGGATACTTGAGACTTACATCAAGACCCTTCACATTTTGTGATTGTAGAGGAATATCTGTGGAAGCCTCTGGGATATTTAAACATGGTAAAATGTGTTAAACAGAGCTGAGAGTAATGAGTACTTTTGTTGGAAGCTGAAAATAACTACATTTAATATTTTATTTAACCCTCATGTTCTGTTTAGATTGACTTTACTGTCTTAATGTTTGGAGTCTCAGAATGAACCTAATATCCTTCAATTTATTGTTATATGTTCCTCTGACCTAATCAAAACCCAGTAGGCAGATATTATTGAAGCTTTAACCCTCTGTTGTATCACAAAGTAGAAAGGCACTTTTCTGAAATGTTGTTGTCGTGCAATATAGTACTGTTGTTTCAGTTTCTGTGTGAGCCAAAAATTTACTTTTTTCTTATTTTTCGGTTTTTACATAATATATCTCTGGGTGTAAATAAGGTGGCTCCAAAAAAGCTTTTGTTTTTATCCCAATCATGTTAACTGTAACTGAGAAAAAAATTGTTGATACGACAAAGCAATCAAACTGGCATAAAAAAACAGTTATAGCATTAAAAAAATAAATTTATCCTAGTATACAAAACCATCTCCAAGTGTCCAAAAGCCTCTCCAAACAAATAAAACATAATAATTTTACATAGGAAATAATTACACATGCAAACACAAAAATGACTAAAGGTTTGCCCAGCATGCACACATGATTTTGTAATGAGATTTCACAGAATAAGTGCCATTTGACTCGAGCCTGTGTCATGTACTTGGCGCCATCTCCCGGTGGCCTTATTTAACACCAATCACCAGTCACATGTATCTCTGCCCAGATATGGATGATTTCTGCATCAATCTGAACCCAATCCGATTAGTTTAGCATTCCACACTGTAAAATCCAACAAATGTGCTAACTTACATTTTTTTGTTGACTTAATGTGTAACTATTAGTTAACCTTACTAATGTGTAATTAGTTATTCTTACTATCTGGGTAAATTGCCTTAGTTACTTAGATACCAATAGATAAGATAACTAAATTTGTATGAGTGTTCAGCAAACTGAGGAGTCTTTGAGGTAGGCCAATCTCAGTAGAACTGTCAATCATTTCACCTAAACCAGAGATTGACAACCTTTAACAATTGCTACACACATCTACCACAAAAGCTATATTACAGAACAGAACAATGTTTTTCCTCTCTCAGCTTACAGAGTCAGAGGAAAACTTTTTGTCACATTGAAATGGTATATATTATGCTGAGTACATGAGAACATGATTGTAAACCTGACATGAAGTTTGTTTTCTTTTACAGAGTCTAGCAGTATGGACCAAGGAATAGTTCTCAGAGATATCATCAATAATTGAGATATATGTAAATTAACTTTTCCAGAAAAGCCTCTCTCTTTAGAAGCTTTCACAATTAAGCTAAAAGAGAAACTTCACATTGCGTCATACAACGTCATACGCACATTGCAATATGAAGATCCTGACTTTAATAACGCTCTCTGCAATCTCATCAATATGGGTGACCTTCCTAACAAAGCAACACTGAAAATTATTCCACATGTTTCTCCTGGCACAGCTGTCAGAATACCTGAACTGACACCTAAAACAGTGAATAAGACAATCAGCAGGACAGTCAACACACCACACTTCTGACTCTTCCACCTCATCTAGTAAACATCAGTGATTTTTCTGTTGACATCAGCTACAGACTCCGTCAGGGAGACCTGTTACATGTGAGGGATGGAATTTACCTCACTGTGTTTAGAGACATGAAACATGAAATACTACAAAAGAGTGCATGTACTCATATAAAGCGTACCCTACTGATGAAGATTTTGCTGAAGTTGCCGCAGCCCTTATTAAAAAGCATCCCTGTCTTTGAAAGCAAGGGTCATCTTCTGGGTGGTATGGGTAGAAAAATAGTCTTAAATTTAAGATGGGCAATTACCGGTCCAAACTCAAAAAAGCTGGATGCCTTGATGTCCCAGTTAATGGAGGAAGAAGGGGCAAGTATTCAAGTGAAGGACAGCCTCCAAAACAGAACATAAAAAAACACGAAGAGATGAAACAAATTACCTTCTGAATTTCCCCACGGGAAAGGATGAAATATGTCTTGAAAAAGAAGTGCTTGTAGAAGAAATGCAAAAAAGAGCACCAAACAAGACCCTAGTTGACCAAACATTTCCTTTACAAAGAAAAGAGATAGTGGAAACAGAGTCACCTGTCAGAACAATGTTGGGACGCTGGCCGGCACTTTTTACTGAGTGTGTGGCAAAAATTGTTATCCTATTTATTTGTTGTTTCCTTTTTTGCGGATGATTAAATGACATGTTTTTGTGTATTGTAGGTGTTCGCAGATTGCCTGCAAGAGCCTTCAGAAGTCATTCTTTGGTGAACTTTACATTATTTGAAGCTCAGTTACACTTTCTTGTGACTGACACATGCATGCGCAGAGCATGTATACAGCACATGCCCATGAGCAGAGCCTGTGTGAGGAAACCGATTGTATGCTACAGAGGACATGGATTAAACCACATGAGTCGTATGCATTACATTTATGCTGCTTTTATGTTCTTTTATGGAGGTTGGAAGTGTTGATCTCAAGCTCCATCAAAATACCTGTGTTCCACAGAAGACAGAAAATCATACAAATTTAAGACTGCATAAGGGTAAGCAAATGATAAGACAATTATCTTTATTGGTAAATGATTCCTTTAAGTCAAAATTCTGTTGTACTGTTATCAGTAATCAGAATCTGTAATCATATCGCAATATTGATGGACTGTTTTTTTTTTTTTTGTATTTCGGAAACATACCTCAGTAAATATTAAATCAAACTCAGTCAAACAAGTCAGGTTTATTGTCAATTTTATTATTTGCAGAACATTGGACAAAAACGAAATGTGGTTCCTTGAAGAAACTACAGTGTAACACTTAACATACATTCAGCAGACATTTAACACAGAGTGCGCTATATGTCAGCAAGTTACTAACAATAAATAAGACATTTAATCAATAGGACTGCATTTACACAATAATAGAGATATGCCCTGGACTCCTTATTACAGTGAGTAAGATGGTGAAATGTAATGTGTGCGGAGTATAAAAACTAGATAGTAAACCTGGGGTATTCATTTCCGGCCCTGGAGAACCACTGTCCTACACTAAACTTTGCAGGACAGTGGCCCTTCAGGACAAGAACTGAATACCTCGGCAGTAAACAGTTATTACACACGTGTACAGTAATAATCAATTATTGCATATGTCATGAATGAGGTATAATAATAAGTTGCAGTTTCTGTAGATCTGTTGAGGCTCTATATACTGTATGTGTGTGACAGAGAGTGTAACAGTACCTGTAGCAGCGCAGTAAATTGAAGTGATTGGACTGCACTGAATGGGACTTGCAGAGTGGTTATTTAGTTCACTCTTAGATAGTAGCCTGACAACTTGTGGAAAGAAAGTGTCACCAAATCTGGCTTTCTGGCCTGGGTGCTCCTTATACTCTTGCTGGATGATGGAGATCTTAACAAGTTGTAGGACAGGTTAGAGGGGTCCTTCCTGATGGAGGTGGCCTTCCTCTTACACCTCACAAGGAAGATGTCTTTAATTGTAGGAGGGATGGCACCAGTTATGAACTGTGCTGTCTTCACCATCTGTTACGAGGCAATTGGATTCAAGCAATTAATAGATAATACCATTATTGTGGGAATGCTAACTGTATAATATTCACATTTGGCAGGAACAGTCGGCATTGGCCAACTAAAAATGAATCTCATTTAACTTTATATTAATCTAATTTAATAGGACATACCCTTTGATCTAGAATCTGAGGTTACTCTTCAACACACTGCAGTTCTCTGTGGCATCCCTGACCTTCTTGGAGACAGCCCCTCAGAATTCTTCAAAGTCTGCTATGTAAGTAGCCATAATGATAGATGATGGTGATTATTTATTTGTTGTGTTGCCCTTTTTATGGATTAAACGAATGTTGGTGTTTTTTGTCAGGGTTTTATATACAATGCTTTTATCTTGATGTTCAGTACCTAATGGCAACTCCAAGCAGGGGCGTAGCAGTCATTTTAAAAGTTGGGGGACACAGCTGTCAGTAGGTGGCTTGCACCGACCCAACACTTACAGTGCAGTATTAATATATTACAGTATATATGAATATATAAGTATGATATAAGTATTATATTAATATATACTTATTATTTACTTTTAATATTTGTAGTATTTTAAAGATTCAAGTATTGCTAAATAATTGCAAAATTTAGCAAAATTGGCTGCAAAAATAAAGGGCATCTTGTAAAGCACTTGCTTCTGTTTCACACATGACAATAAAAGACAGAGCACAAGCTGGTCCTGAATAAATGAGTTAATCAATTACAATAATGACAATTGTTCATGTGCACAATTACATTTTTTACTCTGTGTTTGTGCATTGTGGGATTTAAATGTATCCAAGAGGCTCGAGTGTTTTGACTACGTACACCAAAATTCATTCAGATCCATTTAATGATTCAGTGACCATTTCTGGTGATGCCAGAAGGTGGTGACAAATGAGTGTCTTGTGTGAAATGAGTTAGTCACTGAATCAACGATCAAAAGAAAGTTTTAATCCTTTAAAATTTGAATGTCTACAGAACTAAAAAAAGAGACTTTAGTAAAGGTTTTATGAATTATAAGAACAAAACAAATCTATCATTTCCCTATAGTTTGTGAGCTGCTGAACATGACTTTTATCAAAAGACAAAAATAATAGTCTTATAAATATAGCTGCAAGCGACTATTGTCAGGGGCCAAGCACATATGGCGAGATGACCAAAACAAACAAATTTGAAAGAAAAATCCTGTGGATGCTGTGGACAGCTATTTTGTTGTGAAATTTCACCTGCTTTGAGCACAGTTGCAAAAATAGGACTGTCTTAAGTTATAGTGCCCCTAACATCAAAAATGAATGAAACTCGTTATCTTACCTCAGAGTGTTCTTTTGTCCATGTGTACTAATTTTGTTACCTATGAAAATTGCACTCACAAGATACAGGCTAATTAGTCATTATAGGCTACGGCCAAAACATATTTGCTTATAACTTTGTAACGATTAGACGCATCAAATTTGTTTTGATTACTTTTTGTCAGGAGGATCTGTAGATGATATATACCAAGTTTAGCGTGAATCAGGGAAACGGCATAAGACAAGTTTGAAAAAGTAGGTTTTTCGAATAAATCGAAATTGTAAAAAATTTTTTTTGCGGAAATGGAAATTCAAGTGACCAGATCATTGTGGGGCACTGGTGGATTCAGAGAAACAAATTTGTATTGTAGCCTATATGGTTCCGTAGTTATGAGCAAAAACACAAATTAGCTTAATTATACCGCCACAATGTGGCCAATTGTCACTAAATTTTATATGTGGCTTCGAGCTGACACCCTGCTTATGTATAGTAATTTCCATGACCCTCGGTCATTACCAATACGAGTTATAAGATGCTGAAATTTTACTGGCTGTTGGCAGACATTTTTGTTAATTTATCGAACCTATTTTTTAAGAATATGTTAGCATTTGAACCAAAGAAGATGCATATTTAATTTGAACTTTGTAATTGTCGTGAATTGCATGTAATTATAGTATAGTTTGAACTGTTTATGAGATGGATAGCCTAAGGGGAAAAAAACTGTTCTTGTGCCTGATGGTTCTTGTGCTCAGTGCTCTGTAGCATTGGCCAGAAGGCAACAGTTCTAAAAGGTAGTGGGCTGGGTGAGTAGGGTCCAGAGTGATTTTACCAGCCCTTTTCCTCACTCTAGAAGTGTACAGTTCTTGAAGGGAGGGCAAAGGGCAACCAACAATCTGCTCAGCAGTCCAAATTGTCCTCTGTAGTCTTTTGATGTCCGATTTCATAGCTGAACCAAACCAAACCACACAGTTACTGAAGTGCAGAGGACAGACTCAATGACTGCTGAGTAGAACTAGATTAGCAGCGCCTCAACTGACGAAGGAAGTACAACCTCTGCTGGGCCTTTTTCACAATGGAGTAAATGTGGGTCTCCCACTTCGGGTCTTATGAGATGGTAGTGCCCAGGAACCTGGATGACTCCACTGCTACCACAGTGCTGTTTAGAATGGTGAGCGGGGTCAATGTTGGGGTGTTACTCCTAAAGTCCACAATCATCTCCACTGTTTTGAGCGTGTTGAGCTAAACATTGTCATGACTGCACCAGTGAGCCAGCTGTCCAAACTCCCAACTTGGATGAGGCCGATGACAGTAGTGTCGTCTGAAAACTTCAGGAGCTTGACAGAGGGGTCCTTGGCAGTACAGTCATTGGTATACAGAGAGAAGAGTAGTGGGGAGAGCACACATCCCTGGGGGGCACCATTGCTGGAAGTGAATTTCCCCAGTCTTAGCTGCTGCCTGTCTGTCAGAAAGCTGGTGATCCACTGACAGATAGATGTAGGAACAGAGAGCTGGGTTTATTTATTCCATAGGAGAGCTGGGATGATGGTGTTGAAAGCCGAACTGAAGTCCACAAAAAGGATCAGCATTTGTCAGCAGCCATATCACCCTGCAGCTTGTTGCCCACTAAAGCTAAGCAGGGTTGAGCCTGGCCAGTACCTGGATGGGAGACCTCCTGGGGAAAAACTGAGGAGGGTTGTAGCAGGAGACGTTGGTGTTTGTGTGAAGTGAAGGTCAGAGCGGGTGTAGGGTGTGAGATTGGGTTTTTCAAATCTACACTAAAACACATTCAAGTCATCAGCCAGTTGTTGGTTCCCTAGGTGTTGGGGGATGGTGTCTTGAAGTTAGTAATGTCTTTTATGCCTCTCCACACTGATGCAGAGTCGTTAGCTGAAAACATGTTTTTCTGTTTCTCAGAGTAGCTTCTTTTAGCCAGTTTAATTTCCTTAGTATGTTTTTGGCCTGATTATATAAGATTTTATTCCCGGTTCTGTAAGCAACCTCTTTGGCATGATGAAGCTGTCTGAGTTTTCCTGTAAACCATGGTTTTAATTTAGATCAACATCAATGCCGATAAAAAACATGGATAAATGAGCATTGTTGAAAGCATCTTTGTAGAAATGAATGAAGCCGCATTGATTAGACTCTCTGACTGATGGCCTATTACGTAAGGGTTGTTTCGGCTCATGAAACTCACCTGTGATTGGCTGGATGGTCGCTCAATCTGCCCAAAGTAACAAAACGCAAAGAATACTGTATACAAATCCACCATTTGGACTCCTTATGGGTTTAGCTTGGAAAAGTGTGGGGGACAAAAATCACCTTTTTAAAGAGTGCGGCTGCTACGCCCTTGACTACAAGTACTGTCTTTGCAATAAAAATACAGTTTATTTTCCTTGTTTCATTTGTATTAATCTATTTCAGGACTCAGATGAAAACAACTTTTAAGACATTCCTGTAGGCATTCTGACAATCATCAATGAAGACTCTCCTCACTAGTCTTCAAACTTGCTCCCTGCACATCCAGTGTCCACAGCTTTCATCATAGAGGGAAAGATTGTAATGGATCATGTCAGAGACCTGCCTCTTGCAGTTTGTCTCTTGTTTGGACTGTCATATGTCCTCCATCTTGATTACCCAAAGTGCATGAAGAACACATTCAACTTAATTTATTAAGTCATTCTTGAGCTGGGATCTAAATCATTGAAACCAAAACTTCAGACTTTGAAGAACCAATTATTTGCATGAATCAAGACATCTCAGATCAGAGAGTTGAGATGATCTTATCTGGACTTCATGTGACAATTTTTTTTTTTTTTTTTACTGAGATGCCATGTTAATGCAGTATTTGGTGTTAAGTTTTCACTGAGAGGAAAAAACCTTGTTTCAGTTGCATTTTTTTAATAGATTTAGTTTCGTAAATCATTCATATTTGTTTCACAGACTAAACACATTTCAACTGGTATATTTTTCTATTGAAAATTGTCATTGCTTGACACTGGATCACTGCATCCATATTGTAAACTTTCACTGCAGAGTAAAACTCTGTCTGCATGGTTTGCTCAAAAACATTTTCATGAAAAACAAACATTATGAAAGCAAAACTGTGATGTAAAAGAATAGTTCACCCCAAAATGAAAATTCAGTTATCATTTACTCACCCTTATATTGTTTCAAACCTGTATAACTTTCTTTCACAAAACACAAAAGAAGATATTTGAAAAAAATAAAAATAAATTGTCCATATAATGAAAGTCAGCGGGGTCCAAAACTTAACTTGATTTTGGTCACCACTGACTTAGGCTACATTATAAGTAAAGAAATAAATTTTTCAAAATAATTTATTTTGTGTTCCACAGAAGAAAGTCATGCAGGTTTGGAATGACATGAGGGTGAGTAAATGATAGGGGTGTGCAGCGAAGCCATTATCTGTATTTGAATCTGTATCTGTTCATTGACAAAATTATCTTTATCTGTCTCTGTATTTGGATAGTACCGGATGTGGGCGGGGCTTAAACCGGAAGTGCGTCAAAACTAAATGAAATGCCCATTTTTAAATGTTACTCTTATAGTTTCTATTAATAAAATATGCCATGTATATACCTTTTCATAATAATAGCCTAATAATAATAATTATTATAATAATTATTATTATACAACTATTATTTAAAAAAATATTATTTTATTCTTTTTTTATTACCAGATGAAGCAGAATTTGTAGGCTACATTAACTGGAATATGTTGTGGTTTATCCTGGCATTTATGATATTAATATCTGCATGAAACAGAATTTTCATTTGTCTGTACTTGTATAACAACATTATTCTGAAGGCAGGAGGTGTCAAGCAAAATGTGAAATGTCAAGTACATATTTTGCAGTGAATAATAAATACAAATTCAAACATTAAAAGAAATTAAAATAAAATCAATATAGCCTACAAACATGTGAAAGTCCCGTAAGTCTATCAGGATTTTTTACGATAAGACATCATTATTTAGTTGAATAATAATAATAATAATAATAATAACTAGATAGTAAAGTTTGAAGACAAACTGTTTGCTGGCTTGACAAAGCCTTGTCTGAAAGTTTAAAATAGTTTGAAATGTTGGAAATTTGTAGGTCTTACAGTCAGACAGACAGAAGGAACATCATACAATATAGACAGCCAGCTGCAAGAAGTCCTATGCAACCCTACCCCTTGCTTGTTTTTATGAATGGCAAATTGGTTGCTAGGGTAACCCCATTTGGTTGCTAGGCAGTTACCAAGGTGACACTGAAAAGGCTCCTTGCTACCCTGAATCAAATGAATGAAACCAGAAGTCTCTACGATCTTCTGGTGCAGAGTATGTGATTTGTTACATGGTTGGTAGGGTAACCCCATCTGGTTGCTAGGCAGTTACCAAGGTGATACTCAAAAGGCTCCTTGTTGCCCTGAGTTAAATGAATGAAACCATAAGTCTCTACGATTTTCTTGTGCAGAGATATGTGATTTGTTACTTGGTTGCTAGGGTAACCTCATTTGGTTGATAGGCAGTTACCAAGGTGATACGCAAAAGTCTCCTTGCTACCCTAAGTCAAATGAAAGAAACCCAAAGTCTCTAAGATGTTTTGGTTCAGAGATATGTCATTTGTTACTTGGTTGCTAGGGTAACCCCATCTGGTTGCTAGGCAGTTACCAAGGTGATACTTAAAAGACTCCTTTCTAGCCTGAGTCAAATGAACTAAACCAGAAGTCACTACGATGTTCTGGTGCAGAGATATGTGATTTGTTACTTGGTTGCTAGGGTAACCCCATATGGTTGCTAGGCAGTTACCAAGGTGATACTGGCAATGCTCTTTGCTAGCCTGAGTCAAATGAACAAAACCAGAAGTATCTACGATGTTCTGGTGCAGAGATATGTCATTTCTTACTTAGTTGCTAGGGTAACCCCATCTGGTTTCTAAGCAGTTACCAAGGTGATACTTAACATGGCTCCTTGCCATCCTTAGTAAATAAGTCAACCCAGAAGTCTCTATGATTTTCTGATGCAGAGATATATGATTTGTTACTTGGTTGCTAGGGTAACCTCATCTGGTTGCTAGGCAGTTACCAAGGTGATACTTAAAAGGCTCTTTGCTACCCTGAGTCTAATGAATGAAACCAGAAGTCTCTACGCTATTCTGGTGCAGAGATATGTGATTTGTTACTTGGTTGCTAGGGTAACACCATCTGGTTGCTAGGCAGTTACCATGGTGATACTTAACATGGCTCCTTGCCATCCTGAGTGAAATAAGTCAACATGGAAGTCTCTATGATGTTCTGGTGCAGAGATATGTGATTTGTTACTTGGTTGCTAGGGTAACCCCATCTGGTTGCTAAGCAGTTACCAGGGTGATATTATTCAAGGCTCCTTGCCATCCTGAGTGAAATAACTCAACCCAGAAATCTCTACAATGTTCTGGTGTAAAGATATTTGATTTCTTAGTTGCTGGGGTAGCCCCATCTGGTTTCTAAGCAGTTACCAAGGTGATACTTAACATGGCTCCTTGCCATCCTGAGTGAAATAAGTCAACCCAGAAGTCTCTACAATGTTCTGGTGCAGAGATATGTGATTTGTTACTTGGTTGCTAGCATAACCCAATCTGGTTGCTAAGCAGTTACAAGGGTTATACTTATCAAGGCTTCTTGCCATCCTGAGTGAAATAAGTCAACCCGGATGTCACTACGATGTTCTGGTGCAGATATTTTATTTGTTACTTGGTTGCTAGGGTAACCCCATCTGGTTGCTAGGCAGTTACCAGGGTGATACTTATCAAGGCTCCTTGCCATTCTGAGTGAAATAAATCAACCTGGAAGTGTCTATGATGTTCTGGTGCAGGGATATGTGATTTGTTACTTGGTTGCTAGGGTAACCCCATGTGGTTGCTAGACAGTTACCAGAGTGACACTTAATGAGGCTCCTTGCTCTCCTAAGTTAAATAAGTCAACCCGAAAGTGTCTACGATATTCTGGTGCAGAGATACCCATCTTAGTGTTTTTGAATGGAAGTCAATGGTGTTTGATTGCTAGGGTGCTCTAAATGGTTGCTAGGGCGTGGCTGAGTAGTTCCCATAATGATATTTGTAGACTTATTGCTCACTCAATTAAAACAAGCCAACTGTCATGTCTCTAGGACATTCTGATCTGAAGATATCACACTCTAAGTGAAAGCAATAATGTTGGTTGCTAGGGTGCTCTAAATGGTTGCCAGGGCATGGCTAGCCAGTGAAAAGAGAGATTCTTATTGGCTGCTTACTAACCTGACTCATAAGAGCCAATCCCCAAGTGTTTACGACAATCTGTTCTGAAGATATCCTTCAGAGACATTTTGAATGGAAGTTAATGGGGGGTGGTTGCTAGGGTCCCATAAATGGTTGTTAGGGTGTGGCTATGCCATTTACAAGGTGATACTTAAAGAGTGATTGGTATCCTGATTGAAATGAGCCTGCCCCCATGTATCTATGTCATTCTGATTGGGAGATATGATCTGGCAACTTTCTTGCATTGACTGCCATAGTAGGAACAAAATTCTCTTCCCATAGTACCCTATGGGACTTTTTTGTACGTTTTTTTGCCCCCCTTTTTATCCCCTGGGGTACATTTGACCCCCAAACACAGGGTATGTTCGAACATGGCTTGCTAGCCCGAATCAAATGAGAGCACCCACATGTGTCTAGAACATTCTGATCAGAAGATATGACACTCAGCCATTTTGAATGGAAGTCAGTAGGGATGGTTGCTAGGGTGCTATAAATGGTTGTTAGGGTGTGGCTAAGTAGTTTTTCAAATGGATACATGAAGACTGATTGCTCACCCATGTGAAATAAGCCAACTGCCATGTCTGTAGTATGTTCTGATCCAAAGATATCTCAGCCATTTTTAATGGAAGTCAATAGGGCTGGTTGCTAGGGTGCTCTAAATTGTTGCTAGGGTGTGGCTAGCCAGTGACCAGATAGATTCTTATTGGCCGATTACTAATCTGACTGAAAAGAGCCAATCCCCAAGTGTCTACGACATTCTGTTCTGAAGATATCCTTCTGAGCCATTTTGAATGGAAGTCTATGGGGGCGGTTGCTAGGGTGCCGTAAATGGTTGCTAGGGCGTGGCTACACCATTTCCAAGATTCCTTAAAGACTGATTGGTAGCCCGATCGAAATGAGCCTGCCCCCGTGTCTCTATGTCATTCTGATTGGGAGATATGATTTTACAACTTTCTTGCATTGACTGCCATAGCAGGGGAAAAAAATATTTTCATGGGCGAGACCCTTGCCATAGTATGCCTATGGGAAATTTTTGGGACGTTTTTTGCCCCCCAGGGGTGCACCGTACCCCAATCCCTTAGAAAAGTCATACCACAGGTGTTGTCAATAAGCCGGTCGATTTGACACTTAATTCATGTGTCTACTACAAACGGTGCGGGACGAGTTAGGTGCCGAAGTTTAGTACAGAGTAAGAAGAATAATAATAAGTATGTGAGTTTACAATAGTGATGCTTTGCAAGCAACACTAATAATTAGTATGTGAGATTACAATAGAGTCAAGCCAACATAATAAGCTTAAATAGTAGATCAGAAAGTTGGCTTTGTCAAGCCAACATAATAATAAGCTTAAATAGTAGATCAGAATGTTGGCTTTGTCAAGTCAACATAATAATAATAATGTTAAATTTATATAGCAACTTACCAGAGGTAGCACAGTTTAAAGAAGAAGAAAAAAAGACGGAGCATGTTTCAGTTTCTTCGTTTTACATAAGGAGGAATATTCCTAATATTTAAACCTTTATGGAGCATTTTTTATTTTTTTATTTATTTTGTTATTATTATAATTTTTTTTTCTCCCCTTTCTCCCCAATTTGGAATGCCCAATTCGTACTCCTTGTGGTGGCGTAGTGACTCGCCTCAATCTGGGTGGCGGAGGACCAATTTCAGTTGCCTCCACATCTGAGACCGTCAGTCCGCGCATCTTATCACGTGGCTTATTGAGTGTGTTACCGTGGAGACATAGTGCGTGTGGAGGCTTCATGCTACTCACCACGGCATCCACGCACATCTCACCACGTGCCCCACCGAGAGCGAACCACATTATAGTGACAAATAATAAGGTTAACCCAATGTGACTCTACCCACCCTAGCAAACGGGCCAATTTGGTTGCTTAGGAGACCTGTCTGGGGTCACTCAGTACGCCCTGGATTCGAACTTGCGACTGCAGGGGTGGTAGTCAGCATCTTTACTCGCTGAGCTACCCAGGCACTCCTATCTTTATGGAGCATTTTAATTTATTTTTTTTCGGAATAAAGTCTTAACCAATTAATTACCTTAATCGCTGATGTGGACATAAATGTAGTCAACTTTAAGACACAGAAAGACGAACTCCAACGTGAAATCATCACATCAGGTCAGGAATTTAACATTGCGCTCAGGTTTAGGCTATAAATAAACACATGAGAATCATGTGTGAATTGTATGATACATTAACATAGAAGTTTCAAGAAGTGGAATGTGTACATGATGCCATATCTTAGTTAATGTTACACTTGATCAGTTCCAGACGTGAACAATTAACAGAGACCGCAAATGGAGTTAAGACTGCACCCATCCGATCTGAAATCACAACGTGTGCATTTTCATTCATAAGGTTTACACTTTAGAAATATTGGCTGCACAGATTCATAAATTCTTTGTAATTTTGTTTATGTTTATTTAAAATGTGACTTTATCCTTGTGCCTCTTGGATAATCAGTCATATGAATATTTGTTTTGAAGTCATTATTCGTCTCTTTCCAAATAAGGTATTCGGCTTCGAGCACATCCCTATAAATGATGACTGAAGTTTCATTTTTGGGTGAACTATTCCTTTAACTAGCTATAATCACAGATCAGGGAGTTCAGATTATCTGATCTGTAGTTTGACTTTATTACTCTGATGCCATGTTAATGCAGGATTTGGTGTGAAGGTTTCATGGAGAGGAAAAAATCTTGCAAGTTCAGTTGCATTGTTTTATTTTTTTTTTAAATGTTATGAGTGAGAACTGTGATTTAACTGGTTACCACATGGGTGAAACAATAGATGAAAAGTACAGTGATAAGTGTATAAAGCAAAACACACATAACTTCGGCTTTACTTTTTAAAGTAAGCTTTACTAAACATTTTAGTGTGTACGGATATAATTTAGTTAACAAAATGTAAATGCCTTAAGTAAATATAACTTAGAATAAGAACACTCTACATATTTTAGTTACTGAGACTTCTGTTTAACTTGATACTATTTAGTTCCATTCACCTCCTCTATGTAATGGTATCTGATATTTTATGTTCTGTTTATTTTTCGTGAAACTATAAGCAAAAACGCGGCATTTAAGTAATATCTGTTTACATGACATTTTTAAGAACACACGCACACCAAAACAAACTTTGTATTGTGCCGAGTAAAAAAAAAAGATCCTAACAAAAACAAAAAAAACTTGCACACATACTCACTACTCCAACAATAGCTGTAATACGAATAATGTCAATTATTTTTTTAAATGTCCATGTGGTTTGGGATATGTGGGAAAACTAGGAGACCTTTGAAGATTAGAATAGGAGAACATTGTAGTAATATCTGCACTGGTAACGTTAATAGCCCGGTGGCTATTAACACTGCACTTTCAGAAATTTAAACACCCAATTTCCAGTCTTAGATACTGGGGCATAGAGAGAGTAAGCATCCCACTGAGAGAGGAGGTGATATAGAAAACCTACTTCTTCATGGGGAAACCTTTTGGATTTATTTTTTACGGACACTATTTTCAAATTGTCTAAATGAGGATTTTAACATCAGATCTTTTCTTTAGATTTTTGGTCTTGATTAATTTTTGTAAAGCACATTTTGTATTGGTGTACCTTTGATGAATGGATTAGGATATCTATATTGGAGAACTGTGGATATATGTGCTTGTGTAGAGGGATGTATATTTGTATATAATATGGAGACCTAGTTGTATGCATGAGTGGATGTATGTATGTGTGTGTGTGTGTGTGTGTATATATATATATATATATATATATATATATATATATATATATATATGTGTGTGTGTGTGTGTGTGTGTGTGTGTATGCATATGTATATGCACAGTATATATGGATTATTGGTGCATATTATGGTGTATTAATTTGTTTAAGAAGTCTCTGTGTTGTTTACATCCACCCTGGGAGATCTGAATGGGTGGAGTCATTAACACCAAATAGCAAGCACTTGCAGGAACCATGAAATGTTTGGTTTGAAATTGACATCACAAAGTTTGTTTTAATGTTCTGAAGACATTAACGAAACATTAACCACATGGTTTGGATTAAAGTTATTGTTGGAGCAGTGAGTACCCTTTCACATGAAACATAAATGTTAAAGGCATATACGTAGCTATTACTTGCTATATTTTTGTC
This sequence comes from Myxocyprinus asiaticus, assembly GCF_019703515.2. Classification (NCBI taxonomy): domain Eukaryota; kingdom Metazoa; phylum Chordata; class Actinopteri; order Cypriniformes; family Catostomidae; genus Myxocyprinus; species Myxocyprinus asiaticus. Next base: position 5,431,586 of record NC_059386.1, read on the forward strand.
TGTGAGTAAAACAATATTCTATAGTATTCTACTCTTTGAGAGCTTTCCAACAACATATGACACATGGCTATATGAGTTTGATCTTTTTACTGAATACAATAAAAGGTACAGTGCACTTCAGGGCACTTGTTTTGCTCCTAATGTCTACATGCATTGTGAAGTAGAGCTTCTAAGCTTTCAAACGATACCTATTTTGCACTGGTCAAGACTGTAGTTATTAACATTTTGACTTTTTTTTCTTTCTCACAGGCCCATCTGAGCTTAAAGTGTTAATGTAAAGAAGATTAGGGATGTCCCAATACTGATACTGGTATCGGAATCAGGTCTGATACCATGCTCATGTACTGGCGCCGAGTATGGCTGCTGCGTTGCGAGCTCCGACACAACATAGCAATGGTTTGTTTGTTTTGTTTACAATTCTTATGTTTTTTGTCTTGGATGTTGTCTGCCTTATTGTCTACGACAGACAAACACTTTTGGACATTGGTTCAGCGATCTCACACCGTAAACCGGACTTCACATTCCTCAATGCCGACCCGCTGTTTACAAACACGCAAGCGGAGCCCTTTGTCTGGGCAGCACGGCCGCGGAAACGCAGGAGGAAAAGGGGAAACAGAGCCGGCGTTCTCATCAGAGTAAGACACCGCGCAAATCGACCCCCGCTACCCACTATTCTACTGGCAAATGTTCAGTCTCTGGATAACAAGCTCTGCGAGCTGAAAGCGCGGATCTCTTTCCAACGAGAGACGAGGGACTGCTGCATTATCTGCCTTACGGAAACTTGGATGTCTGCGGAGATTCCAGACTCAGCCATTGAACCCGCGGGGTTCTCCATGCTCCGAGCGGACAGAGCGAAAGACTTCTCATGTAAAACTAGAGGAGGTGGTGTATGTTTTATGATCAACAAATCCTGGTGTGATCAGAGGAACGTACATTCCATCAAGTCTTTCTGTTCTCCTGATCTGGAATTTCTTATGCTTCTGTGTTGACCATTCTGGCTACCGAGGGAATTCACAGCGGTCATTATCACTGCTGTGTACATCCCACCACAAGCCGACACAGACCGGGCACTCAAGGAACTGTATGGGAGTATAAGTGAGCAGAAAACCGCGCACCCTGAGGCCGCGTTCATTGTGACCGGGGACTTTAATAAAGCCAGTTTAAAATCAGTCGCACCAAAATATCACCAGCACATTAGTTTCAACACACGAGGGGACCGGGTTTTGGACCATTGCTACTCTCCGTTCCGGGATGGCTACAAATCCCTCCCCCGCCCACCATTTGGCAAATCGGACCACTCTTCCATTCTGCTTCTGCCCGCTTACAGGCAGAAATTGAAACAGGAAGCACCCACCCTCAGAACGATCCAGTGCTGGTCGGACCAATCAGACTCTACGCTACAAGACTGTTTTGATCGCACGGACTGGGAGATGTTCCGGTCTGCCTCTGATGACGACATCGAGCTTTACGCTGATAGCATAATGTGTTTCATCAGAACGTGCGTAGAGGAAGTGATTCCGACCAGAACTGTGCGAATCTATCCGAATCAGAAGCCGTGGATCAATAGCGATGTTCGCGCGGCACTTAATGTGCGGACCTCCGCTTTTAATTCCGGGAACGCGGAGGAGCATAAACAAGCCAGTTATGCCCTCCGAAAAACTATCAAAACAGCAAAACGCCAGTAAAGGAGCAAGATTGAAGGACAGTTTAACACCACCAACTCTAGAAGCATGTGGCAGGGAATTAACATCATCACGGACTTTAAAGGGAATAAAAACTCCGCCATGAACACCGCTGCCTCTCTATCGGATGAGCTAAATACTTTTTATGCTCGTTTCGAGGGAAATAACACCGCCCTCGCAGAGAGAGCTCTCACGGCCGAAGCTACAGAGGTTAGTTCACTCTCCGTCTCTGTAGCGGATGTAACCCGATCCTTCCGACGGGTGAATATCCGCAAAGCCGCAGGTCCAGACGGCATTCCGGGCCGCGTCATCAGAGCGTGCGCGAACCAGCTGGCTGGTGTTTTTACGGACATTTTCAACCTTTCCCTCTCTTTGTCTGTAGTCCCCACATGCTTTAAAACATCCACCATTGTGCCTGTTCCAAAACAATCGAAAATAACTTGTTTAAATGACTGGCGTCCTGTTGCTCTGACCCCCATCATCAGCAAATGTTTTGAGAGACTAATCAGAGATTACATCTGCTCTGTATTACCACTCAATCTTGACCCGCCGCAGTTTGCTTACCGCAACAACCGCTCCACTGATGATGCCATTGCATCTACAATACACACTGCTCTCTCCCACCTGGAAAAAAGAACACTTATGTGAGAATGTTGTTTGTAGACTACAGCTCAGCATTCAACACCATAGTGCCCTCCAAGCTAGATGAGAAACTCCGGGCTCTGGGCTTAAACAGCTCGCTGAGCAGCTGGATCCTGGACTTCCTGTCAAGCAGACACCAGGTGGTTAGAATAGGCAGCAACATCTCCTCATCACTGACCCTCAACACTGGAGCCCCGCAGGGCTGTGTTCTCAGCCCACTATTGTATTCCTTGTACACACATGACTGTGTGGCAACACACAGCTCCAATGCCATCATTAAGTTTGCTGATGACACGACGGTGGTAGGTCTGATCACTGACAATGATGAAACAGCCTACAGAGAGGAGGTGCACACTCTGACACACTGGTGTCAGGAGCACAACCTCTCCCTCAACGTCAGTAAGACAAAGGAGCTTGTGGTGGACTTCAGAAGAAAAGACAGAGAACACAGTCCAATCACCATCAATGGAGCACCAGTGGAGAGAGTCAGCAGCTTCAAGTTCCTGGGTGTCCACATCACTGAGGAACTCACATGGTCCGTCCACACTGAAGTCGTTGTGAAGAAGGCTCATCAGCGCCTCTTCTTCCTGAGACGGCTGAGGAAGTTTGGAATGAACCGCCACATCCTCACACGGTTCTACACCTGCACTGTGGAGAGCATCCTGACTGGCTGTATCTCCGCCTGGTACGGCAATAGCACCGCCCACAACCGCAAAGCACTGCAAAGGGTGGTGCGAACTGCCAGACACATCATCGGAGGTGAGCTTCCCTCCCTCCAGGAAATATATACAAGGCGGTGTGTGAAAAAAGCTCGGAGGATCATCAGAGACTCCAGCCACCCGAGCCATGGGCTGTTCTCACTGCTACCATCAGGTAGGCGGTATCGCAGTATCAGGACCCGCACCAGCCGACTACATGATAGCTTCTTCCCCCAAGCAATCAGACTTCTGAACTCTTGATCTCCCACGATCAAAATACATCAGCCCTGCACTTTATTACTCTTTTATCACACACCGGACTGTCATAAATTATATTACTGTTATTATATTATGTCTCTCTTAACAACTGACTATCAACCGACAGCCTGAATGTCAATACAGTACAATACTGTACATTCTATATATATATATATATATATATATATATATATACTTTTTTTTATATATATTTTAATTTTTATTGAATAACGTGTATCTATATAGTATCTATATAGTAAAAAACAAAAAAACAAAAACAGCATATTGTATACTGTACAGTGTATGTTATTATTTGTATATTGTTGAGTGTAATTGTGTATAACAGATGTTTAAATTGTGTTGTGTTAATTTGATGTTTTAAGTTGTGTAATTATGTATAACAGATGTTTAAATTGTGTTGTGTTAATTTGATGTTTTAAGTTGAGTTTAATTATGTATAACAGATGTTTAAATTGCGTTGTGTTAATTTGATGTTATTGTAAATTGGTATATGTCTCATCACTGTCACGACTGCTATGTTGATCGGAACTGCACCCAAGAATTTCACACACCATTGCACTTGTGTATATGGCTGTGTGACAATAAAGTGATTTGATTTGATTTGATTTGATTTGATTTGGTACTCATAAAAATGCTTCGATACCAAAAACTGATACCATCTGACATACAAATGTCCTTACGTAAACATTCAGCGCACAAATTTAAATCACATTACGTCCTAGCGAAATTATTTTACCGCAAAAGCTGCGATTTAATGATATAAATATATAGTTTGCATGTGCGGTGCGCTACAAATGTGAGCACTTGTGAATGTGTGGAGACAGTGTTGTGCTGATGCCAACTGCATGTACCTAGTAAAGCTCCACTTTGGCTCATACACGGAAAACACTATCATGAGCATCGAGCGCTCTGTTTGTAGCAGACGACAGTGAACATAACGCAAGTTCACTTTGTAACGCGAGGCACTTGCAGAGTACATATTTATTTATTTAAATAGCAGCCTACTTGCAGAGTACATATTTATTTATTTAAATAGCAGCCTTTTGCGGTTTAATAATCACTTTGTCATGCCGCGACCAGCTTTTCCTGAGTGGGAAGCTGGAGTCTTATATGAGAGCTCCTTGTTCATAACAACACAGAAACACTTCAAAATAAAATCTCCACAAAATAAAAGCTCAATTTAAATGTAAAAAGTATGATAGAAATGTAATACTCACTGTTATACTACTACTACTATGAATAATAATAATATGATACAAATATGAATAAATCAATAGTAATTGTATTATATGTAAGCAATATATAACATCTGTGATGCTCTGTTATGCAACACTTTATTTGACAAAAATAACTCCAATGTATTTTAGATTGTGCTGTGAGGTTCTGAATAAAAGCACTTTATTTGATAAAAAAATAATACAATATCATATTGAAAATTAATTGTTATACTTTCATTTGATATAAGTTTTAATGAATTTATTTATTTAAACACCATTTTGATGATAAAATTGAAATAAACTGCTGAAATGCAGGAAAAAAAAAAAAAAGAAAGAAAAAAATATGTTATCCATCGTACTCGTCTCGGTCTCAAAAAAATGGTATCAGGACATCCCTAAAGGAGACAGATGTGAAGCATTTATCAAGGAGTTGCCAACATTAGAAACCTGTACATAAATGGTCAATGTGGTTTAATGGTCATCAGGCTTTATTATACTGTATGCTGTGAATGAGCATAAAGACTTAAAGTGTTGACTAGGTAAATTGGGATACAACACTCAGAGTAATTCAATGTGACAAGGACAGTGACAATAAAAGTATGTCAAGACATCACAGTAATTAATATAAACACAAAGCAGACTTTAAATAAGTAAACAGGCAAGTAGTGGGATAAGAGAGAAGTTTTTGAACAATGATTCTTCTAATTATATGTAAATGATGTGGATTTTTCAGCAGAACACAGCATTTGGAGATTTCCATGTGGCTCTAGTTATTCTGTATATCATGTTTACATTTTACGCAGAATAGGCTTTGATATCTAATAAAAGTGTGGCAGCACTTGTCATTGGCTACAAGAAAGTCCAGCCATGTCTGATCCTAAAACAGCAGGGTCTATGTCACCCTGCTCAGAGGGGAGCCTGGGTTTAGGCAGGCACAGCGGAGCTGTCACTACTGATAATCCAGCCCTGCCATTAACAAAGAGGAAGGACTTGGACAAAAGTTCAGGAAGAGGAACCCACTTGTGCATTTCACTGCCTTTGTGTCTCTTTATACAAATATGAGCCATTGGTCACTGGCCACTGACAGATCTTTCCCTTCTTTTCACATAGTCTGACAGTGTGACAGCGAACAATAGCAGTGATTGATCACCTCATTGTCACAACTATTTAATTAACAACGAAAGCAAACAGTTAAGGAGGTTTTCAAATTCTTCCACTTCCAAGCTTGATTTGGTTTTTGACTGAAATTGAGAACATTTCTTAATGAGAGTACTTCTAAAAAAGATGTTTACTTTTTCTGAAGACATTGTGAGTGTCTGTCCATGCATAAATCCCCTACACAATGCTAAGCTGGTGGCTAGAGCATTGTCATTAGTAGGGTGTTGCTAGGTGGTTTCCAGGGTGTTCTGGCTGGTTGATAGAACATAGTTAGGTGGTTGCTAGGGTGTTCTGGGTTGTTGCTAGGGCGTTGTTAGGTGGTTGCTAGGGTTTTGGGTGGTAGCTAGATCATTGCTAAGTGGATGCTAGGGTGTTCTGGGTGGTTGCTAGAGCATAGTTAGGTGGTTGCTTGGGTGTTTTGGGTTGTTGCTAGGGCATTGTTAGGTGGTTGTGAGGGTGTTCTGGCTGGTTCCTAATGCAGTGTTAAGTGGTTGCTAGAGTATTAAGTGCCAGGGCACTGAAATGCCATTGTTAGTGTGTTCTGTGTGGTTTCTAGGTTGTTGCTAGGATTTGGGCAGTTGCTACAACATTGCTAGGTGGTTCCGAGTGTGTACTGGGTGGTTGCTAGGAAATTGCTAGGTGGTTACTAGGGTGTTCTGGGTGGTTGCTAGGGCATTGCTATGTCAAAACTAAGATTTTTAAAATTCCCAAATATGAGCATTAGTTGCGTTTGCTTAACACCTAAAATAAAACAAAAAATATATATACTAAGAATATCCTTATGTAACTAAAAGTTTCTTGCTTCCAGCATTCTTCTTAACTAGCTTATTACTGTCAATTGCTGTAAATATTAAGACTTTGTGTTGTCTTCACATACATCTCAATACGAACTGAAAGAGATATTGGGAGTAATCCATGGCAGCATGTTTTTAAGCCTTGAGCATGTTGCAGTGGCTCCTGAGGTTACAGTGTGAAACTCAAGCATATGGTGAGCATGTGAGCTGCATACAAGCTGCTTCCAGAGGAGAAACAGACCAGACGTCTGCTTCATTTCATCTGTTTGACACCAATGCCAGCTGCAGTTCACTAATATAGAGAGATAGCAGTTTCTTTCTCAAATCTTCATTATAAATGCATTCTTTTTAATATTGTATTCTTTAAGTGAAAAAAGATTCTTTGTCAGCCATCCCCCACCATTACCCGAAATCACATGCAATTTGTGAAATCCCGTTTGTTGTCGGGATTGTGGGTGAAAGGCTTAACCACCCATGGTGAGGATAAGGTTGTACAACACTAATGCTAGCAAACCAGTCAAACCACATGACTTAAGACTCTTTGGACATTAATGCAATTGCATTTCTTGTATTCCATCAATATTATGGAAGATCAGAGGCTTAGTTTTTGGTATAAGACCCCATATACACTGCAAGCAATTGACATGACGCTACAATATTAGAAAGCAATGTCACGTGCCTGAAATGTAGACAGCACTGTTGATTATGAGGGTCAGTTCACACTGATAAGGATATAGGCAACCTAGCTGGTTAATAAGTGCAGCATCCAATTTTACTATCCAGTTCCATTAACAAATTATTGTAGTACTTTTGAGGAAGAAATGCTTGGAAATAAGAAATTCAATTCTTATTGGGTTAACTGCCCTCAGCAGCATATTATCTAGAGATGAAATTCTTTAATATGTTAACAGAACAGATTCTTTCAAAAGGTGTTTACACAGACATTTTTATTTCATTCATTTTTATAAAATAGCACTTATTAAAACAAAACTCATAATATGGATCTTTAACACACTGTCATATCAACAGCCATCTAGTTATTACTTGGATTTCAAGTCAGACATGACGAAATGAATGGCATGCGGTTCGGAAAGCTTTTATACCTGCTGATAATAGTCAATCAGATAATAGAGAATCAGGGCTGCACTAGTTGCACCATGTTTTGCTCTTTAGATTCAAAAGAACTGGCTAATAAGTGTGTATGTTTCGCGGTGCTGGTTTAGCTGTGGTGTTGCAGTGCGGTAGTGCAGGAAACACTCTATTATTTTAGCACAGTGTTTCATCTGCATTGGCAGAATTGTACACTTGAGAATAGTTAACACAGCCGAAAGAAATGAACATCCTTAGATTTTTAAAAAATTGTAATAAGAACCGGTTCTCTGTTTAAACTTTGTTTCATTGCTAACAAAATCCATTTCCTCATGCCGCCTCAAATTGCCAACTCTCATTGAAAATGAATGAAGTTTACGCTCCAATTCGCTCTAAGTGTTAATGCCTCTTAAAGCCCTGTTCAGACTGATAGCAATTAAATAGCTGGTGGTCGCTGAATCACTGTTCTGTTAGTTTAAATACTGTAGGTTGGTTGCTAAATCGGCAATTGTCATTTTTATTTATTTATTTATTTATTATTTTTGTTAAAGATTCTGCAGTGCCTGTCCATCCACACATCGTTTGGGAGAAACAAACTAAACATAGTGACTTTTTACATTTTTCAGTATGTCACAGTAGGTAGGTCTTCCCTTTATTAAGGGTTTATAAAGGGTTTTTCTAATGACTAATAAGTCATTTACAAACTCATTATAAATAATTTATATGCAGTTATAGCAACATGCATAAAAAGGGCAGCTTTCATCCAATACTTTCAAAATAGTGAGCATTTTAACATAAATTTTAACATAATAAATGCTTAATTAATACAGTAATTCATACGTATATTAATCAAAAACTTAAAATGCCCTTATTCATGATTTGTCACAATGTAGCAAAAATAGACTATAATAGTGAGATTTAAAGGATCGTGTCATTTTGCTCCAGTCTGATGTGTGTTTATATTAATTACTGTAATATCTCGACTGTAGTCACTTTCTTTTTCACATTGATATCAAAACAATTGGACTACTTTGTGAGGTGTCCGAACTTACAGTCCTATTTATCTAAATTCAAAACACTTTTTAGATCTTCATGCTCATTTACAGCATATGCCATATAATAACAGGTTTTTAGGTGTACAGGTTTCTAATGGTGGCAACTCCTTAATAAATGCTTGACATCTGTCTACTTTACATTAAGGTACATTTTCATAGTTTACTAATGTTGTAAAGTATAAGTGTTTGTAAGTATATAAAACATGTGAAGTAAAATGGCTCAATATTTGGCAGGTGTTGCATGAAAGTCAGCTTTTTATGCATGTTGTTATAACCCCAAATACCTGATTAATAATGCATTTTTAAATAAATTATTAATGAGCTCCTTTATATCCCTTTAACAAAAGGGAACTTTAATGTAAAGAGTTAACAAAAAGGGTAACTTTAGAAGCTATTTTTTCCAACAAGAAGCAGTGTAGTGTGACACAACGCTGCATTACTGTTTTTTTTTTTTTGTTTTTTTATGTCATATTGTGCATGCAACTTTACAGCTGAGGCTATGATCAAACATGCTGGCGTAAACATGTTGAAAAATCTGATTTATTCTAGTGAATCGGTTCCTTTGGACAATAAATAAACAGGTTAAATAAATAAATGATTCAAATGAGTCTTTGTGCTGCATTTTACATCTTATATTCTTTTACTCACTCATTCCTCTAATTAATACAAAAACCCTCATAATTTTTAAGCCAGAGAAATTTTGCTCTGATAAATATGCAAGTCATTGCCCCTGGAAATAGCTTAAATGTAGTTAGCATCTTTTCATTAGTAACTTGTGAATACTTTGAATTATGAGTAGATATTAGCTTGGTAAGCTACAGTTTTAAAGTGGCTTCACTGCCACGAACATATTTAATGTCAGGGTCATTCAGTGTTAGAGAGCAGTTCTGTCCCTAATTAAAACACTTATAAACAACACGTGTAGTGTAGTAATGAACAATAAATCTGGACAGCACTCAGCGTCTGTCATCTCTTGACCAGTAGCTGTGAATAATCATATATAACACAAATATGCATTTTATCGTAAAGACACAGCAAAATGCAGTATGAGTCAACTGTATGGTGTGTGCAGCAATTGCTGCATCATTATACCTTTCATTGCATTAGGATTTATAAAATGTGGCAACAAAGTCCATTCATCGTGGATATGAGCAGATATTTGCTACAGTTCCAACCTATCAACCAATTATTCCTAAGAAACGCGTCTAGGTTGCAGTTAAATGCTTAGGAGGGTTGGTTTGGGCAATGAACTGCCAGGCCTAGCTGTCTGAACCACAAATCTTCTTAGTCCAAAGGGAGGGGGATGAGTCGAGGGGGTTGTTATAATGGCAAGCCCGTCAGTTACTGTGCATGTGCAAGTATGTCTCACATAGATATGTCCCTGTCCCCACAGTACATGTGAAACCTTCTACGGTAATAATCTGAATTATACCAATCCTTTGACACATTGAGGGTGGCATCTAATCTTGGTTTTAGTTTGCAAAGAGAACCCACCAACATTTTGAGTCCGGTTGTATTGGTTGCCCTTTACTTTCCCGTTGACAATCTGAGGTTGAATGGGTGTGTGTGGTTGATGAGGTTGCACATGCATATAACAATACTAATCACACAAACCAAAACACTGATTGGACCTCTGTGATTTATGAGGGTAACATGAGGAGAATTTGTTGATGACTGTATTCATCACTTGTTAGCAATGCATTTCACATTGTCAGAATACTTACAAAGTGATACGATGCATTAATTATGGCAAGTAACACATAAAACAATTATTAAATATTGGCTTTACAAGCCTTGCCTTATTTATACCTTAAAGACTCACTCAGTAATTTTTGTCTTTGTGTCATCTTGGACTTACAGTGACACCTATTGGCTTGGATGCAGCATAATTTAAAATCATTAGTTTTCAGTCTCAGATGCAATTGTAGAAATTTAGTATTCACAGTCAGCCATGATTACTTTAATCAGTGAGTGAAAGTGTCAAATAACAGGACGGTTAGAGAATAAGCGAATAGTATTTGGCTGGTCATGTGATTCTAAAATGGCAGCCCCCATGTGCAGACCCTCTCCATATAGAATAAAACAGCTTTTATAAGTTTACTGATATTATTGGAGTCTTCATTTTATTGTGAGTGGTCATGATTTCCTACATATATTGCAAAATTACAATTCATGTCTTTAGGAGTAAAATTATTTTAATGAGGAAAAAATTACTGAGTGCACCTTTACTCAGCTATTGCTAAGGGCGTTAAAACACAGGTTATAAGGGCTATGTTTGGAGCAAAATACTAGTGTTATTGAGCAGTATATATTGTGTAAACTGGTTATTATTGTTTTTATTTAAAAAAAATAGTATGTAAAACAGTATGCATTGTGCAATGATAAACATTTTAAACAGCAGTATGCTAAACTGTTTTGTCATCAGGTGTGCAAAACTACTTTACCAAAAAGCACACGGTTCTAATTTGTATTTTAGTTACACCATACTGCCATAATATGTAAGGAATTGTATATCATTAATAAAACAAGAGAACATAACTTTACAAGAAATTCTGTATAAAAATAAAAAATAATATATCCACTGTACAACTGTAGTGAGCAGAATTGAATCTCTGAATGCGAAACACATCGAACCTTGACGCGGATGGGCTACAACAGCAGAAGACCATGTCGGGCACATTATTAGTGTTCCTAATAAAGTGCTCAGTGAATGTATAAAACTGGAATAGGATCTTTGAGTTTAAATAGCTGTGATATTAACATTTGATGATTTTAAATTATTTAGTGAAAGTATATAATACAAATAAAAGTTTCAGTGGTGATAGAATATTTGGAGCATTGTTATACATGTTAGCCTTCTAAATACTTGGTATAAAACTCTTCCACATGTTGTAAGAGCCCCCACTTAAAGAATAATATTATAGTGAGTGACATTCTGTACTCAGACACTGTCAAATGCAGATTTTGCTATTAAAAAAATTCAAAATAAATTAAAAACATTAAAATCTAAATACTACAGATTATTTTCAATCGTGTTCTTCTTTGCAGTCAATAAACTGTACATTATTTATGTGTCTGTTTAAATTTTGACATATCCGGGAGGATTGCTGGACTTTTATTAGTAATGAACCTGAGGCACAGGTTCCCCATCAATTAAAATAGTGTGGTCTTAAGGGGGTAAGGGGGTCTGGGTGCATTTTCTATTGCAAAAACAGTATCAAAGCATTAAATTCTGGTGAAATTGAGAGCAGATTTTTTGCATTTTGCATGTCTTTTCCAAAAATTACCTTTCTAAAAAGTAGCCTACTGAAGCAGTACATGGTACTTTGATGTATACCATAATACTAAATAAACAGCCTACTGTATTCATGTACCACAGTATTTACATGGTACTTCAAAGAAACATGGTAATGTATTTGGTACTTTAAGTGCTTTCATATACAGCTGGTGTTTTAATACTCTCTCAGTTGGAAAATGTCTTGAGTCGTATTTTAAGAGATACAGGTAAATATTCCACTTCATCCAGTGCTTTTTTTCTCTCTCTCTCTCTTTGTTCTAAAGTATTCCGCTACTGTTTACGGAGTGAGAAACCGTTTCAAACAATTCAGTGCATCAGTGAGCTTATTCAGATTGAATCGTGAACCAATTTAGACCTTTTTGCTCACACATTTGACCAATTCATTGAAAAGAACAGACTCAAAAGGGTGATTCATTTGCGAATCAGGCATCGGCAGTTCTGATTCTAAACAGCCGTGCCGACAGAAATACCAAATAGAACTGGACATACAACACTGATTGCTAAAATACAATATTATCAGGGAAAATGTTTGCCCCTGGTTTGCTCGTTTTGTGGAATGACCCTCATATTTTATTGCACATTTTAATAATACAGTCTCTAATGTATATATATATATATATATATATATATATATATATATATATATATATGCACACACACAACAGTTAGTTCCGGTCCTCGAATCTGATTGGACGAGAGACGTTCTATGAGCACTGATGGTCTGACACCATCAGCACTCAGACGCTTCACTGTGTGTATCACTCCGCTTGTGTTCGTGCCGTTCTAAACTAAAGTGTAAGAGCAGTGCAGATGTGTTAAGAGCTACTGTTTGTCTTTTTTTTTTACATTACATATGTTAGCCAGCAGGTGGTGGCGAAAGATCATTTTTGTGTGTAATATGAGCCAGTTGGTGATGTGAAGTGAATCCGCGTCAGCCACTGTTTACATACAACAGCTCTCCATGATCGCTACTGCACTATTAAAGCTAGGAAATAGCTTTAAACGGCTTTAAAAGAACAACTTCTGCATTACGGCTCATCACAGCTGAGAGACACAACAGACTGATTGATTACAGAACTCAAGGCGCTTACCTCTTACCGGAGATTCCACATTGGATACACACTGTTTAAAATGGTGGAGGACATTGCAGTTTCTATAGTGATCGACTCTTGCGCACCGGCTGCTGCAAAATAGAGAGGAATACCCCCGTTTGGACAGCTATTTTTCCACTGAGAAAGCTGATCTTCAGAAAGCTGACAGCATCTCTGCTTGGGAGTGGCAACAGGTGATCGCACAAGCTCCATCTCTCTCTCTCTCTCTCTCTCTCTCTCTCTCTCTCTCACACACACACACACACACACACACTCACATCCATCCTTGTTTATCCAATAACATGTTAGAAACAGCACAAGCCGTGATACTATTTCTGAAGTGAATTTTTTGAATTACTAACGGAGGCTTGGACGCATCATTTGGTTTGAACCAGCAAGGGCAGATTCTGATCCATCGCGTAAGAAAGTAATTCCATGCACAAATGTGTTTTTATGACCGTACTCAGTTTTTCCTATGTTTTAAAAATTTACTTGTTCATTGAACTGTTGTATATAAGCAATATCACACTCGCAATCATGCTATATGGCCCTAAATCAGCACTGCTGTGATTACCTACGGCACTTGGCCTGTGGCCTTGTGCCTGTGGCCAAATCACAGCAGTGCTGATGTAGGGCCGTATCGCACTCTTGCTCATGTGATATTGCTTAAATATATATATATATATATAAAATATTATTTAGATTATTTCAAATGATGTGCAAAATTTTGTGAACATTAACACTGTCAACATGTAATTGGTGATTTTGTGACACTGGCAAAGAATCTAATTCCACTTGACAGGGTGAGGGCAATTGAAACTTAAAAGGGCAGAAAGAAAAGGAGTTGGACAAAAAATGCCACGGTTTCCCCCCTGCCAAAGTCTGCCACATCTAGTTAACAGCTGAGCTTAAATAGCTTTGTTAGGTTTTTTTCCACCCAAAAATTAACAGCTCATCAGTACAGGCATTTATAAAACCAGGGGAAAGCTCCACACTGCTCTGTGCAAAAAAGACAATGTCTCCCAGTTTATAACAATGCACTGCCTCATCTCCATAATCCTCCCACCCTAATCACAGGAAGAAAGTGAGAGTGTAAGAGAGAGAGGTTAACTGCACACACACAGACCCGGCTGACTGTGTCATCGTTGACATCTTTATTAAAAGCAAAAGGCTGAATTGTTGCATGCTCACCAGCTTTGCCATTTATACTAGTGCAGGACTGTGCTAGTGTGATGCCAACTGACCCCAATGCACACACAGGACATCAAAGGCGACTCCCCCCCCATGCGATTGCTGGGTTTCACAGTGAACTAATTAGCTCAGCAAATATGGCTACAATCCCGTTACACAGATCTGAAGTTCAGCTGCAGGGTTCGAAAAATTTGATAGACTTTACTGACCATGGAATGAGTTATTTGGTGCAGGAAATTAAACAATATATGTGATTCAACTGAGAATCTTTTGGGGTTTATTACTTTTTTGAAAAGAACAAGAAATATGAAAAGAAAACATCAGGGTCTACATTCATCAAAGTAGAATAGTTTTGATGATTTTGATAATAATATTCACAAGTGGACACATGGGACACTTAGGACACTTTATGGTAAAAAAAAAAAAAAAAAAATACATACAATATCTACAGATCTTTTAAAGTTTTTTTTTTTTTTTTTTTTTGGTAGGTTGGAATAATACCCTCAAATCTACAGTATATAAATTATTGATAAATGACTAAGTTCAGGCATGAAACTCTAAAAGGCACAAGCTAATAGGTCCTTTGAACTTGTTATATGTTAGACAATCTGCTCGCTTAAATGTGATATGCCAATCCAATCGGCTCACAAGGTGTAAGCTTTTAGATCCTTTGACATGTAATCGGGTAGCCAATCAACTTATGTACTCATTATTTGCCTTTTAACATTTAAATTTGCTTAGTTTGCAACTAAGACTGTTTCACTGCAGCAGGCTGGCAGAGTTTTCTCTGAATATGCTCTTTTCTCACGTGGTTGCTGGGGCGGTTTTCTATCAGTTTGCATGATCAGGTCTGCTTTTGGCCATGACACATACAATATAAGCTTGTCTTTATCAAGGTAAGCCATAGCCAAATCAGGCACTGGTACACAGTGTGATCTTGGGTCATTCGTTTTAATAAATCCACTCACATCTAGGCTAAGTCACTAGTTAAAGAAGCTCTGGGATTTCCTGGTCCATATACAGTACATATTATGAGTCAGCCACTAGCCATTTAAGCCTTTCAGCCAAGCAGACCCAGCCATACATAGATATATAGTTCATTACCATTATGCCATTCTGCCAAGCAGCCCGAGGTACACCTAGCTAGCATATACTCGGTGCACATGGCTCTTCGAAGCAGAAGCAGTACACATGTCTTGGCAGTAGATCTGCTGCTTTGGGGGGTTGTGCTTTGTGTTATGCATTTGTGCAGCTTCCCTGCTTTGTAGGGGGATTGTATTTATGTCTAATTATGCAGAAGAATGTCATAAATGCTTGATGCAGAAGTATCTCTGTGTATGGTCTAGCAGTAGCAAGTCTCCATACTTGCTGTACCACAGCAGCAGTGTAGCAGATCTAGTCGACCAAGACTATCGATTAACAAGCTAAATCTTTCTGGGAGTTGTCATGACTGAAATATGGTTATGAACTGCAAAATATAAAGTCACCACAAATACATTACATAATACCTGTATCATTGTATTGCAGCAATGTATATAAGCAGCATAGTGTTTGTAAAAGCATTGTATTTTTGTCAGAAATATTCTAGCAGCAGTTGCTTTTTTATATTTAATATTTAATTTTAAATGTAATTTAATAATAATTTACTAATCTAACATTAAAAGTGTATAAATACTTTCTATCTTCATTTTGAACACCATGTATATTATTTTACTGCTGTATCTATTTGTAACAAGGAAGGACACCGGGAACTGGATACTTCAAACACAGGTAGGGAACTTTTAATTGACCACTTCTCTGGTTTACAGCTTCACAATAACACATCAGCTTCACACTTACTCATCAGCTTTACACTAACACATCAGCTTCACAATAACACATCAGCTTCACAGTAAGGCTCTCAACCCAGTCTCTCTCTCTCGATCTGGCTCTGGCATAGTCCTTTTATGCCACTCTCCCCAATCTCCCTACAATTAGAGACAGGTGTTAGTCATAATTTGGCTCAGGTGTATGCACCCTTACTGCTCTCTCTCTCTCTCTCCCGACGGACGCTCGACATGCCCCTGCTGCTACATATCCCCACCGCCCGACTCAGGCCGGGGAGACATCCGGACTGCCTACCACTCCTCCCCAATTTCTGGACAGGAAGTAGGCGACAGCCATCTGCGCTCCTGGTTTGTGGACCAACTTGAATTTAAAGAGCTGGAGTGCCAGATACCACCGGGTGTTCCACACGTTGGTATCCTTGATGCGGTGGAGCCATTGGAATGGGGTGTGATCTGAGCAGAGAGTGAAGGCCCGCCCCAGCAGGTAGTAACAGAGAGTGAGGACCGCCCACTTGATGGCCAGACACTCCTTTTCCATGGTGCTGTACTTTGTTTCCCTCAAGGAGAGCTTGCGTCTGATGTACAGCACCAGGCACTCCTCCCCCTCCACCACCTGCGAGAGTACAGCCCCCAGCCCCCTGTCTGAAGCATCTGTCTGTAATATAAAAGGGATAGAGAAATTAGGTGCATGTAAAAGCAGCCCCCCGCAAAGTGCAGCTTTAACCTGCGTAAATGCCTGTTGGCACTGCTCCGTCCACGGGACCGGGTCTGGAGCTCCCTTTTTAGTGAGATCAGTCAGCGGGCTGGTGACTTCCAAATAGTTAGGCACAAATATCCTATAATGGCCAGCCAGCCCCAGGAACTGTCTCACCCCCTTTTTGGTCTTGGGACTCTGGCAGGTCGCAATCGCCACAGTCTTGTCAATTTGGGGACGCACCTGCCCGTGGCCCAATTGAAACCCCTGATACCGTACCTTCACCTGCCCAATCGTGCACTTCTTAATGTTTGCTGTGAGCCCCGCCCGTTGCAGCGACCTCAGAACCACCCTCAGATGCTGCATATGCCGCTGCCAATTATTGCTATAAATGATGATGTCATCCAAATAGGCAGCGGCGTAAGCCGAATGCGGTCTGAGGATTCAGTCCATGAGGCGCTGAAACGTGGCCGGAGCCCCAAACAAACCGAACGGAAGCATCACAAATTGCCCCAAACAAACGGAAACATCACAAATTGCCCTCCCCAACTCAGCTTTGCAAGTTCACAGGTTCATTAAACTAATGGTGCTGATATTTCTAGCTATGGAGGTTGTGTCCTGAAAAGCTTGAGACTCTACCTTCAGAGGGAACAGTTTTCCAAGGGGCAGTATAATTTCGGCAGGGCTGTTGTTACACCTGCCGTAATAATATTTCCTTGCCCAACTCAGATTTACAAGTTCACAGATACATCATATTTATGGTGCTGACATTTTTAGATATGGAGGTTGTGTCTCTACGTTCAAAGGTAACTTTTTATAAGGGGGCAGTATAATTTTGGGAGGGCCATTGTTACACCTGCCGTAATTAAATTGCCCTCATTAATTCAGCTTTACAAGTTCAAAGGTTCATTAAACTTTTGGCGCTGTCATTTCTAGCTATGGAGGTTGTGTCCTGAAAAGCTTCAGACTCTACCTTCAGAGAGAACTGTTTACCAGGGGGCAGGGTTAGGGTTAGGGTGATGATTTTGCATCAATGAAGACCAGTAGGGGAGGGTTCAATTTTAAATTAAGGATTAGGTGTAACAGAGGAGTCGCGTGGCACCATGCGAGGGTCGGACGTGTGAACGGAAAGCTCTGCGCACTTTGCTAGTTTTTAATACTTTTTATGTCTGGTGAGATTCAATACACTCTGATTCTTAACAGTTTTATGAAGACAATGTCAAATAATTCAAAATCCTCAGGCTCTGAAGATATTAAAAGACACTTACGTGCTCAAGCTGATACCCATGACAGGGCTCGCAGACCAGGGACTCAGTTTGGACAGTGCGGCGGGAGAGATTCAGCATCAACTACTGAGCATGTCGGCAATGCTGGTGAAGGTCGTTGCAGACTTGGAGGATCTCGCTGTAATAGTTGATCGATCACTGCCATGGAGACGAAATTCACTGAGTTGGTTACAAGAATGGGGGACATCGAGAAATGGGTTGATTATCTGGAGACATCGGAGAGGGAATTAGCTGCTAACCCGCTAGCGACCAAGGTGGATTTGCAGCACATTTGGAAAAAACTGGAGGATTTGGAGAAGCATAATTGATGAAACAACTTCTGAATTGTTGAAATTCCTGAGCATGAGGAAGGCAGAGATATGGTAAAATTCCTAGACGGGCTCTCTCTGAGTCTGCTTGACATAACAGGCCATAAGCTGTAAATTGAGTGAGCTCACAGGGTTCCGGCTCAGAGATACGCTGAGGGAGACAGGCCCCGATCAGTACTGGCCAAATTTCTGAGATCATCCGATAAAGATCTCGTGTTACGTGAGGCGAGGAGTCAAGGAAAGCTTTCTTGGAAGAACCACAGCATTTTCTTGTTCCCAGACTTTGCGAATTTGACGAGAGAAACGTGAAAGATTCAGGGAATGCAAGAATCTCTTATATCAATTGAAGGTCGCTTTTACTCTGATGTTTCCGGCCAAACTGAGAATAGATACTAAGGATGGCCGTAGAGAATTTACATGCCCACAGCAAGCATTGTCCTTCATAATGAGAATGGAGTGAGTAATCCATTTGGTGATTTTCATGTTGCTGCCTAGTGGGCCTGACTCACTGAACATACACTTGTCTGTCCGATGAAGCTGGTCTCCTTTTTCATTTCTTTTTGTGCCGGTTCTGCCTAGCAGCTGGAGTTTGTTTTGTGTAACATAATTTCATTGGAGTGATTGGGTCTTTTGTTGCACTCATGTATCGGCCAAATGGGCCGGCTTACTGAAAATTCGTTTGACTGCCAGAAGAACTGAAGCCCCTTTTTTTTCCTTTTTTTTTATGCTAGTTCCGCTAGTGGATGGAGCTTGTTCTGTGGATGAATATACACGTTTTTTGTGTTTATTCCACTTATTGGCTGGAGTTTGTTTTATAGACTATTTTTTGCTGTGTAATTCTGTCTCACAAAATTTGTACAGAAGCACCGGACTTGAGCAATCCCACAGCAAAGTTGTCGCAGGGACTTTCATAAGCATACATGGACTGTTTGAGTTTAGAGGGATGGATGCCAGTTGGCGCTGTCCAGGGCTTTGTGGTTGCGGGTGGTGCTATTGCCGTACCAGGTGGAGATGCAGCCAGTCAGGATGCTCTCTACAGTGCAGGTGTAGAACCGTGTGAGGATGTGGCGGTTCATTCCAAACTTCCTCAGGAAGAAGAGGCGCTGATGAGCCTTCTTCACAACGGCCTCAGTGTGGATGGACCATGTGAGTTCCTCAGTGATGTGGACACCCAGGAACTTGAAGCTGCTGACTCTCTCCACTGAAGCTCCATTGATGGTGATGGGACTGTGTTCTCCATCTCTTCTCCTGAAGTCCACCACAAGCTCCTTTGTCTTACTGACGTTGAGGGAGAGGTTGTGCTCTTGACACCAGTGTGTCAGAGTGTGCACCTCCTCTCTGTAGGCTGTTTCATCATTGTCAGTGATCAGACCTACCACCGTCGTATCATCAGCAAACTTAATGATGGCATTGGAGCTGTGTGTTGCCACACAGTCATGTGTGTACAGGGAATACAGGAGTGGGCTGAGAACACAGCCCTGCGGGCTCCAGTGTTGCGGGTCAGTGATGAGGAGATGTTGCTGCCCATTCTAACCACCTGGTGTCTGCTTGACAGGAAGTCCAGGATCCAGCTGCACAGCGAGCTGTTTAAACCCAGAGCCCGGAGTTTCTCATCAAGCTTGGAAGGCACTATGGTGTTGAATGCTGAGCTGTAGTCTACAAACAACATTCTCACATAAGTGTTCTTTTTTTCCAGGTGGGAGAGAGCAGTGTGTATTGTGGATGCAATGGCATCATCAGTGGAGCGGTTGTTGCGGTAAGCAAATTGCAATGGGTCCAGTGATCGAGGCAGCACAGAGCAGATGTAATCTCTGAATAGTCTTTCAAAGCATTTGCTGATGATGGGAGTCAGAGCAACAGGACACCAGTCATTTAAGCAAGTGATTTTGGATTGCTTTGGAACAGGCACAATGGTGGACGTTTTAAAGCATGTGGGGACCACAGACAAGGAGAGGGAAAGGTTGAAAATGTCCGAAAAAACACCAGCCAGTTGGTTCGCGCACGCTCTGATGACGCGGCCCGGAATGCTGTCTGGACCCGTGGCTTTGCGGATATTCACCCGTCAGAAGGATCGGGTTACATCCGCTACAGAGATGGAGAGTGAACTAATCTCTGTAGCTTTGGCCGTGAGAGCTCTCTCCACAATTGCGGTGTTATTTCCCTCGAAACAGGCATAAAAAGTATTTAGCTCATCCGGGAGAGAGGCAGCAGTGTTCACGGCGGAGTTTTTATTCCCTTTAAAGTCCGTGATGATGATAATTCCCTGCCACATGCTTCTAGAGTTGGTGGTGTTGAACTGTCCTTCAATCTTGTCCCTGTACTGGCATTTTGCTGTTCTGATAGTTTTTCGGAGGGCATAACTGGCTTGTTTATGCTCCTCCGTGTTCCCGGAATTAACTTGACAGTATCCTCTGTGGGCGTGGCTTGGGAGGCACTTAAGGCGGTTCTTAGGGGCCAGATCATACAGTATGCCTCATTTATCAAAAAATCCAAAGCACGAGAACTCGTGGAGTTGGAAGAGAATATTAAAAGTGCCGAGGCAGAGCTGAAGCGCCGAATGTGGTCTGATGGCCTCAGAGAATTGATCCGATTGAAATACAGATATAATACTATTTTGTCACGGAAGGTGGAGTTTTGGCTATTCAGGGCAAGACAGTCATACTTTGAGTTGGGGGACAAAGCAGGGAAGATTTTGGCTGGATAGATAAAGCAGAGAGAGTCTTTTTATACCATTCCCTCAGTGAAATCTGCTGGTGGTGGAATATTTACCTCAGCCATTGATATTAATATTGCTTTTAAAGAATTTTATCTTGATCTTTATAGTTCCACATCTTCGTCTACTGATGAAGATATTAAAAACTTTGTGAAACCATTAGAACTCCCTAAACTGACGATTGAGCAAAAAAATTCTCTTGATTCTGAGATATCCTTGGAGGAGCTTGGCGAGGTAATTAAGGCCCTGCCTACTGGCAAGGCTCCGGGGCCAGATGGCTTTGCCGCAAAATTTTTTAGATCTTATGCTACAGAACTGGCTCCGCATTTGTTAGAATTTTATTTGGAATCATTAAAGAATGGAAAGCTTCTGCCAACCATGATGCAAGCCCGGATCAGTCTGATTCTTAAAAAGGACAAAGATCCAAGCAAGTGTAAGAGTTTCCATCCAATTTCCCTGATCCAGCTGGACGTAAAAATATTTTCAACAATTCTGACCAAACGATTAAGTTATGACATCTCATATACGTATAGATCAGGTGGGGTTTATTCGGGGCCACAGCTCTTCTGATAACATTAGGTGTTTCATCAGTATCATGTGGTCAGTGGCGAATGATCAGACTCTGGTCGCTGCCATCTCACTTGATGCCTAAAAGACGTTGGATATGGTAGAATGGGATTATCTTTTTAGGATTTTGGAAATATACGGGTTCGTGAAAAATTTTATTGGATGGATTAAGATACTTTATTATTTTACTCTGGATAGGGGCACCCGGCAGGGTTGCCCTCTTTCCCCATTATTGATCTGTCTTGCCCTGGAACCTTTAGCAGCCGCGATAAGAAAGGAGGATGATTTTCCAGGGGTGGTGGCGGGAGGTATGGTGCTTACTATGGCACAAAGCTTTTGCTTTATACAGATGATATTTTATTATTTGTCTCCGACCCTACTAGATCTGTGCCTTACCTCCACAGAATTATTAATTCCTTTTCTAAGTTCTCAGGATACAAAGTCAGTTGGTCTAAATCCGAAGCTTTGGCCCTGACAGCGTACTGCCCAATAACGGCTTTCCAGTCGGGTGTCTTCCAGTGGCCCAAACAGGGCATTAAGTATTTGGGCATTTTATTCCCAGCAAATTTGCCTGATTTAGTTACAGTTAATTTTGACCCCTTACTAAAAAGGTTTTTGAGCGATGTGGACAGGTGGTCTTCATTACATTTATCTATGATTAGGAAGGTTAATGTTAATAAAATGAATTGTATTCCAAAATGTAAGTACCTGCTACAGTCTGTAAATGTCCCCCTCTCTTATTACAAGCAATTTGATAGCATAGCAAATTCCTTCATTTGTAATGGTAAACGTCCCAGATTACACTTCAGTAAGTTACATAGGCAGATTGACAAAGATGGGCTAGGCCTACCCAAGATTTTGTTTCATTATTATGCATTCGGTCTCAGGCATTTGGCACATTGGTCGCTTCCACCTGAGAGAGCCCCTCCTTGGTTTTGTATTGAACAGGAAGTTTTTACCCCTATTTCACCATTGCAAAGCCTTTCTATCAAACTAACCGGAGAGGTTAAGTTACACCCCGTTATTTCGCATTTGCACTCGGTATGGACAAAAGTGTCCAGAGTGTTTAATTCAGACATTTATTTAAATGTTGCCTCAATCATATGGCTGAACCCTAAATTATGTATTAATAAGTCCACTTTCTGCTGAGAGTGGAGTATTGAGATCTTTTGAAAATTTGGTTCAACATTTTGAGATTCCCAGATCTCAGTTCTATTGGTATTTACAGATGGTATTTAAACTTGGTATTGGAGGAGGGAGTGTGGGCTAGGATTCTAAAAACGTCAGGTCTGCATCTAGAGATGCAATGGTTTGCCTTATGAAATTCAAGATTTTATTGGACCCCCTCTAGATTGTATAAGCTTGGTCTTAAAGAGACACCCACCTGCTGGCGATGCCAATCAGAAACTGGAGACACAAACCATGTTTTTCAGGGGTGTGTTAAGATCCAAGAGTTTTGGCTGAAGGTTCATATGTGACGTTTTGGGCACTCGAATTTCGTTTTGCCCCTGACTCTGTATTCTGGGCATTGGGGCGGTTATAAATTTGGGGGACAAACACATAAAAAATTGGGTCTTGACTAGTATTATGATTGGCAGGCAGATTATTTTAAGTGGATGGAAGTCAGATATGGCTCCCTCATTTCCGGAGTGGTGTGCGGAGATGGGGAGGGTGGCGGCTTTTGAGGAGATGTCGAGTAGAGGGCTGGGGGTTCGAGATTTGTTTGATAGGAAGTGGGGCAGGTATTTGGTGTTTTTGGGGGACTCTCGGGAAGGGGCTGTGGAGAGAGAGGTTTAGTTTTAATTATATATGATTATTATATTTTATATAGACTGCCCCCTGGTATACCGTTCTCTTTGAAGCCAGAGTCAAATGCTTTTCAGGACACAACCTCCATAGCTTGAAATGTCAGCACCATAAGTTTAATTAACTTCTGAACTTGTAAAGCTGAGTTGGGGAGGGCAATATAATTATGGCAGGTGTAACAACGGCCCTGCCGAAATTATACTGCCCCCTGTTAAACAGTTCCCTTTGAAGGTAGAGTCACATGCTTTTCAGGACACAACCTCCATAGCTAGAAATGTCAGCACCATAATTTTAATGAACCTGTGAATTTGTAAAGCTGAATTTGTGAGGGCAATATAATAACGGCAGGTGTAACAATGGCCCTGCTGAAATTATTTTCCCCTCTGGTAAACCCATACTATTGAAGATACAGTAAAATGCTTTTGAGGGCACAGCCACAATAGCTAGAAATGTCACTAGCAAAAATGTGATGTCTCTGTGTCCTTATAATCCTGAAATCAAGAGGGGAATACATTTTCGGCAAGTGTAATAATAACATTGTAGAAATGTATTGCCCTCTGGTAAATCCATGCTTTTGAAGCTACAGTAAAATGCTTTTGAGGGCACAACCTCAATAGCTAGAAATGTCACCAGCAAAAATGTGATGTCTCTGTGTCCTTACAATCCTGAGATCGAGAGGGAAATACATTTTCGGCAGATGTAATTGCCGAAATTATTTCCCCCTCTAGTAAATCCATCCTATTGAAACTACAGTCAAATTCTTTTGAGGTCACAGCCTCCATAAGAAGATTTTTCACCAGCATTAATGTGATGTCTCTGTGGCCTTGTTATCCTGAGATTGGAAGGGGAATACATTTTTGGCAGGTGTAATAAGGACATTGCCGAAATTATATTCCCCTCTGATAAATCCATCCTATTGAAGATACAGTCAAATGTTTTTGAGGGCACAGCCTCCATAGCTTGAAATGTCACCAGCAAAAATGTAATGTCTCTGTGGCCGAGATTGAGAGGGGAATACATTTTCGGCAGGTGCAATAACAACATTATCACAATTAAATTCCCCTCTGGTAAATCCATCCATTTGAAGCTACAGTCAAATGCTTTTGAGGACACAGCCTCCATAGCAAGATATTTTACCAGCATAAATGTGATTCCTCTGTGGCTTTGTAATCCTGAGATTGGGAGGGGAATATATTTTCGGCAGGTGTCATAATGACATTGCTGAAATAATATCCCCCTCTGGTAAACCCATTTTATTGAAGCTACAGTAAAATGCCTTTGAGGGTACGACCTCAATAGCTGGAAATGTCACCAGCATAAATGTGATATGTCTGTGTCCGTATAATCCTAAAATCAAGAGGGGAATACATTTTCAGCAGGTGTAATAAGGACATTGCTGAAATTATATTCCCCTTTGGTAAACCCATTTTATTGAAGCTACAGTCAAAATCTTTTAAGATCACAGCCTTCATAGCTATAAATGTCACCAGCATAAATGTGTTGTGTCTGTGAAATTTCACCAAAAGTTATTGAAAAGGGGGTCCCAGCACATACTGAATTAATGTGACTTTGTATAAAAATTCTGGCATCAACTCAACAATCTTTATCTCTTTAAATAACATGGCAGCAGTTTTGTGTCAACAGCTGACTCCAAGACAGATGTCTTTTCAATGTAATTTTTTATGAGTTATACAAGCTGTAAAATTGACAAAATGAAGAAAAACATGACCACGTTTTTTGGGCCGTAAGGTGTTGGAAAATTATTTGAATAATAATAATAATAATAATAACAACAACATTCTGTGGTATCTTTATGTTCTTGGCATTTTAAGAGTAAATAATAAATGGATTTTAAAACTGAGGTGAGTTTAATGATTTGGCTTATTTCTGTTTTTTTCGTTTTGTTGTTGTTTTTTTGTAGATGTAATGATACACTGGCATACAACTCTCACAACTATAAACAAACTGAGAGTATGCCATCTACAGTCCTATTGTTACACTGCAAACATTTAATTGCCTCATATATTCCCTTACATTTAGTCTGACATACGTTTCTAAACTCTTATGAAGCTTTCTTTCTGTCTGTGTATCTTTCCATATACACAGATTTTTCTTAAATGTTTGCATTTTTATTAATGATATTCATATGTTCAGTAAGTGCAATGGGAAGAGTGAATAAAATGACACCAAGTGAATTAATAATGTCAACAGCACAAATGTTACATCACCACAGACTTGGATAATTAATCTCAAGTTTAATTCAATGGGACATTAAAACAATTTGCTTTGGCAAAAGGTAACATCAAAGAGAAATAAGTAAACTTTCCTTCATCCCTAACGCTGTCAAAGCCTCGGTTCTGTTTCTAAGTTGAATCGATCTGGAAAATGTTTGCATCCTTTATGCAAACTAATTTAAATTCTACTTCTTAATGTATGCTTGGACAACACTTCCATGTTCTTTTTATGCTTTATTGGTGCTAGATATGTGTAAAAAGATTGCTTATGAATGGCTATAGTAAACAAGATAGTGCTCAAGCTCGCAGCACCAGGATATCAACTGTGTGATGTGCGTGCACGCGAGGGGCAGTCGCATACTGGCATGGAATCAAAATTCTGTACAACACCGAAAGACCGTTTGTGCCATTGAAAGAAACATCATAACATATTCCTTTCTTTGTATGTAACAAGATAGTTTTTGGGAGCCGTGAAATTGTGCAGGCTAAACCCCATGTCAGTCGCTCTCCCCTGTCTCCATCATTTGTGCTCGCTTCTGGTTTGTGCCGTGTTTGGTATCGTTGAAGCATTCATTTTTGGTCAAATATTAGATTTTTCACTCCATCAAACTCCAAATGCAAAAAATAAAATAAAATAAATAAATAAATAAATAAATTGTCCATGTTTGTAATGTAAATTATGATTTATTTATAGGCTGTATGTCACATTGCTGAACAAAGATGTACATAATATTTATATAGGCTAATTATTCAGATTTTCCCCCCCGCAAGTATTCAGCTCTGAATTTGCTTTTATTCATTTTAATTTTGCTAGAAGGTGACGCGTCTTGCATTGACAGTGTTTGTGTAATTGCATAGGCCTATATGTTAGCTAATATTCGAAATATCTGTTTGAAATTTCAGCACAATGTTTGAAAACATGTTAGGTGCCGTTCACATGCTGGAATGCATTGTTGTTGCCCTAAAATTACACGCAGCGCCACAAAAGAGCAAAACGTAGGTGTCTCGACACTTACGTTTAAGAGTTTAGGTTCTTTTTTACTTGACATGTAGTCTAAAAACACGAACAAGCCGTCAAAAACACCTATCTAGCGCATGTTTACATTGAAATCAATAATAAAATGGTGCAGAAGGACACAAAAACGAGCTCAATGTGCCCCTCAGTGTAAGATTAGAACTATTTAGAAATGTTTGATCACACTTGCCTATTCGTTATTATTTGTTAGTGCACATTTTAGAATTTAGAGTATAAAGTCATCAAAACTAAGAAGTAACACAAAAGTATGGAAAGTGACCAAAACAAATTAAATCAGAAACATATTATATTTGGACTTCTTCAGTGTAGCCTTTTGTTTATTCCAGCTCTGCACACCCTGTTCATTTTCTCAATCAACTTCAGGTGCATCCTGGGATGCTTTTTTAACAGTATTGAATGATTTCATATGCTGGGCACTTGTTGGCTACTTTTCTTTAAAAAAAAAAAAATAAATAAAATAATAATAATAAAAACATATTAAATAGCTATTAAATAAATACATTAAAGGTTTGTATAGACATCTGTAATTAGGCACATTTTATTTTGGGGTACAGAAATAATCCCAAGCGTTTGACCATAAGCCTTTAAATCAAAAGGTTTTAAGATTATGAGAAACAAATTTAGTCAGTGTCCTTTGGACTGGTAGTAAAGGCTATATTTATATGTTCTTGATATTAATTTTATTTACTAACTTTTAAATTTTTTTTATTTGATTTGTATTGTATCTGGCTACATTTTGCTATTGCTGTAGATAAATCTAGGTTAACAGTTTTACGTTTTTATGCATAAAGTAACCATTTAAAGTGATTTTAATAAGTGCAATTTAGAAAAAAAGAAAAAAAAAAGCTGTCTTGTTTAAGACAAAGAAAGGAAAACGTTATGATGTTTCTTTTAATGGCATAAATCGGCATAAATTGAGCACAAACGAATGGCACTGGTTTGGAGCAATTTGGACTTCATGGGGTGGAGAGTAACGTCACTGCTACTGAATACAAGCTGTTATTTCTAAGGAAGGGAAGTAGATAAAATATTAACTTTAATGGCACAAATCATCACAAATCGAGCACAAACGAACAACACCAGTTCGGAGCAATTTAGACCACATGGGGGTGGAGAGTACACAGCCAAAAAAGTTATGTCTAATATCTCAAACACCGAACCAGCACAAAAGTTCATTTGACAAACGCAGCACAAACAAATTGTATAGATTTGATAATGATTTAATTATATGTGGTGCCAACTTCATGGAGGTTTACACACCTAGATTGGGGAATATTTGCCCATTCTTCATTGCAGAATTGTTCGAGTTCAGTCAAATTGCAGGGTGAGTGGCGAATGACCGCTCCCTTCAAGTCCATCTACCAGTTTTCTATTGGATTTAGGTCAGGGCTCTGACTTGGCCACTCAAGGACTTTGACCTTCCTATCCTTAAGCCAATGCATTGATTTTTTGCCGATGTGTTTAGGATCATTGTCATGCAGAAAGGTGAACCCATCTTCAGTTGTTGAGCAGAGGGCCACAGATTATCCTTAAGAATTTGCTGGCCAATTGCCCAGTACCTGCTGAAGAGAAACACACCCACAACATAATGTTGCCACCACAATGCTTCACAGTAGGTATGGTATGTTCTGGATGGTGTGCCGTGTTTGGTTTTCTCCAAATATAGTGCTTGAAGTTCAGTCCAAAAAGTTACATTTTTATCTCATATGACCATAAAACCGTTTGCCACACATAAACTCTAAAGAATATATATATATATATATATATATATATATATATATATATATATATATATATATATATATATTATTATTATTATTATTATTAAAAATTTAATTAAATTTTAGTTTTATAATTAAATAAATTAATATGGTGGCACAATTATATTTTTGTCTACAAAACTAATTTCAAACATTTAAGCATACACCTTCAGATCAAAAGATTTTTAAGATCATGAGAAACATTTTCAAAACTTTTCACCAGTAGTGTGTGTGTGTGTGTGTGTGTGTGTGTGTGTGTGTGTGTGTATATATATATATATATATATATATATATATAAAATCTAATAAATTATAAAAACATTTTCATTACAGTTTATTGTTCTTGAAAACAAATGACTAATTTTGTATTTATATTTCACCTGTATCTTTTTCAACCGGCATATGCATTTTAGGTGGGTAAAGTTGCATATGTATTCTAAGGTTAACACAGGTACAGTATATTTATTAATACTTTTCTCAGCCAGTATTTTTTGCTTGTTTCGTGGTTAAAATTTTGACAAATTGTTAAAACAAAATGTAAATTTACTTGAGACGCAACACTGCATAAGACTTGCTTTAAGAGAACATACAGTATATTGAATAAAATGTATTTTCTTACCCATTAGGGAAATCTTTTATTTATTTACTTACGTACTTTGCTTCTTGTGCTAATGAATCTATTCAGACTCCTTATCTGCTGAATAGCTCATGAAACCTTTGATCAGGAATTCAAGTTTTACCTTTAAATAACTGGTGTTCACCTGACTGTGTATCACTGGGGAGGGGTTTGTTTTCTTTCTGAAGGGCTCGCTGACCTCTGTAGTGGAAGTGGTGATAAATTTGGCTTTAGAAGGAAACTTTGAACTTGTCCTCAGGCAGAAAAACAGAGATTACAAAGAGCAAAAATCGCTTTGGTGTGCCACAAACAACAAAGGTAAGCAGTAAAATGCTTTATGGGCTTATTAGAGTATATAAAACCTCTTCTACCTTTATATATATATACATATATAATTTTGTAACGAGGTAGACAGACAGTTACTGTAATAGTGTGCTATCTACTTTGCTGAGTGACCATATCCATTTCAAGGGACTAATTTGTTTATGAAAGCAATTTTTCTTGACAGTTATTTCATCATATAATAAACGACAAGCTATCAGACAGTCTGAGTGCCTGTCAATATGGAGACGATTGTTATCATTCTGGAAATGCTATAAAAGTAACCTGATCAAGATAAACTGATACTTCCTTCATGTTTTTATTGCATAATTTTGTGTGGGCTGCTACAGGCAAAATATGCCACATAAACAAGTTTATTCTAGTAGGGTCTTTCAGATAAAATGCATTTAGCATTTTAATAATAGCTAAAAATAAAAAAATACAAAATAAAATAAAAAAGACTTAGTAGGATGCATTTGGAAATTGAGGGTGAATCTCAATTCAAAGAACGCAGAGAACGGACTCGTGTTTTTATTAAGACCAGTCTTGCCAAGCATCCTTGGAAGAACAAAATTGGAAGGACAGGAGGACGTAGAACGCATCTATTGCCAGCTTTGAGATGTGCTGCGATCTACATGTTGTGCAATTAACCATCACAGCACATTTGAATCCAGTGAGAGAACTACTGGCATTATCACACCAGTGACTAGTGACACGTTAAAGAAAAAAGTCTGTAAACACTCGTTTTCTCCATGTTTATTACTGTATTAAAATGATGCCCAAAAAAATAACAGATGTTGACAGAGTATAACGACTCTCACGAGCCGTCAGACTTTCATGAGCTTACAGCGGGAAACTCTTGAGGAAAAACAAAACGATAAATGTCCTTTGTCTGCCAAAGTAGTACTGAGTTCTTGCCCACAAGTCACCATCTGATGCATCCTCAATTTCAAGGACACATCCGGGTAATTTGCTGCATTCACAGTACTTGCGTTCTTGAGGACTGGAATCGAACTTCGGCAGTGGACGATGACGTCGAGCAAGTCCATGAGAATGTAAGAACACAAAAGAACGTACATTGAGATTCATTGAGTCTTAAATGTGGTATTGGGTCTGTCCCTATTACAATAAAATATTTATAATCATTATTATTTTTGATATTAACATTTTATTGATTCAAAAATCAGGATTGAAGAAACAGAATATACACACACCGAATCAAACTATATAAAATTATATGTCCCTCCCCCTGAACATGCCTCATGACCTTTTCCAAAAGCAGTAATCACCACTCCCAAAGTATCTGCCACTTCAGGGGGGTGTATGTACTCCCAGAAATAGTACAAAGCAGGTGGCGCAGCTGTAAATACCTAAAGAATTTAGACCTGGGAATCCTAAAATGTTGAACCATATTTTCAAAGGACCTCAACACTCCACTCTCATATAGGTCACCGAGAGTATTAACCTCCCTAACAATCCACTCTGTCCAACAGAAAGTGGACTTATTAATACATAATTTTGGGTTCAGCCATATGCTCGAAGCAACATTTAAATAAATGTCCAAATTAAAAACTCTGGACACTTTTGTCCATACCGAGTGCAAATGTGAGATAACGGGGTGTAACAACTTCTCCGGTTAGTTTGATAGAAAGGCTTTGCAATGGCGAAATAGGTGCAACAACTTCCTATTTAATACAAAACCAGGGAGGGGCTCTCTCAGATGGAAGTGACCAATGAGCAAAATGCCTGAGACTGAATGCATAGTAATAAAAACATTCTTGGGTAGGCCTAGTCCACCTTTGTCAATCGGCCTATGTAACTTACTGGAATGTAATCTGGGATGCTTACCATTCCAAATGGAGGACTTCGCTATGCTATAAAATTGCTTGAAATAAGAGAGGGGGACATCTATAGGGACAGATTGTAGCAGGTAGTGAATTTTGGGATACAATTCATTTTAATACCACTAATCTTCCCAGTCATAGATAAATGTAATGAAGCCCATCTACCCACATTGCTCGAAAACCTTTTTATTAAAGGGTCAAAATGAACTCTAACTAAATCACCCAAATTTGCTGAAAAATAAATAAATAAATAAATAAATAAAACTTAATGCCCTGTTTGGGCCACTGGAAGGTGCCCGGCTGAAAGGCCAATACTGGGCAGTATGCTGTCAGAGCCAAAGCTTCGGATTTAGACCAATTCACTTTGTATCCTGAAAACTTAGAAAAGGACTTAATAATTCTGTGGAGGTAAGGCACAGATCTAGTAGGGTCGGAGACAAATAATAAAATATCATCTGTATAAAGCAAAAGCTTATGCGAAAAGTGGAGCCAGTTCTGTAGCATAAGATCTAAAAAATTCAGCGGCAAAGCTGTCTGGCCCCGGAGCCTTGCCTGTAGGCAAGGCCTTAATTACCTTGCCAAGCTCCTCCAAGGTTATCTCAGAATCAAGAGATTTTTTTTGGCTCAGTCATCAGTTTAGGAAGTTCTAATGGTTCCACAAAGTTTCTAATATCCTCATCAATAGACGAAGATGTGGAACTATAGAGATCAAGATAGAATTTTTTAAAAGCATTACTAATATCAATGGCTGAGGTAAATATTTCACCACCAGCAGATTTAACTGAGGGAATAGTAGAAAAAGACTCTCTCTGTTTTATATAGCTAGCCTGAAGTTTCCCTGCCTTGTCCCCCAACTCAAAGTATGACTGTCTTGCCCTGAATAGCCAAAACAATACCTTCCGTGACAAAATAGTATTATATCTGTATTTCAATTGGGTCAATTCCCTAAGGCCATTAGACGACATTCGGTGCTTCAGCTCTGCCTCGGCACTTTTAATATTCCCTTCCAATTCCATGAGTTCTTGTGCTTTGGATTTTTTTGGTGAATGAGGCATACTGTATGATCCGGCCTCTAAGAACCACCTTAAGTGCCTCCCAAACCATGCCCACAGAGGATACTGAGGACCAGTTGGTCTCCATATAGACATTGATTTCAACCTTTAGCATTTGTTGGAATTCAGGATTTTGCAAAAGGGATACATTAAAGCACTAACTATATGATTTCTTTTTCTCCATATGTGGCAACACCTCTAAACACACCAGGGCGTGATCTGAGACTAAAATGTTTCCAATTGAGCAGTCAACAACAGATGAAATGAGGGACTTTATATATATATATATATATATATATATATATATATATATATATATATATATATATATATATATATATAATCTATTCTACAGTAAATCTTGTGGACTAATGAAAAAAATGTATAGTCCCTACCAGATGAGTTCAAAAGTCTCCAAATATCTATAAGACTAAGATTTTTACACATCTTGTGAAGCATCAATGTTGCTCTAGGGGGCTTGCACACTTTTGCTTCACTATGATCAAGGACTGAGTCCATCAAAAGATTTATGTCTCCTCCCAATATTACATCATGAGGGGTGCCAGAGGCTTGCAACATCTCTTTAAGATCTATAAAATAGCCCTGATCATCAACGTTAGGTGCATAAATATTAGCCAAAATAAGATTTTGTCCCTGAATTTCAGCTAAAACTATAATGACTCTTCCTAATTTAAATTGACTCTGTTTGAGACATTTGAATTGAAAGTGTTCCCTGTCTGTCACTCACTTGACATTGTGTCGATGTAGTGACACTAGGGGTAACTCTTGGGAGCCCGAAACACCTCTGATCTTTTGAAAAAAGGCCAATGAGAATTGGCGAGTGGAATTTGCATGCCACTCCCCCGGACATACGGGTATAAAAGGAGCTGGTATGCAACCACTCATTCAGAATTTCTCTTCGGAGCCGAGCGGTTCTATTCATTGAGCTGAATTCATCCGCAGAGTTCATTCACCTCTCTCTGCTGGATCTTACGGCGCATTTCAGTGGCTTCTCCCCCTCTGCATCTGTGGTTTGCAGAGAACGCCCCTGGGCGCTTCGGCAGAACATTTAAAAGAGTATATTCTAAAAGAGTATATTTTCTTTCTGAAAGAGCGGCACACACAGAAAGTCTTTTTAAAGACGTGTCTTTTTAAAGATACCTTTCTGTTTGTGTGTTATTCCTGGTTGCGGTCGTTATCTCTCCGCTTCCGACGGCCACGATAGCTGTTTTACGTGTCTGGGCACTGCCCATGTAGAGACATCGTTCGTGGATGGTTCATGTCCTCATTGCGAGAACATGACAATGGTAATGTTGCGGTCGCGGCTTGCATTCGTAAGAAAGCAAGCCACCCCAGCAGCTCCCCGCCTCAGTCCTTCTACCTACAGGTATGAGGCTGTGCCGGTTAGCACTGGGGGCGATTTGGGGACCTCAATGGGACCATCTCTGCTGGGTATCCTCCCATGGACCTCCCATTCCCCAGCACGCTCGCTTGCCCCGATCGCATGCTCGGACGAGATCGCCGGCTCGTCTCAGGGCGGGTTCGACATCTCGTCTGGTGCCCCGGAAGATGATGAGTTATTGAGTGCAGCATCGGAGAGCGGGCTCGTCCGGTCTGACACTGAGGCTTCGGCTGGGCTTCCTCCTTCGGGAACGGTCGCCCAGTCTCAGGCCGATGCGGAAATGACGGACATGCTTTCCCAGGTGGCTGCAAGCATCAGGCTAGAGTGGAACCCTCCACTCTCCCCTGAACCCTTGCGGCTCGACGATTGGTTCCTGGGCTTGGGGCGCCACTCACAGCTGTGCCCCACCCCCGTTCCTTTCTTCCCGGAAGTGCATGAGGAGCTGACAAGGTCATGGGAGGCACCTTTTACTGCCCGGTCCCGATCTTTCAGCTACCCCACCCTCGCTACCCTCGATGGTGGAGCGGCCAGGGGGTATTCAGTGATCCCCCAGGTGGAAAAGGCGCTCGCGGCGCCCGAAGCTCCAATCCAAGACCTGTAGGTTTATGTCATCTCTGACGGCTAAGGCCTACGGTGCCGCTGGACAAGCCGCCTCTGCCCTGCATGCCATGGCTCTCCTGCAAGTACACCAAGCCAAGGCACTAAAACAACTGCACAAGGGTAGTTCTGACCCGGGATTGATGCAGGAACTGCACTCGGCATCCGACCTTGCTTTCCAGTGGTAGACCGACCTCGCTCTCCATGCGACGAAGGTCACAGCGCGGTCTCTCGGGCAGGCGATGTCCACTCTCGTGGTCCAGGAGCGGCACCTCTGGCTCAACTTGGTAGAGATGCGAGAGGCCGACAAGGCACGGTTTCTTGATGCCCCCATCTCCCAGGTTGGTCTGTTTGGTGACACCGTCGAGGACTTTTCCCAGCAGTTCTCGATGGTGAAGAAGCAGACGGAGGCTATAAAGCACATCCTGCCCCAGCGCTGCTCAAGATCCCGCATCTCGTCTGCTTGTCGCCAAGGGCGTCTCCCTGCAGCAACATCTCTGGCCTGACCCCGGTGTGCAGCCCATCGCAGGAAGCAGACGCCCCCCGTATCACGGCCGGCCACCAAGAACCCGAGGAAGGCTTCGAAGTGCCCCTGAGACGGGCGAACCAGGGGCAAGGAGACCCATCTCTCTGGAGCTGGTGCACAGACCACTCCATCCCCCGGTGGAGGGCCAGGAGGAGAATCTTTTGTTTCTTTTTTCACCGCATGCCCCAGAGGCTGCGGTACCCAAAGGTTCAGCAAAAGAGCAGTTTCCTTGTTTCCTGGGTCACATGTCCGGTGTGCACAGCTGTCGTCACGACTGCCATCCACCGTTCCTTTTTGGCAGGGTTGGCACTCCAGAGGCAGACCCCCCGCCGCTGGAGCACCAGCTGTGGCACGAATACCCCCACACGGGATTAGTGCTGATGGAACTCGGGGAAAACTCCTCCTCCCCCTCCTCAGCCAATCTCATGGTGAGCGACAGGAGCCAGGTAAGTGCTTCGATGTCCCTCGACTCAGCACGGCCACGGGGCTCGAGTCCCCTCGACGTGGCACCTCGAGCTCCACCCCGATTATCCCCTTGGTCCCCCTTGCCTGGAGTTTGGACACTGGCTCGTGCTTTCCAACCCATCACGATGGCTGAGCCGGACCGTCCAACTCGGCTACACGATTCAGCTCGCCAGGCGCCTACCCAGGTTCAGCGGCGTCCGCTTCACCTCGGTGAAGGGCGAGAACGCTGCTACCTTGCGTGCGGAGATCGCGACACTCCTGGGCAAGGGCGCGATAGAGCCTGTCCCTCCAGCCGAGATGAGGAAAGGGTTCTACAGCCCTTACTTCATCATACCAAAGAAAGGCTTGCAACCAATCTTGGAACTGTGAGTACTGAACCAGGCCTTGCACAGACTCTCGTTCAAGATGCTGACACAAAAACGCATTCTAGCCAGTGTCCGACATCTAGATTGGTTCACAGTGGTAGACCTGAAGGACGCATACTTCCACGTCTCGGTCCTACCTCGACACAGACCCTTCCTGCAGTTTGCCTTCGAGGGCCAGGTGTACCAGTACAAGGTCCTCCCATTCGGCCTGTCCTTGTCCCCTTGTCCTTGTACTGCTCGCCTTGCGGAGGTTTCAACCGTTTATCCAGGGCAAGCACGTGTCAGTCCGGATGGACAACACAGTGACGGTAGCTTACATCAACTGCCAAGGCGGCCTACGCTCCCATCGCATGTCACAACTCACCCACCGTCTCCTCCTCTGGAGTCAGCAGCACCTCAAGACGCTACGAGCCACTCACATCCCAGGCGACCTCAACACCGCAGCGGATGCGCTGTCACGTCAGGTTACCCTCAGGGGAGAGTGGAAACTCCACCCTCAGGTGGTCCAGCTGATTTGGAGTCGATTCAGTCGAGCACATGTAGACCTGTTTCCTCCCACTGCCCGCTTTGGTATGCCCTGACCGAGGCACCTCTCGGTATAGACGCGTTGGCACACAGCTGGCCCCCTGGACTATGCAAGTATGCGTTTCCCCAGTGAACCTACTTGCACAGACCCTGTGCAAGGTCAGGGAGGACAGGGAGTAAGTCATCCTAGTAGCACCCTACTGGCCCACCCAGACATGGTTCTCGGATCTCACGCTCCTCGCGACAGCCCCCCCGAGGCACACAGCAGTCTGCACGTCACACACTGCCAGTTCACGCAAAACAGATTAGCTAGTTGTGGCATTTTGTATAGGGACCCCTAGTGTCACTACATTGACACAACATCGAGTGAGTGACAGATAGGGAACGTCATGGTTACTTTCGTAACCTCCGTTCCTTGCTACAATGCTGAACTACCTGCTGAAATGGCCGGGACCTTGTCTCAGCTCTTCAGCACAAAACTTGAATGAGTGGTTGCATACCAGCTCCTTTTATACTCGTATGTCCAGGGGAGTGGCATGCAAATTCCACTCGCCAATTCTCATTGGCCTTTTTTCAAAAGATCAGAGGTGTTTCGGGCTCCCAAGAGTGACCCCTAGTGTCACTACATCGACAGAACATCTCGTTCCCTCCATCAGGGAACGGAGGTTACGAAAGTAACCATGACGTTCACTTATCAGTGTAATTTTTTCTAAGTTCTCAGGATACGGAGTCAATTGGTCTAAATCCAAAACTTTGGCTCTTACAGCATACTGTCCAGTAACGGCTTTCCAGCCAGGCACCTTCCAGTGGCCCAAACAGGGCATTAAATATTTGGGAATTTTATTTCCAGCAAATTTGTGTGATTTAGTTAGAGTTAATTTTGACCCCTCTTTTTTTTAAAAACAATATGATAGTATAGCTAAATCCTTTATCTGGAATGGTAAACATCCTCGGATGCATTTTGACAAGTTACACAGGCCAATTGACAAAGGTGGGTTAGGTCTCGCCAAGATTTTGTTTTACTATTATGCTTTTGGTCTCAGACATATGGCGCATTGGTCGCTTCCACCTGAGAGAGCTCCTCCCTGGCTCTTTATTGAACAGGAGGTCCTTGCCCCTATCTTGCCATTGCAAAGTCTTTCTACCAAGCTGCCCAGAGAAGTATAGACACATCCCATTATCTTGCACATGCATTTAGTGTGGACAAAAGTTTCTTGTGTGTTCAATTCAGACATTTATCTGAATGTTTCTGCAATACTTGGTTAAACCCTAAATTGTGCATTAACAAGTCCCCTTTCTGCTGGACAGGATGGATTGGGAATGGTGTTACTACGCTGGGTGACCTGTATGAAAATGGAGCGTTGAGATCCTTTGAAAATATTATACAGTGGTTTGGAATTCCCAGATCTGAATTCTTCAGGTACTTACAGCTGCGCCATCTACTCTGTTCCACCTTTGGATGTAGTACGCAGCCCCCTAAAGCAACAGACACTTTTGAGATGGTGCTTGCTGCTTTTAGAAAAGGTCATGAAGCTTCAGCGTACTATTCCTGGCTAATTCAGAGTCTAGGGGACAGGGTTTTAACATCTCTTAAGAAGTTATGGGAGAGAGACTTGAATTTAGTACTAGAAGATGGAGAATGGGGTAGGATTTTTAAAAATGTCAAGTCTATGTCTAGGGATGCAAGGGTGCGCCTCATTCAATTTAAGATTCTGCATCGTTTTTATTGGACTCCCTCTAGATTGGCTTGGCCTTAAAGACACACCTACTTGCTGTTGATGCCAGTTGGAGGATGGGGACATAGCCCATGTTTTTTGGTCCTGTATTAAGATTCAAGAGTTTTGGTCGGGGGTTCAGAGTTTTATCTGTGAGGTCTTGGGCACTCAGATTTTATTCTGCCCCAGACTTTGTATTTTGGGTGATGGGGTGGGTATTAATATAATAAATAAACATTTTAAAAAAACTGGGTCCTTACCTGCTTGATGATGGTCAGGCAGGTGAGACTCGGTAAGACCATGTGATGTATTTCCACTTGAAGTACCCCCCTCCCCCTTCCTTTCTCTGGGCAGGGTGTGGTCTCCGCGGTGTCTTCCCCTTGGGAGTGACACTCCCCCCAACGTGGACACAAAAGTCGCCGGGTGCACCCTCATGAGTGGTGCACCGAGTTGGGCAGAGTGGAAGCTTT
Organism: Myxocyprinus asiaticus; assembly: GCF_019703515.2. Lineage (NCBI taxonomy): Eukaryota > Metazoa > Chordata > Actinopteri > Cypriniformes > Catostomidae > Myxocyprinus > Myxocyprinus asiaticus. Next base: position 5,469,908 of record NC_059386.1, read on the forward strand.
TGAGGAGTTGTCACATAGATGGCTGGACAGTTTGGGTGATTGTGGCAGGAAGTGGGACACTTATTTGGCCTTCCTGGAGGGTTGACGGGGAGGAGCAGTGGAAAGGGACAATTGGGTTGGAGTTTATGTAATTAATTAATATGTGGAATCTATTTTCTTTTTTTGGTTGGTTAATTTTTTATGTATTTTTATGTCATAGAGTATTTTCTTTGAACTGCCTGTTTATATGTGTGTCTGTTGTTATTTAATATCTGACCACTGGGATGTATGTTGGGTGATGGGGTGGGGTGGTATATATGGATAAAAGTTGATTCCGTGTTTTCATGTTGTTTGTGTTAATTTTAATTATCCTCCAAGTCAGCAACGACTTTCGTCAGCATTGCCGACATGTTCAGCATCTCCTGCCGCATTTCCCGCACCTCCCCGACCAAATCGACTCCCAGGCCTGCGGCCTGCTCGGGGGCATCAGCTTGAGCATGTAAGTGTCTTTTAATGTCTCCAGAGCCCGAAGATTTTTAATTCTTTGACATATTGTCCTCCTAGGACAGTTATGGAACAGAGCGTATTAAATCTCACTGGTTTATGTCATAAAAAGTATTAAAACTAGCAAAGTGCGCAGAGCTCGGCGTTCACACGTCCGATCCTCGCATGGCGTCATGTGACTATAATCATTATTATTAATTAAAATAGAATTACTTGATATATTACGTTAATAGATAAACGCCAAGAATGGAATAAGAATGTAACAATATTACCATAAAAAAAGTGAATTAGTTAACTTACAAAAAATTTGAAAAGTATTTTAGTCTGTATTTTAACAAGACACATGCAATTTCACTGTCAAATATTCTAAAATGTTGAAAAGTATGAATTGCCTTATACCTTATACTTTACGGTAAAATTTTTATGGTAAAAAGTTATTTGTTGCTTAGGCAGGTTGGTATATTAAAGGTGCTGTAAGCAGATTTTAGCCATTCTGGAAATTCCACCAGACTAGCCATTGAATTACGACCCCTCTTTCCAAAACCCCACACTTCAAAGAAATGCACACAAACACATAAACGAGACCATTATGTTAATAACGCACACAATGATTGACAGGCAGAACATTTTTTGATTGGCTAATCAAACAATTTGACCTCAGCATGCAGGTATCTTTTCCCCTGCTATTTACCTTCTATTAGTTTCAGAGACAGGTGTGATATTTCAGTGATATCTGACAGGTAACTGAGAAATTTTCTTTAACATTATATAAATTAACGATTTACAGTACAATGTCCCCAAAATTCGGACATGTAAAAAAAAAGTATGAATGTCTTTAAATTGAATTAGATGGCAAAATATTAAACCAAATATAATAGCAAAATACAGTTTTCAAGCAAAACATTTCACAAAAGTTTGCTAGATTTTAAATGACAAATTAATAGATATAGTTTTTGTCCATGTACCTTTGGGGGGCACTGTATATGATTATGAACTGTAAAATATACAGTGACCAAAATTACATCCCCTAAAGTTCTGGCATTGTATTATTATAATTTTTTTTTTTTTTTATTATATTTATTTATTTTTTATTTTTTGCCAGATTTTTTTTTTTTTCTACCATAACTTTGACAAGAGAAACTGAGTAATAATATTATTTTATCACACTCAAACTGTTGTCTTAAATGTAATAAAGCATCTTCAATTGTCTCAGTAAACAAACCAGCATAAACTCATAAACCAGACACTGGACACTTTATGACCAAAGGCATTTAGTATGCAATGTCGTATTGTCCCGTGCAAAGGTTACACTTTGTTTGAACCACAATGACGGTGCATGCAATATAGATAATACTGAAAACTCCTCCTCATCATCACCATTAACAACATGACAGATGGCAAGAGTCAAACAGGACTCTAGGTGAACCACAAAGTCAAAGTGTGCTAGCAATAGATCAAACTATATGATACAGTAGGAAAAAAATTAAAACATTGTTAATTCTTAAAAAAAAATAAAAAAAATATTATATATATATATTTATCTTGTGTTTGCCACCTGTGAAACAGTAAAACACTTCTCTTCGCTTCCTCATTGGTGAGAGGTTGTTTCTAAGGGCACTTCCCGGGCCCCTGGGAATGGCAGCACTCCAGACAGACAGACAGAGAGAGAGAAAGAGAGAGAGAAAAAGAGAGACATTAGTGTGGGAAAGGTCAATATGTCCCTTTGACCTTTTAGTTCTAAATGGACCACTAGAATATTACCATAGATTTTACAGTGACATATGGACAATCAAGATCAAGTTCGCTTGAGTTCAGTTTATAAACTAAGATTTCTATTTCAAACAATACAGCCAGAATACTGTTATATAACCAGTTATATGTGATCAGAATTCAAATGTTGTCAATAATGCAATAAATAACACTGCCCATTGTTCATCAAATCCCTTTATTGTCACTCAACCATATACACAAGTGCAACAGTGGGTGAAAGTCTTTTTTATCACTATAAAAATAATGTGACTAATTTTTTTTTCCCTTTTCACATAGAGATTTTCAAATTCTGAAAGTTGAATCTATAGTATACAATATGCGGCAGCCAGACTTTTATTTGATAGCCAGACTTTTAACTTTCAGCATAAAGTCTATTCTACTCTACAGCTTATTCTGGCTATAAGAACCACTTAGAAAGGAAAAGACCATCTGACTGACATGTAAAGGCCACCAATCACAGTTGACTTGTTTTGTGATCCAAACTTCTGTCTACACAAAAGCAATAAGTGCCAGATTTTTTTCACAGAAGAAATGTACTGTGTGTGTGTGTGTGTGTGTGTGTGTGTGTATGTGTGTTGTGTGTATATGTATACTGTTTTATTAAAATTAAATATCTCTCAAAGGTTTGATGCCACAAACTTTGGCAAACCCCCCAAAAAATAAAAATAAAACAAAATCAGTAAAAGGGCTCAAAAGGGTTACCTTTTAAAATTAATTTACTTTATCAGTGGACTGAAAAAGCTGAAAAAAAAAAAATAAAAAAAAAAAATACAAATAAATAAATTGTGCACCCTGATTCCTGATTAGCCAGACTGATCACACTGTGAACTTGGCAACAGGAAGTTGAAAGTTCTGCTGTTAAAATCGGTCTGTGCTTTACTTCTAACCTCTGACCCCAGTGGCCGAAGCTGAAAGTGTTGTTGAAGTTCATTTTAGTTGTAAATGATCTAATGAAGTAAAACTCTACCCCTTAACCCACACCCCAATCCTAAACCTAACCATTAGTGTGTAAGAATGTAATTTTAGAGCAAAAATACCACCTCCAAATCACACTCGATATTTTTTTATTTTTTTTTATTTTATGTGAGCACATTTACTTCCTGGTTTCCACAGGAATCAAACTCATGTCTTGAATCAACATGATTACTTCCTGGTTTCAGTTTATAACCCGTGTCTCAGTAACGCCATGGGGAAAGGCAGAAATGTTTGAACCTATGCAAATATGTCTGATGGGGTATGGTGCTTGTCAGTAATTCTACAGAATGGGGTCAATTTCAGGGTAACTGAACTTTTTAGAACCAGCACGTATATATCATCTGATCATGCTACAGTTGCCTAGCAGTTGGGCAATCTGACTGAAGCTGCAGTTTTCACAAGTGCTTGCCAGTTTTGTGTGCAATATGCATCAGATGGTCAGTGAACAAATTAAAGTCACAAAACAAAGTACATTTATAATAATAAGCACACAGTAAGGTGAATATAATTCAGATTATAATTGGAATGTCAATTAATTCTGTTAAACCCACTTCCTTAGTCATATCTTTTGTTTTTGTTTTTGATTTTTGGTTTGGGGAACCAGCAGTGGCAATGAAATATTTTCCCCTGCTATGGTTTTTTGGTTGTTACATTTATTTTACTGTATATGAAACCAAATTCCTCACACACACAAAGATTTTTGACCCTGCCCCCAACTATAAAAAAGATGATTCTTGACACTTGTTAAAGCCAGAAAACATCACATCCTATTCCTCTCTCTCATACACACTCACATATACTCCCTCCCAAGAGTCACTTTTCGCAGTACACGATGTGTGTCGTTACCTTCCAGAACACACACTGCCCTTGAGCTAACGGCAGCAAAGAAAACTGCTGCCTGAACATCTATTCAATACCTGAGATGTCTTCATCCGACACTCGAAAGATTCCTCTTCTTGGCTCAGGCTGTACCGCAAATGTAGGCCACCAAGGTGCTCCAATATACCTCTTTGTGTCAGCCAAAAAACTTCTAAACTCTCTAATTTAGATGTCTTTGAGCGTTCTCCCATCCCCCACCCTCCTCGATTGAAGCCTGTAAGTTTCCTGCGATTCTCTCATGCTTATGCTAGAAGCGCTAGCTCACTCACTCACTCTATATGTGTCCTACTTTCCACAGCCCAGCATGAATAATGTGCAGCAAGTCTCATGAAAGAATCATCGCCGGGGATGAATTATTGATCCAACAGAGAAATGTAAGTGTAGGTTACAAAGTGTGTTTACCCACACAAAGTTAAGCGCTCTGCTTTATTAATCAACGCTAGTCTGAATCTGTGCACGTTTGTGATCTATAATCTCTTCATTTAGGGCACTAGCAAGTTAGAAGAGGTATTTACACTTGGTCACTTTGTGTGTTTTTACTGTTTGAGTAGCAATAAATGCTCTCAAAGACAAATTCAAGAGGTGGTTCATGATGCAACTCAGCCAAGTGTAAATGCAACTGTTTGTTCAGACCACATACGTAAACCTAACTCCTTGAACCTAGAACTATGGAAGTATACAGACATTTGGGAGCCCAAAGACAATAAATTATATGCAGCACATAACAGCTACAGAATGTGGGTAGTCCGTGAGTATTCCGTTTGTGGCTGAGACTATTCAAATTCATATTCAAATTCATGCAGTTGCTACTTTCAGAGACTGGGCACTGTAACAAACCAGTACCACCAACTGAACTTAATTAGCACTGTGGCGTCTTTTACCTTCTATAGCCCTATTTGAACAGAATTAGTTTTCCAGACATATGTCTGTAAAGGAAGAATTACTGCAGATGTCTGTATTGTTTACTGTCGATTTGCATGGGATAAGTAATTTCTGTATTGCAGAGTCTATCTTCTGAATTTACACACCGCCGTCACACAAAACTGACCTGTCAGAAAATGTATAGCTGTTCTGATTATGTAACACAATTTTTGTTCCTGGGTAGTAAGTGTTATTTCCTAATTGCTTATGCCTCAGAAGTATAGAAAATGGCTATTATTCCCCACAAACTTTGCTTTTGTGACCAGAACAGTGATATTTTGTAATTTACCAATTTCCAATGAGAGAACGGGCAAATTTGTGTCTTTTCGTACACATAAAGTCAGAAAAAAAACAACAACATATGAATCCAAATTAACATGTATTTATACTACAATAATACATAAATTACTACAAAAGATTAGAAGTGAGTAGATTTTCGAGATTTACGATTATACTGTAAATCACTTTCACGAATCAGCCCCCAAATATAGTCTCCCATCATGTTCTTGTTATACTGTCCTTGGTAGCGGCATTCAAGGTCCAGTATATCTTGATGGAATCGCTCGCCTTGCTCCGACGAGTACATTCCCATGATCTCCTTGAACTTATCAAGATGAGCATCAAGGATATGGACTTTGAAGGACATCCTACAGCCCATTGTGCTGTAGTTCTTCACCAGAGTCTCAACCAGCCCCACATAGTTTTCGGCCTTGTGATTGCCCAGGAAGCCCCAAACCACTGCAACAAAGCAGCTTTTCTCCAAGCTGCTTTCTCCTTACCAGTGAGCTTCTTGGGGAATTCATTGCACTCCAGGATCTTTTTTATCTGTGGTCTGACGAAGACACTGGCTTTGACCTTTGCCTCAGACAGCTCAGGGAAGAAGTCTTGAAGGTATTTGAAGGCTGCCGACACCTTATCTAGAGCTCTGACAAATTGTTTCATAAGGCCCAATTTGATGTGCAGTGGTGGCATCAGCACCTTCTGGGGGTCCACCAGTGGCTCCCACTTGACGTTGTTCCTCCCCACAGAGAACTCCGTCTGCTGTGGCCAGTCCTGCTTGTGGTAGTGTGCCTTGGTGTCCCTGCTGTCCCAAAGGCAAAGATAGCAGTGAAACTTGATAAAACCGCCTTGGAGATCCATCAGGAATGCCACCATTTTGAAGTCTCCTATGATCTCCCAGCCGTACTTATCATACTTCAAGGCGTCCAGCAAGGTCTTGATGCTGTTGTGATCATCTTTGAGGTGCACCGAGTGAGCCAGGGGAAGAGACGGGTACTTGTTACCATTATGGAGCAGCATGGCTTTGAGGCTCCTGGATGAGCTGTCTATGAAGAGGCACCACTCATTCTGATTACATGCAATTCCGATTGCCTCGAACAGACTGGTCAAATTGTGGCAGAAGCAGAGCCCATCTTGATGGGTGAAGAAACTGGAAAAAGGCTGGTGGCGCTTCCTCTGATCTGCGACTTGCACACTTTCATCCAACAAGTACGGCATTGGACTTGGTGAGACCAAGATCTCTAATTAAGTCATTGAGGTATTTTTGGTTGGGGTAGTATGGGTTTCTCTCCTCAGCTCCACCTCTGAAATTGTCATTTGGATCTACAACGTCTTCCTTGCTCTCTGACTTGCTGCTCTCTTCTAAAGATGGCTGCTCTCTCTCCGGAGGAGTGGGTACAGGGAGCTAGTGTGGCACTAGGGCGAGGGATGAAGGAAGGTCCGGATACGTGATAGCAGGTGCATTATTGCCAGTCCGATGTTTGGAAGGGTCCACCATGCGGAAGTAGCAGTTGCTTGAGTGGTCAGTGGATTCCCGCAAAATTCTTAGGATAGAGAACTTCATCTCTTTTCCCCTCTGTACCATCCTACAAAAATACATTTATTTCAGCCATGACTAATGTGTAAGAGATTTTTGCAACATTTTTCATATATGATATATTTTTTAAATAACATTGAAAATTGTAAAACATTTTAAAATTAAAAACTTTAACAATTTAAAAAATAACACATTTTATAACATCAAATTCTCAGCAACAACTGTCCATCTTACCTTCCAGAGTTTTTTTCTTTTTTTTTTTTTTTTTTTTGCAGTGCTCGCAGGTGAAATGAGGTGCCCAGGGTTTGTCTTGATCCCCGACAGGCATGCCGAAATATGCCTTGTAGGCCTCACATATCTTAGCAGATGCTTCCACTGAGTACTTTTTCACTTGTCTTGATAAATTGGCTGCAGACATAGCAAAATGCGTCTGCCGAATGCTTGCAGCCTCTTGATGCCATCTCAGAAAAATATATATGTATAGATATGTATCCACTTAGGCAGCTGGAACTAAACTGAACTGGTGGGCTTAAGGCCCTGTAATTATACTACTATTTATATTACTGGAAAGTTCTAGAAAGTTCTAGAAGTTACTCCAAGTTTACTCAGCACTGAATCTATCTGGAATGTTCTGGAAAATAGGTACATTTCAAAATATCACTGTCCTGGTCACAAATAATAGCCATTTTCTATACTTTTGAGGCATAAGCAATTAGGAAATAACACTTACTACCCAGGAACCAAAAAAATACACATTTTTAAAAAATTGTTACACGGTGTTATGGAGGTAATATAAAACATGATCATATACTCTATCTGGGATTATTAGAAAAAAAATGACTGGAATATCTGAAAAAATACAACAAACTGGTGACATTAGTGAGCCTGTAATGCTGTATTACACTCTTTAATTAAAAATATGTACAATTTGCTTAGAAAATGTAATTTAGTTTTTGTTCCTATGGAAAATATGTTCCAAAAAGCAGGGCTGCAGTTTCCGAACAACATACAAACCTCAACGCAATTTCCCCATTCACTCTGCTGAAATCAGAAATTGTGTGCTTGTGTAGCTTTCTAATTTTCCTAACCAAAATAAAATTGCTTTCTTGTGTAGCTTTCCAAATTTCCTCTGCCACCCGGATTGAGGCGAGTCACTACACCACCATGAGGACTTAGAGCGCATTGGGAACTGGCATTCCAAATTGGGGAGAAAAGGAGGAGACAAAAAATATCATGAAAACACTCTGTTAATTGTTACATTACCCCACGTCCCCATATAAAACGAATCCTGCCCAAATAAGGCTTATGAAAGTCTTGGTAAAAAATAACCTTAGGTTAAACTTTTACCATGTAAATTAATATAAGGGAAAAAGCATTACCCAGTCTCTTACCCAGAGTTTTTCCGGTATTTTTGTACTGTATGGTGTGTGAAGTATGAAAGGTGCTATTGGATGCTGTTTTTCTTTTTTTTTTTCAACCTTATACCCGAAGTTTATTGTGTGGCAGTATCATGTGCAGACACAGCGCCCAAAGATATGTAAACATCAAGAACATGCAAACCACTTATTAAAGGATTAAAGGCCTGTTCACACAAATCTGTTTTTCGGTGAGATTGTTCATTCCGAACAAGTTTTTGAACAGGAACAATGGATTCCCATGGCGCTATTCAAAACGGGTGCGACAAATCGTCTGCTGCAGGTTTTTTTGTATTTTTTTTTTTTTAGGGAGAGTGGTATGATTTTTTTTTTCTTCGGACTGCAGTGAAATCAGACTGACCAACAAGATGAGTCGCTGCAGCTGCTCAATCTAGCACATTGGTAGCGCCAATCAACTGGCTAACACCGGCATCGGATACACACCCCTGAAAATTATAAAAATAAATAGTTGCAGTTTATGAACCACTTGTACTGCCTGATCTGTTTTTGAAACTCTGCTTATGGTGTTTTGTCTTAATGCACATTATTTAATATGTATATCACTGTCCTTATTATATTCTAATGGCATATAAACAATAGCATCAAGGTTCTGCAATCAGTTTGCACTAAGCTTGTAGTAAAATATCCCATAAAAAGGCTCTTTACATGCAATATTTTACTGTAGATGAACAAATTGCAGAACCACACTGCTATTTTTATTGCAAGGATAATATAACAAAGTATTGCAATGATTTAAATAAAGGCTGATTCCCAGTGTTTACTTTTATATTGTTTTTAATATTATGCATCATATCTTAAACAATACGTTATTCTTATATAATTATTCCATGCGTATTTATATCAATGTACCTTGTGTTATATTATCCAGATGTAGGGCTTTACTGGTTGTTTAGATCAGTGTTACTATCAGAAATAATTGGTAATTATTTCTTTAGTTATTAATTAATATTTAAATTAATTAATTGAATCTAACTCATTAAAACCTCTCATGGGGCTCCAGTAAATGTAGTGTGCTAAGTTTAGGAGGTATTTGGTTATTAGCAATAATTAATAATTATCAAAGATAATTATTCATTATTAAAATCAATAGAACATTGATGAGAATCAATGTTAGCTTTTTTTAATCCTTTAAATCAACAATTATCAAAGATAATCACTAATCATTAACATTGATGAAACATTAATTAAAATTAACACTAGCTTATTGATCCTTCAAATTCAACAATCATCAAAGATAATTATCAATTATCAAAAATCAATAGAATATTAATAAGGATTAATATTGCCAGAGCACCACCCTGGAATCAGGGACTAATAACCAGATAGTATAACAGTCTCAATATTAGATTGTTTTCTTAGGAAAATTGACATCCGAAGAATATAGATTTTCAGGAAAAAACACAATGAATGAAGGCTTGTATCCGAGCACTGACATCCCGTCAGCATGTGACACAGGTGTATGCAAAACACTTCTCTTTGAAATATAACAAAGTTTATTTATGCAGTAATATCAATTAATAATTAATACAATGCAGTCAATAAACTTCCGACTTACAACTACAAACTAAACAGTGATATGATTAGATATGGAAACCAAAATAATCCTATAACATATGAGGGTGTGTGTGTGTGTGTAAGGAGGGACGAGCACAAAATGGCGGACGTGACTCTCGTGGAGAGTGTCACGTGAGATTTCCGGCCAGAGAATATGGCCGCGAATGTGGGCGGAGAGAAACCAGTCAATGGCGTCTACGATAGTTGTACTATCTGGTTGTACGATAGCTTAGGGACAAAGCTGAGCCTTAACACGAAGCTATCTCCTAGCCAAAAATGTGTGCGAGAATGTTTGTGAGGGGTCGCGCATGTGTGTGTGGTTAGTACGAGAAAGAGAGAGAATAAAGTGATGGCCCCAAAGCCGATTTCGGGATCGTGGGAGAGAAAGCAGCTGTTAGTTTATCACTCAGAGACACGGTGGACGGCTCGTAAACCGTCCCGCGGTCTTTGATTCTTTAATGGATAAACTCAGTGTGCCGGTCTCACCCGTGATGGTTGGACTACAACACAGCAAATCTCATTCGTGATAATTAATACCTTGAGTATTAATCGCAATGAGCGGACACGGCAGTCCGTAAACTGTACAAGCAATAACCTTGATACACAAGAATAACACACTATAATATTCTAAACCTCTTACTTGAATCGCATGAGGATGCACCTAGAATGTGTGTTCATCCGTCCTTTAACTCCGACTCGGTTCCTCGAGGCTCGGGTGATGATGGGAGGCCGTTTCCTTGCTCTGTCGGCGGGCGGTACGGCTGCTGATTCTCAGCGGGCTGGTGGAGAAATCAGCGACGTCGACTTGATTGAAGATGGAAGAGAAATCTTTTCTCTCTTCACTTCTGCAGGCAAACGGATGAAGATGCGGATTGCTCGGCGGTCTCCTTTGGATCCGTTACAGTGTTCGGTGGAACACAGAGTAGTCTCAACTTTTCCAGAGAGATGGAGATTGTATGGCCATAGTTTCAAATTGGACGTTACTTCCTTGTGCCACGAGGCTACACCTGAGAGCAGTGATGAGCTGCATCTATGCACGGCGAGCAAAGTTGCTGGAAGCAAATCCCGGAAGCATTTCAGAGGTATTTCTACTACTGATGATGTCATGGTTGAGGTGCGTTCTGTCGTGTGCCTCATCCAATAGGAGTTGAGAGTTCGATCCTTTAGTGAGCAAGGCTTCATGGGATTTGTAGTCTGTTTTGGACTCCCTTAGTTTGATTTTAGCGTGGTTTTTATCAGTAAGATTTATGACTTGGTATGTGGGCCTGAGTTAGGTTTTATGACTGTGTTAGGCCTGCCTTTGTCTTCTATCTGAATACATGAGGCCCAACACAGACATTAATCCAGGCATTATAAAAAGAGAAGCTGGGTTCTGGAGTCTGTTTGGAATATACACATGGCAGAATACATGTGCAAATAAATATGCAACAGCACTTTTTACTCATCTCACTTGCATAAAAACACAAATTATATATTCCTTAAAATGCTTCAACAACATGAAACAGTTATGCCAAATTGGGTATAAAAATGCTTTAACTGTCACGATCCTGTCACCGTGACATCATTGTCCTATGTCTGTCTTGTGTTTTGTTTTCGGTCTTTGTGTGAGCGCACGGTTTCGGTTGTTATTTCCCTGCCATGCACTCCTCTGTTGGTCTCATGTTTCATGTTCGGAGCATGGTGTCTGGATCCTGACTTCACTGTCTGGTTCGGTTTCGGTCTGTGTCAGGATCCAGACACTCATGCTCCATGTTCTGTCTGTTATTGACGTGAGGGCGTTGCGCTTATGTCATCTTATGACAGTTTTTTGTTTTTTGTCTTGGATGTTGTCTGCCTTATTGTCTACGACAGACAAACACTTTTGGACATTGGTTCTGCAATTACACACCGTAAACCGGACTTCAAATTCCTCAATGCCGACCCGCTGTTTACAAACACACCAGCGGAGCCCTTTGTCTAGGCTGCCCGGCCGCGGAAATGCAAAAGGAAAAGGGGAAACAGAGCCGGCGTTCTCATCAGAGTAAGACTTCGTGCAAATCGACCCCCGCTACCCAGTATTCTTCTGGCAAATATTCAGTCTCTGGACAACCAGCTCTGCAAGCTGAGAGCGCGGATATCCTTTCAATGAGAGACGAGGGACTGCTGCATTATCCAACAGAAACTTGGATGTCTGCGGAGATTCCAGACTCAGCCATTGAACCCGCGGGGTTCTCCGTGCACCGAGTGGACAGAGTGAAAGACCACTCAGGTAAAAGCAGAGGTGGTGGTGTATGTTTTATGATCAACAAATCCTGGTGTGATCAAAGGAACGTACATTCTATCAAGTCTTTCTGCTCTCCTAATCTGGAATTTCTCATGCTTCTGTGTCGAACATTCTGGCTACTGAGGGAATTCACAGCGGTCATTATCACAGCTGTGTACATCCCGCCACAAGCCGACACAGACCGGGCACTCAAGGAACTGTATGGGATTATAAGCAAGCAGGAAACTGCGCACCCTGAGGCCGTGTTCATTGTGACCAGGGAATTTAATAAAGCCAGTTTCAAATCAGTCGCACCAAAATACCACCAACACATTAGTTTTAACACACGAGGGGACCGGGTTTTGGACCATTGCTACTCTCCCTTCCGGGACGGCTACAAATCCCTCCCCCGCCCACCATTTGGCAAATTGGACCACTGTTTCATTCTGCTTCTGCCCGCTTACAGGCAGAAACTGAAACAGGAAGCACCCACCCTCAGAACGATCCAGTGCTGGTCAGACCAATCAGACTCTACGCTACAAGACTGTTTTGATCACGCGGATGTTCCGGTCCGCCTCTGATAACGACATTGAGCTTTTCGCTGATAGCGTAACGTGTTTCATCAGAAAGTGCGTAGAGGACGTCATTCCGACCAAAACAATATGGATCTATCCAAACCAGAAACCTTGGATTAATAGCAATGTTCGCGTGGCACTTAATGTGCAGACCTCCTTTTAATTCCGGGAATGCGGAGGAGCATAAACAAGCCAGTTATGCCCTCTGAAAAACTATCAGAACAGCAAAACGTCAGTACTGGAACAAGACTGAAGGACAGTTCAACACCACCAACTCTAGAAGCATGTGGCAGGGAATTAACATCATCACGGATTTTAAAGGGAATAAAAACTCCGCTGCCTCTCTCCCAGATGAGCTAAATACTTTTTATGCTCATTTCAAGGGAAATAACACTGCCCTCGTGGAGAGAGCTCTCGTGGCCGAAGCTACAGAGGTTAGTTCACTCTCCGTCTCTGTAGCGGATGTAACCCGATCCTTCTGATGGCTGAACATCCGCAAAGCCACGGGTCCAGACGGCATTCCGGGCCATGTCATCAGAGCGTGCGCGAACCAACTGGCTGGTGTTTTTACGGACATTTTCAACCTTTCCCTCTCTTTGTCTGTAGTCCCCACATGCTTTAAAACGTCCACTATTGTGCCTGTTCCAAAGCAATCCAAAATCACTTGCTTAAATCACTGGCATCCTATTGCTCTGACCCCCATCATCAGCAAATTCTTTGAGAGACTAATCAGAGATTACGTCTGCTCTGTGCTGCCTCCATCACTAGACCCATTGCAGTTTGCTTACCGCAACAACCGCTCCACTGATGATGCCATTGCATCTACAATACACACTGCTCTATCCCACCTGGAAAAAAAGAACACTTATGTGAGAATGCTGTTTGTAGACTACAGCTCAGCATTCAACACCATAGTGCCCTCCAAGCTTGATGAGAAACTCCAGGCTCTGGGCTTAAACAGCTCGCTGTGCAGCTGGATCCTGGACTTCCTGTCAAGCAGACACCAGGTGGTTAGAATGGGCAGCAACATCTCCTCATCACTGACCCTCAACACTGGAGCACTGTGTTCTCAGCCCACTCCTGTATTCCCTGTACACACATGACTGTGTGGCAACACACAGCTCCAATGCCATCATTAAGTTTGCTGATGATACGACGGTGGTAGGTCTGATCACTGACAATGATGAAACAGCCTACAGAGAGGAGGTGCACACTCTGACACACTGGTGTCAGGAGCACAACCTCTCCCTCAACATCAGTAAGACAAAGGAGCTTGTGGTGGACTTCAGGAGAAGAGATGGAGAACACAGTCCCATCACCATCAATGGAGCACCAGTGGAGAGAGTCAGCAGCTTCAAGTTCCTGGGTGTCCACATCACTGAGGAACTCACATGGTCCATCCACACTGAGGCCGTTGTGAAGGAGGCTCATCAGTGCCTCTTAATCCTGAGATGAGGAAGTTTGGAATGAACTGCCACATCCTCATACGGTTCTAGACCAGCACTGTAGAGAGCATCCTGACTGGCTGCATCTCTGCCTGGTACGGCAATAGTGCCGCTCACAACCGCAAAGCCCTGCAAAGGGTGGTGCGAACTGCCAGACACATCATCGGAGATGAGCTTTCCTCCCTCCAGGACATATATACCAGGCGGTGTGTGAAAAAAGCTCAGAGGATCATCAGAGACTCCAGCCACCCGAGCCATGGGCTGTTCTCACTACTACCATCAGGCAGGCGGTATCGCAGCATCAGGACCCACACCAGCCGACTCCATGATAGCTTCTTCCCCCAAGCAATCAGACTTTTGAACTCTTGATCTCCCACGATCAATACATCAGCACTTTGATCTTGGCAGCGTGCTCTTGCGATAAGTCTGTCTGTCTCTTGCGAGCACGGGGGCGCCTCGCTTTGCGCTACGCACCTGGGTCGCGAGCTGTCTTCACGTTGTGCTGAAGTTCGGTTACTTCGGTCTGAGGTGTCGGGTTTGTGTGTGGCCGAACTCTCACACAGGTGTCCTGTCTTGTTTTGTCACCTGTTGCGTGCATCGTGTGGCATTTGCCTCGCGATGTATGCTCAGGCTTTGTCTAGTGTGGGAATGCGTGGCATCGCTTTGTTTGGCGTTGCTACGCATTCTCTCGTCTTGTCTGACGGGTATAAAAGGAGCTGGTATGCAACCATTCATTCAGACTTTCTCTTCAGAGCCGAACGGTCATGCTCACTGAGCTGAATACTACTGTTCATTCACCTCTGCTGGATCTGATGGCGCATTTCAGCGGCTTCTCCCCCCTCTGCACTGGTGCACTGCAGAGAATGCCCCTGGGCGCTTCGGCAGAAATAAAAGAGTATATTTCTCTAAAAGAGCAGCACACACAGAACGTCTTTTTAAAGACGCGTCTTTTTAAAGATGCTTTTCCAATTGTGTGTTATTGCTGGTTGCGCTCGTTATCTCTCGCCTTCTGACGGTCACGATCACTGTCTTTCGTGTCTGGACACTGCACATGTGGAGACAGCGTTCGTGGATGGTCATGTTCTCATTGCGAGAATATGTCCATGGCAACGTTGCGGTCACGGCTCGCCTTCGTAAGAAAGTGAGCCACCCCAGAGGCTACCGCCTCGGTCTTTTTACCCACGGGTATAAGGCCAGCGCGGCTAGCACTGGGGGGCGATTTGGGGACCCCAATGGGACCGCCTCTGCCGGGTATCCCCCCGCGGACCTCCCATTCCCCAGCACGCTCGTCTGCACCGATCGGGCTTCCGGGTGAGTCCGCCGGCTCGTCTCACGGCGAGTTCGACCTCTTATTCGGAGCCCGCGAAAGTGATGAGCTCTCGAGCGCAGCATCGGAGAGCGGGCTCGTCCAGTCGGAAGCCTCAGCTGGGCGCCTCCCTTCGGGGTCGATTGCCCAGTCACAGGCTGACGTGAAGATGACGACATGCTTTCCCGGGCAGCCGCGAGCGTTGGCTAGAGTGGAGTTCGCTGCTCTTCCCTGAACCCTCGTGGCTTGGTGATTGGTTCCTGGGCTCGCGGTGCTGCTTGAAGCCACGCCCCGCCCCCATTCCTTTCTTCCCGGAAGTGCATGAAGAGCTGACAAAGTCGCGGGAGGCACTTTTTACTGCCCGGTCCCGATCTTTTCAGCTTCCCCACCCTCACTACCCTCGATGGTGGGGCGGCCAAGGGCTATTCGGCAATCCCCCGCTGGATAAAGGCGCTCGCGGTGCACCTATGCCCGCAGAGCGCTGCCACCTGGCGCAGGTGTCCAAAGCCCCCATCCAAGGCCTGTAGGTTTACGTCGTCTCTGACGGCCAAGGCCTATGGTGCTGCTGGACAAGCCACCTCCGCCCTGCACGCCATGGCTCTCCTGCAAGTCTGCCAAGGCGCTAAAGGAACTGCACGAGGGTAGTTCCGCCCTGGGATTGATGCAGGAACTGCGCTCAGCGACAGACCTGGTTACGGCGCGGTCTCTCGGGCAGACGATGGCCACACTAGTGGTCCAGGTCGAGATGGGTGAGGCCGACAAGACACGATTCCTTGCTTCCCCCATTTCCCAGGTGGGCCTATTCGGCAACACCATCGAGGACTTTGCCCAGCAGTTTTCGATGGTAGAGCAGTAGATGGATGCTAGCCGGCATATCCTGCCCCAGTGCGGCTCAAGATCCCGCACCCCATCTACTCACCGCCAAGGGCGTCCCCCTGTGGTGATTGCACCGGCTCCGCCGCAGCCCACCCCTTCGGCCCGGCCCCGGCGTGGAGCCCACCACAGGAAGCAGATGCCACCCGTCTTGCAGTCGCCCAGAACCCATGAAAGGCTTCAAAGCGCCCTTGAGACGGGTGACCCAGGGACAACGAAACCCGCTGCTCTGGAGCTGGTAAGCAGATCTCCATCTTTTTGTTACCTTTTGCATTTAATTGCGCTGCATGCCCAAGTGGCTGCAGTACTCAAGAGCTCAGCAAGAGCAGTTTCCTTGTTCCCTGGTCATGTATCCGGTGTGCACGGCCGTCATCACGACCACCGTCCACCACTCTATTTGGCAGGTTTTGCACTCCAGCGGTGGTCTCCTGCCCCTAAGCGCCCAGCTGTGGCACAAATCTGCCCCCGATGTGACACGAGGACAGGCCTCTTCCTCCCCCGTCCCAGGCTGTTCCAGGGGTGGTCACAAGGAGCCAGGTAAGTGCTTCGATGTCCTTAGACTCAGCACGGCCACGACGTGGTGTGGCACCTCGAGCTCCACCCCGCCGCGAGGCCCCACCTGCCGGTATGTCCGATGACATTGTCCCTTTGGTCCCCCTTGCGCGGAACTTGGATGCATGGCTTGCGCTTTCCAATCCGTCGCGAGGGCTGGTCCGGACCGTCCGACTCGGCTGCGCGATTCACTTCGCCAGGCATCTGCCCAGGTTCAGCGGTGTCCACTTCACCTTGGTGAAAGACAAAAACGCTGCTACCTTGCGCGGAGATCGCTATCCTCCTACGGAAGGGCGCGATAGAACCTGTCCCTCCAGCCAAGATGAAGAAGGGGTTTTTCAGCCCCTACTTCATCGTACCGAAAAAGGCGGTGGGGTGAGGCCAATCTTGGACCTGTGAGTCCTGAACTAGGCTTTACACAGACTTTCGTTCAAGATGCTGACGCAAAAACGCATTCTAGCGAGCGTCCGGCATCAAGATTGTTTCGCGGCGGTAGACCCGAAGGATGCGTACTACCACGTCTCGATCCTTCCTCGACACAGACCCTTCCTGCGGTTTACGTCCGAGAGTCAGGCGTATCAGTACAAAGTCCTCCCTTTCGGCCTGTCCCTGTCTCCTCTCGTCTTTACGAAGGTCGCAGAGGCTGCCCTTGCCCCCTTAAGGGAGGTGGGCATTCGTGTTCTCAACTATCTCGACGACTGGCTAGTCCTAGCTTATTCTCGAGACATGTTGTGCGCACACAGGGACCTGGTGCTCTCACACCTCAGCCGACTAGGGCTTCGGGTCAATTAGGAAAAGAGCAAGCTCCTCCCGGTTCAGAGCATCTCTTTTCTCGGTTTGGAGTTGGACTCAGTCTCCTTGACGGCACACCTTACAAATGAGCGCGCCCAGTCTGTGCTGGCCTGTTTGAAGGCGTTCAAACAGAAAACAGCGGTTCCACTGAAACTTTTTCAGAGGCTCCTGGGGCATATGGCATCCTCGGTGGTGGCCACCCCACTCGGGTTGATGCATATGAGGCCGCTTCAGCACTGGCTCCAGACTCAAGTCCCGAGATGGGCATGGCGCCACGGGACACATCGTGTGGTCATCACGCCGGTCTGTCACCGTCTTTTCAGCCCTTGGACCGACCTCTCGTTTCTATGGGCAGGTGTTCCTCTAGAACTGGACCCCAGGCACGTCGTGGTCACGACAGATGCCTCCAAAATGGGCTGGGGCACTGTTTGCAATGGGCATGCAGCCGCCGGCCCCTGGACGGGTCTGCGACTGCATTGGCACATCAACTGCCTCGAGTTGTTGGCAATTCTGCTCACCCTGTGGAGGTTTTGGCCATTGATCCAGGGCAAGCATGTGTTAGTTCAGACAGACAATACAACAACGGTAGCATATGTCAACCACCAAGGTGGTTTGCGCTTTCGTTGCATGTCATAACTCGCCCCCCATCTCCTCCTCTGGAGTCAGCAGCACTTCAAATCGCTGCAAGCCACTCACATCCCGGGCAACCTCAACACTACAGCGGATGCACTGTCATGACAGGTTACCCTCAGGGGAGAGTGGAGACTCCACCCTCAGGTGGTCCAGCTGATTTGGAGTCGATTTGACAGGCACAGGTGCATCTGTTCGCCTCCCAAGAATCCTCCCCACTGCCCGCTCTGGTACACCCTGACCGAGGCCCCCCTCGGCATAGACGCACTGGCACACAGCTGGCCCCCTGGCATGCGCAAATATGCATTTCCCCCAGTGAGCCTGCTTGCACAGACCCTGTACAAGGTCAGGGAGGACGAGGAGCAGGTCGTCCTGGTAGCACTCTACTGGCCCGCCCAGACGTGGTGCTCGGACCTCACGCTCCTCCCCCCTGGCGAATTCCCCTGAGGAAGGACCTTCTTTCTCAGGGACGGTGCACCATCTGGCACCCACGCCCAGACCTCTGGAATCTCCATGTCTGGCCCCTGGATGGGATGCAGAAGGCCTAAGCGGTCTACCACCTGCAGTGGTAGACACAATCACTCAGGCTAGGGCCCCCTCTACGAGGCACCTTTATGCCTTTAAGTGGCATCTGTTCACTAAGTGGTGTTCTTCCCGTCGGCAAGACCCCCAGAGATGCGCAGTCAGATCAGTGCTTTCCTTCCTGCAGGAGAAGTTGGAAGGGAGGCTGTCCCCTTCCACCTTGAAGGTGTACATTGCCACCATAGCAGCACACCACGATGCAGTCAACGGTAAGTTCTTAGGGAAGCACGACCTGATCATCAGGTTCCTAAGAGGTGCCAGGAGGCTGAATCCCTCCAGACTGCGCCTCGTTCCCTCATCGGACCTCTGTAGTTCTTCAGGGTCTACAGAGAGCCCCCTTTGAGCCTTTGCAGTCAGCCGAGCTTAAGGCACTCTCCTTGAAGACTGCCCTCCTGACTGCGCTCACTTCCATCAAGAGGGTAGGTGACCTGCAAGCATTCTCTGTCAGCAAAATGTGCCTGGAGTTCGGTCCAGGTTACTCTCACATGATCCTGAGACCCTGACCGGGCTATGTGCCCAAGGTTCCCACCACCCCTTTAGGGACCAGGTGGTGAACCTGCAGGCGCTGCCCCAGGAGGAGGCAGACCCAGCCCTGTCATCGCTGTGTCCGGTGCGTGCTTTACGCATCTATTTGGATCGCATGCAGAGCTTTAGAATCTCTGAGCAGCTCTTTGTCTGCTTTGGTGCACAGCGGAAAGGAAGCGCTGTCTCCAAGCAGAGGATCACCCACTGGCTCATTGATGCCATAACTATTGCATATGTCACCTAGGACATGCCACCCCCAGTAGGGCTACGAGCCCATTCTACCAGGGGTGTAGCGGTTCCCTGGGCCCTGGCCAGGGGTGCCTCTCTAACAGACATTTGCAGAGCAGCAGGCTGGGCAACACCCAACACCTGTGCAAGGTTCTACAACCTTCAGGTGGAACCGGTTTCATCCCAGGTAGTGGCACGCAACACAAGCGGATAAGCCCGGGATATCTGGCCGGGTGTATCGCTTGCACATAGCGCCTTCCACCTCCCTTGGAGCTGAAGATGTGCACCATTAATTCCCAGTAGTGTTCACAAACTTTGTTCCCTGGCTGACTTCCTCCGAGCCCTGTGGCAGTCGAGTTTTCAGAGAGACTCGCTGCCGGCCCAGTACACGTGCTAACTAAGAGCCCTGTTCTGGGGTAGGTGCTCCGCATGTGGCGGTTCCCTGTAAGGCTAACCCCATGCGATATATATCTTCCGCTAGTTCGTTTCCCTGCTGGCAATCTGTGTCTTCCTTGGGCAGAGCCCCTCTGCCCCAGTCTCCATGTTTGTAGTAACTCCTCTCCCATTGGGCAGGATCTACCTTGAAGGCTCTCCACATGTTGGAAAGACTGTGTGATGTATTCTTCCACTTAAATATCCCCCCTCTCTTTGGGCGAGGTGTGGTCTCTGCGGTGTCTTCCCCTTGGGAGGGACACCCCCCGACTAGACCTGGAGGCCCAGTTGGATAATCCCCCTTCTTTTTTAGGGAGTGGAAAAAGAGAAAGGGAAAAGAGGCCACGACTGGGTTAAGCCTGTCTCTATCTTTGGGTAGTTGATTTGTCCCCAAAAAGGGCCGTTCGACACTCATAACTATGTTGGGGGAGGTTATGTGTCGACCAGGTGTGCTGGCTATGAGGCACACAGCAGTCTGCCCACCACACACCGCCAGTTCACGTAACACAGTTCAGCCTGTTGTGGCATTTCGTATAGGGACCCCTAGTGTCACTACATCGACACAACGTCGAGTGAGTGACAGATAGGGAACGTCATGGTTACTGGTGTAACCTCCGTTCCCTGATGGAGGGAACGAGAAGTTGTGTCCCTCCTGCCACAACGCTGAACTACCCGCTGAAATGGCCGGACCTTATATCGGCTCCTCAGCATAAAACCTGAATGAGTGGTTGCATACCAGCTCCTTTTATACCCGTATGTCCGGGGGAGTGGCATGCAAATACCACTCGCCAATTTTCTTTGGCCTTTTATCAAAGACCAGAGGTGTCTCAGGCTCCCAAGAGTGACCCCTAGTGTCACTACATTGACACAACGTCTCGTTCCCTCCATCAGGGAATGGAGGTTACACCAGTAACCATGATGTTTCCCTTTACCTTATCTAGTCTGTCAGTTCTGGTCGGTCCTGGTCCCTATTCGTCCACCCCAGCCCTACTCCATTCTGCTCTACGTTGGACTTTGTGTTTTTCCCCTACGGGGTAGTTTATGTTGGTTTTTGTTTATTTTTATATTAATAAATCCCCTTTTTTTCACTCTACATTTGGGTCCTGAGCCTCTGTTGATTTACTGACATTAACAGCGTTCAATATATTAATCTCTAGCATTGACAGCTGGGCAGGAGACTGGTATAAATGTTTATAAAACAGCAACAGTGTACTGTACTACTGTAAAGGGGGTGAAATAGTTTTTCATTTAATTTTTTATGTGAAATAAAAAGGTGTGAATATACCTTTCATCTCACAAAATCTTTACAGATTTGGTGTGAACAGGCCTTATGGCTTGTGGCAACTTAGATAAGATTTATTCTGCAGTAGCTAGCCTAGCATATGCATCTCCCAATACATTAATGACCCATTATGATAATATTATATAAGATAATTGCAATCAGCTAAATAAATGCTGTTATAGGGTGAAGTTTAGGGTGAAGTTTAACCATCAATAAGCCCTTAAAGTAGAGCTTAAGTTGCAAGTCTAAATGTAGGAAGCTTGTCTAGAGTCTAGGGTAGTGGTTTTCAATCATTGCCCTGGAGTACCCCAGCACGGCACATTTTGGATGATTTGGCACATCAGGTTTGAATATGGGTGACAAAACATTTGTACCTAACACACTGATTTCCCATGTGATCATGTCGCAAAATCATATTGTAGAAAAATACAATAAAACAAATCCAAAAAGGCAATTGGCAGTGTGTAAGCCAATCAAAAAATGTAAAAACTGTTCATTGCATTAAGTTACGTTATCATTTCTGTAGTTTTATAAAAATAAGTTATATAAACATTTTCATGGATCAATTTTGAATTATTTCATCAAGGTGAAATTTCATGGCCCTGGGTGAATACCCATTAAAGTCTATTCTAGCTTATAAAGCAATATGAATGTCAGTGAAGTGCATGATTCATAAAACAGGGCATTACTGTGCCTCCATCGATTGAAATCCAATATACTTTTTATAAGATGACGTAGAATCATGCATATGTACATTAAGTTAGTGGAGAAAGTGTACTTATCTTATTGTATGCACATTTATTATACAGTGTTCTTGAATACTTCTTTTAATCGGTCAATTGCAGCATTCTGTGGTCAAATATTTTATACGATAACTGTTGTTCCAGACATTAAATGTCCTACATACCTGTGCAACTTTAACTCTCATATAACTCCACATAATAACATACATAAACTGAAATCAATATGTCCACGTATGTATTTTATTTGGTATTTAGCTTCGTATAAAATGGGAACATGTATAGTCATTATCGCTAAATAAACCTTGAAAGGGATATCAAGATCCAAACATGAAGCAGACTGTGCATTATCTCTTTGCATTTGTTAATTCAGCTTAAGATAAGATTCATATAAGACAAAACTTGTACCAGGACACAATATAAATTTCAGTGTAAATTCTATTCCTAAAGATACATAGTTCTTATTTACATTTACAAGTACTGCAATAGTTTTATTTATATAGATTTAGTAGAATTATATTTTGAATCCTGACAACTGCATTTATGCAAACAATCCTGCATTCTTTATAAATTTCCCAATGAGTTCCCCTCCCAGTTTAGCAGTGTCTTCATTAGGCCTCATAGCGCATATACTGTCGAGATAACTAGTAATGATATTATACATTTTAAACAATGAATTCTGCCAGCGGGCACAACGTATTCTCAGGTTTTTCAGTTCTGAGATAATTATAGATCTAAAGAATGGGAATCTACAGGATCTTCAAAGATTATGAAGAGGAACAGAAGTGCTGAGCTGGTCTGGAGAAACATCTCAGTACCATTAACTGCACTGACATGCAAATGTAATGTAAATTCTCAGAAGTCTAGAAAAGTTCCTCAGTCATTGATTTTAATGTAGATAACATTTCTTTATTGGGTTCAAAGGGAGGGGAAAGCTCTTCTAAAAGCACACTGAAATGCATAATAGATCCATTCTGAGCAGTTACAAAAATTAATTGTGTGAAAGTAAAACCAAGGTGCTATGTACTGTATGTAAAGCTCCTGTTATTTAATTTATTCTTTTATTTTTTTATTTAAGTGCAGATTAGATTAAATGTACCAAATGCCAGATACCCACTCATTAATAAGACCAATGAAAGCACAAATGTATAAACTTGCAGTGTAGTTTCCTTAATTCTTTAACTATCTATAATATTTTTTGACATATCAAGATCTTATTGATGGTAAAAACACATGAATGGGGGAATTCGCTGAGAATTCTCTGCTGATAGCGTCATTTATTTGCACATGCATTCTGCTTCATTGAAGCACGCGATCACTAACAGAATTAAAATAAAATAATGCTGCAAATGCATCCAAAATTGTATGCTAAATGCAATTCAGGACACATTCTAAAGTATGTATTTTTCACATCCTCAGTGCAGCGTGGAAGTTTTTACTTTTAAACAGAGTGTCCACTGAGAGTAGCTGCCACTCCACCTGTCAGAATTAATGTAATCCAACTTCATTAAATGATAAAGAATGTATTTTTTAAAGACTTTAATGTCCCTTCTGAAGAATAAACTTTTTAAAGACATTAATGTCCCCTTTCATTTGACGAACTCCACTTGGATACATGTGACATAATACATAATTCAGAGACTAATTAGAAAACTAGTGAATCCCATGTACAATTTTTCTATGGAAGCCCAGGAGTGTCATTTACAGAATTTGAATAAATTATTAACCTATTATTTTGAAAATAAAAATGTGAATAAATAGACACATTTAAATGTGTTTATTTAGTTCATGTTTTAAAATGTACTTATATTAGGCAATAAAACACATAAGTCAATTTTTTTAAATGCACCTTTTAAATTGTGTTTTAAAAGCATTTGGCAATTGCTTTTCTTCATCCATTTGCCAGTTGCTTTTTGTAACATGGGTGTCTTGGAGAGGAAGAGTAACTGCAGGAGTAGATTCCTTTTAATCTTTTAATTATAAACATTGGAGTGGAAAACAAACTATAAGGCTAACAATACAAAAGCAACCAATGAACTTTCAACTCAGTTATAAGACACACCCCATCTCCCACATGCCTCTCGAAGAGGATGTAAGACGACCTGTCATTGGACAACGATAGGAGCAGTTTAAGTGATATTATTGGATCTACGAATCCCGCATATAAGAAATGGAGAAATGAAGAAATGGATTTATTAGTATTTTTATTTTTTTTTTATTTTTTTTTTTATTAAGTAGCCAACAAGTGTCCACCATATGAAATCATTCAATACTGTTTAAAAAGCATCCCAAGATGCACCTGAAGTTGATTGAGAAAATGAACAGAGTGTGCAGAGTTGGAATAGACAAAAAGCTACACTGAAGAAGTTCAAATATAAGATGTTTCTGATTTAATGTTTTGGTCACTGCATAATTTCCATACTTTTGTGTTACTTCTTTGTTTTGATGACTTTATACTCTAAATTCTAAAATGTGTAGTAACAAATAATCAAGAATAGGCAAGTGTGATCAAACTTTTCTAAAGAGTTCTAGTCTTACACTCAGGGGCCGTTCACATTGAGCATGTTTTTGTGTCCTTCCGCGCTGTTTTATAATTGATTTCAATGTAAACGTGTGCTAGATATACGTCTTTGATGGCTTATTTGTGTTTTTAGACGCTATGTCAAGTTAAAAAAGAACCTAAACTGTTAAACGTAAGTGTCGAGACACCTACGTTTTGCTCTTTTGTGGCGCTGCGTGTAATTTTAGTGCAACAACAACGCATTGCAGCATGTGAACGGCACCTAACATGTTTTCAAACACTGTGCTGAAATTTCAAAGAAATATTTTGAATATTAGCTAACATATAGGCCTATGCAATTACACAAACACCGTCAACACAAGTCGCACCAGCTTCTAGCTAAATTAAAATGGATAAAAGCAAATTCAGATGAAAACTGTGGCTGTTTACTTGCAAAAAATCTTTGGAATAATTTACCTATATAAACATGATGTACAGCTTTGTTCAGCAGTCTCACATATAGCCTATAAACAAATCATAATTTGCAGCACAAACGCAGACAATTTTCGGTGTTGCATTTGGAGTTTGATGGGCTGAAAGATTAATCTTTGCCAAAAAATTAATGCTTCAATGATACCAAACACGGCACAAACCAGAAGCAAGCACAAACGATGGAGACAGGTGAGAGTGATTGACATGGCCTGCATGATTTCACGGCTCCCAAAATCTATCTTGTTTAAGACAAAGAAAGGAAAATGTTATGATGTTTCTTTTAACGGCATAAATCGGCATAAATTGAGCACGAACGAATGGCACTGGTTTGGAGCAATTTGGACTTCATGGGGTGGAGAGTAACGTCACTGCTACTGAATACAAGCTGTTATTTCTAAGGAAGGGAAATAGATACAAGATTAATTTTAACGGCACAAATCAGCACAAATCGAGCACAAACGAACGTCACTCTCCACCCCATATCGTCCAAATCACTCCAAACCGGCACCAGCATTTGGACGATATGGGGTGGAGAGTGACATCACTGCTCCCGAAACGTTTCTTGCTATATCTAAGGAAGAGAAATAGTTACAGTGTTTCTTTTAACGGCACAAATCGAGCACAAACAAACGGCACTGGTTTGGAGCAATTTGGACCACATAAATTACGTCTAATATCTCAAACACTAAACCAGCATAAACGTTTATTTTTGCGGCACATATCAGCACAAAGAAGCACAAACGAATGGTACAGATTTGGTAATGATTTAATTATATGGGGTGCCACTTCATGGAGGTTACTAAAGCAATTGCTTCTCTGCACTGCCTGACCTTACAGTTATTCACCTGTTTCATTACTGTATGACCACTCTCTGGTAAAATATAAATTTTCATTTGAAAGAGACACTTTCGTAATATACATAAGTAATACACAACATTAGTTTAAACACTACCATTTGTTCCTCAAAAGTGTACTCGATTGCCTTCTCTGTATCATCAGCCGAGTCATTCCGAGAGTCCGCCTTTTCTTGATCATTCACAGGCAATTATTTTAATAAAAATAAAATATTTAAAGATGATCATACAGTGTTTTAAAATGAATGTGATATGACTGAAAGGGGATGTGCGTTTTCTTCAGTATAAGTTCTGAAAAGTCCATCGGCTTTCTCCAGTGACTCGAGCTGTTGCCCTTGCTCACCTCCGTCGCGTGTTTCAGTTTGGGGCGCGAGTCGGGAGGCTAGTTCTGTTGACAGCATCACGATTACCAGCTCCCTTCCTGGATGCATATCACTGTGCACGCTCAGGTAGGGCTGCGTTCAGCATTTCACAGCATCAGTGAACGAGCCACCATTAACTTCTTATATGCTTTGCATCCGTTTCTTATGTGCGGGATTCGCAGATCCAATAATATCACGTAAACTGCTCGTACCATCATCCAGTGACAGGCTGTCTTACATCCTCTTGGAGTGGTATGTGGGAGAAGGGGGGGTGTCTTGTAACTGAGTCGAAAATTCATTGGTTGCTCCCACGAATCAACAGTGCCAATGGCATTTTTTTTTTTTTTTAACTCAATTCTCAATTGGAGAAAGAAAAGGAAAAAGAAAAGCAAAACGAAAAGAAAAGAAAAAAAAAGCCACTGGCAAATGTATAAGGAGAAGCAATTGGCAAATGAATTAAGAAAAGCAATTGCCAAATAGCTTTTTAAAATGCAATATAAAAGGTGCTTTTAAAGTGCATTAAAAAGTGCATTTAAAAGACTCATTAATGTACTCATTTATTGCTACATTTAATGACAATTTAAACATCAAATAAATATAATCTTTTAATGCACACTTTTAATATAAAATATAATGACATTTTTAAACATGAATTAAATAAACACATTTAAATGTGTCTTTTTATTTGTCTATTTATAAATTGACTTATTTATTCACATTTTATTTGTCAAATTAATAGATTGAGAATTTATTCCTTCATTCTTTTGTAATTGGCCCTCCTGGGCTTCCATATATTTCAGGCATGTCTGTTTAAAATACTGGGCAGGGGCGATGTTTATGTCTACAATATTACATCATACATAATAATTGTATAATTTTTACATAATACACCATCATTTCCCATATATTTTGATGGCACTTACACAACTTAAATTTTGGTGATGACTCTCTGAAATAATTTTGGCAAAATGTCTTTGCCTTACTGTGTGGTGAGACATGTGAATGTGTAATTCCTCATATATAACAATTAACAATATTTCAATAATATACTGTATTAACCCTTAAACGCATATCTCGGGTCTTTAGAGACCCGGGACCTCATTTCACCCCCTGTACCTAATCCATTTTTTGGAGTTGTGCCCACACATCTTTAGGATTCCTCAATCTATCTCTTATAAATAGTGTAACACACACACACACACACACACACACACACAAAGCCAAAATTGCATCAACAACAATATATATAATGGTTTAAGTACCAAAAGTGTATAGGGTCATTAGAGACCCCATGTATGTATTTTTTATTTTATTTTTTTCACTTTTCATAAATTTAATTATGATTATTTCATATCTACATACGTTTACTATCACATGATTTCTTTGTTTATTTCCATAGAAATTAGGACTATATTCATACAAATAAATACTATATCACATACATTTTCTGTGCAACAATGGTGAATTATCTGTATCCCATATGTGTGTATACACATTCATAACATACATGCTATTTCTTACTCAAGGTGGCGCTGTTGCTTCAGTGACTGAATTGATTTACATTTGACATGGCTATTTGATGAAGAAACAACATCGAAGTAAACTATAGCAAGTACAACACATGAGCAGTATGATATTACTATTGTCATTTGGGTGTACTATTGAAATGATGTAAGCTGCACATCTATTTAGACTCAATATGTGACTGAGAAAATACTTATGTGTATCTTATGTGTAGATATGTGTTATGTGTAGCTCAATATGTGTTTGACAGCCAGTTGCGTCTCATGAAATTTCAGTGTGAAAGGGGGCGAGGTAACCCCCCTCCCAATAATGAAAACAAGTACAACCCCCATTATTTATACCATGATCAATGGAAACATGGGTAAATGCTTCACACTGCAACCAAATGCACAAATGATGTTGCCTAGAGTGCCATAGTTCTCATCAAACTCCCTGGCAGCCCTGCATGCTGGTTTGGCATGGCTCCATTACACCACAGCGTCAATGAAAAGCTTCAGGCTGCATTCACAGCCTGCCAGATCTGGGAACGTATGCAGACTAAGATCATGTTAAGATCATGGCATCATCAGTATTAAATATATATATTCTGCCGTCCATGAGGTAGTCTGTCTAGTGTGAGGGTCGATATAGCTGTGGGGTGCTCATAGAATCCTGGTTCTTCCCTTGTCTGCAGGCCTGACCATCTGCCTGTGGCTCTTGATTGACAGGCCGAGCCAGAGAGTCAAAATCATGCCAGTGGCTGAGGGCAGGGGAAGTTGACTCCAAGCACGGTGGACGTGACGATCAAGAAAATAGCCTGCTGTTAATAACTACCCCATTTTACAGAAGATTCAGAGATGGGGGCAGGAAGCTGCTAACCGCAGTGCCATGGCCTGTCTAGAAATCTCATTTTATATCTTTGATAGTGCAAAATGAAGATCTGTAGCGATAAGACTGCATTGGAACTTAAGCAACACTCAAAGTTCAGAAGAAAGAATGTTATGTCATTAGAAAACGAAGACAGGAAATCAATGACTGTTATCCTAAATATAGACATGTGCAGTGTTAGGAAAAGTACTTTGAAACTGTACCTTGTCAAGCAACAAGTTAATCATAATATATAGCAGATTTGCAGTCAATCTACCAAAGTGTAGTTAGCTACACTACTAGTTACAAACAAAAAGTAACTTCTTCATAAAAGACCAAAGGCGCCCCTCAGTGTCTGCTATAGACTGATCTCGCTGTAAAATTGGTGACAGTGTGTCAAAAGTTCTTTAGCTAAAATTGGTCTGAGCTGAAATTTGAATCACTGCCCCTAGTGGCCGAAGCTGGAAGTGTTTTTGAACAAACGGGCATGTGTGAGCTCTAGTTTTCGGGTGAAATGTCCTCAAAGGGTGACTCAAAATTGAGTTGTGAAGCAAGTTGTTTTTAGTTATAAATGATGTAATACAATGAAGAGGGATGCATATTTTTATTAAACATGCACCCTAACACAAACCCTAAACCTAACCATTAGTGGAGGGGAAATGCAATGCTCAGTATTGATTAGATGGACACAATTACTTCCTGGTTTCCAAATGGGACCAGAACCCATGTCTCTGAGGTTGCTGACGCCACATGCTATTAGTCGAGTTATATGAAAAGGTAAATTCATTTGAACTGATGCTAAATGTCTGATGGTAGATGCCGATTCTCAGTAACTCGGCAGAATGTGGTAGATGTCAGGGTACTGGATCATTTGGTAGCAACATTTCAGCTCCCCTTGTGATCATTTTGGTGTAGCGATGCTGCTAGTAAGCAATATTGCTTTATTAGTTCATAGTGGTAAAGGTTTTAATCTGTTGTTTTCTTTAGAAGTTCATGTCGAATTGTGTTTGTTTTTTACTTTTGGCTGAAAAAAATTAACCTCACCTACATTAACTATTATCAAAGATACTTTGTCAAAGATACTACTTGTCATTAATATTAAACTGTAAGATATGTAAAATACAATATGTTTAAAAGAACAACAGATTAAACATCAACCACTTGGAACTAATAAATGTTGCTGAGTTCACATTGAAAATCATCCCACAAAATTTTAAGTAATGATGACAAAATTAAACCCCAAAATGTTATTTCATGTTGATAAAACTCTTGCCCTTCCCGTCAGTCAGTCTGACTCCAAAGGTTTATCTTTGAAAGCAGTTGGTTTACCGGCCACATCACAATACACTAAAGGGCGATTCTGGCATCTACATAGTGACACACAGGGCTCTTGCACAAGCATCAGTATGTTATGCTTTGGGAGTGAGAACCCGTTGTAAAACTAGAAAACACCATAATTTAAAGTTTGAAAACAGTGATAAACAGTGGTATAACCATTTAATTATATATTTTCTAAATTCTTACATTTTACTGCTATTATTACTAAAATACTAATTATTCTAAACAAACTATATACCAGAACATCTCTTAAAAAAAATATGTTATGATTTACTAATTTCAAAGTATTTTTCAACCCTGTTTGGTTTTCTTTTTCTTTCATTTAACACATTTGGAGATTTCTTGCAAAATGTTTGTTGTTTTCCATAGGCTACTTATGTTTTTTCCACATTGAAAGTGTACTGCTGTGCTCCAAAAAGGAAAAATTCCAACTCCTCTGAAGCAATACGACAGCTTTGTGTAAGAAACAGACTAAAATTTAGCCAACCCGCCGAGGCATGGACTCTACCAGACCCCAGAAGGTGTCCTGTTGTATCTGGTACCAAGACATTCACAGCAGATCCTTCAAGTCCTGTAAGTTGCGAGGTGGAGCCGCAATGGATCAGACATGTTGTTCCAGCACATTCCACAGATGCTCAATCGGATTGAGATCTGGGGAATTTGGAGGCCAGGGCAACACCTTGAACACTTCATCATGTTCCTCAAACCATTCCCAAACTATGTGTGCAGTGTGGCATGGCGCATTATCCTGCTGAAAGAGGCTACTGCCATCAGGAATACCATTGCCTTGAAGGGGTGTACCTGGTCTGCAATAATGTTTAGTTAGGTGTCACGTGTCAAATTGACGTCCACATGAATGGTCGTACCCAGTGTTTCCCAACAGAACATTGCCCAGAGCATCACACACCCTCCATCGGCTTGGCATCCTCCCACAGTGCATCCTGGTGCCATTGCTTCCCCAGGTAAAGGGTGCACACTTACACAGCCGTCCACATGATGTAAAAGAACACTGGATGCAACAGACCAGGCGACCTTCTTCCACTGCTTGAAGGTCCAGTTCCGAAGCTCGCATGCCCATTGTAGGTGCTTTCGATGGTGGACAGGAGTCATCATGGGCACTCTGATGCAACCCCATACACAGCAGGGTGCGATACACTGTGTTATGACACATTCCTCCCGTAACCATCATTAACATTTTCTGTGAATTGTGCCACAGTAGACCTTCTGTCGTATTGGACAAGACAAGATAGCCTTAGTTGCCCTAACAACGTTGGTAGGTACTGCTGACTAGGAGCACCCTACAAGCCTTGCCATTTAAGAAATGCTCAGACCCAGTTGTCTGGCCATAACAATTTGGTCCTTGTCAAAGTCGCTCAGGTCTTTACTCCTGCCAATTTCTCCTGCATTCAACACGTTGACTACGAGAACTGATTGTTCCCTTAACATCTAATCTAACAAGACCTTGACATGTGGCTTTGTTAGGAGATGATCAACGTTATTTGCTTCACCTGTGAGTGGTGATAATGTTCCTGTCTTTCACTCACTCAACGTTGTGTCGATGTAGTGAAACTATGGGTTCGATCTTGAGAGCCCCAATCACCTTTGCTTAAAATAGACAAGGCCAATGAGAACTGGCAAGTGGAATTTGCATGCCACTCTCCACCCTGGACATACGGGTATAAAAAGAGATGGCATGCACCACTCATTCAGATTTTTTCTTCGGAGCTGAACGCATGTGTGTTCGTCCCTATTATCTTTTGCTTATGCTGCTGGATTTTTACAGCGCATATCAGCGGTCACCCTCGCACGGTTGAGTGTTGTGTTTCCCCTGGGTGCTTCGGTGGCTGAGTCCACGGGTGCTAAAAGTGTATATTTAGTATATTTCCTTCTAAAAGAGCTCACACAAATGCTTGGCGTCTTTTTAAAGATGTCCTTCCATGATTGCACTACTGGATGTGGCCGTTATCTTTCCCCTCTGGACAGCCATGAAATCTATCTCAAGTGCTTGGGGCGCCAGCACCGAGGGAGCTTTCGTAGAAGGGTCATGTTTTCATTGCGAGAACATGCCCATCAGAACATTGCGGTCATGGCTCACTTCCTTCTTCATGAAGCAAGGAGCCAGCGCAGCTGCTCCCCAAACTGGTCCATCCTGTGCTGATGCTCAGCTGGCCAGGTCGGCAAGCACTGTGGGCGATCTGGATGTGGACATGGAAGCGTTTCCGCTGGATCATCCCCCGCAGACCTCCCATCCCCAGCACGCTCGTTCTATCTGGAAGAGCTGTTGAGCGATACAGTCGGTCTGCCTCGGGGTGGATTTAATGTGTTGTTTGCGGCTCGCGACGAGGATGAGCTTTTGGTTGTAACATCAGAGGGTGAGCTTCTGCTATCGGAAGCAGACAAATCTTTTGAGCTCCCGCCCACGGGCGGTAGAGCACATGATGAGGCAGACGCTAAGATGGCAGCCGTGCTTGCCTGGGCGGCAGCGAACATCGGGTTAAAGTAGAACCCTCCACCCTGCCCTGTGCGTTTGCGGCTGGATGATTGGTTTCTGGGCCCCGGTGCCTTTCTTCCCGGAAGTGCACAAGGAGCTAACAAAGTCATGGAAGGCACCTTTTTCTGCCCTTACATGCTTTGCGGGTTGGTACACTCTGACTACCATTGACGGCAGAGCGGCTAAGGGATATGTCAAGCTTCCCCAGGTAGAGCATGCCATAGCAGTGCATTTATGCCGACAGGGCGCAGCCACCTGGCGTGACCGACCAAGGCTCCCTTCCAAGGCCTGTAAGTTCTCTTCTTCTTTAATGACTTACAAGGCCATGGGTCAGGCTGCTTCCACCCTGCATGCCATGGCCATCCTCTAGGTCCACCAGGCCAAGGCGCTGAAAGATCTGTATGAGGACCGACCCAGGGCTGATGCAGGAACTCTGCACTGCGACCGACCTCACCTTGGTGTGACGAAGGTCACGGCACGTGCCCTGGTCTGCACGATGTCCACTCTTGTGGTCCAAGAGTGGCACCTTTGGCTCAACCTTGTGGAGATGCGTGATGCCGAGAAAGTCTGCTTTCTCAATGCGCCCATCTTCCAAGGGGGGCTTTTTGGTGACACCATCGAGGATTTTGCCTATCAGTTCTCGATGGTGAGGAAGCAGACCGAGGCGATTAAGCACATCCTGCCGCGGTGCGACTCGACTGACAACACAGCGACCGTAGTGTACATAACCACCAAGGCGGCGTAGGCTCGTGTCGCATGTCTCAACTCGCCCGCCACCTCCTCCTTTGGAGTCAGCAGACATTGAAGACTCTGCGAGCCACTCACCACCCAGGTGTCCTCAACTGTGTAGTGGAGGCGCTCTCATGGCAGGTAACGCTCCGCGGGGAGTGGAGACTCCACCCCCACGCAGTCCAGCTGATTTGGGAGAGATTCGGGGAGGCACCGGTAGACCTGTTCACCTCCCAAGAGTCCTCTCACTGCCCCCTTTGGTACTCCCTGTCTGAGGCCCTCCTCGGCACAGATGCCTTGGCGCACAGCTGGCCTCGGTGGCTACATAAGTATGCGTTTCCTTCTGTGAGCCTCATTGCACAGACCCTATGCAAAGTCAGGGAGGACGAGCAGCAAGTCCTGTTCGTTGCGCCGTACTGGCCCAACTGGTCTTGGTTCTCGGATCTGATGCTCCTGGCAGTAGCACCTCCCTGGCGCATTCCCCTGAGGCAGGACCTTCTCACTTAGAGGCAGAACACGCTCCAGCACCCGCGGCCAGACCTCTGGAATCTCCACGTCTGGCTCCTGGATGGGATGCGGAAGACCTAGCAGGTCTTCCGCCAGTGGTGGTAAACAGGATCACTCAGGCCACTAACCCCTCTACGAGGCAGCTGTATGCCTTGAAGTGGCGTCTCTTCGCGAACTGGTGTTCTTCCCATGAGAAAGACCCACAGAGATGCGCCGTCGGGTCAGTACTGTCTTTCCTTCAGGAAGGGCTGGTGAGACGGCTGTCTCCCTCTACCCTGAAAGTTTACGTGGCTGCCATAGCAGCTTACCACGATACACTGGACGGGAGACCCTCACAACAGCGCGACCTGATCAACAAATTCCTCAAAGGCACGAGGAGGTTGAATCCTCCTAGTCCGTG
Source organism: Myxocyprinus asiaticus (assembly GCF_019703515.2). NCBI lineage: Eukaryota > Metazoa > Chordata > Actinopteri > Cypriniformes > Catostomidae > Myxocyprinus > Myxocyprinus asiaticus. The sequence goes on from NC_059386.1 coordinate 5,503,989, forward strand.
CCTGATTCCCTCTTGTGATCTCTCTGTGGCCCTACCTGCCCTAGAGAGAGCCCCCTTTGAGCCCCTGGAGCAGGCCGAGCTCAGCACTTTGTCTCTGAAGATGGCCCTCCTGGTGGTGCTCACTTCCATCAAGAGGGTGGGGGACCTGCAGGTGCTCTCTGTTACCATCAAATGCCTGGAGATTGGGATGGCACACTCTCACGTGATCTTGAGACCCTGGCCCGGTTACATGCCCAAAGTTCCCACCACTCCTTTTCAGGATCAGGTGGTGAACCTGCAAGCGCTCCCTTCAGAGGAGGAAGACCTGGCCTTGTCGTTGCTGTGTCCAGTTCACGCCCTGCTAATCTATCTGGACCGCACTCAGAGCAGCTATTTGTTTGTTTTGGAAGACAGCAGTAGGGGAAAGCTGTCTCTAAGCAGAGGCTAGCCCATTGGATTGTGGATGCCATTTCTCTCGCATACCCATCTCAGGACTTGCCGTGCCCCTTGGGAGTCCAGGCGCACTCCACTAGAGGTGTTGTGTCCTCCTGGGCACTGGCAAGGGGGGCCTCTCAAGCAGACATATGAAGAGCTGCAGGTTGGGCTACACAGAATACCTTTGTGAGGTTTTATAACCTACGCATAGACCCGGTTTTGACCAGAGTGTTATGTGGTAACAGCAGGTAGACCGGGCGGCCGTTGGGTATACCACTTGCATTGCACCCTTCCCCTTTTTCAAAGGTGATAATGTGCGTCTTTTTGTCCACAACAGTTCCCTGTATCTGGTGAACCCCGGATGCCTCTCTAATTCTTAAGCACTGTTCGGTGACGAACTCGGCGGAGGAGTAATGGCGCCAGGCCCAGTTCTCGTGGTATACCCCTTTTCAGGTGAGCCCGTGTGCTCGGGTCATGGTGGTGATTCCCCATTGGTAATCCTGTATGATGAGTTTCCACTGTTCGGTTTCCCCTTAGGTGAACCCTGTGTATCCCCTCGCCAGAGCTTTCTCTGCCTCGGCCACCGTGGCTGCGTACCTTCTCTGTAGATAGGGTCCTCCGGTGTTATCATTCCATATGTGAACTTCCCCATTGGTAAGTCCATGTGAGGTATTCTCCACTTGTTAATCTCCCTACAGCAGGATGTGGTCTCCGTAGTGCCCTCCCTCCTGGAGAGGGAAGAGAACTTCCCAGTGCTGTTCTAGAAAGTGCTCGTTGGGTAATTGCTTAACATCAAATCAGATAAGGTAAGTGCCTCCTCCCCCCCTTAACGGGACTAGGGAGATGCCTTACCTCACTTGCTGGAAGGTCATGACGTGGTTGAGCGCTCGCTGCGAGGCACGCAGCTTGCCCATGGCGAGTGGCATGCAAATTCCACTCGCCAATTCTCATTGGCCTTTTCTATTTTAAGCAAAGGTGATTGGGGCTCTCAAGATCGAACTCCTAGTGTCACTACATCGACATAACGTCTCGTTCCCTCCATCAGGGAACAGAGGTTACATCAGTAACCAAGACTTTTTGTTTCATTGGTGTATCTGTAAGTGTTTTAGATGCTAATTATTGACGAATAATTACCACTGCATGAATGAAATACATACTGTAATAACTCAACAACACTCAATAATGACACAGTACATACAGAACACATATAATTTATAGTCACCTGTAGTCACCTTCATTAATAACTTACCAAACAGTTTTATAAATTTCTTCTTAAAAAAATAAATAAATCAATTAATTGTGTTTGAAAACTAAGGATTGTTTTCTGTGATTAGTTGGCATAATCAGTTTCTCTTAAGAATTTATATAGTTTTAAAATAGAATATTGTTTTAAGATCACCGGATAACAATTGCATCATCCATTTGATGTCTTTGAAGAAGTGCTCCATAATCATGGACCCTTTTACTCAAGCTTTTATACCTAAAACAGACAACAGTCCTTAAAAATTGCATATTCACTGTAAATATTTAATTGTGTGGTACAGAAAATTTTGTGTGAGTGCCATTCAGACACACTTAACATAAGTGAAAGTGTTACATACATACATAGTATTATACTGTCAAAAAATATGAAGTCATTGTATAAACTTAATCTGGTTTGAAGTCCTATAAGAAAAACGACTGTAATTTGTAAATACACATTTAGCAGCCCAGCATGATCAACTTCACTGCTTCATTGTTATTTACTAAAATGTGCAGAGTTTTAGACTGAATGGAAGTATAATGTTAACTAAATGATTGTTTGTGTTTCTCAAAGAATGGAAGGGTGAGGTAACACTCACAATAGCAATTGTGGCAGTTTACATAATAACTAAAGCATGTTAATTATGGTAAACTATTAACCATATGGTGTGAAAATTATGAATACAATGTAATTACACAATAATTAAGTTTGTAATAGCTACTACAATCTCTTGCAATGTCAATGCAATTTATTCCAACTAAGTTTGGAATATAATTTGTTCCAAAACAACTACGAGTGTTTATACCAAATTGAATGTGAATCAATAGTATTAAATGTTATTAAAATCAATGTAAAATGTATTATTTTATGTACTTAAATGAACATATTTGATCATTCAGAAGTAGAAGTCAGTTTCTAAACCCCAACTGTACAGATTTTCTGGTACGTGATTTTGACCACCGTTTATCTTTGCAGAGGCAGTACAATGATAAAACATATATAACTACACAGGTGATCTTATCAGAACAACTGTACTTGACCGTTTTTTCCTTCCATGAGAAGTATTGAATCAATAGATATTGGTCTTTGGTGAATAAGAAGCATAAAAGCATCTAAAGGTTAGCCATAACTACTGATAAACATCATACAAAGTGTGCAAAACCCAAATCTGCAAGTGGATTCCCAAAGTCAGCATTTCTCTTCTTTAAAAATGATCATTATCAGGTTTGAAGGCAGCTCATCTCATCTTAAAGAAATATTATCTAATTTTTAATCGCTTCTCATTCTGCATTTAATTAACGGTCCTCAGTCATTTCTAAGTGTAGCACTCTTGGATGTAAAAAACTTATTAGCAAGTGTAAGGGTTAAAATATGAGCATAACTTATAGTACAAATATTACTGTGTGTGATTTATTACACATTCAATGGAGCAATAATAAACAAGGTCCCATAATTAATAGAAGAAAAAAGAAAAAAAACTGCAACTTTTAATATAAATATTGCTGATTTACAGTAGCGAAGTCAAAAGTTCAGTTGCACAAATGCATGTTTTATCTTGTAGTGGTAGTTTCATACACCTAGTTTAAAACGTTTTTTTTTTTTTTTTAATTAGAATAATATTCTTACTATTTATATTTCAAACTACAATTCCAATATCATTTTATTTTGGTAATAGCTGTTAGCTGTTAGTAATGAAAAAGTTAGCATGATAAAACCACACTGGATACAGTACATTTAGGAATGGGTCAAGATAGTTTTTGAAAGGCTGAACTGTGTTTTCAGTACATGATTGAGGTAAACATTTGCATGTAATCAGGCAAGTTCTCACAAATTATTTAAATTTTGTAATTTATTTTACAAGTCATTAAGTATAATTTATGTCAGCCAAAACAACTATTTAATATTTTTGTTACCTTTTCCATTTTTGCTGTTCTATTTATCTCATGAGTATTTATATGTGTTCTTATGTGCAGCGTGGTTCTTGCACACATACATTTTATTATACTTGCATAAACACTAAAACTTACTATATTCATGTCCTACAGCACTTAAAACATAATAATTTCAAATTAAAACAACTTTAGGATTTTTTTATTTTTTAATTTTTTATAAATCCTTTTGAATCCATGAATATTGAATTAATCAGTTGATTTTACTGTATTTATAATCAGTATGTTTAATTAAATATTATAATATTATTTATCTGCCTATTACGTGTTTTTTTTTTTTTTTTTTTTTTTACGGTTAAGAAATGGTCTGTTTTAGGGGTAGAGTTGGGATTAGTGTCTGAAATATATAATAAAATGAATTACATGATATGCAGATAAATAAATCACAATTAAAGTCCCTCAAATAACAATAATTGAATGTATAATGATGAAATAATTCTAAATACTGTAGTTATATTTAAATAATACAAAAATAATGTATATTTATATAATAATATATATTATTAAAACAAATTTTAATTCAGATAATTAAAATGCATTACATTACTGTGGCAGATGAGTAAAGAATTGATAAGACAATACAAAAATTGGCTTTAGAATCCAATATATTGTTTATTTACGTATTATTGACTATCATTGACCTACAGTTCACAGCAATCCATTTTGCAACTGTATTTGTCAATCAGTCCGAGATTGTATAGGCTTTGTCTAAGGACGCGCTAATGTACACCTGCATCAGACGGACGCTTTTGGAGCATCTCACTTTGGTTGTGTCACGTCATAAACATACCGTTTTTAGGTTGCTGTGTCATGAAAATGTCATTTGGAACTTAGAAAAACAGGTCTTCAGATCCCTGCGTTCGGATTTGCGCTCCATCAAGTGTTGTATGAATGCAAGAATATATATATTAGTATAATAGTACACTGTTAAATGTACTAGTGCTAAAATTATTGTCACTGTACATTTTTACAGTTATGTTTAGGGTTAGGGTTAAAAGATCAAAAATACATAAAATCAACATTATTCATAAATATTATTATGCTTCTAAAGCTGTACGTATTTAAAAAAAAAAAAAAAAACATTAGATGCTGTCAATACGCCCATATTGCATGTTTCAACATCCATCCAAACGTACCAAAATGTATGTTGAAATGTTACTTACAAGTAGTCACGTATATTATTAAGATCGGGCTTCTATGAATTGTTTTGTGTTTCATAATTGCTTTACTGTTTAAATTTAGCTGAATAGCATAGTAAACATATTAAAGGCTACATGTTACCCCATCCAGAAAAATCATATATTGCCATACATGAACAAATATATACAATTATATTGCATATATGTAAGCATATATGTAAATATTCCAATTCCACTTAAATATATGTTACAAATATGAAAACTGCCATTTTTGTAATATTTTTAAATATATGTCACTAATTATGTGACTTTTTTATATGAGTGAAAGCCATATATAAACATAACTGTATATTTCATATATGTTTTACATATATTGCGATATATCAGATTTCTGTATGGGACATTTACTGTAGATGTTTGAAGTTACTGATGTCCATAAGCACCTCATCTCAGGTTAAGAACTGACTGTATGACTACTAAGATTGATTGATAATAACAGCAGAATATAAATATAAGTCATGAACAAAATTTATTTATTTATTTATTTTTTGTGAGCAATCCATCATTACTCAGCATTTACAGTGCTATGCAGAAAGCACAGTGTTTTTATTAGTTTATTCAAGTAAATCCTCTTTCTATTTTCAGCCTGGGTTAATAAAAGAAAGCCAGCCACTGGAGGGAATTCTCAGTGCGCATGTCATGTCTGCCAGCAAAGTCTGTTTTCATTGCTTTGCTTCACCAACAGAAATCTAGCACTGTACCAACAATCCATTCCTTTCACATCTCCTGCCCATTCCCCCTCAGAAAGAATGACAGACTAGCCTTGCTCTGGGAGCTGGGGGTATAAAAGGACGATCGCACCTCATTAAAAAAACATGCAGCACAGTCGAATCAGATTCGCCGTTAATCGCCAGAGACATGGCGTAATGTTTAATTTCGTCTATGATGGAGGCACTTTCGCCTGAGGTAACTTCAGCCATGGCCATGTTTGCGTGCAAAGCTTCACTTAAAGCTTGAGTGAGCTGCCGAGTCGTTCACATGAGCGTAATGTTACAGGGGGAGGCAGGGCTCGCTGGAGCTTTCCGGCCAGTCAGAGGAGGTGCTTGCGTGATGTTTTATTGAAGCGGAATCCACAGAGAGGGGCTAAAAAAGCACTCGACGCCTTCACAGACCTGTCTGTTTTGGCTGTCGTGAATGGCTCCCAATCACGGAAGGATAAAAACATCAAAATAAGCTAATCGAGATAGGCCTTGAAGTCCTCTGTCCCTGAGGATGCTGGGATTGTGAGAACAGTGAACATGGCAGAACATCCTAACACACACACACACACACACACACAGGCCAGCACATGTGTGTAGCCTGGATGCCAGTACAGGCCTTAGTAAAACACTGAACTGCTGGCTTTCTATCTTGCTGCATAAAAGGACAATATAGGAATAAAAAATATGACTTTTTGCTTTTCTGTAAAGAAAGATTACTATTAATCATATTCTGTGTTAGAGGTTTGTTTGAATCCTTAACCCTAAACATTACACTTTGTCATACTATTCCTTAAGCCTAATAAACTTTTATAATTGCATGATTCTTGCCTGGTGAATGATAATACAGTGAAAAATCCCTTTGACTTGCATTGAAGTAGGGACGCGAGTTATACCAAGACACAGGAACTGCAGACAAACCCAAGGGTGGGCTCAGTACATGATCCTGCAACTGCAAACTGGTGGTGTACTTCTGTTTTTAGCTGTCTTAATCTTTTCTTTTCTATCATTAGCAAAACATTTACACACATTTTGTTGTGGAATAAATAGTTGATACAGCAATCAACAATGCATAAAGCATTTGTATCCCCTCAAAACCAAATCAACCTGTGAGCTATCAAGCATGTGCACTAATGCATTATCAGCGTAGTCTCATGACAAATATGTCCCCATTGCGACTTTTTGCCTGCATCATCAAAACCAGTGGCGTGCAGTCAGCTCCTTCGAACCCTTCAGTGGAGGAGTGACATAAATAGAGATGTGTTGATGTGTCATGTTGCAGCTCTAAGTTACTGCATCCCCTTCACAGAATATTGTAAAGGGTTCTGTAATTCATTTGTATAAACAGAGTAATAGAAAATCTGACCAATTGAATGTATTATTTTCACCTTGGGCATTGGCCACCAGCAGTCTGCACCTTCACAGCCTCGAGGAGAAGGTGTTTTGCAACGTAAATCAGGAAAGTTGTCCATCCTGTAGCCAGGTTGCATCAAGGTCAGAAGTGTGTAGAGTAGCCAAAATCTGTATTCAAGTTAAAGTACAATTACTTAAAAAAAAAAAAAAAAAATACATAAAAAAAGTATTAATATTAAAAATTACTTGAGTAAGAGTAAGGAGGTATCCAATTAAAAGAATACTCAAGTAGTTAGTTACTAGTTCCTTATCTGTCACTCACTCGACGTTGTGTCGATGTAGTGACACTAGGGGTCACTCTTTGGAGCCAGAGACACCTCTGGTCTTTCATAAAAGGCCAATGAAAATTGGCGAGTGGTATTTGCATACCACTCCCCCGGACATACGGGTATAAAAGGAGCTGGTATGCAACCACTCATTCAGATTTTCTCTTCGGAGCCGAATGGTCGATGTTTACTGAGCTGACTGTTCATTCACCTCTGCTGGATCTGACAGCGCATTTCAGTGGCTTCTCCCTCCTTTGCACTGGTGCACTGCAGAGAACGCCCCTGAGCGCTTCGGCAGAAAAAAAGAGTATATTTTTCTAAAAGAGTATATTTCTCTAAAAGAGCGGCACACACGGAACGTCTTTTTAAAGATGCATCTTTTTAAAGATGCCTTTCCGTTTGTGTATTATTCCTGGTTGCAGTCGTTACCTCACAATTTCTGGCGGTCAAGATCGCTGTCTTTCACATCTGGGCGCGACCCACGCGGAGACAGCGTTCGTGGATGGATTATGTACTCACTGTGAGAACATGACCATGGCAACTTTGCGGTCGCAGCTTGCTTTTGTAAGAAAGCAAGACACCCCAGCGGCTCCCCGCCTCGGTCCTTCTACCTACGGGTATGAGGCCAGCGCGGCTAGCACTGGGGGTGATTTGGGGACCCCAATGGGACCACCTCCACTGAGTATCCCCCCACGGACCTCCCATTCCATAGCATGCTCATCTGCCCCGATCAGGCTTCCGGATAAGTCCACCGGCTCGTCTCACGGCGAGTTTGACCTCTTGTTCGGAGACCGCGAAGCTGATGAGCTCTCAACTGCAGCATCGGAGAGCAGGCTTGTCCAGTCAGACGCAGAAGCCTCAGCTGGGCCCCCTCCACTCGGGTATGGTTGCCCAGTCACAGGCTGATGTGGAAATGACGGACATGCTTTGCCGGGCAGCCGTGAGCGTCAGGCTAGTGTGGAACCCTCCACACTCCTCTGAACCCACGTGGCTCGATGATTGGTTCCTGGGCTTGCGGAGCCGCTCAAAGCAGCCACGCCCTGCTCCAGTCCCTTTCTTCCTGGAAGTGCATGAGGAGCTGACAAGATCGTGGGAGGCACCTTTTACTGCCCAGTCCCGATCTTTCAGCTCCCTCACTACCCTCGATGGCGGGACGGCCAGGGGCTATTCGGCGATTCCCCTGGTGGATAAGGCACTCACGGTGCACCTATACCTTAGTGGTCCAGGAGCGCCACCTTTGGCTGAACCTGGTCGAGATGGGTGAGGCCGACAAGGCACGGTTCCTTGCTGCCCCCATTTCCCAGGTTGGCCTATTCGGCGACACCGTCGAGGACTTTGCCCAGCAGTTCTCGACGGTGAAGCAGCAGACGGAGGCTATCCGGCACATCCTGTCCCAGCGTGGCTCAAGATCCCGCACCCCACCTGCTCATCGCCAAGGGCGTCCCCCTGTGGTGACTGCATTGGCTCCACCGCAGCCCACCTCTTCGGCCCCGCCCCGGCGTGGAGCCCACCGCAGGAAGCAGATGCCACCCGTCTCATGGCCGGCCGCCAAGAACCCTCGGAAGGCTTCGAAGCGCCCCTGAGATGGACGACCCAGGGACGATGAAACCCACCTTGGAGCTGGTAAGCTGACCACTCCATCCCCCGGTGGAGGGCCGGGAGGAGAATCTTTTGTTGCTTTTTCATTTAATTTCGCCACATGCCCAAGGGCTGCAGTACCCAACAGCTCAGCAAAAGAGCAGTTTCCTCGTTCCCTGGGTCACGTACCTGGTGTGCACGGCCATCATCATGACCACCGTCCACCTTTCCATTCTTGCAGGTTTGGCGCTCCAGCGGTGTTCTCCCTGCCCCTGCGCACCCAGCTGTGGCACAAATCCACCCCCGAGTCTCCACAGGACACGAGGACAGGCCTCTTCCTCCCCCATCCCAGGCTGTTCTGGGGGTGGTCACAAGGAGCCAGGTAAGTGCTTCGATGTCCCTGAACTCAGCACAGCCACAACATGGTATGGCACCTCGGGCTCCGCCCCGCCCTGCCGCAAGGCCCCACCTGCCGGTATGTCCGACGAGATTGTCCCCTTGGTCCCCCTTGCTCTGAACTTGGATGCGTGGCTTGCGCTTTCCAATCCGTTGCGATGGATGATCCGGACCGTCCGACTCGGCTATCCGATTCAGTTCGCAAGGCATCCACCCAGGTCTAGCGGCATCCACTTCACCTCGGTGAAGGGCGAGAACGCTGCTACCTTGCGTGTAGAGATCGCTACACTCCTACGGAAGGATGCGATAGAGCCTGTCCCTCCAGCCGAGATGAAGAAGGAGTTTTACAGCCCCTACTTCACTGTACCGAAAAAAGGTGGTGGGTTGCGGCCAATCTTGGATCTGCGAGTACTGAACCGGGCTTTACACAGACTCCTGTTCAAAATTCTGACGCAAAAACGCATTCTGGCAAGCGTCCGGCATCAAGATTAGTTTGCGGTGGTAGACCTGAAGGACACGTACTTCCACGTCTCGATTCTACCTTGACACAGACCCTTCCTGAGGTTTACATTCGAGGGTCGGATGTATCAGTACAAGGTCCTCCCTTTCGGTCTGTCCTTGTCCCCTCGCTTCTTCATGAAGGTCGCAGAGGCAGCTCTTGCCCCGTTAAGGAAAGTGCATTTGCATTCTCAACTATCTCAATGATTAGCTAATCCTAGCAAACTCTTGGGATATGCTGTGTGCACACAGGGACCTGGTGCTCTCGCACCTCAGCCGACTAGGGCTTTGGGTCAACTGGGAAAAGAGCAAGCTCCTCCCGGTTCAGAGCATCTCTTTCCTCGGTTTGGAGTTGGACTCAGTCTCATTGACGGTGCACCTCACAAACGAGCACGCACAGTCAGTGCTGACCTGTTTGAAGGCATTGAAACAGAAAACAGTGGTTCCACTGAAACTCTTTCAGAGGCTCCTGGGGCATATGGCATCCTCAGCGGTGGCCACTCCGCTCGGGTTGATGCATATGAGAAAGCTTCAGCCCTGGCTTCAGACTCGAGTCCCGAGATGGGCATGGAGCCGTGGGACACATCGTGTGGCCATCACACCGATCTGTCACCTCCTCTTCAGCCCTTGGACCGACCTCACATTTCTACAGGCAGGCGTTCCCCTAGAGCAGGTCTCCAGGCACATCGTGGTTATGACAGATGCCTCCAAAACGGGCTGGGGCGCTGTTTGCAACAGGCACGCAGCCACCGGCTTATGGACGGGCCCGCGGCTGTGTTGGCACATCAGCTGCCTCAAGCTGCTGGCAATTCTGCTCGCCCTGTGGAGGTTCCGGCCATTGATCCAGGGCAAGCACGTGTTAGTTCAGACAGACAACATGGTAATGGTAGCATATGTCAACCTTCAAGGTGGTCTGTGCTCCCGTTGTATGTCACAACTCGCCTGCCGTCTCCTCCTCTGGAGTCAGCAGCACCTCAAGTCGCTGCGAGCCACTCATAACCCGGGCGACCTCAACACTGCAGTGGACGCGCTGTCACGGCAGGTTACCCTCAGGGGAGAGTGGAGGCTCCACCCTCAGGTGGTCCAGCTGATCTGGAGTCGATTCAGACAGGCACAGGTAGACCTGTTCGCCTCCCAAGAATCCTCCCACTGCCCGCTCTGGTACGCCCTGACCGAGGCACCTTTCGGTATAGACACGCTGGCACACAGCTGGCCCCCTGGACTTCGCAAATATGCGTTTCCCCCAGTGAGCCTACTTGCACAGACCCTGTGCAAGGTCAGGGAGGATGAGGAGCAGGTCGTCCTGGTAGCACCCTACTGGCCCACCCAGACGAGGTTCTCGGACCACACGCTCCTCGCGACAGCCCCCCCGGCAAATTCCCCTGAGGAAGAACCTTCTTTCTCAGGGATGGGGCACCATCTGGCACCCGTGACCAGACCTCTGAAATCTCCATGTCTGGCCCATGGAGGGGATGCGGAAGACCTAAGCAGTCTACCACCCACGGTGGTAGACATGATCACTCAGGCTAGGGCCCCCTCTACGAGGCAACTCTATGCCTTTAAGTGGCATCTGCTCGCTAAGTGGTGTTCTTCCCGATGCAAGGACCCCCAGAGATGCGCAGTCGGATCGGTGCATTCCTTCCTGCAGGAGAGGTTGGAAGGACGGCTGTCCCCTTCCACCTTGAAGGTGTATGTAGCCGCTATAGCGGCACACCACGACACAGTGTACGGTAAGTCCTTAGGAAAGCATGACCTGATCATCAGGTTCCTGAGAGGCGCCAGGAGGTTGAATCCCTTCAGACCGTACCTCGTTCCCTCATGGGACCTCTCTGTAGTTCTTCAGGGTCTACAGAGAGCCCCCGCTCACTTCCATTAAGAGGGTAGGAAACCTGCAAGCATTCTCTGTCAGCGAAACTCTTACTGTCTACTCTCACGTGATCTTGAGACCCCGACCGGGCTATGTTTCCAAGGTTCCCACGACCCCTTTTAGGGACCAGGTGGTGAACCTGCAAGCGCTGCCCCAGGAGGAGGCAGACCCAGCCCTGACGTTGCTGTGTCCGGTGCGTGCTTTTCGCATCTATTTGGATCGCACGCAGAGTTTTAGAGTCTCTGAGCAGCTCTTTTTCTGCTTTGGTGGACAGCGGAAAGGAAGCACTGTCTCCAAGCAGAGGATCGCCCACTGGCTCATTGATGCCATAACTATGGCATATCACGCTAGGGCTAGGATAGGGCTACGAGCCCATTCTGCCAGGGGTGTAGCGGCCTCCTGGGCCTTGTCCAGGGGCGCCTATCTAACAGACATTTGCAGAGCAGCGGGCTGGGCAATACCAAACACCTTTGTGAGGTTCTACAATCTCCGGGTGGAACCGGTTTCGTCCCGTGTAGTGGCACGCACAAGCAGGTAAGTCCAGGACAGCCGGCTGGGTGTATCGCTTGCGCATAGCACCTTTCACCTCCCCTGAGCTGAAGACATGTGCAGTTAACTCCCAGTAGTGTTCACAAACTGTGTTCCCTGGTTGATTTCCTCGAAGCCCTGTGGCAGATGAGTTTGCGGAGAAACTCACAGCCGGCTCAGTACACATGCTAACTAAGCCCTGTACTGGGTTAGGTGCTCCGCATGTGGTGTTTCCCCGTAGGTAACCCCATGTGACATATATCTTCCGCTAATTCGTTTCCCTGTTGACAAACTGCGTCTTCCTTGGGCAGAGGCCCCTCTGCCCCAGTCACCATGCTTGTAGAAACTCCTCCCCTGTAGGGCAGCACCTACCTTGGGACTCCCCCACATGGCATACTTCCGACACAGCTCGGCAAGACCATGTGACGTATTTCCACTTAATTACCCTCCCCCCCTCTCTGGGCGGGGTGTGGTCTCCGTGGTGTCTTCCCCTTGGGAGGGACACCCCCCCCCCCCGACAAGACCTGGTGGGCCCAGTCGGTTAATCCCCCTTTTTTTAGGGAGTGGAAAAAAAGGGGATAAGAGGCCACGACTGGGCTAGCCCAGCTCTATCTTTTGGGTAGTTGACTTGTCCCCAAAGGGCCATTCGACACTTATCCCCAACAGTGTTGGGGAGGTTACGTGTTGGCCTGGTGTGCTGGCTACGAGGCACGCAGTGGTCTGCCCGTCACACACCGCCAGTTCACGTACCACAGTTCAGCCAGTTGTGGCGTTTTGTATAGGGACCCCTAGTGTCACTACATCGACACAACGTCGAGTGAGTGACAGATAGGGAATGTCCTGGTTACTTGTGTAACCTCCGTTCCCTGATGGAGGGAACGAGACGTTGTGTCCCTCCTGCCACAGTGCTGAACTACCCGCTGAAATGGCCAGGACCTTGTCTCGGCTCCTCAGCATAAAACCTGAATGACTGGTTGCATACCAGCTCCTTTTATACCCGTATGTCCGGGGAGTAGTATGCAAATACCACTCGCCAATTTTCTTTGGCCTTTTATCAAAGACCAGAGGTGTCTCGGGCTCCCAAGAGTAACCCCTAGTGTCACTACATCGACACAACGTCTTGTTCCCTCCATCAGGGAATGGAGGTTATGCAAGTAACCAGGACGATATTTCCACATATAACATAATGGATGTTTATGCCCCAATATTCCATTACACAATATACATTTAACTTGTAATAATAATAATAATAATGATGATTATTATTATTATTATTATTATTAAAGGAATAGTTCAATGCAAGTGAATGGGTGCCAAAATTTAGACGCTCCAAAAAGAATGTAAAGGCAGCATAAAAGTAATCCATAAGACTCCTGTGGTTAAATCCATACCTTCAGAAGTGATATGATAGGTGTGGGTGAGAAACGATCAATATTTAAGTCCATTTGTCACCTATTCACTTGCATTGTAAGGACCAAAAGAGCTGAGAAATTCTTCTAAAAATCTTCATTTGTGTTCTGCTGAAGAAAGAATGTTAAACACATCAGGGATGGCATGAGGGTGAGTAAATGATGAGAGAATTTTCATTTTTGAGTGAAATATTCCCCTATTCCCTCCGGGGTTCCCACCATAATCCACTGTATAAAGGGAACTGCAAAGTTCCAGAGCCTTCTCCACATATTCGCCCAGCGTCCAGTGAGGATCAGCCGGAGGCATCAGTTCCCTCAGTGCACTATTCAGACCGGCCCGGAAGAAAACCACCATTGAGCAGTCTGGATAGTGCACTACATTTGCCAGCTCTAAAAACTCACAGATTTATGATGACCACTAGATCAATTTTTTGGTCAGTCTTTCTGTAACGTGGCTGGCGAGGATGGAGGATCTAAGTGCAGCTTTTAATGGGAACAAAATTTGTACAAAGTAACTCAGAATAAAAATGAAAACAAAACACAGGGAACCAGGTACAGAACATGACAATACATGTGAAGACTGACAAAGGAAACAGGGAAAACAAGGGCTTAAATACACAAAGGAAAACAAGGGAACAAGAAACACCTGTGGAAACAATCAGGGGAAAACCAATTATAAAATGAAACTGCAAAAAGACTACAAACTAACAGGAAACAGGAACATGGGAACTAAACAAGAATTTCAACATAAAAGTCAATGCAAAAAAACAGGGAAAATGTGACAACGCACCACTGGAGCCCGTTCGCCGGCCTCAGAGAAAAAGATCCTCCCGCAGGAAGTCGGCTCCACCTGCCCGTCAGCCAGCCCCCAAGAACCCCAGATGGGCTTCAAGGTGGTCCTGATATAGGCAGTCCACGGATAAGGCAGCTGCTCCTGACCGGCTCCTGAGCGCATGGTGAGTATTTCATCAAGTATTTAATCAAATACTCGATTTCAAAGTATTTCATCACCCACATGGTCAATGAAAGAGCAGTTTCCTCATTCCCTGGGCCAGCGTACTCACGATGTTGAAGTCTTTCCGGTCAATCAGGTGAATGCAAGTACCTCCCGTTCCCTCGTTCTCCGTTGAGAGACAGCCGGCGATCCAGTAAGTATGCTGGTCTCTGTGGTCACTTGTCCGCCCCAGTCACCAGGCACCTTTGCAGGTTTGCGTAGCAGCACGTCTCCCCTGGGCTGTCTTCCAGGTGGGGCGCCTGCTCTGCCTTTGCGGCCACCCTGAACGGGCATGGTAAGTCAAGTCGTCCCCTTGGTGCCGCAGAGGCTGGAGGCCTGGTTAGCGCTCTCCAGCCCCTCAAGGTGGCTCATCAGGATGATTCGCCTTGGCTGCGTGATCCAGTTTGCTAGACGCCTGCCCAGGTTCAGTGGCATCCTCTCCACTATGGTGCAGGGCGAGGGTGCCTCCGTCCTCCGGTGAAGGGAGCGATAGAGCCCATCCCCGTAGCCAAGTTGCGCATGGGCTCAGTGCTCCATACATGGTGATTCCCCTTGGTAATCCCGTATGACTGTTCGGTTTCCCCATAGGTGAACCCTGTGTTTCCCCTCGCCAGAGCTTTCTCTGCTTCGGCCACTGTTGCCTGCGGCGTTTCCTATAGGAACCCCTAGTGTCACTACATCGACACAATGTCAAGTGAGTGACAGACAGGGAACATCTTGGTTACTAATGTAACCTCTGTTCCGTGATGGAGGGAATGAGACATTGAGTGATGCACGCCATCTTTTATACCCGTATGTCTGGGACAGAGAGTGGCATGCAAATTCCAATCGCCAATTCTCATTGGCCTTTACTCTTTTAAGCAAAGGTGATTGGGGCTCTCAAGATCGAACCCCTAATGTCACTATATTGACGCAACGTCTCGTTCCCTCCATCAAGGAACAGAGGTAACCAAGACGTTTTCAGTGATCAGACTGCTATCGGATTGCACGGATGCTCTAATGTAGTATCTAGTATTGTTTTCCATTTTGCTTTGATCGGATATGATCACAGTGGAGATGCATTTGACAGCAAGTTATAAATACAAACCAGCTAAAGAATATCCAGATACTATCCGGATATGAAAAGCATGTTAATGCAAGCTGTAAATGGGACCAAAATGTTTTGAGCACTTTCTGCTGCAGGAGTGATGAGCTCGACTTGAGTGACAAAGCGCAGCTTTAAAGTTCCGCAGTAGTAAAAGTCCCATTCATAAATCTCTCAATAAATTACACATTTATTAACACTTATTAGATTAAAACCAGTAATATAACGACAGGAACGTCGCCCATTTTAATGAAGTAAATGTTTTCTTTAGAAATTTACTTGAGTAAGAGTGAAAAGTTCCCACCATTAAATATACTCATAACAGTAATTTTTTTTTTTTTTTTTTTTTTTTTGCAAAATGTTACTTAAGTAAATGTAAATGAGTAATTGCAGTGCATTACTACCAACCTCTGCTGATGGTGAACAGTGAGACATGCCCCAGCTACAGACAGAACAAGCAATTGTAAAATCCATTAAGGATTTTGCGGGGTCGAATCTGAATGACATTATTTCCTTCAAACAAATGGACTGATTGACAACTTTTCTATGGAAGCCCCAGAGTGCCAAGAAAGAAAGAATCTATTAATTTGAAAATAAAAATGTGAATAAATAAACCAATTTATAAATGGACAAATAAAGACTGATTTAAATGTGTTTATTTAATTCATGTTTAAAAATGTAATTATATTTAACAATGAAATTGTGCATGAATAAATAATGTATTTAATTAATGTTTAAAATGCAATTAAATGTAACAATAAATAGCAAATTAATAAGTCATTTTTAAATGCACCTTTTAATTTGCTTTTTTTTTTTAAAAAGCATTTGGCAATTGCTTTTCTTCATTCATTTGCCGGTTGCTTTTCTTCGTCTATTTGCTAATGGCTTTTCTTTTTCATTTTACTTTGGCTTTTCTTTTTAGTTTTACTTTGGCTTTTCTTTATCCATTTGACAATTGAGTTTAAAAATGCCATTGGGCAGTTGACACGTGGGAGCAACCAATGAACTTTCGACTCAGTTTTAAGACACGCCCCCTCTCCCACGTCCCATTCGAAGGAGAAGTAAGAAGATCTGTCATTGGACGGCTATTGATAGAGGTTTACGTGGTCTATGAAGCCTGCGCAAAAGGAACAGACGCGAGGCATATCAGAAGTTAATGGTTACTGCTACAGTTAAATGCCAAGCATGGTCCTCCCCGAACGTGCACAGTAGTATGTGTCCAGGAAGGGAGATAGATACTGAATAGATAACTACAGAAACTGGAGACAAATGCATTATCTAACAATAACGTTAGAGCGGCAACACCAGGAACTCTCACTAGTGACACAGATCGCAGAGTCTAGCGACACCATGCAACAATGCTGCCAGTGGTGTGAACGGAGCTTTAAGATCAGTAAACATGAACACACCGGCTTGCAGAGATATTAGCAAGCTAGTGCATACTTACCTATATTTGTATATACTATTGACCAAAACATCCTTGTTATGACGCTCTCACCTCAGTTCGAACGATTCCGTTACAGGTTCGGAAATCTTCTGATTTATTCAACCACATTATATTTCATTTTACTAAGAAATATATTTGTTTAGTTACATTATAGCATCGTATTAATATTTTAGATCCCTTAAACCCAAGGCTCGAGTTGAGGGGGGATTCAAGTGCATTCCATCCTTCTTGCTGAAAGAAATGCCAAAAAGCATCCGCCTTGTAAAACTTCAGTCCTCCCTTACCGTCCCCTTTAGATCAATTGTGTCATGAATTACTTAGAACTAATCATGTAGGTAAACTATTTTAATTCTTTACATATGATAATAGCGGTGATTAGACGAGCTGCGTAGATTGAGGTTTAGACATGTTTGGGGTTGCCAGATATGCCAGAGATGCAATCCCGCATTTAGAACTTTACACTTGCACAGTTTGGAAATACAGTATACTGCCGGTGTTACGCTTTATTTGTGCAATCTGGCAACTATGAGCGTGCAAGCTCTCTCTCCACTCTGAAAATGTGCCAGACAGTGTTTTCTGTTTGAGTTTAGCAATTGATTGTCGTGTCCTTCCAAGTGTTCACATGAAACTTATCCTACTGAAGGTAATTGCAAATTTTGCAAAAGAAGGAAATCTTTTGATCTTCTTTAAAAGGAAGAGTAAGATATCGCTATGACAAGTGTTTCAGTGACATAAAAACATTAGAATATATCATAGTTTCAACATGTACATGTTTTTAAATATCAGGTTTTTATGTGTGGAACTACTTTCTTACTCCACTGTTTAAGCATCATGCATAGAAACAGCCCAAGCCTCCGTAACTAGTTCGGTTATTAAAGTAGAAAGGATCGTGTGTGACTGTGTAAGCAAGAATCATGAATCTTTGCCCTGAATGCAGTATGTAAACATTATAAATTACACATACTCCACTGCTAATGCAGATAGAATGAGGCACACTTTGACTCCGCCCTTGAAACTTTTTACAAATCCACCACTGCCTAAACCTAACCACTTATTATATGTGAACAATATGGGCTGGGTAAAAATAAAACTATATTTGAAGAAAAGTGAAGGAATTTAAGAACAAGATTTATATTAGACAGACATACAGTACATAGTTTAGTCAGGTTAAACCCAACATTAAAGGGATAGTTTACCAAATATGTTAAATTCTGTTATCAATTACTCACAGTCATGTCATTCCATACCCGTATAACTTACTTTATTGCGTGGAACAAAAAATAAGTTATCTAGCTAAATTCTCAAGCTGCTCTTTTCCCTACAATGGAAGTAAATGGTGACCATGGCTGCCGCTGGACATTATCCACTTTCGTTCAGCCTGGACATTCTGTTAAACATTCCCTTTTGTGTTCCATGCAAGACAGAATGTTATAAGGGTGTGGAATGAAATTGTGAGTAAATGATGACAGAATTTGTATTATTTCAAATATCCAGAGAGCCATTTAGTTTATATTTTTATGGGTTCCTTTTTTCCGTGTAACCTCCATACTGAAAATGCAAGAGTGAGATTATCCAGTCACATTCTCTGACCGACTGTGTCCTTCTAGTTTTTTTTCCATCCAGTCCAATTAATTCCTGCTGGTGACTCGAACCAAGAACCGATGGCAGATGGCATAATGGGGCATTTGGGAGATAATTTGAGGATGTATGGGATGAATCAGGTGAAAGGGGCAAGCGGGGTGTTGGCACATTTCATAAATACGGTATACTTTTGTATACTTGTGTGTCTTTTGTGTGACTTTTTTTAAGCATTAGAGGCACTAATCCCAATTTTTTAGAGAAATATATCTAACATAAAATTAACCTGTCATTAAAAGTAGCTAGTTTTAAACACATCAATTAGAGACTGATCTTACAGTGAAATCGGAAACAGCAGGTTGACTTTTCTTTAGATAAAATCGATCTGTGCTTACCGAAATTTGGAACACTGCCCCCCGTGGCCAAAGCTTGTTGTTGGGTGTATGGGAAAATAGAATTTTAAAATAAAAATAAGAGAATATTTTTTTTTAAATAATTATTAAAATATGCATAAAAACTTAGAACAGTACTAAAAACCAGTTAAAGAGAGAAGAATGCATTGTTGAGTGCATAAAGCCCAGCAAGAATCTCCAACTTACTGAAAGATAAAATACAAACAAATATTTATTTTTTTCTTTAATTTAAAGGAAATATAAGTTCCCTCTCTGTCACTCACTCGAAGTTGTGTCGATGCAGTGACACTAGGGGTTTGATCTTGAAAGCCCCAATCACCTTTGCTTAAAATAGAAAAGGCCAATGAAAATTGGTGAGTGGAATTTGCATGCTACTCTCCACCCCGGACATACAGGTATAAAAGGAGATGGCGTGCATCACTCATTCTGATTTTTTCTTCGGAGCCGAATGCTTGTGTGTTCGTCCTCTCACCCTTTGCTACACTGCTGGATTCTTAAGGCACATATCAGCGGTCACCCTTACACGGTTGAGTGCTGTGTTTCCCCTGGGCGCTTCGGCAGCCTGAGTCTGCAGGTTCTAAAAGAGTATATTAGAAAGAGTATATTTTTAAAAGAGCTCGTGCAAACAGTTGCCGTCTTTTTAAAGATGTCCTTCCACGTTTGTGCTACTGGATGTGGCTGTTATCTCTCCCCTCCGGATACCCATGAAATCTGTCTCGAGTGTCTGGGGCGCTAGCACGCCGAGGCGGCTTTCGTGGAAGGTTTATGTTCTCATTGTGAGAACATGCCCATGAGAACGTTGCGGTCGCGACTCACTTCCTTCTTCATGAAGCAGATGAATCTTCTGAGCTCCCGCCCACAGGTGGTAGAGCACAGGATGAGGCGGACGCTGAGATGGCAGCCGTGCTTGCCCGGGCGGCTGCGAACATC
The DNA here is from genome assembly GCF_019703515.2 of Myxocyprinus asiaticus. Taxonomy (NCBI): domain Eukaryota; kingdom Metazoa; phylum Chordata; class Actinopteri; order Cypriniformes; family Catostomidae; genus Myxocyprinus; species Myxocyprinus asiaticus. The sequence goes on from NC_059386.1 coordinate 5,523,893, forward strand.
GGGCTGAAGTTGAACCCTCCACTCTGCCCTAAGCGTTTGTGGCTGAATGATTGGTTTCTGGGCTCGGTGCCTTACTTTCTGGAAGTGCACGAGGAGCTAACGAAGTCGTGGAAGGCACCTTTTACTGCCCGTACACGCTTCGCGGGCTCGTCCACTCTGAATACCCTCAATGGCGGAGCGGCTAAGGGATATGTCGAGCTTCCCCAGGTAAAGTGCACCATAGCAGTGCATTTAAGCCCACAGGGCGCAGCCACCTGGCGCGACCAACCAAGGCCGTAAGTTCTCTTCCTCTTTAATGACGAAGGCTTACAAGGCCACGGGTCTACCCTGCACGCCATGGCCATCCTGCAACTCCAGGGTAGGACTGACCCAGGGCTGATGCAGGAACTGCGCATTGCGACCGACCTCGCCTTACATGCGACGAAGGTCACGGCGCGTGCCCTGGGGCAGACGATGTCCATGTGGAACCTGTGGCTCAACCTTACGGAGATGCGTGATGCTGAGAAAGTCAGCTTTCTTGATGCGTCCATCTCCCAAGGGGGGCTTTTTGCGACAAGTCGAGGATTTCGCCCATCAGTTCTCGACGGTGAGAAAGCAGGCTGAGGCAATTAAACACATCCTGCCATGGCGCGACCCAGCCACCTTCAGGCCACTGAGGTCCCGCACGCCGTCTGCTTCCCTGCGGTGCTGGCCCCAGCTCCTGTACCATCGGAGCCCGCACGCTGGCCTCAGAGAAAAAGATCCTCCCGCAGGAAGTCGGCTCCACCTGCCCATCAGCTGGCCCCCAAGAACCCCAGACGGGCTTCGAGGCGGTCCTGACATGGCCCGCCCAGGGATGAGGCGACCGCTCCTGACCGGTCTGGCCTGGGACATCTCTCCAGCCCCACCGTCACCCCTGGGCCAGCGTGTGGTGAGTATGACATTGCCGAGTGCCCTTGTGTCTTTACCAAGATCGCAGAGGCTGCCCTGGCCCCGCTAAGGGAGAAGGGCATACGCATTCTCAATTATCTCGACGACTGGCTAATCCTAGCTCACTCGTGAGATCTATTATTTGCACACAGGGATCTTGTGCTTCAGCACCTCGACCGACTCGGGCTTCAGGTCAATTGGGAGAAGAGCAAGCTCTCCCTTGTGCAGAGCATCCCTTTTCTCGGTATGGAATTGGACTCGGTCACTCTCAGGGCATGTCTTATGACCGAACGTGCTCAGTCAGTGCTCACCTGCCTGAAGACCTTCAGACAGAAGGTAGCAGCGCCAGTGAAACAATTTCAGAGGCTCCTGTTGCATTTGGCATCCTCGGCGGCGGTTCTCCCCCTCAGGTTGATGCATATGAGACCGCTTCAGCACTGGCTATAGACTCGAGTCCTGAGGTGGGCATGGCATGATGGCACCTGGTGTGTGACCATCACGCCATAGGGCTGTCAGACTTTCAGCCCTTAGTCGGACCTGGCGTTTCTACGGGCAGGTGTTCCCCTAGAGCAGGTCTCAAGGCACATCGTAGTCATGACGGACGCCTCGAACTCCACCCCCATGTAGTCCAGCTGATTTGGGAGAGATTCGGGGAGGCACAGGTAGACCTGTTTGCCTCCCAAGACTCCTCTCACTGCTCCCTGTGGTACTCCCTGTCCGAGACACCCCTCGGCACGGATGCCTTGGTGCACAACTGGCCTCAGGGGCTATGCAAGTATGCATTTCCTCCTTTGAGCCTCATTTGCACAGACTCTGTGCAAAGTCAGGGAGGACGAGCAGCAAGTCCTTTTCGTTGCGCCGTACTGGCCCAACTGGACTTGGTTCTCAGATCTGATGCTCCAGACAGTAGCACCTACCTGGCGCATTCCCCCGAGGCAGGGCCTTCTCACTCAGGATCAAGGAATGCTCCAGCACCCTTGGCCAGACCTCTGGAATCTCCACATCTGGCTCCTGGACAGCAGGTCTTCCGCCAGCAGTGGTAGGCACAATCACTCAGGCCAGGGCCCCCTCTACGAGGTGGCTGTATGCATTGAAGTGGTGTCTTTTCGCTACTGGTGTTCTTTCCATGGGGAAGACCCACAGAGATGCGCCGTCGGGTCTGTGCTGTCTTTTCTTCAGGAAGGGCTGGAGAGATGGCTGTCTCCCTCTACCCTGAAAGTGTACGTGGCTGCTATAGCAGCTCACCATGATACACTGGACGGCAATCCCTCACGACAGTGCGACCTGATCAACAAGTTCCTCAAAGGCTATAATATAACCCTAACCCTAAACCAGCACTCTGTCTCTGAAGACGGCCCTCCTGGTGGCGCTCACTTCCATAAAGAGGGTGGGGGACCTGCAGGCGCTCTCTGTTACCAGCTAATGCCTAGAGTGTGTGCCGGCACACTCTCAAGTGATCTTGAGGCCCCAGCCCGGTTACGTGCCCAAAGTTCCAACCACTCCTTTTCAGGACCAGGTGGTGAACCTGCAAGCGCTCCCTTCAGAGGAGGAAGACCCGGCCTTATCATTGCTGTGTCCAGTTGTCAATGCCACCAAGCCCAGTACCCGTGGTATTGCCCTTTTCAGGTGAGCCCGTGTGCTTGGGCTCAGTGCTCCATGCGTGGTGATTCCCCTTTGGTAATCCTGTATGATGAGTTTCCACTGTTCGGTTTCCCCCTTAGGTGAAACCTGTGTTTTCCCTCCTCAGAGCTTTCTCTGTCTTGGCCACTGTGCTGCGTACCCTCTCTGTAGATAGGGTCCTCCTGTTGTATCATTCCATATGTGTACTTTCCTTTGGTAAGTCCATGTGAGATATGCTCCACATGTTATCCTCCCTCCAGCAGGATGTGGTCTCCTTCCTGGAGAGGGAAGAGCACATCCCAGCGACTGTGAAAAAGTGCTCGGCGGGAGACTGCTTAACAGCAAATTAAGAAAGGCACCACCAGTAGCTTACTTGGGTAAGTGCCCTCTCCCCCCTTAACGGGACTAGGGAGATACCTTACCTAACTCGCTGGAAGGTCATGACATGGTTGAGCGCTCACTGCGGGGCACGCAGCAGCTTGCCCGTGTCCACTCTTCCATGCCTCGTGACACAGTTAAGCACCTGCGGCGTTTCCTATAGGAACGCTTAGTGTCACTACATTGACACAACGTTGAGTGAGTGACAGACAGGGAACGTCTTGGTTACTGATGTAACCACTGTTCCCTGATGGAGGGAACGAGACTTTGTGTCCCTCCTGCCACGGCGCTGAACCGGCCGCTGACATGGCCAGGACTCTCTATCGGCTCCTCAGCATAAATCTGAGTGATGCACACCATCTCCTTTTATACCTGTATGTCTGGGGCGGAGAGTGGCATGCAAATTCCACTTGCCAATTTTCATTGGCCTTTTCTATTTTAAGCAAAGGTGACTGGGGCTCTCAAGATCGAACCCCCAGTGTCACTTCATTGACATAACGTCTCGTTCCCTTCACCAGGGAACAGACGTTACATCAGTAACCAAGACGTTTATCAATAACTAAACCAACATTTGGTCCTAAACTAGCCTGCCCCTGCTGAGTCATAGCTTAAAATTAGTAGGCTCTTTACTCAATCTGGTGTAGTTTTTATTATAATTAGAAAAATTATTATTATCATTAATATTTTATAAAATATATTTTTTATTTAGATTTAATGTTTATTGCAAGAAAATGACTAAATCACAGAAATCAGGGTTTTAAAGATACATTTGTAAAATCAAGGGTTTTTAGAAAATTGCAAAAATTGCAAAACTCATATAGAAAATGTAAAATGACATAAAAGCTTGCATACAGTAATATTAACTTTAAGCTCCTGATGGTGCTTAGCTATCAACATTTTTTAAAGGTTAAGCACTTCCTTTAACTGACCGTTTTTGGAAAAAGAATAAAACGTACTTGGTACATGATATTCACTAAAATGGCATTGTGGTCATTATTCTCATTTGTATATTTATCCGGACTCATGGAGTAACCGTTGTGACCCCGCGCTCGAGCAGACATCTCGGAGGCCATTAATCAGTGAGGGTCTGTCTTTGTGTGCCCGCTGCTCTCCCCTGACGGCCTGCTGCTGTGACGTGAATGAATGAGGCGTGAAGAAGAGCAGCGTCCTGAAGTAAAGGCCTGACACGTCGTTATTCAGAGATGAGAGGCACGCATATCATCCGGCTGTCCTGCATCACAGCAGTACCTCCACATTGTTGATGTTGCTGTGGATACTTCACAAATTATATCAAAATGCACTCACTGTTCAGCAAATTTTCAGGCTTTAGTGGGAAAAGGGCCATTTTATCACGCTGTGTCTGTATCAATGTGCTAAAAAGAACAAATTATGAAAGCGTTGGACAAACGTTTGCAGACACCTTGTTTTCTTTTGTTTTTACAGTGAACACAGCAAACAACTCTTTTTCATAAAATGTCCTTTTTATTAAAGCAAGCAATTTTTTATAATATGCACTACCGCATTTTGAATAACCCATTTTCATAATAGTATGGATTTTTGAAAAACTTAATTACTAAGAAATGCGTTCTTACACTGTATCAAATTCACTAAAGAATACATGCTAATTGTTAAAGTATCTATATGCTGTATAATATTTATGTCTAAGATTCATAGTTAATTTAAATATTTGGTATATTTGACAAAAGTTATTAAAACAGAAAAAATATTTTACCCCAAATTTGAAAGAAAGAAATGAGAAATTATATTTTCCTTAATGAATGCGAAAACTATTTTTTTCACTCTTCATTTACATTGTGAGATTGTTTTTATGACAGTCAGATTTTTCATGACAATCTGCTCGTAATGGGACAGCACGTATTGGTACACCATATACTGGCAAAGTTGGGCAATTCATGTCACAGTTTTATTAATCATTAGTGATACCCTTTATGAACCCTCAACAAAGGGAACATTCATGTAAAATGTTACCCAATATATACATACTTTTTTTATTTTTTATTTTTTTTTTATTTTGGGGTTTACCTGGACGAGAGATTCGCCCAAAGAAGGATAGGCACATTGTTTTTGCACGCAACTGTAAAGTGTCTTTTAACTGTATAGTTTTTTTTTTTTTTTTTTTTTTTTGTATATCACATTTCACTTGACAAATAAAATTGCCACACTTTCCTGAGCTTCACCACAAACAGGAGTTGAAGGTCAATGTCAAATCGATCAGTCAGAGAGAAACTATAAACCCTTTAAACCAGACGATCATCAAGCCAAGACTAAAAGTGGTAAGCATAAATTCACATTAGGTTTAAGGACATAATCTAATTCATGTCTCGCCAATGGTGTGTGAGCGAAGATTTGTCCTTTAGGACCTGTAACAAAAGCTGATCTATAACTGTAGCCAGACATGGGTCACACATCATAAAGCACAAGTTTTATTTTCATCATTTCACATGAGTTCATTGTTCATCTAGGGTAAGCAAGTACTTACATACTAAGTGCTAGCATGGTGGAGCTACAACAAATGAGTTACACTGTAAATATTTTATCAGAGCATGAAATGTTTTGGTCAAGGATTTAATAGGGTTTTATAACTTTGACAACAATTTCTTAAATGTGTATCTGATCTATAGGTTTAGGATGTGTATACTTTGGAGGTGCCATTGAGAGTGTTGAAAACTAGTGATTAAAAAAACATCAGCTTCATTAGTATAATAACAACTTATCTCCCTCCAATGTAATCTATTCCTCAATGTAAACAATCTACTCTCAGAAGGATAAAGGAATTCTCAGTTCACACTGAAACCCTTGTTTTATAAATGTTTTTGGCTTGTTTTCCGGTAAAATATAGAAGCATTCTACAACAAGATAAATGTACTGTAGGTAACACTCTATTTTATAGTGTCCTTGTTTCACATATTATATGTATTGACTATAGCAGTGGTTCTCAACACGGGGGGCGCAAATTGTTTTCAAGAAATAAACAGAAACAGGGCATCATTTGGGTACTCAGGGTATTTTATTGCATTTCAAGTAGAATGTACATAAATGAAAAAAAAAAAAAAAAAAAACCTGCATTCCGTCTCCTTCTGCATTTTCTTTTTGATGGGGAGAGGCGGAGCTTAGCCTGCCTTTTATCTAGCTGTCAGTGCAGACACGTTTCAGAACGTCAGCCGAACGGATTCCATATTGGTAAGAAGTTTATGGATAAGTTCATCACACGTGCCAAAAGGAGTTGTGGCGACGATGCGTCGTCAGCACCAACCCCTAAGAAGTGTAAAACACTAAATTATGACATTAGCTATCTTCAGTTTGGCTTTACGGTGGCTGGGACAGATGCTGAACCGCTGCCCCAATGTGTCATATGCGCATGACATTTTCTATAACGTCATGGTTACTTGTGTAACCTCCGTTCCCTGTGTTATGTGAACTGGCGGTGTGTGACGGGCAGACAACTGTGTGCCTCGTAGCCAGCGGACCAGGCAGACACGTAACCACCCCCAACATAGTTATGAATGTCGAATGGCCCTTTGGGGACAAGTCGACTACCCAAAAGATAGAGACAGGCTAGCCCAGTCGTGGCCTCTTTTTCCCTTCTTTTGATCCATTCCCTCAAAAAAAAGGGGGAATATCCAACTGGGCCAACCAGGGGAGGACACCGCGGAGACCACACCTCACCCAGAGAGAGGGGGAATATTTAAGTGGAAATACATCACATGGTCATGCCGAACTATGTCGGAAGTATGTCATGTGGAGAAGTCTCATGGTAGGTCCTACCCAATGGGGGAGGAGTTACTACAAACATGGGGACTGTGGCAGAGGAGCCTCTGCCCAAGGAAGATGCAGTTTGCCAACAGGGAAACGAATTAGCGGAAGATATACATCGCATGGGGTTACCTACAGGGATCCGCCACATGCGGAGCACCTACCCCAGAACAGGGCTTTTAGTTAGCACATGTACTGGGCCAGCAGCGTGTCTCTCCGAATACTCTGCTGCCACAGGGCTCGGAGGAAGTCAACCAGGGAACATAGTCCACCCAGAGGTTGTAGAACCTCGCAAAGGTGTTGGGTGTTGCCCAGCCTGATGTAGCCCTACCGGGGGCGGCATGTCCTGGGCGTGATATGCCATAGCTATGGCATCAATGAGCCAGTGGGTGATCCTCTGCTTGGAGACAGCGCTTTCTTTCCGCTGTGCACCAAAGCAGAAAAAGAGCTGCTCAGAGATCCTAAAGCTCTGCGTGCGATCCAAATAGATGAGTAAAGCACGCACCGGACACAGCAACGACAGGGCTGGGTCTGCCTCCTCCTGGGGCAGCGCTCGCAGGTTCACCACTTGGTCCCTAAAAGGGGTGGTGGGAACCTTGGGCACATAGCCCAGTCGGGGTCTCAAGATCACATGAGAGTAGCCTGGACCGAACTCCAGGCACATTTCGCTGACAGAGAATGCTTGCAGGTCTCCTACCCTCTTGATGGAAGTGAGTGCAGTCAGGAGGGCAGTCTTCAAGGAGAGTTCCTTAAGCTCAGCTGACTGCAAAGGCTCAAAGGGGGCTCTCTGTAGACCCTGAAGAACTACAGAGAGGTCCCATGAGGGAACGAGGCGCGGTCCGGAGGGGTTCAGCCTCCTGGCGCCTCTCAGGAATCTGATGATCAGGTCATGCTTCCCTAAGGACTTACCGTCCACTGTGTTGTGGTGTGCTGCTATAGCAGCTACGTACACCTTCAAGGTGGAAGGGGACAGCCGCCCTTCCAACCTTTTCTGCAGGAAGGAAAGCACCTATCCAACTGTGCATCTCTGGGGTCTTCCCGTCAGGAAGAACACCACTTAGCGAACAGACGCCATTTAAAAGCATACAGACGCCTCGTAGAGGGGGCCCTAGCCTGAGATATCATGTCTGCCACCGTGGGTGTAGACCGCTTTAGTCTTCCGCATCCCGTCCAGGGGCCAGACATGGAGATTCCAGAGGTCTGGTCATGGGTGCCAGATGGTGCCCTGTCCCTGAGAAAGAAGGTCCTTCCTCAGGGAATTCGCCGGGGGGGGGTGGGGGGTGGGGGGGGTACTGTCGCGAGGAGCATGAGGTCCGAGAACCACGTCTGGGTGGGCCAGTAGGATGCTACCAGGATGACCTGCTCCTCGTCCTCCCTGACCTTGCACAGAGTCTGTGCAAGTAGGCTCACTGGGTGAAGCACATATTTGCGCAGTCCAGGGGGCCAGCTGTGTGCCAGCGCGTCTATACCGAGAGGTGCCTCGGTCAGGGCATACCAGAGCGGGCAGTGGGAGGATTCTTGGGAGGCGAACAGGTCTACCTGTGCCTGTCCGAATCGACTCCAGATCAGCTGGACCACCTGAGGGTGGAGTCTCCACTCTCCCCTGAGGGTAACCTGCCATGACAGCGCGTCCGCTGCAGTGTTGAGGTCGCCTGGGATGTGAGTGGCTCGCAGCGACTAGGCCAATTGTCGAGATAGTTGAAAATGCGAATGCCCACCTCCCTTAACGGGGCAAGAGCTGCCTCTGCGACTTTCGTGAAGATGCGAGGGGACAAGGACAGACCAAAAGGGAGGACCTTGTACTGATACTCCCGACCCTCAAGTGCAAACCGCAGGAAGGGTCTGTGTCGAGGTAGAATCGAGACGTGAAAGTACGCGTCCTCAGGTCTACCACCGCGAAACAATCTTGATGCCGGACGCTCGCCAGAATGCATTTTTGCATCAACATCTTGAACGGGAGTCTGTGTAAAGTCCGGTTCAGTACTCGCAGGTCCAAGATTGGCCACAACCCACTGCCTTTTTTCGGTAAGATGAAGTAGGGGCTGTAAAACCCCTTCTTCATCTCGGCCGGAGGGACAGGTTCTATCGCACCCTTCCGTAGGAGGGTGGCGATCTCCGCGCGCATGGTAGCAGCGTTTCCGTCCTTCACAAAGGTGAAGTGGATACCGCTGAACCTGGGTGGGTGCCTGGCGAACTGATTCGCATAGCTGAGTCGGACGGTCCGGATCAGCCATCACAACGGATTGGAAAGCGCAAGCCACGCATCCAAGCTCCACACGAGGGGGACCAACGGGACAATCTCATCTGATGTACTGGCAGGTGGGGCCTTACGGCGGGGCGGAGCTCGAGGTGCCACAACATGTCGTGGCCGTGCTGAGTCTAGGGACATCGAAGCACTTACCTGGTTCCTTGTGACCACCCCGGAACAGCCTGGGACGGGGGAGGAAGAGGCCTATCCTCGTGACCTGTGGAGACTGTCACATCGGGGGCGGATTTGTGCCACAGCGGGGCGTGCAGGGGGGGAGACCGCCGCTGGAGCGCCAGACCTGCAAAAATGGAATGGTGGACAGTGGTCATGATGATGGCCGTGCACACTGGGTATGTGACCCAGGGAATGAGGAAACTGCTCTTTTGCTGAACTGTTGGGTACCGCAGCCACTTGGGCATGCGGCAAAATCAAATGAAAAGGCAACAAAAGATTCTCCTCCCGGCCCTCCACCGGGGGATGGAGTGGTCTTCTTACCAGCTCCAAGGCAGTGGGTTTCGTCGACCCTGGGTCGCCTGCCTCAGGGGCGCATTGAAGCCTTTCTTGGGTTCTTGGCGGCCGGCCATGAGACTGGTGCCGTCTGCTTCTTGGGCCGAAGGGGCGGGCTGTGGCAGAGCCAGTGCATTCACTGCAGGGGGATGCCCTTGGTGACGAGCAGGCTCCAGGAGGGGTGCAGGATCTTGAGCTGCACCGGGGCAGGATATGCCGGATAGCCTCAGTCTGCTGCTTCACCGTCGAGAACTGCTGGGCAAAATCCTTGATGGTGTCACCGAATAGGCCAGCCTGGGAGATAGGGGCAGCAAGGAACCGTGTCTTGTCGGCCTCACCCATCTCGACCAGGTTGAGCCAAAGGTGGTGCTTCTGGACCACTAATGTGGACATTGCCCGCCCGAGAGACCGCGCCGTGACCTTCGTCGCCCGGAGAGTGAGGTTGGTCGCTGAGTGCAGTTCCTGCATCAGATCTGGGGCGGAACTACCCTCGTGCAGTTCTTTTAGCGCTTTGGCTTGGTGGACCTGCAGGAGAGCCATGGTATGCAGGGCAGAGGTGGCTTGTCCAGCAGCACTGTAGGCTGTGGCCATCAGGGATGACGTGAACCTACAGGCCTTGGACAGGAGCTTTGGGCGTCCGCGCCAGGTGGAGGCGCTCTGTGGGCATAGGTGCACCGTGAGCGCCTATCCACCGGGGGAATCGCCGAATATCCCCTGGCCGCCCTGCCATCGAGGGTAGTGAGGGCGGGGGAGCTGAGAAATCGGGACTGGGCAGTAAAAGGTGCCTCCCACGATTTTGTCTGCTCCTCGTGCACTTCCGCCGTGAGTCCAGGAACCAATCATCGAGCCTCGAGGGTTCGGGGGAGAGCGGAGGGTTCCACTCTAGCCCGACGCTCGCGGCTGCCCGGGAAAGCATGTCCGTCATTTCTGCATCAGCCTGTGACTGGGCAATCGTCCCCGAAGGGGGGAGCCCAGATGAGGCTTCTGTGTCCGACTGGACAAGCCCACTCTCCGATGCTGCACTCGAGAGCTCATCAGCTTCGCGGGCTCTGAACAAGAGGTCGAACTCGCCGTGAGACGAGCCGTCGGACTCATCCGGAAGCTCGATCAGGGCAGACGAGCATGCTGGGTTATGGGAGGTCCGTGGGGGGATACCCGGCGGAGGCTGTCCCATTGGGGTCCCCAAATCACCCCCAGTGCTAGCCGCGCTGGCCTCATACCTGTAGGTAGAAGGACCGAGGCGGGGAGTCTTTCTTACGAAAGCAATCCGCGACCGCAACATTGCCATGGTCATGTTCTCACAGTGAGTACATGAACCATACACGAACGCTGTCTCCGCGTGGGTCGCGCCCAGACACGAAAGACAGCGATCGTGACTGTCTGAAGTTGAGAGGTAACGACCGCAACCAGGAATAATACACAAACGGAAAAGCATCTTTAAAAAGATGCGTCTTTAAAAAGACGTTCCTTGTGTGCCGCTCTTTTAAAGAAATATATTCTTTTAGGAAAATATACTCTCTTTTTTCTGCCGAAGCTCCCAGGGGCATTATCTGCAGTGCACCAGTGCAGTGGAGGGAGAAGCTGCTGAAATGCACTGTAAGATCCAGCAGAGGTGAATGAACAGTCAGCTCAGTAAACATCGACCGTTCGGCTCCGAAGAGAAAATCTGAATGAGTGGTTGCACGCCAGCTCCTTTTATATCCGTATGTCCGGGGGAGTGGCATGCAAATACCACTCACCAATTTTCATTGGCCTTTTATCAAAGATCAGAGATGTCTCAGGCTCCCAAGAGTGACCCCTAGTGTCACTACATCGACACAACGTCGAGTGAGTGACAGATAGGGAACTTGAGATTCACAAAAGACTGGTGTCCTTCTCCTCCAGAATATGGCAAAGCAAGACTGTCTTAATATGATTCTGAAGTGAGAAACTTCTCACTGTGGGCACGTGAAACGGAAATGCAGGCTGCTTTTGCCAGTGTGTGGGATACAACACGCTGTAGTTGTGGATTAGGACTCTGCAAGCTTCGGGAAAGCTTAAACCTCTATGCCAGCCGTGACAATGTTTGAATTTGTCAGACATTTTAACAGTCAAATACCTGTAATTACCAGCTAAAGGAAACCCTGATGCCTACTACAGAGCATTCCCTATACTAGTTGCACACCCTTAAAAAAAAAAAACAGAAAAATGCTGAAGTCTTGCAACAGTTGTATTTCACATTCATACAAATTTTTTGTGTTTATTTGAAGTTCTACAGAAACCCTACACCTACTCCTAAACTTAACCCTAACCACAAAGATAAAAAAAAAAAAATTAAGTTTGTAAAATTATTATATATAACACAACTTAAAAGTTCTATTGAATACAATCATACTGCCATATCACTAGGTGGCGACAATGAGGAGAAATGTGATGAAAATGAAGAGGAGAAGAAGCTGTAGAAAAATAAAGAACAGAGACATTTTTAATTTCACCATTTATTATTTGGTTTAAAGCTGCACTAAGATTTTTAGTTTAAAATGAACAAATTGCCATTATTGATTGAGTACATAAACAATCAGTGTTCAAAACAATGTCATTACCTTCACTACGGTAAGCCTATAAAAATGATTTGTATTTTGAGCTGTCGGGTTCACTTTGGCGTGAAATCACTGGCTTATGAAGTTCATCCTAGCGTTATTACGTCATGTCCGCACACACAGGAAAGGAGTACTGGCTGTCTCATGTTCCGGCTGGAGAAACTAACTATGCAGTTCAGCTCAGTTCAGTAAATCTCACACAGTTCAGGACAGCATCGCTGTAGTCTAGATGGATGATGATCTGTTATCTGATTGGCAAAGCTGTTTACCTGCTATAATACTTGGATATGTTGTCTGGTTTAGCTTATATTGCTTGTCATGATTTAATGAATCGAACATTACTCGTGTGTTAACCGATCGTGATGTATCTACATTGTCTGATGAAGTTACTATGAAATGTTTAATATGGATGACTTCCAAAATTAACTTCTAGTAATTGTTATATTGCATATTTAAGCATATTATTTCATACATATTATATCCCCATCATAATTGAATCATCGTTTTATGTTTTAGGTTTACGGTGTTATTGTGTGGATTGCATAGACATGATATTGTAGTAATTTAGGCTGGATAATATAAAATAATAACGTATTCTATTGAACTCGTTTCAGCCATATCACAAATTTAACCTCTTAAATGAAAATTGTGGTACAATTCAAACATTAATAGTAGATAAAACACTTGAATAATCATATTAAGTTATACTGATGGTGGCTGAGGAGAGTCCCCTGTTCTCTATATAAAAGTCCTTTGAGTGCAGTGTCAGAAAAGCTTTAAGTGTAAAATTCATTCAAATATGTAAATAAGAGTGTTACCAACGAGCTTACATCATCCCTCTCATGAGCGCTCATCACAGAGATGTACGGAAGCGAACATTTGTAGTTAAAAAGTATATTATAAGTATTGTTTTGTTTCAGAAGAACTTTATTTGTCGACTAGAGTCGTGTGGATTATTTTGATGCACCCTAAATATGCTTTTTGGACCGTCAAAAAAAATACAGTACATTCACTTGCATTGTGTAAAGGAGGAGGCCTGAAATGAAATCCTAAAATCTTTTGAAGAACGAAACTCAGATACATCTTGGATGGCCTGAGGGTGAGTAAATTATCAGCAAATTTTCATTTTTGGGTGAACTATTCCTTTAATGTCAGAAATACCAGGAGAAACCAAAGTTTAAAACACATTCCACAGTTAATGTAGCCAACATATCCAGCTTCATCTGGTGAGAAAAAAAGAATATATCAGTAATATAATTAAATAATAATAAAAATAATAATAATAATAATAATTACAATTAATAATAATAATAATAAATAAATAGGCCTATCTGAGACACTTCCGGTTTAAGCCACGCCCACATCCAGTTCTATCCAAAACAGAAACAGATACAGATAATTTTGTCGTAGTAACAGAAACAGATACAGATAATGGCTTCACTGCACACCCCTGGTGATAACACAGCCAAAATGCTAATTATACATTCATAAATAAACAAAAGCAATATCATTTGTGGATTCGGAAGTATTTATTAAATTATTGTAGCATTAAAAATGAGTTCAAAGTATGTTCCATTTCCATAATTTATGAAATATGATTATTTACTGTACACAATACTGTCAAACATACGGTCAAATCATCTTGCAGATCAGAAAGTTCACGAGTAGAATGCAACACATATTATTTCACTCACCTATCAAATTAATATCAAGTAAAAGAGTCCAAACACAATGCGATTAAAAAGCATATATTAAAATAATCTAGGTAAAATGTGATTCTACCTCAGATATCATTGTTATCATCCTGGGGGGCAGTCTCTGGTTACAAAATGCATCAAAAACAGCTGTTGTGGTCTGCGTCGACGCAACGCACGGTTACATTTTTGAAGAGGTGCCCGTCTGCCTACAACGTAGGTTCAACACATAAGTATAAATCAGACTTTATTCTTAATAATATTAACATAGTTGAGAAAACATCGTACAGCAATTGTATTGCATTTAAAAGTTCTTTCAGCCAATAAATTCACTTTGTGATCCAAGGGGGGCTTTACTTGAAGTGGGCGTGTCATGTAGTGGGTGATCCTTATCGTCTTGCGAGATGCAGACAGATACACTTGGACGAATTAGCTTCAGTTTCCACGTGAATTGTCCACAGAGTGGCACCAAAAGCGAGTTGTATTTTTTGTTGTAAATGATGTAATACAGTCAACAGGAATGTATATCCTCTATAAAACACAGCATGCCCACCTCTTCAGTCACTACTACACCACTGCCCCTAACCTAAACTCCAACCCTAAACCAGTCGAGTTAGAATGTAATTTTATAGTGAAAATGCAACCACCAAATCGTGTTCACCATTGTTTATGTGAACTGAATTACCAGAACCCCTGTCACGGTGGTGCAACGTGCTATCTGTAACGCCACAGGAAAAGGAGAATACATTTGAATAAATGTAATTTGGCTGAATGGGGTTGATTTCAGAATGAACATTCAGAAGCAACATGTCGATTGCCTGTTATTATGTTGTTCCAAATGGGGTAAAAAGAGTACACAAGAGATATACTCTTAATTCAAGATATATTCTCTCAAATTAAGTTGTGTTATCTTACTTAATTTTGGTTCTCAAGTAAATATATCTTGTTTTAAGGATATTTTAGTGTTTAAAATAAATTATAGTGTTTTAGATATACTGTATGTGGTACACACATGGTACTGTATGTCATAAATCACCACTCTTTTTATTCTGTTTATTTCCAATGTTTCAAACACATCGTGCACTCTTTTGCATTGAATGCCACTGCAGACAGGCCAAGCACATTTATGTCCATCAATTATTGAACACATATTGGACAGCAAGTTGCTCGCCAATCCAGCGGCATCAGTTGACCTTTCACACGTGCTCAAAGACAGCTCAAGTGTTAGGTCAAGCGCATATCGGTTTCTCAAGCTATAAGTGCACACTTCCAAAGCTGTCTAATAAATTTTTAATTCCCCTTTGTTCAATTAGTGTGTAATCAATCTAGGATTGTGTTTACTAATATGGTGAGACCCATTCTCTGGATGACAATTTAAATGTCAAAGGGACCATAGTAAATGTTCCCCAGAGAGACTGGGTAATTTTACATTTTACATTTACATATATGTTCAAGGCAGATATTTTCTTACCTAAATGGCCTACAAAAAAATATGGATTTTTAATGTGTGTTTGTTTTTAATCAAACCCTAATTTGAAAGCTAAATGTTAAGACACATACTGTATCATCAAAATCATATTTTTGTAGAATAACAACATATTTGTTTGTGTGCTTTATGTGATTTAGGAAAAGCTTTCGATTATAGCTATCACCAGGAAGTACTGATGAAGATTATACATCCAAATATGCATTTAAAATATATTGCCACATTTTTCAAACCAGATTATAAAGTCAGATTATATACTGTAGATACAGTACATATAATTTTTGGTGCATTTAAACACTTTCTTGAATAAAAGTGTAAGTAGTGTACAGCACTGTTGCACTGTTAGTTCATTTAATATGATCCCCTTTAAACTACGCAAATATGTGTGTTTGATTCGGTGGACACAAGGTCATGGAGCCCCTTTGAAGCCATGCTTTAATGGGAGCCTAGATACCTGTATTGTTGATGTCAATGTACTATAGCAATGATCGATGTTCATTGGACAAGAGGCTATGTACACGTCCAGCCCGGATGCCATGCTTTACTGCGAACATAGCAGTTTGGGAAATAGTATTTAGGAGCAACACTGGCAGACAATATGGTATAACTCTATGTTGTACTTTGAATATAACTCATTTGAATATAACTTTAACTAATGGCTATTGTCCAAAAGTCCAATTGAAAGTGATCATCCTTATGCCCTAGGGTGACCAGATGACAATGACAAAAAATTGGGACATATGAGACCCCCGTATCTAAATTTAATGACGTGATGCATTCTACAATGACATAACTAAGAAAACGTAATTGACATCACTTAGCTCGTTCAAGGGTGTGTGAATTCAGCAAGAAGAGACAAAAGTGTTGAGTTTAAATTACATTTTTGTCAGCCAATGTGTATTAGGAACTTCACCCTTAATATGAAGCGCATTTTGCCATCACTACAAGATGATAAAATCATTTGGGGCTTATCTGAAAGCATTCGGGGCTTGAGCCCCATTAGCCTACCCCTAGCACCACCCATGCCCAAACAATCAAGTTTTTGACCAGATTTCCTGTTTTTCCACAAACGGCCCATTGCAACTTAAAGACTCATTTTAATGGAGCGCGTCACATATGTTCTTATTAATTATATTAATCTGACAAGAAGATGTGACCCTACAATAGTTTAAAAACAAAACAAAAAACTTAAAAGAAAACTTCTTCCTCACAGCTCCTGTATGACACTCTTGGAAACCAGCGGTATTCCATCGTAAAATAACCTTACTTATAGGTTACTTATATACAAAATAATTTTTCAAATAAAAACATCTTATTGTGTTGTTTGGCCAGGTGAAAAACATGAGTTTGTATGCATCTAAAATCTCTCTGACATCCATGACCATAGGTGACGCAAGACAGTCAATGGTTTGGGGCTGTTTGGCTGCTGGTAAGATCGATCGCATAATGAATTCCAATAAGCACCATGATATTTTAGTATAAAACCTTGTTGTCTCCACCAGGAGGTTAAGATACCCAGATAGACCTTTCAACTGGGCAATGACCCCAAACATACCTCATTATCAATGCAAATATGTGGAAACACAAAATCAATATTTGACAAGGGCTATCAAGGATCCAAGATATTTCAAGATCAAGACTATCTGCAATGTTCAGAACAAGGATACTATTGCTAATGAAAATGATTATGAAGATAAAACTAACAGTGATTTTTTTTTCTAAAACAATTATAAAATCATGAGCTTGCAAAATAACGAAAACTAAACGAAAAAGAAGTTTGAAAAAATTTAGACATTAGAATCTCATTTAGCTGATACAAATGGCCTCAAGAAGAAAAAATATTAATAATATAGTTCAATATAATAAAAACCTTGCAAACTTCAACAAACAGTTACTATTTTTACTATTTTTTCTGTTATTTTTTATTTATTTTTTGAAAATATGTTTAGGCATATGGCTTCCCTCTATGTTTGTGTGGAAAATAACACTTGATTATGTCTATGCATTGCTTATTTACATAACAATGTTTGCTCAATTTTAATGAAGGGCACCATAAATTCTTGTGTTTACTTTGTGTACTTTCAATCCTATAATCCCATGAGCCGTGAGGTGCATTTTATCTACTTCTGTTTTATTTTTTGTGCTTGGCACGACTGTGCTTTTTGTTTCATATATCTCCAAGACATCAGCTCTCCTGTTTTTGTCTGAAACACACAAAACCGTCTGTTGTGCCATCTGGGATCAGCCATTTTTTCTCTTTCCTTTGCCCCTCTCTCTTTTTGAACCACTGTGAATCCTCCTTCAACCTTGTGCTAGTAAGCAAGAAAAAAAAATAAAAAATAGCACTTGTAATGATTGGTACTCTAAGTGTATACCAACTACCAGCCAACTTTGATCCATGACTTTGGAACAAGAGAAGAGGAAAAATAGCCAATCTGTTGGTGTGGGAATGATTAGCTATGCTAATGAATCTCAAGCAGCTGAGGAGAGATGACCTCAAAAGGTCACATCTCTACTGAAATGCACATCCTACAGCTGATCAATCTGTCTATGGACTGCGTTCAATGCTCAGTTGTTTTCAAAGGATTTAGAAGAGTGGTAAATAAAATGTGCTTTCTTAGCTTTTTCTTAAATCCTTAGTTGCTTTAATGCATTTCCGGATCAACATATTTGTGTCAAAACTCTAACCATTAAAGGTGCACTCAGTAACCCTTTCCCCATTAAAAAAGTTTAACTGCTAAAGACATGAATTGTTATTTTGCAATATATGTAGGAAATCATGACCACTCACATTAAAATGAGGACTCCAGTCATATCAGTAACCTTATAAAAGCTGTTTTATTCTACATAGAGAGTGTCAAGTCCAAGATGACACAAAGACAAAAGTTACTGAGTGCACCTTTAACTACCCCTAAAATCAAACAGAAATAATAGGCTGATATTATTTCAGGCTGAAATAATAGGCTGATACTACTGTTGATGCCCCAGTACAATCCCTTACCCTAAATTTTGATGGTTGATAGGACTGTTGTTGAAACCCCATCCCCATCCCCATCCCTCACCCTAAACCTAACCCTACAATCTGTTCAGTCAAAAAAAAAAAATTTTTTTCTAAGAACAAATAGGATGATCCAAGAACATGTCCTACTTGGCATTAAGCTTTAGTTTGGGGACAAATATATACCCAGAAGTGAGCTAAATCAGAAAAAAACCTCCCTTTGTGGACATTTTGGGATGTCCTGATTTGGGAAAAGGATGCATACAAAAATGTAATATAGTTTTTCTTTCTTTTTTAACTAAAAATGCCACACACACACACACACACACACACAAATTGGTTATGGATAAGTTTAGAGTGTGGGTTAGGGTTAGTCTATAAGTATTATAATTTTCTTTATATAAAACAATAGTTAAAAATAAATGTGTGTTATTTTATTTTATTTTTTTTATTAATTTGAAATCACTTATGGCTTCGACAAAATCAAAGCCTCACAATCTCATAGGTCTGTCCCATAACTTTTGCATACATCCATATCCGTAATGAAATACAACATTAAAAATGGTAATTTGTTAAACAATAATGGAAACAAAGGAATGTCTTACATTTTATATAATAAACTTCCATGATTAGCAACCTACAATTCTGAGTCAGAGTGCAATACCAAATCAAACTTTAAAAGATAACATTCCCAACCATAATAAATACACTCAAATTATGTTTTATATTACATATATCCTGTATATAGACATCATCCAGATACAACATTCATAATATGTTATGTCTTATTGATTGCTAAAACATTAAATCGTGAGCTACACCCAAAGCTAGTTTTTAAATGCACAACCCATTATGAGCTTTTTAATTCATTACTCAGCATCAGTGCAATCAAAGCATGTTTCTAAAGCATGTTTTTTAATTGGCTGCACCAGAGTATGTATGAGGCCATTGACAGATTGTCCTACTGTCCAGCCGTCTGAATGGATGAGGCAATTCATCTTGAAGTCCAGAGAGGGAGATCAGGATACAGACGACACTCAACACCCATTTCTCACCGACAGCCACATGTGATGAGGTCAGCGGTGGCCTTGTGTGTCGCCTAGTGGGGTTAATGATGACTGGTGTCAGAAAGCTTAAGACAAGATTTGCCTCGTATCTCTGCGGCGAGCTCACACGCAATTACGTACATCTTGCTAATAGAGGAGATCATTTGAAATTGGAAAGCCCATAATTCCAGTTTCTGGTGGCCTGTGAAGAAGGATGGCCAAGATCCACTAATATTTCAGCTGAGTGATTCTTGGCTGCATGTGTAAATGAGGGGATATCTAGCAGCCCCACACATCATTAACACAGATTTGCCACGCCTCAGTGCTGTGCCAGCCTTTCTGCAGGCAATTAGAGCACTTAACGCCTGAAATTTTAAGTCCAAGCGTAACACACTGTGATCTCTTAATGTACTGTGGTGTTGAAAATGTCTCTTTTGTGGTCAAGAATTAAATACTGCACATTGAAAGTGTTTTGACATATTTTTGTTACATTCTTGATGTTTGAGGAATTTGAGTTTTTTAAATTTGGTCATGTAACTCAAATTATGTTCCAAGTTGTAATGCTATTGCTTTTATCATTTACTGAGAGACTATTTGCACCATGTAACACAGAAACACAGAAATGTTTGACAAACTGTTGTATTAAGGCCTTTTCACACCAAAGGCGATGCAAATATGAGAGGCAAATCGCTGACGAATGGCTGTTTCCCATAGAAAGCAAAGCGAATGTTCGCCGTAAGCACATTCACGCCTTTACAATTAGGTGTCGCTAATCGATAAGCAAATATGGAAGGTTGCTCAGTGCACCTTTGATGGTCTACCCTCTGCCCATTACTGGGTTAGAAGAAATAACCATATGACAAGTTTGCAAAACAAACAAGAAAAGCAAACGATTCTCTAGCAAGCAGATCGAAAAAGTAAAACGCATCTCTCTACAAGCTGAAGCAGCGATGACGAGTGTGTTGTTGATTTGCTCAACAGGAAAGAGAACTTTCAAGACACTTCACAAACTATTTCAGTTCACCTGCTGAACAAGTTGACTGACAGTATTATCATGTATACACAATCTGAGGGGTGATTAGAAAGAATCAAGTGTAAAAAATAATATTAAAGTTTAAAACATGTTATCATTTGGAACAACACTGATTGACACTGTCACACATACTGTATGTATGTACTTTGTTATGTTCATTTTTTTATATCACTGCATAATGTACTCTCATAATGACAAATGTTTGAATGTATCTTATTGCCATGTACATCTTCTTGTGTTACATTTGCTCAAAACCCTGCATGTTGCTAATTAAACTTGATGAAATTTATACGCTCCAAGAGTGCAAGCAATAAAACACAGATCTCACCCAACAAAACCCATTTTCAGTCTGACCCATTATTAGATACTTTAATACTGCTAACGACTATTAAAAATAGCACAGCAATAACGATTTTGTTTTTGGAATACAAAGAGGCAAGTCACAGAAATAGTATTAATATTATTAATATTTGGCGAAGAAAAACACGTATGATCCGTAAAGTTTTTTATTAAAAAAAGTCATACAAAAGGGAAAGATGGTGCGATATTAGTGATATAAGAAAACTCACTTAAGATTAAATGCAAAAGCCAAACAATGCAGCAATATGGAAAGAATTATGAAGACAATCCACATAAGATCATGTCATTTTTAATGCGGATGCAAGGCAGTGAGAGCAATGTCATTTACATGTCCATGTGCAAAAAAAAAGTTTCAGTTTTTAAGGCATTTGATGCAAATTAAATATACATCCTCACTGCTGGTTCAGGATTTCTTCCTCGAGTTACTTCAGCATTTAACGTTGGTGGTGAACAGCTTTCTGTGCTTTAGTGCCACGAGTTGCTCTGGTTCTGTTAACTGCAATGGCTTCTGACATGTGATCTAAAGCTCATATATTATTGGTCAGGCACAACGTAAAAGCATTACAAAAGTCATATTAAAAAGTCGACACACCATAAAAGCTTTGTTTTGTCACCGTGCCATTCTGTGCAAATGTTCGCTCCAAGTGAGAATGGCTCGTTAGGAATCTATTGTTTCGATTCAAAATGTTGATCATGGTGAGAAATCATGCAGAATATTTGCGTTTGGTGTGCTGCAGTGACGTGGAACGTTACAACGGTGTGAATGTGCTTTTTCGTGCATGTGACCAGAGTACAAATCTGTTTTTTGTCCCACTCTTCTTCCCATCCTGTCTCCACTCTTAATATTTCCTTTAATAGTACTACTTAATACTGCGGGTTTGGCTTCGGTTGTGTGTAGATTATATTGCTCCTTTTGTGAAAGTCTCAGGAGACTAACCCGTAAGAAAATTATCCATGGTTTTGCTATAGTAATATTGTAACCATGATTTTGTCGGAAACCATAATTTTGATGTTCTGTAATCAACCATGGTGTTATAACAGTAATATGGTGTTAATATAGTAACCATGTTTAATTTTGTGGTTACTACGATTTTACTACAAATTACCATGGTGATACTATGGTTACTGAAAAACCGTATTTAATTATAAAACCATTATGATTGTTGTAAGGGATGGTTAGGCTTAGATTTAGGGGTAGGGTTTGGTGTAGGGTGTCTGTGGGAGTTTAAATAAACACAATAAATGTACTATAGTGATGCAGTTGTTGCAGATGTTAGTACTTAGTGTAAATGGCATCTATTGTTTTTTTTTGTTTGTTTGTTTGTTTGTTTTTGCACTCTTTGTAAAAGAAAGGAGGAGATTGAATAAAATAATATTGATTCCTACTTGGTCTTTCTTCAACTACTGGAAATTTTATGCCCGAGGGGGTTTATGTTTTTTTATTTTTGTTTTTATATTTTGGCAGATGCTATTTGCACCCCAGTGCAAATAGTGGCAGATATTATTTGCACCCCAACCCTGGTGAAAATAATGGTAGATAATAATTGCACCCTAGTGCAAATATTGTTAGATACTAGTTGCACCAGTATTTAAATACTAACATACGGTATATTGGCATCAGTGCAGTGTGTTTATTGTGTTTATTTAGAGTCCCACAGATACACTACATTAACCCCTACCCCTAAACCCAACCTTACCTTAGAAAAAAATAACCTTGGTTTTACTACAGTAACCATAGTTTCACCATGGTAATTTACAGTATCCACAAAATTAACCATGGTTACTATATTACCACCATATTACTGTAGTAACACCATGGTTAATTACATTAAATCTATGGTTTCTGCCAAAAAAAGTCTCTGTTTAAGGGAAAGGAGGAGGTGGGAACCGGCTGAGTCATCAATGTAAACTTTTAATGCTATAAAGAAACTGAAACATAACAAAATGCACACAAACACAGTGGCCGCGTGTGTCTCTCTCTCTCTTGAACTGGCACCTCCGGCTCGTCTTTATCCCCCTCCCAGCTGATTAGGACAATTCAGCACTGGGCGTGCATCCTCACGGCCCGGCCACGCCCTCCTCCTCGTAACACTCCTCCACTGCCCGATTCAGGCCGGGGAAACCTACCCTGGAGGGGAGGTGTTGCTCTTCCGGCCATCCTTCTGCCGGCAGGTTTTCCCCGCCTCTCTTGAGCCCTGGGAGAGATGAGGGGAGGGAGAGGGAAAGAGCGAGAGACAGAGAGAGAGGAGAGAGAGAAAAAAACTTGCTCGCCGGTCCCCGGACATGCCGTCACCTGGTCCTCAGCCACTCCTCCACCCTATAGTGGATGACAGCCACTCCTCCCCTGGTGGACGACAGTGAGTCATCTGACCCCTGGCAGATGGTAACGGCTCCTCTGCTTCCTGGTGGATGGCAACGGTTCCTCCGACACCTGGTGGCCAGCAGCGACTCCTCCATCCCCTGGCGGATGGCCGCGGCTCCTCCGCTTCCCGGTGAATGGTAGTAGCGAGGACTCCATGACAGTGCATCCCTCCTCCATCCCGGTTTTGGAGCCAGTGTAACAGGTAAAGCCTCTGCTTAAGGGAAAGGAGGCACGAATTGGCTGAGCAGTCAATGAAAACTTTTAATGGTATAAAGAAACTGAAATATAACATAAAACGCGCACACACACACAGCGGCCACATGTGTGTCTCTCTTTCTTTCGAACTGGCGCCTCCAGCTTGTCTTTATCCCCATCCTGGCTGATTAGGACAATTCAGTGCTGGGCATGCATCCTCATGGCCCGGCCATGCCCTCCTCCTCATCACACATGGTTATTATAATATTACTATAGTAATACATCAAACCCTTCTCTGCACTCCCCAACATTCACCGTGATCAAATCACTGCGATGAAATCAACATTTTTATAAATTTGTATCTATTATTTTAAGTAGTATTAAAGGAAATATTTAGAGTGAATACAGGACATAACGTAGAAAAGGAAAATATGAAGGATTTGTTCACCCAGCTAGATATTTACATTTTCTGATGAAAATTCATCCTGTGTAAATCTCTGCACCATCGATATTGGAGTTGGCCTGACAACTTTCCCAGTATATGCTAATCCATTGTTAAAGTGTTCTGAGTGGTTCAAACTGGGTGTTTGTGTTGCTAATTTGTTACTAGGATGTCACTAGGCAGTTACTTAATGGTTCAAGTCAGAAGAGCCCAAACCAAAATCTCTATGATGTTTTTGTCTCAAGATATGCATACTGTACATTGAATCATGGCACATTTTGACACAGTACTGTAAGTTTAAAGCAGTAGTGGCTGGTGCTAAAATAAACAAGTTAAAGATGAACTAAGTAAGATTATAGCAAGGATCTAGTTGGCTGTTACTCGTCCCATCAGTCCCAGAAGTGCTTGCAGCTTTGGACTCTATACTGACACCCCATCGTTTTGGAGTGCTGTGGCTTCACACCAAATGTGTTTGTTTATCTTCTGTTTTGTTACTTTTAGTCTGTGTTTTTATCTATCTCATATTACACACATCCCTTTAATGGACATTTTTATCCAATCCGAATGAACACGCGTTGTTGCGCGACAGATTGTGGATGGACAGCCGCGACTTGCGAGCTCTTGGCCAGCTGAACACTGCTTTGTTCTCACGCTTGCCGTTTGATGTTGCGCTGCTTATCCGTAATCCATGACGTAAGAGCTGCAGGTCATAGCTGTTTGATTCATCACTCCAGCAGGGATCTCTTGTTTGAACATTTTATTTTTCCACTTTTACTCATTCTGTTTGGACTGTCTGATGGATCACACTCCTGTTTATCAATACCATACCATCACTGGTACCATTGATGACCACTGCATGACACAGTGTCATGTGTTGTCAACATGGCAGCGCCCATGAGGGGGTGACCCGCTCCATGTAAAATCAAATAACGTTTATAGGGTTTCTGATATGACTGGAGTCTTCATCTCATGTGAGTGTACATTATTTTCAACATATTTAAAAAAAATGGTATTCATGTCTTTATGTGTAAAACTTTTTTAATTAGAAAAAACTTAGTGCACCTTTTAGTCCAATTGCAAATATCTGCATTTGTATCACTGAGCCGCGAACACTGTGCTCAATAGCGATGCTTTTACATTTCAGTCATGTCAATCATGTACACCACTGTTTCAATTACTGGCTGTTTGTTGCAAAGTACCGCCCATTTGAGAGCTCGACCAATCATCATAAAGAGAAGCCGGACTTCCAGACAGGAAACAAATACACTGATTGAAAGCCTAATGTCCAACATGGCGTCATATGCAGATCCAATGCAAAAAGCACTCATTAAGCTCTCGTAGACTCCCTGTCATCAGTCATAAACTCCCTTTGAAACATGGCTTCCTTTGGGCTCTATGAGCTGTGCGTCCACAGACTTCTATTCACATATTCATGTAGAAAAAAGCAGATCGCGCTACTTACAAACAGCACAATAGTGATATTTTAAACTTTTAAATTATATAGCAAAAATATTGAATGTCACAGTGTCAGTTGTTTATAGTTCCCTATCTGTCACTCACTTGACGTTGGTGTCGATGTAGTGACACTAGGGGTCACTCTTGGGAGCCCGAGACACCTCTGGTCTTTGATAAAAGGCCAATGAAAATTGGCGAGTGGTATTTGCATGCCACTCCCCCGAACATATGGGTATAAAAGGAGCTGGTATGCAACCACTCATTCAGATTTTCTCTTCGGAGCCGAACGGTCATGCTCACTGAGCTGAATACTACTGTTTATTCACCTGCTGGATCTGACGGCGCATTTCAGCGGCTTCTCCCTCCTCTGCATTGGTGCACTGCAGAGAACGCCCCTGGGCGCTTCGGCAGAAAAACTAGAGAGTATATTTTCTGAAAGAGCATTTTTCCCCTCTAAAAGAGTACATATTTCTCTAAAAGAGCGCACACACGGAACGTCTTTTTAAAGACGCGTCTTTTTAAAGATGCTTTTCCGATTGTGTGTTATTCCTGGTTGTGCTCGTTATCTCTCGCCTTCTAACGGTCACGATCACTGTCTTTCGTGTCTGGGCACTGCTCACGCGGAGACAGCGTTCGTGGATGGTCACGTTCTCATTGCGAGAATATGTCCATGGCAACGTTGCGGTCGCGGCTCGCCTTCGTAAGAAAGCGAGCCACCCCAGAGGCTCCCGCCTCGGTCCTTTTACCCACGGGTTTGAGGCCAGCGCGGCTAGCACTGGGGGCGATTTGGGGACCCCAGTGGGACCGCCTCCGCCCCGTATCCCCCCGCGGACCTCCCATTCCCCAGCACGCTCGTCTGCCCCGATCGGGCTTCCGGGTGAGTCTGCCGGCTCGTCTCACGGCGAGTTCGACCCCGCGAAAGTGATGAGCTCTCAAACGCAGCATCGGAGAGCGGGCTCGTCCAGTCGGAAGCCTCAGCTGGGCTCCTCCCTTCGGGGTCGATCGCCCAGTCACAGGCTGACGCGGAGATGACGACATGCTTTCCCGGACAGCCGCGAGAATCGGTTAAAGTGGATTTCACCGCTCTTCCCTGAACCCTCGTGGCTCTGTGATTGGTTCCTGGGCTTGCGGCGCCGCTCAAAGCCACGCCCCGCCCCGTTCCTTTCTTCCCGGAAGTGCATGAAGAGCTGACAAGGTTGCGGGAGGCACCTTTTACTGCCCGGTCCCGATCTTTTCAGCTTCCCCGCTCTCACTACCCTCGATGGTGGGGCGGCCAAGGGTTATTCGGCAATCCCCCGGTGGATAAAGGCACTCGCGGTGCACCTATGCCCGCAGAGCGCCACCACCTGGCGTGGGTGCCCAAAGCCCCCGTCCAAGGCCTGTAGGTTTACGTCGTCTCTGACGGTCAAAGCCTACGGCGCTGCTGGACAAGCCGCCTCCGCCCTGCACGCCATGGCTCTCCTGCAAGTCCGCCAAGGTGCTAAAGGAACTACACGAGGGTAGTTCCGCCCCGGGATTGATGCAGGAACTCCGAGCGACAGAGGTCACGGCGCGGTCTCTCGGGCAGACGATGGCCACACTAGTGGTCCAGGAGCGCCACCTTTGGCTCAACCTGGTAGAGATGGGTGAGGCCGACAGGACATGATTCCTTGCTGCCCCCATTTCCCAGGCGGGCCTATTCGGCGACACCGTCGAGGACTTTGCCCAGCAGTTCTCGGTGGTAGAGCAGTAGATGGATGCTATCCGGCTTATCCTGCCCCGGCGCGGCTCAAGATCCCACACCCCATCTACTCATTGCCGAGGGCGTCCCCCGGCGGTGACTGCACCGGCTCCGCCGCAGCCCGCCCCTCCGGCCCGGCCCCGGCGTGGAGCCCACCGCAGGAAGCCGACGCCACCCGTCTCACAGCCGGCACCGAAGAACCCACGGAGGTCTTCGAAGCGCCCCTGAGACAGGCGACCCAGGGACAACGAAACCCGCTGCTCTGGAGCTGGTAAGCAGATCTTCATCTTTTTGTTACCTTTTGCATTTAATTGCGCTGCATGCTCAAGTGGCTGCAGTACTCAAGAGCTCCGCAAGAGTGGTTTCCTTGTTCCCTGGGTCACATATCCGGTGTGTACGGCTGGCATCACGACCACCGTCCACCACTCCATTTGGCAGGTTGGCGCTCCAGCGGCGGTCTCCCGCCCTGAGCGCCCAGCTGTTGCACAAATCCACCCCCGATGTGACAGTCTCCATGGGTCATGAGGACAGGCCTCTTCCTCCCCCGTCCCAGGCTGTTCTGGGGGTGGTCACAAGGAGCCAGGTAAGTGCTTTGATGTCCTTGGACTCAGCACGGCCACGATATGGTGTGGCACCTCGAGCTCCACCCCGCTGCGAGGCCCCACCCGCCGGTATATCCGATGACGTTGTCCCTTTGGTCCCCCTTGCGCGGAACTTGGACGCATGGCTTGCGCTTTCCAGTCCGTCACGAGGGCTGGTCCGGACCGTCCGACTCGGCTGCGCGATTCACTTCGCCGGGCATCCGCCCAGGTCCAGCGGTATCCACTTCACCTTGTGGAGATCGTTACCCTCCTACGGAAGGACGCGATAGAACCTGTCCCTCCAGCCGAGATGAAGAAGGGGTTTTACAGCCCCTACTTCATTGTACCGAAAAGAGGCGGTGGGTTGCGGCCAATCTTGGACCTGCGAGTACTGAACCGGGCCTTACACAGACTCCCGTTCAAGATGCTGACGCAAAGACGCATTCTAGCGAGCGTCCGGCATCGAGATTGGTTCGCAGCAGTAGACCCGAAGGATGCGTACTTTCACGTCTCGATCCTTCCTCGACACAGACCCTTCCTGCGGTTCGCGTTCGAGGGTCAGGCGTATCAGTACAAAGTCCTCCCTTTCGGCCTGTCCCTGTCTCCTCGCGTCTTTACGAAGATCGAAGAGGCTGCCCTTGCCCCGTTAAGGGAGATGGGCATTCGCATTCTCAACTATCTCGATGATTGGCTAATCTTAGCTCACTCTCGAGACGGGTTATGCGCATACAGGGACCTGGTGCTCTCACACCTCAGCCGACTAGGGCTTCGGGTCAGCTGGGAAAAGAGCAAGCTCCTCCCGGTTCAGAGCATCTCTTTTCTCGGTTTGGAGTTGGACTCAGTCTCCTTGACGGCGCACCTTACGAACGAGTGCGCCCAGTCGGTGCTGGCCTGTTTGAAGGCGTTCAAACAGAAAACAGCGGTTCCACTGAAACTTTTTCAGAGGCTCCTGGGGCATATGGCATCCTCGGCGGTGGCCACCCCGCTCTGGTTGATGCATATGAGGCCGCTTCAGCACTGGCTCCAGACTCAAGTCCCGAGACGGGCATGGCGCCACGGGACACACCGCGGGCCATTACGTCAGTCTGTCACCGTCTTTTCAGCCCTTGGACTGACCTCTCTTTTCCACGAGCAGGTGTTCCTCTAGAACTGGTCTCCAGGCGCGTCGTGGTCACGACAGACGCCTCCAAAACGGGCTGGGGCGCTTTTGGCAATGGGCACGCAGCCGCTGGCCTCTAGACGGGTCCGTGGCTGCGTTGGCACATCAACTGCCTCGAGTTACTGGCAATTCTGCTCACCCTGTGGAGGTTCCGGCCGTTGATCCAAGGCAAGCACGTGCTAGTTCGGACAGACAGCACGGCAGCGGTAGCATATGTCAACCGCCAAGGCGGTCTGCGCTCCCACTGTATGTCATAACTCGCCCGCCATCTCCTCCAACGGAGTTAGCAGCACCAAGTCGCTGCAAGCCACTCGCATCCCGGGCGACCTCAACACTTCGGCGGACGCGCCGTAACAACAGGTTACCCTCAAGGGAGAGTGGAGACTCCACCTTCAGGTGGTCCAGCTGATTTGGAGTCGATTCGGTCAGGCACAGGTGCACCTGTTCGCCTCCCAAGAATCCTCCCACTGCCCGCTCTGGTACGCCCTCACCGAGGCCTTCCTCAGCATAGACGCGCTGGCACACAGCTGGTCCCCTGGCATTCGCAAATATGCGTTTTCCCCCAGTGAGCCTGCTCGCACAGACCCTGTGCAAGGTCAGGGAGGACGAGGAGAAGGTCGTCCTGGTAAGCACCCTACTGGCCCACCCAGACGTGGTGCTCGGACCTCACGCTCCTCGTGACAGCTCCCCCCGGGCAAATTCCCCTGAGGAAGGCCCTTCTTTCTCAGGGAAGGGGCACCATCCGGCACCCGCGCCCAGACCTCTGGAATCTCCATGTCTGGCCCCTGGACGGGACGCGGAAGACCTAAGCTTTCTCCCACCTGCGGTGGTAGACACGTTCACTCAGGCTAGGGCTCCCTCTACGAGGCGCCTGTATGCCTTTAAGTGGCGTCTGTTCGCTAAGTGGTGTTCTTCCCGTCAGGAAGACCCCCAGAGTTGCGCAGTCAGATCAGTGCTTTCCTTCCTGCAAGAGAGGTTGGAAGGGAGGCTGCCCCCTTCCACCTTGAAGGTGTACGTTGCTGCCATAGCAGCACACCATGACGCAGTCGACGGTAAGTCCTTAGGGAAGCATGATCTGATCATCAGGTTCCTAAGAGGTACCAGGAGGCTGAATCCCTCCAGGCCACGCCTTGTTCCCTCATCGGACCTCTGTAGTTTTTCAGGGTCTACAGAGAGCCCCCTTTGAGTTTTGCAGTCAGCCGGGCTTAAGGCACTCTCCTTGAAGACTGCCCTCCTGACTGCACTCACTTCCATCAAGAGGGTAGGTGACCTGCAAGCGTTCTCTGTCAGCGAAACGTGCCTGGAGTTCGGTCCGGGCTATTCTCACGTGATCCTGAGACCCCCGACCGGGCTATGTGCCCAAGGTTCCCACCACTCCTTTTAGGGACCAGGTGGTGAACCTGCAAGCGCTGCCCCAGGAGGAGGCAGACCCAGCCCTGTCGTTGCTGTGTCCGGTGCGCGCTTTACGCATCTATTTGGATCGCACGCAGAGCTTTAGAATCTCTGAGCAGCTCTTTGTCTGCTTTGGTGCACAGCGGAAAAGTAGCGCTGTCTCCAAGCAGAGGATCGCCCACTGGCTCATTGACGCCATAACTATGGCATGTCTCGCCCAAAACATGCCGCCCCCGGTAGGGCTACGAGCCCATTCTACCCGTGGTGTAGCGGCTTCTTGGGCCCTGGCCAGAGGTGCCTCTCTAACAGACATCTGCAGAGCAGCGGGCTGGGCAACACCCAACACCTTTGCAAGGTTCTACAACCTCCGGGTGGAACCGGTTTCGTCCCAGGTAGTGGCACGCAACACAAGCGGATAAGCCCGGGATAGCCGGCCGGGTGTATCGCTTGCACATAGCGCCTTCCACCTCCTTTTGAGCTGAAGACGTGCGCTGTTAATTCCCAGTAGTGTTCACAAAAGTTGTTCCCTGGTTGACTTCCTCCGAGCCCTGTGGCAGTCGAGTTTTCGGAGAGACTCGCTGCCGGCCCAGTACACGCGCTAACTAAGAGCCCGGTTCTGGGGTAGGTGCTCCGCATGTGGCGGTTCTCTGTAAGGCTAACCCCATGCGATCTATATCTTCCGCTAGTTCGTTTCCCTACTGGCAAACTGCGTCTTCCTTGGGCAGAGCCCCTCAGTCTCCATGTTGTAGTAACTCCTCCCCCATTGGGCAGGATCTACCTTGAAGGCTCTCCACATGGTTGGAAAGACCACGTGATGTATTCTTCCGCTTAAATATCCCCCCCTCTCTTGGGGCGAGGTGTGGTCTCCGCGGTGTCCTCCCCTTGGGAGGGACACCCCCCGACTAGACTTGGCGGCCCAGTCAGATAATCCCCCTTCTTTTTTAGGGAGTGGAAAAAGAGAAGGGGAAAGAGGCCACGACTGGGTTAAGCCTGTCTCTATCTCTGGGTAGTCGACTTGTCCCCAAAAAGGGCCGTTCGACACTCATAACTGTGTTGGGGGAGGTTACGTGTCGACCTGGTGCGCTGGCTATGAGGCACACAGCAAGTCTACCCACCACACACCGCCAGTTCACGTAACACAGTTCAGCCTTGTGGCGTTTTGTATAGGGACCCCTAGTGTCACTACATCGACACCAACGTCGAGTGAGTGACAGATAGGGAACGTCATGGTTACTGGTGTAACCTCCGTTCCCTGATGGAGGGAACGAGACGTTGGTCCCTCCTGCCACAACGCTGAACTACCCGCTGAAATGGCCGGACCTTATATCGGCTCCTCAGCGTAAAACCTGAATGAGTGGTTGCATACCAGCTCCTTTTATACCCGTATGTTCGGGGGAGTGGCATGCAAATACCACTCGCCAATTTTCATTGGCCTTTTATCAAAGACCAGAGGTGTCTCGGGCTCCCAAGAGTGACCCCTAGTGTCACTACATCGACACCAACGTCTCGTTCCCTCCATCAGGGAACGGAGGTTACACCAGTAACCCTGACGATCATTTTTACATACAATAAACTTGCCATTACCTCATTTCTTATCATGTTTTTGGGGAAGCCATGTTTCCCGTGCAGTCTTAAAGCAATCAGCAGTGGTTTGAAGCTATCACATGGCTTTAGAACACTTGGAATATAGTGAACCAGAATATAGTGTGTTGAATACTTTTATGGTATTGTGTTATTTGGGTATTTTTGAGCACAGAAAAGAGCAGCTGTAACTGCAAATCATTTTCATTTGTGTTCCAAAAAAGAAAGTGTAACCTTTCATATGGGTTTGGTACTTTATGTCATGAGGGTGAGTAGAATTTCAGGCACATGTAATTTCTGTCACCGAATGCAATTTCAAAAATAATTATAGTTTTTTAACAATTTCAAGAAATCTCCCTCCGTTTTCCACTGGTTATACAGAAACTCACACCACTGGTTGAGCCAATGTTGCTGTGTTGTGCTGGACAAATGTTTTGATAATGCCACAGTGTAACAATGGAACATTTTGCACGAATTAGCTCTACGTAATTTGACACAGTGTTATATTTCTGAAAAATGTATAGTCTTATTAGTCCCTTTCCACTGCAGGCACTAAAGCCCGTTTTAGGTACTTTTCCCCGGGACTAGTACTTTTCATTGTTTCGCACCTTAGGAACTATAGTTCCTCACATAGTTGAATTACAGACCAGGCCAATAGGGTCAGTGCCCAGGGGCCCCTGACTATCAGGGGCCTGGGGGGGCCCAGGGCTGCAAGGTCTTGCGGCCCATCAACTTTATATATGCTTAAATATGTGGGCCCCAAAGCCTAGACAAGGCCCCTTCAATAGGGCCCTGTGACTGTGAGGGCCAAAGCCGTCTTATAGGACCCTTTTGTCTCACTATTTCTAATTACAAAATTTTGAGCCACTCTTTAACTGCGCTCGTACCATATTTGATACATGATTATAAAGCCTCTACATCATCAACATGATCAATACTTTGCTGAAAAACCTGTTGTATGCAATGTACTAGATGTCTGCTGCCTCCTGGTGAAAGTTTCTGTGCTCTTCTGGAAGTAGAAGACCTTGTAATTTCATTTCCAAAATGGCTGCCTTCGTGTTGTGATACACTAATCGTTTTGATGTGAAATTTTTTCTGATTTTGATAGAGTAAAAGTAACAATAACGTTTATATTGCTACTGAGTATTTACTGAATTGAATCAATGTGTGCTATTTTTATTTTTTTATTTTTGTACATTATTTAATAGAACAATCGTGTTGAAAATGTGATATAACAGGGTTTTGAGGTATATCTCTTAATCATCATTACATTACATCCATTCCAACCACAATAATAATAATAATAATAATAATAAAAATAATTATAATAATATAAAAAACAAGCTTTGAAAATATTGACAAAATTTTATAAGATAGATTTAAAGTGTGGACAGTTAGTTACTTTACATATGTAGCTTGCTCTGTCATTATAAAGTTCTCATGGTTTTATATTACAAGCTATTATGATGCCATTTACTACAACCTCTTGAAACAGCAAATGTCAATTTAGTTTTTGTATATAAAAAACATGATAATAAAAAACATAAATCAAATATCGTATTTGATGTGCTGAATTGTAATAGAGCAAGGAGAGGAAACTGTCATGGACAAACTCACTAATATTTGGTATCACTGAAAATCCCAGGATGTTCTCTAAACATGTTATATCTGCATGTTTTCCCTACATTACAAACAAATAACTTGGCTTAGGTGGTTAGGGAAAATAAAATACTGATATTTTATTTTCACACACAAAAGTGTGTGGAAAAGGATTGATTAAAGTAGATACGTAAAGTTTGTTGAGACAAACTATAATTTTGGTTTGACAAAACCTTGTCTGAAAGTTTAAAATAGTTTTAAACTCGAGGTTTTTTACAGGTCTTACAGTAAAAAAAATAAATACAAAAAACTCAGGTCATTTAAACATTCTGTCAAAGTAATGTAGTCTTGGGGAGTTGTGGCCACTCTGAAATAAAAAATGATGCCTTTGCAGGGCACTTGGTTGGGAGTAATAATAACGGTAGCCATGCTGTAGGGTCGTTCCATACAAAATTTCCAATCAAATAAAATGACCACAATTTTTGAGCCCCACACCTTTTAGCCCTCCAAAGCTCTCACGGTGGAGGGTGAAGCCTTTGAAGGGAATAGGGTATAGGGATTATCACTTCTGAATAAAATGCACCCCATAATTCAGATGAGTAAGAACAGATACAGCAGTGCGAGCCAGAACTGCCTAAACTCTTTGCAGAGTTTGTGGATGTAGCTTAAAGCAGTGAAAGTTAGTAATATACAGTTCCATCAAGCCTTTAAACATAAGCAATAAAGCAGTGTATATTTGAAAGCATTTAGTTTTGTTTTTGTTTAGTTTTTTTGATACATACAACTGTATAATCAGATTTTAATGGTTACGACAGGTATCTTTTAATTATATGGCACTGTTACATTTATGATACAAATTTTTCATTGTGTACACTGCATTGCAGCCCTCTAAAGATACATGATTGGAGATCATTTTAATTACATTTGAGCTTTTTTAAAATGTACAAATTCTTCATTCAATAATATGATGTCAGGAAACTGCATATGCCACTGTGTAAAATTGCATGTCAGCTACAGATTTTCAATCAAAAATATTCACAAGATTGGGACCTAAAAATTAAAATAGAATTACACATCTAACATTTAACTTGTACTATGAAAAAAAATGTGGCTTAGATGTCCATTGTGACCTGCATGATTTACCTCAGTGGGTGTTAAAAAATTATTATTACTATTTTATACTAATACTATTACTAGGTTAACATTAGGTTTATGGAGCAGGGCTCTGCATGGGTTTCACCAAACCCATTCATAGATGCTGTAGGAAACTATTTGTTAAATTCTTTAATATTTAAAGTGTTTGATGAAGTTAAAATATTTCATAATGTATTATTGTCCCTTTAAATACATGCAAGTTTACACATTTATCACACATTTTGTTACATGCTTGTGTAATAGGGCAATGAGTACTTCTCACACTGCCCTTGACTACGCCACTCCAATTTTATTTGGGTAGGAGATCCCCGATCACCTGAGGGCTTCCCGCACGGCTATCCAGTCTAATGAATACACTTACGGTAGAATTACTATAAACAAAACCTTACTTTTATTAAATACATGGATTCTGGTGTTGGGCCTCATGTATTCAGATAGAAGACAAAGGCAGGCCTAACACAGTCGTAAAAACATAACTCAAGCCCCCACCTTCTAAGTCGTAAATCTTACTGATAAAAATCGCACCAAAATCAAACAAAGGTAGTCCAAAACAGACGACAAATCCATGAAGCCTTGCTCACTAAAGGATCGAACTCTCAACTCCTATTGGATGAGGCACACAACAGAACGTCCCTCAAACATGACATCATCAGGAGTTGAAATACCTCTGAAATGCTTCCAGAATTCACTTCCAACGACTTTGTTCACCGAATATAGACGTAGCTTTTTTTGCTGCTCTCAGGTGCAACCTCGTGGCTCAAGGAAGTAACGTCCGACTTGAAACTGTAGCCATACAATCTCCATCTCGCTGGACGAGTTGAGATTACTCTGTGTTCAACCGAACACTCTAACGGATCCGAAGGAGACCGCCGAGCAATTCGCATCTTCATCCGTTAGCCTACAGAAGTGAAGAGATTAAAGATTTCTCTTCCATCTTCAATCAAGTCGACATTTCTGAGTTCTCCGCCAGCCCGCCGAGAATCAACAGCCATACCGCCCGCCGACAATCAACAGCCGTACCGCCCGCCGACAGAGTGAGGAAACGGCCTCCCGTCATCACCCGAGCCTCAAGGAACCGGGTCAGAGTTAAAGGACGGAGGAAAACACATTCTACCTGTGTCCTCATGCGATTCAAGTAAGAGGTTTACGTCTGGGCAGAGATAGAATATTATAGTGTGTTATTTTTGTGTTTCAAGGTTTTTGCTTGTACAGTTTACGGATCGCCATGTCTGCTCATTATTAATACTCAGGGTATTAATTATCACGATTTTGTTTTGCTGTATTGTGGTCCAACCAAATTGGATTGTTGTGCAATTTCGCCATCGCGGGTGAGACCGCAACTTAGTTCATCCATTAAAGAGTCAAATAACGCGGGACTGTTTACGAGCCGTCCACCGCGTCTCTGAGCGATGAACTAAACAGCTGCTTTCTCTCCCACGATCACGAAATCAGCTTTAGGGCTGTCACTTCTCTCTCTCTCTCTCGTACTAATTACACACACACACACACGCAGGCACGCGACCCCTCACAAACATTCTGGCACACATTTTGGCTCTTAGATAGCTTAAATGCTAAAGCCCAGCTTTGTCCCTAAGCTATCGTACAAGCGGATGTACGCGGTAACTGGTAGACGCCATCTCCGCCCCCATTCGCGGTCATATTCCCTGGCCGGAAGTCTCGCGTGACATACTCTCCACGAGAGTCACGTCCGCTATTTTGTGCGCGTCCCTCCTTACACACACACTGACACACACACACTGTCACACACACACACCCTATGTGTTATAGAATTATTTTTATTTCCATATCTAATCATATCACTGTTTAGTTTGTAGTTGTAAGTCGGAAGTTTATTGACTGCATTGTATTAATTATTAATTGATATTACTGCATAAATAAACTTTGTTTATATTACAAAGAGAAGTGTTTTGGTTTGTTTTGCATACACCTGTGTCATGCTGACGGGATGTCAGTGCTCGGATTCAAACCTTCATTCATTGTTTTTTTTCCAGAAAATCGATATTCTTCGGATGTCGATTTTCCTAGGAAAACAATCTAATATTGAGACTGTTTTACTATTTGGTTATTAGTCCCTGATTCCAGGGTGGTGCCCTGTCAATGTTAATCCTTATTAATATTCTATTGATTTTTGATAATTGTTAATTATCTTTGATGATTGTTGAATTTGAATGATCAAGAAGCTAGTGTTAATTTTAATTAATGTTTCATCGATGTTAACACTTAACGATTATCTTTGATAATTGTTGATTTTAAAGGATTAAAAAAGCTAACATTGATTCTCATCAATGTTCTATTGATTTTAATAATTAGTAATTAACTTTGATAATTATTAATTATTGCTAATAACCAAACCCGCTCCTAAACGTAGCACACTACATTTACTGGAGCCCCATATGAGGTTTTAATGAGTTAGATCCAATTAATTAATTTAAATATTAATTAATAACTACAGAAATAATTATTAATTATTTCTGATAGTAACACTGATCTAAACAACCAGTAAAGCCCTACACTGGCCTGATTTGATTTCACTCAAAAGCTGGCCAAACTTACCCATAGCAGATGGAAATACAAGTGACTATAGAGGGTAATATAACACTCCAAAAAAAAAAAAAAAAAAGAAAACAAAAGGATTAAATACAATAAACCCCCAAAAAATACAATTTTCATATACACCACACTACTACTACTACTACTACTACAAAAAAAAAAACTCAGTAAATGCACACTATTTCCACACCACACTTGTATGAATGAGAGTGAATACCCCACCCGCAACCCCACCCCCCCCCAGCCATACACTTCCTAACAAAAGGAAAACTAATTTAATACTCCTCTACAAAGGAATCCTTTATCTTAATGCGTACAAGTGTGTGCTACTGATCATTCCACACAATAAAAAAATCTGCTTTAACAATAAATCAGCAACACTCACGTGCAATGTGTTGTACCAACCATTCAGCATTCACCGCTCATCCAGCTCAACATAACCAGCTTGAAAGCGTTTAAAACACCTCTACAATCGACTAAACGGGAAAAAAACAAAACAAATGATTACACGGCTTGCATTATCCCGTATTATTTGCATAAAGCCTACATATAACGCACTATAAAGTCATTGCCTTTTGGCCAACACTACGTAGGCCAGCACAAATACATTGTTTTTATCATTCTAATTATGAAAAGCAATCACAAACACTATGAATGTGAGCACTACAACCTCTCTGCTCCTAAGATCATAACACCCATTTAAAAGAGAACTACCAAAACTTGTTCTTCCAGCGACCGACAACCACCTGCATGTCAAACAATTCAGGCACTGCAACCATTCTACCTACAGAAAGTGACGTACATAAAAGCAGGTCACCTTCTGCAGGTACTCACCACAGTGCCCAATATTGACTTGGCTACACTTGTTTTTGTATTCATAATTTGCAGCATTTACGAGTATTTACATTGAGTTTATATTGATATGTATAACAAGCGTTAACATGGTATACTGTCTCTTTAGGAACAGCGCCTGCTCAGCAAAGGTGTTTCAGTTCAGTTTTTTTTTTTACCACATCTGCCCTATGTGTGATTAGAATGAATCTGACTGTAAATAACAGAAAGAGTATTAAAAAGAGACTTAAATCAATGAAAATGGATTGCGTGGATCTCAACTTTAAAATGAAATTCAATCTAAAAGATAATTGGCCCGGGGGGCTCTAAAAGAAAATTAGCCCCAGGGCCCTCACTTGTCATAATTCGCCCCTGGTTCCTCTAAGCCGTTTTAGGGGACTTTTTTTGCTCCTACTCTGACATAGGTACTTTTGGGGCATATAGAGACTGCGGGAGGTGCAGCAACCTGTCAAAAACCTATGACACAAAAAGCATTGAGAAAGGAGAGCAGTCCAAAACCGACATTTGAAAACAAACTAGCTGCTAGCCTGCTATTCAGAGGATTGCACTAATTTGACAATTCCCTTAACAGAAATAAAATAAAACCAACAAAGTATCCAAAGATCATCACCTGTTTCACATGCGTGTGTGTGTGTGTTTAGGCGGGTTTGGGTGGTTACGAGGACAATTTTTTTAGGTTACAAACTGGTAATTACAAGGGTATTATGCTATAAATGTAGCTTATGAGGACATTTCTAGTGTCCCCATAATTCAAATCGCTTAAAAAACATACTAAATTATGTTTTTTTGAAAATGTAAAAATGCAGAACATTTTTTGTGAGGGTTAGGTTTAGGGGTAGGGTAAGAGGATATAATCTATAGTTCGTAAATGTTAAAAATCATTTTGACTATGGAGAGTCCTCATAAGGATAGCTGCACCAACATGTGTGTGTATGTGTGTGTGCGCGCGAGAGGGGTGAGCAACGCTGCTGCGTGATTTCATCGGGAGATAAGCTTAAGTTTTCACCACATCTATGCTCTTTGTACTGTGTGACTGTAAAAAAAAAAAAAATATATATATATATATATCTTGATTACTACATTTAATTTTTCCTGTGATGACGGATATAAATAATAACATGTTTATCGAGATAGGGTAATTGAACTCTATTATACACTAAACCATCATAAAGCTTAGTTTACATGAAGGAAGTATTTTGTGCTTGTTACTGCATGATTAACTTGCATCAAGACATCTTTTTTAAGTCAATGAGCCCTTTCAGAAAAATCTAAATTTGCAGCAAGTTATTTTCACTGCAAATGTTTGCCGGAAGTTTGCAGCTCTTCGCCGGTAATGGTGAACCTTCGGCAAACCTTTGGCAACAATGGACAATTTGGCACAAGTTTGCCACAAAGTTCATTTGCATGTGAAAATTGTCAGTGGCAAATTTGCGGCAAATTTGCCATGAACTCTCGATTTTCGTAAGGGTGTGTGCTGTGTGGTTAAGAGGATGGCTTTTTGTTCCTGTCAGTCAAGTATCTTCAAAATGCCACTTTCCACTTTTCTGAGCCACAAACAGTTTGTCACCTCAAATTTACAGTCTTGCAAAACAAGTTGCCATGAATGGACACACACACACACAAAATCAAATTTTACCACTTTTTCTTTTAGATGTCCATATTAAATTTAGCAGGTGTCAGATATTGGATTTCTAAATAAGTATGTTTGTTAAGGCAGGCGTCACCATTATTATTGCTCATACTCTTCTTTACACTAACTCTAAGTATTAAACTTCAACGTGTACAAGTAGTATACACGGTTTTGTGTTACGGACACGAATGATACTTCAAATCATACAGCTTGTTGAGGAGAGGTGTGCTATAACTTTTATAAGTAATTTGACTTGTGATTTTTGGCTGGTGAATGATAAAACTGGTGAAAAATTGCAAAAATATGTTTTTTGCCTAATGAATGATAAAACAGGTGAAAAATTTCAATAGACTTTCATTAAAGGAAAGGCCTGAGCAATATCTAGATACCAGAATATCATAGAAACTTTGGGGTAGGCTTTTGACTTCTCAGAGACTTCGCTGGTAAAACATAGGGAAAATCTTGTCCCGTACGGGACATCTTCATCTCTGCCAAAATATGGGATGTTCCAGCTAATACAGGGCATTTGGCAACCCTATCCGCATATCACCAACAATATATATATATATATATAAAAAAAGAATGACATGACATAGACTGAATCCTTTATTTGAATTGAGAATTTTGGTCTCTAAATGTCTTGAATTTCAATGGTTTCATGTTCTCGACAGCAAACAATTAACTGCACAAAACATGTTGGGATTTGCCACAAACCATGTTTATTTTGCAGGTTAACTCATATTTAACATAGTTTGGGTCATTTTTTTCCCCCTTGCAAAGTTTGATTCATGCTTTTTAAGGATGATGACATGCCATGCAACCTGTCCATGTAGGCATCTACCTAATTTGGCTAGCTTCTGTGCTAACTATGAAGAATTATATGGTCAGTTGCATTTTATATTTGTATTTATCATGATTTTCCCTGCTGTCCATGACTCTGTCAGAACAGACCTGTAACCCATTTTTTGGTTGTGACCTTCCAGTTGAGAACAACTGGTTTAGAAAGTCCCATTTTTCAAATAAAGACCAAATAATCTTCAAGGCTGTGCCATTTCACCAACTGCAAAGTCACCTTACATAATGCACACAATATCTCAAATAGTTTTAATTTAAGATTAGTAGAAAAAAGAAAGAAAAAAATCTGATGATTTGGGGTGAAAAGACATTATTACTGTATAACGAGCACACATCCTACACCAAACGGCAAATAATAACCATGATTAATGATCCTTAGAGATCTTTCATTTCACCAATTCAATTTCACACACAACTGCAATCAGTTTCTCAAACACAAAACAGCAGCCCGTGTGCTGAAAACAGATACTGCAAAACAATTTAACGGATTGAGTTTTTCCATTTACTTAAAATCATATTTTTCCCCCATTTATTGGCTTATGTCTCAGTAGCCATAAACATCAGACACACAGATACAAAAGCTCCCTTCTGAGCAAAATGCAAACCTCTTTCTTGCATTTGAAGCCATCTTATTCAGACACCATGCACTTATTTGTTCCTGTCAGTAATACAATATCTCTGTGTTAGTGGCAATAAAGTGAGACAAAATAGGCTCAACAGATTCTTAACAAGGCATTAGGGGGTCTATAGGGACTGTTCATACAGAAGTCCATTACTTAGCCACTGGGTCATATATCTTTTGCTGCAGATGGCTTTCCCTTTTAAGTGTCACCTGACACCAATGCTTCCACAATAATATCTTTGCTTTGCTTTTAGACCTCTGGTATAGTGGTTAAGAATACCGAAATATGCAGTGCAATGACATAATGCATTTAATATATACTGTATGGCAAAGACAAAAAAAAATAAAAAAATTAAATAAAATAAAAATAGAAGTTTAGAATTAAATGTTAAAACCATTCAGTAACACATGAAGCCCATTTATATAAAATAAAGGTGTTCATAATACCTTATAATACACATTGTAATGCAGTTTTAAAGTTAGCATCACTATTACTATGTTAACATTTAAGGTTAGGGACATTAAACGTTGGCACATAACTCATCACACTCCATTTTTGCTACTTGTTGAGGAGAGGTGCGCTGTTCCATATACAATTAAATGGGAAAAACGCAAAACATCACATAGACTTAAATTAAAGGAGGGACCCGGGCCATATCCTGGTACCAGAATATCATAGCAGAGCTGTTTCAAATAAAAGCAGTAAGCCACTGCTTAGGGCCCCCAGGCCACCAGGGGGCCCCAGTCAGTGATCTGGATATTGCTTTTAACTGCTCTGCCTTGCAATGTACCTCTGATTTTTGTCAAAAGTATGTTAAATTAACAGTTTTTTATGTTAAGCTTTGTACTGTTTCAGTGAAGCGCAGTTTGTCCAAAACTAAAGTTTTTTAAAAGACAATAACATTTTGATAGAAAACCTCTAAAACCAGTGAAATGAGTAAAAGGAGTTTTTCTTTTTGTTGTTTTAACAGCTTTTGTAAGTGCTTTGCACAAAAATGTCATTATATTGGGATTTACAGCTGTGTACTTTCATGCAACGGGTTACAACATATGCATTATGAAGCATTTTGCATGAAATTAATGAGACTGATTGAATATCCATACTGGTATGCAGTGGTGAACCACGAGTCGGGCAGCTCTTCTCAAAAGTAAGTGCTATGTACACCGATGAGCCAAAATATTATGACCACTCACAGGTGAAGCAAATAATGTTGATCATCTCCTAACAAGGCTACATGTCAAGTTCTGGCAGTGGCAAATTCTCAGGGCCAACAAAGCCTTCTTTGCTGGCATAATATGCCAAATAAATAAAATTTTTCATCCTTTCATTCTCAGTCACCTTTTTGCCTATGTATTTTTAATCGCTTTCCACGCTTAATTAATCTACAAACAAATAGAGAAAAACTAAAAGTTTATCCAGTCAGAATTTATTCCTTGATGCTTACAAGCAAAGTGTAACAACTGTTTTACAAATCACATGCCCAAAGCAAAGCTCATTAGCCGAAGCAGTGTGTGAGTTTGAGCTCCACCCTGTCAGGCCTTCAGAATTTCCACAGAATCCCTCAACAGTGCAAATTAATAGGAAACTAAAGTCAGATTGTCAGATTCATCAGCCAATCAGATTGATTTATTTGTTCTTGGTGGGTGTGATCTTTAGGATATGTCCCGGTCGAGGCCTTCTAGCTGGCCTTCAGTGACGCAATCACGCTTTAAGTGATGTAATTTGAAAGCGAAGAGCGCGAGATCTTGATGATGAGTCGACTATCATCACTGCCG
Source organism: Myxocyprinus asiaticus (assembly GCF_019703515.2). Classification (NCBI taxonomy): domain Eukaryota; kingdom Metazoa; phylum Chordata; class Actinopteri; order Cypriniformes; family Catostomidae; genus Myxocyprinus; species Myxocyprinus asiaticus. The sequence goes on from NC_059386.1 coordinate 5,566,472, forward strand.
CTATCGAAATTGAGAAAGAGATCCTTATGGATTTAAAAACACGAGATGTTCAGCATGACCGTGTGATTGCTTAATTTATTAAACAGGAAAGGAGGACTGATTTTCACTTCACATCGGGAGCATTGCAGTTCCGAATATCAGGGAATGGAATACATTTATGGTCAGAGATATCAAGTAGGAATATCCCATATCCAACTTGAATGGAATGCAGCATAACCGTGTACCCTGACGAAATGAAATTTATTGCAAGCAACATTTAAATTAAAAGATTTTTCCAGGTATTATAGACCTTGGTAGATTCATATGAAAAATTCGGATTTTTGAATGTCTGTTCGGGAGAAGCTCATTCACAAAACAGTCAAAATTAGGCTTGCTTGATCATTAAGTATCATTTCAAGTTTTTTTGCATGGATGTGTTTTTAAAATGTCAATTGGTATTATTAGTTAGCTGTGAAATAATGTATGATGCCCAAAGGCATAGGATGTCTTATTCATTGTGAAACTGTGTTTTCTTAATGGCATGAATCACACTGAAGGCCTAGACTTTTAATACATGGCCCGCCACTGAGTTCTGGGTAGATTAGATGGTAAGCAAACAATCAGTTCTCGTAGTCAACCTGTTAAATGCAGGAGAAATGGGCAGGAGTAAAGACCTGAGCGACTTTGACAAGGACCAAATTGTTATGGCCAGACGACTGGGTCAGAGCATCTCTAAAACAGCAAGGCTTGTGGGGTGCTCCTGGTCAGCAATGGTAAGCACCTACCAACAGTGGTCCGAGGAGGGACAAACCTTAAACTGGCGACAGGGTGTTGGGCACCAAAGACTCATCGATGCACAAGAGTAACGAAGGCTATCCCGTCTGGTCCGAACCAATAGAAGGTCTACCGTGGCACAAGTCACAGAAAATTTTAATGATGGTTACAGGAGGAATGTGTCACAATACACAGTGCATCGCACCCTGCTGTGTATGGGGCTGCGTAGCCGCGGACCGGTCAGAGTGCCCATGATGACCCCAGTCCATCATCGAAAGCGCCTACGATGGGCACGCGAGCATCAGAACTGGACCTTGGAGCAATGGAAGAAGGTTGTCTGGTCCGATGAGTCCCATTTTCTTTTACATCACATGGACAGCCATGTACATGTGCACCGTTTACCTGGAGAAGTGATGGCACCAGGATGCATTGTGAGAAGATGACATGCCGGTGAAGGGAGTGTGATGCGCTGGGCAATGTTCTGCTGGGAAACCCTGGGTCCGGCCATTCATGTGGATGATAATTTGACATGTGACACCTACCAAAACATTGTTGCAGCCCAGGTACACCCTTCATGGCAATGGCATTCCCTGATGGCAGTGGCCTCTTTCAGCAGGATAATGCACCCTGCCACACTGTTTATATTGTTTGGGAATGGTTTGAGGAACATGATGAAGATTTCAAGGTGTTGCCCTGGCCTCCAAATTCCCCAGATCTCAATCCGATTGAGCATCTGTGGGATGTGCTGCCAACAAGTCCAATCCACGGCGGCTCCACCTCACAACTTGAAGGACTTGAAGGATCTGCTGCTAATGTCTTGGTGTAAGATACCACAGGACACCTTCAGGGGTATTCGAGTCACTTGGCAATGCCTACATTCCTGGATGAAGTATGTCTGGAATCTACTCATACTACTTTGTGCATACTTAAAGAATGTACCGTTTTACCATTCGAGAAGTGCGTCCTTCTTTAAAAACAGTACATATTCCAACAGTATGCCATTTAGGACGTAGCTACTCTGAATTCTGGGACTGAAATCAGTATGTGCTTTCTGAAATTCGAAACACTGCTCCCAGTAACAGAAGCTGGAAATATTGTTAAACATATGGGAATGTGTGAGCTCCAGTTTCCAGGTGAAAAGAGTGGAGCCAAAAGTGCATTGTTTTTAGTTGTAAATAATATAATACAGGCAACCTGAATGCATCTAACCAAAACCTCAACCCTAAATCTTACCGTCAGTGGAGAAAAGATATAATCTTAGAGGGAAAATGCAGCAAATGGTTTGTGCTCATCATTGATTAGGTGAATGTAATTACTTCCTGGTTTTCACGGGAACAGAACATGTGTCTCTGAGGCTGCTCATGCAACACACACTTGTATTTATGCAAAACATGTTTTATGATACTGGTATGGTGTTTTTGTCTAGAAAAGAGCGGCTTGTATATCTGCAAAATAGCTCCTTTTGCGTTCCACAGAAGAAATTAAGTCATACAGGTTTGCAACAACTTAAGGGTGAGTAAATGATGACAGATCTTTTATTAAGCAATTCACATGCAATGAGAGAGAATGCATGAAATGCAATGAAAGAATGAAAGAATGTGTTTTACAAGCTGTGACGAGGAGGAGGGCGGGGCCAGGCCGTGAGTGCGCACAGCCGGCCACCAATCAGGCTAATCAGCCGAAGAGAGGGATAAAGCTGAGCCGGATACGGCAGTTCGGGAGACACAGAGCCATATGCAGCTGCCGTGCGTGTTTATATTTGTGTTTTTAGTTACATTTTCATAAAATATTGCTTTGATGCTTCGTCCGGTTTCTGCCTCCTCCTTGCCCAGTTTACCCTTGTTAAACTGGTTCCGAAACCTGGGAAGAAGGAGGGATGCACTGTCTTGGAGTCCTCGCCACTGCCATCCACCCAAAGGAGCAGCCGCGGCCATAAGCCGGGGGATGGAGGGGTCGCTGCTGGCCACTTGGATGCGGAGGAATGGCCGCCATCCACAAGGGGAGGAGAGGCTTGCTGCCGGCCACCTGGAGCAATTTTGTTCTCTCTCTCCTCTCTTTCTCTCACTGTCGCTCCACCTCACTCTTTCTCTCTCCTATTTCCCTCCCCTTGTCTCCCTCCCAGGTCTCGAAACCTCTGAAGGTGGGGGGGTGATGTACCATGCCAGGGGTTCCCCGGCCTGAGGCAAAGGAGGGAGGAGTGTGACGAGGAGGAGGGCGGAGCTGGGCCGTGAGTGTGCACAGCCGACCCCCAATTGGGCTAATCAGCCAAGGAGAGGGATAAAGTCGAGCTGGCTGCAGCAGTTCGGGAGAGAGAGAGCCATACGCAGCTGCCATGTGTGTTTATGTTTGTGTTTTTGTTTGTGTTTTTGTTTAAGTTTTCATTAAAATATTACTTTAATGCTTCGTCTGGTTCCCGCCTCCTCCTTGCCCATTTTACCCTTGTTACACAAGCATATTGCTTTCCACTGCTCGATCTTGTAATGCAAAGCTTCTTTAAGTGAATAAAACATCTCCATAACATGTTCTAGTGTCAGAGATTTTGAAGTTCAGTGCCTTTTATTATGTTCACCAAATTTCATTCTGACATGTGTCAAGACTGCCAGTGCCAGTATTGATGTTGCTAATAGCTGAATAAGTAAGACACTTTCACAATTATCTCTTTTCAGTCCTCGAGAGCATGTCAATTTTCCTCTGCCATTTTACACTGACTCATACTCCAAACTAGGCCTAAATTAATTGCGTTATAATTAGCACAGTCTAGTGAAAATGTATCACATTTCCTGATATTTCTGCCTTGAACTCACTAGAAAAATACAAGCTAGCCTGATTTTGCACATGGTTGATTACTCTGCATGGGGCATGGCGTACACTTCTGGATGCATCATCTGTACAATGCTATAACCATACGTTCATAGTGTCATATGGTAATAAAGCAGCCTGCCGAACAGCATTCAAGAACCAAATAATAGGATGCACAGTTGCAAGAGGGTGCTTATAATACTAGATATATTTGCATTGTCTTGGTTCAAGCTTTTTAACAATAACTTTCATCGATATGTATAATTTGTTTTAGTTGTTTATTTTTTATTCTCTGTTGAAGTGCATTGAAACATTTAAAATAAACAAGACATATCAATGCAGTTTACCTTGACTTAAAAAAAGAAAATTTTCTAGGGCTACACTGTGTTCAGATTCAAGTGCTGAGAAACATGTGAACAGAACAGTTTGATTGAACATTAACATTGACGAGTTATTTAAACTGCACGGTTTGGAATGCCGTAGGCAACACAAAGGTTGTGCAGTGGGTTTGCATGAGAAGCAGGCCAGGCTGGGATACAACAGGGGGCAGACAGTCATCCAGTGCCACTGACTGTTTGCCAAATTAGGATATATCGTCAATTTAAATTCCCCCAAAGGCCTCCCTCCATTATTTGAGTGGACCATTTTAGTTGTCAGGTGAAGAAACAGTCTTTGTTCTTCTTTAAGATAAGAGGCACTTAATTACTTCCATTAATTAAGTTCATCCTTGAGGATTTTCACTCACTCAATTGTAAATGTCTCCGGTGGAATATTGCGCTCTTATTAAAGTTTAAGTGCTGGAATATTTCAAATCTTACTGTGATATATGAACATCAGTGGGAGGAAATGTTAGGTGGCATTGTAATAATATGTCAACAGACTTTTTTTTTCCTTCTTAAAGAATGTTCCATGTGCAGTAAAAGTAAAAATGCCCATTGCCACTGAAAAAAAAAATAATTACCATGTCGTCACAGGGGTGGTAGTCAGCATCAATACTCGCTGAGTGTTTATCATGTTTATGATTTATGAATGTATGCAAATCTGCTCTTTTTAAGATTTAAGTTTATCAGATGTTATTTAGAATGTGATGCTTTACAGATGAAACACTCTTAAACAGGCATCTCGGATATGTACCTGTGCTATCAGGGATGCAATTCTGCAGTGTTCTAGGTAATTGCTAGTGTGTTGGTAAGCAGTTGCTAAGTGGTTGCCTACTGGATCAAGTAAAAAAGAAAAGAAAAAACACACACACACACACACACACACACACAAACGTAAGTCAACTCATTTAGAAAAGAAATGGCACACCTTTCCCCAACAAGTACGATATAAGGTATAATTTACAATATATTCCATAAAACAAACAGTAAGTGACAGAGTTTAATACTTAGGGGATTTAACCCATAATGTTCAAAGTAATGCTATTAATTAAACGTCAGCTGCATTTATTTCATGCTGAATTAAGACCATATTTTAAAGCACCATATGTAAATGAAACAATCTTTTCAATAATAATGAAGCAAATACACTTATTTATAATTTCCACAGTACAACAGACATCTGCAAACCCTCCAGAACAGACGCCCTCAGTTTGCCTCAAGAACCCTGTCACTAGACATTTTATTCAGCAGACGTCTGTACACAACCTGCTGAGCTAAACACTTCTGTCACACTGTCTCCCAAAGATATTTATGTGGCCCGCTCCTTCACTTAGTTAAATATTTTATGTAAATTAGATGCATATTCATTGGTGCGTATTGTGCTTTGCATCCTAAGCTGTGCAAATAAAACAAATCTTTACCATAATGAATTTAAAATTCCAAATATTTGTGACTAAAGTGAACGTGTCATTGTCTTCAACATGTTCAGAGTATGTCGCAATGGGGGATCCATCTTGTGGAAGAAACAAATTTGTGACATTATTGGCTGAGTGACATGAAAAGAATACACAAATCAGGGGTTGTCAGGCTGTGAATGGGGATGGGCTTCTGCTTTTGTGAACAAGATCTGTGCAGAAGCAAAAAATGTGAGGCTGCACTGAAAAAGAGCCATGCTCTTGTTCAAATGATTATTTGACTTTCCCATGGTCCCTGTGCCCTGCTCTGTCTAATAAAGAGAGACAGTTTGGCAGACAAGGGAAAATGCAGGACTTGACTGCAGGCTACAGATCCGGCTAAATTTAGTCCTTCCTCATCCAGCTGTCGCCACAGGTGGAGGGTTATCCAGATACATGACCCCTTATCCACCCCAAAAACTGTACAGATCATACAAACACAGACTTAGTATTGCACACCAAATATGACTGCATGTGGCTATGTGCCTTCTCATTTCTTTTAAAGATCTATTGTATAAAAATAAAATAAAAATAAAAAACTCTCATGTGTTGTAGATTTCTTGTATGACCTTGCACTAAATATGTCAATATACTGTTACAGTAATTTATGTCAATGCAGGGGAGGAAACATGGTATTTATGTGACACTGTCTCCCTCTTGTGGTTGTAATGTGACATGTCCACTGCCCCAAGTTTGAACACACGACACGAATTTATGTTTCTCATGATCTCATAATCTTACAAAATAAATAAATAAATGAAATAGATGATTCAGACTGGATAGTGATAGAAAAGCAGCATACATGAGAACTTCCAAAGTAGTCTGAACAGTCTTATGACAACTCATAATAATTTGTATTTGACGAGTAACACTTTCCATTGAAAGTTTCTCCATCCATCCGGGGGTGGGGTGCCCATGAGAGCTTCTGTATGCAAGAGTTGCTGTCGGTACTGTGACTTAACTCTGTCGTTGTTGCCGGTACTGCATACCGTTGTGTACCGGCTCACTTCAAGCACTGGACTGGGTTGGACAGTTTTCATATGTTTAACATTTAACATTTTGATGACTACATAATTTCCATACTTCCAATTGTGTTATTTCATCATTTTTGCCAGCTTTACTAGTAATGTAAAATATGGAAATTGGAAAAAATAAAGAATAGATATGTGTGTAAAAATGTTAATTGTAAGATAATTGTTTGGTATCCATGTGAGATAACTGGACACCTTTGGATGAAAACATTTGAAAGAATTTGCAACAGACTAAATGCATGAAAGAAGATGTTACCAGAAACTTTTAAAAGTGTGGCTTAAGTGCATAGATTCCAGTAGATTCCCAATAATCAAAACAAGCAAGTACAGCCCCCCAATATTTATACCATGATCAATGGAAACATGTACACTGGCGGCTAGAATTTTGGAATAATGTAGAGAGTATGCTGTTTCAGAAGGAAATTGGTATTTTAATTCACCAAAGTGGCATTCAACTGATCACAAAATATAGTCAGGACATTACTGATGTAAAAAACAGCACCATCACTATTTGAAAAAAATAATTTTTGATCAAATCTAGACAGGCTCCATTTCCAGCAGCCATCACTCCAACACCTTATCCTTGAGTAATCGTGCTAAATTGCTACTAGAAAATTACTTGCCATTATATCAAACACAGTTGCAAAAAAGAAACAGATTTCAATAGAAATGCATGAGTCAATCATTGTTTTGAGGAATGAAGACTATACATTGCTTGAAATTCACAAATTTCATACAAAGGTGTACACTACAGTCTTCAAAGACAAAGGACAACTGGCTCTAACAAGGACAGAAAGAGATGTTGAAGGCCAGATGTACAACTAAACAAGAGGATAAGTACATCAGAGTCTCTAGTTTGAGAAATAGTCACCTCACATGTCCTCAGCTGGCAGCTTCATTGAATTCTACCCATTCAACACGAGTTTCATGTACAACAGTAAAGAGAAGACTCAGGCCTTATGGAAAGAATTGCAAAGAAAAAGCCACTTTTGAAACAGAAAAAAAAAAGAGAAAAGGATAGAGTGGGCAAAGAAACAGACATTGGACAACAGATAATTGGAAAAGAGTGTTATGGATCTTAAACCCATTGAGCTTTTGTGGGATCAGCTAGACTGTAAGGTGCGTGAGAAGTGCCCAACAAGACAGGACAGGAAGTGTTTGGTGAAATGTCACCTGAGTATCTGGACAAACTGACAGATAGAATGCCAAGGATCTGCAAAGCTGTCATTGCTGCACGTGGAGGATTTTTTTGATGAGAACTCTTAAAGTAGTTTAAGAAGTTCTGAAATTATTTTCCAATTTGTAATTGTAATTTTTCACGTTATTAATGTCCTGACTATACATTGTGATCAGTTGAATGCACTTTGGTGAATAAAAGTACCAATTTCTTTCTATAAAAGCAAAATCTGTACATTATTCCAAAATTTTGGCTGCCAGTGTAGGTGTGTTGCTGTGTTAAGAGTTTAGAGCAAGTATCTTATATTAGGTAAACACTTGTTAGCGATTGTAAAAAACTGTAATCATTTTTTTTTTTTTTTTAATCATTTGTTATTTGATGATGTCTTTACCTGTCTCAGCATTGTGCAAAAGTCCTCAATTCTATGTTTGTTTGATCAGGTACATGTTTTACATCATTATTTGTTCCATGAATCAAAATTTCTGTAATAATTATGCCCAGTCTGTGTGAGTTTTCTCAGCGTGCCCTGTGTTGCCGCCGTGCGCTGTGCATTTTATGAAAAAGAGTCCTCAAAACAGTGCAAGTGCCATGTGTCAATAAACTTGCAATTTCCAAAAATGTAACTTACTTGGAGTCTTCAAATGTACAAGGCACCTGGTTTTCAGAGTCTTTGCTAAGGGAAGGAAGGCTGAAACACGTCCTCAAGCTAATAAGAATCACTAGCTGAAGCATCAAGATTGTGCCAGGAAATACCAGAAGACATTTTCAATGATTTTATGGACAGATGTGATGAGAGTAGCTCTTGATGGACCAGACATGTGGAAAAATAGCTGGGTCACTAATGCACACATGATATTGGATCTGGTCAGGTACCAACAGGCTGGCGGAGAGGTAATGATGTGGGTTGCTATCATTAATTATGAGCTTGGTGGACCTTTTTGGGTTGCTGATGGACCGAAAATCAAAAACTAATGCCAGTTTCTGGAAGACATTCTCTTTGAACCCTGGTTCAAGAAGAATTCAACAGTATTTAAGATGACCATGATCTTTATGCAAGATAATGCTCCTTTATTTTCATCTCCACTGCTTGACTAGCTACAAAATGTTTGAAAGGTGACTGAATAATGACAGTCCCATTCCTCACCTGAACTTTACCCAACTGAGAACTTGTGGGCCCTTCTAAAATGTGAAATTTACAGTGAGGGAAAACAATCCACATCTTTGAATGACATATGGGAGGCTATGGTGGCTGCTTGAGAAAACATTACAAAACCGACAGTATTAATGAATGGGAGGATCATGAAAGTTCATACAACAACAAATGTGGACTGTTTTGAGTGTATGTTTTATGCCCATTTGATATGTTATATACACTTTAACTTAATTATGCTAATTATGTTTTTGTAACATTGTCGCCTCCAAAGAGTGCCAGTAGCAGAAAAAGAATGTCCAATGAATATCGAACCTACAGCTAACTTATTGCTTTTTGAATGCATTGGAGGTAGTTTCGACATTAGACAGCTCCTGCTTCAGTTCCCTTTCAAGAAGCTCACTTCGACGCTGCATCAGAAGCTGACGCTATGGGGGAACCCATTAGGGAGCAGGACTTGAAACCCTCTACCATCACACCAGTTTGATTGGCTGGTGAAGCTTAGTGTTCTGCCTATGCAGACGTCATTGTGACTGGTCAGCGGGAATGAGTTATATGGTTCACCATGCATGTGCCATCAAAGAAGCATCTCTTCAAAACTCTTCAGGGTTTGTAATGTGTTCACATTGCATACTTAAAGAGTATACTGAAGAAAACTAGAACAGACCACTTGCTGAAAAGTATGTCTTTTTAAAGACAGAAATGTTATACAAGTGTTTTCCACCTGCAAGCATCCCTCTGGCTGACGGGCTTCTGATTGCATTCAACACTTGGCAGTAGTGGCTCGAGTTCATTTTGAAAGCCAAAGCCACTCCTCTCTCCTCCCGCTTGCTCCTTTGTGGCTCACAAGGGACTGTATGACTAAGACGTGAGAGGAGGGGATATAGAGTGCAGAGATTTTTGGAGGGTTTTGTCGCAGGCTCAAGCCTTACGTGCCTCCTTTATTCTTCAAATTAGGCGGCTGCCTGTTCAGTGCAAGTGATGTACAGTATATTGTGTGGGCCGAGCCTCGCTAACACAGCACTTACTGAGATTGACTGTATTCATGGTGAACAGATGAAACTTAACATGCTTTGCTTTTGGCAAACGCTTTCATTCTGAAAGCCAAAGCCACTCCCCTCTCCTCCCACCAACGCTCCTCATCGGCTCCCGAGGGACCGTATTAGTGAGATATGAGAGGATGGGATATAGAGTATGGAGATTTTAGGAGGGTTTTACGGAAATATATGTACTAAGATGAGGCGCTTGCTGTTCTTTCCCCTGAGGATAGGAAATGGGACAAAGTGGCCTCTGAGACTGAACTGCTTTAGGTTTTCACTTGAACCTTACAAACAAGGTTAACTTGTTGGTGCTAAGTCAGTAAGTTTCCTTCCTAAGAATGAAACTCAACTCAGTGAGTTGACTGGGTTCAAGCCAAAAAGAAAAAACAGTAAAAAGGCACCATCCTTTGAATGATACGTTAAACCGAAGTCCTGATTCTCTGTGGTCGTAAAAAAATCCCTAGGCACTTCTCGTAAAGAGTAGGGATGTTACTCCGGTGTCCTCGTCAAATTCCCCTCATTGGCCCTTATCAATCATAGCCTCTTAATAATCCCCATGCGTGAATTGGTTCTGTCACTCTACTCTCTCCTCTCCACCAACAGCTGGTGTGTGGTGATCGTACTGGCACACTATGGCTGCAGCCACATCATCCAGGTCGATAATGCACACTGGTGGTGGTTGAGAGTCCCCTTTTCACTTTGGAAAGCGCTTTGAGTGTAGTGTCAAAAAAGCGTATTCACAGTCAAACATGGCTATATGCTTTTTAAGGACACCACCTAAAAGTCTCAACGGCATTCTGTTCTCCACCATATGGTGCGGGACTTGCTGGTTTTACACTCAGAGGTACAATACCTCCTCACCAAAGATGTGATAGAGGAATTATTGTCACAGAAGCACAAAACAGCTTCTCCAGCCATTAATTTTCCAGTCACCAAGTAGGACTGAGGGCTGGGGCACCAAACTGGACTTGGGGGGCCTGAATTGATTGGACACTTTTTAGTCGCCATTCAAGGTAGTTACTCAAAGACAGATTTTGTCTCATGTCCATCTACTGAACTGTTTGGAGTCAAGCAATTTGCAAACGCCTATATGCAGATATCCCCTTGCTGCAAGCCAATTTTTCAAATTTGCTTTCAAGGAGACTGCATCAACTTCCCCCAATTGAAAGTGCTTTACATAAAAATTATAAAGAAAATACAAGATTAAATACATTTTAAAACCAATAAAGAACAAGAAATAAGAATAAAAAGTAATAAAATTAATTTATAAAAGTAAAAATTACAAAAAAATAATAAAGTATAAGAAGACAGAAATAAAATGATGCAGTGCAATCAGTTAGTGCAGCACAGTGCTTAGTGAATAAATGCACAGCTAAACAGATGTGTTTTCAGTCTGGACTTGTATGTGACTACTGTTAGAACATATCTGACCTCTTTTATGAGCTTTTTCCAGCTGCGGGTGGCATAATAGCTAAACGCTGTCTCACCTTGTTTTGAGTGAACCCTTGGAGTTTCTAACTGACTTGATCCTAATGATCTGAGAGGTCTGTTAGGTTTATATTCAACAAGCATATCTTCACTGTATTTAGGTCCTAGGCCATGGTGTATTGAGAAGTAATATTACTTTAAAATCAATTCTAAATATAACTGGAAGCCAGTGTAAAGACATGACTGGATTTTGCTCAGATTTTTTGGTTCAGGTGAGAATCCTGGCAGCAGCATTCTGAATGAGCTGCAGGTATCTAATGGTCTTTTTTGGGAAGGCTGGTGAGGAGTTGTGATGAGGAGGAGGGTGTGGCCAGGCTGTGATGGTGCACGGCTGGCACTGAATCAGCTGATCAGTGGGAGAGTGAGATAAGGGGCGGTTGGAGATGCCAGTTTGAGAGAGAGAGAGAGACGCACACGGCCGCGTAGCATGTGTGTCTGTGTTTGTTTATGTTTATTTTAAGTTCATTTATATCATTAGTTTATGTTGACTGTTCAGCCGGTTCCTGCCTCCTCCTTGCCCATCCTTTATCTGTTCCAAGGAACCAAGGTTAGTGTAATGAATGGTTGCTGAGATGAGACAGGAGACGTAGGATCTTTGTGCAGGCTTTAATAAAAATTATGACAGTGAAACAACAAACGGGAACTCAAAACAACAACAAACATGAACTGACAAAGAAATGCAAATACAAAAGGATATTTATACAAACAAAAGCTAATGAGGGAATGAAAAACAGGTGAGGACAATCAGGAACAGATGGCAGTGATGAGGGCAGTGCATACTGGGAAATGTAGTCTGGGAAAACACTTTAAAATAAGAGTCCTAGGAAACATGAGGGACCCGGAAGTTGACCAGGTGGCCAGGTAGGAGACCCCAGGGTAAGGATTGGTCCGGAGGTCTGGGGGGGCTGCCTCAGGGTAGAGACTGGGTCAGGAGGTCTGGGAGGCAGCCTCAGGGCAGGAACCGGGTCAGGAGGCCTGGGAGGCGGCCACATGGCGGGGACTGGATCAGGAGGCCTAGAAGGCGGCCACAAGGCGGGGACTGGATCAGGAGGCCTGGGAGTCGACCACAGAGCAGGAACAGGGTCAGGAGGCCTGGGAGGCAGCCACAGAGCTGGGACTGGGTCAGGAGGCCTGGGAGGCGGTCACAGGGCAGGGACTGGGTCCCTAAATTCTAAGGTAAAATGTTGTGTCATTTATTTTACCCAATCATTTTACCACATTTGACATTAAAGAACCCCAAATGTTATGGTGTATTGACAACATTTGTAATGAACCTTTTTGTTAATTAATTTTCATCATTTTTACTCAATTTTTGTTGTTAAATATTTGGTTGTCTTCAGAAATAGCATTATTTTAGAAAATTTTGAAATGGCATATGTTTTTTTATTATTGTACAGAGGCCCCCCTACAGACTGTCAATCCATTTGTAAAGTGCAGGAGCAGCATTAGGATTTTTGGGACCCCTGACAAATTTACCACATATTGGCAAACCATAACAGCATTTTTTTTTCATAGTCTAAACATTATCATCATTAATAAACGTAACCATTAGCATGATTTCACATTCAATTAGACACTAATTTTAAAAAAAACTATTTTTTTACTACACAGTATACATTTTGAAGATTCATGGACAGGCAGTCAATTCATTAAGTGATGTTTCCTCACAAAATCAGTTTATTCAGCACACTGAAGCATCTCCTCCATAGACATCCATTAAAAAATGGCCTCTGGTGTCCTCGCCAGTTAACCGCCCATAGAATGTCTATGGGACTGCCGCGTAATTGTTTGAGTTGTGTTGCTAACCTTGTAGGCACCCCTTAGTAGAAGTGCTCTGGTTTGGCCTAATAAGATGTTTGACATTCTCCATCATGCTTCAAAGTAGAACATTCTTGGTTTAATTCTAATCAGTGGTGTTATATTTGTGAATAAATCTGTCTTTATGAACGAATATTTTAAGTGAACAAATCGTTCTCATTCACCTCCAAACACTGACTCATATTTCTCATTCACTGAGGTCTCTCCCTTTCAAAGATAATGAACTCAGTGCAAGACTGCGTTGGTGGCCTTTTATGCCTGTAAAAGCTGACTATAGCACGAGCCAATAGCATTAGACTGTGGGCTGTGAAACAGCATATCATTGGTTTGACCCACTTAATGAATACATTCCTCACTGAACTAGTTGAGTCTGTCATTTGAGTCTGAAAGAGATCAGATGTATCATTCATGAACGAAATAAATGTACTGGTACACTCATTCGCAAAGGAAATGATTGAATCAGTCATCTCGTTCATGAATGAGGAAATGCTGACTGGCTGAACGAGCAGAGGAGGCAAGTAAATCATTCAGTTCGGCATGCGAGTCAATTGCGCCAAACAAGGAGAAAAGGTGTGCAATGCACTAAATCAAGTTTATAGGTATGCACAAAATCCCTAAATTATGAATGTGTAAAAATGACTGCAGACAAAAAGGTTAAAATGATATGAATTACAAATGGAAATGCTGTAGGCTACTGGTACACTCGTTCGCTGAAGAAATTAATGAATTCATTATTTCATTCATGAACAAGGATCTGCTTACAGGCTGAATGAGAGGAGGAGACATGTCGTTCATTCAGTTCATCAATCTCGTTCAATGAGAAAAGAAGCCGAATAAATTATGAATAAAAGTAACTGATGACCACACATTAAAATGACATATGGTTGTTATTGAAACTCATAATTATTCTTTAGGCTCATATTGTTGTCTTTTTTGTATAGCTTGAAAAAAAGTTGTGCTTAGCAGTTCACAATATGATAGATATGCTTTGTTGTCATCTGTGGGGAAACACTCATTATGCTTAAACACTCTTTAGTGCTAAAGTCTCTTAATAGAATTGTAGACATGCAAATTTTAATATTTTTTTCTGGTTGCGAATGACTGTGCTATTTTTGGTTTAATGCAATTACTCGTTCAAAACGTAAAGGACGGTCATTTGGCACCATCTACTGGCGCAAAGGCAAAATTTGCAGAAATTGTCAATGAACAAATCAATGAACTAATCTTTTTGGTTAAACGATTCAAAAGACTCGAGTCACAAGGATACATGCAAGTCGCGCCGTGCTGTACAAATGGAAAGCGAATTTAATGCTTAAAATAAAAAAACACTTTGGGATAAACCACTGAATATCTTAACCCTCTGGGGTCTGAGGGTGTTTTGGGCCTTGGAGAAGTTTTGATATGCCTTGACATTTGTGCTTTTTCCGGTTGCTTAAAAACATATTAATGGCTAAAGTCTGATAACACTATTCAGCACAAACTGGGCTACAATAATATGTGAGCAGTATGTATGTACATGTTTGTATTTTTGAGAAAATAACGTTTATGCATGGTTTTTGAAAAAAATAAATAAAATAAGTCACTGAAATAAGGCCATATAACACATACTAAACATTTGTTCACAAGACTTTTGAGAACTGGATCTTGTAGCCTAGAGAAAACCATTCTGATCACTCATTCATACAAAACAATACAGTCATTTAACTTTTGTAAGACACTTTTAGTGTTAGAAAGGCCATATGCGAGGAGGCGTGGATGATCATGAATATTGATGTGATTCACACCTGAGGAGACAAAGACCCCTCCCCTGGGCCTATCAGTGAGGAATGTGACTGAGAGAGAATGAATGTGAGGAGACTTAATTATTGAATGTATTGTTTGTAGCTTTTCACAAAATCAAGTTTAAGTTAAAAGAAGTAATCTGATTATACATTTTCTTTACATAAAGAATTTACTTAAAAACTTTAGACCTACACTACCATTTAAAAGTTTTAGATCGGTAATATTTTTAAAAAAAATTTAAAAGCAGTCTCTTCTGCTCACCAAGGCTGCATTTATTTGATCCAAAATACAGCAAAAACAGTGATATTGTGAAATATTTTTACAATTTAAAATAACTGTTTTCTATTTGAATATATTGTAAAATGCAATTTATTCCTGTGATCAAAGCTGAATTTTCAGTATCATTACTTCATCATTATTTTTATATCATATTACATACCATATTTATATCATACAGCATACAATTTAAATACCTGCTTTAGCAGAAACAACATTTAAATGTAACTAAAACTTGCCTATTAGGACATATTTCAAATTTCAATACTCTGAATACTGGCTGGCAAGTCTGGAAATAGTCCAACTAGTAAAATATGTACGTTTATATAAAATAGCATGTCAGCTATTGTAAGTAAAGACTTACTCATCCGAAATTGTATCCTTGGCTGGATCAAGTCGCTCTTCAAAATGCAAATGTTCATCGGAGTCCCGCTCTTCTTCTGAGGAAAATGTGAACTCTTCCTCACCTGTGTAGTGTGCCATCTTCCAAACATGCAGGAAAGTGAATGGATCTGATGATGTACTTGATGTATTTTAAGGCACTGTTGGGGGCATTTACCATTTGCATTGATCGCCTCAGCACATTACCGTATGAATAGCGCGCTCTGCTGGTGGGTGTGATCACATTAGCGATAATTAGCTGAGCCAGGAGAAACTGTACATCTCTTTGTTTCATACAGATTACATTGCAGGAGAATATTTGTTTTAAATTTGAAATATTTTATTTAAAAGTAGACATTTTAAGCTTTCTTTAGACATATATTTCATTGTGTGATAAGTATTCGCTGAGTTTCAGTTCATTTTTGTTTCAGAAAGATGCTTGCGGAGACAGAGATGGCTGAAAGCACAACCTGTTTATTTTCTTTATTTTACAAAAGCACAAGGTTTTGTTGTTATTGTGAGTCTACACAAATAAAAGTAAACCCTTTATAGTCTCTAATGATGACTTACACTTATCTGTATGCCCAAAAATGACAGAGTATTTTAAGTTGTTTCCGCTGTTATGAGGAAAAAATCCAGCAGGAAAAGCCGGCGCGTCCGTCGACCCCAGAGGGTTAAGGGAGAGCCCACAGACCCTGGGCTCTATTTTTGTGAGTGTGCAAAGTGCAGCACTACGCGCTATAACTGTCTTCTCCAATTTTTGTGAGAGCGCAAAGCACAAATGGGCGTGGGTTGTAGTGTTTGCACTTTCTGTGGGTGTATGCATGCAAACTGTGGGTGTGGTGTATTGTATGTTAATGTGATGCAAAATGCAATTTGCTAATTTTGAAAAGACATTTCAAAAGCACAATAAATATAGGAACATAAAATTATGTCCATGACGATCACAGTTGTAGCCCATTTATGAAACAAATAATTATGATATTTGTGTTAAACTA
Source organism: Myxocyprinus asiaticus (assembly GCF_019703515.2). Classification (NCBI taxonomy): domain Eukaryota; kingdom Metazoa; phylum Chordata; class Actinopteri; order Cypriniformes; family Catostomidae; genus Myxocyprinus; species Myxocyprinus asiaticus. The sequence goes on from NC_059386.1 coordinate 5,582,999, forward strand.
TCTTTAGGTCATGGTTAATTTTTCAGTTGTTATTATTACTATGTTTATGTTTATAATTGTATTTAAGATCTAATTAGGGGTCAAGCTCTGAAAGGGCAAAGGCCCCTATTGTAATCATTAGTGTTCTTATTATTTTTTTCTGCCATGGGAGTCTATGGCAGCCCATAGAACCATTTGCAGGAATTGTTTCAAAGCCATTCGTCCGATCGGAACGAAACAACCAAAACAAGAAACGCTTCTTGTTTTGGTTGTTTCGTTCCGATCGGACGAATTAGTACATTAGTACAACCCCAATTCTGAAAAAGTTGGGACAGTATGAAAAATGCAAATGAAAACAAAAAAGGAGTGATTTGTAAATTATATTCACCCTTTGCTAAATTGAAAACACTACAACTACACATTATATGATTTTTTTCTTGTGAATTTCATTTGTTTTTTGAAAATGTACAGTAATTTCAAATTGGATGATTGTAACACGCCCAAAAAAGTTGGGACAGTCGAGTGTTTACCACTGTGAAACATCACCATTTGTTCTAATAATACTTATTAAGCATTTGGGCACTGAAGGCACAAGTTGGTTAAGTTTAGAAAGTGGAATTTCCCCCAGTCAGCCATTATGTTGGTCGTTAGCTGCACAATTGTACAGGGTCTTTGTTGCCGTATGGTGTGCTTCATAATGCGCCACACATTCTCAATTGGAGACAGGTCAGGACTGCAGCAGGCCAATCTAGCACCCACACTCTCTGCTTACACAGCAATGCACTAGAAATCTGGGCAGTATGTGGTTTGAAGTTGCCCTGCTGGAAAATGCAGGGACTTCCCTGGAAAAGACAGTGCTGGATGGCAGTATATGTTGCTCCAAAATTTGTACTTATCTGTCTGCATTCATGGTGTTCTCATAGATATGTGAGTTACCCATGCCATGGGCACTGACACACCCCTGGCCCATACAGACACTGGCTTTTGGACCTGATGCTGATAACAGCTTGGATGGTCCTTTTCCTCTTTGGCCCGGATAACACAACGACTTCAGACCAAAAAAACACAGTTCCACTGTCCATCTAAGATGAGACCGAGCCCAGAGAAGTCGGCAGTGCTTCTGGAAAGTGTTGATGTAGGGCTTCTGCTTTGCATAGTAAAGTCTTAACTTGTATCTGTGGATGCAGCGATGAATGGTGTTGACTAACAAAAAATTTACTAAAGTAATCCCAAGCCCATGTTCATGATATCCATTACAGATGAATGATGTTTTTTAAGACAGTGATGTCTGAGGGATAAGAGATCATGCACATTCAGAAGTGGTTTTCGTCTTGCCCTTTATGTGCCGAGATTTGACCAGGTTCCTTGAATCTTTTAATATATTATGCACTGTAGAGGGTGAAATGCCCAAAATCCTTCCAATTTGTCTTTGGGGAACATTGTTCTCGAAGTGCTGGATTATTTGCTGAAGCATCTGTTAGCAAATTGACAAGTCTCGAATGATCTTTGCTCTTGAAGGACTAGGCTGTTTTTGGAGGCTCCCTATATACTATGACACGATTGCCTCACCTGTTTAACATATCCTGTCTTAAGATAAAAGAGAACATGGCAAAATTTTGCTCGGAAATGCCAGGCCGATGAATTTTAAAAGTGGTCTCTGCTTTTACGTAAATTAATATAACGCTTAGGTGAAATGAGATATTTTCACCAAACTTGACACACTTATATAAGGGCTCAACCTGAGAACACACAGAAAAAGTTGCGGGGTTTGGCCATTTGGTGGCACTATAACAGGGAACAATATGAAAGTGGCTCTAAATATAGAAACATTGGTCCCATTAATTTCAAAATTTGCATGCATTGTCTTTGCATTCAGTGTCTTTGTGGGAGTTGCCATCACTGATCATGAGGACAGTTGCATATATTGAGAAGCATGGCAGCCATTGGCCAATCATCAACAAATATGACACTGAGCACACCAAAATAGACTTGAGGCTGTATGTTTGCATTTTTGTGAGACTGGTCTTGTTAGATTGTGTGGGTCATGCAGAGAACAATGATACCATGGTTGGCCATGATTTGATTTTATGTAAACGTTTTGTTGTTGCTATTACTCCTATAACATTTGTCCAATCAACATGAAATTGAAATCTGCTGATTATTTGCAGACCATGCCTGAAAATATTAGCAAATAGATTTTTGTTGTTTAGAATTGTTTCACAAACAAATACCAAAGAGGAATTAAGGCTGTTGCATTTGCTTAGTAAAATGAAAATATTTTAAGACCTTTCCCTGGGGGGGTCATTGTGAATTTTGAATGCCCTGAAGTAAACAATGTCTAAATGTGCTTGCTTTGAAATATTTAATCAATTCGACAAATTGTTTTCAATTAAGTTGATGTCATGGAAATAATCAAAACAGATATTTTGGTTTAAATTATGTATTGAAATCAGCATCACCGTCACAAAATACAAAAAATATTGAGAAGAGACAACAACATTTGTGTTCAAAGGCAAAAACATTAGCTGTAGTAAAACAAGAACACTTATCAAAAAATATAAGATAATAATTACTGAATCAAAAGAAATATTTGAAAAAATAGCAGTTCTGTATTTAATTGTGTATAAATTCACTCTACCAGAATTATAAAGAAAATATAGGAAAGTACATTATCAATCAGTAGAGATGTGATTTCTCATTTTACATTTTAATTTATCTAACATGTATTCTCTAAAACCCCAGCAAAAATTAAGTTTTCATTTTGACAAAGCCACATGGAAATTAGACTGGCAGTAGATGATTTCATGCTAAATGATGTAACACTTGGAGCAATCTATGGCTTAGTGCTTTGCTCAAGGGTACAACGACAATGGCTCATGGGTAGTATTGAGCTTGAACCAGCAAGTGTTCAGTACCACTCTTGAGCTTTGACTGTTATGCAAAACCACACCCATGGGAACCAGGGAGAGCTTGCTCTTCTCCCAGTTGACCCGAAGACCCAACCGGCTGAGGTGCCTGAGCACCAGGTCCCTGTGCGCAAACAACAAGTCCTGCGAGTGAGCTAGAACGGTGCCAAAAAGGAACGGTGCCAAAAAGGAACGGTGCCCGGCGGTCGTGATAACGACGGCCGTGGACACTGAATGTGTGACCCAGGAAGTGAGAAGACTGCTCTTTTGTTGAAAATGTGGCTACCACAGTCCCTTGGGGGTGCGGTGAAATCAACAGAAAAGGTAAATAAGGACTTTCCACCCGGCCCTCCACTAGGGGATGGAGTGGTCTGCTTACCAGCTCCTGTGCAGTGGGTTCCTGGCTCCCTGGTTTGCCCATCTTAGGGGCGCTTTGAAGCCTTCCTTGGGTTCTTGGCAGCCGGCTGTGAGACGGGTGGCATCTGTTTTCTGCGGGTGGCTCCACACCGGGGCGGTCTACTGGGGCGGGCTGTGGTGGAGCCAGTGTTGCTGCCGCAGGGGGATGCCCTTGGCGACGAGCAGACGGGGTGCGGGGTCTTGACCCGTGCCTGGGCAGGATGTGCTGAATAGCCTCCGTCTGCTGTCTCACCGCCGAGAACTGCTGGGCGAAGTCCTCAACGATGTCGCCGAATAGGCCAAGCTGGGAGATGGGGGCGTCAAAGAATCGTACCTTGTCAGCCTCCTTTGACTTGACCAGGTTGAGCCAAAGGTGGTGCTCCTGGACCACTAAGATGGACATCGCCTACCCGAGAGACCGTGCCTTGACCTTCGTCACCCGGAGGGTGAGATCGGTCACCGAGCACAGCTCCTGCATCAATCCCGGTTCAGGACTACCCTTGTGCAGTTCTTTGAATGCCTTGGCTTGGTGCACTTTCAGGAGAGCCATGGCATGCAGGGCGGAGGCAGCTTGTCCAGAAGCACCGTAGGCCTTAGCCGCCAGTGACGATGTAAGCCTACAGGCCCTGGACGGGAGCCTCGGGCGGCCCTGCCAGGTGGCGGCGCTCTGCTGGCACAAGTGCACCGCAACCGCCTGATCCACCAGGGGAATCACAGAGTATCCCTTGGCCGCCCCACCGTCGAGGGTAGTGAGAGCGGAAGAGCCCGTGAACTAGGTTCAGGCAGTAAAAGGTGCCCGCCACGATTGCGTGAGCTCATCATGCACCTCCAGAATGAAAGGAACCGGGGTGGAGCGTGGCCGTGAGCGGCGCTCTGAGCCCAGGAACCAATCATCGAGCCACAAGAGTTCGGGGGGAGTGGGGGGGTTCCACTCCAGCCTGATGCTCGCAGCCGCCTGGGCAAGCATGGCCTCCAGCTCCGCGTCAGCCTGCAACTGGGCTACCGCACCCGAGAGTGGGAGCCCAGCTGAGTCCTCCGCGTCAGACTGGACGAGCCCACTCTCCAACGCTGCTATCGACAACTCATCCTCTTCGCGAGCCCCGAATGAGACCGCGTACTCACCCTGAGACGAGTCGGTGGCCTCATCCCGGAACTCAACTGGGGCGAACGAGCATGTTGGGGAATGGGAGGTCTGCTGGGGCGTACCCGGCGGAGCGGCTTCCATTGGGGTCCCCAAATCGCTCCCAGTGCTAACCGACGTGACCTCAAACCCGTAGGTAGAAGGACCGCGGCGGGGAGCCGCTGGGGTGGCTTTCCCTCTGAGGAAGGAAAGCCATAACCGCATCGTTGCCATGGTCATGTTCTCGCAATGAGGACACGAACCATCCACGAAAGATATCTCCGCGTGGGAAGCACACAAACACGTGAGACAGCGATCGTGGCCGTCAGAAGCGGAGAGATGGCGACTGCAACCAGGAATAATACACAAACAAAAAGGCATCTTGAAAAAGACGCTTCATAAGTGCCACTCTTTTAGTAGGAAAATATACTCTTTGTGAGGAATATACTCTTTTAGCTGCTGAAGCACCCAGGGGCATTCTCTGCACAACGCCGGTGCAAGAGGGGGAGAAACCGCTGTAATGTGCCTTAAATCCAATAGCTTCACTGGATATTAGAGGTGAATGGATCGGCAGAGTAATTCAGCTCACTGAACACAACCGCTCGGCTCCGAAGAGAAAATCTGTATGAGTGGTTGCAAGCCAGCTCCTTTTATACCCGTATGTCCGGGGGAGTGGCATGCAAATTCCACTCGCTAATTCCCATTGGCCTTTTCTCAAAGATCAGAGGTGTTTGGGGCTCCCAAGAGCGACCCCTAGTGTCACTACATCGACACAACGTCCTGTGAGTGACAGATAGGGAACAGTAGTGTATCTTGAGAAACATGGCCATTGATGTTTTTTTTTTTTTTTTTTTTTTTTAACTCCTACAGCAGTCATCAGAATTCTAACTTAAAATGTGTCACGATGCTTCTTTTGCTGCTCATGCTGCCGATAATTGGCTTGACACCGGTATTGCTGCTTGCAGCTATATTTTATATTGGTATTTTTCCAGCTGTTGTCATAGAGTAATGTTTAAGTCACTGAAAAAGGGGCCTGTGGAAGAAGATGGAGAGAGTAAATTGTTTGGATTTGGAATGATGTATTTTACCACTTTGTTATTTTGATTATTTTTTCATTTCGTTTGAAGTGTCATTTGAATTTAGAAATAATTTTGATTGAATTTTTTTGTTTTTCAATTAATCTTTATTTTTCAAAATCAAAATCAACCAGTAGAAGTGAAGTGTGTTCCGATACAATCAGTGTTAATAGTAGCCATGATTTGTGTGTCAGTAGATGAAACTGATTAATAATACACACATTCTCGATAATTTAATGGAGGGTAAATCCAAATCATGCTGACAACTACATTATCCATGCATATAAAAGGAGCATGTCACTGCCATAGAAATATGCCTGACATTCAACAAAGACACAGTTAATGCACAAAAGAATGTAAGTCCATATGTCTATTCTTCTAATTCATTGCATACCGTCCATTTACACTGCCAACTTCTGAATGTGTTTTCTTTGTTTACATCACTACTGCTTGAAAGAGAATGGACTATAAAATAGGACACAAACGGTGCCGGAGAAGAACCTCAGAATTAAATTGCACTTGACCCCTGCCATTAGTACTTTGCGCACTAAATTTTGGCAAACCCACATGCGCCTAGACTTAGCGCATGCTTTCACGAAAATACCAAATCTTCATGGCCATGCCCATTGACTTTGCATGAATGACTTATGACATAGCGCTGCACTTAACATTAAATCATATTTTATTATCAAGTAAGAACTGTCTTAATTCTAGCTTATCTGTGTGAAGTGGCCATTTATCACATAATCATGCAGGAAAAGAGTTGGGAGTTCTGCTGGGCCCCCTGTCTGTTCAGGGCCCCTAGAATCGTCCTAACCCCCACACCCTGCCATTATGGCACCCCTGTTAATGAGAGTCTCAGTGGTGCTTTTGTTTTGAGCTTGACCTTTCTCGGCTATATCAGCCAAAACAAACAGACTGATTTGCATACATTATGTTTTCTTAATAATGTCTCATGGTGATGCATGTTTTGACTGCACATCTGATTCATTTGAATTACAATGACAATAACAGTGTGATTGCATGGTTTTGTTCAGGATTTTATCGAAAATGTTCTGTCAGGTACAGTGTACAGGATTTGAGAATTACTGAGCAACAACAATAAACATCAGAGGTATTTACCTTAATTATTTTTAACAGCAACTTTTGCCACAAGGTGGCAATATGGTCTAAAAAAATTACATCAGCACATACAATCATGAAATCAATTTATTTTAATGAATCAAGAAACATTTTAAAATATTTAAAGTCAGTATGAGCCCCTCATCATCTAGCTATGTAATTATTGCAAGGTAAATGAACAAAATTTGATCCATGCCAATAATAATATCATATCACTGCATGATGGATATCTGGTCAGACTCAGTCCTCATAAACTTAAAACATGAAATATAGAAAATGCAAACTAGAGTCTGAGTTATGTTTCTATATGCTATACTAACATAACCATTTGAAAATATGATTTTGGTTTTGCAAGGTTTTACACAGAGCACACTTATAAGCTTGTTATTGATTATATAGACTAAAAAGAATAACATTTTCAATATTAGTGTGTAAAACAATCTTGAATTTGTTGTGTTCTGTTTGAAGGAGCAATCTGACTGAGATGTATTTTGATTTATCATCAAAGTTGAGATGAAACTGATATTTACAGAATAACTTTAATTTCATTAGTAAAACAGTTTAGAAAAGTGTAGAACTATTATTTCTTGCTTTGATCTTGAAACCATCTCTTCATTTAATGTTTAATTTAGGGATTATAATCAATTATGTGTGGCTAAGTCAAATTGTTAAACTGAGAGGAAAAGTAATTGAAATTTGCCTTTGAAATATTATTTAATGTAGATTTCATTAAACACCAACCTTAAATATCCTCTGCAGGATCCACAGATCCACAGTCTGACAATCCGTGTCAGAGCCTGCTTATGGGTGGATGTAAGGCATGGAAAAGTTCCAAAATTTTTACACTACCAGTCAAAGTTTGGACACATCGATTCATTCTTGATTTTTATTACTTTAACATTTTAGAATACAAGTTAAGCCATCACAACTATAAATAACACAAATGTAGTATTTTTGAAGTGATAAAAAAAAAAATATATATATTAAATTAAAATTCATATATACATTTTAATATTATATTTGCTTTTTAAACTGTATTGAAGGTGTTCCGATGTATGCTGGACACTTGTTGGATGCTTTTCCTTCACAATCCGCTCCAACTCCATAAACATTTTTTTTTATTTTTTTTTTTTACAATTTAAGTGTTGTAAAAAGACATCATACTGTACTTAGGCCCAATTTATATACAATCCTATTTTCAAGCATTTCAAAAGGTCTTTATGACCATGAGAAATATAAATTCAGTCAAGAGTCTCAAACTTTTGACTCTGACCAGATTTCCCTGCACATTTTTTAAATGTTCACACTACTGTGTTAGACTTATTTTTTTTCTCTCTTTTTTTTTTTTTTTTTTCCTTTTTCTTCTTATTTTTCTTTAGTCCTGAATTAATAACACATTCACTTTCATCAAAAACCATGCAGCATATGAGTGGGTACAGTCAGCACAAAATGAATCATTAAAGAGGGTTTGTGTCAATTTCATTATCTGGCCAAAAAAACAAGGACAGTCAAGGGTGAAATACTAATTCCATCTTGACCTGTGATTGTATTTGGTACACATAAATATTCAAGAAAGGCCAATCCTTTCCAAGAGTCTCCATATGTATGAGGAATTTAAAAATATGCCTGCGTCAACAGAGCAAAATCAATGTTTTTTTTTTTTTTTCTTTTTTTTAGGAACTATACACTATACTATATATGAAAATTAACCCGGGATGCACATATGCACTCAATTTGAATAAAGCTGGTGAATTGTGAGACACACAGTGGGAGGTAATATTGCCTTTTGTGAAGATAATTAAAAGTGTAATTGAAATTTAAATGAATTTTCTGCTTTCTTGTTTGTAAATGTTATGAACTGATTAGTTTACACATTCTTTGCTTGCTTTGCTTTTTCAGAAATACCATCACAATTTCACAATCACTTTAATTTTCCCACTTATACTTGATCTTGCCTAGCCTCAGAGCAGTGTTGAGGAGTAACAAAAAGTTACTCTCCAACTATTAACTTAAAATATATTTTTCAGCAGCTAAATAGTGAATAGCTCTGCTGTTTTTAAAAAGCTTTTCATACAGTAATTTTTCTAAGAAATGGCAGATTAGCATGAAGAAATAATACATCACTATATTTTCATAAATATTATATAGCACATGCAGCACACCTAATTAAATCCTCATTGTTTTCGTGCCAGATAAATACTGCTCTGAATGCAAAAAAGAGTATTCAATAGAAAATATCTTTGATATATCTCCCAAATAGCTTGAATGTAGTTGTTACTTTATTAGCTGCTAATTTTCTATTGCAACTAAAAGAGTAGCTTAACTTGACAAACTAAAGTTTCAAAGGTAGCTTCCCCAACACTGCCTCAGAGTTTGTTGAGGTTGATAAGTGTTTTTAAGTAACAGAAAACTTTGCCACACCATCCATTTTTCATGCAGTGATAAATGCTGTGGTTTACGTTCTATGCAAAAGTGGTGGGGTAAGTCCAAAATGGGGTTGCACCAATATGGAGATAGAATTGTTTCTAATTCAGAGACAAATGGAAAGAGATTCACAAATAGAAAGTTGGTTCACAAATAAATTGAATGAGATCCATAAATAAATGTAAGGAGTTTCACAAAAAGGAAATAAATTCACAAATAAAAAGAATGAGATTTACAAATATACTGTATGTTAGGAGTTTCCCAAAAATAAAGTGAATTCATAAATGAATAAAATGAGAATGATTTGCAAATAAAACAATTATTTACAAATATATTTTTTAACTCACAAACACAACTCTGTCCAGCATTCATTTGTGAATCGCACGCATTTATTTCTGGACAGCTTTCTGTGCATTTGTGGATGTCAGTTCACATTTGAGAATTCTGAAACATTTCTTGCGAGAGCAGTGGGCAATCCACAAATAGGTGGACTCCACCCATCGTCTACTCAAGCCAATCAGATAATGGCCACATGTAGCTCATTCTATCTTCAACCAATCATGCTTCGTTTTATTATCAGGGTGGGACCAGAGTCACAGTGCTCTCATGAGCATGGAATCAAGCACTTACAAATATGCTCCAAGGCCATACATTTTATAAGAAATGGACACCATCAGAGGAATACTGTGACTTAAGATTTGTATCATTTTCTCTCAGTTATAAACATTTGTAGTGTCTTGTTAAATGTCGACAGCTGAAAATTGCCCATTTGTAGAGTGTCCTGGTCATTAGCTTTATAGCTAACCTGGCTGACTGTATGAGTCTGCTATTTTTATTTTAACCAAGTTTCTTGACTGAAACTCCTAGCTAATTAATGGAAATGTATGTATGTGTCATCAAAACCTTTACTCTTAAAGGTACTAGTAGACACACTACTAGACACTACAAAAGATCAGTAGTACAGATAGTGCCTTGATAAAACATGAATCATATTCGATGATCTTAGGAGCACAAACCATAAATTAATACCCTATATTACACAGTGTACAAGATCTGCTATGCCAATAATTTGGTGTGTGTATATATATATATATATATGTATATATATACAGTTGAAGTCAGAAGTTTACATACACTTAGATTTAAGTCATTAAAACAAATTTTTTAACTACTCCACAGATTTAATATAAGCAAAATATAGTTTTGGCAAGTCGTTTAGGACATCTACTTTGTGCATGACATGAGTAATTTTTCCAACAGTTGTTGGACTCAAGATGGCGCTGAGGATGGCTGCTGCGTTGCGAGCTCTGACACAACATTGCAGTTTTTTGTTTGTTTTGTTTACAATTCTTATGTTTTTTTGTCTTGGATGTTGTCTGCCTTATTGTCTACGACAGACAAACACTTTTGGACATTGGTTCTGCAATTGTACACTGTAAACCAGACTTCAAATTCCTCAATGCTGACCCGATGTTTACAAACACCGCAGCGGAGCCCTTTGTCTGGGCAGCCTGACTGCGGAAACGCAGAAGGAAAAGGGGAAGGAGAGCCGGCGTTCTCATCAGAGTAAGACGTCGTGCAAATCGACCTCTGCTACCCAGTATTCTACTAGCAAATGTTTAGTCTCTGGATAACAAGTTCTGCAAGCTGAGAGCACGGATCTCTTTCCAACGAGAGACGAGGGATTGCTGCTTTATCTGCCTTACAGAAACTTGGATGTCTGCTGAGATTCCAGATTCAGCCATTGAACCCGCAGTGTTCTCCGTGCACCGAGCAGACAGAGCGAAAGACCTCTCAGGTAATAGCAGAGGTGGTGGGGTATGTTTTATGATCAACAAATCCTGGTGTGATCAGAGGAATGTACATTCTATCAAGTCTTTCTGCTCTCTGCTATCTCATGCTTCTGTGTTGACCATTCTGGCTATCGAGGGAATTCACAGCAGTCATTATCACAGCTGTGTACATACAAGCCGACACAGACCGGGCACTCAAGGAACTGTATGGGAGTATAAGTGAGCAGGAAACCGCACACCCTGAGGCCGCATTCATTGTGACCGGGGACTTTAACAAAGCCAATTTCAAATCAATTGCACCAAAATACCAAATATTAATTTCAACACACGAGGGGACTGGGTTTTGGACCATTGCTACACTCCCTTCTGGGATGGCTACAAATCCCTCCCCCACCCACCATTTGGCAAATCCATTCTGCTTCTGCCCGCTTACAGGCAGAAACTGAAACAGGAAGCACCTGCCCTCAGAACGATCCAGTGCTAGTCGGACCAGTCAGATTCTGCGCTACAAGACTGTTTTGATCACGTGGACTGGGAGATGTTCTGGTCCGCCTCTGATGATGACATTTGAGGTTTACGCTGATAGCATAACGTGTTTCATCAGAAAGTGCATAGAGGATGTTGTTCCGACCAACATACGGATCTACCCCAACCAGAAGCTATGGATAAATAGCGATGTTCACACGGCACTTGATGCGTGGACCTCCGAGAAATGTTGCTCGGAACTGCACCCAAGACTTTCACCCACTATTGCACTTGTGTATATGGTTGTGTGACAATAAAAGAGATTTGATTTGATTTGATTTACAGACAGATTGTTTCACTTTTAATTGACTATATCACAATTCCAGTGGGTCAGAAGTTTATATGCACTAGTTTAACTGTGCCTTTAAGCAGCTTGGAAAATTCCAGAAAATGATGTCAAGCCTTTAGACAATTAGCCAATTAGCTTCTGATAGGAGGTGTACTGAATTGGAGGTGTACCTGTGGATGTATTTTAAGGCCTACCTTCAAACTCAGTGCCTCTTTGCTCGACATCATGGGAAAATCAAAATAAATCAGCCAAGACCGCAGAAAACAAATTGTGGACCTACAAAAGTCTGGTTTATCCTTGGGAGCAGTTTCCAAATGCTTGAAGGTACCACATTCATCTAGCAATAGTACGCAAGTATAAACACCATGGGACCACGCAGCCATCATACCACTCAGGAAGGGACGTATTTTGTCTCCTAGAGATTAACATAGTTTGGTGCGAAAAGTGCAAATCAATCCCAGAACAACAGCAAAGGACCTTGTGAAGATGCTGGAGGAAACAGGTAGACAAGTATCTATATCCACAGTAAAATGAAAGGCTGACTACAGTTTGCAAGTGCACATGGGGACAAAGATCTTACTTTTTGGAGAAATGTCCTCTGGTCTGATGAAACCCTAAGCATACCTCTAAAGTTGTGGCAAAATGGCTTAAGGACAACAAAATCAAGGTATTGGAGTGGCCATCACAAAGCCCAGACCTCAATCCGATAGAAAATGTGTGGGCAGAGCTGAAAAATCATGTGCGAGCAAGGAGGCCTACAAACCTGACTCAGCTGCACCTGTTCTGTCTGGAGGAATGGGCCAAAATTCCAGCAACTTATTGTGAGAAGCTTGTGGTAGGCAACCCAAAATATTTTACCCAAGTTAAACAATTTAAAGGCAATGCTACCAAATACTAACAAAGTGTATGTACACTTCTTACCCACTGGGAATGTGATGAAATAAATAAAAGCTGAAATAAAACATTCTCTCTACTATTATCCTTGCATTTCATATTATTAAAATAATGATCCTAACTTACCTAAGACAGGCAAAGTTTTCTATGATTAAATGTCTGGACTTGTGAAAAACTGAGTTTAAATGTATTTGGCTAAGGTGTACTGTATGTAAACTTCTGACTTCAACTACACTACCAGTCAAAAGTTTTGAAACACTTGACTGAAATGTTTCTCATGATCTTAAAAATCTTTTGATCTGAAGGTGTATGCTTAAAAGTTTGAAATTAGTTTTGTAGACAAAAATGTAATTGTGCCACCATATTAATTTATTTCATTATAAATTTAAATTTAATAAAAAAAATTAAATCAAATAAAAAGTTTTTGAAATTGATGACTTGGACCAAATAATAAAGAAAAGCAGCCAATAAGTGCCCAACATATATGGGAACTCCTTCAATACTGTTTAAAAAGCATCCCAGGGTGATACCTCAAGAAGTTGGTTGAGAAAATGTCAAGAGTACATGTCTGCAAATTCTAGGCAAAGGGTGACTACTTTGAAGATGCTAAAATATAACTGTGGCATGGGGGGCGTGGTCATGTGTCGGTCTGCGGGAGAGGGAGAGCGGTAAGGCTCATCACCTGTCTCGTAATTATCTCTAACACCTGTCTCTCGTTATAGTGATGGCGGAGGGAAACCTAAAAAAGGCTCGCCAGAGCGTTGGAGAGGGTAGAGAGTGGCCAGAAAAGGCTGAGTGGCCAGAAAGCACGATACCCCCAAACAGAGAGAGAGAGAGAGAGAGAGAGAGAGAGAGAGAGAGAGAGAGAGTGAGTGTGTGCGCAACAAAAGACTATTGTTTTACTTTCATTTATTTTGTTTTTCTTGAGTTATCGATAGTTACCATCGGTTGTTTATAAAAAACCCCAAATAAAAGGACTGGCCTTGAACCTGCTTCGTTGTCTCCTGACTCCACAATTGCCCACGAACCAAGATCCTTCTACAGTGGTGCCGAAACCCGGGAAGGAGGAGGTATGTGCCATAGTAGAGCAGCCGCGACCATCCGCTGAGGGACGGAGGAGCCCGGCCGCCTGAGAGCGGAGGAATGGCTGCCGGATGCGGAGGAGGGGCTCCTAGCCAACTGCCTGGAGCGTTCAGGGCCACTGCTGGGGCGGAGGAGACCCCTACCAGCTTCTAAAACACGGTGGGGTCAGAGGACTGCCGTCCGCAAGTGGGGAGGACCTCCTGGCCGACCGTCTGGAGTGGGAGAACCGCTGCCAGGGGCGGGGGAGACCCATCCACCAGGGGCTGAAGGACTGCCTCCGATCTACCCGGGGAGATGCGGCTGTCGTCCACTAGAGGGTGGAGGAGTGGCCGAGGACCAGGCTATGGCGTATCGGAGAACCGGCGAGTAAATTATTATTTTTTTTCTCTCTCTCTCCCACTGCTGCTCCACATTGGCCTTTCCCTCTCTTTTTAAATATTTAGTATCGTGTTTTAGATTGGTACCATTACGTTACGGTGTACAAATACCGCGTTTTTTGTTGTTGTTGTTGTTGTTGTTGTTGTTGTTGTTTCCCTCCCCTTGTCCACCCCCAGATCCAGGAAGGCGGGGATGACCTGCCGGCAGACGGGGCCGGAAGAGAATATCCAACCCCCACCCCCCCGGGGGCTCCCTGGCCTGAAAGGATAAGGGAGGAATGTGGCAGGGCAGAGTGCGGGGCCGGGCCGTGATTCTGCACACCCAACCCCTAATCAGGCTGATCAAGCCCAACAGGGATAAAGGTGACCGGAGGCGGCAGTTCGACAGAGAGAGTTACGGGCAGCTGCACGGCATGTGTTTGTCTTTTTGTTTAATTTAATCATTAAACTATTATTTATATTGTTAAGCTGGTTCTCGCCTCCTCCTTTCCCTTTTACCTTGTTTCAATAACACAGTTTTGATTTATTTTGGATTTTGTTTAGTCACAACATAATTCCCATAGTTCCATTTATGTTATGCCATAGTTTTGATGAGTTTACTATTATTCTAAAATTTGAAGAAAAATTATAATAAAGAATGAATGTGTTTCAAAACTTTTGACCAGTAGTGTATGTATATATATATATATATATATAATATACAGTACTGTGCAAAAGTCTTAGGCACAAAAGATGTTTTACCAAAACCTCTGTCTTAAGTTGGTTATTTGTATCTTCAGCTTTAGTGTGTCAATAGAAAATATACATTTTACACTCCCAAACATTCCTTTTGTAAATAGAATAGAATAGAATAGAAGAACAAGGAGCCCTGCAACAGATGGCATGGCCCCTACAGAGAGACAGAAGCAGTTGAGACAGCCTAAATAGATAGAAGAACTGTGGCGAATTATCCAAGAAGCTTGAAACATCCTATCTGCCAACAACCAAGAAAAACAATGTGTTTCACTTATTTTCCAATCATTTGTGCAGAATGCTCTTACCCTGACTAGGAGTATCCATCCCAGACAACTCATACAACACCATGATGTGGCAATGAGGATGTTCATGTACAACACACCCGAGCAAAATGCAAGCACTCCAGTTGTAATGTTCAATTCCAGTGTTTGTGTGTGTAAATACATGTACTCAAATTTATTGTCTTTTGTAGTTACATTCATGACAACCTGTAATTTGTAACCAAAAATCATACCTTTTAGCCAACAGAAGTGCTTTAAAGTGTTAAAAAAACAGACATTCTTTAAAACCTATTTACCTCAAAATGCCTTGATAGAACTCAATAAAAGATTTGTCAACTAAATGACAAAAATTATTTTGTCAAATGAGATGAGTCATCATTTATACTCATATTCATGTTCTTCCAAACCCAAATGACTGATTTTCTTCTGTGGGAGGAACTCAAAAGGAGATGTCAGGTGTCACGAATCCCGCCTCTGTGGTTCCTCCCACTCACCACCAGAGGGCTCCATCACCTGGGTATTGACTTTAACTCTTTGGACTCCATTTCCCATAATCCTCGTACCTAGCACTGATTACCTGCTCAGCTGTTTCTCATTAACTCAGCTATTTAAATCTCACTCTCTATCATTGTAAAGTCTTGTTTTGCCCTGGCTGACATTTCTGAGCATTAGCTAAGTTTACTGCCATGCCTGTGTATGATCCTGGACTGTTTACCCTGTTTTGACCCATTGCTGCCTGCCTACTGTTACTGCTTTGTTTACCTGGATATAACCTGTGATTGTCTGCCGCCTGCCCTGATCTCTTGCCTGTTTATTGACTACCTCTCTGGATAGCCTTGGATATTACTATTGCTGGTGATTGACCCCTGCTTGTCTTTATCACTAAGTTTATTGTTATTAAAGCTGTACATGGATCTCAACTCCATTGACTCATCATTACATCAGGAATTATGATAGGGACTGACAGCCACGCTTTCATTTCAGCCTCATTAGCAGCATCTACATTTTACAATGTATTCTCATACTCCACAGAAGAAACTTAATAGTACAGATTTAAATAAACATGAGGGTGAGTAAATGACAGAATTTTCATTTTTAAGTAAGTCAACCCAAAGACAATGTTACGTTTTATTTAAATTTTGTTTTGCACTTTCATTTCAAGACATCACATTGTAACTTAACACGGACATAACAGAAAAATAAAGAATCTCATATTACACATTTTAAAAGGTGTCCTGTATTGGAGCTGGAATCACTGAGTTTTGGAGCAGGTGAGTTAAGTGCTCAAAGTTGATGCACAGTACACGGGAACATCTGATAAAGATGGCAATAACCAATGAGTCAATTATCACTGTCAGAACATGAAGCTGTATTCTATAAAGGGACCCCGTAATAGAAACTCCCAAAACATGCACAAAGTGCTCACATGCAAAATTCTAATAAATATTACCTTACAATTTATTTTACTAAATACATTAACAGAATGCGAAACCAAATTATTGGCATAGCAGATCTTGTACGCTGTAATATAGGGTATTAATTTATGGTTTGTGCTCCTAAGATCATCGAATATGATTCATGTTTTATCAAGGCACTATCTGTGCTACTGATCTTTTGTAGTGTCTAGTAGTGTGTCTACTAGTAACTTTAAGAGTAAAGGTTTTGATGACACATACATACATTTCCATTAATTAGCTAGGCGTTTCAGTCAAGAAATTTGGTTAAAATAAAAATAGCAGACTCATACAGTCAGCCAGGTTAGCTATAAAGCTAATGATCAGGACACTCTAAAAATGGGCAATCAGCTGTCGACATTTAACAAGACTCTACACATGTTTATAACTGAGAGAAAATGATACAAACCTTAAGTCACAGTATTCATCTGATGGCATCCATTTCTTTAAAAGTTTGAAGCCTTGGAGCATATCTGTAAATGCTTGATTCCATGCTCATGAGAGCACTGTGACCCTGGTATCGCCCTGATAGTAAAACGAAGTGTGATTGGTTGAAGGTAGAATGTGCTACGATTGGTCCGAGTAATGTGGCCGTTATCTGATTGACTTTAGTAGATGATTGGTGGCGTCCACCTATTTGTAGATTGCCCGCAGCCCTCGTGCAAGAAATGTTTCAGAATTCTGCCATCCACAAATGCACAGCAAGAGATCCACAAATAAATGCGTGTGATTCACAAATGAATGCTGGACTGAGTTGTGTTTGTGAGTTAAAAAAGATATTTGTAAATCATTTTTTTATCTTAAAATCTCATTTTATTTATTTGTGAATTCACTTTATTTTTGTGAAACTCCTAACATATATTTGTAAATCTCATTCTTTTTATTTGTGAACCAAGTTAATATTTGTGAATCTCTTTCTATTTGTCTCTGAAATAGAAACAATTCTATCTCCATACACCAACTCCAAAAGGGGGCATCACTTCCACCCACGGTTAGGGAAAGGGTAAGGTTAGGGGCTCCCTCTGTCTTTGTTGGTGGCTTGGAGCTCCCAGAACTTTTTGGAGCTCTGCCTGCAGCTATAACCTTCTCATTATGCATCAGTTTCCAGGTGAAATGAACACTAGAGGCACTACAACAACTGTGCGTTTTGTTCACTTTCATACAAATCATTACTTTATAAACACTTATTTTTAACTATATTACTTACACCCTGCTATGTTATTATATCAAAACTAGTGCCGTTAGTCGATTAAACTTTTTGATCGTGATTAATCGCATAATTTTTTTAATAGTTAATAACAATTAAACACAGGTTTACGGAGGCTGCAAAGTACTTGCTTTCTTTCACAAGTCCCATCTGTGGCCTGTTGCACGAAGCTGGTTTCAGTAGCTGCCCAGGTAAGTTTTGAGTTTAGTTTGAACAAACTCTGGTTCCCTGTCTGTCACTCACTCGACGTTGTGTTAATGTAGTGACACTAGGGGTTCACCTTTGCTTAAAATAGAAAAGGCCAATGAGAACTGGCAAGTGGAATTTGCATGCCACTCTCCGCCCCCGGACATACGGGTATAAAAGGAGATGGCGTGCACCACTCATTGAGATTTTTTCTTCGGAACGAATGCATGCTTGTGTTCATCCTCTCACCTTTCGCTTACGCTGGATTTTAAGGCGCATATTAGCGGTCACCCTCGCACGGTTGAGTGTTGTGCTTCCCTGGGCGCTTCGGCAGCTGAGTCCGCGGGTGTTAAAAGAGTATATTCAAAAGGGTATATTTCCTTTTAAAAGAGCTCACGCAAACGCTTGGCATCTTTTTAAAGATGTCCTTCTGTGTTTGCTCTTCTGTATGTGGCCATTATCTCTCCCCTCCAGACAGCCATGTAATCTGTATTGAGTGCTTGGGGTGCCAGCAAGCCGAGGTAGCTTTCGTGGAAGGGTTATGTTCTCATTGCGAGCCTCAGAGAAGAAGATCCTCCCGTGGGAAGTCGGCTCCACCTGCCCGTAAGCTGGCCTCCAAGAACCCCGGATGGGCTTCGAGGAGGCCCTGGCATTGGCAACCCGGGGATGAGCCGACTGACTCCGACCGGTCAGTATGGTAAGTATTATATCACCGGGTGCCCTCTGGGCCTTGGCGCCCATATGGTCGGTAAAACAGCAGTTTCCTCATACCCTGGGTCAGCGCACTCGCGACGGCCAGGTGCAGGAAGTCTTTCCGGTCAATCAGGCGAACGCGAGTACCTCCCATTCCCTCATTCTCCGTTGAGAGTCAGCCGACGACAGGTAAGTGTGCTGGTCTCTGGGGTCGCTCGCACGCCCTAGTCACCGGCTACTGTTGCGGGCTTGCGGGGTGCCTGCTCTGCCTTGCCGCAAACCACCCTGCCCGGACACGGTAAGTCTAGTCGTCCCCTAGGTGCCGTTGATGTGGAATCTGGAGGCCTGGTTAGTGCTCTCCAGCCCCTCGCTGTGGCTCATCAGAACGATTCGCCTCGGCTACGCAATCCAGTTTGCCAGACGCCCCCCCAGGTTCAGTGGCATCCTCTCCACTACGGTGCAAGGCGAGGATTTCTCCATCCTCCGGGCGGAGGTTGCCACCTTTCTGGCGAAGGGAGCAAGAGCCTGTCCCCGTAGCCGAGTTGCGCAAGGACTTTTACAGCCCTTATTTTATCGTGCCCAAGAGAGGCCACTGTAAGCCACAGAATATACTGAACTAAGAATGCATGGGACTTAAAAAGTTGTGAAATAGCAAAAGCAGGCATTAATAATGCATGATCTTGCATCGGTTTATAATTCAGAATATATAATGTAATACATAATAATATAATGATGCCTGTGAGACATTGTTTACATTTTTCACTTAAATAATTACTTGGAACATTTCCAAATTTTTAGTCTAATTTTTAGACCCGACAAAAACTGTCAAGCATTGTTAAAGTGATAATTCTATCATTATTTAGACTCACTCTTGTTGTTCCAAACCTATGTGAGATTTTCAGAGGAGAAAACTGGCATTGTTTTTTATTTATTTATTTTTATACCAGATGAGCAAGCTATTCAAACTTTTCAGTATGCTTAAAAAACTGAACAGTTTTCACACTTTTTATTACAGCATCTAGCATCTTGCAAATGTGATTCTGAGAGGTCAAGTCAGCTCCCAATTCTTTGCAAAGTGTAAACAATATTTTACAAATGGACTGCAATCTTCTGGATGTTTAATTGAAATAACTATGTATATTTCAATTGCACTTAGAACTACTGCAAAAAATGAAAATAAAAATAGTTGAAAAGTGTTAAAAATCTAGCCTTTTAATTTGTCAAAAGCAACTGGGAGGCTTTTATACAAACATGAATCAGCAGCATAATTGGGTTTTAAGCAACTCAGAGTGATTAAAAGCACAAGTCAATTTGCATTAAGAGCATATTGATTCCTGGAAACAAGATTAATATTAAACTAAAAGTCTGCAGTATTGTGATGAAACCTCTATGTCCATTTTGTTTCCATGAGACATGTGATCATTGTTCTGGCACTTATTGGCATCAGATCTCAGAATCTAAATTCATTCAGCAGACTCTGCCTTCAGCACTACATATTGATTTAAAATGTAAATTAGCAATTGAATATTTAAGGGATGCATGCAACTTTCATTTGATATATTATGGTAATCCAGGCTGCATGCAAATGTATGTGTTTGTTGATAAAAGCAATGTAGCTGTATGTTCCCTGTCTGTCACTCACTTGACGTTGTGTCGATGTAGTGACACTAGGGGTTCGATCATGAGAGCCCCAATCACCTTTGCTTAAAATATAAAAGGCCAATGAAAATTGCCCCGGACATACGGATATAAAAGGAGATGGTGTGCATCACTCATTCAGATTTTTTCTTCGGAGCCGAATGCATGTGTGTTCATCCTCTCACTCTTTGCTACGCTGCTAGACTCTTACGGCGCATATCAGTGGTCACCCTCACACGGCTGAGTGCTGCGTTTCCCCTGGGTGCTTCGGCAGCCTGAGACTGCACGTGCTAAAAGAGTATATTAGAAAGAGTATATTTCCTTCTAAAAGAGCTCGCGCAAACGCTTGGCGTCTTTTTAAAGATGTCCTTTCGCGTTTGCGCAACTGGATGTGGCTGTTATCTCTCCCCTCCAGATACCCATGAAATCTGCCTCGAGTGTCTGGGGCGCCAGCATCCCGAGGCGGCTTTCGTGGAAGGGTTATGTTCTCATTGCGAGAACATGCCCATGAGAACGTTGCGGTCATGGTTCACTTCCTTCTTCATGAAGCAAGAAACCACCGCGGCTGCTCCCCGACCCAGTCCGTCCTGGGCTGAAGCTCAGCCAGCCGGGTCGGCAAGCACCACGGGCGATCTGGATGTGGACATGGGAGCGTTTCTGCCGGCTCAGCCCCCGCGGACCTCCCATCCCCCAGCACGCTCGTTCTGTCAGGACAAGCTGTCGAGTGATGCAGGCGGTCTGCCTCAGGGTGGGTTTAATATGCTGTTCGCGGCTTGCAACGAGGATGAGCTTTTGGTCACGGCATCGGAGGGTGGGCTTCTGCTATCGGAAGCGGATTATTCTTCTGTGCTCCCGCCCATGGGTGGTAGAGCACAGGATGAGTCGGATGCTGAGATGGCAGCCGTGCTTGCCTGGGTGGCTGCAAACATCAGACTGAAGTGGAACCCTCCACTCTGCCCTGAGTGTTCGCAGCTGGATGATTGGTTTCTGGCCTTTCTTCCCGGGAGTGCACGAGGAGCTAACAAAGTCGTGGAAGGCACCTTCAACTGCCCATACACGCTTCACGGGCTCGTCCACTCCGACTACCCTCGACGACGGAGCGGCTAAGGAATTTGTCGAGCTTCCCCAGGTAGAGCGTGCCGTAGCAGTGCATTAATGCCCGCAGGGCACAGCCACCTGGCGCAACCGACCAAGGCTCCCTTCCAAGGCCTGTAAGTTCTCTTCCTCTTTATTGACAAAGGCTTACAAGGCCGCGGGTCAGGCCACATCCGCCCTGCATGCCATGGCCATCCTGCAGGTCCACCAGGCCAAGGCGCTAAAAGACCTGCACGAGGGTAGGACTGTCCCAAACCTGATGCAGGTCATGCCGCGGACCCAGATGGGCTTTGAGGCGGTCCTGACATGGCCCGCCCAGGGATATGGTGACCGCTCCTGACCAGTAGCTCCTGTAGCTGCTCTGCATCGATGTTTTGGTAGGTGGCACATGTCAAATTGACGTCCACATGAATGGACCCAGGGTTCCCTAGCAGAACATTTCCCATCACACTCCCTCCACCAGCTTGTCGTCTTCCCACAGTGCATCCTGGTGCCATCACTTCCCCAGGTACACGGTGCACACATCTGCCCATGTACACGACCACGGAGGTCGTTTCCAAGTCTCTGCCCATGTACACATCCACGGAGCTCATTTCCAAGTCTCTACCCATGTTCACGTCAACGGAGGTCGTTTCCGAGTCTCAGCCCATGTGCACAACCACGGAGGTCGTCTCCGAGTCTCTGCCCATGTACACGACCACAGAGGTCGTCTCCGAGTCTCTGCCCATGTACACGACCACAGAGGTCGTCTCCGAGTCTCTGCCCATGTACACGACCACAGAGGTCGTCTCCGAGTCTCTGCCCATGTACACGACCACAGAGGTCGTCTCCGAGTCTCTGCCCATGTACACAATCATGGAGGTCTTTTCCAAGTCTCTGCCCATGTTCACGACCACAGAGGTCGTTTCCAAGTCTCTGCCCATGTTCATGACCACAGAGGTCGTTTCCGAGTCTCTGTCTATGCCCACGACCACAGAGGTTGTACCCGAGTCTCTGTCTACACCCATGACCAGAGAGGTCGTTCCTGAGTCTCAGTCCATGCCCACGACCACAGAGGTCATTCCCGAGTCTCTGTCTACACCCACGACCCCAGAGGTCGTTCCTGAGACTCAGTCCATGCCCACGACCACAGAGGTCGCTCCCAAGACTCTGATCATGTTCACAACCACTGAGGTCTTTTCCAGTCATCCAGGACTCTTAGTCTAGAGCCTACGATGGCTCCGCCTGCCACGGCTTCGTCCCTTGAGCCTCCCATGGCTCCACCTTCCACAGCCCGAGTTCCACGTCATGGCCGCCAAGCCCGAGTCAGCTTCAGGCCATGTCACAACCACGCCAGAGTCAGCTCCAGGCCATGACACAGCCATGCCAGAGTCAGCTCCAGGCCATGTCACGGCCACGCCTCAGCCTGCTCCATGCCATGTCACAGCCACGCCTCAGCCTGCTCCATGCCATGTCACAGCCACGCCTCAGCCTGCTCCATGCCATGTCACAGCCACGCCTCAGCCTGCTCCATGACATGTCACAGCCAGGCCTCAGCCTGCTCCATGACATGTCACAGCCAGGCCTCAGCCTGCTCCATGACATGTCACAGCCACGCCTCAGCCTGCTCCATGCCATGTCACAGCCAAGCCTCAGCTTGCTCCATGCCATGTAACAGCCACCATAGCCTGCTCCATGCCATGTCACGGCCACGCCTCAGTCTGCTTCATGCCATGTCACAGCCAAGTCCCAAACTGGTCATGTCATAAGCAAGCCTCTGCTCCACGGTCCAGGCCCACCTATGCTCCACCGGGGACCTCCATCCCTCTGGCACCGCCTTGGTCCTCCCTGCCTCCGGCTCCACCCTGGCCCTTCAAGTCTTAGGCTACTGTCCGGGTATCCAGTTCTCCATGGCTCCGCCCCTTGAGCTTCTCACGGCTCTGTCTTCCATGGCTCCGTCCCTCAAGCCTCTCATGGCTCCACCCCCACAGGCTCCGCCCTGATCCCATGCTCCACACCCTGCCAAGCCATGCCTCAAGGCCACCCCCCAGCTCCCTACTGAACTTTTGTTGGGGCATCGGGAGCCGCCCTTTAATGGGGGGATATGTCATGTGTATTTTATTGATTCATGTTTTTCATGTCTTTTATTTTGAAAAGTTTAGTTCCTGTTCCCTAGTCATGTGATGTCCTGTTTTCCCTCCATGTTAATGTGTCTTGTTTTCATTGGTTCATTGTTTGATTTTCTGATGCTGACTTTCCCCTACTGCAACATCAAAGTGGTATTCAAGCATGAATTGGTCTGATGGTGTTACAAATCAGCAGGATAGTTCACCACCTAGACACAAGAGGGCACTCTCATCCAAATGTCAGCTTCTCTATTCTTGTTCTATGGTTACTTCCTGTTTTAGTGTATAAATAATGTGCAATTTTGTAACCTCTTTGCAAAATCTTGTGGACATTATCTCTACATTTCTGACCCTGTTTTCTGGATTGGTTTTTGTGCTTCTCGACCTTGCTCTTCTCAACTGAATATCTGGATTGATGTTTCAGACTGGACTGCCTTTTGAGTTCATGATCTGTTTTTGGATCTGATCAGTGCCACTCATGTATCATGGTTGAATTTACTTGCTGTTAATCTTTTTATTACTCTTTGTGCCTGATATGTGTTCAATAAAACTCGCGTACATGGATCACAATCAAGCTTCCGACTCAAAGTCATTAAAGATGGCAGGCGTACAGATCGGGGGATTAATTAATTGCAATTTCAGCGTGAAAGTAATAAATCCTGTTCTATCATTTGTTGCATCATCTCTTTGATATATGAAAAATAAAACATTACAGAATAACAGAATACTATTCTATTATGTTATCCATATATGTTATTAGCTACAGTCACCTCTCCCACATACTGTATTAAAGTGAGTAGGGACTTGCTGACGTGGTTATTTTAATGATGATAGACCGTAGCGGAGACACACAACAAGCATGAGAGTGCCTATAGAGTAATAAAATGATTTTTTCCTTGTAAATTTAGCATTATTAAGCAGCATGTTACCAGAATTTTATTATAAACAAACACAAAGTTTGTTAAATATTGTAAAATAAATTTAGAGATGGCATCATCTTTGGCGTGACAAAGAAAGCCAACCAACACTTTATGACTAATAGAGTTAGTATAGATTTGTCAGCTGTTTATAATGGGAATGAATGTTTCCATTATTTGACAGTTAGTCCATTTAACCATAGAAAGTAGTGTGCTGCACTGTTTTGGTGTAAATTGTGATTTTGTTTGTAATTGGTAGATCCCCACCTTAAGGAAAATATAAAAATGATTGATTCAAACTCACATCTCCTTATTTTTGTCTCCCGGTATGCCCCATACAGTATCTTTTCTCAGCAACAAAACACACAAAATATTTTGAGTTTGAAGCAACTTTTTGTATTGTAGAATTGCTGAACATTTCTGCTGCTACAATATGCAGTATATATACAGTATATTGTAGCATCACAGTCTAACTGTTGCTAGTTCTGATTGGCTGCTCATGTTGCAGTGCATTATGCGTACTTGTCATTTTCTCTGCCACCTATGCCACATACACTCACTGAACACTTTATTAGGAACACCTGTACACCTACATATTCATGCAATTACTTAATCAGTCAATCGTGTGACAGCAGTGCAATGTATAAAATCAGCAGATATGGGTCAGGAGCTTCAGTTAATGTTCATATCAGCCATCAGAATGGGGAAAAAATGTGATCTCAGTGATTTGGCATGATTGTTGGTGCCAGATGGGCTTGAGTATTTCTGTAACTGCTGATCTCCTGGGATTTTCACGCATAACAGCCTCTAATGTTTACTCAGAATGGTGCCAAAAACAAAAACAAAAAATCCAGTGAGTAGCAGTTCTGCAGAAGGAAACACCTTGTTGATGAGAGAGGCTACAGTAACTTAGATAAGCACTCTGTACAATTGAAGTGAACAGAATAGCATCTCAGAATGCACAACATGTTGAACCTTGAGGTGGATGGGCTACAGCAGCAGAAGACCACATGGGGCACTTTATTAGGACCATAGTGTTCCTAATAAAGTTCTCATTGAGTGTCCATTATCTAAATATAATAATATAGCATCTGAATAATATCTTTAAATGCACTCAAACTCAAATACTGGACTGCTCTTTCGACTTCAAAATTAACAGTTGATATTCTTTTCATATTCATATCAAAGTGCATTTGATTGATGAACTCAAATTAAATATTTGATTCTTTTGGTAGAAGGTCTCTCAGATCCCACTGCTTTGACTGTGTCTCTGGGCCATTCTTAGGGCCTGGTGTAAATACTGGACAAAGCAGCAGTTTTGAAGAGACTTTTTTGACTATTTAGTTTTTATTGCCAACTTGAAAATTAACAAGAAAGAAATTTAATTGATTACCACTGGTACATACCAAGCCAAGTTGCTATAAATGATACCATGGTAACACACCTGCCTAATAACCCTAGTACAATGTTTTTTATTTTTATTTTATTTATTTATTTTTTAGTGCTAACTTTATGGACCACCCGCAGAGACCTAAGGCTCACCTTAGATCTTAGAGATAGAGCCGGGCCTGTCCAGTTGCCATATAAGACATGATTTGAGACTTAAAATCAAATTTTTAGAATTGTTTATTTTTACATTTTTTATTGATTGTACCATATATCTAAATGCTGTACATGTTTTATAAGCATGTAATGACACACCTTAGAAGTACTATCACCAAATATTACATCTAAAGTGAGAAGCCTGTGTTTTAAAATGTCTACTGCTCAAACAGCATGCAAAATTAATGATGCATAACATGTTGAATTCTCCTAATGTACGTATTTGTTTGACCTCAGATTTATTCACAAGCAGATCATTTTTCCAAAGATCACTGTTAGCTTCTGTCTGCCCTCGTACTTCTCCAGAGACACCAAACATCATCACAATTCTAATAAGAGCCACTGAAATGTTGCTGAATCGTAATTTGATTTTAAATGATTCTCAGAGGGAATTTTGAATCCATGTACGCAGGAGACATTGAGAGTGCATTGGCTACCTTGTTATGAAAGAGTCATGTTCAGGAATACTCTGGAGAGATTATTTCAAAACCAGTCAAGTGGCGCATGTATCGAAGAATATTCCAACTGTGTGCCAGCATGACTGGCACACCGGAAACTCAGTGGCTGAATGTTTATTACTGTAATATAACATTTGGTATTCCTGCACTAGTTGCCCATTAAGAGGCACTGAATGGCATACTTTGGCTAGTATAATAGAGGGGTGCACCTCACCTATGTTAAAAATGACATGTGCATTTTTTTCCAATGCTGAAATACTTTTTTCCTATCCTAGTGTAGGGCTGAATATTAAACAAAGGAATTTATTTCTATGTTACAACCCCCATCTCCATCCCAGAAGGGACCTTTTGCATTCCTAAAGCCTCGTGTACACTACACAACTTGCAGTCTTGTTTTCCATCGTGCTGGTGCGCACACTACAGGACTGATCACAGACTTAGTGTATTAACTATGGACCATTCATCCCCGACTAAGGGCCTGTTTACACCTGGTATTAAGATGCATTTTGGGCAATCCGATCACAAGTGTACAAGCGAGACAAATCAACATTACACATGGTCATCTCTTTTAACCACTTTTGTTTGGATTTTGAGGAGTCTCTGATTTCATGAGGACATACATCAATCATTTTGCCTGTGTATTACTGAACAATAAACAATCTAGCCCACAAACCATTTTTTTGTGGCCCGCGTGATGTTGTCATCACATAAAATTAATGAATGTGTATACATTTTTTTGTGTCAATTTTCTAGAGCATTTACGGTAATTCTCAGTATTAATAAACTGCATAACCATTATAGAGGAAAAGAAACAGCAAATGGATAAAAATAATAAATTAAACTACAAATACACAAATATAAATCTGATTATAAGCCACTTTATATAACATGAGTGGAGGGTCAGTCTGCACATGCGTGTTGATAACAGTTTTTGTGTGCTCTCAGTCATTTTAAACATGCGTGTGTGCGTGCGTGTGTGTTTACTAGTTGGCCAGTGTGTCATGACAATCTTTGACAGTAACAACAACAGAACAGATCATCATCTTTCTATACAGTATATGGCAAAAAAAAAAAAATAAAAAAAAAAAACATTGTACATTGTAATTTGTTTTTAGAGTGGTGCATTCCGCAGCAGAATATGGCCTACTTTTAAAATTGTGAATCTTTTTAAATAAAAAAAAAAATAAAAAACATATTGACATATGATCATTATAATAATAGTATATCACAGTTTTTATTTTTTAAAGAACCACATTTTTACAAGAATCTTGTAAATACTCCATTTTGCATGTGTCAGGTTTTCACTGGTTTATTGTTTAATTATCTTGTTAGAGTTCTGTTTGTTCATTGGTTTATGTTCTCCCATGTCTTGTATTTAAGCCCTCATGTTCACCATTGTCTTTTTTCAAGTATTGAATGTCATTTTGTAGTCAAGTCAAGCCATAGTCAAGTCCATGTTCATGTTTTATATTTTCTTTCACGTTTATAGTTAGGGTTTTTTGGATTATCACGTTTGTAAATAAACTGCACTTGGGTTCTCTCTACACTTCGTCATCGTCTTCGTCATTGCCATTGCCAGCAGCCTACGTTACAATATATATCTATTGTTTTATTTTTCTTGTATTAATTACATGTGTCCATGATGTATAAAATAGCATATAGCATAGTCTGCTCACCTCATTAATATAGAAAAATTATTAAAATATGTTTTAATAAAAAAAATAAAATAAAAAAAATGAGTGCAGCCCTCGAGGATAAAGGGATCCTGCTTTCCGGCCCCCTAGCTTTCCAAAGTTGAGTAACCCTGCATTAGAGAGACCAGTATGAACAATGAAGACCAGGAGTCAAAGTTGAGTTTTAATCAGTTCAGAGACAGTTTATTGAAGAAAAAGTTCTCCACATTTCCAATGGCATAAGACAGAAGCAAAACAAACAAAAAAAAAAGCTGAAGATCTAAGCTCGAACTAACTCAAATTATTGAAACAGTAATGCGGATGACAATGCGGATTATTATTCAGTAACATAATCACTGGCCAGGCAGAGGGAGATGGAGCACTCATTAGCGTCTGTCAGCAGGAGGTGTTAATCACTTGACCGTTGGAACTCCTGCTGAGTTAAGGGCTTGAAGAACTAAGGTACCTCAGGGCCCATGGGCTAACTGTTCCACGGGGCCCCCTATCAGTCATCCAACGTCCTATTTTATGAACATGCACTACATGGACGGCGTTCACGGTTGCGCACTGTCTCAGTGTTTACAACAGCATCTCCCGCTGAGCGTGTTAAGGTGCATTCCTCCCGCGACTGTCGACGGGGGATAATGGGGTGGTGGATGCCATGAAAAGGGGCCTCCCTGGGAGTTGTGGTCCCCTGGCTTCAGCCCATGTAAGTAATGTGTTAATGCGCCCCTGGGTGCTGGGGAAGCTACGCTGATCAGTCAGTTGCATAGTACTACAAGGTTGTTCCCCTTAAATATATACTCATCTAGAGTTGTTTATATTGTACTGACTTCATAGCACATTAATGTATATATTAATTTGTTTAGCATGTAACCATTTAACTTTACTGTTATATAAACAATTATGGAAAATATTTATTATTGTAATTGTATTTTTCATATTTCGGCGTATTATTTTCATGTAAAATAAATTATATTTCATCCTCATTTATTGAATCCTTGTTTTGTGTTTTGTTTACAGTTTTATTGTGCAATACTTTGACATTTTGTAGTATAATGGTATCACTTGTATTGTCCACTGATTGTAATATAACCATAAATTGTATTCCATTGAACTTGTATCAGTCGTATCACTATCTCTAAAATTTGGAACATAAATTGTACAAAACAAACATTAATGTGTTGTGGATAAAACAGTTGAATGTTCATATTACGTAAATCAGAGTGCTATTTACCTTCCTCAAAGCAATAACTATCTTGGTTATAAATTTTTAATCGAATAACATAATTAAAATTGAAAGCAGCACATTATGACTCCGGCTCAGCAGGTGAATATCTTTGAGTGATGATCACAGACAGAAAATGGCCAGGTAACCTCAAACAATGAGTTTCAATGCAGTGCCTAAACACAACTGACATAAAATGTTCCTCCACAAGTTATTTGCAATTTTAGGTTTCAATCACAGATGTCGCTAGAGAGCCCAAAGTTTCAAAATGCAGCTTTAAAACAAGATAAATTTACTTGAAGCAACGCTGCAAAAGATACTATGGCTTTTTCAGAGAATGTACTTGTTATTCACTTGTTTACAGTACTTGTTATTCACTTGTTTACAGTCAAAAGAAACAAGTAAAAAAATAAAACATATACCAGTCCAAAATATTTAGATTACATTACTGACCTGGAGTAATCAATTGAATTCCGTACAAATTGCATTTTACAGCATGTATTTTTTAATCTGTAGTGGAATACATTTTTTTAATAATCCCTCTCAAACCTATAACTAAGTAACCCAAAATACCTAAAAAACAAAGATTATGTCCGTAATAGCTTCATCTGCAATAGGTTCTGCATAAAAATGCAGCCTAAATACTGTAGAAGTTCACAACTGGTTAATTAGGCGTCTAGAACACTGTCATGTGTAACCTAGACCTTTAATAAAGTTTATTGCGTTTCAACTGGTTTTGAGAATGGCACACTTGGCTTTACTTAAAGATATTGCTGTGCGAGCACTCAGAGGAGAGTGCATCTTTAGAGAGTGCAAGGATATGTTTTTACCCGTACTGGTGAGATTCTCATAAAGCCATTATATGGAGATGGTTTGGCCTTATATTATTCTAATTACCTGATTAATTACCTGCAGGCACACACTCTCTCATTTAGAATCATCCAAATGCATTAACATTAGAAGGAAGGGAAAAGTGTGATAAACTTCTACGGTCGCTCACCTGATAGAGTGTTGTACTTTGGATTTGGAGGTTTTGGTGTTTCAAGCCCAGCCAAGCGTAAAAGCTAACATGCGATACGAAAGTGTCAAAGAAGTGATACGAAATAACATGGTTGCTTCAGAAAATTTGCTTTTTATGTCACATTTGTGACAAGAACACTATCTACATAGTTTTCGTTTGCAAAATTATTGCTATGGTCATGTAAATTTAATGAGATCAGGCTGGGAAATCGATTTTTTGACATCTGCTCGTACAGAGAAACATGCCTGGTTTTATGAAATACTCACTGACTGGAGACAGTGACAGTAGTATACAACAGGATATGGTACCCTGTGACATTGTTACAATAGGAAGCAAAACAAATTATCTGTTTAAGGTTAAATAGATGCTGCAGCAAAATACAAATTAATGCATACTGTACATGAATAAAGAAATTGCACTCTTCCAATCAGAATCTGTATAATTTGTGCTGTGTTTGACTTCCTGCTATTTTCACACTGTGCCAGACAGGGTTTTAGAGCTGACTCTGACAAAGTATTCCATCACTGTGAAATATACTGATCAGGTAAATCAAGTTTTACAATAGACTAATTTCTTGGCAAGAAAGCGTAAGATCCCAGAGGTGTAACTCACAGTCTGTTGCCATTACATTTCTGTCACATTTGGCTGACAGATAACTGCTGACTGCTATTTCTGCAGGTAAATAGACTATTTAATAAATGTTTTGCCATGAAGCTGATGCACTATAGATCAGATTTAAACATTTAGGTTTTATAAAGGCAATTTTCAAATGGAAAATCAATAAACAACAAAGCTTATTACAATTTATTAATAAACAAAAGTAGGCCTACATTGCCACTATTAAACATTTCACTGCCTATTGCTTAAAATAAAAGCATTCATTTACATTCCTATTAAACAATTTAAAATCGGGGCCTGGGTAGCTCAGTGGTAAAATACGCTGGCTACCACCCCTGGAGTTCGCTAGTTCGAATCCCAGGGCATGCTGAGTGACTCCAGCCAGGTCTCCTAAGCAACCAAATTGGCCCGGTTGCTAGGGAGGGTAAAGTCACATGGGGTAACCTCCTCGCGGTCACTATAATGTGGTTTGTTCTTGGTGGGGCGCATGGTGAATTGAGCGTGGTTGCCACGGTGGATGGCGTGAAGCCTCCACACACGCTATGTCTCCGTGGCAACGCGCTCAACAAGCCACGTGATAAGATGCGCTGGTTGACTGTCTCAGACGCGGAGGCAACTGGGATTCGTCCTCCGCCACCCGGACTGAGGCGAATCACTATGCGACCACGAGGACTTACAGCGCATTGGGAATTGGGCATTCCAAATTGGGAAAAAAAGGGGAAAAATCCAAAAAAAACAAAAAACATTTAAAATCTCCCACTCTGTTATTTGACACAGGCTAACCTCTCTCTCTTACTGGTCTGAATTAGAAAATGTATCCAGGACCACCCCTGGAAAGTATGACAAGGATGAGATGTGGGCAGGCTGCTGAGCCTTTGTACCTTGAGGACGAGCCCTCTGTGTGTATAGCCCCGTTCTCCTTCCACCTGGATGATGCGACGGCAGCCATAGTGTGCCACAACACCCACCACACACCAGGTATTGGTGGAGAGGAGAGTACAGTGATGTAGTCATTTCATATAGATATGGTATTTTTGGAAAGCCATTATGGATAGAGGGCAAATTTGGCCTGGATAACAGGGTTACACCCCTTTTTTTTTTTGATGAGAAGAGCCCTGGGATTTTTAATGACCACAGAGAGGCAGAACCTTGGTTTAACATCTATTCTGAAAGACAATACCTTTTTACAGTATAGTGTCCCCATCACTATACTGGGGCATTAGGACCCACACAGATCACAGGGTGAGCACCCCCTTCTGGACCCCCTAATACTTCTTCCAACAGCAACCATAGTTTTCCCCAGGAGGTCTTCAATCCAGGTACTAGCCAGGCTCAACCCTGCTTAGCTTCAGTGAGTAACCAGGTGAGAGGTGCAGGGGAATATGCTGCTGGCAGTGACATCCCAGTGAGATAAATAAGCAATAAAAACACTAATGCAAGTTTCTCCCTGTCTCTTTTAGAAAGTAACTTGCAACACCTAAAAGAAGGCAAAATTTACCAACGCCATGTATTGGAACACTGCACCTGACCTTTTGAGTGATTTCCATACCAATCAAGTTCAAGTTTGTTGTTATTGTCATGTGCTCAGGGTGAGAAGTTACACTACAAGGATATTCTTACTTTGTTAGTCAATGTTCTGCAAAACAAAATAATAATAAATAGAGCAAAAGAATACATAATACAATAGAAATTATAAGAAATATCTAACTATATACAGTATAGATGCATCTCTATACATAATTATATATGCATGAGTAATTGGAGTGCGATTTAGTGACAATAATGTGCAATATATACACTACCGGTCAAAAGTTTTGAAACACTTACTCATTCTTTATTATATATATATATATATATATATATATATATATATATATATATATATATATATATATATATAATATAATATAATATATATTTTTTCACATTTTAGAATAATAGTAAAGTCATCAAAACTATAGAATAACATAAATGGAACTATGGGAATTATGTTGTGACTAAACAAAATCCAAAATAAATCAAAACTGTGTTATATTTTAGCATCTTCAAAGTAGTCACCCTTTGCCTAGAATTTGCAGACATGTGCTCTTGACAGTTTCTCAACCAACTTCTTGAGGTACTAATTTCAAACATTTAAGCATACACCTTCAGATCAAAAGATTTTTAAGATCATGAGAAACATTTCAGTCAAGTGTTTCAAAACTTTTGACTGGTAGTGTGTGTGTGTATATATATATATATATATATATATATATATATATATATATATATATATATATACTGAATATGTTGAACTTCTGTCTTTTCCCCAAAGAAAAGTCACAATTTAATTGCCAAGAATTAATAAACTTATTAGTTCTTTTTGTTTTAGACATAGGAGAGAAAGTAAAATTTCAATTGAAGAGTGGTGTCACCGGATGGTCTCCCATCTTTCTCTAAAGATGTTACCTCGTACAGGGTGTATTTAAGTACCTCCAAAGGGGAAAAAACAAAACCTCCTCTCCATTGTTTAAACAGAAATAACATCACGTGTAACAACATGTTCTCTGGAATTTTATTACTGAGCAAGTTTAGGTCTGGGTAATACTAAGCAGATTTTTATGTAACTTATATAAGCTTATAACAAGCATATAAAGGTAAATGTGACAATACAAAGACAACATAATATAAAAGTATAAATGTAATTGTGGTGAGGGCGTGGTTGAGCATCCATCCAGGGAGAGGGGAAGCGGTAAGGATTCATCCCTGGGTGATAATTAAGCTTCGGGACAAGCGATAAGAGGAGCCCATGCCAGAGCACCTGAGAGAGAGAGAGAGAGAGAGAGTGTTACACATGCTGGAGCTACACAAGTGTGCTTAAACCTATACAGACTTAGTGTGAATAAAAAGTGTGACTTTACCTGAACCCCGCTTCCTCACTTCTGCAACGTCCAGACCTGTTACAGTAATAATATAGTGCAAATGATTAATATTGCTTCAAAATGATTAATAATACTGACCAGCATGAAAATTTAGTCTACATATACACATACATATAAACATATATACACATATAGATACTGTAGGATATTAGATGCAAAAGAGCAAACAATATGACTTGAATCTAGAAAACCCAACCTTTTAACTCTGGAATTCCTCAACATCATAAATTAAAAGATTCTGCTTGAGTAGGCACCAAGAAGCCTAGCTGAATCTCACATCTGTCCAATAAAATTAACAAAAGGGACTTATCCAGATCGCACATGACTTGAGAACTTCTCTGCAAAGAGACCCTAAGGGCAAATTTTAAAGGTAATAAAAGACAGAGAACACACTCCCTGGAATCCCCAGGAAAGGCTTGAAACACACTGTTTTGTCCTCCAATATAAACCAGTTTGCTACACTTAGACTCATCAGATCACGAGACATCGTGATCATTATTCTGCAAACAGCATCTAAAAAGGAATCCATGAA
Source organism: Myxocyprinus asiaticus (assembly GCF_019703515.2). Classification (NCBI taxonomy): domain Eukaryota; kingdom Metazoa; phylum Chordata; class Actinopteri; order Cypriniformes; family Catostomidae; genus Myxocyprinus; species Myxocyprinus asiaticus. Next base: position 5,617,347 of record NC_059386.1, read on the forward strand.
CATTGTACTTTGCTGAGTTAACCTTCTAAAATGTACAGAATGCATTTGGACCCAAAATGTACACAATACTTAGCCTTGCTTGATAATTCTGAAAATGACTTTATGACCTGTGATCACTTTTATAATCTGACAAAGTAATGATTATAGCCTGCTGTATCTTTTAAAATATGTGTAGTGATTTGTAATCACTTCTAACTGACAAATCGATAAGTATATTCTTTACTCTTGTATTATTCATCTCATTCTACTAAGAATGGTAACTATTCAAGGCTTAACCTTATAATATACCCTGACAATCAGGTTTCTCATAACTTGTAATGTATTATCCATGTTGTAAAACCAATAAATTAACCAGTATGATTTGTAATCAGGGAATTTCAAGATTTGTAACTTACACGTATAATATTCATGAAAGTATGCCATATTTAGTATGTAAATGATTGCTGCTTGTTTACATAGAGAATGTTGATGACAACGAATATCATGTTTCAAGATATAAAAGTTTATGATTAAACATTCACTAGTATTAGCGGGAAGTTTGTAAGAATCCTCCACACAAAGGTTTGTAAATCAACTTTGAAAAGGACAGACCAGTTGACCATGTGACTCTGAAAAGCCACTTCTGATTGGCTCAGGACACCTTTGGGGTGCAGCCAATTTCAGTTCAAAAGTTTCCTACCAAGGAAGAACTCTCTCGGTCTTCTCTCTTCTTTGGCTCTCTTGCTCTTCACATTCCTCTGCAGCTCCTCCGTGCTCTTGCCTTCAAGGCTTGCAGCCTCCGTGCCATGTAGAGTCCAAGGAAACTTGGGACCCGAAGTCCCGATGAAGCCTCTCACTCTCTGCTCTATGGTTCACACACCAAATGGGAGTCGCGAGTCTTCCTTGCGGAAGGCCTCACTTCAAAGCCCACCTCATCATCCATCAAGACAACAACTATCAGCGATCATAACAGAGTCCAAGACATCGACAGAATGAACTTTATACAAAGAGCCAAAGAACCAAGCAACATAAGGAAATGCAACGCAAGGAAAAGCAATGACATGCAAGTACATCCAGACTTTTGCTCAAAGTGCTGGTGTATTATTTAAATACTTTGGGTAATCCGATTACAAATTGATTTAGACTCAAAGAAGGATAAACGGTTCTTAAGGCATTTTCAGCAGACTCCATAAAGTTCATTTTCTCTGTATTGATCATTTATTTCACATTCTGTCACTTTACTCACCAACCTGTTTCATGTTGTATGTGTTAGATTAGTGTATGTTTATAATAGCAGTAAAGTTTGTCTGTATTCAAAGATAATTTGTCTGTGGTATATTTTGATAAATAATCTCATCCCTGTTTTTAAAAGATTTAATTTCAAAGCTATACCTAAATATGTGTGATATTATTTTCAATAAGCCATGAGAATAATATTACTCCAATAAGTGAATTAATCATAATTCCCTAATTAAAGCTAATTCCTTACAATAGAAATTATGAGCAGATACAACGAGACATATTACGATTTTAATGGTGGAGAATTTTATTCAGACAAATAATCAAATTATTTGTCATTTATCATACTTATAAGGGTTGTCAAACACAACTAATTCCATTATAAATTTCCTTACATAATAATGATGTAGAATAAGGACAGTTTACATTAATTCCTAACTCACATACTGTTCCTACAATACATACATATTTATGGTATAGTTTCAATGTATAATCAATCTGAGCAGCATAACTTAATTTAAGTAAATGTACAGAGTCCCAATGTTGTGTGCAGGTTGTTGTATCACAGCATAGAGTGGTTTGGGGAGAGAGGTAATGGTTGGGAATTATTTATGAGTCTGATGGCTTGTGGAAAGAAACTGTTAGTTGGTCTGTAGTCCTTTATCTCACCCTCTGGTATCACCTGTTTGATGGCATTATCTTAAAGAGACTGTGCTGAGTTCGAGGGATCGAGCACTATTCATTTAATTGCCATTGGACCCATAGTTGGTGCGATGGATCGTACCCCATACGTGGACACCCACTTGCCCACTAGCTTGGGGGCCATATGTCAGTACCCCATTACTTTGGGGTAAGTTTCAATTTCCCCCTTATCTCGCCATATGGACACCTCTAGGGGCGCTCTCGAGTTGTCATGGTCACTTCGGGGAGTGACCACTAGCCACCTACTGCCCACAGGGCATTTAGTAATGTAAACAGCGTCCACAGAGCCTCTTTTTGTCCACCTTAACACTAGTCTTCATCATAGTCTTCCTCTTGTCCACAAACTCACTTCCTGTGTACCCTTACCCACTATTCTTCTAAATGGGCTTCCTGTTGTCCACGTACCCACTTCCTGTGACCCCTTACCCACTATTCTTCTAAATGGGCTTCCTGTTGTCCACGAACTCACTTCCTGTGACCCCTTACCCACTATTCTTCTAAATGGGCTTCCTGTTGTCCACAAACCCACTTCCTGTGACCCCTTACCCACTATTTTTCTAAATGGGCTTCCTGTTGTCCACAAACTCACTTCCTGTGTCCCCCTTACCCACTAGTCTTCATCATAGTCTTCCTTCCGTGCACAGAACCACTATTTGTCCCCTTACCCACTAAATACCACTTTGGCATGCCTTTGCCCCCAATGTGACCCCTGATGCCATACATCACCCTAATTCGTGCCGGGCAGTGCCCAGGCATACCACATGCCCCCTCTAAGTGTGTTTTTATGCGTTCCTGACACAAATTATTTTTTGTTACATTTTTTAATCCATTTCCTCATGGGGCACACGGTGGGGGCCCGCTGTGCCTGCCCAGAGTCCTTTAAAGGTGTTTTCTGATGTTCGACCAAAACTTCACCGAAATCCTTAGCACTCTTAGTATGTCTTCAAGAAGCCCACAAGGGGTCACTATGTGAAATTTGGGGTCTCTGGGACCTCTGGGCACGTTGCCAGGGTGCATCCCACGAGCAAATTATACCATTCATTTCTATAGGTGTTTCATGAACACCCCTCAGAAATCTCCAAATGACTCCAGTTTGAAATCTAGAGCTTCTCAGGGGCCCCTTAGACAGTGTGCAAAGTTTGAAGTCTGAATGGCTTTGTTAAGTGCTTAATTGGCTGACTTGTGAATGAAAAGTGACAGTTATTTTTCTATAATATTTTTCTTGATTTTTTTAAAGTACTTCCCAAACTCTGAGGGACACTGATTTGTAATACGTTGTTTATGAGAGCACAAAGATGAAGTATTCGAAGCCCCTAGGTCTTAGCATCAAATTTAAGGTTATTTTCACCAGGTTACACAGGAAGTGCCCACGTACAATTTATTTGAATGGTGAAAAATACATGGTCCGTGGACAGTAATTTTTTGGCTAAATATACATTATTTTGAGCTGTAAGTTGCATAAATGGGTTCCATTGATTATTTTGAGTGATATACTTAATGTTTGATTGAAAATATTGCATGCAAATAGCAAAAAAAGCTTTCAAAATGATGGCCACGAACCATGTATTTGCCACCAATTAAATAAATTGCACGTAGGCACTTCCTGTGTTTTTGCCAAGTCATGCAGGAAGTGCCCACGTACAATTTATTTGAATGGTGGAAAATACATGGTTTGTGGACTGTCATTTTTTGGCTAAATATACATTTTAAAGAGTTGCAAGTTGCATATATGGGTTCTATTGATTATTTTGAGTGATATACTTGATATTTGATTGATAATATTACATGCAAATAGCAAGAAAAGCTTTCAAAATGACGGCCATGAACCACGTATTTGCCACCATTCAAATAAATTGCACGTGGGCACTTCCTGTGTTTTTGCCAAGTCATGCAGGAAGTGCCCTCATAAAATTTATTTGAATGGTGGAAAATACATGGTTCATGAACTGTCATTTTTTGGCTAAATATACATTTTAAAGAGTTGCAAGTTGCATATATGGGTTCTATTGATTATTTTGAGTGATATACTTGATGTTTGATTGATAATATTACATTTTTTTTGTTTTTGTTTTTTGGACAAAATTTATGAATTTCTCCAATCTTCTTGAAATTCACACCAAAGACAGTTTCAACTTGCTAGCTCAATCTAGAGCTGAGGCATGGTGATCCCACGTAAAAATTTTTCCCATTCAAAATTTTAGGTGGTTCATGGACAGTCGAATTTTGAAGAGTGTATATTGTTCAGGGGGTGTCATACAGTCACCTAAATATTATATTCAGTGAATTAATCTATCACACACATTAAAAACAGATGTCCACCAAGTGACTATTTCAGGCAATGCAAATAAATTGTACATGGGCACTTCTGTCTTTTTGCTTAGTCTTGTAGGAAGTGCCCACGTACAATTTATTTGAATGGTGGCAAATACATGGTTTGTGGACAGTCAATTTTTAGCTAATTATACATTTAAAGAGTTGTAAGTTGCATAAGTGGTTTCCATTGAGTATGTTGAGTGCTATGCTGGGTGTTTTATTGATAATATTTCATATACATGCTAATAAAGTCATATAAATAAAAAGTGTGGCAATTGTTCCTCAAAAAATATTTAAGTCGAAAAGGAAGGTCCCATCTGCAGTTTATTTAATGGATGCCAAATACATGGTTCATGGACAATCATTTTAATGCAAATAATACAGTATTATGAGTTGTAAATTGCATAAATGGGTTTCATTGAGTATGTTGAGTGCTATACAGGGTGTTTGATTGATAATATTACATGCAAATAGCAAGAAAAGCCATAAAAATGACTGTCCACGAACCATGTATTTTTCACCATTCAAATAAATTGCATGTGGGCACTTTTGTCTTTTTGCTGTCTTGTAGGAAGTGCCCACGTACAACTTATTTTAATGGTGGCAAATACATGGTTCGTGGACAGTCCTTTTTTAGCTAGTTATACATTTTAAAGAGTTGTAAGTTGCATAAGTGGTTTCCATTGAGTATGTTGAGTGCTATACAGGGTGTTTTATTGATAATATTTCATATACATGCTAATAAAGTCATATAAATAAAAAGTGTGGCAATTTTTCCTCAAGCAATTTTTAAGTCCAAAAGGAAGGTCCCATCTGCAGTTTATTTAATGGATGCCAAATGCATGGTTCATGGACAATCATTTTAATGCAAATAATACAGTATTATGAGTTGTAAGTTGCATAAATGGGTTTCATTGAGTATGTTGAGTGCTATACAGTGTGTTTCATTGATAATATTACGTACAAATAGCAAGAAAAGCCATACAAATGACTGTCCACAAACCATATATTTGCCACCATTAAAATAAATTGCATGTGGGCACTTTTGTCTTTTTGTTGTCTTGTAAGAAGTGCCCATGTACAATTTATTTGAATGGTGAAAAATAAATGGTTCGTGGACTGTCATTTTTTAGCTAATTATACATTTTTTAAGAATTGTAAGTTGCATAAGTGGGTTCCATTGAGTATGTTGAGTGCTATACAGGGGGTTTTATTGATAATATTACACGCAAATAGCAAGAAAAGCCATACAAATAACTGTCCATGAACCATGTATTTGCCACCATGAAAATAAATTAAATGTGGGCACTTTTGTCTTTTTGCTGTCTTGTAGGAAGTGCCCACGTACAATTTATTTTAATGGTGGCAAATAAATACATGGTTTGTGGTCAGTCATTTTTTAGCTAATTATACATTTTAGAGAGTTGTTAGTTACATACATGCAATAAAAATGATAATAAAGTCATATAAATAGATAAATAGATAGACAGATACATACATACATACATACATAGTTCACATATTGAGAATTGCACTGTGCAAAAGTGCTAAAAAGTGCATGTTTTATCAGAAAATCACAGACAGTTTCAATTTTTTGCGTGACATTTTTGGACTTTCTCTGATTCTCTCAAAAGTCACACCATAGACAGAGAAGACTGAGAAGAGCACAATAATTCCAGAGCTGAGATATGAAGATCCCAGTTACAATTTATCCCATTCACAATTTTAGGTGGTTCGTGGACAGTCAAATTTTGAGGTTTTGAAGGGTGTATATTGTTCAGGGGATGTCATACAGTCACCTAAATGTGATATTCAGTGAATTAACCTATCCTACACATTAAAAACAGATGTCCACCAAGTGACTGTTTCAGGCAATGCAAATAAATTGCCCGTGGGCCATCCCACTTACAATCTATCTAATGGGCTAAAATAGGTGTTTGGTGGACATCATTTTTATAACTCCAGGATAAAATGTATGACTCAAAATCACATTTAGGTGACTCTATGATGCCCCTTGAACAACATACAACCTTCAAAACCTCAGAATTTGACTGTCAACGAACCAAATAAAATTTTGAATTGGATAAATTGTACGTGGGATCTGCATATCTCAGCTCTGGGTTTAGCTAGGAAGTTTAAACTGGTACTTCTGTGCTCATCTCAGTCTCCTCGAGAGGACAAAGTCAAATATTTGTCTCAGGGTTAATACACCTATAAAATAATTTGGAAATGGACATTTAGTATGTTGGTGGACACAATAGACCAATACAGTAAATTGGATATGGACCTTTAGTATGTTGGTGGACTTATAGTGAATACACTTTGTCTCAGGGTTAATACACCTATAAAATAATTTGGAAATGGACATTTAGTATGTTGGTGGACACAATAGACCAATACAATAAATTGAAAATGGACATTTAGTATGTTGGTGGACACAATATACCAATATAATAAATTGGAAATGGACCTTTAGTATGTTGATGGACACAGGGGTAATAGACCAATACAATAAATAGGAAATGGACATTTATTATGTTGGTGGACACAGGGGTAAAAGACCAATACAATATATTGGAAATGAACCTTTAGTATGTTGGTGGACACAGGGGTAATAGACCAATAAAATAAATTGGAAATGGACATTTAATATGTTGGTGGACACAGGGGTAATAGACCAATATAATACATTGGAAATGGACCTTTAGTATGTTGATGGACACAGGGGTAATAGACCAAAACAATATATTGGAAATGGACCTTTAGTATGTTGGTGGACACAATAGACAGATAAAATTAATTGGAAATGGTCATTTAGTATGTTGGTGGACAGAGGGGTAATAGACCAATATAATACATTGGAAATGGACCTTTAGTATGTTGATGGACACAGGGGTAATAGACCACAACAATATATTGGAAATGGACCTTTAGTATGTTGGTGGACTTAGAGTGAATACATCAATGCAATAAATTGGAAATGGACATTTATTATGTTGGTGGACACAATAGACCAATACAGTTAATTGGAAATGGTCATTTAGTATGTTGGTGGACAAAGGGGTAATAGACCAATTAAATAAATTGGAAATGGACCTTTAGTATGTTGATGGACACAGGGGTAATAGACCAAAACAATATATTGGGAATGGACCTTTAGTATGTTGGTGGACACAATAGACCAATACAATTAATTGGAAATGGTCATTTAGTATGTTGGTGGACAAAGGGGTAATAGACCAATTAAATAAATTGGAAATGGACCTTTAGTATGTTGATGGACACAGGGGTAATAGACCAAAACAATATATTGGAAATGGACCTTTAGTATGTTGGTGGACACAATAGACCAATACAATAAATTGAAAATGGACATTTAGTATGTTGGTGGACACAATATACCAATATAATAAATTGGAAATGGACCTTTAGTATATTGATAAACACAGGGGTAATAGACCAATACAAATAATTGGAAATGGTAATTTAGTATGTTGGTGGACACAGGGGTAATAGACCAATACAATAAATTGGAAATGGACATTTAATATGTTGGTGGACACAATAGACCATTACAATAAATTGAAAATGTATCTTTAGTATGTTGGTGGACACAGGGGTAATAGACCAATACTATAAATTGGAAATGGACATTTATTATGTTGGTGGACATAGAGGTAATAGACCAATAATAAATTGGAAATGGACCTTTAGTATGTTGATGGACACAGGGGTATTAGACAAAAACAATATATTGGAAATTGACATTTAATATGTTGGTGGACACAATAGACCAATACAATCAATTGAAAATGGACCTTTAGTATGTTGGTGGACACAGGGGTAATAGACCAATACAAAAAATTGGAAATGGACATTTAATATGTTGGTGGACACAGGGGTAATAGACCAATAATAAATTGGAAATGGACATTTAGTATGTGGATGGACACAGGGGTAATAGACCAAAACAATATATTGGAAATGGACATTTAGTATGTTGGTGGACACAATAGACCAATACAAATAATTGGAAATGGTCATTTAGTATGTTGGTGGACAGAGGGGTAATAGACCAATATAATAAATTGGAAATGGACCTTTAGTATGTTGGTGGACTTAGAGTGAATACATCAATACTATAAATTGGAAATGGACATTTATTATGTTGGTGGACACAATAGACCAATACAAATAATTGGAAATGGTAATTTAGTATGTTGGTGGAAACAGGGGTAATAGACCAATACAAAATATTGGAAATGGACCTTTAGTATGTTGATGGTTTTTGAGTAAACACATCAATACAATAAATTAGAAATGGACATTTAATATGTTGGTGGACACAATAGACCAATACAATAAATTGAAAATTGACCTTTAGTATGTTGGTGGACACAGGGGTAATAGACCAATATAATACATTGGAAATGGACATTTAATATGTTGGTGGACACAGGGGTAATAGACCAACACAATAAATTGGAAATGGACCTTTAGTATGTTGATGGACACAATATACCAATACAATAAATTGAAAATGGACCTTTAGTATGTTGGTGGACACAGGGGTAATAGACCAATACAATAAATTGGAAATGGACATTTATTATGTTGGTGGTCACAGGGGTAATAGACCAATATAATATATTGGAAATGGACATTTAATATGTTGGTGGACACAATAGACCAATACAATAAATTGAAAATTGACCTTTAGTATGTTGGTGGACACAGGGGTAATAGACCAATACAATAAATTGGAAATGGACATTTAATATGTTGGTGGACACAGGAGTAGTAGACCAATATAATAAATTGGAAATGGAGCTTTAGTATGTTGATGGACTTAGAGTAAATACATCAATACAATAAATTAGAAATGGACATTTAATATGTTGGTGGACACAATAGACCAATACAATAAATTGAAAATTGACCTTTAGTATGTTGGTGGACACAGGGGTAATAGACCAATATAATAAATGGGAAATGGACATTTAATATGTTGGTGGAAACAATAGACCAATACAACAAATTGAAAATGGACCTTTAGTATGTTGGTGGACACAGGGGTAATAGACCAATACAATAAATTGGAAATGGACCTTTAGTATTTTGATGGACACAGGGGTAATAGACCAATACAATATATTGGAAATGGACCTTTAGTATGTTGGTGGACACAATAGACCAATACAATTAATTGTAAATGGTCATTTAGTATGTTGGTAGACTTAGATTTAATAAACCTATACAATAAATTGGAAATGGACATTTATTATGTTGGTGGACACAATAGACCAATACAATTAATTGGAAATGGTCATTTAGTATGTTGGTAGACTTAAATTTAATAAACCTATACAATAAATTGGAAATGGACACTTATTATGTTGGTGGACACAATAGACCAATACAATAAATTGAAAATTGACCTTTAGTATGTTGGTGGACACAGGGGTAATAGATCAATACATTAAATTGGAAATGGTCATTTATTATGTTGGTTGACACAGGGGTAATAGACCAATATAATAAATTGGAAATGGACCTTTAGTATGTTGATGGACACAATAGACCAATACAATAAATTGAAAATGGACATTTAGTATGTTGGTGGTGACAGCGTGTCTGAGTGTCACCTGCTATCTATAGGCTGTTTCATAATTGTCAGTGATTAGATCTATCACCGTCGCATCTTAAGTGAATTAAATTGCTACTGCACCACTTGCAAGTCATACATATTTTAACGTGGTAAAAGGGGACAAATAGTAGTTTTGTGGTCAGCCCCGTCCCCTACTGGATACACTCCAGGGGTCCGTGGTACCCCAGGGACAAAGTCTTGTAATATAGTGGGAAGGTGGAAAAATAGTGTGTTCTTGGTCAGCCCCGCCCCCTCCAGGAAACACCCCCGGGGTCCGTGGACCCCCAGGGACAAATTCCTGTAATATAGTGGGAAGGTGGACAAATAGTGTGTTCATGGTCAGCCACGCCCCCTCCCGGACACGCCCCCGCGATCGGCCAATCAAAGGCTCACTTCCGTGGGCTTTTTCCCCAAAATAAAATCAAAAATCAAAATCAAATCACTTTCATTGTCACACAACCATATACACAAGTGCATTAGTGTGTGAAATTCTTGGGTGCAGTTCCAAGCAACATAGCAGTCATGACAGTGATGAGACATATACCAATTTACAATAAACATCAGATTAACACAACACAATTTAAAATGTAATATACACATAATTACACATAACACAATATACAAATAATAACATACAATGTACAGTATACAATACACACAATATAGAATACACATTATACAAATATTAAAAAAAGTATATATAGTATATATAAAATGTACAGTTGGTTGTATTGTACTGTATTGACATTCAGGCTGTCGGTTGATAGTAAGTTGCAAGTGTGTTGTTAAGAGAGAATAATATATAATATTAATGTAATTTTTGACAGTCCAGTGTGAGATATAAGAGTAATAAAGTGCAGTGCTGATATATTTTGATCGTGGGAGATCAAGAGTTCAAAAGTCTGATTGCTTGGGGGAAGAAGCTGTCATGAAGTCAGCTGGTGCGGGTCCTGATGCTGCGATACCACCTGCCTGATGGTAGCAGTGAGAACAGCCCATGGCCCGGGTGGCTGGAGTCTCTGATGATCCTCCGAGCTTTTTTCACACACCGCCTGGTATATATGTCCTGGAGGGAGGGAAGCTCACCTCTGATGATGTGTCTGGCAGTTCGCACCACCCTTTGCAGGGCTTTGCGGTTGTGGGTGGTGCTATTGCCATACCAGGCGGAGATGCAGCCAGTCAGGATGCTCTCTACAGTGCAGGTGTAGAACCGTGTGAGGATGTGGCGGTTCATTCACAACGGCTTTAGTGTGGATGGACCATGTGAGTTCCACAGTGATGTGGACAGCCAGGAACTTGAATCTGCTTACTCTCTCCACTGGTGCTCCATTGATGGTGATGGGACTGTGTTCTCTTTCTCTTATCCTGAAGTCCACCACAAGCTCCTTTGTCTTACTGATGTTGAGGGAGAGGTTGTGCTTCTGACACCAGTGTGTCAGAGTGTGCACCTCCTCTCTGTAGGCTGTTTCATCATTGTCAGTGATCAGACCTACCACCGTCATATCATCAGCAAACTTAATGATGGCATTGGAGCTGTGTTGCCACACAGTCATGTGTGTACAGAGAATACAGGAGTGGGCTGAGAACACAGCCCTGTGGGGCTCCAGTGTTGAGGGTCAGTGATGAGGAGATGTTGCTGCCCATTCTAACCACCTGGCATCTGCTTGACAGGAAGTCCAGGATCCAGCTGCACAATGAGCTGTTTAAGCCCAGAGCCCGGAGTTTCTCATCAAGCTTGGAGGGCACTATGGTGTTGAATGCTGAGCTGTAGTCTACAAACAACATCCTCACATAAGTGTTCTTTTTTTCCAGGTGGGAGAGAGCAGTGTGTAGTGTAGATGCAATGACATCATCAGTGGAGCGGTTGTTGCGGTATGCAAACTGCAATGGGTCCAGTGATGGAGGCAGCACAGAGAAGATGTAATCTCTGATTAGTCTCTCAAAGCATTTGCTGATGATGGGGGTCAGAGCAACAGGATCCCAGTCATTTAAGCAAGTGATTTTGGATTGCTTTGGAACAGGCACAATGGTGGATGTTTTAAAGCATGTGGGGACTACAGACAAAGAGAGGGAAAGTTTGAAAATGTCCGTAAAAACACCAGTCATTTGGTTTGCACACGCTCTGATGACGTGGCCCGGAATGCCGTCTGGACCCGCGGCTTTGAGCTTTGATCGGGTTACATCCGCTACAGAGACGGAGAGTGAACTAACCTCTGTAGCTTCAGCCATGAGAGCTCTCTCCACGAGGGCGGTGTCATTTCCCTCGAAATGAGCATAAAAAGTATTTAGCTCATCCAGGAGAGAGGCAGCGGTTTTCACGGCGGAGTTTTTATTCCCTTTAAAGTCCGTGATGATATTAATTCCCTGCCACATGCTTCTAGAGTTGGTGGTGTTGAACTGTCCTTCAATCTTGTTCCTGTTCTGACGTTTTGCTGTTCTGATAGTTTTTCGGAGGGCATAACTGGCTTGTTTATGCTCCTCCATGTTCCCTGAATTAAAAGCGGAGGTCCGCGCATCAAGTGCCGCGCGAACATCACTATTAATCCAAGGTTTCTGGTTCGGGTAGATTCGTAGTGTTCTGGTCGGAACGACGTCCTCTACGCACTTTCTGATGAAACACGTTACGCTCTCAGCGTAAAGCTCGAAGTCATCATCAGAGGCGGACCGGAACATCTCCCAGTCCATGTGATCAAAACAGTCTTGTAGTGTAGAGTCTGATTGGTCCGACCAGCACTGGATCGTTCTGAGGGTGGGTGCTTCCTGTTTCAGTTTCTGCCTGTAAGCGGGCAGAAGCAGAATGGAAGAGTGGTCCGATTTGCCAAATGGTGGGCGGGGGAGGGATTTGTAGCCGTCCCGGAAGGGAGAGTAGCAATGGTCCAAAACCCGGTCCCCTTGTGTGTTAAAACTAATGTGTTGGTGGTATTTTGGTGTGACTGATTTGAAACTGGCTTTATTAAATTCCCCGTTCACAATGAACGCGGCCTCAGGGTGCGCTATTTCCTGCTTGCTTATAATCCCATACAGTTCCTTGAGTGCCCAGTCTGTGTCGGCTTGTGGCGGGATGTACACAGCAGTGATAATGACCACTGTGAATTCCCTCGGTAGACAGAATGGTCGACACAGAAGCATGAGAAATTCCAGATTAGGAGAGCAGAAAGACTTGATAGAATGTACATTCCTCTGATCACACCAGGATTTGTTGATCATAAAACATACACCACCACCTCTGCTTTTACCTGAGAGGTCTTTCGCTCTGTCCGCTCTTTGCACAGAGAACCCCACGGGTTCGATGGCTGAATCTGGAATCTCAGCAGACATCCAAGTTTCCGTAAGGCAGATAATGCAGCAGTCCCTCATCTCTCGTTGGAAAGAGATCCGCGCTCTCAGCTCGCAGAGCTTGTTATCCAGAGACTGAACATTTGCCAGTAGAATACTGTGTGGTGGGGGTCGATTTGCACGACGTCTTACTCTGATGAGAACGCCGGCTCTGTTTCCCCTTTTCCTTTTGCGTTTCCACGGCCGGTCAGCCCAGACAAAGGGCTCCGCTGGTTTGTTTGTAAACAGCGGGTCAGCTTTGAGGAATTTGAAGTCCGGTTTACGGTGTGTAATTGCAGAACCAATGTCCAAAAGTGTTTGTCTGTTGTAGACAATAAGGCAGACAACATCCAAGACAAAAAACATAAGAATTGTAAACAAACAAACAAAACACTACAATGCTGTGTCGGAGCTCGCAACGCAGCAGCCATACTCGGCGCCATCTTGAGTCTAAAAAAGCACATGCTAGTAAGGGGCCATTTAGTGGCTCCGTGGGTCATGGGGGCGGTCCTTGGCACCCCGAGGAGGAAGTGATGCAATATAGTGGGCATTTGGGCCTATAGGGTTTTCGTGGTCAACCCTCACCTACCCAAAAAAAAGAGCCCACCTGTGGTTTATTTGAATGGAGAGGGAGCCCACTGCACCCTGCGGTCAGCTGTAGAACTGCAAGTAAATACTTTCAGTTTTTGAACGCTCGTAGCGCGGCCACCGTAGGGCACAGCCGCATGGGGACACCTCTGGTCTTCTTCGGGGGGCCCACCGGTCAATGCGGAGTAGCGCTGCGCGTCGGCAAAAATCATCTAGGGGGCGTCGCACAGTGTCCATGAACCAGCAGCCACGGAGCTACCGAATAAGTGCTCTGAGGACCTCCTGGCCTTACTACTTCCCTACGGGTGGGAAGGGTCTTTGATTAAGGCTCTTCTGTACACTCTCTTGTGATAGATGTCATGCCGAAATGGCAAGGCTGTGCCAGTGATGGACTGTGCCGTTTTGACCACATGCTGAAGTGCTTTGCAAGCTTGGGCATAGTTGCCATACCAAACAGTTATGTAGCTGCTGAGTATGATCTTGATGGTGCACCTGTAGAAGTTTCTAAGGATTTCCTTGGTCTCCTCAGAAAATAGAGCCACTGTAGTGCTTTCTTTATTGCGTGTGTGATATTGTGTGACCAGGTGAAATCCTCATTGATGTAGACCCCAAGAAACTTAAAGCTGCTCTCCCTCTCTACCTCAGCATCACAGATTTTCAGTGGCCTGTGGTTTACCTTCCTTTTCCGCATGTCTATAATCATTTCTTTAGTTTTGTTGATGTTCAGGAGGAGGTTGGTTTCCTCAGACCAGACTGTCAGGTCTGTTATTTCTCTCCTGTAGGCCGATCCCTTCAGGAGCTGGGGGATCGGAGTACAGAGGCGGAGCCGGTGGGACTGAGGACCAAGGCGGAGCCATAGGGAAGGAGGTCCCCGGTGGAGCCGCAGGCTCGGATTGGAGATTGTAGCTGTGAGATTGGAGAGCTCAGGCAGAGCCAGGTGACCGACTGACCAAAGCAGAGCTGGAGGGACAAGGGACCCCGGTGAAGCCGATTGGCCGAAGGACCACAGTGGAGCCAAAGGGACATAGAGCCAAGGTGAAACCGAGGGCCCGGAGAACCAAGGCGGAGTCCAGGGCCTGGAGGGTCTAGGCAAACTCATCATTCCTAGTGATGAGACCTATTTGTCGGCAAACTTGATGATCGTGTTGTCTTTGTGGGCAGAAACACAGTCATGCAAAAATAGGTTAAATAGGGCTAAGAACGCAGGCTTGAGGTGCAACAGTGTTTCTAATCAGGGTGGTGGAGGTCCGGTTCCCCACTCTGATGGTCTGGGGTCTACCTGTGAGAAAGTTGAGTGTCCATTGGCAGAGAGTAGGGTGTAGTTCAAGCGTGAGAAGTGTGTCTGCTAGTTTGATGGGAATGATCATAATGCAGTCCGAACTGTAGTTAATGAACAGCATTCTCACGTAACTGTCCTTATTCTCCAGAAGCCAGATTCACAAAATGTTCTTAAGAAGAAATTTCTTCTGAACTGCCATTTTCTTCTTAATTTGTAACTTAAGAAAAAAGTTACGAATATTTTGTATTCCTGATTAAAAATCTTAAGAAAGTTCTTGTAAACCATGTAAATGTTATCACCGTATTCAAACAATAAATGTTGTTTTGAAGCTTCCTAATGTGGTGACCAATCATGCTAATTCAAACGGATGTGCTACATATAGCGCTCTGTCTCTGCAGTCTTTTGAGTTCATAGTAACATAATAATTATAACATTCACTTGAGAGGTGGAGCCATGGAAGGCGGAGCTGTGAGAGACTTGAAGGGCGACACCATGGAACTTGGTGCCCGGAGAGTAGCCGACGACTCGAAGGACCATAGTGGAGCCAGAGGTTCGGAGAACCGAGGTAGTATCCAAGGCTCGGAGGACCGGGGAGGAGCTGGGGGATTTGAAGACAGAGGCGGTGCCGGTGGGACTGAGGACCAAGGCGGAGCCATAGGGAAGGAGGTCCCCGGTGGAGCCGCAGGCTCGGATTGGAGATTGTAACTGTGAGATTGGAGAGCTCAGGCGGAGCCAGGTGACCGACTGACCAAAGCGGAGCTGGAGGGACGAGGGACCCCGGTGAAGCTGATTGGCCATAGAGCCAAGGTGAAACCGAGGGCCCGGAGGGTCTAGGCAAACTCGGAGGGTCGGAAGCCCCCCCGTCTGATCCTGAGGAAAATCCATAGGGTGGGTACCAGGGCAGGAACCATCTCCAGGTCCAATAGCTCAGATGTGGCTATGACATGGTGTGGAACAGACTCAGGCGTGGCTGTGACATGTCATGGAGCAGGCTGAGGCGTTGCTGTGACATGGCATGGAGCAGGCTCAGGCGTGACTGTGACATGGCATGGAGCAGGCTCAGGTGTGGCTGTGACATGGCATGGAGCAGGCTGATGATCCAACATTTTCCTTGCAGTAATTTCCTCAACAAGAACATCCAGCTCTTGTCTACTGAAGTTTTGTTTCTTTTCTTTTCCTCCATGTCAAAAGTAAGCAGCAAGTAAATTCTCCTATGACGGTTAATGTCGTTAAACTAACACATCTCACACACTTTACATTAAAAAAATTTATCGTGAGGTGCTTGCTACTTAAAAAAAATGGTTAAAAGATAAATGTATAATTTCGATTTACCAGTGTTGAAGTACTGAATTTGTTGTAGACTATTAGACAAGGCAAGCCCATGAGCAGGCTGATCAGACAATGTCAAAGCCTGTCTTTTTTATTCTTAAGAAAAATGTTCAAATGTTTTTAAGAAAATATTTGAGAATTTTTCAAGAATTGCACTTAGGAACGTTCTTACAAACTTCTTATAATTTAATTTAAGAACATTTTAGTGAATCTGGCCCTAGGTGTGTGAGAATTGTGTGGGCGGCAGCAGAGATGGCATCCTCACCGGACCTGCTGTGACAGTTTGCAAACTGAAGACAGTCTAATGAATCTGAGATGATATTCTTTACATAGGCCATGATTATTCTTTCAAAGCATTTCATGATGATTGGTGTGAGAGCTCATTTGGTAGTCATTCAAACATGTCACACTGTTTTTATTAGGCACTGGGATGAAGGTTGTTGTCTTGAAACAGATGGGCACAATAGCTTGGGTGAGAGAGAGGTTATATGTGTCGGTGAGTACAGCAGCGTGTTCCCTGGCACAAGCTGTAATTGCACGTCCAGGTATGTTGTCAGGACCTGCAGCTTTGTGTGTGTGTGTGTACTCTGCAGAGGGTTTTGCAAACATCTTCAATGGACATAGTGAATGCAGGCTCCGGTGTAACTGGAGCAACTGGAACCCAGTTCTGTGATGCATTGTTGGATACATCGAACCCAGCATAGAAAATGTTCAGTTCATCAGGTATATTGTTGTGGCTGTATACATTGTCATTCTTTGTGATCTTATAGCCTGTGATGTGCTGCAAACCTTGCCACATTCTTCGAGGGTCATTTGTAGTGAACTTGCATTTGAGTTTGTGCTGATATTTTCTTTTTGCCTCTCTAATACATTTCGTCAGATCATACTTTGCTTTCTTGTTAACTTCAGAGTTACCTGACTTGAATGCAGAAGATCGGGCATGAAGCATGGTCCGGACCTCACTGGTAATCCAGTGTTTCTGATTCATAAATGTCCGTTTATGTGTTGTTGGAGCTATGTTATCAATTCAATTGCTTATATTGCCAATCACACCAGCAGCATAATCCATAATGTCAACAGTGAATTCCTCTTTCAGAGCTGCTGTTTTAAACACTTCCCAGTTGGTGCGGTCAAAGCAGTCTTGCAGGATGCACTCAGTCTCCTCAGTCCAAACTTTGACGGTCTTACTCACTGGGGCAGACTGCTAGAGTAACTGTCTGTATGTACAAGGGTGTGGTGCAGCTTTGTAGGCTCCATGAATGTTACTGTAGACATGGTCAAGTGTGTTTTTTACCCTGGTTGGGATATGCTGGTAATACTTTGGAAGGACAGTTCACAGATTACAATGAATTAATTTCCCAGCGATGATGAATGCAGCATCAGGGTGAGCACTAATGGTGTCACAGAAAAGTCAAGTCAAGTGGCTTTTATTATCATTTCAACCATATACAGCTAGTACAGTACACAGTGAAAAAAACAACGTTCCTACAGGACCATGGTGCTACATAAAAACAACATGAAACAACATAAAACAAACACAGACCTACATGAGACTACACAGAACTAAAAGACCTACACATTTCTACATAAAGTTCATGTGAAAACATGTGCAAACAGTACAAGACAGTACAATTATTGCTGAAACAGGACAATAAGCACAGTAAGAGACAGTGCAGCACTGACCAGTACACAGTTCTAGTGTGAAAGTGTCAGATGAAGCAGGTAGTGCAAAAAGATATTACAATATAATAGAAAATGCTGTGAATGTAAATATAACATACTATGACATAGTATTCAGCAGATAAGCTTATACTATATATGGACATAGCAGTCATTGGTGTAGCAGCCAGCTAGAAATGACAAGAATTTAAGTACAATATTTTATGAATACAGTAGCAGCAAAAAAATTCAGGTAGATAATACAGAAATGTGCAAAATTGCAAAGGGAGTCGGATGGTGTTCAGTTGAGTGTGTGTGTGTGTGTACGTGTGTTGTCAGTCCAGTCTCTGAGTGTTGAGGAGTCTGATGGCTTGGGGGAAGAAACTGTTCCACAGTCAGGCCGTGAGGGCCCGAATGCTTCTGTACCTTTTGCCAAATGGCAGGAGGGTGCAGAGTTTGTGTGAGGGGTGGTGGGGTCATCCACAATGCTGGTGGCTTTGGGGATGCAGTGTGTGGTGTAAATGTCTATGATGGAGGGAAAAGAGACCCCGATGATCTTCTCAGCTGTCCTCACTATCCTCTGCAGTGTCTTGCAATCTGAAACGGTGCAATTTCCAAACCAGGCAGTGATGCGGCTGCTCAGGATGCTCTCGATAGTCCCTCTGTAGAATGTGGTGAGGATGGGGGGGTGGGAGATGAGTTTTTCTCAGCCTTCGCAGAAAGTAGAGATGCTGCTGGGCTTTCTTGGTTATGGAGCTGGTGTTGAGGGACCAGGTGAGGTTCTCTGCCAGGTGAACACCAAGGAATTTGGTGCTCTTGACGATCATCACAGAGGAGCTGTCAATGTTCAGCAGAGAGTTGTCTCTCAGTGCTCTCCTGAAGTCAACAACCATCTCTTTTATTTTGTCCATGTTCAGAGACAGGTTGTTGGTTATGCACCAGTCCGTTAGTCGCTGCACCTCCTCTCTGTATGCTGACTCGTCATTCTTGCTGATGAGACCCACCACGGTTGTGTCATCTGCGAACTTGATGATGTGATTCAAGCTGTGCATTGCTGCACAATCGTGAGTCAGCAGAGTGAACAGCAGTGGACTGAGCACACAGCCCTGGGGTGGCCCAGTGCTCAGTGTGGTGGTGGTGGAGATGCTGCTCTCGATCCAGACTGACTGAGGACTCCCAGTCAGGAAGTCCAGGATCCAGTTGCAGAGGGAGGTGTTCAGGCCCAGAAGGTTCAGCTTTCCAATAGGTCTATGAACAGCATTCGAACGTACATTTGTTTTTTGTCCAGGTGGGTGAGGGCCAGATGGAGGGTGGTGGCGATGGCGTCATCTGTTTACCGGTTGGTACGATACATGAACTGCAGAGCGTCCAGTGAGGGAGGCAGCTGGGTCTTGATGTGCCTCATGACAAGCCTCTCGAAACACTTCATGATGATGGGTGTGAGTGCAATAGGATGGTAGTCGTTGAGGCAGGAGACTGAAGAATTCTTCGGCACAAGGATGATGGTGGTGGCCTTAAAGCACATTGGAATGATGTCACTGCTCAGGGAGATGTTGAAGATGTCAGTAAGAACATCCACCAGCTGGTCTGCACATCCTCTGAGCACTCTACCAGGAATGTTGTCTGGTCCAGCAGCCTTCCGTGGGTTGACTCTGAATAGAGTTTTCCTCACATCAGCCGTGGTAAGACATAGAACCTGGTCGTTGGGAGGAGGGGTGGACTTCCTCGCTACCACATCATTCTGTGCCTCAAACCGAGCGTAGAAGTCATTCAGTGCATCTGGAAGGGAGGCATCTCTGTCACAAGCAGGTGATGTTGTCCTGTAATTGGTGATGGCCTGGAGAAGACCCAGCTGTGCTGTCACGTTAGCATGTGGTTGAATGTAAACAGGCATGATGAAGATCACAGAGAATTCTCTGGGTAGAGAGAAGGGTCTACATTTCATCAGCAGCATTTCTATATCAGGTGAGAAGTGTCTGTAAGTAGGCTGCACATCTACTCACCATGCATTGTTGACAAAAACACAAACACCTCCGTTGCGGTGCAGTCTCTGTGATAGACTGTGTGTGTCTGTAGCTGAACTACTGAGTCCGGGATGTTTTCAGATAGCCAGGTTTCCATGAGAATCAAGATGCAACAGTCTCTGATTTCCCATTGTGATGTAATCCTGGCTCTCAGATCATCCATTTTATTATCAAGAGTGTAGACATTAACCAGTAGTATGCTTGGCATAGGAGGACTATTAGCCCTAGACTTTAGCCTTGCATGAAGCCCTGCTCGTTTACCCTGTCTCCACTTCGGTCGAGTTCCAGACCGGCCGTCTTCTGCGCTAGGCCGGGGTGGTGATAGGCTGTGTCAGAGTAGATATGAGTGTAAGGAGGCAATCCAGATCAAGTAGACTTAAAAGATGATTCCCGGTGGATTTTACCAATGTCAAGTAAAGTTTGTCCGTCGTAAGTTATAATTGCACAGCAATAGTGGACATGTGAAATCAAAACAAAAGTGAACTAATACAACAAAAAACGGCGATTATGGGAGGAACACAAAGACGTCTGCCACAGTGGGCGCCATCTTCACTAATGTCCACTTTCACCATCCCCACCATTTCTTTGAAACTAGATGCTCCTTTGGGGTGATAAATGCTGTGAAGTATGCAGTCAAAAAAAAAAAAAAATGGACAAAGCTCCCTTTTGTGCCATAACAACTCAATGTTCCCAAATTGTGGAGCTATCAGAATAACACCTAGCTGAATTGTTTTTTTCTTTTTCTATTCATCATGTCTAACTATGTGTGAAGGAATTCGTTGGGTGGAAAATGAGGAAATGGGAAACTTGGGTCTTTAACTAAAAAGATAGATCTTTTAATTTAGACAAAACTCAAAATAGCTTTTCAGCTGACTTATAACAGTTTGCTTTTCAGCAGTCAATTTTCACACACTCATCTTCGTGTGTCTCTCTCTCTCTCTGCCTCTCGCTGCCTCTCCTATATCGCTCTCCCCAGTGCTTACTGCAATCAGAAGCAGGTGTTAGATATTATAGCGCTCAGGTGTGTACACCCTTACCTACGAATGTGTACCAAGATAAAGGACATTCATTGGGTTTGTCCAAGCAACCCCTTTGTTAGAGAGGTGACTAACTACCTCTATGGCCTAAGAGCCGAATCACCTGAACAAAAGTGTCAAGGTAGCATGTCTGTCATAGATGATGGAACAGAGACAAAGGTAGAGTGAGCAGGCAATCGCTGGCTCATTAACACACCAACCACCGAAGTTCTAATGTCATATGACTGCCATGATACAGCCACTAAACTAACGCTACCAAATCAGATGGTGTTCTTAACGGTTCCCCAAGGAGCCACCGTGCACATTGACGATATTGTCCTCCATCATCTCAGTGTCAACAACAATGAGGCGTAAATTGAGATCATGGACACATTTAGAGGTCACAACCTCACCATTGATGACACCCTTCAACAGCAGCTTCAGGCTGAAGGGACGAAATTAGTGAAGTTCAGTCTCAAACCGACTGGACTGACCACTATTTCCTACTCACATAAGCAGATCATTATCTTACCAAAAACACCTTATCAGTCTGATTGCCCTTGGGCTCCTCCTTAGTGGTTGGATCATCACTGCAATTATTGCACATGCCATGTACAGGTACATTCAAAACCTACAGGCCAGACTGGACTCCCTCCTTCTCGTACAGCCGCATTTTACACACCAGTTTGAGCCCATCCCACAGGTTAACCCCAATCATTTCCAAGGATAAGCCTTTTAACCTCTAACCCTCCTTTCCTTTCCTCTAACCCCTTTCCTCTAACCTTTTGGTCCTAGTATTCATTGTCAGGTTCTACTATGATTTTGTGTTATGTCCAAAGAACAGCAAAGGATTGTGTTACGGTTAATGCTGTGCCTACCTATAACTTGGAATATTTGTTTTCATGTGTGATGAATGTAGTTTTAGACTTAGCTAGAAGTTCTATGCCCAGATGTGCCTCAGTCTCTGCCCAGACGATAAAGCCTCTGTGAACTCTATGAATTGTATGGACTGTGCAACCGTTTTCTTTTCTATCAGGAAGACATGGACGGTGTAACCAACAGGTTACTGTGAACCTACAGGAACTGTTTGGCCCTTCAGTTGCTCTAAAAATGCTGGACAACAACCAACTCTTTAGATCAAAGGGAGGAATGCTACAAAGGCAGGCCTACACACAGTCATAAAACCTGACAGAGGCCTGTAGGAACACTCAAAGCCTAAAGCCTATATATGTATATATCAGTGGCGGCCCGTGCATTTTAAGTCTTGGCCCTCAGCGTGATTCATGCCATTAAGAAAACACTGTTTCACAATTAATAAGACACCCAATGCCTATGGACATCATACATTACATCGCAGCCAATTAATAATACCAACTGACATTTTTAAAACACGTCTACACACGAAAGCCAAAACCAAGAAGGTCTAATACCAGGAAAAAGCTATCTAATAATATTTGCGATCTAAATGTTGCTTGCAATAATTTTTGTCTCGTATAGGTATACGTTTACTTTTCAAAACTTAAACTGACACGAAATGCTCTCGCCAGCCTAATTTACACTTAGAAAACTCCTGATGTTGCTATAACAATTCATAAAGCACTTATCAATTTACTTGAAGTGAAAATCAGCCCTCCTTTCCTGTTTACATCTCAGGTTTTTAAATCCATAAGGATCTCTTTCTCAATGTCAATAGCGGCAGTGATGACAGCCGACTCGTCAGCTAGATCTCGCGCTCTTCGCTTTCAAATTACGTACATCACTTAAAGCGTGATTGCGTCACTCAAGGCCAGCTAGAAGGCCTCGACTGGGACATATCCTAAAGACCACACCGACCAAGAACAAATAAATCAATCTGATTGGCTGATGAATCTGACAGTCTGACTTTAGATGCCTATTCACTGCACTGTTGAGGGATTCTGTAAAAATTCTGAAGGCTTAACGGGCTTAACACGCTGCTTCAGCTAAAGTGCTCGGTATTCCCATAGCTTTCCTTCATGTTTGACAGCGGCCAAACAAATGCTTGAAAAGCCTGAAGCAGTCGCAACATATCCAAATGCACAGCTGCTGTTATATCATCTCCATAGTAACAGTGTAGCATATCCTCCATGTTGTGCGTTCACTATCAAAATCTTATAGTGATTTATCTTTATCATTCGCGGGACTGCAGACAGCACACATACAACACAACTAGCATTTTATCTTCACCCTGCGTGCTGAGAATGTGACACAAAAACCCGCATTTATACAAAGAATCCCTAACATTCACTTAAAATCCCCATTAGTTGTGTAATAAAATGTGATTAGATTTTGAAGTGCTAATAATACAGTAGGCTATGAATCTGAAAATGGCAATATATGTTGAACACTTGTATGCTGTAAGTGTTCATAAATGTTTTTACTGATATAAAAATGTCAATTATATACAATAGATATGTGCAATATATAGAAAATGACAATATGCCAAAATTGACAATTTTCATATAGGTAACATGTTTTTTTAAACACTTTTGGAATTTAAATGTGTATATAAATGCTCAAATATATGAACTCTAATTGTATTTGTTCGTAGATGGCCATATACCAAATTTATCCCTCAGCATGTCTGAGTTCAGAGCTCCAAACTCATGATTTGGCTAGCCCTCTCAATGAAATAAAATATGCATCAACTGTCTCTTCCGAAGGCTAGGCTCTCTGTCTACATTTATGACATTTTAGAACTACATATCTCCGCAGTGTGAAGTATGTGTCCAAAGCAGCAACAGCCTGTGAATCAGTACCTTTCTCACCTGGCAGGTTGGCAAAAAAATCCTTCTGTACAAGAGCTCCTATACAGTGCAGTAACATTCTCACATTATCCTCCACCTCAGTTATTCCACTCGCAATTTTGAAGTGTTATATTCACTCCACATTTTTATACTCTGAGTATACATCTGAAGACATCTTTCAGTTCCATTTTAGAGTTTTATTGAACTCCATCTCACATCACCTGTGTCTTTCATCACAGTAAACTCAATACTGCCTCCAGCAGTCACTTCCCGTCTTGTACGCTCTCGTGAGAATATCTATAACTATACTACAATCTGCTTATTTTAGAGGTTTTTGGTCTAATAAATATTACCTCTGTTTTTTTTTTAAAGAATTGAGTAGAAAGAAATTACTAGCCATTCAATCTTTGATATCATTGATACACTCCTCTAACTTAGAGAATTGGGAAATTTCATTGGGTTTCAAGGAAATATAAAGTTGGGTATCATATAATAGTGAAAAATAATTCCACGGTTCCACTTCCCAGGGGAAGCATATATAGAAAAAAAGCAGAGGCCCTAAAACTGATCCTTGTGGCACTCCATACCTAACTTTTGCTTGATCTGACAATTCCTTGTTTACACAGACAAAGTGGTATAAATATGACCTAAACCAAGCTAATGCCTATCCACAAATGCCAGCATAATTCTCAAGCCTATCCAAGAGAATTTCATGATCTGTTGTGTCGAAGGCAGCACTAAGATCATAAAGTACTTGAAGAGAAATGTAACCATGATCAGATGACAAGAGCAAGTAATTTGTAACTCTGATAAGTGCAAGCTCTGCACAGGGAAGGGGGCCTAAATCCTGACTGAAATTCTTCACATATACTATTTCTCTGTAAAAATGAACATAGTTGGAAGACACTGCCTTTTCTAGTATTTTCGACATAAATAAGATATTGAGATCTGTCTATAATTAGCCAACACTCTGTCTTCTGAAGTGCTGTGGCAGGAAGTTGCATAGTTCCAATTTTGTTTCTGAAAGTTTACATTTTATCAGCAATCTATGTAGAGTGCTAGAAAAGACTTTATCTATATTTTCTGTGACAACATCAAGTTCTTCTGAAATGTATGCCTTATGGAGTATTTGAAACAGATCTGGAAGTTTGAGTTACCTTAGCTAAGCACAACATGCAAGAGACCAGGTAATGATCTGAGATGTCATTGCTCTGTGGCAGAATTGCTATTTCATCATCATCAACTCCATATGACGGAATTAAATCTAGGGCATGATTATTGGTCCTGACACATTTTGACTGAACCCAACAGATCAATTTGAGAATATTGATAAATGCTAATCCCAGTGTATCATTTTCATTATCTGTGTGTAAGTTAAAGTCACCAGCAGTATTAGATCTGACAGAATATCAGCAAATTCACTAAGGAAATCAGAATATGGCCTGGGTGGTCTATATACTGTAGCAAGAGCAAAGGACGACAGAGTGACGATGGTCACATTAAGCATTATCACTTCAAAATAATTAAACTTGTGTCCTGACTAGGGCTGGGTATCGATACAGATTTGATTCTGATTCACAAGCTCTCAATTTGATTTGATTTCGATTTGATTAGATTCAATATCGATTCATATGGGTATATTCAGTTATAATGTCCCTTTTGACCTTCTAACAAGGTCCAATATGAAAATATTATAATATAATAAATACATTTTACTAATTATATTTTATTAGTTTTTCATAATTTTGGTCAAATTTTAGCTTTTTAAAAATGAACAAATCAATTTATTTAATCAATAAATATAATATTATATTGCAAATATTATATTTTGTTACATTTGTATTGTTTAATTGCATAATTTGTACTATTTACAGGTATTTACATTGATTTGTTGAACACGTGCTAAAATCAGTACTGTCTCTATAAGGAATACTGCATTTCTGTGAACAGCATCTTTAAATAAGTGCATGTTAACAAGAGAGACTCCAGTGGCTTTATCGCATCTGTGCTATGCCTGATTAGATTTGAATATTTATTTTTTGTTTTGTTGTGTTTATAATCAACAACTGACTGTAAAGAACAGAAAGGGTACTAAAGTAGACATTATTCAATGTCAAATGGGTTGCGAGTATCTCATCTTTGAACACACATTAAACAGAACAACTTTTCTCGTTGAATCCTCCACCACTATACTAAACAATTAATTCACTGGTGAGTGAAATCTAAACATTTACCAGCCAGTTGCTAAATATATAAATTTTAGTCGCTTAGTGCGAAATTTGGTTGCTACTGCAAGTGATTTCCTCTCATTGTAGTGGAGGGCTGTGCATAGAGTAAAAGATCAATCTTGGGATTTAAGAATCGATATCGAGATCATTCAAATGAAGATCGCGATGCATCAGAAAATTTATGTTTTTACCTACTTCTTGTCCTGACCTCTGATTAACACCAAGAACATCACTATAAATTGTAGCAACACCTCCACAACCCTTCATTTAAACTAATATATATTTATCCGGTTTAAGCCAGGTTTCAGTCCAACAGAGTGAATCCAAACTATGATCTGTAATAATTTCATTTACAATTAGTGCTTTGGATGAAAACAATCTAATGTTTAGTAGCCCTACCTTTATAAGATGTTTATCTTCACTTTCTTTGTTATTTTCTAGTTTGACATAAGTCCATTTTTTTTCTAAATGACTTAATGAGGGTTTGGTAGTTTGGGGAACAGACACAATCTGTATTTGATATCTAGGTGATACAGTCTCTATGTGTTGCAGTTTATGTGACCTGTGTGACGTCTCAAGGCAGCTAGCAGATGGTTGGAATAGCCAGTCTGTCTGCTTCCTGACCTGGGCCCCAGTTATCAAATCAAAATAAAATGAAATCACTTTTATTGTCACACAGCCATATACACAATTGCAATAGTGTGTGAAATTCTTGGGTGCAGTTCCGAGCAACATAGTAGTCGTGACAGTGATGGGACATATACCAATTTACAATAAACATCAGATTTACAACACAATTTAAAATCTACTATACACATAATTACACATAACACAATATACAAATAATAACATACAATGTACAGTATACAATACACACAATATAGATACACATTATTCAATAAAAAAGTATATATAGTATATATAAAATGTACAGTAGGTTGTATTGTACTGTATTGACATTCAGGCTGTCGGTTGATAGTAAGTTGCCAGTGTGTTGTTAAGTGATAATTTAATATAATAATATTATTATTTATGACAGTCCGGTGTGAGATATAAGAGTAAGAGTAATAAAGTGCAGTGCTGATGTATTTTGATCGTGGGAGATCAAGAGTTCAAAAGTTTGATTGCTTGGGGGAAGAAGCTATCATGAAGTCGGCTGGTGCAGGTCCTGATGCTGCGATACCACCTGCCTGATGGTAGCAGTGAGAACAGCCCATGGCCTGGGTGGCTGGAGTCTCTGATGATCCTCCGAGCTTTCTTCACACATCACCTGGTATATGTGTCCTGGAGGGAGGGAAGCTCACCTCCGATGATGTGTCTGGCAGTTCGCACCACCCTTTGCAGGGCTTTGCGGTTGTGGGTGGTGCTATTGCCGTACCAGGCGGAGATGCAGCCAGTCAGGATGCTCTCTACAGTGCAGGTGTAGAACCGTGTGAGGATGTGGCGGTTCATTCCAAACTTCCTCAGCCGTCTCAGGAAGAAGAGGCGCTGATGAGCCTTCTTCACAACGGCCTCAGTGTGGATGGACCATGTGAGTTCCTCAGTGATGTGGACACCCAGGAACTTGAAGCTGCTGACTCTCTCCACTGGTGCTCCATTGATGGTGATGGGACTGTGTTCTCTATCTCTTCTCCTGAAGTCCATCACAAGCTCCATTGTCTAACTGACATTGAGGGAGAGGTTGTGCTCCTGACACCAGTGTGTCAGAGTGTGCACCTCCTCTCTGTAGGCTGTTTCATGATTGTCAGTGATCAGACCTACCACCATCGTATCATCAGAAAACTTAATGATGGCATTGGAGCTGTGTGTTGCCACACAGTCATGTGTGTACAGAGAATACAGGAGTGGGCTGAGAACACAGCCCTGCGGGGCTCCAGTGTTGAGGGTCAGTGATGAGGAGATGTTGCTGCCCATTCTAACCACCTGGCCTCTGCTTGAAAGGAAGTCCAGGATCCAGCTGCACAGTGAGCTGTTTAAGCCCAGAGCCCGGAGTTTCTCATCAAGCTTGGAGGGCACTATGGTGTTGAATGCTGAGCTGTAGTCTACAAACAACATCCTCACATAAGTGTTCTTTTTTTTTCCAGGTGGGAGATAGCAGTGTGTATTGTAGATGCAATGGCATCATCAGTGGAGCAGTTGTTGCGGTACGCAAACTGCAATGGGTCCAGTGATGGAGGCAGCACAGAGCAGATGTAATCTCTGATTAGTCTCTCAAAGCATTTGCTGATGATGGGGGTCAGAGCAACAGGATGCCAGTTATTTAAGCAAGTGATTTTGGATTGCTTTGGAACAGGCACAATGGTGGATGTTTTAAAGCATGTGGGGACTACAGACAAAGAGAGGGAAAAGTTGAAAATGTCCGTAAAAACACCATCCAGCTGGTTCGCGCACGCTCTGATGACGCGGCCCGAAATGCCATCTGGACCCGCGGCTTTGCGGATATTCACCCGTCGGAAGGATCGGGTTACATCCGCTACAGAGACGGAGAGTGAACTAACCTCTGTAGCTTCGGCTGCGAGAGCTCTCTCCGCGAGGGCGGTGTCATTTCCCTTGAAACAAGCATAAGAAGTATTTAGCTCATCCAGGAGAGAGGCAGCAGTGTTCATGGCGGAGTTTTTATTTCCTTTTAAAGTCCGTGATGATATTAATTCCCTGCCACATGCTTCTAGAGTTGGTGGTGTTGAACTGTCCTTCAATCTAGTTCCTGTACTGATGTATTGCTGTTCTGATAGTTTTTTGGAGGGCATAACTGGCTTGTTTATGCTCCTCCGCATTCCCGGAATTAAAAGTTGAGGTCCGCGCATCAAGTGCTGCGCGAACATCGCTATTAATCCAAGGTTTCTGGTTCGGGTAGATTCGTATTGTTCTGGTCGGAACGACATCCTCTACACACTTTCTGATGAAACACATTACGTTATTAGCGTAAAGCTCGATGTCGTCATCAGAGGCGGACCGGAACATCTCCCAGTCCACATGATCAAAACAGTCTTGTAGCGTAGAGTCTGATTGGTCCAACCAGCACTGGATCGTTCTGAGGGCGGGTGCTTCCTGTTTCAGTTTCTGCCTGTAAGCGAGCAGAAGCAGAATGGAAGAGTGGTCCGATTTGCCAAATGGTGGGTGGGGGAGGGATTTGTAGCCGTCCCAGAAGGGAGAGTAGCATGGTCCAAAACCCTGTCCCCTCATATGTTAAAACTAATGTGTTGGTGGTATTTTGGTGCGACTGATTTGAAACTGGCTTTATTAAAGTCCCCGGTCACAATGAACATGGCTTCAGGGTGCGTGGTTTCCTGCTTGCTTATAATCCCATACAGTTCCTTGAGTGCCCGGTCTGTGTCGGCTTGTGGCGGGATGTACACAGCAGTGATAATGACCACTGTGAATTCCCTCGGCAGCCAGAATGGTCGACACAGAAGCATGAGAAATTCCAGATCAGGAGAGCAGAAAGACTTGATAGAATGTACGTTCCTCTGATCACACCAGGATTTGTTGATCATAAAACATACACCACCACCTCTGCTTTTACCTGAGTGGTCTTTCGCTCTGTCCACTCAGTGCACGGAGAACCCCGCGGGTTCAGTGGCTGAATCTGGATTCTCAGCAGACATCCAAGTTTCCGTAAGGCAGATAATGCAGCAGTTCCTCGTCTCTCGTTGGAAAGAGATCCGCGCTCTCAGCTCGTAGAGCTTGTTGTCCAGAGACTGAACATTTGCCAGTAGTATACTGGGTAGCGGGGGTCGATTTGCATGACGTCTTACTCTGATGAGAACGCCGGCTCTGTTTTCCCTTTTCCTTTTGCGTTTCCGCGGCCGGGCAGCCCAGACAAAGGGCTCCGCTGGTGTGTTTGTAAACAGTGGGTCAGCATTGTGGAATTTGATGTCCGGTTTACGGTGTGTAATTCCAGAACCAATGTCCAAAAGTGTTTGTCTGTCGTAGACAATAAGGCAGACAACATCCATGACAAAAAACATAAGAATTGTAAACAAAACAAACAAAACACTACAATGTTGTGTCGGAGCTCGCAACGCAGCAGCCATACTCGGCGCCGTCTTGAGTCCAGTTATGTTAAACACTATAAATCCTTTGCTCTTCTCCGGACACTCACAAGATATCCAGATATTTAGGAACACTACTCTACTATAAATCTCATCACCGCAGCAAGCAGGAAGGGGGCCAGAGCATGTTACAGTGTCTGAGATCATTAGGTGGAAAACTTTTTCAATAATTTAAACAGAATTCATGGCCATCCAGACATTAAAGCCTATTCTAAATTGTACTTGCCCTTATTAAAGTTGTCCATTGTCCTTGCATTGTTTAACAGAGCCATATGTCAAAGGCCATAACCACAGGTAAGACCATAGATGGCTCCTCATTTCTGTGGTTAGGTCAATGTAGATAATATTTTTAAATAATAAACTATAGTATTTGATTTGAAAAAAAAATAAATAAATAAATAAATAAAAATAAATAATAATAAAAATAGCTTAAACACATTTAGAAACTTTAACTACAACTTTCACAGTTGTGATAAAAATATAGTATAATAGATTCATTCTAAAAGATTTAATGAATCTATGACCCTGTTTACACCTTCAATATGAGTCTCGGGTAATTTGATCAAATATGGTCAGATGAGACACATTTACACGTGGTCGCTTAAATGTGTTTCCTTTGACCACTTCTGTTCGGATTTTGAGGGGAGAGTCATTTCATGACAACATACATCAATCAGTGTGTCAGTGTGCTACTGCATGATAATAAAAAGCACAAAAGAATAAAAGACAGAAAACACAAATATAATTGGCTAGTGTTTCTCCTAGATGCAGTTGAAATTCAATCTAAGCACAAACGCAACATTTTGAACAGAATTATCTGTTGTTTTAATGGAGTACCTGTATTAAACTGAGGTTCAGATATGTGTGCTTGTCATTTGTCTCCCTGCTTTTTGACATCACACACACTGAAGATCTGTGAAGTTCTCATGCTTGTGTATGTTTTTTTTATTTATTTATTTTTTTAAAATTATCCAATCGGACAGTTATTTCCATTTCAAGCCGTTTGTAACCGGCAAATTTACACTTTTGTTTTAGCACAGAGTTTGATTGACATGTAAGGGGTTGTGCTTAGCTGCTTTCTGGGATGAATTCAGTATGATACCTCAACTATGATGTGGTCACATGTCTTTTTGACTACTTCCTTATGTGTTTTTTGTGATCCAATAACCAAAATTTTGCACCCCATTTACATCTATATTTAACGCTGACCATTTATAATCGCCCTTACGAAAATTGAGAGTTTGTGGCAAATTTGTGTTTGTGGCAAATCATTTTCACATGCAAATGAGCTTTGCGGCAAAATTGTCCATTGTTGCCAAAGGATTGTCGGAGGTTCACCACTACCAGCGAAGAGCTGCAAATTTCTGCCAAACATTTGCAGCAAATCAAAAGCTCATTTGCATGTGAAAATAATGAGCGGCAAATTTCCTGCAAATTTTAACTTCCTCTGAAGCGATGTAATGTTGAAAAATCTGTGTAGAATTAAAATGGGTTGCAGAAGTTATGTGCCACAATGTCGAGGGAAGCATGGTTGTATCCTGCTATTGATCCACTATGTGCTATCCTATTTCCGGAGCATACTGCTGTGTGTTGCAATGTTTCGTGAAAAAACACGCTTCATTCACCCCGTGCAGATGCGAGTGTCAGATACTGGAAGCATATTTAGTTCTTATAAAGCGGTGAACTCAAGATTGATATAAAATAAATTTCTATAGCGGCCCGATATTCAATGCAGGAAAAACCCTTTGTAGGTGTTTAAATCAGTTTTACTATCAGAAATAATCAATAATTAATTGTTATTAATTATGGAGTAATTAAATAACAATTAAATAATAATTAAATAGAATTTAACTCTTTAAATTCTATTCTCGGGGCACCATTCTTTGAAAAGAGAAAAATGATAGCAAGTTACTGATTGAGTCTCACAGAAACAAAATCTACCCTGAAGGTTGAGTATCTTAATTGTTAATCAAAATAATCAAAAAGGGGAAAAACTAGTTAAATTATTGCTATACAAATCTAATAGTAATCTAGTTACAGTTAGTTTCTAACACCAATAAAATAACAGTACTCTGAGGTAACGTCATGGTTACTTGTGTAACCTCCGTTCCCTGATGGAGGGAACGAGACGTTGTGTCGATGTAGTGACACTAGGGGTCACTCTTGGGAGCCCGAGACACCTCTGGTCTTTGATAAAAGGCCAATGAAAATTGGTGAGTGGTATTTGCATGCCACTCCCCCGGACATACAGGTATCATGGAGCTGGTATGCAACCACTCATTCAGGTTTTATGCTGAGGAGCCAATATAAGGTCTGGCCATTTCAGCGGGTAGTTCAGCGTTGTAGCAGGAGGGACACAATGTCTCGTTCCCTCTATCAGGGAACGGAGGTTACGCAAGTAACCAGGACGTTACCTGTCTGTCACTCACTCGACGTTGTGTCGATGTAGTGACACTAGGAGTCCCTATATGAAACGCAGCAACTGGCTGAACTGTGTTACGTGAACTGGCAGTGTGTGACAGGCAGACCACTGTGTGCCTCATAACCAGTGCACCAGGCTGACATGTAACCTCCCCCAACGCTGTTATGAGTTTCGAACAGCCCTTTAGGGACAAGTCGACTGCCCAAAAGATAGAGACAGGCTAGCCCAGTCGTTGCCTCTTATCCTCTTTTTTTTTTCCTCTCCCCAAAAAAAGGAATTAACCGACTGGGGCCACTAGGTCTAGTCGGGGGGGGGGGGGGTCACTCCCAAGGGGAAAACACCGTGGAGACCACACCCCATCCAAAGAGAGGGGGAGGTATTTTGAGTGGAAATACGTCACATGGTCTTGCCGAGCTTTGTCGGAAGTATGTCATGTGGAGAAGTCCCATGGTAGGAGTTTCTACAAGCATGGTGACTGGGGCAGAGGGGCCTCTGCCCAAGGAAGTTGCAGTTTACCAACAGGGAAACAAATTAGTGGAAAATATACATTGCATGGGTTTACCTACGGGGAACCACCACATGCGGAGCACCTACCCCAGTACAGGGCTTAGTTAGCACATGTACTGAGCCGGCAGCGAGTTTCTCCACAAACTCATCTGCCACAGGGCTCGGAGGAAATCATCCAATGAACACAGTTTGTGAAAACTACTGGGAGTCAACAGTGCATGTCTTCAGCTCAGGGGAGGTGAAAGGCGCTATGCACAAGCGATATACCCGGCCAGCTCTCCAGGACTTACCTGCTTATGCGTGCCACTACACGGGACGAAACCAGTTCCACCCAGAGATTGTAGAACCTCGCAAAGGTGTTGGGTGTTGCCCAGCCTGTTGCTCTGCAAATGTCTGTTAGAGAGGCACCACTGGTCAAGGCCCAGAAGGCTGCTACACCCCTGGTAGAATGGGCTCATAGCCCTGCTGGGGGCGGCACGTCCTGGGCGTGATATGCCATTGTTTTGGCATCAATGAGCCAGTGGGCAATCCTCTTCTTGGAGACAGCGCTTCCTTTCCACTGTCCACCAAAGAAGACAAAGAGCTGCTGAGAGACTCTAAATCTCTGTGTGCAATCCAAATAGATGCATAAAGCGCACACCGGACACAGCAACATCAGGGCTGGGTCTGCCTCCTCCTGGGGCAGCGCTTGCAGGTTTGCCACCTGGTCCCTAAAAGGGGTCGTGGGAACCTTGGGCACATAGTCTGGTCGTGGTCTCAGGATCACATGAGAGTAGCCTGGACTGAACTCCAGGCACGTTTTGTTGACAGAGAATGCTTGCAGGTCTCCTACCCTCTTGATGGAAGTGAGCGCAGTAAGGAGGGCAGTCTTAAAAGAGAGTGCCTTAAGCTCAGCTGACTGCAAGGGCTCAAAGGGGGCTCTCCGTAAACCCTGAAGAACTACAGAGAGGTCCCATGAGGGAACGAGGCGTGGTCTGAAGGGATTCAACCTCCTGGCACCTCTCAGGAACCTGATGATCAGGTCATGCTTCCCTAAGGACTTACCGTCCACTATGTCGTGGTGTGTCGCTATAGCGGCTACATACACCTTCAAGGTGGAGGGGGACAGCCGCCCTTCCAACCTCTGCTGCAGGAAGGAAAGCACCAATCCGACTGCACATCTCTGGGGGTCTTCGCATCGGGAAGAACACCACTTAGTGAACAGATGCCACTTAAAGGCATACAGGTGCCTTGTAGAGGGGGCCCTAGCCTGAGTGATCGTGTCTACCACCGCGGGTGGTAGGCCGCTTAAGTCTTCCATGTCCCGTCCAGGGGCCAGACATGGAGATTCCAGAGGTCTGGTCGCGGGTGCCAGATGGTGCCTGGTCCTTGAGAAAGAAGGTCCTTCCTGGGAATTCACCAGGGGGGGCTGTCGCGAGGAGCGTGAGGTCCGAGAACCATGTCTGGGTGGGCCAGTAGGGTGCTACCAGGATGACCTGCTCCTCGTCCTCCCTGACCTTGCACAGAGTCTGTGCAAGTAGGCTCACTGGGGGAAACGCATATTTGCGCAATCCAAATAGGTGCTGCTGACTCCAGAGGAGGAGACGGCGGGCGAGTTGTTACATACAACGGGAGCACAGACCGCCTTGGCGGTTGACATATGCTACCATTGCCGTGTTGTCTGTCTGAACTAACATGTTCTTGCCCTGGTTCAACGGCTGAAACCTCCGCAGGGCAAGCAGAATTGCCAGCAACTTGAGGCAGCCGATGTGCCAGTCGCAGCCGTGCACCCATCCATGAGCCGGCGGCTGCCTGACCATTGCATACAGTGCCCCAGCCCAATTTGGAGGCATCTGTCGTAACCACGACGTGCCTGGAGACCTGCTCTAAGGGAACGCCTGCCCGTAGAAACGTGAGGTCGGTCCAAGGGCTGAAGAGGCGGTGACATATCGGCGTGATGGCCATGCGATGTGTCCCACGGCACCATGCCCATCTTGGGACTCAAGTCTGAAGCCAGTGTTGAAGTGGTCTCATATGCATCAACCCGAGCGGAGTGGCCACCGCTGAGGATGCTATATGTCCCAGGAGCCTCTGAAACAGTTTCAGTGGAACTGCTGTCTTCTGTCTGAACACCTTCAAACAGGTCAGCACCGACTGTGCATGCTCGTTCGTGAGGCGCACCGTCAACGAGACTGAGTCCAACTCCAAGCTGAGAAAATAGATGCTCTGAACCGGGAGGAGCTTGCTCTTTTCCCAGTTGACCCGAAGCCCTAGTCGGCTGAGGTGCGAGAGCACCAGGTCCCTGTGTGCACACAACACATCCCAAGAGTGAGCTAGGATTAGCCAATCATCAAGATAGTTGAGGATGCGAATGCCCACTTCCCTTAGCGGGGCAAGGGCTGCCTCTGCGACCTTCATGAAGACGCGAGGGGACAAGGACAGGCCGAAAGGGAGGACCTTGTACTGATATACCCGACCCTCGAATGCAAACCGCAAGAAGGGTCTGTGTCGAGGTAGAATTGAGACGTGGAAGTACGCGTCCTTCAGGTCTACCGCTGTGAACCAATCTTTATGCCGGACGCTCGCTAGAATGCGTTTTTGCATCAGCATCTTGAACGGGAGTCTGTGTAAAGCCCGGTTCAGTACTCGCAGGTCCAAGATTGGCCGCAACCCACTTCCTTTTTTCGGTACGATGAAGTAGGTGCTGTAAAACCCCTTCTTCATCTTGGCTGGAGGGACAGGCTCTATTGCATCCTTCCGTAGGAGGGTAGCGATCTTCACGTGCAAGGTAGCAGCGTTCTCGCCCTTCATCGAGGTGAAGTGGATACCGCTGAACCTGGGCAGACGCCCGGTGAACTGAATCGCGTAGCCGAGTCGGATGGTCCGGATCAGCCATCGCGATGGATTGGAGAGTGCAAGCCACGCGTCCAAGCTCCAGGCAAGGGGGACCAAGGGGACAATCTCGTCGGATGTACCGGAGCCTGAGGTGCCACGCCATGTTGTGGCCGTGCTGAGTTCAGGGACATCGAAGCACTTACCTGGCTCCGTCTGACCACCCCCAAAACAGCATGGGATGGCTGCCATAGGTGCACCGCGTGCGCCTTATCCACTGGGGGAATCGCCGAATAGCCCCTGGCCGCCCCACCATCGAGTGTAGTGAGGGTGGGGGAGCTGAAAGATTGGGACCGGGCAGTAAAAGGTGCCTCCCACGAGCTTGTCAGCTCCTCGTGCACTTCCGGGAAGAAAGGAACTGGAGCGGGGCATGGTTGTGAGCAGTGCCACAAGCCCAGGAACCAATCATCGAGCCACGAGGGTTCAGGGGAGAGCGGAGGGTTCCACTCTAGCCCGACGCTCGTGGCTGCCTGGGAAAGCATGTCCGTCATTTCCACATCAGCCTGTGACTGGGCGACTGTACCCGAGGGGGGGATCCCAGCTGAGGCTTCTGCATCTAACTGGATGAGCCCACTCTCCGATGCTGCACTCGAGAGCTCATCAGATTCGCGGGGTCCGAACAAGAGGTCGAACTTGCCATGAGACGAGCCGGCGGACTCATCTGGAAGCCCGATCGGGGCAGACGATCGTGCTGGGGAATGGGAGGTCCGTGGTGGGATACTCCGTGTGGGTTGCGCCCAGACACGAAAGACAGCGATCGTGACTGTCAGAAGTTGAGAGATAACGACTGCAACCAGGAATAACACACAAACGGAAAGGAATCTTTAAAAAGACGTTCTGTGTGTGCCGCTATTTTAGAGAAATATACTCTCTTATTTCTGCCGAAGCGTCCAGGGGCATTCTCTGCAGTGCACCAGTGCAGAGGAGGGAGAAGCCGCTGAAATGCACCATCAGATCCAGCAGAGGTGAATGAACAGTCAGCTCAGTAAACATCGACCGTTCGGCTCCGAAGAGAAAATCTGAATGAGTGGTTGCATACCAGCTCCTTTTATACCCGTATGTCCAGAGGAGTGGTATGCAAATACCACTCGCCAATTTTCATTGGCTTTTTATCAAAGACCAGAGGTGTCTCGGGCTCCCAAGTGTGACCCCTAGTGTCACTACATCGACACAACGTCGAGTGAGTGACAGATAGGGAACCAATCATATGTGCTTTTAGCTTATATTGTCATGAGTATCTGGTAGTTTTCAGAAATAAAATCAGTGATTGGATGGCGAAGATACTGAGACAGGAACCATGGAAATAATTGTTCCCAAATTTGAACACTCCGGCTGGTAAGGGTTAAGCCTTGAATGAGAGTTCTAGGCACTTTGGCAGATTATGTACAGAATAAGATTACAGTAAAGTAAGTTTTGCGATTGTGTCAGAGGTTATAGATTCAAATGCTGTTTGCAGGAAACGATTACAATGTCTCGTAATCTGATGAGTCTAGTTTAAGTGTAGCAAATTGGTTTATATTGAAGGACAAAAGGAGAGTGTCTTAGCTTTTCCTGGGGTTTCCAGGGAGTGTGATCTAACTCATAGGAGTCATAAGGGATTCCCTGATTTACGACATGTACGAGAAGGGGTCCTCTGCATTCACAGATCTTCTTTTGTTCGTTTTATTGGTCAGATGTGAGCTTCAGTCCTTCAATCTCTGTCTCCCTCCTCCCCTTTGTTTCTGCTAGTCTTTTCTTATTGGTTGCCTCCCCATATCTATCTCTGCACGCCTTGTAAAGGATGTCGCCAAACAGGATAAGCTTGGCCTCTACTGATCCTCGTATGTTTTTCTGTTGCAGATCTAGCAGGTACTCATCTAGTCTTCTCCACTCCCCCTCTTCTTTCGACCTGGGCCATTTTCTTTAAGCCTGCCTTATTTCTTCAGGCCTCTCTCCCTTTGACTTGGCTCCAGTCTTGGGTCGCTTCGGGGTGCTGATTCTGGGTCTTCATTATGGTGGTCTCTGCTCTCCCGGTCTACCAACTCCTTACTCTCTTTCTGCCTACTTTCATGCACTTTAATGTTTTTAAGCCCCTCCTAAAAAATAATTCATTTTCAAAACTCTTCACGCAGTCATCTCTACCAACTAGCACAACAGTTAATCTTTCATCAAAATCAATTAATTTCACCAAAACACTGGCAAACTGTTTCTCCCAATAGATATACTTTGCCACTCAAAAACACATGACCTAATAAACACAAACAACAGGAATCAAAACAATATGTTTCATTTTTGCTTAAGGTATGCTAGATTATTTACATATGTAAACCAGTATTTTGTTACAAAGCAAGATGCACTTCATTGTGTAGAATGTACTCCATTCTATACTAACAAAATGTAATTAATCTCAAATGCTGCAGTTTTCTTCAATGTACTTTTCTGTATTTTCACATATGTGTGCATGTGGCACAATAATTCCAAAAAAGCTCAAAATGAAAAAGTTACAAAGTTACAGTAAGCAGTACTTCCCCTTGTATTACTGAAAAAAAAAAAATGGATTCTCAAAATCCAAAAATGAAGCAGTAATTCCAGTACTCGACAATAAAAAATAAACAAACATAGATATACAAATTAGACAGAGAGAGAGAGAGAGAGAGAGAGAGAGAGAGAGAGAGATCATTACTAAGCTCGGCCAGCCCAGTCTTCCACATTTGGCCACATGTTCTCGTCCACATCACACCTTATGTCCTCTCCAATCTTCTGCAGAGATGTCCAGGCATCCAGGTGTCATAGCATCTAGTAAAGACATTTGGTCACGTGGGCGATGTTCGTAAACCTTCCAACTCCAGGAGGAAAATAATTTGTCTATGGGGTAAGGTGGTAGAAAAACAGAGACTACAGTTCTTAGTCTTCTCCTCATTGGTCTGCTACCACACATTACTCTTCTCTCCTTCTCCTGCCAGCTCATCTTTCTCTGTGACCTACTTGTTGATCCATACTTGCAAAAGGAACCATTCCAAAAATGTTATTTTGTAGAGATGGTAATGGCATAGAAGACAAAACACCTGGGTAGGTCTTCAGCTAATGTTGTGCTGACTGTATAAAGAGTTTTGAAAATGTGTTCTCAGTATTGAGGAAAGTGTGAAAATAATTGTAAAAAACTGTAATACCCTTTCTATACTTTACAGTCAGTTGTTGATTAATAAAAAAAAAAGAACATTAAATTCTAATCACACATAGCACAGATGCGCTTAAAAAACAATTTGCAACTCCACTCAAGTTAATATGCGCTCACTGGCTGATGCCGGCAGTCTTAAAGAGACAGCACCGATTTTGCATGTGTTCTATATATCAATGTAAAAACCTGTAAATACAAATTATGCATGTAAATAATAAACATGTAACAAAAAATATATTTTCAATTTAATATTTACAATTTCAAGACATTTATTGATGGAAAACATTGAATTTGAACATTTTTCTAAAGCTAAAATGTGACAAATGTGATTTAAAAAAAATATGAAGCGATATTTAATCTAATTGAAACCTTGTGAATCTGAATCAAATAGGGAAAGCTGCATCAACACCCAGACCTACTCATAAAGGTACTTAATGATATTTGGCTATATACTGATTCAGGCAAAATATTGTTGACCACAATATACTCATAAAAAGACTGGAAAACTGTGTAGGGCTCTCTGGGACAGTCCTTTGCTGGTTCAGGTCATATTTACAATAGACTCCCTATGCCTGATTAAATTAACAGTTGGATGTGCCGGAAATTCCTTTAGTCAAACAAAGACAAAATAGAAGTAATTGTATTTGGAAATAAAGACGAAATTCTCAAGGTTAACACATAACTTTACTCCAGGGGTCAAAAGATGAAAAATCAAGTCAGGAATACTGGTGTCATTTTGGAATCAAGGCCTGTTTTCACAGAGATTTTTAACTTACCACTAGGACTTCTCCAGAGAGTTCCTAGCTAGGAGATTTTGCTTAAAACCTATATACAAAACTGCTAAGTGTAAGTTTTACTAAGGAAATCTTAAGATCAGAGTAAAGCCCCATACACGCATGCAGCGACTTTAATGCTTGATGTCGCCAGTCTCTGTACTGTGAAGTCGCTTGTGGGCGTTCCTTCTGCTGTCGCTCTAACGTTATTGGTGGACTACACGTCTGGCCATGTCTTTTGAAAATATGATCACAGATTAAGAATTTTGCTAGTAAAACTACAATTTCATTCTAATTTATCAAGGAATCCGTTTTCTTGTCCCTAAAAATGCACATTCTGCAGGGGAGAGTGTTTTTATATGAACTGCAGCAGTGCTCAATGCATTATAATATTAATAAGATGAATGAACTATCAATGTACGAATCAAACTCACTCAGACTGCCAAGAATGTCATCATTTTTTTATTTATCCATTTATGTGGTCACAGACAAATCATATAGAACAGTGAAATCGCTCACAGAAACTTTAACTTCTCTCTCTTGCTTGCACTTGACTCCATTATAACAAAGGAGACGGATGACGTGAGCTCTACTGACACAGTCTTCACTCCTATTGGTTGTCGTCCTCATTTGCATCAAGTTAAACTTTTCTCAACTTTGTCGTGTCGCTCGTCACACCCACGTCTAGTCGCCAGTGGTCACTGTCGCTCGTGTCGCCGGAAGTCGCCAGCTCTCATTGACAGTGAATGAAATGAGGTCGCTTTGGCCCTGTCCCAATACCCACACTTGCAGTCTTGGCCACTTGAGTGCACGTGCATGCGACATGAAGTAAGTGTTCAAGACTGTCCCATGTCTAAAATACGCCAAAGCTCAGTGCACTTAACCAACACTAAATCAACACTAGTGCGAATACCGCTTCGGAGCAGTTTTTCAGGCTAAGTGTATCCCAGAGTTCATCACGATCAGGAGCCACACCCCACCTACCCGAGCGATCAGTGTATTTTCGCCATGATGACGTCAAGAGAAGCTTTTCAACATAAGTTATTTATTATAATCAGACAGTGAAATGTAAGTGAAGCATATATTTATTTTAGTATAAATGAAAGTATTTAACATTATATAACGTGTTTAGGATGACTTAATATCAGCATCATAATTACAAAATATTATTTATGTGTGTATATATATATATATATATATATATATGTATCCTTCTGCCCAGTAATCACCTTATTTAGTTTGTTCTTGCCTAATACTGCTGGTCATTTTGGTCATTTATCAGCCTATGTGGTCTAGTAAATGCTGTTTTAAAATGTATCAACTACTACCACCGGTTCTTTCTCATTTTTATGGATTTAAAATAAATGATTTAATGCTTTTTATTTGTTGTATGAAACCACATACTGATAAGTTGTGTAAAGCAGTCTCTGGTCATCTTATATAAATGGAAGCCAAAGCATATCATTTAAATGGCTTGTATTAGTAGCTATTAATAGATCACGCAGGTTTATAGAATAAAGTTTAATTTTTTTTTATTAAGTTTTAAAATTGACTTTTATGTACTTTTATTTTCTTATTATCATTTCTATGTAAAGCACTTTGAATTACCATTGTGTATAAAATGTGCTGTATAAATAAACTAATAAACTAATAAATAAATAAACTGCTTATTTGTACCTATATGTACTTTTTATCATGTGTCCTTACTATAGCTGGGTTTCCTTACATGTATTTTTATCTGCATTTTGGAATACCGCGTAAAAACTGTGCATAAAAAACGTATAAGCTCGCTTGAGGTGGACACAGATGTTATTAAAGAAGAAGAAATGCGCACAAACTATGATGGAAACATATTTACTGAATAGACCCCTATTCAGTTAATTAGGAATACAAGATGCACATAAAAAAAAAGTGGTGACTGAATAACTCGTTCAAAACTGGACTAACCAGCGTTCCAATCATCGCATCTGAAATGTTGCTCTGGCCATCCTGAAATAATGGTGTCTAGAAAATCAAAAGCCTGCAAAGAGTTTGCAGAGCAAATAAGTTAATACAATACAAACTTGAACTATGCCGAAGAGCAGGTTTATTTTTATTTTATTTATTTATTTATTTATTTTGTAATTAAAGATCTTTATTGATTCACAGTGAAAACACAACATATACACACCGAATCAACATTTGACTTTTAACACTCATTAACATCCCTCCCCAAACACCAACCCCACCCTACCCCAAAGAACACCCCTGTGGTCACATAAAATAATACACACACACAAATAATAAAATAAAAAATAAATAAATAAATAAAATATAAAATAAACATACATAATTAAACTAAATGTCTCCCTCCGCATCCCTTCCCCTAGAGTCCTCAAAAACTGCCAAATACCTACCCCACTTCCTGAAAAATAAGTCCTCCAGCCCCAGCCTCCATCTATCATCTTCTAATAAAATCTTTATAAAATCTTAAACTGCATAAGGCAAACCCTTGCATCTCTAGATGCAGACTTTAAATTTTTCAGAATCTTAGTCCACACTCCATCCTCCAATACCAAATTCAAATCTTTCTCCCATAATTTCTTAATAGAAGTTAAAGCTACATCCCCCATACTCTGAATTAACAGAGAGTAGTACACTGATGCCTCATGACCTTTTCCAAAAACCGCAATCACCTCTCCCAAAGCATCTGCCTCCTTAGGGGGGCTGTGTGCTACTCCCAAAAATAGTACAAAGCAGGTGGCGCAATTGTAAATACCTATAAAACTGAGGTCTGGGGATCCCAAAATGTTGGACCAAGTTTTCAAATGATCTCAACACTCCACTTTCATATAGGTCACTGAGTGTAGCAACCCCCCTCACAATCCACTCTGGCCAGCAGAAAGGGGACTTGCCAATGCATAATCTTGGGTTCTGCCATATGCTCAAGGCAACATTTAAATAAGTGTCCAATTTAAACAATCTGGACACTTTAGTCCGTACCGAGTGTAAATGCGAAATAACGGGGTATAACTTA
This sequence comes from Myxocyprinus asiaticus, assembly GCF_019703515.2. NCBI lineage: Eukaryota > Metazoa > Chordata > Actinopteri > Cypriniformes > Catostomidae > Myxocyprinus > Myxocyprinus asiaticus. The sequence goes on from NC_059386.1 coordinate 5,660,228, forward strand.
ACTTTTCCGATTAGTTTGATAGAGATGCTTTGTAATGGCGAAATAGGGGCAAGAACTGCCTGTTCAATAACAAACCAGGGAGGGGCTCTCTCAGGTGGATGTGACCAATGAGCCAAATGTCTGAGACTGAACGCATAGTAATAAAACAAAATCTTGGGTAGGCCTAGCCCACCTTTGTCAATCGGCCTATGTAACTTATTAAAATGCAATCTGGGACATTTACCATTCCAAATGAAGGACTTCTCTATGCTATTGAATTGCTTGAAATAATAGAGGGGGACATCTACAGGTAGGGACTGTAGCAGGTAGTTCAATTTTGGAATACAATTCATTTTAATAACATTAACCTTTCCAATCATCGATAAATGTAATGAAGCCCACCTGCCCACATCGCTAGAAAATCTTTTTATTAAAGGGTCAAAACTGACTAACTAAATCAGACAAATTTGCTGGGAATAAAATCCCCAAATACTTAATGCCCTGTTTAGGCCATTGGAAGGCACCCGGCTGAAAAGCCATTACTGGACAGTACACTGTCAGAGCCAAAGCTTCGGATTTAGACCAATTAACTTTGTATTCTGAGAAAATGAATTAATAATTCTGTGGAGGCAAGGCATAGATCTAGTAGGTTCAGAGCCACATAATAAAATATCATCTGCGTAAAGCAGCACCTCCCACCACCACCCCTGGAAAATCATCTTCCTTTCTTATCGTGGCTGCTAATGGTTCCAAGGCAAGACAGAACAATAAATGGGAAAGAGGGCAGCCCTGCTGAGTGCCCCTATCCAGAGTAAAATAATCTGAAATGAATCCATTTGTTTGTACCACTGCTACAGTGTGTTCCTGAACCCATACATTTCCAAAATCTTAAAAAGATAATCCCATTCTACCATATCAAATGCCTTTTCGGCGCCAAGTGAGATGGCAGCGACCAGAGTCTGATCATTCGCCACTGACCACATAATATTGATGAGACGCCTAATGTTATCAGAAGAGCTGCGGCCCCGAATAAATCCCACCTGATCTATATCATATATATAACTTTTACACTCACTTGGATCTTTGTCCATTTTAAGAATCAGACTGATCTGGGCTTGTGTCATGGTTGGAGGAAGCTTTCCATTCTTTAATGATTCAGTATAAACTTCTAACAAAAGTGGAGCCAGTTCTGTAGCACAGGATCTAAAAAAATCAGCGGCAAAACCATCTGGCCCCAGAGCCTTGCCAGTAGGTAGGGACTTAAGTTTCTAATATCTTCATCAGTAGATGGAGACGTGGAACTATAAAGATCAATATAGAACTCTTTAAAGACATTATTAATATCAATGGCTGAGGTAAAAATTTCACCACCAGCAGATTTCACTGAGGGAATGGTAGAAAGAGACTCTCTCTGCTTTATATATCTATGCAAAAGCTTCCCTGCTTTGTCACCTGACTCAAAGAATGACTGTCTTGCCCTGAATAACCAAAACTCCACTTTCTGCGACAATCTAGTATTATATCTATATTTCAATTGGGTCAATTCTCTGAGGCCATCAGCTGACATACAGCACTTCAGCTCTGCCTCTGCACTTTTAATATTTCCTTCCAACTCCACAAGTTCTCTTGCTTTGGATGTTTTTGGTGAATGAGGCATACTGTATGATCCGACCCCTAAGAACTGCCTTAAGTGCCTCCCAAGCCACGCCCACAGAGGATACTGAGGACCAGTTGGTCTCCATATAAACACTGATTTCAGTCTTTAACATTTTTTGAAAATCAGGATTTTGCAAAAGGGACACATGAAGGCGCCAACTATATGATTTCTTTGTCTCTGTATATGGCAACACATCTAAACTCACCAGGGCATGATCTGAGACTAAGATATTTCCAATTGAGCAATCAACATCAGATGAAATGAGGGATTTGGATATTTAAAAAAAAATCTATTCTAAAATAAATCTTATGGACTGATGAAAAAAATGTATAGTCCCTACCAGATGGGTTCAAAAGTCTCCAAATATCCGTAAGACCAAGATTTTACACATCCTGTGAAGCGTCAATGTTGCTCTTGGGGGTTTACACACTTTTGCTTCACTGTGATCAAGGACAGAGTCCATCAAAAGAATAAAGTCTCCTCCCAATATTATATCATGAGGGGTGCCAGCAGTTTGTAACATCCCTTCAAGATCTATAAAAAAGCCCTGATCATCAATGTTAGGTGCGTAAATATTAGCCAAAATCAACCTTTGCCCTTGAATTTCAACTAACACAATAATGACTCTTCCTAATTTATCTTTAGTCTGTTTGAGACATTTGAATTGTAGATGTTTATTAATCAATATAATGACTCCCTTGCTCTTACCTGAGCCAGCACTAAAAAACACATGTCCACCCCATATCTTCCCAAAAGTTTTCAGCTTCCTGTGGGGAAAGATGCGTTTCTTGAAGAAACACTATATCATATTTCTTACGTTTAAGAAAAGTAATAACCTTCCTTCTTTTTATGGGGTGCCCCAACCCATTTACATTCCATTTGGAGAGAGATAGTACACTCATATTAACATATGACATTTTGATATAGTAGAAAATATAAATTGTGTGTCAAAAACAAGATTATACAGACCACATTCCCCATTAGTGAAACAATCAAACCCCGAACTTCCCCCCCGAACAAAACAAACAGAAAAAAGAAAAATGTGCGCATTAACCCCGCGCACGAAAGCGCCAACCGGCGACAAACTCAAAAGGTCCATACACGCCCAAGAGCCCCACAACAACTTTGCCATCGGATTGCTCAATTTTGCCTGACAAATTTGTGAGGCAAAATTACATAACAGAAAATACTTTGTAAAATAAACCCAGCAAATAGGAAGAATGAACACAAAGAATGTGTAGATTCATTCACAGAACTGTCTCTGTGATCTTCCACAAAACAAATTCTAGCCGATATATATCCTTTGTGTGAGCATGTAGATATTTTGTGGTCATCCGTAGTGTCCACTCTCAAACTGGCCGGGAACTTCAATGCAAATGTAATCTTTCATCAATGCAAAAGTTTCTTTAAGGAAAAGTGTTATTCACAAAACAAGCTCCAGCCGCACGGTGGAGCCAACGCAAGAAACCCAAAATGTCGCCCAGCTTCCTCAAGAGTAAGTACAGCGAGTCGACCCACTCACATGAGAAACATCCAATGGTTTACTCACCCAGTGATTCAATAAAAGACATTGCCTGATTGGGACATGTAAATACTTTGCGACCGACCTTCATTTCTATTCTCAGTTTGGCCGGAAACATCAGAGCAAATGAGATCTTTCACCGGTGTAAGAGTTTCTTACATTCCTTGAACTGATCTCATTTCTCTCTTGTCGAACTCGCAAAGTCCGGGAACAAGAAAATATTATGGTTCTTCCAAGAAAGCTTCCCTTTGCTCCTCGCCTGGCACAACACAAGATTTTTATCGGAAGATCTCAGAAATCTGGCCAGAATCGATCAGGCCTGTCTCCCTCAGCAGATCTGTGAGCTGGGACTCTGTGAGCTCGCTTGATTTCCAGCTTGTTTCCTGTTATGTCAAGCAGACTCAGGAAAATTTCACCATATCTCTGCCCTCCTCATGCTCAGGAATTCCAACAATTCAAACGTTATTCCTGCGGCTTCTATTCTCAAGATCTTCAAGCTTTTCAAGGAGATGTTCCGAATCAACTTTGGTCGCGGGCGGATTAGTGGTTAATTCCCTCTCCGAAGATTCCAAAAAATCGATTTGTTTCTCAATATCAGTCACTCTTGTAACTATCTCAGAGAATTGTATTTCCATTGCCATAATCGATCAATGTATTACAGTGAGATCCTCCAAGTCAGCAAGAATCTTCGTCAACATCACCGACATGTTGGACAACTGATGCTGGATCACCGCTCCCGCCGCGCCATCCAAATCGAGTCCCCAGTCTGTAGGCCTGTCGGGGATTTCATCCTGAACACGTAAGTGTCTTTTAATGTCTCCAGAGCCAGAAGATTTTGACTTCTTTGCCATGTTTTGAGTCAAAGAGCAAATGTGTAACTGGGTGTATTAAAATTCACCAGATTATAACATGAGAATAATAAAAAATTTAGTAAAGTGCGCAGAGCTCGTCGCTCACACGTCTGCTCCTTGGATGGCGTCACGTGACCTCCATCTGTACTTCTTTAGATGAATGTTAAGAAGTTAATGTTCTGCTGGATGGGGTTATTGGAAAGCTGTTGTCCACCCTGTTTAGACGTTCGGCTGCACTCACTGCTGTCTTCCTTCCAACTCAGCAGCCATGCTGAAGAGCAGCTCGAAGAGCAGGTTTATTGACACTTTTGAAAAATATATTATAGATCCTCACGGCAAAGTCATAAGGAGGAATCCACACACATAGTGCTCCCACTGTGTGACGCGCTGTCACCCCCAGACATGAGACACAGTTCTTTACAATGTTTTGTCTGTGTGCTCTAAACTGTGAACATTTTATTAATAAAACAGTCACAGTGGCTACAATGTCTCTGGAAGTAACAATTTTGTTGTTTTGAACACATGGGATGGAAACGCAGCTTTATTCTCACATTGTTTTTGCGATATTATGGTTTTAAGCACAAATTCAATTTGCAACATTTGTTATGTAATGACAATATGGAGATGGGCTGTCTTTATAAGACGGGGTCAGGACATTGTCAACACACTAAAGAAGGCCGTAGTGTCGAAAAGACTGTGACCCACCAAAGAGAATAAATCTTACTGTCTGTGCTGATCACCATCTCCTTCTTTTAGAATAGTGAAATAATTTCACTTAAAAGAATAGTTCACCCAAAAATTATAATTATCTAATCATTCACGCACATTTATGCCGTCTCAAACTTGGGGGTGTGGACATCTGAAAGTCGTCCCTTTGAGAGGGGGTAGTGTCAGGATCCTGCCTTCTGTCTGGTTTATTATTTACTCTTTATTGGCAGGATCCTGACACATGTTCTGTTCTTTCTTTTTTGTCCAAAATGTGCTCCCCTGACTCCACCACTTGTTACTCCTTGCCACGTCTCCTTGTCTAGTCTTCGTTGTTAATTGTTGTCACCTTTTCCTCATGTGTTTTCCCCTGTATATATGGTGCCTTTTTCCCTTCATGTCTCTGCCAGATTGTTTTGTGAGTTTGCATGTTTAAGTTCAGTCATGCCTTGTTCGGTTTTGTACCTGTTTGTTTTATCCACTTGGAGTTTCTTTAGTTCTTGTTTATTTTTGTTCAGTGAAAGCCCTTTGATTGTCTCTCTGTGTTTGGGTCCTACCTCAGATTCATGACATTAATCCATGTCTTTTAATGCAATACAATCAGTTGCATGAGAAACAGACAAAAAGCTCTTGCTTGACAAATGAAGAAAGCGTGTCTACAGCACTCTGCATATGCGTCAAGCGCAAGGGCCATGAACAAGCTTCTCTCATTTAGTTTGGTTAAAGTGATATAATCCTTTCAAAAAAAAAGAGTTTAATATGGCACCAGCAATCATACAAAACAGAATGAAACCATTATAATGTCAAACTAGGTTAATGTGTCAACTGTTAAATGTGATGTCATTGAACATTTGACATAGCCTAGTTAATTTGCCGTCTTCTGCCTGTTTCCATTCAAATGGCCTTTTATCGATAAAAGTGGTGTGCATGATTACTTCATGCCTAAAAAAACACTTTGTCGCATAAGTTTTGGTTTATCGCAAAATAAATCTGCCCTTAAGCTGTTTCCATATAGAAATGTGTGTTTATCGCTAATTTGCTTGCCAGATGTCCCTAAATTTTTTCATCCAAAGTTTTGGTAAAATGGGGAAGTATTGAGACAATTCATTGAAATTATTTTAATTTACAAATAAATGCAATCAGTAGACGAGGAAATGCAATCAAAAGGGAGCAGTTGCCCTTCTGATAGTACTGTAATATTGGTTCTAATGTTGCGCCTTTTGCAAGTTGCCATCAGTTCTGACCTGAAAGTGAATCATCATGGCCCTGTTCAAGCTGGCAACCTGCACCAAGTAGCGGGGGAAACTTTCAGTCTTAGTATAAGGACCATCCATCCATGTGTTTATGCTGTGTGCACAGATATTAAAGAAAAATTGATGCAGTGTAATATCAGGGTTTACATGATACATTCATGATATTCAACAGGCTATTCTGAACAATCATCTAATCTAAAGCATTGCCATCACAACTGCATTATGTCCTGCATATTTGTCGAGCAACTTTTAATGACCAACTGAACTTGATTGTCATCTCAAATTAATTTTAGTGTCATAATGCAATTTACATATTCTGAAGATGCTCAGCAAATGCAAAAGTTTTAAAAGGTTCAAAAGCTGGTTTTCTGAAAGTGAACTCATTGGACAAATAGTTGATAGTTTATAGTCTTGAAGTGTAGAAAATGTCATTCAGCCGACTTTTTTCTTCTACAGAACAGGGTATGGCTAATTTAAGTTTGTGTAAAGAAAAGGCATATATAGGTCTAAAAAATATATATATATATATATATATATATATATATATATATATATATATATATATATATATATATTAGTTTGGTAATTTATTTCTTTTAATTTAATGCGTTTTTCGTTTGGTAATTTATTTAATTTAATATAGGGAATTTTACAGGTATTTTTTCAAAAGCTAAACAATAATTTTATAGATTTGGGCTATATGTTAGTGTTCCAAAAAAGCACACTTAAGCTTTTCTCCTAGTATTGTGTATTTATTTTTAATTTGAAACATCTTTGTGCACAGAAATGATATGTTTTTTGTATTGATTCCATGGATTCAATAAGAATTTTAAAAAATTGTATGCCAATTTGTAAAGTTGTTAATATGTAAAATTATACATTTTAAATGCTGTCAGTACATCTTTATTGTATTATGGTGTCAATACGTAATTATTGCATGTTACATAAGAATACATATGCATACTCATGCATTGCTAACTAAAGATAGCCTTGAGTAATGCTTGTAGTCATTATTTACAGCACATATCAACCAAACTTGCCCTCAAAATTCAGTCAGATAGTCACTTTGGGTATAAAATGTCTGTCTTTCAAAGCAGCCACTGCAACACACTTTCAAAGTGATGGTTTTTACAAAAATAGCCTTAGCTTTTATGGCATTACATTTTCTCTGACACTTTACATACTGTATAACCTGACACATAATTTGAACAATATATGCTAAAACAACCTCCAGTTTCACCTAGAGAATGTGTGCTAAAATAACCCAAATATTCTCAATAACAAACATTTTCCTTTTCAGCAGAGAAACGTCACCTCAGTGCAAATAGATCAGCAGTCTTCGGGTGAGATATGTGTCACTGTTAGTTCATAAGGCTTGAATTTTTATTTTATTTATTTATTTTACATGCTGTCTTGTGTTTGCACTCTTCCACTAACACTGGCTGATCTATGCCATAGGCCAATCTCTTTATTCTGCTACTTTGCTGATTGCTTATGCACTTCTGTAGCACTGCTTTTTTCTATGGCCCATTTATCAACCTCACTTCAGAATGGAGCCACAGCAGGGGCACTCTAACGACCCACTTTCCTGAACTTGCTACAAAAGAAGCTATCTGTTTGAATGCATCTAACTTTGCAAATGCTGTTTTATTTAGTTTCAGGTACAGTTCAACTGAAAATGAAAATGCTGTCATCATTCACTCACCTTAATGTTGTTTTAAACCCATATGACTTTCTTTCTTTCTTTCGTGGAACACAAAAGATGAATTTTTGATGAATGATGAATTTTTATCCTGGCTACTCTTTTCCAAATGATGAAACTGAATGGACACTGGAACTGTCAAGCTTCAAAATTACAAGAAAAACACCATAGAAGTATAATAAATGTGCTCTACACAACTTGTGCATTATAAAGAAAGGTTCCTGAAGCCATGTGATAGCCATAATAGAACATCTGCCGGTACACAAGAGTTGCTATGATGTCATTTTGTCAATACTGTCGGTGCTGTGTACCAGCTCACTTTGAGCACTGCTTTTATTATATGGAAAGCCGACAGGAATGTCTTAATACATTCTCCTTTTTTGTTCCATGAAAGAAAGTCATACAAGTTTGTAATATTAGGTTAACTGTGAGGGTTCACGAATGGTTTTTCAGTTATTTGTCAGGAACATTTATTAGGGCCCAATCACTGAAAGTGCAGAGGCTCTATTGTTCTTCTAAGGATTATTAGCAATTATTAGCTATTAGCAAGCAATAATCCAGCCACTTCTTAAGAAGCCAAATTTTATCAAAAATTCTGGAGAAATAGTTTTTTTATTTTTTTTTATTTTTTAACTCTCTTCATTCCTATCTGAAAACAACCTTTTAGATACATTTCAGTCTGGTTTTAGAGCTCATCACAGCACAGAGTCTGCACTACTCAAGGTGACAAATGATTTACCGCTCACTTTGGATTCTGGTAGACCTGCAATTTCAATGTTTCTTGATCATAGTACTGCTTTCGATACAGTTGATCATACTATCCTCCTAGACCGTCTTAGGTGTGAAGTTGGTATTAAAGGCACAGCCTTAGATTGGTTTACATCTTACCTTTCAGATAGAACTCTGAGTGTTAGGATTGGGAATTCTTCCTCTCCTTCTGCACCTTTCACTTGTGGGGTACCTCAAGGTTCCATTTTAGGCCTGATTTTATTTTATTTTCTATTATTCAGTTTTTAGGAAATATAAAATTTCATACCATTGTTATGCCGATGATACACAGCTGTATGTCCCACCTAGATCTGATGATTCATATTCTGACATTTTTAAATGCTTTGAGGATATTAAATGCTGGACAGCAAGAAACTTTCTCCAGCTAAATGAGAGCAAGACTGAAATTGTTGGGTTTGGCCTCCCTTGCACTGTCTCTGATATTACTAACAATCTAACGACCCTGTCATTAAATGTTCACCCCTTTGCTAAAAACTTGGGAGTGATCTTTGACACTGCTTTAAATTTAAAAAAAATAAATAAGTGCTGTGGTGAAGGGCAGCTTTTTCCAGCTCAGGTTGATTGCTAAATTAAAACCATTGCTCTCATTTAAGGATTTGGAGATAGTTATTCATGCCTTCATCTCATCCAGACTTGACTATTGTAATGCACTGTACATCAGTCTTAGTCATTCATCTCTGTATCGCTTGCAGTAAGTCCAAAATGCAGCTGCTAGGTTGCTGACTGGAACAAGGAAGAGGGAAAGTATTTCACCTGTTCTAGCATCTCTTCACAGCTCACTAGCCCAATACAGGATTCATTTTAAGATTTTGTTATTTGTTTTTAAAGCTATTAATGGTTTAGTCCCATCTTATCTCTCAGAACTCCTTAGTCATCAACAATCCTCCAGGACTCTCAGATCCTTCTGAAGATGTATCTATATTCTTTGGCTTTTGTATGAATGTATATTGTATTGTTTATTGTTTTTAATGTCAGTCTTGTTTTTTATTTCCCCTTAATTCATTGTTTTATTTGCCCATGTACAGCACTTTGGTATACACTTGTTGTTTTTTAAATGTGCTCTATAAATAAATTGACATTGACCATGACCTATTAGGGCCCAAGCACTGAAAGTGTGGAGGCCCTATTGTTCTTCTAAGGATTATTATTATTAGGGCTCTGTAGCACTTCCCTTTTGAGCTACTGTCACCAAAATTTGTACACATATAGATCTCATCAAGCCGGACAACTTTTGCACTCACAGTCATAAGCTCTGCCCAACAGGAAATCTGACATTTTGGATTGTTTGTAAAATGCATGCTCTGGAATTTTAAATACTCCTCCTAGAGATTTCATGTTACAGGCACCAAATGTGTGCAACATCATGCCAAGACATTGTAGATGCTAAATTGCGAACTGATTTTTTATATTTTGAGCAGTGTTACCATGGCAAAGCAATACATTTATGTTGAAAAATGGGAAACAGGGAGTGCCTTATATCTTCTGAGTGCATTGTGTGATTTTGATGAGAATTAAGCTGTATGTTTGGTAATGGGGGCTGATCACATGGATGCAGTTATTATAGGTCACGGTCATAGTGCCACCAACTGGCAGCAGGAAGTATGGCACTTTTAACAGACTTTGAAATAGCCCTCTTATGTTTACATGAATTGCTTCAAAATTCTTCAGAATAATGTGAAGACACTGCTGATGTAAAATTGTTAAGGGATATTTTATATCTTTAATAGTGTTGCCATGGCAACACATTGATTGTTATTCCTATATTTGGGTGTTTTTGAGGCACTTGGCATGCTTAAAATTTCGCACACACATCAGAGTCGTTGACCATTAGGGCTGGGCAAAAGTTGCAGGGGGGTGTGTACGGGGGCCTCTGTAGCACCCCCTTGAACATGGACATGTAAGTGGGGCCTCTGTAGCACCCACTTTTTCACCTAGTCACCAAACTTGATACATATATTGTTCTCATCAAGCTGGACAACTTTCATAAATACAGTCATTAGTGCCACCAACTGGCAGCAGGAAGTTTTGAAATAGTCCTGTTATTTTTATCCAAAACGCTTCTTGATATCTTACATGATATTATCATAGCCACAAGTCAAATAACAATATCATTTTTTTGACTGTTTAAGGGTATTCCAACACTTGCCATAATTACACATTTATTTTATTTGCCACACACATCAAAGTTGTTAACCATTATGCCTGAGAAGAATGTAAGACATGATGTCATACTTGTTTACTCGACCAAATGCATGTGTCCATCATGCATTGTTTTCCGAAAGCCACCGGGTGGAAATGGACCCATGGTGCTTGGGCCTGTCATCGCTGCTTGCAGCTATATTTATTATTACTCTTTTCAAGGTTTTGGGACACTTAACATGCTTAAAAACTCGTGAAATTTTGCACACATATCCAAGTTCTCGGCCCTTAGGCCGGACAAAAGATCACACACGGGCATGTAAGGCAGGATCTGTAGCGCCACCTTTTGACTAAAGTGGTGGTGTCAGTTTCACCTACAGTCACCAAACTTGGTACACATATTGTTCTCATCAAGCTGGACAGCTTTCAAAATTACAGTCTATTGCTCTGCTAAATGGATTGAATTTGGATTTTCTTAAAATCACAGGCCCTAAACTTTTAAATACTCCTTGGAAATTCATGAAACTGTCACCACATTTAGGCAACAATATGTCAAGACATTGAAGATGCTAAATTACAAACTGATTTTTGATATATTGAATGGTGTGCCATGGCGAGGTAATAAATTAATTGTAAAAAATTAGAAACAGGAAGTGCATCATATCTTCTGCGTGCATTGTGGATTTAGATCAAAACTGAGCTCTATGTTTGGTAATGGGGCTTATCACATGGATGTGGCTATTGTGGGTCATGGTCATAGCACCAACAACTGGCAGCAGGAAGTGTGGCACTTACAACAGACTTTGAAATAGTCCTGTTATTTTTATCCAAAACCCTTCAAAAGTTTTTAGAATAATGTCCAGACACTGCTGGTGCACAAAAATCAAAGTGTATCGGAAATGTACATAGTGTTGCCCTGTTAGTGTTACATGGCATTGTACTCAATCTGGATTTGTGGCTTATGATTTGTGGCCATTAAGTATTTTAATAATAATAATATATATAATATGTATAATCACGCTTATGACATGCATGTGGCTATGGTGGGTCATGGTCATAGGGCCTCCAGCTGGCAACAATAGATGTGACACTTCAAATAGACTTTGAATAAGGTAATAAGGGGTTTCTTGATATCTTACAAGATATTTTCATAGCCACAAGTCAAATAACATTATTCATTTTTTGGACTGTTCATGGGTTCACACTTGCCATCATTACATATTTATTACATCTGTCACACACATCAAAGTTGTTAACCATTATGTCTCAGCAGAAGGTAAGACATGGTGTCTTACTTGTTTACTTGACCAAATGCAAGTGTCCATCATGCATCGTTTTCCAAAAGCCACTGGGTGGAAATGGACCCATGGTGCTTGGGCCCTTCATTGCTGCTTGCAGCTATATTGCAATTGAAATGCGTCAAACCCTACTCAAAATAGTAGGGAATAAAGACCACAGTGAGCTATAAGCCTAAATAACACAATGCATAGAACTCCCTGCAACATAGCCTTGTATTTGGAATTAAAGATCTAAAAAAAGCTTGATGCAGCACAACAAATGGATCAGAGATGTGTTTCAAGATGTGTTTATAAATATTTAAGTTATTTTTAATGTCTAAAAATGCAGCAGTTCTGCATGAGATGCTGAAAAAGAAAATGCGGTGAGATGCAGTGCAGTCATCAAAGATGTCCGTCCAGTGTGTTTACAACGGCAAAAAAAAAAAAAAGTGAAGACGTGCCAAAAATCATGTTAACAGCCTGGCAGTTTGTCTGGTAACGTTGGGCTCGGATCGTGTTGAAGACTTTAGAATAACCGAATAATGATTTTGGTATTTGAATACAGGTGCATCAAATGGTTAGCCGAATGTCCATGCACATCCCTGGTTTGGAACAATATGATGAGTAAATGATGACAGATCTTTTTTACGCTTTAACACCTAAATAGACTGGTATATGTTTTAAATAAAAAGAACAGTGTCTTACTGGATGGTGACTTCAACACTGACTTGAAGGGATGAATAATACAAGAGATATTGATTTCTCTTTAAACAAGAGTGGGGAAATGATGACTCAGGCAATCATATATTGAAAGGCCCTTTTCCCTTTACGTATTAAACATAATTTCCTTTTCAAGTCAGTCACTTGGATGCTGTGTCAGTACCGGTTCCTGAAACCCTATAAAACAAGCTTGAATGGCCCATGCTTGATGTGCCTGAGCTCTCTTTGCTGGACAGCTTGATAGCGAATTACACAGACCGCTGTCATTCTTTCCCGAGCTGCAGACAAATGGATGAAGATATGGCACACACTGTACTTGAAGAGAACGCATGTCTCAGGTGCAGGGGCCTTCACGTCGCTGGATTACGCTGCACTTAGATGCTATACACAGCTTCCCCTGGTTAAAGAGGCAGTTACTTCCCATTTATGGCCCTCTTCTTCTGCTCTGGTGTGGAAATCTAAGCATCAATCTCTGGAAAAGTTGTCTTCTCAGGTGCAAAAATCACTAAATAATTCCACAAATAAAGATCAGCATCAGTCATTAAAGGCTTAGGCCATTCCAGTTAAATCCATTACCCATTCCATGAGATGGAGGGAAGTTAGCGAGGGAAGGGGAACGCAGCCCTAGACACGACCCATTACAGCTGCCAGCATGGAATACCACAAAACTACTTCCTGTTTCACCTGGAAGCAGAGAATCACAGTATTTTTGGAAAACACCAAAACTGCCACTGGATGGAGGTCCAACACAACAATATTGTAATTATTTTCTTTATAGGCAATTAGGAATTTTAAAAAAAATAATTAACTTAACAATCTATCAAAACATTAATATTTAAAGGCAGTATTTTAAATCTGTCAGCAACTACAAACCATCACAGCACACACCATTTGTTAAGCAGTTTTAAACACTACTGGCATGAAGGAAAAATTTCATTTCTGATGTTATGAGAAAGAATGCGATAAAAATAAAAAATGCAAATGTATTACCAGTACCGAGTAGCGGCACTTGGTTATATTGGACCTCCTGCACGAGTGTTACTTTCACTCTCTGTATTCTGTGTTCACACTCGCTCCCTTATTATTCAGTTAAGCTTGCCTTCAATTACATGCTCGTGTCTCGACACTTTATTGTTACCTCAACTGGCTTATATTGAGAATTAATGATGTGAAGGAGAACTCGAGCAGGGAGGTGTTTGCCACAACCAAAGGTTTTTTTGTGGAATCTTAAAAGATGTGTCCAGAAAACAAGATAATATCCATTCACATGTGGAAGAAAATCTAAAGGTCAGCAAAACAGATCTCTCTCTCCCCTAATAAATATTTAGAATAATCATCATTCTAATGCATCGCCATCTCAGCTGTATTATGTCCAGCAATAAATAGAATTGAACTTTTAATGGCCTAAAACACCAACTGAACTTATCAATTTGTTAATATAGCTTAGTTTGGCATTACTTTTATGGCCATCTAAAAAAAAAATAGTGCCATAATTTATGCATTTGCAGATGATGCAGCTCAGCAAACGCGAGCCAAGAGAGGTAAATTTAAAATATTTGAAAGTGAACTCAGCATTGGGCATATCGTTTTGATAGTTGTATCTAGTCTAGATAAAAAAAACCTGTAGAACATCTGAGAGATAGAACAAGGTTAATTTATAATTTAAATAAAGAAAAGGCAAAAACAGAAATGGCAATAGCACACACACAAAAAAAAAAGTCATTTTTATTTGGATAGCACTTTTCACAATACACATCGTTTCAAAGCATCTTTACAGAAAATCATGCATTAACAGAAAATGAAACGTCCTGGTTACTTGCGTAACCTCCGTTCCCTGATGGAGGGAATGAGACGTTGTGTCAATGTAGTGACACTAGGGGTCACTCTTGAGAGCCCGAGACACCTCTGGTCTTTGATAAAAGGCCAATGAAAATTGGTGAGTGGTATTTGCATACCACTCCCCTGGACATACGGGTGTAAAAGGAGCTGGTATGCAACCACTCATTTGGGTTTTATGCTGTGGAGCCGAGACAAGGTCCCGGCCATTTCAGCAGGTAGTTCAGCGTTGTGGCAGGAGGGACACAACATCTCGTTCTCTCCATCAGGGAACGGAGGTTACACAAGTAACCAGGACGTTCCCTATCTGTCACTCACTCGACGTTGTGTCGATGTTATAGGGCTTTACTGGTTGTTTAGATCAGTGTTACTATCAGAAATAATTAATAATTATTTCTTTAGTTATTAATTAATATTTAAATAATTAATTTAATCTAACTCATTAAAACCTCATATGGGGCTACAGTAAATGTAGTGCGCTACGTTTAGGAGCGGGTTTGGTTATTAGCAATAATTAATATTTATCAAAGACAATTATTAATTATTAAAATCAATAGAACATTGATGAGAATCAATGTAAGCTTTTTCTAATCCTTTAAATCAACAATTATCAAAGATAATCATTAATTGTTAACATCGATGAAACATTAATTAAAATTAACACTAGCTTATTGATCATTCAAATTCAACAATCATCAAAGATAATTATGAATTATCAAAAATCAATAGAATATTAATAAGGATTAACATTGACGGGGCACCACCCTGGAATCGGGGACTAATAACCAGATAGTATAACAGTCTCAATATTAGATTGCTTTCTTAGGAAAATCGACATCCGAAGAATATCGATTTTCGGGAAAAAAACAATGAATGAAGGCTTGAATCCGAGCACTGACATCCCATCAGCATGACACAGGCGTATGCAAAACAAGCCAAAACACTTCTCTTTGTAATATAAACAAAGTTTATTTATGCAGTAATATCAATTAATAATTAATACAATGCAGTCAATAAACTTCCGACTTACAACTACAAACTAAACAGTGATATGATTAGATATGGAAATCAAAATAATCCTATAACACATGAGGGTGTGTGTGTGTGTGTGTGTGAGAGCGAGTGTGTGTGTGTGTAAGGAGGGACGTGCACAAAACGGCGGACGTGACTCTCGTGGAGAGTAGGTCACGCGAGACTTCCGGCCAGGGAATATGGCCGCGAATGTGGGCGGAGAGAATCCAGTCAATGGCTTCTACCAGTTACCGCGTGTATCCACTTGTACGATAGCTTAGGGACAAAGCTGAGCTTTAGCACGAAGCTATCTACGCACCAAAAATGTGTGCCAGAATGTTTGTGAGGGGTCGCGTGCGTGTGTGTGTGTGTGGTTAGTATGAGAGAGAGAGAGAGAGAGAGAATAAAGTGACGGCCCTAAAGCCGATTTCACGATCGTGGGAGAGAAAGCAGCTGTTAGTTTATCGCTCAGAGACGCAGTGGACGACTCGTAAAAGTCCCGCGTTCTTTGACTCTTTAATAGATAAACTCAGTTTGCCGGTCTCACCCGTGATGGCGAAAATGCACAACAGTCCAATTTGGTTGAACCACAATACAGCAAACAAATATGTGATAATTAATACCCTGAGTATTAATAATGAGCGGACATGGCTGTCCGTAAACTGTATGAGCAAAAACCTCGAAACACAAGAATAACGCACTATAATATTTTATCTCTGCCCAGACGTAAACCTCTTACTTGAATTGCATGAGGATGCAGAATGTGTGTTCATCCGTCCTTTAACTCAGGCTCGGTTCCTCGAGGCTCGGGTGATGACGGGAGGCCGTTTCCTCGCTCTGTCGGCGGGCGTACAGCTGCTGATTCTCGGCGGGTTGGTGGAGAAATCAGAAATGTCAACTTGACTGAAGATGGAAGAGAAATCTTTAATCTCTTCACTTCTGCAGGCAAACGGATGAAGATGCAGATTGCTCAGCGGTCTCCTTCGGATCCATTAGAGTGTTCAGTTGAACACAGAGTAATCTCAACTCGTCCAGCGAGATAGAGATTGAATGGCTACAGTTCAGAGAGCAGCGATGAGCTGCGTCTACACATTGCAAGCAAAATTGCTGGAAGCAAATCCCGGAAGCATTTCAGAGGTATTTCTACTCCTGATGATGTCATAGTTGAGGGATGTTCTGTTGTGTGCCTCATCCAATAGGAGTTGAGAGTTCGATCCTTTAGTGAGCAAGGCTTCATGGGATTTGTAGTCTGTTTTGGACTCCCTTTGTTTGATTTTGGTGTGATTTTTATCAGTAAGATTTACGACTTGGTATGTGGGGGCTGAGTTAGGTTTTACGACTGTGTTAGGCCTGCCTTTGTCTTCTATCTGAATACATGAGGCCCAACAATGTAGTGACACTAGGGGTCCCTATACAAAATGCCGCAACTGGCTGAACTGTGTTACATGAACTGGCGGTGTATGACGGGCAGACCACTGTGTGCCTTGTAGCCAGTGCACCAGGCCGACACGTAACCTCCCCCAACACTGTTATGAGTGTCAAACGGCCCTTTGAGGACAAGTCAACTACCCAAAAGATAGAGACAGTCTAGCCCAGTTGTGGCCTCTTATCCCCTTTTTTCCCACTCCCCCCAAAAAAGGGGGATTAACCGACTGGGGCCACCAGGTCTAGTCGGGGGGTGTCCCTCCCAAGGGGAAGACACCGTGGAGACCACACCCCGCCCAGAGGGGGGTATTTAAGTGGAAATATGTCACATGGTCTTGCCGAGCTATGTCGGAAGTATGCCATGTGGGGAAGTCCTATGGTAGGTCCTATCCTACGGGGGAGGAGTTACTACAAGCATGGTGACTTGGGCAGAGGGGTCAAGAGGGATATACATCCATGGGGTTACCTACGGGGAACCACCACATGCGGAGCACCTACCCCAGTACAGGGCTTAGTTAGCACTTGTAGTGCGCCGGCAGCGAGTTTTTCCACAAACTTGTCTGCCACAGGGCTCGGAGGAAATCAACCAGGGAACACAGTTTGTGAACACTACTGGGAGATAACGGCGCATGTCTTCAGCTCAGGGAGGTAAAAGGCGCTATGCGCAAGTGATACACCCAGCCAGCTGTCCCGGACTTACCTGCTTGTGCGTGCCACTACACGGGACGAAACCGGTTCCACCCGGAGATTGTAGAACCTTGCAAAGGTGTTGGGTGTTGCCCAGCCTGCTGCTCTGCAAATATTTGTTAGAGAGGCGCCCCTGGTCAAGGCCCAGGAGGCCGCTACACCCCTGGTAGAATGGGCCTGTAGCCCTACTGGGGGCAGCACGTCCTGGGCATGATATGCCATAGTTATGGCATCAATGAGCCAATGGGTGATCCTCTGCTTGGAGACAGCGCTTCCTTTCCGCTGTCCACCAAAGCAGACAAAGAGCTGCGTGCAATCCAAATAGATGCGTAAGGCGCGCACCGGACACAGCAACGTCAGGGCTGGGTCTGCCTCCTCCTGGGGCAGCACTTGCAGGTTCACCACCTGGTCCCTAAAAGGGGTCGTGGGAACCTTGAGCACACAGGTTCGGGGGTATCAGGATCATATGAGAGTAGCCCGGACCGAACTCCAGGCATGTTTCACTGACAGAGAATGCTTGCAGGTCTCCTACCCTCTTGATGGAAGTGAGCGCAGTCAGGAGGGCAGTCTTCAAGGAGAGTGCCTTAAGCTCAGCTGACTGCAAGGGCTCAAAGGGGGCTCTCTGTAGACCCTGAAGAACTACAGAGAGGTCCCATGAGGGAACGAGGCACGTTCTGAAGGGATTCAACCTCCTGGCGCCTCTCAGGAACCTGATGATCAGGTCGTGCTTCCCTAAGGACTTACCATCCACTGTGTCATGGTGTACCGCTATAGCGGCTACATACACCTTCAAGATGGAAGGGGACAGCCACCCTTCCAACCTCTCCTGCAGGAAGGAAAGCACCGACCCGACTGCCATTGGGAAGAACACCACTTAGCGAACAGATGCCACTTAAAGGCATACAGGTGCCTCGTAGAGGGGGCCCTAGCCTGAGAGATCGTGTCTACCACCGTGGGTGGTAGACCGCTTAAGTCTTCCGCGTCCCATCCAGGGGCCAGACATTGAGATTCCAGAGGTCTAGTCGCGGGTGCCAGATGGTGCCCCGTCCCTGAGAAAGAAGGTGCTTCCTCAGGGGAATTTGCCGGGGGGGGGGGGGGGGGCGTGAGGTCCGAGAACAAGTCCAGGGGGCCAGCTGTGTGCCAGTGTGTCTATACCGAGAGGTGCCTCAGTCAGGGCGTGCCTGGAGACCTGCTCTAGGGGAACGCCTAACCGTAGAAACGTGAGGTCGGTCCAAGGGCTGAAGAGGCGGTGACAGATCGGCATGATGGCCACGTGATGTGTCCTGCGGCGCCATGCCCATCTCGGGACTCGAGTCTGAAACCAGTGCTGAAGCGGTCTCATATGCATCAACCCGAGCGGAGTGGCCACGGCTGAGGATGCCATATGCCCCAGGAGCCTCTGAAAGAGTTTCAGTAGAAACACTGTTTTCTGTTTGAACGCCTTCAAACAGGTAAGCACCGACTGTGCATGCTCGTTCATGAGGCGTGCCATCAATGAGACTGAGTCCAACTCCAAACCGAGAAAATAGATGCTCTGAACCGGGACGAGAGCACCAGGTCCCTGTGTGCACACAACATATCCCAAGAGTGAGCTAGGAATAGCCAATCATCGAGATAGTTGAGAATGCGAATGCCCACTTCCCTTAACGGGGCAAGAGCTGCCTCTGCGAGGTGGGTTTTGTGGAAGGGTTATGTTCTCATTGCGAGAACATG
Organism: Myxocyprinus asiaticus; assembly: GCF_019703515.2. Classification (NCBI taxonomy): domain Eukaryota; kingdom Metazoa; phylum Chordata; class Actinopteri; order Cypriniformes; family Catostomidae; genus Myxocyprinus; species Myxocyprinus asiaticus. Next base: position 5,679,494 of record NC_059386.1, read on the forward strand.
CCCATCAGAACGTTGCGATCGTGGCTCACTTCCTTCTTCGTGAAGCAAGGAGCCACCGTGGCTGCTCCCCAACCTGCTCCGTCCTGGGCTGATGCTCAGCTGGCCGGGTCGGCAAGCACCACGGGCGATATGGATGTGGATTTGGGAGCATTTTCGCTGGCTCAACCCCCACGGACCTCACATCCCCCAGCAAGCTCGTTCTGTCCAGATGAGCTGTCGAGTGATGCAGGCGGTCTGCCTCAGGGCGGGTTTATTATGTCGTTTGCGGTTCGCGACGAGGATGAGCTTTCGGTCACGGCATTGGAGGGTGGGCTTCTGCTATCGGAAGCAGACGAATCTTTTGAGCTCCTGCCCACGGGTAGTAGAGCACAGGATGAGTCGGACACTGAGATGACAACCATGCTGGCCCGGGCGCCTGCGAACATCGGGCTGAAGTGGAACCCTCCACCCTGCTCTGAGCGTTCGCGGCTGGATGATTGGTTTCTTGGCTTGGAGCGTGACTCTGGCCCGGGCTGGAAATGCACGGGAGGTAATGAAGTCATGGAAGGCACCTTTTACTGCCCGTACATGCTTCGTGGGCTCGTCCACTCTGACTACCCTTGACAGCAGAGCGGCTAAGGGATATGCCGAGCTTCCCCAGGTAGAGCGCACCATAGCAGTGTATTTATGCCCACAGGGCGCAGCCACCTTGCGTGACCGACCAAGGCTCCATTCCAAGGCCTGTAAGTTCTCTTCCTCTTTAATGATGAAGGCTTACAAGGCTGTGGGTCAGGCCACTTCTGCCCTGCACACCATGGCCATCCTGCAGGTCCACCAAGCCAAGGCGCTAAAAGACCTGCATGAGGGTAGGACCGACCCAGGGCTGATGCAGGAACTACGCACTGCGACCGACCTTGCCTTACGTGCGATGAAGGTCATGGCGCGCGCCCTGGGGCGGACGATGTCTGCGCTTGTGGTCCAAGAGCAGAACCTGTGGCTCAACCTTGCAGAGATGCGTGACACCGAGAAAGTCCGCTTTCTTGATGTGCCCATCTCACAAGGGGGCTTTTTGGCGACACCGTGGAGGATTTCGCCAATTAGTTCTCGACGATGAGAAAGCGGACTGAGGCAATTAAACACATCCTGCCTCGGTGCGACCTGGCCGCCTTCAAGCCACTGATGTCCTGCACCCCATCTGCTTCTCGCCAGAGCCATTCCCCTGTGGTGCTGGCCCTGGCTCCTGTACCATCGGAACCCGCATGCCGGCCTCAGACAAAAAGTCGGTTCCACCTGCCTGTCAGCTGGCCCCCAAGAACCCCAGATGGGCTTCGAGGCGGTTCTGACATGGCCCGCCCAGGGATGAGGCGACCGCTCCTGACTGGTCTGGCCCGGGACATCTCTCCAGCCCCACCATCGTCCGTGGGCCAGCGTGTAGTGAATATGACATCGCCGAGTGCTCTCTGGGCCTCGGCACCCACATGGTTAATAAAAGAGCAGTTTCCTCATTCCCTGGGCCAGTGCACTCACAATGGCCAGGCGCTGGAAGTCTTTCCGGTCAATAAGGTGAACGCGAGTACTTCCTGTTCCCTCGTCCTCCATCGAGAGACAGTCGGCGAACAGGTAAGTGTGCTGGTCTCTGGGGCCGCTCGCCCGCCCCAGTCACCAGCCACCATTGGGGGCTTGCGGAGCAGCATGTCCACCCTGGGCTGTCTTCCAGGTGGGGTACCTGCTCTGCCTTGCTGTGAACCACCCTGCCCGGGCACGGTAAGTCCAGTCGTCCCCCTGGTGCCGCTGTCACGGAGACTGGAGGCCTGGTTAGAGCTCTCCAGCCCCTTACGGTGGCTCATCAGGATGATTCACCTCGGCTACGTGATCCAGTTCGCCAGACGCCCGCCCCGGTTCAGTGGCGTCCTCTCCACTACGGTGCAGGGTGCCTCCGTTCTTCGGGCAGATGTTGCCACCCATCTGGTGAAGGGAGCAATAGATCCCGTTCCCGTAGCTGAGTTGCGCAAGGACTTCAACAGCCATTATTTTATCGTGCCCAAGAGAGGGAGAGGGTCGCGCCCAATCTTGGACCTGCATGCCCTGAACAAGGCCTTACACAGGCTTACGTTCAAGATGTTAATGCACAAGCACATCCTGGTGTCAGTACGACATCAGGATTGGTTCGCGGCCATTGACCTGAAGGACACGTACTTTCATGTATCAATCCTTCCTCGACACAGACCCTTTCTTTAGTTTGCTTTTGAGGGACAAGCATACCAGTACAAGTTTCTCCCTTTCGGTCTGACCCTGTCCCCTCGCGTCTTTATCAAGGTCGTAGAGGCTGCTCTGGCCCCGCTAAGGGAGAAGGGCATATGCATTCTCAATTATCTCGACGACTGGCTAATCCTAGCTCACTCGCAAGATCTATTGTATGCACACAGGGATCTTGTGCTTCAGCACCTTGACCGATTCAGGCAGAAGGTAGCAGTGTCAGTGAAACAATTTAAGAGGCTCCTGGGGCATATGGCATCCTCGGTGGTGGTTCTCCCCCTCGGGTTGATGCATATGAGACTGCTTCAGCACTGGCTACAGACTCGAGTCCCGAGGTCGGCATGGCACGTGTGTGACCATCACGCCACAGTGCCGTAAGATTTTCAGCCCTTGGTTGGACCTGGCATTTCTACCGGCAGGAGTTCCCCTAGAGCAGGTCTCAAGGTGCGTCGTGGTCACAACAGACACCTCGAACTGAGGCTGGGGCACCGTGTGCAATGGGCAGGCAGTTTCAGGGCTCTGGACGGGGCCCCGACTCCAATTGAGCATATTGAGTTGCTGGCAGTATCGCTGGCCCTGAGGAGGCTCAAGCGTGTGTTGGTCTGAACCGACAAGCAACCACCAAGGCGGCATACGTGCGCGTTTAAACCAGTTAAACCATGCAGTGGACGCACTCTCACTGCAGGTAATGCTCCACAGGGAGTGGAGGCTCCACCCCCACGTAGTCCAGCTGATTTGGGAGAGATTCGGGGAGGCACGGGTAGACCTATTTGCCTCCCAAGACTCCTCTCAGTGCCCCCTGTAGTACTCCCTGTCCAAGGTCCCCCTCAGCATGGATGCCTTGGTGCACAGCTGGCCTCGGGGGCAACTCAAGTATGCGTTTCCTCCTGTGAGACTCAGTGCACAGACTCTGTGCAAAGTCAGGGAGGATGAGCAGCAAATCCTGTTTGTTGCGCCGTACTGGCCCAACTAGACTTGGTTCTCAGATCTGATGCTCCTGACAGTAGCACTTCCCTGGCGTATTAGCCTGAGGCAGGACCTTCTCACTCAGAGGCAAGGCATGCTCCAGCACCCGCGGCCAGACCTCTGGAATCTCCACGTATGGCTCCTGGACGGGACGCGGAAGACCTGCTAGGTCTTTAGCAGTGGTAGACACTATCACTCAGGCCAGGGCTCCCTCTACGAGGTGGCTGTATGCCTTGAAGTGCCGTCTTTTCACTAACTGGTGTTCTTCCCGTGGGGAAGACCCACAGAGATGCGCCGTCAGGTCTGTGCTGTCTTTTCTTCAGGAAGGGTTGGAGAGACGGCTGTCTCCCTCTACCCTGAAAGTGTACATGGCTGCCATAACAGCTCACCACGATACACTGGACGGCAGTCCCTCACGACAGTGCGACCTGATCAACAGTTTCCTTAAATGCGCGAGGAGATTGAATCCTCCTAGACCACACCTGATGCCCTCTTGGGATCTCTCTGTGGTCCTACCTGCCCTACAAAGAGTCCCGTTTGAGCCCCTGGAGCAGGCTGAGCTCAGCACTCTGTCTCTGAAGATGGCCCACCTGGTGGCGCTCACTTCCATCAAGAGGGTAGGGGACCTGCAGGCACTCTCTGTTACCAGCGAATGCCTAGAGTTTGGGCCAGCACACTCTCACGTGATCTTGAGACCCCAGCCCAGTTTTGTGCCCAAAGTTCCCACCACATTTCTTTTCAGGACCAGGTGGTGAACCTGCAAGCACTACCTTCAGATGAGGAAATGTCACACACGTGCCATGCCCACCTTGTTGTTGCGGTGTCCAATTCGCGCATATATCTGGACTGCACACAGAGCTTTAGACACTCCGAGCAGCTCTTTGTCTGTTTTGGAGGACAGCAGAAGGGGAAAGCTGTCTCCAAGCAGAGGTTGGCCCATTGGATAGTGGATGCCATTTCTCTCGCATACCAGTCTCAGGACTTTCCGTGCCCCTTGGCAGTCTGGGCACACTCCACTACAGGCGTTGCGTCCTCCTGGGCACTCGCAAGGGGGGCCTCTCTAGCAGACATGTGCAGAGCTGTGGGTTGGGCTATGCCCAATATCTTTGTGATGTTTTATAACCTACGCATATACCCGGTTTCGACCAGAGTGTTACACGGTAACAGCAAGTAGACCGGGCAGCCGGTTGGGTGTACCGCTTGCATTGTGCCTTTCCCTTTTTTCCAAAGGTGATAATGTGCAGTTTTTGTCCACAACAGTTCCCCGTACCGGTGAACTCCGGATGCCTCTTTAATTCTTTAGCACTGTCCGGTGACGAACTCGGCGGAGGAGTAACGCCATCAGGCCCAGTACTCGTGGTATTCCCCTTTTCAGGTGAGCCCGTGTGCTCGGGCTCAGTGCTCCATGTATGGTGATTCCCCTTTGGTAATCCCGTATGATGAGTTTCCACTGTTCGGTTTTCCCGTTAGGTGAAACCTGTGTTTCCCCTCTTCAGAGCTTTCTCTATCTCGGTCACTGTGCTGCGTACCCTCTCTGTAGATAGGGTCCTCCTGTTGTATCATTCCATATGTGTACTTCCCCATTGGTAAGTCCATGTGAGGTATGCTCCACATGTTAACCTCCTTCCGGCAGGATGTGGTCTCCATAGTGCTCTCCTTCCTGGAGAGGGAAGAACACTTCCCAACGCTATTCTAGAAAGTGATCTGCAGGAGATTGCTTAACAGCAAATTAAGAAAGGCACCACCGGTAGCCTACTTGGGTAAGTGCCCTCTCCCCCCTTAACGGGACTAGGGAGACGCCTTACCTAACTCGCTGGAAGGTCACGACATGGTTGAGCGCTCGCTGTGAGGCACGCAACAGCTTGCCTGTGTCCACTCTTCCGTGCCTCGTGACACGGTTCAGCGCCTGCGGCGTTTCCTATAGGAACTCCTAGTGTTACTACATCGACACAATGTCGAGTGAGTGACAGACAGGCAATGTCTTGGTTTCTGATGTAACCTCTGTTCCCTGATGGAGGGAATGAGACATTGTGTCCCTCCTGCCACGGCGCTGAACTGACCGCTGACATGGCAGGGACTCTCTATTGGCTCCTCAGCATAAATCTGAATGAGTGATGCACACCATCTCCTTTTATACCCGTATGTCCGGGGCGGAGAGTGGTATGCAAATTCCACTCGCCAATTTTTATTGGCATTTTCTATTTTAAGCAAAGGTGACTGGGGCTCTCAAGATCGAACCCCTAGTGTCACTACATCGATACAACGTCTCGTTCCCTCCATCAGTAATCAGAGGTTACATCAGTAACCAAAACATTATTTATATGCAGTTAAAGTCATGGTTTAAAATTAGTAAACTAAGTAAGTGTTAAGGGCTACTGTTTAAACAAAGATTTCGTATGAACTGCAAGATTAACGACTAAATGTCTTTGAAGTTCATCCTAGATTAACTGCAGAAGTTCTCATAGATCCATTGTCCTTTGTTAGTTGGCTGATGAAGGTTTTTGTTGGCAAAAGTTTTTGAGTGTAGTCCATCATTAGACCAAGGTGATGCAGGCAGAGATCAGTGAGGTGCATCACAGTTCAACCAGCAGGTCATTTCATGAGGTCTATCCTAAGTCCAAGGTTCAGGCAGTGGCATATGAAGTATCCCATGTCTTATGGTTGGAGTTGGTGGGATATGAATCCCAAGATTGAGACAGGGTAACAAATTGTTATTATAATATATATTATAATAACAATTTACTCGTGGGGCATACCACAAGTACTGGGCCTGGTGTCTTTACTCCTCCATCAGTGCTTAAGGATTAAAAAGGTGTCCGGGTTTCACTGGATACGGGGAACTGTTGTGGACAAAAAGGCACACATTGTCACCTTTGAAAAAAGGGGAAAGGCGCAATGCAAGCGGTACACCCAACAGGCCACCCGGTCTACCTGCTGTTACCGCATAACACTTGGGTTGAAACCGGGTCTGTGGTATTGGGTGTATCCCGACCCGCAACTCTGTATATGTCTGCTAGAGAGGCCCCCCTTGCCAGTGCCCAGGAGGACGCAACACCTCTTGTGGAATGCGCCCAGACTCCCAAGGGGCATGGCAAGTGCTGAGATTGGTATGCAAGAGAAATGTCATCCACAATCCAATGGGTTAGCCTCTGCTTGGAGACAGCTTTCCCCTTCTGCTGTCCTCTAAAATAGACAAAGAGCTGCTCCGAGCATCTAAAACTCTGCGTGTGGTCCAGATAGATTCCCAAGGCGTGAACTGGACACAGCAACGACAAGGCCGGGTCTTCCTTCTCTGAAGTGAGCGCTTGCAGGTACATCACCTGGTCTCGAAAAGCTGTGGTGGGAACTTTGGGCACGTAACCGGGCCAGGGTCTCAAGATCACATGAGAGTGTGCCGGCCCAAACTCCAGGCATTCACTGGTAACAGAGAGCACCTCCAGGTCCCCCACCCTCTTGATGGAAGTGAGCGCCACCAGGAGGGCCGTCTTCAGAGACAAAGTGCTGAGCTCGGCCTGCTCCAGGGGCTCAAACGGGGCTCTCTGTAGGGCAGGTAGAACCACAGAGAGATCCCAAGAGGGAATCAGGCGCGATCTAAGAGGATTCAACTCATCGCACCTGTTGATTAGGTTGCGCTGTCATGAGGGCCTCCTGCATCGTGGTAAGCTGCTATAGCAGCCACGTACACTTTCAAGGTAGAGGGAGACAGCCATCTCTCCAGCCCTTCCTGAAGGAAAGACAGCACAGACCCAACGGCGCATCTCTGTGGGTCTTCCCCATGGGAAGAACACCAGTTTGCGAAGAGATGCCACTTGATAGCATACAGCCGCCTCGTAGATTTTATTTTGTAATTTATGTTTTTAATTACATTTATTGGGGGTTTTTCATTTGGTAATTTATTTTATCAAGAGAATGTTGCTAACATATTTAAAAGTAAGCTAATATAAATAATTTTATATAGACTTGGGTTAATGTTAGTGTTCCAATAATGCTCATTGTAGCTTTTCTCCTAGTATTGTGTATTTATTTTTGATTGAATTCAACCTGGAGAGGGATTTCTCTTATCTGGGAGCATGGAGCGAGTGAGGAACAGGAAATTGACAACATGGAGTGGAACCTGGGTGGAGTTCCCTTACAAAAAATCTAAACTAGCCACAAACTTGATGCAAATTTGCAGAAAATTTGCCACTTGTTATTTTCACATTCAAATGAGCTTTTGATTCACCGCAAATGTTTTCTAGAAGTTTGCAGTTCTTCGCCGGTAGTGGTGAACCTTTGGCAACAATGAACAATTTGCTGCAAGTTTTCTGCAAAGCTCATTTGCATGTGAAATTATCAGTGATAAATTTCTGGCAAGTCTACGGCAATTTTAAAGGGTTATTATAGAATGAGTGTGGAGGGGAAATTGTTGCCACTCCACTCCACTAACATACTCTGGTGCACTCATATTAGTGTCTATACAGAAATTTACTAAGATTTAATCTACCCTGAGAAATATTCACTGCAGTTAAAACAATTGTGAAAACTAGACCCATTTTCCCTCTATTTAAAAACAATACTGCAGAAAAAGGGTACCTCAAGGCTGTCACAAGGAAAGAAGCCCTTACAATAAATATGTCTATATAAGAAATTAAGAAGAAGTCTATAAAGAAATCGAATACTTAATAACGAGAAAATGACATACACAAATGCAATTAAGTTGCTCTATGAACCAATATTAGGTTCTATGAGAGCAGGTGTCACAACAATACAATACTAAATACTCTCACAGTCTCAGGCAGATTTGAGATATATAATACCTGTGCAGAGGAGGGACTGGAAGGAAGAGCGGGCCATTGATAAGATGTAATTAATTAATTTTATGGTGACCCGAGTGAGTGACTCAACCTCAATCTATCCGCTTTCATCACTCACCATATACCACAACAATGTGTAGGACTTAATTTCAACTGAATGCCAAATGGTAAACAAAATAATGTAAGAAATGTCATTGGGGAAATAATCTCAGAGGCAGCGTGAGGTAAGGAGATAAATGTTGACTGGGGGACTGTCATAAAGAGGATTGTCAAAGAGGGGCGATGTTGTAAAATGAGTCTATCATCAAACACAATGCAAATGCAAATAAAACAGTCTGAAAACAGTTTGCTGGGTTAACACTGCAAAATAATTTTCTTACTGGTTTTATTAGTCTCACTTTCAAGTAAATAATATCTAAATGTCCTTACAACAAGATGGATTTACTTCAGTAGCAAAACCGTCTAAAAATATGACTTGATTTCAAGAACATATCTTGATTTAATTTAATTTTTCTTAACCTATTGCGATACTGTCTTTCTTGTTTAAAGAATTATTTATAATATACATAGCAGATATATGATGGTACATGCAACATTGATTAATTTAACTAATAACTGAGTATTGCATTCAGGTATGTCACATTAGTCAAGCTTGCAATCAGCTGAAGCTCAACTGATCACAATGTCTACGAATGCAATTCAGACACTTAATCGCAGTTGTTCTGTTTAAGTCCTCCATTTATTCTCTTAAGCCGGCATCACATTAGTCGATTTTTCAAGTGATTTTTGGGTGTTAGCTTTATTAACAGAATTGCCAGCCAGGCGGAGGGAGATGATGCATGCATTACCGTTTACTTGATCATTGGGACTCCCTGCAAAGTTAATGGTTCCAGCAATGGAGAAAAGGATCCAACATGTTAGAAACAAATCACACTGTCAACAAGGAGGGCTCTTGTGTTCTCCACAAATGATCAATAAGCTTCCTCTTTTACCTAAGAACTGACAAAACATCAAGCTGATCTGAACTAGTGATGTTCAATTTGTGAACGAATCGATCTTTTGAACCGGTTCTTTTCAGTGAATGAGTTGAACCAGTTTACCAAATCAGACTGAATTGCTTGAAACAGTTCACAGGCCTGTACCATGAAGGTAGCTGAACAAACTCAGGGTTACAGGATTAATTTTGAGTTGACAAAACCAAACCGATGCAATCGGGCTTTATTAGTACCATGACGCAGCTCACTCAAGATGGCGCCGAGTATGGCTGCTGCGTTGCGAGCTCCGACACAACATAGCAATGTTTTGTTTGTTTTGTTCACAATTCTTATGTTTTTTGTCTTGGATGTTGTCTGCCTTATTGTCTACGACAGACAAACACTTTTGGACATTGGTTCAGCGATCTCACACCGAAAACCGGACTTCACATTCCTCAATGCCGACCCGCTGTTTACAAACACGCAAGCGGAGCCCTTTGTCTGGGCAGCACGGCCGCGGAAACGCAGGAGGAAAAGGGGAAACAGAGCCGGCGTTCTCATCAGAGTAAGACACCGTGCAAATCAACCTCCGCTACCCACTATTCTACTGGCAAATGTTCAGTCTCTGGATAACAAGCTCTGTAAGCTGAAAGCGCGGATCTCTTTCCAACGAGAGACGAGGGACTGCTGCATTATCTGCCTTACGGAAACTTGGATGTCTGCGGAGATTCCAGACTCAGCCATTGAACCTGCGGGGTTCTCCGTGCACTAGAGCGGACAGAGCGAAAGACCTTTCAGGTAAAACTAGAGGAGGTGGTGTATGTTTTATGATCAACAAATCCTGGTGTGATCAGAGGAACGTACATTCTATCAAGTCTTTCTGTTCTCCTGATCTGGAATTTCTTATGCTTCTGTGTCGACCATTCTGGCTACCGAGGGAATTCACAGCGGTCATTATCACTGCTGTGTACATCCCCCCACAAGCCGACACAGACCGGGCACTCAAGGAACTGTATGGGAGTATAAGTGAGCAGGAAACCGCGCACCCTGAGGCCACGTTCATTGTGACCGGGGACTTTAATAAAGCCAGTTTAAAATCAGTCGCACCAAAATATCACTAGCACATTAGTTTCAACACACGAGGGGACCGGGTTTTGGACCATTGCTACTATCCGTCCCGGGATGGCTACAAATCCCTCCCCCGCCCACCATTTGGCAAATCGGACCACTCTTCCATTCTGCTTCTGCCCGCTTACAGGCAGAAATTGAAACAGGAAGCACCCACCCTCAGAACGATCCAGTGCTGGTCGGACCAATCAGACTCTATGCTACAAGACTGTTTTGATCACACGGACTGGGAGATGTTCCGGTCCGCCTCTGATGACGACATCGAGCTTTACGCTGATAGCGTAATGTGTTTCATCAGAACGTGCGTAGAGGAAGTGATTCCGACCAGAACTGTACGAATCTATCCGAATCAGAAGCCATGGATCAATAGCGATGTTCACGTGGCACTTAATGTGCGGACCTCCGCTTTTAATTCCGGGAACGCGGAGGAGCATAAACAAGCCAGTTATGCCCTCCGAAAAACTATCAGAACCGCAAAACGCCAGTACAGGAGCAAGATTGAAGGACAGTTTAACACCACCAACTCTAGAAGCATGTGGTAGGGAATTAACAACATCACGGACTTTAAAGGGAATAAAAACTCCGCCATGAACACCGCTGCCTCTTTACCGGATGAGCTAAATACTTTTTATGCTCGTTTCAAGGGAAATAACACCGCCCTCGCGGAGAGAGCTCTCGCGGCTGAAGCTACAGAGGTTAGTTCACTCTCCGTCTCTGTAGCGGATGTAACCCGATCCTTCCGACGGGTGAATATCCGCAAAGCCGCGGGCCCAGACGGCATTCCGGGCCGCGTCATAAGAGCGTGTGCGAACCAGCTGGCTGGTGTTTTTACGGACATTTTCAACCTTTCCCTCTCTTTGTCTGTAGTCCCCACATGCTTTAAAACATCCACCATTGTGCCTGTACCAAAACAATCAAAAATAACTTGTTTAAATGACTGGCGTCCTGTTGCTCTGACCCCCATCATCAGCAAATGTTTTGAGAGACTAATCAGAGATTACATCTGCTCTGTATTGCCACTCAATCTTGACCCGCTGCAGTTTGCTTAACGCAACAACCGCTCCACTGATGATGCCATTGCATCTACAATACATACTGCTCTCTCCCACCTGGAAAAAAGAACACTTATGTGAGAATGCTGTTTGTAGACTACAGCTCAGCATTCAACACCATAGTGCCCTCCAAGCTAGATGAGAAACTCCGGGCTCTGGGCTTAAACAGCTCGCTGTGGAGCTCGATCCTGGACTTCCTGTCAAGCAGACGCCAGGTGGTTAGAATAGGCAGCAACATCTCCTCATCACTAACCCTCAACACTGGAGCCCCGCAGGGCTGTGTTCTCAGCCCACTACTGTATTCCTTGTACACACATGACTGTGTGGCAACACATAGCTCCAATGCCATCATTAAGTTTGCTGATGACACGACGGTGGTAGGTCTGATCACTGACAATGATGAAACAGCCTACAGAGAGGAGGTGCACACTCTGACACACTGGTGTCAGGAGCACAACCTCTCCCTCAACGTCAGTAAGACAAAGGAGCTTGTGGTGGACTTCAGAAGAAAAGACAGAGAACATAGTCCCATCACCATCAATGGAGCACCAGTGGAGAGAGTCAGCAGCTTCAAGTTCCTGGGTGTCCACATCACTGAGGAACTCACATGGTCCGTCCACACTGAAGTCATTGTGAAGAAGGCTCATCAGCGCCTCTTCTTCCTGAGACGGCTGAGGAAGTTTGGAATGAACCGCCACATCCTCACACGGTTCTACACCTGCACTGTGGAGAGCATCTTGACTGGCTGCATCTCCGCCTGGTACGGCAATAGCACCGCCCACAACCGCAAAGCACTGCAAAGGGTGGTGCGAACTGCCAGACACATCATTGGAGGTGAGCTTCCCTCCCTCCAGGAAATATATACAAGGCGGTGTGTGAAAAAAGCTCGGAGGATCATCAGAGACTCCAGCCACCCGAGCCATGGGCTGTTCTCACTGCTACCATCAGGCAGGCGGTATCGCAGCATCAGGACCCGCACCAGCCGACTCCATGATAGCTTCTTCCCCCAAGCAATCAGACTTCTGAACTCTTGATCTCCCACGATCAAAATACATCAGCACTGCACTTTATTACCCTTACTCTTATATCTCACACCGGACTGTCATAAATTATATTATTATTATATTATGTTCTCTCTTAACAACTGACTATCAACCGACAGCCTGAATGTCAATACAGTACAACACTGTACATTCTATGTATATATATCCTTTTTTTTAATATATATATACTTTTATTTTTAATTTTTATTGAATAATGTGTATCTATATAGTAAAAAAAACAACAAAAAAAAAACAGCGTATTGTATACTGTACAGTGTATGTTATTATTTGTATATTGTTGAGTGTAATTATGTGTATAACAGATGTTTAAATTGTGTTGTGTTAATTTGATGTTATTGTAAATTGGTATATGTCTCATCACTGTCACGACTGCTATGTTGATCGGAACTGCACCCAAGAATTTCACACACCATTGCACTTGTGTATATGGCTGTGTGACAATAAAGTGATTTGATTTGATTTTGATCAACTTTCTCTGTCAACTCAGGCTTTGATCCTTAAGCTATGATTACACATAAAAGTGACGTCTGCACCGAACAACCAATGGCGTTTGATATGGATAGAGCAAGATAGAGCAAGAAATAATTATGCAGAAATATGAGGAATATAAAACTGTATTACAAGCATGCAGTAATACTGTCTCTGCTGCCAAAGCAAGAGAAGACTGTTGGAGAAAGACTGCTGATTGCGTTAATGCGTAAGTTAAACAAATACATTCTATATTGATGTAAAATGATGTATATGTATGATGTACATGTGTTTGCGCATGGTAACACTTTACAATAAGGTTGTATTTGTTAAGATAAGTTCATGTATTAGCTAACATGAACTAACAATGAACAATATAGTTTTTCAGCATTTATTAATCTTTGTTAATGTTAATTCCGATACAATTGTTCATGTTACTCATGTTAATTCACTCTGCATTAACTAATGTTAACAGTTACAACTTTTTATTTTAAAAATGTATTATAAAATGCTGAAATTAACATGAAGATTAATATATATATATATATATATATATATATATATATATATATATATATATATGTGTGTGTGTGTGTGTGTGTGTGTGTATGTATGTATATGTGTGACGAGGCAGACAAGGAATGAGGATCTAAATGGAGCTTTAATGAGAACAAAAGATGAACAAAGTAACTCAGAATAAAACGAAACAAAAACACGGGAAACCAGGCACAGAACATGACAACACATGTAAAGACTGACAAAGAAACCAGGGGAATCAAGGGCTTAAATACACATGGGCAAACAAGAAAACGAGGAACACCTGTGGAAAACAATTGGGAAAACCAATCATAAAATGAAACTACAAAAGAACTACAAACTAACAGGAAACAGGAACTAAACAAGAATTTCAACATAAGTCAACACAAAACAGGGAATATGTGACAGAGCCCCCCTTTTAAGGAGCGGATTCCAGATGCTCCAAAAAACAAATTGTCCATGGAGGGTGGGGGAAAACAGGTAGTTCAGGGGGGCACAAGGGGTAAACAGGCAGTTCAAGGGGGCACAAGGGGCAAGGGGAGCAGAGGAACAAGGCAAAGTCAGGGAGGTTTGAAACCAAGGCAGAGCTGGAGGGATGGAGATCCAGAGTGACGCTGCAGGCTTGGAGGACCAAGTAGACCAGAGCAGATCAGGGGGGCGGCCAAGTGGCCAGGGAGACCAGAGTAGATCAGGCGGTTGGCCAGGAGACCAGGGAGACCAGAGCAGAACATACAGATGGCAGTGGAGACCAGGGAGACCAGGGCAGATCAGTCGGATGGCCAGGAGACCAGGGAGACCAGAGCAGATCAGGCGGATGGCCAGGAGACCAAAGCAGCTCAGGTGGATGGCCAGGAGACCAGGGAGACCAGGGCAGATCAGGCGGACAGCCAGCAGACCAGGGCAGATCAGTCGGATGGCCAGGAGACCAGGGAGACCAGAGCAGATCAGGCGGATGGCCAGGAGACCAGAGCAGCTCAGGCGGATGGCCAGGAGACCAGGGAGACCAGGGCAGATCAGGCGGACGGCCAGCAGACCAGGGCAGATCAGGCGGATGGCCAGCAGACCAGGGCAGATCAGGCGGATGGCCAGGAGACCAGAGCAGATCAGGCGGACGGCCAGGAGACCAAGGAGATGACCTCACAGTGGGGACTGGGTCAGGAGTCCTGGGAGGTGGCCGCAGGACCAAGATAGAGTCAGGAGTCCTGGGAGGTGGCCGCAGGACCGAGACAGTGTCAGGAGGCCAGGGAGGTGGCTGCAGGGCCGAGACAGGGCCAGGAGGCCTGGGAGGCAGCTGCAGGGCCGAGACAGGGCCAGGAGGCCTTGGCAGGACAGGGACTGGGTCAGGCGGCGGAGCCGCTGTAGGAGGAGTCTCTGGGGGAGCGGGCGGAGCCACTGGAGGAATAAGATCTGGGGGCAGAGCCGCAGGAGGAATAGGCTCTGGGGGCTGAGCCATGGCAGGCTCTGGGGCGGAGCCATGGCAGGCTCGAGGGGCGAAGCCGTGGAAGGCGGAGCCGTGGCATGCTTGAGACAAAGAGTCCTGGATGAATGAGAAACGACCTACGTGGTCATGGGCATGGGCAGAGACTCGGGAACGACCTCTGTGGTCGTGAACATGGGCAGAGACTCAGGAACGACCTCTGTGGTCGTGGGCATGGGCGGAGACTCGGGAACGACCTCCGAGGTTGTGTATACGGGAAGAGACTTGGGAACGATCTCTGTGGTCGTGGGCAGGAGCGGAGACTCGGGAAAGACCTCCGTGGTCATGTACATGGGAAGAGACTTGGAAACAGAAACTTTTCTTCTCCTTCTCCTCCTCCGGATGGCCAAAGTTGACAACGCTGGCTCTGGGATGGGAATGACCTCCGTGGTCATGTTCATGGGAAGAGACTTGGGAATGACCTCTGTGGTCTTGGGCATGAGCGGAGACTCGGGAACGACCTCTGTGGTCGTGTACATGGGAAGAGACTTGGAAACAGAAACTTTTCTTCTCCTTCTCCTCCTCCGGATGGCCAAAGTTGACAACGCCGGCTCTGGGACGGACGAGGCTGGCAACGCAAAAAACGAAGCACACAGTAAAATGGCAAAGGATAAAACGATGAACATAAAGGAATAAGCAATGCTAAGCAGGCTAGCAAGCTACAAACAAACACAGACTTGTGCAGCATGCTGGTAGCAACCGGAACAGCATGTTTTTTTGTTTGTTTGTTTTTTGTTTTTGTTTTGTCTGGTAATTTATTAATTTAAATTCATTGTTTTTTCATTCTGGTATTTTTCTATTTTTATTTTTGTAATTTATTAATTTGATTTAATTGAATGTTGTTGTTTTTTTACGTTCTGGTAATTTTTATCTTTATTTTATAATGTTTTTAATTTAATTTATTGGGAGTTTTTCGTTTGGCAATTTATTTAATCGAGAGAATGTTGACAACATGTTTAAAAGTAAGCTGATATAAATAATTTTATATAGACTTGGGTTAATGTTAATGTTCCAATAAAGCTCATTGTAGCATTTCTCCTAGTATTGTGTATTTATTTTTTTATTTAATACAACCCGGAGCAGGATTACTCTTATCTGGGTGCACGGAACAAGTTAGGAGCGGGGAATTGACAAACCGGAGTGGAGCTTGGGTGGAGTTCTCTTACAAAAAATCTAAACTAGCTGCAAAAATTATCAGTGACAAACTTCTGGCAAGTTTACGGCAAATTTGCCATGAACTCATGATTTTTAAAAGGGTTATTATAGAATGCTTTGAGTGTGGAGGGGAAATTGTTGCCGCTCCACTCCACTAACATACTCTGGTGCACTCATTTTAGTGTCTATATAGAAATGTACAAAAAATTAAACCTACCCTGACAAATATTCACTGCAGTTAAAACAATTGTGAAAACTAGACCCATTCTCCCTCTATTTAAAAACAATACTGCAGAAAAAGGGTACCTCAAGGCTGTCACAAGGAAAGCCCTTACAATAAATATTTCTATATACCTCAGAGTCTAAAGAAATCTAGAAGAAGTCTATAAAGAAATCTAATACTTAATAATGAGAAAATGACATACACAAATGCAATTAAGTTGCTCTGTGAACCAATATTATGTTCTAAGAGAGCAGGTGTCACAACAATACAATATTACATACTCTCACAGTCTCAGGCAGATTTGAGATATATAATACCTGTGCAGAGGAGGGACTGGGAGGAAGAGCAGGCCATTGATCAGATGTAGTTCATTAATTTTATGGCGACCCGAGTGAGTGACTCAACCTCATTCTATCCGCTTTCATCACTCACCAGATACCACAACAATGTGTAGGACTTAATTTCAATGGAATACCAAAAGGTAAACAAAATTTAAGGTAAGAAATGTCTTTGGGGAAATAATCTCAGAGGCAGGGTGAGGTAAGGAGATTAATGTTGACTGGGTAATTGTCATAAAGAGGATTGTCAAAGAGGGGCGATAATGTAAAATGAGTCTATCATCAAACACAATGCAAATAAAACAGTCTGAAAACAGTTTGCTGGGTAAACACTGCAAAATAATTTTCTGCTCTCTCTCTCTCAAACACACACACACACAAACACACACACACACACACACACAGACAGACACAGACTGTTGCAATTTGACAATGCTCTGGTTAATGTCGGATCGTCTAAAACTACCGGAATGCAAATATCCCAAATCTTACATTTTCCAGAACAGGATCCGGCAGAATCCACCTCAAATTAAGCACTGCTTATTACCATAACTTAATTAAATAAAATGTCATATTCAGATATATGCGGTTACATATTGCTTTATTGAATGTGTTTGAGTGTGTATTCCGAGACGCCAGGGTATTAGCATAGTGATGTATAGTGACGTTATTACGCGATGAAGTAAAATAATTGATGAATCATTTTTTTAACCAGTTTATTAAAACAAACTGTCTGAAAGAACTGGTTCGCAAAAAAGAATCGGACTTCCCATCACTAATCAAAATGTCTTCATCACACTCAGCTGCATATCATCACAAATGCTGACTGTAATTCATATGATTCTGTCACCAAGCTTTTTTTCCTGTCTTTTTCCCCACAAAAAAAGACTAATGCACAACAGTCTATTTTTATTTAACTTAATTTCTTTGCTCGCTGAAAGCTGCATATGGACATACGTGTTCCACTGAAAGCCTCGAGGGGATAAATACACAATCACATACATTCACAAGATATGTTACTTCATGAATCACTTCCTAAAATCACTCTTTTACAATTGTTTATGCTCACACGGTACTCCTGTTAGCTCGGCAAACTCAAAGTGACAGGGACACGAGAGAGTTGCGGTGAGCTGGTATGTCTCCCCTTCACCATTTTTAATCGGCAAGTGTGTCATACCTCAGACTAAAGAGAGCGATATCTCAGTAAAACAGTCTGCATGTGTGACACCCTCAGCCAAAACCAAGTTGTTTTGAGTCAGCTAGTGTGGCTCCAGCTTTAGTTACAATTTCACTGCATGGATGTAAGCTCCACTTAACACCCTCCTCCATACCCAGCTCCACATCTTGTCAGACAGACTACTCTATAACATCTGTAAATCTGTACCAAAGTTATTATAGTTAACTTAAACTAAAACTAAAATCTTCCAAAAAACAAAAAATAAACTGAAACTATCATGCATTGATTCACAACTAACTAAAACGAAATAGAAATTATCATAAAAT
Source organism: Myxocyprinus asiaticus (assembly GCF_019703515.2). Lineage (NCBI taxonomy): Eukaryota > Metazoa > Chordata > Actinopteri > Cypriniformes > Catostomidae > Myxocyprinus > Myxocyprinus asiaticus. The sequence continues at coordinate 5,697,407 of NC_059386.1, forward strand.
ATTTTTACTTTTCGTTTTTAACACTTTGACTTGTGCATGTTACAAAATAGTTTTTGTTTCTTTAAACGTATCCATCTGCTGCATCTCAAACGTCTTGGTTACTAATGTAACCTCTGTTCCCTGATGGAGGGCACGAGATGTTGTGTCAATGTAGTGACACTAGGGGTTCGATCTTGAGAGCCCCAATCACCTTTGCTTAAAATAGAAAAGGCCAATGAGAACTGGCGAGTGGAATTTGCATGCCACTCTCTGCCCCCGGACATACGGGTATAAAAGGAGATGGCGTGCACCACTCATTCAGAATTATGCTGAGGGGCCGATAGAGAGTCTCGGCCATGTCAGCGGCCAGTTCAGTTCAGAGAGGGTATGCAGGAGGGACACAACGTCTCGTTCCCTCCATCAGGGAACAGAGGTTACATCAGTAACCAAGACATTCCCTGTCTGTCACTCACTCAACGCTGTGTCGATGTAGTGACACTAGGTGTTTCTATAGGAAATTCCGCAGGAGCTAAACCGTGTCACGAGATATGGAAGAGTGGACACGGGCAAGCTGCTGCGTGCCTCGTAGCGAGCGCTCAACCACGTCGTGACCTTCAAGCAAGTTAGGTAAGGCGTCTCCCTAGTCACGTTAAGGGGGGAGGAGACAAGTAGGCTACCGGTGGTGCCTTTCCTGGTTTGCTGTTATGCAATTTCCCACCGAACACTTTCTAGAATAGTGCTGGGAAGTGCTCTTCCCTCTCCAGGAAGGAGAGCACTACGGAGACCACATCCTACCAGAGGGAGGTTAACATGTGGAGAATACCTCACATGGACTTACCAACAGGGAAGTTCACATATGGAATGATACCACCGGAGGACCGTATCTACAGAGAGGGTATGAAGCCACAGTGGCCGAGGCAGAGAAAGCTCTGGTGAGGGGAAACACAGAGTTCACCTAAGGGGAAACCGAACAGTGGAAACTCATCATATGGGATTACCAAGGGGGGGATCACCACGCATGGAGCACTGAGCCCGAGCACACAGGCTCACCTGAAAAGGGGTATACCACGAGTACTGGACTTGGTGTCATTACTCCTCCGTTCGTCACCGAACAGTGCTTAAAAATTAAAGAGGTGTCCGGGGTTCAAGAACAAAGAACACCAGCTTGACATTCTCGGCGTCACGCATCTCTGCAAGGTTGAGCCAAAGGTGGCACTCTTGGACCACAAGAGTGGACATCATCCGGCCCAGGGCGCACGCTGTGACATTTGTCGCCCAAAAGGCAAGGTTGGTCGCAGTACGCAGTTCTTGCCTCAGCCCTGGGTCGGTTCTACCCTCATGCAGATCTTTCAGCGCCTTGGCCTGGTGGACCTGCAGGATGGAAAAGGTGACCAGAAAAAGGTGCCTTTCACGACTTCGTTAGCTCCTCATGCACTTCTGGGAAAAAAGGCACCGGGGCGGGGCTCGACCGTGAATCATGCTCCAAGCCCAGAAACCAATCATCCAGCTGCGAACGCTCAGGGCAGGGTGGAGGGTTCCACTTCAGCCCGATGTTCGCAGCCACCTGGGCAAGCATGGCTGCCATCTCAGCATCCGCCTTATCCTGTGCTCTACCGCCCGTGGGTGGGAGCTCAGAAGATTCGTCTGCTTCCGACAGCAGAAGCCCACCCTCTGATGCTGCAACCGAGAGCTCATCCACGTCACGAGCCACGAATGACACATTAAATCCACCCTGAGGCGGACCGCCTGTATCGCTCGACAGCTCTTCCAGATAGAACAAGCGTGCTGGGGGATGGGAGGTCCACGGGGGTTGAGCCGGCGAAAACGCTCCCACATCCAGATCGCCCCCGGTGCTTGCCGACCCGGCTTGCTGAGCATCAGCTCATGACAGAGTGGGCTGGGGAGCAGCCGAGGTGGCTCCTTGCTTCATGAAGAAGGAAATGAGCCACAACCACAATGTTCTGATGGGCATGTTCTCGCAATGAGAACATAACCCTTCCACGAAAGCTGCCTCGGCGTGCTGGTGCCCCAAGCACTCGAGACAGATTTCATGGCTGTCCAGAGGGTAGAGATAACGGCCACATCCAGTAGCGCAAACACGGAAGGACATCTTTAAAAAGACACCTAGCGTTTGCACGAGCTCTTTTAGAAGGAAATATACTCTTTTGAATATACTCTTTTAGCACCCACGGACTGCCGAAGCACCCAGGGGAAGCACAACACTCGACCGTGCGTGGGTGGCCGCTGATATGCGCCGTAAAATCCAGCAGCATAAGCTAAAGGTGAGAGGACGAACACAAGCATGCATTCGGCTCTGAAGAAAAAATCTGAATGAGTGGTGCACGCCATCTCCTTTTATGTCCATATGTCTGGGGGCGGAGAATGGCATGCAAATTCCACTCTCCAATTCTCATTGGCCTTTTCTATTTTAGCAAAGGTGATTGGGGCTCTCAAGATCGAACCCCTAGTGTCACTACATCGACTCAACATCGAGTGAGTGACAGACAGGGAACATGCCATCTACTGGCCATGAGTTTCATGTGTATGTGCCCACATTCAGTTAATGTTTCAAGATAAATGGAATAGTTTGTTTAGTTGGGCCTCATGTATTCAGATAGAAGACAAAGGCAGGCCTAACACAGTCATAAAAACCTAACTCAAGCCCCACATTCCAAGTCGTAAATTATACTGATAAAAATCGCGCCAAAATCAAACAAAGGGAGTCCAAAACAGACTACAAATCCCATGAAGCCTTGCTCACAAAAGGATCGAACTCTCAACTCCTATTGGATGAGGCACACAACAGAACGTCCCTCAAACATGACATCATCAGGAGTTGCAATACCTCTGAAATGCTTCCAGGATTTGCTTCCAGCAACTTTGTTTGCAGTGTGTAGACGCAGCTCATCGCTGCTCTCATGTGCAACCTCGTGGCACAAGGAAGTAACGTCCGACTTGAAACTGTGGCCATACAATCTCCATCTCACTGGATGAGTTGAGATTACTCTGTGTTCAACCGAACACACTAACGGATCCAAAGGAGACCGCTGAGCAATCTGCATCTTCATCCATTTGCCTGCAGAAGTGAAGAGATTAAAGATTTCTCTTCCATCTTCAATCAAGTCGACATTTCTGAAGTTCTTCGCCAGCCCGCCGAGAATCAACAGCCGTGCCCGCCAACAGAGCGAGGAAACGGCCTCCCATTATCACACGAGCCTCAAGGAACCGGGTCGGAGTTAAAGGATGGAGGAAAACACATTCTACCTGTGTCCTCATGTGATTCAAGTAAGAGGTTTACGTCTGGGCAGTGATAGAATATTATAGTGTGTTATTCTTGTGTTTCAAGGTTTATTTTGCTTGTACAGTTTACGGACTGCCATGTCCGCTCATTATTAATACTCAGGGTATTAACTGTCACAAATTTGATTTGCTGTATTGTGGTCCAACCAAATTGGACTGTTGTGCATTTTTGCCATTGCGGGTGAAACCGGCAAACTGAGTTATCCATTAAAGAGTCAAAGAACGCGGGACTTTTACGAGCCGTCCACCGCGTCTCTGAGTGATAAACTAACAGCTGCTTTCTCTTCCACGATCACGAAATCGGCTTTAGGGCCATCACTTAATTCTCTCTCTCTCTCTCGTACTAACCACACACAACACACACACACACACACACACACCTTCTGTGTTATAGGATTATTTTTATTTCCATATCTAATTATATCACTGTTTAGTTTGTAGTTATAAGTCGGAAGTTTATTGACTGCATTGTATTAATTATTAATTGATATTACTGCATAAATAAACTTTGTTTATATTACAAAGAGAAGTGTTTTGGTTTATTTTGCGTACCCCTGTGTCATGCTGACGGGATGTCAGTGCTCGGATTCAAACCTTCATTCATTGTTTTTTTTCCCGAAAATCGATATTCTTCGGATGTCGATTTTCCTAAGAAAACAATCTAATTTTGAGACTGTTTTACTATCTGGTTATTAGTCCCTGATTCCAGGGTGGTGCCCCGTCAATGTTAATTCTTATTAATATTCTATTGATTTTTGATAATTGATAATTATCTTTGATGATTGTTGAATCTGAATGATCAATAAGCTAGTGTTAATTTTAATTTTTGTTTCATCGATGTTAACAATTAATGATTATCTTTGATAATTGTTGATTTAAAGGATTAGAAAAAGCTAACATTGATTCTCATCAATGTTCTATTGATTTTAATAATTAATAATTATCTTTGATAATTATTAATTATTGCTAATAACTAAACTTGCTCCTAAATGTAGCGCACTACATTTACTGGAGCCCCATATGAGGTTTTAATGAGTTAGATTCAATTAATTAATTTAAATATTCATTAATAACTAAAGAAATAATTAATAATTATTTCTGATAGTAACACTGATCTAAACAACCAGTAAAGCCCTACAGTTTAATTACATCATTGATTGCTGTTCTAAAAATAAAGGGATACATACACTCATTTTATTAGGAACACCTGTACACCTACTTACTCATGCGATTATCTAATCAGCCAATCGTGTGTCAGTAGGGCAATGTATAAAATCATGCAGATATGGGTCAGGACCTTCAGTTAATGTTCACATCAACCATCAGAAAGGGGAAAAATGTGATCTCAGTGATTTCGACTGTGGCATGATTGTTGGTGCCAGATGGGCTGGTTTGTGTTTTTCTGTAACTGCTGATCTCCTGGAATTTTCACAGACAACAGTCTCTAGAGCAGTGGTTCCCAATATTGTTCCTGGAGGCCCCCCAACACTACACATTTGGGATATCTCCCTAATCATACACACCTGATTCAACTGATTAGCTCGTTAGCAGAGACTCTACGACCTGAATTGGGTGTGCCAGGTAAGGGAGATATATAAAATGTGCAGTGTTGGGGGGCCTCTAGGAACAGGGTTGGGAACCACTGCTCTAGAGTTTACCCAGAATGGTGCCAAAAACAAAAAACATCCAGTGAGCAACAGTTCTGTGGACGGAAGTGTCTTGTTGATGAGAGAGGTCAACGGAGAATGGCCAGAATGGTTCGAGCTGACAGAAAGGCTATGGTAAGTCAGACAACCACTCTGTATAATTGTAGACAATAGCATCTCAGAATGAACAACACATCAAAACTTGAGGCAGATGGGCTACAACAGCAGAAGACTAAGTCGAGTTCCACTTCTGTCAGCCAAGAACAGAAGCCTTAGCTTTCTGTTCTTGGCTGACAGAAGTGGAATCCGACATGGTCTTCTGCTATTGTTGCCCATTCGCCTCAAGGTTTGATGTGTTGTGCATTCCGCAGAACTGTAGCTGCTGAAATCCCAGGAGATCAGCAGTTTCAGAAATAGTCAAATCAAACAATCATGTCATGGTTGAAATCACTGAGATCAAATTTTTCCCCATTCTGATGGTTAATGTGAACATTAACTGAAGGTCCTGACCTGTATCTGCGTGACTGTATGCAGTGCACTGCTGCCACACGACTGGCTGATGGAAAAACCGCATGATTGCTGCCACACGACTGGCTGATTAGAAAATTGTATGAATAAGTAGGTGTACAGATGTACCTAATAAAGTGGTCGGTGAGTGTATCTCCACATTTGCAAGTCCTTCTAATTTGTTTTTACCATGTTGTATGTCAGTTTAGTTATACACTATGTAGATCTATGTGTAATCTGGACTGGATAGGGAATAGTTTAATTTAAAGAAATTTAATAACACAATGTTGTCCCCTGCAAAGTCATTTAATAAAATAAAATAAAAATAAAATATATTGATAGACTAAAATAAAAACCAAAATTAAATGAAAAACTAAAACTAAACTAAAACAAACAAATACAGTTGGTAAGATAACTGAAACTAAAGTAAATAATTTGAAATTGAAAACTAAATAAATATTAAAACTAATTTAAAAACCCAAAACTATAATAAATTAAGGAATTACAGACTAGCAGTTACTAATTGTAAAGAGTCTATCTTCAATGTGTTATTGCATCTTGATCCTGATTTACCTACAGTGCTGTGAAAAAGTATTTGCTCCCATCCTGATTTCTTCTGTTTTTGTGTATATCTCAAATGAAATTGTTTCAAAAATTCAAACAAAATCTAACATAAAACAAAGGCAATCTGAATAAACACAAAATACAGTTTTTAAATGATAATGTTATTTATTGAAGCAAAAAAATTATCCAGTACCAACTGGGCCTGTGTGAAAAATAATTTGCCCGCTTAGTTACTAAATCCCCAAATCTATGAAACTGCATTCATAATGGGATTCAGCTGGACTAGACACACCAAGGCCTGATTACTGCCAGCCCTGTCCAATCAAATCAACACCTAAATAGAACTTTTTCAGCAGCATGAAATTGGCTAAAAGGTTTCATCTAGTAGCACACTATGCTAAGGTTGAAAGAAATTCCAGAAATTATGAGGAAAAAGGTGATTGGAATACATCAGTTTGGGAAGGGTTACAAAGCTGTTTCAAAGGCTACGGGTCTCCAAAGAACCACAGTGAGAGCCATTATCTCCAAATGAAGAAAATTTGGAACAATAATGAACCTTCCCAGAAGTGGCCAACCTTCCAAAATTCCTCCAAGAGCACAGTGACGACTCGTCCAGCAAGTCACAAAAAAGCCAAGGACAACATCCAAGGAACTGCATGCCTCTCCTGCATCAATAAAGGTCACTGTTCATGACTCAAGGTGAAAACCACTGCTAACCCAGAAGAACATTTAAGGCTCATCTGAATTTTGCCAAAACACACATTGATGATCCTCAAACCTTTTGGGAAAATGTTCTGTGGACTGATGAGTCAAAAGTGGAACTGTTTGGAAGGCAGGGGTCCCGTTACATCTGGTGTAAATCAAACACAAAATTCCACAAAAAGAACATTATACCAAGCATGGTGGTGGTAGTGTGATGGTGTGGGGATGCTTCGCTGCTTGAGGGCCAGGGCGACTTGCAATAATTGAGGGAAACATGAGTTCTGCTTTCTACCAGAAAATCCTAAAGGAGAACGTCTGTTCATCAGTCCGTGAGTTGAAGCTCAAGTGCGACTGGATTATGCAGCAAGACAATGATCCAAAGCATAGAAGTAAGTCCACCTCTGAATGGCTCAAAAGAAGCTCAATTAAAGTTTTGGAGTGGCCTAGTCAAGTCATTTTTATTTGTACAGCGCCTTTCACGACACACATCGTTTCAAAGCAGCTTTACAGAAAATCATTCATTAACAGAAAATGAAACTGTAATATCTATAATGTCTTGGAGTCATCATTGTGTAGTTTGATAAAATACGATTGTGAAATGTGTTTAAAAATAAGTCATTAAATAATAATTGTATTTAGAACCCCAGTGTGCAAGCCGAAGGCGACTGTGGCAAGGAACACAAAACTCCATAAGATGTTAATGGAGAAAAATAACCTTGGGAGAAATCAGGCTCACTGTGGGGGCCAGTTCCCCTCTGGCTAACAGCATGAATATAATGCCAATATTTATGTGCAGTGCAAATCATGGTTTAAAATTAGTAAACTAAGTAAGTTTAAAGGGCCATTTGTTTAAACAAAGATTTTGTATGAACTGTAAGATTAATGTCTTTGAAGTCCATCCTGGATTAACTGCAGAAGTTCACATAGATGCAATTGTCCTTGTTAGTTGGCTGATGAAGGGTTTTGTTGGCAATTAATTGATAGTCTATGTATTCCATTTCAAGAGTGTAGTCCATCATTAGACCAAGGTGATGCAGGCAGAGATCAGTTAGGTGCATCACATTTCAACCGGCCGGTAATTTCGGTGAGGTCTAGATCCAGCCGGTTCTGGTGACCTCAGGATAGGAGTCCCGAGGTTGAGACAGGGAAACAAATAGAATAATATTAGCATAGATGCCATTCAATTTATTGCAGAGTTATAGATCATGATCAATGTTTCTGGTTTCTGGTTCCGGCAGACCTAACTAAAGCAGCCTAATTGTGAGTTGAAGGATAAATTAGGTGTATGCCTGGCTAAATTGATGAGTCTTCAGTCTAGACTTAAACTGAGTGAGTGTGTCTGCTCTCTAACAGTGTTATGGAGACTATCCCATAGTTTAGGAGCCAAATATGAAAAGGATCTACCTCCTTTTGTGGATATTGATATTCTAGGAACAATAAACAGGCCAGAATTTTGCTATCGTAATGAACATGATGGAATATAGTGTGGTAGAAGGTCACTTGAGTACTGCAGAGCTAGTCCATTCAAAGCTTTATATGTAGTTCACAGAATTCAAAATTAATACGAAATTTAACAGGTAGCCAATGTAACAACAATAAAATGGGGCTAATATGGTAATATTTCCTGGTTCTAGTCAGCACTCTGGCTGCTTCATTTTGAACCAATTGAAGTTTATTTACTGATCTCGCTGGACATCCTCCCAGTAATGCATTACAGTAATCTAGTCTTGAGGTTGTGAATGCATTAGTTTTTCGGCATCAGCAACAGAGAGCATGTGTCATAATTTAGCAATATTTCTTAGGAAGAATGCTGTTCTACAAACACTGGTAATTTGATTTTCAAAGGACAGACTAGTATCAAATATAACACCTAAGTTCTTCACTGTTGAAGACGATGTAACAGTACATTCATCGAGAGTCAACTTATATTTTAGTGGTTTGTTTTTAGAAGTTTTTGGTCCAATAATTAGTACCTCGGTTTTGTCGTAATTGAGTAGAAGGACATTTCTGGCCATCCAGTCTTTTATTTCATTGATACACTTTGCTAATTTGGAGAACTGTGAAATTTCATCAGGTTTTGACGAAATATAAAGTTGGGTATCATCGACATAACAGCAAAACTTATTCCACGATTCCTGATAATATTCCCCAGGGGAAGCATATACAAGGAGAAAAGCAGAGGCCCTAAAACTGATCCCTGTGGCACTCCATACTTTACTTTTATTTGGTTTGACAATTCCTCATTTACATAGACAAAGATGTAGCGGTCTGCTAAACAGGACTGTGGCATGGGGGCGTGGTCATGTGTCAGTCTGCGGCAGAGGGAGAGTGGTAAAGCTCGTCACCTGGCTCATAATTTTCTCTAACACCTGTCTCTCATTACAGTGATGGCAGAGGGAGACTTAAAAGGCATGCCAAAGCATCAGGGAGGCATAGAGTGTCCAGAAAGCATGACAGCCCCAAACTGAGAGAGAGAGTGTGTTTGTTTATGATTTAGAGTGCTGTCAGTTATTTCAAAACTATTCCTTTGTTATCGACGGTTACCGTCGATTGTGTGTGTTTAAGAAGAGAATAAAAGAACTGACCTTGAACCTGCTTCGTTGTCTCCTGACTCTTCCATTGTCCCGAACTAAGATGCTTTTACAAGGACCTAAACCATGCTAATGCAGCTCCACAAATGCCAACATAATTCTCTAGCCCATTCAAGAGAATGTCGTGATCTATTGTGTCGAATGCAGCACTAAGATTTAAAAGCACTAGAAGTGAAATGCAGCCGCTATCAGATGATAAGAGCAAGTCATTTGTAACTCTGATAAGTGCAGTCTCTGTACTGTGATGGGGCCTAAATCCTGACTGAAATTGTTCATATATACTATTTCTCTGTAGAAATGAACACAGATGGGAGGATAATACCTTTTCTAGTATTTTCGAAATAAACGGGAGATTTTAAATTGGTACATAATTAGCCAATTCTCCAGGATCAATTTGTGGCTTCTTAATGTGTGGTTTGATAACTGCCATTTTAAAGTTTCTTGGGACATGTCCTAAGGATAGCAATGAGTTAATAATATTAAGAAGAGGTTTTGAGATTACAGGGAACACCTCTTTTAAGAGCTTGGTTGATACACCTCTTTTAAAAGCTTGGTTGGTATTGGATCTAACATACATTGTTGTGGCTTTTGATGTTTCAATAAGTTTTGCTAGCTCTTCATGACCTATGACAGCGAATGATTGAAGTTGCACATGAGAAAAATTATGAGACACTGTTTTCTGAGGTACTGTGTCAGATGACTGCATAATTCCAATTTTATTTTTGATTATTTCAATTTTATCAGTAAAGAAATTCATGAAGTCATTACTCTTGTACTGCAATGGAATATCTGGTTCTGTTGAGGTTTTATTCCTAACCAATTTAGTCACAGTACTGAATAAACACCTATGAATGTTGTGGTTATTTTCTATGAGTTTGCTAAAATATGCTGACCTGGCAGCTTTTAGTGCCTGTCTGTAGCTACAGACACTAACCTTCCATGTACCGCAAAATACCTCTAATTTTGTATTCTTCCACTTGTGCTCCATTTTCCAAGCTGCTCTCTTGAGAGCATGAGTGTGATCATTGTACCATGGTGTAGGGCTTTTTTCTTTAATTTTCTTTAATCGAAGGGGGGCAACACTATCAAGAGTGCTAGAGAAGACTGTATTTATATTTCCTGTTATTTCATCAAGTTCTTCTAGGCTTTGAGGTTTACTGAGTGTATGAGATATATCTGGAAGATTATTAGTGAAGCTATCTTTAGTGGTCGAAAGAATAGTTCTTCCTGAATGATAGCGCGGTGTAGATTGAGGGATGGAGTCCATATCTCTTTGGGAGGTCAGGTCTACCCCAAAAACTCTTCCAATTGTCTATAATTCCTATGCTATTCTCCAGACACCACTCGGACATCCTGCCATTCAGTGATACTAATCTTCTATAAACCTCTTCACCACAATGAGCAGGGAGGGGGCCAGAGCATATTACAGTGTCTGACATAGTTTTTGCAAATTCACACACTTCTTTAACATTATCTCTAGTGATTTCCGACTGGCGAAGCCGGACATCATTAGTGCCGACGTGAATAACAATTTTAGAAAATCTATGTTTAGCATTAGCCAGCAATTTTGATCACAATTTGATCTGATGTCAGTCGCTATGGCACCCGAAATGCATTTAACAATAGTGGCTGGAGTCTCTATTTCCACATTCCTTACAATAGAATCTCCAATTATTAGGGCTCTTTCAACATGATTCTCAGTGGGTGCATCACTGAGTGGGGGAGAATCGATTGGAAACCCTAACAGGAATGGGAGAGTGGTGCCACTTTTCTGAGTGAGTACATCACCCAAATGCCCTGCTGTGGGGGCTCTTCAGCCGGAACCAAAATGTGTGTGTTGCTCTCTGTACTGCCCACATCCGAAGCAGTATCTACTGGCTTCTCTTTCTCACTGACCTCCACTAGCATTCAGATGCGTGTTTCTAACTCATTAACCTTCTCCGTCAGCCTGACTAATTCCTTACATTTATCACATGTGAATCCCTCACTGCTGACGGAAGAAGCTATTGTAAACATGTGACATGCAATGCAGGAAGAAATAACATGAGCGGATGCCATGAATTACCGCAATTTGTTGTTGTTGTTGTTGTTTGTTTTTCCTGAGCGGTGAAGGTTTGGAATTGATGTGAATCCCTCACGCAATTGTTTGTTGTTATGGTTGTTCTTGATAAGCGGTGCTTAGAGGTCGATGCAATAATCCGTGCAACACAGAGGAGTAAAACGGGTGTGCACTTAAAGATGCACGCAGTTTAATCGCAATAAAAATAGAAAGCGTATGCACGTGGAAAATGCACACAGTTGAATCACGATAAGAGAATAATGCGGGGGAAAACCAGATGCACGCTGAAAAGGTAGATGTTAAGGATTAAAAGCTGAAAACAGATAGATAAGAGATGCTAAAAAAGCTAGCAGGCTACAAACACAGACTCGATCCAGCAGCAACAGGTAAAATACACACAGATGAAACGGTAGAAAAGCGGAAAACCCAAAATACACAGTTAAATGAAAAAGGATAGAATGGTGAACGTGTGAGAATAAGAATAAGCAATGCTAAGCAGGCTAGCAGGCTCCAAACACTCATGCAGCATGTCGTCAGCAACAGGAACAAGAAGTCCCAGTCAAAGTCCTGACTTAAACCCAACTGAGATGCTGTGGCAGGACCTTAAACAGGCAGTTCATGCTCAAAAACCCTCCAATGTGGCTGAATTAAAGCAGGTACAACCAGCTATTAAAGCAGGCCAAATTTCCACCACGGCATTATGAAAGACTGATCACCAGTTATCTGAAGCTTTTGGTTGCAGTTGTTACTGCTAAAGCTGGCACAACCAGCTATTGAGTTTATGGGGAAAGTTAGTTTTTCACATAGGTGATCTGGTGTTGGATAACTTTTTTGCTTCAATAAAAAATATAAATATTTGAAAACTGTGTTTTGTTATATTTCGTTTTAAAGATTTAAAACAATTTAGTATGAAAAATACACGGAAACAGAAGAAATCAGGAAGGGGGCAAATACTTTTCACATCACTGTACTTGTTAAATAGAACTTATATAAAGTGTCCATTTAATCTATATTGTGAAAACGAACAACTGTACCATGTTGCACTGTCAAATATGAAGAATTTTTTTTTTACAATGTTGTAATATAATTCTGCTGGATCTTTTCTGTTAACCCCTGGGGGGATGGGGGGATGGGGGGATTTGCTGCCCTCTTAGCTCTGTCCATGCATGGCCCAGAACAGAACCATCGTTAAAGAACAGAATGAGGACCCATAAGCAGAAGAAAAGTCAATGATGTTTATAGAAAAACAAACTGGGAAAACACACTTAGCAGATGAAAAGCAAGGACAAGCTGCAGTGGTTTGGAGCAGTCATGGATATGGCAGAGAAACTGGAAAAACAATAAAACAAGAACAACCGAAAGGAGAGACTGAATGTGCAACAAACACCGAACAATCTGGTGAACACTTGAGGGGAAGCACAATATATACAGAGGGAAATAAACAAGGAACAGGTGACACCAATTGACAAACAAGCATTAGAAAGGTTTCTCGATGTTCATTCTTTTTGCATTCTTGTGAACTTGTTTGACATCACCACCCACCTCCAATAAAAGAAAATAGTTAAGAGGTTGTTGTATCCACATATCGCAGCACATCTCAAAACTTGCATAGATATGTTTAGGTAGGTAGGTAAGTAGGTAGATAGAACAGAACACAGAATTACTTCTGTAGGTAAGACCACAGAATTACAATATATATACATACACACACATATATAATAGACTGGGTGACAACCATGAAAGAGTGTTGACAACTGGAGAGACAGTGATGGAAAGATACCCCCAGAGGATGAGCACCCCAGTTGGACGGACACAACGGATTTAGATCCATGCAACGAACAAACGACTGTGAGTAAGCAGCTTGCATGTGGCATCTGCAAGTACGAGGCCAGCTTGAAGATCCACCAAGCAAGGATAAAGTGTCTGGCGGGAACAGGAGCAGCACAATTCACAGGTGTTCAACCTGGTGAGATGCAGGAGGAGCCAGGCCCGGAGTCACCCCATAGTGTTAGGAACCTCCAATTGTTACAAACTAACCCCCTAACATAAAGTCTAGGAGGAGGCAGATCAAATGGCTGGAAGCTAGCATGACCTCACTGTGGAAGCAGTTCAACAAAAATGTCAACCAGGAGAAGAAAGGCATCAAAACACCTTACTCAAAGAATCAAAGAGCGTCCATAACATCAGGCAGGAGATGAAAGTGCTGAAGTCCCAGTACAAAGAGGAAGGAGAAGAGAAACGCATTGGCTTGGCCCAGCTGATGTGCATCCTACGAAAAAAGAGCAGGGTCCTCTGCTGGGCAGAGTGGCATTGGAGGCAGCATAGTGAAAGGTCCCGAAAGCATGCTACCTTCATCGCCAACCCCTTCAAGTTCACTAAGGAGTTTCTGGGGCAGAAGCACAGTGGGAAACTGAACTGTTCACAGGATGACATAGACCAACATCTGAAGAAGACATACAGTGACCCTGAAAGAGAGCAGAAGTTAGGAGAGTGTAACATTCTAATACAGCCCCCTGAACCAGATGTGCATTTTGACATGTCAGAGCTGCACCTAAAGGAGGTCGTCTGCAAAGCAAGGGCAAGCTCAGCTCCAGGACCAAGCAGCACCTCATACAAAGTGGACAAGAGCTGTCCCAAACTCCTACTTCATCTGTGGACACATCAGTCCAGAAGGGTGGCATTTCAGGGATGCTAGGCTGTCTGGAGCACACCAGTGTTGTGACACAGCTCATCAGGGAGGCCACAGAGAACAAGGGCAACCTTTCAGTTTTGTGGCTTGACCTGGAAAATGCATATGGCTCCATTCCACAGAAGCTGGTGCAGCTCACACTGACCAAATACCATGTCCCCAGCAGAATCAGAGACTTCATCACTGACTTCATTCAGGATGAGGGTCTCTTCAGGAGTAATTACATTAAACTGGCACAAGGTGGAGATATTCATCACAGGATGCACTATCTCTGTGACACTGTTGTCCTTAGCCATGAACATGCTCACTAAGTCTGCTGAACTGGAGTGTAGAGGGCCCAGAACGAATTCCACACAACGGCAACCACCCATCAGGGCATTCATGGATGGCCTCACAGTCACCACAGAATCAGTCCCAGGCTGCTGGTGGATTCTGCAGGGGCTTGAAAAGCTTGTGGAGTGGGCCTGGATACATTTCAAACCAGCAAAATCAAGATCGATGGTGGGAAGGGAAAGGGAAGGTGGAAGACAAGTTCCGTTTCAACATCGCAGGGACAGCCATCCCAACATCACAGAAAAGCCAGTCAAGAGATTAGGCAAGGTTTTTTACAGCTCTCTAAGGGACATGACATCCATCCAGGTGACCTACACAGAGTTGCATGACTGGCTGAAATCCGTGGACAAGTCTGGCATACCTGGGAAGTTCAAAGCCGGGTGTATCAGCATGGCATTCTTCCCAGAATCCTGTGGCCTCTCCTTGTCTATGCAATTCCGATCACGACAGTCGAAGCCTTAGAGAGGAGGGTCAGCAACCACCTCACGAGATGGCTGAGGCTGCAAAAGAGCCTGAGCAGCATTATGCTTTATGGACACCACAACATACTGAAACTATCCCTCAAATCTTTGGAGGAGGAATTCAAGGTAACAAGAGCCAGAGAAGTGGTACAGTACAGGGACTCAAGTGATCTGAAAGTGGCTAAAGCAGGGATCCAAGTGAGGACTGGCAGAAAGTGGAGGGCAGTGAAGCTGCATGCATCCCTCACATTTGCATAAAGTAAATCCAGCATTCTATTTTCTCTGGTGGGTCAGTTGACAGACTAAGTGTGGTAGAGAGAAGTATGGTTAAAATCTCCAGAAAATGCATTCGGGTGTTGTGTTTGTAGTCTGGCTTTGACTGAATTGATGATGTCACATGCCACGTCGGCAACAGCTGATGGCAGCATGTAAACCGCAACAAAAATGATGCATGTGAACTCCCTCAGCAGATAATATGGACGAAAACTCACAGCTAACTGTTTGATGTCTGGGTTACAGAACAGCTCCTTCACAGTAACATGTCGGGGATTACACCATCTTTTGTTTACAAACACTGCAACTCCTCCTCCTTTCTTTTTACCACTTTGTCTGCAATTTCTGTCTGCCCATACAGTTAGAAAGCCGGGGATGATGGCATTAGAGTCCGGAACATGTTCCTGCAGCCATGTCTATGTGAAACACATAATACTGCATTCCCGATATTCCCGCTGTGTCCTCGTCAGCTCCTTGAGCTTGTCCATCTTATTTGCCAGGGACCTCACATTCTCTATGACAATCGAGGGAAGAAATTGTTTATATTTCCTCCTCCTTGCTCCCCGACATCTCCTCTTCAACTCGTTGGGGATTTGGGGTCTCGCTCCTGTCAGCAGTGTAGGTTTGATGAGCGCAATCAGCTGGTCCTGGAGGTAAACAATACTCTCACTTCCATTGGCATAGTGACCCAGCACAATAAAGGTTAAAAGTGCCAGGAGTATCAGCAGAATTCAATTTAACTGCACAGGATCCATATTAGCATGAAAAACTGTAAAAAAAATAAATAAATAAAAAAAAAAAAAACGCAATATGAAACACAAGACAATAAAAAAAGACACGAGACAACTAGAGCTACTGCAACAGGCTGCCACTAGCACTGTCACTAAGCTATCTATCCATCTATCCATCACATGCATACAAGAATTTAGAAGCATGCGGAACCAAGGGAGTACATGGCTGACACAAATAGAAACAGAGCCATGTGCTGAGACAAGAAACAAAAACAAAAAAATGCACCAACACATGAGAGCCAAGGCAAGATCATGACAACCATACTACCAACACCAAGAGATTGCTTCAAATTGTCTGTAAATCAATAAAATAATTAATTTGAATGTTGTCCTGACTTAATTTATATTTTTGTTTATTATATACTAATATGTAAAACAATAATTTTGAAGGGCCCTTTGAAGCAGTTATTTTGAGCACTGTGGTTTGGAATAACCCTATAGCATGGCGGATATTATGGTTCTCCCAAAGTACATTTTGGAAGCTGATTTAACCCATTTGGAAAACATGGCCAGGTTTTTGGAACAAGTGATCTGAGCTATTAATACCATGTGACTTTTCACTCTGAAGCTGCAGAAAAATAACATTATGACAATGGTGCCTGGCGGATGGAACCTCATGGATGTGCAAAGACCTAAGCCTATCAATTACATTTAGTCATTTAGCAGAAGCTTTTATCCAAAGTGACTTACAAATGAGGAACATAGCAAAATATTTGTCATACAAAGTTCAACAACATCTACTGTGTTGTACTGCCAAGCTCTCAAGGTGGCTGGAGTAGTATAGATGCTAGTGCAGAAGAAAGAGTATTATATATTTTCATTTAATAATAATCATTTTATTTATTTATCACACATTATACATTTGTACAATACAGTGAAATTCTTTTTTTTTTTTCTTCACATATCAGAGTGCAGGGTCAGCCATGATACGGTGCCCCTGGGGCAGATAGGGTCAAGGGCCTTGCTCAAGGGCCCAACAGTGGCATCTTGGCTTGAACCCCCAACCTTCTGATCAGTAACCCAGAGTTACTGATCAGTAACCTAATCTTTCAGTTAGTCCATTTTGATAATTTAATTAACATGTATGCAATATGCAATGATCTAAAAATAATAATGTGTAATCAATGTACTAAGAATAATTGCATTACGAATGTTATTCAATATGATATTTAATCATTCATTTATTGATTTAATTATCATTTACTTACTTTAATAATCAAGGTGCAAATAAATGGAAAAATGCAGCTTGGCTTCTCTTGGGAAAATTACAGCCTCTTTTTTTTTTTTAATCAAACTTTGTATGACTCTAAGGGAGATGTGTGTGGGGATACTAAAAGGATGATTTAATGTTTTAATAAGAGCAGAGCTGGTGTCCAAAAAAGGCAGATGATATATGTTCAGGGTTGGGGAGTAACGGAATACATGTAATGCGATTTACATATTTAAAATACAAAATATAAGTAAATGTATTCCACTACAGTTACAATTTTATTACTGAAGAGATTACTTTGCATTTTATTGTCATTTGTTTCATTTAATATTTAGTCCTTTCAGATGGAAAACATTTATACATATAAATGATTCGATCCAAAGTGCATTTGAACAGCGGTGAAACACTTTCTTATGATGTTTTACATTCATACGAACAGACAGAGAAGTAAGTTTGGAGCAGAAGATATAGAAATAAACCTTGTGTAAATTGTCAGCTTTATGCTAAGCTAAAATGCATTTTACATGCACTTTACCAGGCACGATCATAATTTTTTATCAAGAAAATTCACGTTGGATCACAATTTCATTTTTCTAGTAAGACCTTTGATATTAGGGCAAAAATTGTATTCTTGATAATCAGTTTTGTATTGTTTTCCTGTAAAAATATCTAAAAATCCTTAAAACAAGATCAATTTGATTTATCTTGTTTTAGAAACAACACTGCATAAGATATTTAGGTTTTTCAGAGAATGTATTTTTAACGTGTATTTTGTCTTACTGTACTGGCAGAGTTTTTATAGTCAAAACAAGTCAAAAAAATCTACCAGTGCTGAAGAAGTAATCCAAAGTATTTAGAATATGTTACTGACCTTGAGTAATCTAACGGAATACATTACAAATTACATTTTACAGCATGTATTCTGTAATCTGTAGTGGAATACATTTCAAAAGTAACCCTCCCAACCCTGTATATGTGAGTTAATTAGTGCTAGAAATGACATAAAACATGTATGTGGGCAGCCTCTTTTTGTTAAACTCTATATGACTCTAAAGGTGGACATTAAAAGGATGAATTAATATCAGAGACAGGAACTGCCTGGTGTCTATATATATATGATATATATGATATATGTGCATTAATGCTAGAAATTAGATGAAACATGTATGTGTGTGGACAAACAACTCTCCATTTTTAGGAAAGTGTGTAACCAATGACTGTAATAAGGGAAATCATTTAATATTCTAATCAAATTAATGCAGGAAGTAAGGATAGTTAGTTGATATACAATATGTAACCATTTGAAGTGATTACAGTGTGTTTTATACATAGAAAATGAAATAGTCATGCTTTTGCCATCACTGAAGCACGTTGGGTTCAAGGGTGACCAGCTAGAAGGGAGATGGCAAAGATGAAACTAGGGAGGCATAAGATGATTTCATTGGATGAAGATGCCATCACTCAAAGAGATAAGGGGGGAAAGAAACTGTATAAAAATTCATGTTTCTTAAGTGTAATTTTAGATGATCCATGGACCACCTTGGATTTGTTATTCTGTAATAAAAGTCTATTTTTGGAATCAGAACTTTGCGCCTCCAAGAAATCTTTGACTCGACTGAGCTTTGATGGCTGTTTTGGAGAATCTGCCATAGCATAATTAATTGGTGTTGGAGAAGTGGGATTGGAACAGGAGCAGAATGCAGGCTGCTCCGTCGGGCTGGCACAAGGCGAGCTGCACAAACTGGTGGCCACTTGAGGTAAGCAACTTTGCTTTTAGTATAAATTGTTTAGTATAAATTGGTCTGCCCGTAGTGGTAAGAGCATTCTTAAAAAGCTTCTCCAAATTAAAGAACAGACAAATTTCTGATTAAAAAATTTGTGTTTTACTGTTAAGTAGGCCTTGATGGATAACAGTGAAAATTTAAGATAAATTAATGTGTAGAAATTCCTACGGATACAGCTCTATTGTGTAGCAATAAGAGGTCCGCACGGGTTGGCAGGGGAAAAAGTCCTATGGATACCGCTCTGCTATATTAGCAAGAGCTCTGCATGGATAGGCAGGGAAAAAAGTCCTATGGATACCGCTCTATTGCACAGCGATAAGAGGTCTGCATGGGTAGGCAGGAGACAAAGTCCTACAGATACCACTCTGCTATATTAGCAAGAGGGCTGCACGGGTAGGCAAAAATCCTACTAATACTGCTTTTGTGTTGAGGAAGTGAATCGGCGAGAATGGCTGCTTGGTAGATCACCTAAGAGAGGTGGTAGAATAGTTGCGTTTTAGAATTGTATTGTATTTTATTTATTTATTTTTTTGAGAGAGAGCTCTGTGTTTATAAATGCCTTGTGCTTGTAAAAAGTGTCAACGTTTCTGTGTTTGTGAGAGTGTTTGTATGTGTGTCTGAAAGTGTGTGTGAAATGACTGAAGTGTGATTGTTTGTAAAAGTGTGAAGTTGTAAAAGCAAAAAGTTAACTCTTAGCTGGCTGGACAAAATTTAGCCTTGGGCTGTTCTTTTCATGCCATGAAGGAAGCGTGATATAAGATTAACCAAACTGAGTAAGAGCAGCTGTTGTGTTTGTTGGACATGTGCCAGATCATAACTCCTAAAACTAGACTGTAGCATAGAAGCTTATTTGACTTTATACAGAGAATTTATACACTCAAGTGGTATAACTGTGCTTAGGGTTAAAATTTATATCATAGTGAGAAGTAAGAATATTTAAGAACTTTGTAAAACGTGTAAAGAATTGATTGATAAAATCTCAAAGAAATGGTAAAGAGAAATTAAAAAGAAAAGGATGAAACTGACTAATAAGAAAAATGTTTCTAAAACCAAATTCTATTTTGTAACTGGGGTATAAAAAGCAAACCTTAAATGTGAAAACGTCACATTCATGGTCTGGTCCAGTTTATGAGAGAATAAATTTTTGCACAATATTAATTAAACACTGTAAAGTCTTGATATCTAAATGAAAGAACCCATGATTATTTGTTTTGTTTTTGATTTCCTATGTGTTTAAGTATGTCTGAAGAACAAATTTACATGTGAGTTGCAACTTTATCAGTGTAAACTTGATCAACCAACAAAAATAAGATAGGTAGAGTTTATTATTTTGTTAGGGACTGTCTGATGGAGAGATTGAGTGAGATGCTGTTAGTGCCCTGAATAAAAAGAGACCTAAGACCCCGCACTCTGTAAGGAGAGTGAGCGGGAGGGGTTACACCCTGTACTCTGTAAGGATGGTATGCAAATGATAGTCTGCAGACTTTGAATGGAAAAATTCATCTCTCTAAGTGTTTCCACTCAGACAGCCACTCAGACAGGGGTGCCCCGAATTTAGGAAAGATAGATAGCAGATACTTTTAGTTTAGATTAGATATTTATTTTTAAATTATATTCTTGTTTTATATACACAGTGTAGGCATTGGTTGATCATGCGTATGTTGAGATCTGCCTTTGAGACTAAAATTAAAGGAAAAAAATAAATTTAAGAATGATTTGGATCATTTCATGTTCTCTGCTTTTTCAATTCGCTGAAGTCATGCTCCCAATACCTGTTCTCCTGATCTTTATGTGTGGCAGCCTTGCCAACATTGTGGTGCTTTTTCCTTGGGTTTGATCTGTGACCAATCATGCCAGATAAAATGGAAAATAAAGTCCCAACCTCCAATAAGGTGGCAGAACTAAGCAAACGTTATCAACATTTTTGCTCAGATGCTCTGATATCTAATAAAATGGAAGTTTTCTTCTTTTGGAAGTGCATAAAATGTAAAATGTTATTTGTGCTAGAAGTACTGATTTGAAGATTTAAGAAATATCTTTGATGTATTTGATTGTAATATATATATATATATATATATACACATATATATATATGTGTATATATATATTGATAATGCTAGGGAAAAATTGGTCATTTGTAGTAAGTGAAACCCATGGAGAAACATTAAGATTAAATTGAACATTGTAACTTCCTCAACTATGAATGTTAATAACTGTGTGTGTATTTGATACTAACTATGTTTTACCCTTTCTTTTGTCGTCATTATGTGTATGTTGTTCACTAACTCATTCTGGAACCAGTCTCTCACCATTGCAGATGGCTGGGCCAGATGATTTATTTAAGCTGCTAATACTGCAGGAGGAAGTCCGGACAAAAAGAAGATTGAAAATGATTTGGGCTTTTATCCAATTGGTCCTCCCGCGCTCATGACTGCTGGTAATCATGATTGATTTGCCATTTCTAATGTGGATTCAAATTTGTCTGGATAAGTTGATTTCAGTATTATACCACCACTTGGGTATATGATTTTCCAGACTGCCATCCAGGGGTTCAATACCCATGTCTAAACTGTTCTGAGAGTCTAAATTTAAATCCAGAATCTAACTGCTGATTTATTGATTTGAAGAAGTAAATATTACAAACTTGATAGCAAAGTTAGAGTTACCTATTGGATTGGTTACTACCCCAAATTTTCCAGAGAGTACCCTCACATTAAATAAAGGTTAGTGGGTGCTACAAAGAAGGATTGAGTGTCTATTTCTATTACTACTATTTCTATTTGCCATAGTTAATCCATGAAAGTATCACTTTAGAGGCATACAGTTTCTGCACTGTGACGTTTGGTTCTGCTATTTAACTGAATAATTTGTCAGGAAATGCTGATGAGTATAAGAGAATAATAACTGAAAAAAATCTTATTGTTAAATAATGCTGAAACATTAGGATATAAAAAAATCAAATCAAAATCAAATCAAATCAAATCA
This sequence comes from Myxocyprinus asiaticus, assembly GCF_019703515.2. Taxonomy (NCBI): domain Eukaryota; kingdom Metazoa; phylum Chordata; class Actinopteri; order Cypriniformes; family Catostomidae; genus Myxocyprinus; species Myxocyprinus asiaticus. The sequence continues at coordinate 5,719,281 of NC_059386.1, forward strand.
CTTTATTGTCACACAGCCATATACACAAGTGCAATGGTGTGTGAAATTCTTGGGTGCAGTTCCGATCAACATAGCAGTCGTGACAGTGATGAGACATATACCAATTTACAATAACATCAAATTAACACAACACAATTTAAACATCTGATATACACATAATTACACTCAACAATATACAAATAATAACATACACTGTACAGTAAACAATGCGCACTATATAGATACACATTATTCAATAAAAATAAAAAATAAAAATATTTAAAAAAGTATATATAGTAGTAAATATAGAATGTACAGTATTGTACTGTATTGACATTCAGGCTGTCAGTTGATAGTCAGTTATTAAGAGAGAATATAATATAATAATAATATAATTTATGACAGTCTGGTGTGAGATATAAGAGTAAGGGTAATAAAGTAAGGGTAATAAAGTGCAGTGCTGATGTATTTTGATCGTGGGAGATCAAGAGTTCAGAAGTCTGATTGCTTGGAGGAAGAAGCTGTCATGGAGTTGGCTGGTGCGGGTCCTGATGCTGCGATACCGCCTGCCTGATGGTAGCAGTGAGAACAGCCCATGGCTCGGGTGGCTGGAGTCTCTGATGATCCTCCGAGCTTTTTTCACACACCGCCTTGTATATATTTCCTGGAGGGAGGGAAGCTCACCTCCGATGATGTGTCTGGCAGTTCGCACCACCCTTTGCAGTGCTTTGCGGTTGTGGGTGGTGCTATTGCCGTACCAGGCGGAGATGCAGCCAGTCAGGATTTGAGATGAGAATATAAGGTTCAAGCAACTGTTCTAACAAAAAGTTGACTTCTCATCATATAAGAGACATGAGAAATTAAAGGACGTAGTGTATTTACTGATCAATTATTTCAAAACACAAGAAAAGAGATTTGTTTGAATTTCCATTGTGCCTCTTTACTACTTGATTCTGTTTACATTTTTACTTACTTTTCTGTTAGTTTAGAAAGGAGATTTATGTTGTTTCATTAGATAGAATGGAAGTTCCTTCTCCTGAGAAAGAGAGTAAGAAAGGGAGAAAGTAATCATAAGAGTTATTCGACTTAATCTAAGGCAGGGCATCACCGCCCTGGAAATTTGCCTCAGAAAGAAGGTGTGATATGGGTTTAAGGAAGTGGATGGATGCTCTTAGGCCGGAAGCATCAAAAGGAGGTGTAACCCATATCTCCTATACCAATTACAAGTTAATTTTTACTGATGGACCAGTGGGTTCAGAAGACTAGATTCATCTGAGGAGAAAGAGGCTGCAACAGCAGTGAACAAACTCAGGCAAGTCTCTGGTTGGGGTAAGAACAAGGTTTGATATATTATAAAAAAAAAAAAAAAATAAAAAAAAAACATAAATTGCATTCACATAAATCTTGTACAATGACTTTAAATTCCTGTAGGTTATTTGTACTCAATGTTACCCTCTTTTCTCTTCACAGGTTTTATGGTTGTTTCTCCTTGTTGGTAAGGTAAGTTTGATATTTCTCTATTTAGATTTTAATTACCTATGTTTATTTGTTTTATTTATTAGTTGATTCAGCTAATTTAATTATATTCAAGCTATTTGTATTGGACTTTTATCTAATTGACTTCCTTTTTAAAGATTTGTTCTAGGATTTGATCCTATTGTTAGTTTTTTTTTTCTTTTTAGCTGATTAAGACACTTTTCTTTTCAACCCGTAAACTCTTTGAAAATAAACCCATACAATTTGACCACAAATTTCAGAAAAATTTAATAAAACAATAAAATAAAAATACATTCACTTGGAATGATGATAACCAAATTAGGCAGATAAGTATTTTAACTTCTCAAAGTCAGATTTTCCTAAATGAAAAAACAAAAGAATAGCTCCTCAAATGAAAACAATAAATCAGTCTATTAATTCAGTCCATGGTTATCCATGAATGATTGTACCTCAACAATCCTTGAATTTCATACCAGGTTAGGACAAAATTAGTTGATTTGCAAATCTACTTTCTAACGTTTCCAGAAGATGAGCAAGTTCAGTTTCCGTATCTCTTCAACACAGGAAATGTAAAGGATTCGTTCACGGGTAGCTCGCCAGTCCAACCCCACCTCGCACATAGGAGTTGAGACAAATCCACGATCCAGGAATGATTCACACTTCACTCAATCCACATCCAGATTGGACCAATTCAGCAGCTTGAACATCAACAGAACTCACACAAAACATCAGCAGAAAAAAAAAAAAAAAAAAAACTGACCAAGGAAATCTATTTACATGCACATCGGAAGATCCAGGAAATTTCCGGATCATACACGTTCCAAGATGTCTCATTCAAGCATTCTCTGCTCCTCTCTGAACTGTTATTTATATCTGATTTTGGAGCATTGAATCTCCCGGAGCAGCAACAGACATCCACTCGTATCAGAGGTTCATGCGAAAAAAGAGCGAACTTGCGTGCAGTCACTCCGTAAAAGTGGCGCAATAGAGGAAATTTAGTGACGTTACTCGAGATGCGATCTCATTGGATACTTCACAAGGTAAAACATATCACTATTGGAGATATTTATAACCTTCAATATTTTATAGTTATATATTTTTATTTGCTGCCTTATTTTCACTCTGTTAGCATCTTTCATACTTTTAATCTGTTATTTAATTTGTTACTAACCTCTAGTAACCTGGATTACAGAGGTCTAGAAGAAACCTGCCCGAAAATTGAGAGTTCCACTCAACCCGAATGCATTTTAATAACCACTTTACTAAAACAACTTATCACAGTGTAAAATACCAAGCATTCTGTCACTGTGCCATCAGGGGATCATACCCTGTGTAGAAGATTATTTATTGACTGGTTTTGGGGGTAAAGTTTTGAGAACCGCTGCAGACAAAGGTGTGCCTGACTTATTAAAGAAGTATTAAACAACTCTGGGAATGTTTGTATGATGAATAATTAAGATTGAAAGATGATTTATTACTTATGCTTTTATTGAACTCATGTACATTTTCAAAATAAAAAGTACAGATCAAAAAATAACAAGTATGAATAAAAAATATATTAACACATTTAATATATACAAAAAAATATTATAATTAATAATTATAATAAAAGCAAAGTCATCAGAATTGCAAACAAAATCATGTTCCCTGTCTGTCACTCACTCGACGTTGTGTCGATATAGTGACACTAGGGGTTTCGATCTTGAGAGCCTCAATCACCTTTGCTTAAAACATAAAAGGCCAATGAGAATTGGCGAGTGGAATTTGCATGCCACTCTCCGCCCGGACATACGGAACTTACGAAGTCATGGAAGGCAACTTTTTCTGCCCGTACATGCTTCACGGGCTCTTCCACCCTGACTACCCTCGACGGCGGAACTGCTAAGGGATATGCTGAGCTCCCCCAGGTAGAGTGCGCTGTAGAGGTGCATTTATGCCCGCAGGGTGCAGCCACCTGGCCCGACAGACCAAGGCTCCCTTCCAAGGCCTGTAAGTTCTCTTCCTCATTAATGACAAAGGCTTACATGGCCGCGGGTCAAGCCACTTCCGCCCTGCATGCCATAGCCATCCTGCAGGTTCACCAGGCCAAGGCGCTGAAAGATCTGCACGAGGGTAGAACTGACCCAGGGCTGATGCAGGAACTGTGTACTGTGACCGACCTCGCCTTACGGGTGATGAAAGTCACGGCACATACCCTGGGCCGGACGATGTCCACTCTTGTGGTCCAAGAGTGGCACCTGTGGCTCAACCTTGTGGAGATGCGTGATGCCGAGGAAGTCCGCTTTCTTGATGCGCCCATCTCGCAAGGGGGGCTTTTTGGCGACACCATCAAGGATTTTGCCCATCAATTCTCGATGGTGAAAGAGCAGACCAAAGCGATTAAGCACATCTTGCCGCGGCATGACTCGGCCGCCTCTGAAGTCCCGCTCCCCATCTGCTTCTCGTCAGAGCCGTTCCCCTGTGGTGCCGGCCCCGGCTCCCGAACCATCACAGTCTGTACGCCGTCCTCAGAGAAGGAGATCCTCCCGTGGGAAGTCGGCTCCACCTGCCCTTCAGCCAGCCCCCAAGAACCCCAGATGGGCTTTGAGACAGCCCTGACATGGGCAGCCTTCCAGGTGGGGTGCCTGCTCTGCCTTGCTGTGAACCTCCCTGCCCGGGCATGGTAAATCCAGTCGTCCCCTTGGTGTCACTGTAGCTGGGGCTGGAGGCCCTGGTTAGCGCTCTCCTGCCCCTCGCAGTGGCTCATTAGGACGATTCGCCTCGGCTATGCGATCCAGTTCGCCAGATGGCCGCCCAGGTTCTCTCCACTATGGTGCAGGGCGAGGGTGCCTCCGTCCGAAGGAAGCAATAGAGCCTGTCCTCGTAGCAGAGTTGCGTGAGGGATTTTACAGCCCTTATTTTATCATGCCCAAGAGAGGGGGAGGGTTGCGCCCAATCTTGGATCTGCGTGCCTTGAACAAAGCCTTACAGGATGTTAACGTAGAAGCACATCCTGGCATCAGTATGACATCAGGATTGGCTCGCGGCCATTGACCTGAAGGAGGCGTACATTTACGTATCAATCCTTCCTCAACACAAACCCTTTCTTCGGTTTGCCTTCGAGGGATGAGCATACCAGAACAAGGTCTTCCCCTTCGGTCTGTCCCTGTCCCCTCACGTCTTTACCAAGGCCACAGAGGCTGCCATGACCCCACTGAGAGAGAAGACCTTCAGGCAGAAGGTAGTGGTGCCAGTGAAATAATTTCAGAGGCTTCAGGGACACATGACATCCTCTGCGGCGGTTCTCCCCCTCGGGTTGATGCATATGAGACCGCTTCAGCACTGGCTACAGACTCAAGTCCCAAGGTGGGCATGGCGCCACAGCACCCGGCGTGTGACCATCACGCCACAGTGCCGTCAGACTTTCAGCCCTTGGTTGGACCTGGTGTTTCTACAGGCAGGTATTCCCCTAGAGCAGGTCTCAAGGCATGTCGTGGTCACGGCTGGTGTGCAATGGGCAAGCAGCCTCAGGGCTCTGGACAGGGAGCCGACTCCTTTGGCACATCAACTGCTTACAATTGCTGTTGGAGTTGTTGGCCCTGAGGAGGCTTTGGCCGTTGATTCAGGGCAAGCATGTGTTGATCCAGACTGACAACACAGTGACCGTAGCGTACATAATCCGCCAAGGCGGTGTACACTCTTCCGCCAGTGGTGGTAAATACAATCATTCAGGCCAGTGCACCCTCTTCGAGGCGCCTGTATGCCTTGAAGTGGCGTCTCTTCGTGAACTGGTGTTCTTCCCGTGGGAAAGACCCACAGAGATGCGCCATCGGGTCTGTGCTGTCTTCCTTCAAGAAGGGCTGGGAAGATGGCTGTCTCCCTCTACCCTGAAAGTGTACATGGCTGCCATAGCAGCTTATCATGATACACTTGATGGGAGACCCTCACGACAATGTGACCTGATCAACAGGTTGCTCAAAGGTCGCAAAGAGGTTGAATCCTCCTAGACCGCGCCTGATTCCCTCTTGAGTTCTCTCTGTGATCCTATCTGCCCTACAGAGAGCCCCCTTTGAGCCCCTGGAGCAGGCCGAGCTCAGCACTTTGTCTCTGAAGATGGTCCTCCTGGTGGCACTCATTTTCATCAAGAGGGTGGGGGACCTGCAGGCGCTCTGTTACCAGCGAATGCCAGGAGTTCGGGCCAGCACACTCTCACGTGATCTTAAGACCCCGGCCCGGTTACATGCCCAAAGTTCCCACTACTCTTTTTCGGGACCAGGTGGTGAACCTGCAAGTGCTCCCTTCAGAGGAGGAAGACATGGCCTTGTCATTACTGTGTACAGTTCATGCCCTGCGCATCTATCTTGACCACATGCAGAGCTTTAGTTGCTCGGAGCAGGTCTTTGTCTGTTTTGGAAGACAGCAGAAGGGGAAATCTGTCTCAAAGCAGGAGCTAGCCCATTGGATTGTGGATGCCATTTCTCTCACATACCAATCACAGGACTTGCCGTGCCTCTTGGGAGTCCGGGCGCACTCCACTAGAGGTGTTGCATCCTCCTGGGCACTGGCAATGGGGGGCCTCTCTAGCAGACATATCAGAGCTGTGGGTTGGGCTACACCCAATACGTTTGCGAGGTTTTATAACCTACACATAGACCCGGTTTCGACCCGAGTGTTACGCGGCAACAGCAGGTAGACTGGCCGGCCGGTTGGGTGTATCGCTCGCATTGCTCCTTTCCCCTTTTTAAAAATGTGATAGTCCACAACAGTTCCCCGTATCCGGTGAACCCCGGACACCTCTTTAATTCTTAAGCACTGTTCGGTGACAAACTCGGCGTAGGAGTAACGGCACCAGGACCAGTACTCATGGTATGCCCCTTTTCAGATGAGCCTGTGTGTTCGGGCTCAGTGCTCCATGCGTGGTGATTCCCCCTTTGGTATTCCCATATGAATTTCCACTGTTCAGTTTCCCCTTGGGTGAACCCTGTGTTTCCCCTCGTCAGTGCTTTCTCTGCCTCGGCCACTGTTGCTGCGTACCCTGTCTGTAGATAGGGTCCTCCGGTGGTATCATTCCATATGTGAACTTCCCCGTTGGTAAGTCCATGTTGGTCTTGTCTGCATGTTAACCTCCCTCTGGTAGGATGTGGTCTCCATAGTGCTCCCCCTCCTGGAGAGGGAAGAGCACTTCCCAGCGTTATTCTTGAAAGTGCTCGGTTGGAATTTGCTTGGGTAATTGCCTCCTTGGGTAAGTGCCTTCTCCCCCTTAATGGGACTTGGGAGACACCTTACCTAACTCGCTGGAAGGTCATGATATGGTTGAGCGCTCGCTGCGAGGCACGCAGCAGCTTGCCCATGTCCACTCTTCCATACCACGTGACATGGTTCAATGCCTGCGGCATTTCCTATAGGAACCCCCAGTGTTACTACATCGACAAAACATCGAGTGAGTGACAGACAGGGAATGTCTTGGTTACTGATGTAACCTCTGTTCCCTGATGAAGGGAACGAGACGTTGTGTCCCTCCTGCCGTGGTGCTAAACCGGCCGCTGACATGGCCGGGACTCTCTATCGGCTCCTCAGCATATATCTGAATGAGTGGTGCATGCCATTTCCTTTTATTCCCATATGTCCGTGGCGGAGAGTGACATGCAAGTTCCACTCGCCAATTCTTATTGGTCTTTTATATTGTAAGCAAAGGTGATTGGGGCTCTCAAGATCGAACCCCTAGTGTCACTACATCAACACAACGTCTCTTTCCCTCCATCAGGGAACAGAGGTTACATCAGTAACCAAGATGTTTTCCTTGGTTATATTACTGTTTTTTGTGCTCTCTGACAATTCTGCTCATATTTGTTTTTCTACGATTACGCTGTATTTCTCTTTGCTTTTGTTTCCAAGTTCTGTGCTTGGTTTTCCAAAACTTGTGAGTAGAGTTTCATGTAAATCAGGGGGCATTTTGCATGCCTTTTGGTCCACTAGTTCTTGATTGACAGTTCCTCCTCTAGCCAATCATTCGAAGAGGGGAGGTGACGTCACTCCAATGCAACTCTGACGGCTGCTCAATACTATATTATTTGTGGCTGATAGATACACTGCTTGTGTCTGTTTTGAGTATTTTCTGCCAGCTCTCGGAAACAATGTGTTGTCCGAGTAGGCCATTATCATAGTCCGTTAACACATGTATCAATTCAGCTGAATTTAGTTAGCAGAGTTTTAGTTTAGGCATTGTTTAGCCATCCAGCCTGTGACTTATCCCCCCCCACCCATTACTAGAGAGGAAATCCGCGACAGCCATCTGCGGCCCTCGAACTTAAAAGGCTGGAGAGCTAGATACCAACAGGTTATCCACACATTGGCATGATTCATGTGTTGGAGCCACTGGAGCGGGGTGTGGTCTGAATAGAGGGTAATCGCACGCCCCAACAGATAGTACCGGAGGGTGAGGACCACCCACTTGATGGCCAAACACTCCTCCTCTATCGTGCTGTACTTAGTCTACCTCAGTGAGAGTTTGCAACCTATGTACAGCACGGGCGCTCCTCCCCCTCCACCATCTGGGACAGTACTGCTCCCAACCCTCTGTCCGATGCATCCGTCTGCAAGATAAAAGGGAGAGAGAAGTCAGTAGAGTGCATTAATGGCCCGCTGCAAAGGAGAGTTTTCACCTGCATGATTGCCTGCTGACATGGCCCCATCAACTGGACCAGATCTGGTGCCCCCATTTTAGTAAGACCAGTCAGCGGGCTGGTGATGGTCAAGTAGTTAGGCACAAACCTACGATAATAGCCAGCCAACCCCAGGAACTGTCTCACCTCCTTTTTGGTCTTAGGTCTCAGGCAGGCTGCAATCGCTGCAATCATATCAATTTGGAGCCACACCTGTCCATGACCCAAGTGGAAGCCCAGATACCATACATCCTCCCATCCAGTTGCACATCTAAGGGTTTGCCGTGAGTCCCGCCCATCTCAATGACTTCAAGACAGTCCTCAGATGCTGCAGGTGCTGCTGCCAGTCATTACTGTTAATAATGATATCGTCCAGATAGGCAGTGGCGTAAGCAGCGTGCAGTCTGAGGATTCTGTGGTGAGAAATTGGTGTAAGCCAAACGGTGTGGGAAATGCAGTTTTTTCACGGGACATTGGAGTTAAGGGGATCTGCCAATATCCCTTTGTCAAATCCAGTATCGAATATAAGCGAGCCGTGCCTAACTGATCAAGCAGTTCATCAAGCCGAGGCATTGGGACTCTTCTATTAACCCCATATCCCATGGCCTTTAATTCTTCCCGAACCACTTTTTTTGTGTTCGGGTAATCTGTAGGGACGACTGCATTCCACTACCCCTGGGGTGGTTTTGATATGGTGCTCTATGAGATTTGTACAACCGGGAAGAGGCGAGAAAATATCGTACAATAATTTGAAAGGGGAGAACCCCGTGGAGGCTTGCAGGACCTCTCGTACGGCAAATATCAGGGGCTCGAGCCACTTGTCCCAATTTCGAGCGTCTTTGTGCACGAACATACAAATCATATTATTTAGTGTCTGAGTAAGTCGTTGACCAAGCCATCCGTTTGGGGGTGGTAAACGCTGGTCCGAATCGATTTAATCCCCAATAATTCGTACAGTTTGCGTAGTGTACATGACATAACGTTGTGCCCTCATCAGTGAGGATTTCTTTCAGAATCCCCACTCCGGAGATTATTCTGAAGAGTGTCTCCACAATACTACATGCTGAGATGTTGCTGCAGAGGCACTGCTCCCGATTATCGCATTCCGTAGTCCAGGAGAACCAACACAAAATGATGCCCGTGTGCCATTCACTCTAATAGCCCGAAAAGGTCCATGCCAATTCTTTCAAAGGGGACCTCGATCAATGGAAGGGGGTGCAATGGTGCTTTTGGGGTGGCCACAGGATTCACCAACTGACATTCACGGCATCACCACCTGTGAACATCCCTGCGAATGCCCGGCCAATAGAAACAGGCCATCAGACGGTCTAGTGTTTTTCTCTGCCCTAATTGTCCTGCCATCGGATTATAATGAGCCATCTGGAATAACATTTCCCAACGGCTCTTCGGTACTAACAGTTGGGTTGTATCCTCCTTTGTCTGAGCGTCCTGCGTCACTCGATATTGAGTGCAACTTCTGGCTGGAGACGCTGACCATCAATCACTTTCACTTGATCAAAGGCATGCCTAAGGGTCTCGTCTTGCATCTGCTCCAGAGGGAAATCCCCAGTAGGGAACCCTCTAAGGGCAGGGGAAGCCGAAACTTCCTCCTCCCATACGTCCTCCTGATGTGGAGCTGACGTAGATGGCCCTGGCTCCGCCTCCTCAGCCAGCGAGTCACACACAGATACGCTTTGTTGCAGGACCCATCCATACACATTCCCCTTAATAAGGTAGTAAATGCCGGCCAATTTGTTCCCAAGATTAGTGGATGGGTGAGGTGGGGAATTAACCACAGCCTCGACACTATGCTTTTGTCCCCTTAATTGAATAGTGACCGTAACTACAAGGTAATTTTGGATATCCTCGTGTACACACCTTACCTTCACCCACCGGCTTGTATCCAAAGCCTTGGATTGAACCAAGCTTTGGTGAATGCAGATTTGATTACAACCTGAATCCACCAAGGCTTGATATGTACCCATCTTAATACTCACAGGTATCTGGTATGCTCCTGCTCGACATGTCACAGAGGGTGGCCTGTGACATGTCGGGGACCCAGACCAATGTCTCCACCTCCATCGTGGGGCATCAGTCCTGGAAATGCCCAGGTTGCCTACAGCTCCAGCAGACCAGCCCAGACTTCATGCCCACACCGCAGCAGTGGATTCACCAGCCTGTGGGGGAGAGTGGAGTGGTTTAGGGTTTTGGGGTAGGAATTCCCAGGGACAGGATGAGGGGAAGGAGAGGGGGAGGGAGGAAAGAGAGAGGGAGAGAGAGAAAGAGAGAAGAAGGGGGCTCGCCGGCCCCCGAATATGCCACCATATGATCCTCTGCCAGCTGGACCTCCCCATCCAGCGATGCCGGTAAGTGGCACTGGACTCACTCCGATGTCCCTGTTGGCAGCTGGGCGATGAACTGTTCCAGTACAACCAGATCGAGTTCCTCCTCTGCACCGCGATCTTCAGCCAGCGGCCACCTTCGGTAGGTGTTCAACACAAAATGTTTTGCTTTTCAGCAGCATATCAAACACAGTGAAACACACAGCTTCATGCATCTCTCTCTCCCCCCCGGCGGACTGGACTGCTCTTTTATATCCTTCTCAGTTCTCAGTGAAAACACAAACAGCTGTTAGAAATAATTTCCCACAGGTATCAATCCTGCACTGGCAACTGACGCTAGAGGCTGTGGCCTTTAGCCTCCTCGTTAGTGTACCCACCTCCCATGCCAGAGACACCGGTTCAAATCCCACTCAAAGCGGGTTGAGTATGACCGTTACAGTGGTGCCATGACCTGGATGGGAGTGTTTAATGAGATATAATGATAATTTTGCTAAACTTTTTTATTTTTTTTATGTTTTTCAATAATGAAAGCAATTTAATCAATTAATTACATGATATGCTCATTAATGATATGCTCTTTAATTAATCAAATTAATAACCATGAATCGTATATATAAATATTTTTTCGGCAACACCAGTAAGGTAAATTAGGAAACATTTTCCCCCGGCCTTGCACGGTTCTTCTCCTGTAAGTGTCTCCTAATACCCTGTGTCTTTCCGTTATCTGCAGATCTGAAGAAAATAATCCCAAACATTTTGACAAACGTATGCCATTTCTTTGTTTTAATAGCGATAAATTCCACACAAAAATAGACTCTGTTCACCAACTGCTTGTTTCTGCTTGTATCACTTGCCCTTTTAGCACATAGTGTGTTTAAACCTTTGACAATTTAAAATTGCATCTAAAAGCCACAATAGGTACAAGGTACTACAAGGTAGTTCCCCATGAATGTATACTCAAATCAAGGTGTTTATAATATATAAATTTCATTGAACAATAAAATACATATTAATTTGTTTAGCATGTAACCATCTCTGTATTATAACATTTTACTGTCAAAGAAACAATTATGTAAACAGTTTATTATTGTAATTGTTATATTGCATATTTTTGCATATTATTTTCATGTTTAATAAAGTATATATTATACCCATCATTATGGAATCCTTTTTTGTGTTTTACTGTTATATTGTATGTATTATGGTTTACTTGCATTGTCCATTAAGCCTGTAGATTGTAATATACAAATAAGTTTTAGTTTTACCATTGATATGTGTAGTACAATTCAAACATTAAACCCTTGAATAATAATTTGCAAGTTGCTTGCAATTTTACATTTCAACCATGTTGATAGAGAGCTTAAAATTGTGTAGTGCAGCTTTAAATAATAACAGAATTGTCATTTTGGGCTAACTATTGCTGTAATAGTTGAATATCAGCTGTGTATAACCTTGAGTTATTCATGAGAAAAAGCAAAGTATAGTGTTGTAACACTGTAGCCAATATCTTACTCACACTGAGTCTGCCAGGATGTTTATCACAATGCTGCACGACTCTAACCTCTGTCCTTCAGTAAAGCCCTCCACTGCCATACACTCGGTGTCAGTTAGTAGCTGCTATCTCTGTTCTAACACCTCTGGGGACAAGCTTTACGTGGCAGCTGTCCCATAGTTCTGTTTTGTAGAATGACAGCCCTCTCTCCATTAATCACAGCTTCTTATAAGAAACACATCACACATAACACTTACACAAGGGCCCTATTCCAAAACCTAGTGAGCTGTCTTGCTGTTTAATGCTGCCTAAGGCAGCATCCTAACTGAAATGGAACCTCATTAGTGACCACTTTGGAACACTTTACATAAGCAGTGGCTCTGTGCGTCATACGAGTAACACTCATTGTGCAATGCACACAAGACACTAAACTCACAAATGATTTCAGCACAGTTTGCCGTTAGCATGTTGCTAAGCTAACAATGGATAAAGGCATAAAAATGAGTATGAAGTAGTAATTTAAGGTTTCATAACAACACATAATATGGGCGTATAAGCAAGGGATGGTCAAAATTTAAGAACCGGCTTTAAATTCATTTATTGGAATTTTAATTTAATTAGTCACGCTCCTTAGGATACTGAATTAGAATGACAGGAAAAAGAATTTACTGAATTGCAGTTCAATTAACCTACTTTCCACTTCTGAAGTGGTAAAGTATGTCCAATTGCTTTGTTGTTGGAGAGAATGGGAAACATGAATATTATACATGTTATGTTCTACAATCAGTGTTGGATAAGTTGCTCCAAAAAGTAATCCACTACAATTTACTAAGTACTTCTCTAAATTTGTTATCAGATTTCTTTACTGATTATTTTATCAAAAAGGTTTGATCACATTACTAATCACATTACATAGTAAATCACATTACTAATTAATTTAAGTTACTTTCTAAAACATTTTTCACAGAAAAAACATTTTTTTCTTCCCACTCAACAAATTCTAAGGTTCTTTCTAAAACACTTTTCACAGAAATTTTTTTTTCCACTCAGATAATTCAAATTAATGTTTATATTTCCTCCTTATTCATTGCTGTACACTCTTCACTGTCACAGAAACACATGCAGACATAAATATGAATTCATTTTTTAAATAAATTATACATTATTAATATTATTATAGAAACCGTAACTGTAATCTGATTACAAGAATTTAAAATGTTATATTTTACGCTACTTTTTAACTTAAAGTGATTTGATTACATGAACTAATTACTCTGTAATCAGATCACAACCAACACTAATTACGATAATGTATTATGATAATGCAATTTCTCTATGTAAAAAATTTACAATAAGCATCAAATGGTTACTGATATACATAAATGTAAATGGATGAAACAGCAAGCAATAAGGTAGTTGCATTTAGAAAAATGAATAAAACCTACCAAATACTACAGAAACCGTACTTGAAAATGTATGTTTCCGCTGAACTCGGACTCTTGGGAATCAAAATGATCTAAGAGTTTTCCAGTCATATTTACAATTTGAGGGGGTGTTCAAGTGCAACTTCCAACTATGAAACTTGTATTTACTATAATTCTAATTGCAGGTGAAAGCAGCATAACACATCATCAAAATGGACAAGAACAGAAAACTTCTCAGGTGTTTTGTTTAAGGTTTCAATCTTCTAAACAGCTTCATGTTGTTTAGCTCCGTTTTCAAGATTTTGCGGTAAATTTAGGGGAATTTTGAATTCAATTAAATGCAAATTTCTATAATTGGCATTTCAAACACTAATTATGATGTTTTTGGAAATGACCAATATGTTGTATGTTTGATAACGTGTTTTAGGTAAAGTCAAATTAATAACATGTATTAATAACAACTACTCGTAGGTTATAGTAATTTCTTTGAATTTCAGTCCATTTTAATACTACTCCTTTAAATTATTAAATTATAAAATTACAATTTTGCATCCTGTTTACCATCAAGAATTTATTTGGAATTTAAACTGTATTCTGAATGATGCACAACCCTAATATAAGCACGTCAAAGGGTAATCAATAACTAATGACAAAATATGTTGTAAGAAACAGTATGTCAGTAATGCTAGGAAATTAATTTCCTGATGTAAATCCTATAACTTGTTCTGCATCGAAAGCTATGTGTCAAAGCAAAACCTTTGTTTTGCATGACTGATTGTTTGAAAACTCATTAAGTGTTGGAAATGGATTTTACAAAGTTTAATTGTTAGAAATGAAACCATGGTAGCATGTAAGATATTGCATGCAGTGCATGTTTGCTTTTACTGTCATTTGGGCAGTGCTTACATGGATTGAGTGTAAATTTCAATTACAGCTAATGGACAAGTGGACACTGAGAAAATGATGTTGCACCATGAGAATAAGGATTTCAATTTAGTTGTTCACTCTCGTGGAAAGTTAGTTAGGTAATTGAGTGACTCATTATGAGGCATAGTTCCAGGCTAAGAAAAAAAACAAAAAAAACATAAAAACATCCATTTCCATAATATTTAGTTGGCTCCTACATCACACCTCATTTTATTTAAATAAAACAATCCTGCTGGTTAATGTTACTAACCCTGGTGGTTTCTCATTTCAACTTTCCATCTGAAGTCCCATAGACAGACAGTAATAGATTTGTACTCAATCCAATAATATCAGTACTCAAGTACATAGTATCAGTAAATGACGCTGGGCAAAGGAAATGTTCTTCAAATTTGTAACCTCTTAATTGACTTAATGAGCCCTATGTTAAACTGGCCACTTTTTCAAAGTATTTCCCCTCCTTCGGCCCAAGTTAGTTGTGGGTCCTGGGACTCTACATAAGATAAGCGGGTATAGAAAATGAATGGATGTATAAATGAATTTACTCAATTAAACACCATCAAAGATTATGTGTGTAATTTTTTAAATGTTAAAATACTTTCTCCTATGCCATCTTAATATGCAGAGACATGCCATTTGTAGGTTGATTCCCCTAAAAAGTATGGGGATCTGTGGCAGCCAGACATGTGATTGGCAAAGGACAAAACAAGCAGCAAAGACTGCAACTAAATAAAATCAAGCCAATCCTAAACTCTGGGGTCAAGTTAAGGTTTACAGGAGTTACATTTTTGTGATAATTGTAATTACAAAAGATTGCTCATGAGGGAGATCTCATTAGCACTAATGCCTGATAAAACCTGAAGATGTGGCTCTCCCAGACACAGGGCATCGTTCATGTGCTTCAAGCAGTTATGGACTTTAATGTGATTTATGGTGTGGATTAAGTACTGTTTTAAAGACACACTGGAGAGGAAGCATGCAAGCTGTTCCCTAGAGGTGCTGCATAAACATGATTAACCAATACTGCAAACATGCAATACTGCAAAGCAAGAAGTACATTTTGGCCATTTTTGTTACACAGGCCTTTAGTGTTGTACAGCAGACATTTATTAAATAGTTAGAAATGGGCTTGCTTAAAGAATATTTGCCAAAATATTTTAATTTTATATGAATTTGAAACAATTTTGATTAAGCCAAGCAGGCTATGCTGTTCCTTGAGGTTGTAACACTAACCTATTTTTTTTTTCTGGCAAGGATTACAAAACTGAGGGAAGGAACCTCCACAACACTCCAACTCTTGATTTAAAGGGGACCTGTTATGCAAAATTCACTTTTACATGGTGTTTGAACATAAATGTGAGTCGGCAGTGTGTGTACACGACCACCCTACAATGTTAAAAGTCCACCCACTCCTCTTTCTTATATTTCTATTAATCAAAAACAGTGTCTCAAAATGACTGGTTTTCGTATCCGCTCTAAAGTGACGTCACTTTAGAGCAGGCCACACCCACGATGGGTGACGGACTCCACCCTATTATCATAGATCCTCCCCTGAGTGATCGACACACAGTCTGCCATTTTTTTCCACACTGGAGCAGCTACAGTGAGAAGAATAATGTCTCAACTTCGTAAGCACCATAAGTGTTCTGTTGTTGGCTATAAAAGTGAACATAAGAGTCTTCATGTACTCCCGGCATCAGACCCACTGAAGACGCAGTGGACAATTTTTGTTTTTGAAGAAAATGTGCCCCAAAACATACCAAAATTTGTGTATGTTTGTGCAAATCATTTTACACCGGACTGCTTTGTGAATGAGGGTCAATATAAAGCAGGAGTTTCAAAAAATTAGACTCTCAAGCATGGATCAGTACCAACCGTTCGTGTTCCAGCTTTATATCCTGAAGATGTAAGTATTGCACTTTATATTTTGTGAATGTTTCCAAATCGCCTTTCCGAATGTGTTTGTTAGCTGATTCCACGGCTAATGCAGCTAAAGTTACCATTGTCTCTGATTGTATTCACGGAGACCAGAGCCGTTATAGCTTGTTTGCACATGACGTCACGTCACTGCGTTGCTGTGGCGTGAAATGCAGATGGAGGGTAGGAAGTGATTTTCTACATAAGAAGCACTATCACAAACTCAAAATGCCTATGTTTTGCGTCATTTATGGTTGCTCATACATACAGGTGCATCTCAATAAATTAGAATGTCGTGGAAAAGTTCATTTATTTCAGTAATTCAACTCAAATTGTGAAACTCGTGTATTAAATAAATTCAATGCACACAGACTGAAGTAGTTTAAGTCTTTGGTTCTTTTAATTGTGATGATTTTGGCTCACATTTAACAAAAACCCACCAATTCACTATCTCAAAATATTAGAATACATCATAAGACCAATAAAAAAAAAACATTTTTAGTGAATTGTTGGCGCAAAACATAGTGAATTGGTGGGTTTTTGTTAAATGTGAGCAAAATCATCACAATTAAAAGAACCAAAGACTTAAACTACTTCAGTCTGTGTGCATTGAATTTATTTAATACACGAGTTTCACAATTTGAGTTGAATTACTGAAATAAATGAACTTTTCCACGACATTCTAATTTATTGAGATGCACCTGTATATGGCTGAACTCTGGTATTTACGGTGTCAGTCATATTGGTTCTGATTTGTTGTTGCTATAGTATCCGAAGCACCAGCTGTAAAGGAACAGCCCTGTTCCGGAAAGGGGGCGGGGAGCAGCAGCTCATTTGCATTTAAAGAGACACACACGAAAACAGCGTGTTTTGATTCCACCCAAAAAGAGGCATTTACAACATGGTATAATAAATGATCCATGGGGTATTTTGAGCTGAAACTTCACAGACACATTCTGGGGACACCTGAGACTTATGTTACATCTTGTAAAAAGGGTCATAATAGGTCTCCTTTAAAGGATATATTGGCCATTCTATCAAATTAGTGCAAACTGCACTTCCACAGTAAAAAGAACTAATATATATATATATATATATATATATATATATATATATATATATATATATATATATATATATATATATAAAACAATAAAAAAAAAATTAAGAATTCAGATATTGGATATTTAATTAAAATATGTTATGATCTATTTAAACCCAAGGCATTAATTGAGATTAATTTGATTTAATTAATTAATTTGATTAATTAATTTTAGTCCATTGGCTGAGCCTGATTTTAGCTACACCCCTGCATTTTAGACCAGGACTTGAGACTGCACTCCTGTCCATTATGGCCATATGGATGAGTAGTTAGATTGTTTGAGTAAACGTGCTCCAAAGTCTGAAAAATCAGTGTGGAACCCTAAGAAATGTCACTAACAAAACACACATTTTCTGCCTTTAAATAAACCTTTTTTTTGGTTTTAATTTAAAAGTTATGTTGTTATGTAGTTATTTATGTAGTTTAAAAGTTACGTTTATGTAACTGTTCAAAGCTTACGATTATTTCCTAATAATCATAAGTTAAAATGAGCTTAAATTAAAATTAGCTAAAATTGTCACTACTGGAACAGTCACTACCTAAACATATGATTAAGTTTCGAGAGTTACATGATTATTTCAGTAGCGACAAAATATTGTTCCACCAATAATCATTAGCTTTGAACAGTTCATGTACATACATAACAACATAATATTTTAAGATAAAATAAAATTATATAAAAACACAAAAATAAATATATTTCTGTAGTGACAATTCTTATTTTCAGACTTTGGAGCACATTTACTTCAAAATGATGGCATCTAACTACTTACCATTCAGCCATGATGGACATGGATGCAGTCCCACTTCCTGGTTATATTTTTCTTTAAGATGTTGGATCCATTAGATTTGTTACAGATGTTTTGAGGATACATTATCTTAAAAAAAGTGCTCAGAAAGCCAGACAACTAAGGCTTAATATTAATGACATTGTTGAGCTTTGAAACTGAAACCCCTCTTGTTAATATTTAAACTATTGCTCGTCTGTATGAAAAACAAGCTGTGTGACCAATCAGTCCTTTACTTCAATGACAATTCAAAAGTAATGTTTGTCCTTCCAAATACAGATGACTGGAACAATTGATATGTCTTTAATAATTAATTACTATATTTTATTTATGATTTCCATTTGTAATATTTTCAATTAATTTTAAGATTAGGCAAAATATTTCAGGGAATATGATATAACCTTGCAAACAAAATGTCAATGTCGAAACAGTGCGGTCAATTTCATAAATCATTAACTCTCAAATCAGTATGATCAAATTTATGCATTTTACAGAGAAAATGTGCATTTAGATTTTTATGAATCTTATAAATTGAACTTTGAAACTGGTTAAAAGTAGTGTGACCGGATGGGACAGTCCCGTATTTAAACACTTTTTCTGGTGTGTTTTGTCCCATATTTTGTCCCGTATTTCCCCTCTCCTAAAATTTCTCTGTCGCCTATGCGGCTTTCTCAGTCACGTGAGTATTCTAATCAGTGGTATCCAAGGATCCGGCTTGAAAAACCAATAAAATCACACTGTGTTATTTGAGGAACATGATTGGATGAAACTATCCAATTACAATCTCCTATCAATAGATGTCCAGTTAGTGAACTGATTGAAGAGTCAGTTTGAAAGAGCACAAAGATGAAATTGCAGCTGGAAAAATGTCAAGGAAGCGTGCATGTACATTTAATGAGGATCTTCAAAAAGAGTTTACATTTCTAAAAAAGGAGTCACAGACAGAGCCTAGTAAAGTGAGGTGTGAGATTTGTGGAGCTTGCTTTTTCATCGCCTATGGAGGCCGCACAAACACTGCGCATCCTGTTCATACAAAAAAGCGTGTGGATGCTGCTATAAGGAAGTGTGCCACACCAAGTGTTAGCAATTTTTTTGTGAAGCAAAGTTCAGAATCTGACAAGGTGCATGCAAGTAAAGGACTTTTTGCTTATCATTCTGTTGTGCAAGGCCATAGTTTTCGGTCAGCTGATTGCACTGCGAAATTTATCAAGAAATTGTATGATCCGAAATTTTCTTCTGCCCGCACCAAATCTGAAGTTGTCATGTGCAACGTACTTGCTTTTGTGTAGCTGGACTATCAGAAATTACTGCAGCATGGCAACACACATTTCCTCTCTTTTGGTCCAGCTCTTGAAAGAATACTACACATTTTCAATGGTCTGCGTGCATACTTTCTTTCTCATGAAAAATGCCCAAAGTTTCTAAGAGACATTTTCAGCAATCCTTGCACTAAACCTTGGATTGGCTTCGCACTCAGCCACTTTTAACATGTACTGGAGATAGTACAGAAAGACCACATATCAGCCACAGAAGTGGTTTTGCACATTCATGACCTGAGAAAAGTTTTGCAGGCTGGAGGAATCATTCATACCCTCTGACATTAAAAAGCACTTGGATGCCCTGGTTGAAGCTGGTGACATGTGAGCAGATGATTTCTTTTGTGCAGTGAGAATCTTTTATTCAGCATAGGTGGATTACCTCCAAAATTGGAGCCGTTCATTGGAGATCACAGAAAAACTTGAGTGGGCCCTACTGAGAGACATCCAGAGTGGACAGACATTCAGAGCAGCCTCGAACACTTCTACTCCAGAATCCCCGCTCTCAGTTTGATTGACGAAACCATCACATCACTGAGTGGAACGTGAACAAGACGGCCATGTCTGAGAGATTGACAGACATTTTTCGTGAGATGGAGAGTAATACCATGAACTTCAGAGTCTTAGCCAAGATTGTGGAGTTTGTTTTATGCCTGCCTGGGACATTTGCATCTGTGGAGCGCGTGTTCTCATTAATGAATGCAGCATGGACACCGTATAAATCTTGACTCAGTGTAACAGTCATGAAGACAGTTCTTTTCGTATGTCTTAATTTTGGACTGGACTGCTCTGCATTTTACGATAAACTCTTGAAAGACAAGTGCACACTGAGAAAAACTGCTGCCAGCGAAAAGTACAAGGTGACAACAGTTACAGATGCAGATACACCCTCTACTTCGCATTGATCTGCGCCTAGGAAAGGATATGTCAATTTCATTTTTGCTGGGAGGGGGCTGTCCCATTGTCCATAAGCAGGAATCTTGTCACCCTAGTTAAAAGTGTCATTTTATTTGATATGGCTATGAAAATCTAGAAAAAATATTAAAAACCATCTTTAGAGGGTAGATAGAAAAAAATCTTAATTGATAAATATAATCCTTTTTACTATGGTGTATTTCTACATTTCGGTAATTTTGGGAGAGGTAAAACATTACAAAGAAAAGTCTGAAAATATAATATGAAAACTGTTCTTTTATTAGATATGTGAACCGAAGATATGGTACAATATACACTGTATGTATGGACAACATAAAAAATACATATTTTTTTAATGTTTCCAGCTCCATGTATGAACCAATTCGGTAGAATGGTCCATATATTAAAGTTGCAACTCAGTATTTTTTTCCTTATTTAGTAAGTTTTACTTCTAAAGAACTTAATTGTAATTTAGAAAGATATATCTAATATCATGTCCACTCACATGAGATGAAGAATCCAGTTATTAGTAACATTATAAAAGCTGTTTTATTCTACATAGAGAGGGTCCCATGGGGGCTTTCATGTTAGAATCACATGACCAGACAAATATTATTTGCTTAATCTTAGTAAACACCTTGTTTTCGGACACTGGGGGGGGGGGGTGGTTGCAGCGTAAAGCATCTATGTTGTTTCCATTGATCATTTCGTTGTTTTGGTTATTGGGGGTTTACTTCAATGGCAGTCAGATAGTGCTGACTTTTGGAATAACGTGTTCTATAATGAGTCTCATTTGCGTAGAAAGGAGGAATGTTTGTGCTGAAAAGACAATGCCTAAATTTATGCATGCCGCAGCACTATATCAGTGCAGATAGTGCCTGGTCAAGATGGACTGTGGGTGGTTAATAAATAAGATGCAGGTTTTTGCACTGAAATACCCACACAAAGTTCAAACTGTTTAGTAAATTCACCCCAGCATGTTCTGTACACTGCCTGTGATCAAAGCATTTTTGCATACATTTGGACACATCCATATTCTAGACATATATTAAGTGAATATGTATGATTACTGGAAACAATCAGTATTTATTTCCCATTTAGTTAGCATTACAGCACCACTGTTGGTGAATCATAAGTAGCTTTATTTAAAAAAAAAAAGAGAGAGAGAGAGAGAGACACAACATTCCTCCCACTCTGTCAAGTTATTTTATTTTTTTATTGAGTCTGTGTCACTAAGAAAGGTTTTAAACTGAGCACGCTTGTCCTCTCACTGTTGTTTCTCCTCAGCCAGCTTATTAGTCACAGATGGCTCTTTTAGTCGCTCAGACTGACGTTTGGCCTCTTTGAAGTCCCTGCACATGGCCAGCAGCTTTATAATAATTAATGTTGCATCTGTGACACATGGTTGGGTGGGCTGACTCGCAGACCAGGAGGGATATACTGTACAGTCAACAGAGCTGACCTTGATCTCCAAGGGAGATTTATTGATATTACGAGACTGCAAGAGGTTTGGAGGTCTGATTCCCCTGTTCCGCTTATGCATTTACTCCTGGCTTGTAAATGTTTTATTGTGTGATTATATCTTAATGAAGCGGTTTGTAGACTATGCCCCATCTATCTTGCTTGTTTTTTTAGTTTTTTTTTTTTTATGTCCTTATGTTTACCTTGCATCCTTAATAATTTGCTAATGGAATGAGTTTCAAAGTTTTAGATTGTAAGTGATTTTCTGCACCTGTTTTATCACAATCCAGCCAACAAGCAATAACTTTTGCTTACCAGGAAGTTTTATTTGTAGTTGAACAGATTTTGGTAGACATTTAATGGTGATATGTGCATTAAAATATCTTCTCCTCTTTAAACCATATGTGGATAGACAACTATAAGTAAGACATTCGTAACTTGATTTCCCAGAAGTCTATAATGGTTCTCTTTAAATGTAATAATTATGAGGTATTTTCAGGTAATAATCCAAAAATTTATTTAGATGATATACAAACCAGTGGCTATTTTACCTGACATTACCCTAATGTAGGTCTAGAAGGTGTTTCAGAGTAAGTTTCAGGTTGACAAACCAGATCTTCAGCGATCTCAAGAAGCTTGGTACAAACGTTCTCTGTCAACTCAGAATTTGATCCCGAGTTCGTGGTTAACACTGAAGTTCGCTCACATGAATGAGTGATGTTTGCCACGAACAGCCAATGGGTGAATGTTGGAGACAGTCTGCGTGATTTACTCCTCGGGAGACGTTCAGCATGATTTACATCTCCACCGAAGATCATGGGTTCATTATGAAAATATGAAGAATTTTAACATTTACACAGCACGATGAAACGCTGCTGCTGCTGCTGCGAAAGAAAAAAAAAAGAATATAATGTATAATTTATCTGATATAGGTTCACGATAAGACACAGGCTTATACATTTTAAAAGCATGAAAATCTATATATTTATCTAAAACGTAAAAGCTTTTGTATTAATTTAAATTAAAAGCCTAGTATATGTGTGATTGTCTACAACAGGGGTCAGCAACCTTTTTGACATGGAGTGCCATTTTTATTTTTTTTTTCTGGTCAATGGCTTTTCGGTGAATCGCACCTGCAAAATCCTAAAACTTTATTTCCAGGTCTAATTTATATTTTCAATAGACTTTGAATAGATCTTGGCAACATGCACTGTCTCTCGCGAACACGGGTGCGCCTCAAGTTGCGCTCGAGTTGCGCTGCATGCCCGGGTCACGAGCTGTCTTGTGTTTCATGTCTGGAGCATGGTGTGTGGATCCTGACTTCCCTGTCTGGTTGAGTTTCAGTCTGGGATCTGGACCCTCATGTTCCATGTTCTGTCTGTCTTTGTGTCTGCCTCTCACGACCACAGAAGCGCATTGCGCTCGCTTTGCCCTGCACGCCCGTGTCGGTCTTGTATGTTTGAGTCATTCTTGTCTGTTGGTTGGTTCGTGTTTATGCTATTCCCCTGTTACTGCTCGGTCCGGTCGGTCCTGGTTTCCCGTTACCCTCTGCCCCAGCCCTGGATTACCTATTTCCCCCACAGGGTAGTTTATATTTGTTTTTCCCCCTTGTGGGAGTTTTGGTTTGTTTTTGCCCTTTTTGTGTTATTAATAAATCCTTTGTTTTTTAAACTCTGCACTTGGGTCCTCAGCCTTTCACACCCCTAAAAGCATCAGTTTGCAATCTGTAACCCAGAATAAAACCTGCTCCGGTGCAGTTAAGCCACGTGGCATAAGTTGCTTTGGTGATGAACACCGGCAAAAACCGACCCACTTTCTTGAGCATGAAAAAACAGAGTTTGCTCAAACAAAACTCAAACTTAACTGGTTAGCTACTGAAACCAGCTTCGTGCAACAGGCAACAGAAAAGATGAAAATCTTTATTTTAAACCAAACTAACAACACTCACATATTTGCCTGTTGAAGTTAAAATAATTTTCTGATAATTTACTGATCCAAGAGCACGTCTGTCTTTTGCATGTGTGTACTTATCACCCTGCTGTTCTTATGAAGGTTCCACCCAGTTCTTAGAAATCAAGGCTAATGCCAAGTAAATGCATTAACAACATTAAACATATTTAAATAATATAACTTGTGTTAACACGTAAACTTTGCCGGCCCTATAATTTAAATTTCCATTCATTACAAACCTGAACCCAAAGCCATACATGATGGGGGCAAACCTGTTCATAGAATGAGGTACTACTGCCCCCTACTGATCATGTATCTCCTGCTCCGCCTGATGGCGAGAAATTGCGTGATCCATTTAACTTTCACACATTTTTAAGGCCACATCGTAGTTTGCTGCATCCTCCACAACCTAACACTCAAAGCCTGCCTGCAAAATGGGGACATGCACAGAGCAAATTTTATTAAGCACAGTTTTGTTTTTAATTGATTGGCATTGTTCTTTTAATTAATAAGGAGCAGGTCCATATAAATGGGGAAGATGTGTACATACTCTGTGACTTCAACCGTGGCATGATTGTTGGTGCCAGAAGGGCTGGTTTGAGTATTTCTGTAACTGCTGATCTCCTGGGATTTTCATGCACAACAGCCTCCTAGAGTTTACTCAGAATGGTGCCAAAAACAAAAATTATCCAGTGAATGACAATTCTGCAGACGGAAACACCTTGTTGATGAGAGAGGTCAATGGAGACTGGCCAGATGTTTTAAGCTGACAGAAAGGCTAAGGTAACTCAGATAACCACTCTGTACAATTGTAGTGAGCAAAATAGCATCTCAGAATGCACAACACATCGAACCTTGAGGCAGATCATGTCATGTCAAGTGAGTGTATATTGTTTCATCTTCAATTCTGCTAATGAAATTCAAAGTTTGAGATTCCTAAGTGATTTCTTCACATTCACTTTGACTTGCAATGTTTTTTGCTAAACAGGAAGTTGACTTTTTTTTTGTATATGCAAAGCTTTGCAATTTTAATTCCTCAGAGCTTGCCAAAATAAGTCGACAGTTAAAATCTCTGTATTTTCATGGGAAAAAGGTTCCTGTACATCTTAGCTAGATGTTGACAAACCAAAATGCATAAGAATCAGATGAGGACAAGAAAAGATTAACAGCCCAATCGATAGAAAGGGCTTTGGCATGAATTAGATCATCATAAATCATGTCCTACAACCCAGTCAGGAAGCCAGACATGTTCATCAAGCGTTTGATCTGTACTGACACAGGATGAGAGTCCTTTGAAGGCCTTGGTCAATATAAGTTAAGCTCAACTGATAGCATTTGTGAAATAATGTTAATTACCACAAAAATTCATTTCGACCTGTCCCTCCTTTTCTTAAAAAATAAAAAATAAAAAAAATAAAAAATCTGGGTTACAGTGAAGCAATTACAATGGAAGTGAATGGGGCCAATCCGTAAACATTAAAATACTCACTGTTTTAAACATATAGCCACACGATGTAAGCAATATGCACTTACTAACCTTTTCTGTTTGCAGTTATATTTATCCATTTCTCAGTTTTGTACGAGCTTTCGAGTGGCATCCCCTCCCACAGCAGTGCCCTTCAAGAAAGCAAAAAATGCAGTTTTGAATTCACACTGAGCATTGAAGTGCTGTTACCTCAGACAAGTAGCATGTCAGATAAAACGTCCACTCCATGTACTGTGCTGCAAGTTCATCAAAAGAATAATACTCGATTGCTACCTAATTTCTGACATCGTGTACCACTAGTGTAGACAGATTTATTAATTATAATGGGAGCAGTCGCGATGCTTTCAGTGATATAAATTCAATTCATCTTTTATAGAATATTGACAAACTGAAAGAGCTGTCAGGTTCAGCCAAAGCCAGTTTGGTTTTGTTGAAACTATTAACCCATTAGACTGATCACTTTCAGAAAAATACCATTAGGCTACCACAGTACCACCACTCCCTATATGCATATTAAGCAGTCTGCGTAGGGCACCAACTCCCTAGGGGGGCACCATTATACCCTAGGGGGGCACCAGGAGCTCCACCGGCTGCCCTTATTTGCATGTTATACGTTATTCAAGGACCCTGTAGCATTCGCAGAACACAGTCAATCGCCTCACGCTCACACTTTCTCACCGTGCGTTCGCACCGTGCACCACGTTACCAGGGTATTGTCATGGTACTGAATGATTGATCATGTTCATATTTCATGATACTGTCATGGTACTCCAAAGTACTTATACTTAAAAATACTATGGTTTTACTATGACACATGTCAAAAACATGGGGCTATCAGACCATGTCTGAAAATAAATAAATAAACAAGTGTATTACCATGGTGCATTTTGTGAGAAATATAACACAATAGGCTATTATTCGTGATAAAGGAAAAATTGAAAAAAGTATGTACAGTATATATACCCAGATTGAGGCGAGTCACTATGCCACCACGAGGACTTAGTGCACATTGGGAATTGGGCATTCCAATCTGGGGAGAAAAAGGGGAGAAAAAAAAGCAAAGAAATTAGTTAAGTATTTATAATTACTACTCATAAAAAAAAAAAAAAAAAGAGTGCCCTTTTTTATCCTTCTACCCCTGTTCCTGCTAAGGTCTGGTTATAAATATGTAATTTTGTGGTTTGAAAGATTGAATGAAAGACCTATTCATGGCTACATACAGAGAAATTGCATAATAAACATCGCCATTTATAATCATTCGGTTTGTGAAGTTACACCCATTTCAATAACCTGCAAACTGATTAAAATCACTTTGTTCAAGAGGTAGTAAGTAGAAGGCTGTGGTTTAGGGACTTATTTGCTAAAAAATGGGGCAAATATTTAGTTTTATTGGGGGACTCTCGGGGAGGGGATGTGGAGAGTGTAGTTTAATCATGTATGTTTATTATTATTTTATTTATTTATTTGTGTGTATATATATATATATATATATATATATATATATATATATATATATATATATATATATATACATATATAATTTTTTTGGATTGTGTGTGTGTTATGTGGAACCACAGGGGTGTTCGTTAGGGGTCAGGGTGGGATTGTATTAGTAGGGTTTAAATGTAAAATGCTGATTCATTATATATGTGTTGAGTTTTTTTCCACTGTCATATGCACATGAATCAATAAAAATGTTAATTACAAAAAAAAAAAAAAAAATAAAAAATCACTTTGTTCATTATTGAATAAGTACCAAAACTTTCGTTACATTGGTCTATCATCTCCTGTGCCACTTTAGCTCGTCGAGTGTATGTGCTTCAGTAAATTGTATACCGCCCTCTTGTGGTCTCCCAATGCTATTACGCCAGACTGTTAAACAGAGGCCAACTGAGTGAATTGGAAAGGACGGATGATTTTAGTATATCGATGCCTCAAAAAATATATCAATAAAATAAAATGCAGATCAATAATCGATATATATCGCTATTTGATGACATCCCTAATAATTTTTAATAATGCACTGTAAGGTACAACAAAAAATGCTTAGCACAGCAACTACTGTTTCATAAAGATTTATTAAACTGGTTTTATTTGGATGAACAGTTTGTTTGTTTTAATAATGCACTATAAGGTACAACTGAAAATGTTTCATTCTTTACAGCTTCATTAAGCTTAAACAAAGTAATGATTTCTTTTATTGTAAGGAAATGTTAGTAACAAATACCAAAAATAATGTCTTCACATTCTCATGGAAAAAGTCTCAATCGTCTTTACACCTCTGAGGTCCGCTATCGGTGCATCTGTTTTAGTGAACAAAAAATTGTGTAAACAAAAGTAGATAAGTGTTTTGCATGACATCGCAACAGAACTGACTATTGCAAACTGTACTAGCAGAGTACAACTTAAAATCCAAGGCTCAGCAAGAAATGATTTACATAAACAATCATGTTTTCACAATACTGTGTGAGTTACAGTTTTTATATTATTTAAAGTACCACATGTAATTTGTAAAAAAATTAAATAAAAAAATGTATCTTCAATTTGAGTAAACAGAGAAAACCTAAATATATGAGTTTTTGAGATGGGGTGTGTTCTGTTTTTTTGTGGGGGTTCCTCAATAAAAAACACAGTATGCCCACCTCTTCAGTCACTACTACACCACTGCTTGTCACCAATACGAAAGCATGCTTGATTAGCATGCAAACGGTACATAAGGAGGACGAGGAGTTTGGAAACCTGTAAAGGTAGGGGGCCTGTCAAGGGAGAAAAAGGGTGGAGGTAAGACACTGCAAAGGCCATCAATCATAAGAGAGACAAACCACTCAGTGGAGCATAGATTTGACTCCATGTTTGTGGAGATGAGACACTCCTCTCCCTGTTGGCATTCTGCCATCTGTGTTGACATCCACTCATTTCGTTGCTGTTGAAGCCTTTGCAGAAGCAATTTGTACTGCGTGGTCCAGGTGGTGAATGTATTAAGCCTATTTCTTGATTCTGCATGCTATCAAGGCAAAATCACATGTTAGTAGTGCATAACAGTTTTCAATTTCAGATAAAGCTTATATATGTACAGTAGCCAATATTAATACAATATTTTAGCTTAAAGGGGAAGATTAATGCAAAAATTAACATTTTGTCATTCACTCACCCTCATGATGTTCCAAGACCATATGATTCTTTCCTGTGTAATACAAATGGAAATTTCAGGCATAATGTTAGCCTCAAGTCACTATTCATTTAAATTGCAAACTGTTTTTCAATAAAAGTGAATGATGACTGAGGTTGTCATTCTGCATAACATCTCCTTTTGTGTTTCACAGAAGAAAAAGTCATACATCTGGAACAACATGAAGGTGAGTAAATGATGGCAGAATTTTCATTTTGAGTGAACTACCCATTTAAAAACTAACCTTGTGTGCAATGTGGTGTCTCTGGCTGTGGGACATCAGTGGAAGCAGCTGATGTCCCTGTCTCCTCAGAGTCAAGGGTATCAGAACTGTCAAGAGTATCAGAACTATCTGCAAAGACCACACAACATGAACTGTCTACTGTCATACAGTTTAAAAGGTAACAAGAACAAGATATTCCATTCTGTTTCTGGATGGCCACGTCCTGCAAACTTCAGTTCTAACCCTACTTTCACTATATGAGTATATTTAATCAAATGAGTACTATGGGTAAGAAAGAATTTGCATCGGACAATAAGCAGAATACTGTACCTAGCTAGCTGATGCTTGTAAATTATACACTCACTGAGCACTTTATAAGAAACACCTGTACACCTACTTATCCATGCGATTATCTAATCATCCAATCATGTGGCAGCAGTGCAATGCATAAAATCATGCAGACATGGAACATGAGCTTCAGTTAATGTTCACATCAACTATCCGAATGGGGAAAAAATGTGATCTCAGTGATTTCGACCGTGGCATGATTGTTGGATCCAGATAGGCTGGTTTGAGTATTTCTGTAACTGTTGATCTCCTGGGATTTTCACACACAACAGTCTCTATAGTTTATTCGTGACCACGACACACCTTGAGACCTGCTCTAGGGGAACACCTGCCCATAGAAACGGCAGGTCCGACCTAGTGCTTAAAGTCTGATGGCACTGTGGCGTGATGGTCACACGCCGGGTGCCGTGGCACCGTGCCCACCTCAGGACTCGAGTCTGTAGCCAGTGCTGAAGTGGTCTCATATGCATCAACCTGTGGGGGAGAACCGCCGCCGAGGATGGCATATGTCCCAGGAGCCTCTGAAATTGTTTCACTGGCACCGCTACCTTCTGCCTGAGCACGTTTGGTCGCAAGACGTGCCTTGAGAGTGACCGAGTCCAACTCCATACCGAGAAAAGAGATTCTCTGCACAGTGGAGAGCTTGCTCTTTTCCCAGTTGACCTGAAGCCCCGAGTCGGTTGAGGTGCTGAAGCACAAGGTCCCTGTGCGCACACAATAGATCTTGCGAGTGAGCTAGGATTAGCCAGTCGTTGAGATAATTGAGAATGCAAATGCCCTTCTCCCTCAACGGGGCCAGGGCAGCCTCTGCAACCTTGATGAAGATGCGAGGGGACAGGGCCAGACCGAAGGGGAGGACCTTGTACTGGTATGCTCATTCCTTGAAGGCAAACCAAAGAAAGGGTCTGTGTCGAGGAAGGATCGATACGTGAATCTGTGTCGATGGCCGTGAACCAATCCTTATGTCGTACTGATGCCAGGATGCGCTTCTGCATTAACATCTTGAACAGAAGCCTGTGTAAGGCTTTGTTCAAAGCACACAGATCCAAGATTGGGCACGACCCTCCCCTTCTCTTTGGCACGATAAAATAAAGGCTGTAAAAGTCCTTGCGCAACTCGGCTACGGGGATGGGCTCTAATGCTCCCTTCGCCAGAAGGGTGACAACCTCCACCCAGAGGACAGAGACACCCTCGCCCCGTACCGTAGTGGAGAGGATGCCACAGAACACGGGCGGGCATCTGTCTGGCGAACTGGATTGCGTAGCCGAGACGAATAGTCCTGATGAGCCATAGCGAGGGGCTGGAGAGCGCTAACCAGGCCTCCAAATTCCACACCAGCGGCACCTAGGGGACGACTGGACTTACCGTACCCAGGCAGGGTGGTTCGCGGCAAGGCAGAGCCGGTGCCCCACCTGGAAGACAGCCCAGGGGGAACATGCTGCTCTGCAAGCCCGCAACGGTGGCCGGTGACTGGGGCGGGCGAGCGACCCCAGAGACCAGCACACTTACCTGTTTGCCGGCTGTCTCTTGACAGATAACGAGGGAACGGGAGGTACTAGCGTTTGCCTGATTGACCGGAAAGACTTCCAGCACCTGGCTGTCATGAGTGTGCTTACCCAGGGAATGAGGAAACTGCTGTTTTACTGACCATGTGGCCGCCAAGGCCCAGAGGGCACCCGGCGATATAATACTTACCATGCGCTGGCCCAGGGGCGATGGTGGGGCTGGAGAGTTCACCCGGGCCAGAGTCAGTCGCCTCATCCCCGGGTTGCTCGTGCCAGGGCTGCCTCGAAGCCCATCCGGGGTTCTTGGGGGCCAGCTGACGGGCAGGTGGACCCAACTTCCCACGGGAGGATCTTCTTCTCTGAGGCCAGCATATGGGCTCCGATGGTATGGGAGCCGGGGCCAGCACCACAGGGGAACGGCTCTGGCGAGAAGCAGACGGGGCACAGGACTTTGGAGGCCTGAAGGTGGCCGAGTCATGCCGTGGCAAGATGTCCTTAATTGCTCCAGTCTGCTTCCTCACCGTCGAGAACTGATGGGCTTGAAATCCTTGACGGTGTCGCCAAAAAGCCCGCCTTGGGAGATGGATGCATCGAGAAAGAGGACTTTCTCGGTGTCATGCATCTCTGCGAGGTTGAGCCACAGGTGCCGCTCTTGGACCACAAGAGTGGACATTGTCCGGCCCAGGGCACGCACCATGACTTTCGTCACCCGTAAGGCAAGGTCGGTTGCAGTACACAGTTCATGCATCAGCCCTGGGTCAGTTCTACCCTCATGCACATCTTTCAGCGCATTGGCCTGGTGGACCTGCAGGAGGGCCATGACATGCAGGGCAGAAGCGGCTTGACCCGCGGCCTTGTAAGCCTTCGTCATTGAGGAAGAGAACTTACAGGCCTTGGAAGGGAGCCTTGGTCGGTCGCGCCAGGTGGCTGCACCCTGCACGGGCATAAATGCACCGCTACAGCGTGCTCTACCTGGGGAGCTCGACATATCCCTTAGCCGCTCCGCCGTCAAGGGTAGTTAGGATGGACAAGCCCGCGAAGCATGTATGGGCAGAAAAAGGTGCCTTCCATGACTTCGTTAGCTCCTTGTGCACTTCTGGGAAGAAAGGCACCGGGGCGGGGCGCAGCCGTGAGTTACGCTCCGAGCCCAGAAACCAATCATCCAGCCGCGAATGCTCAGGGCATTGTGGAGGGTTACACTTCAGCCTGATGTTCGCAGCCACCCGGGCAAGCATGGCTGCCATCTCAGCGTCCACCTCATCCTGTGCTCTACCGCCCATGGGCGGGAGCTCAGAAGATTCGTCCACTTCTGACAGCAGAAGCCCACCCTCTGATGCTGAAACCGAAAGCTCATCCTCATCGCGAGCCATGAACGACACATTAAATATGCCCTGAGGCGAACCTCCTGTATCGCTCGACAGCTCTTCCAGATAGAACAAGCGTGCTGGGGGATGGGAGGTCCGTGGGGATTGAGCAAGTGAAAATGCTCCCATATTCACATCCAGATCGCCCGCGGTGCTTGCCGACCCGGCCGGCTGAGCATCAGCCCAGGATGGAGCGGGTTGGGGAGCAGCCGCGGTGGCTCCTTGCTTCATGAAGAAGGAAGTGAGCCATGACTGCAAAGTTCTGATGGGCATATTCTCGCAATGAGAATATAACCCTTCTACGAAAGCTGCCTCGGCGTGCTGGCGCCCCAAGCACTCAAGACAGATTTCATGGCGGTCTGGAGGGGAGAGATAATGGCCACATCCAGTAGTGCAAACGCGGAAGGACATCTTTAAAAAGATGCCAAGCGTTTACGCGAGCAATTCAGTAATTCTTTTGAATATACTCTTTTAGCGCCCACGGACTCAGCTGCCGAAGTGCCCAGGGGAAGCACAACATTCGACCATGCGAGGGTGACCACTGATATGTGCCGTAAAATCCAGCAGCATAAGCGAAAGGCGAGAGGACGAACACAAGCATGCATTCGGCTCCAAAGAAAAAATCTGAATGAGTGGTGCACGCCATCTCCTTTTATACCCATATGTCCAGGGGCGGAGAGTGGCATGCAAATTCCACTCGCCAATTCTCATTGGCTTTTTCTGTTTTAAGCAACGGTGATTGGGGCTCTCAAGATCGAACCCCTAGTGTCACTACATTGACACAACGTCGAGTGAGTGACAGACAGGGAAATTTACATAGTTTTCAGGACACTACCATTTCTAGTATTTTAGATATAAGATAACTCTCCATAAACAAATTGTGGTTTCTTGATAAGCTGTATGATAACAACCAGCTTGAAAGTTCTGGGGAAATGTCCTTAATATATTGAGAAGTTATTAATATTGAGTAGAGGTTCTGATATTACAGGAAACACCTCTTTAAGTAGCTTAGTGGGTATAGGATCTAGCATTGATGTTGTTGCTTTGAATGCTTTAATAAGTTTTGTTAGCTCTTCCTGATCTATAACAGCAAAGGATTTAAGTTGCTCATATAAAATACTATGAGACACTGTCAAATGAGGTGCCATGGCAGATGGTTGCATAATTCCACATTTCTTTCTTATGGTCTCAATTTTATTTACTACTGTTCTGCGAGGGGATATCTGGTTCATTCGAAGCTTTGTCCCTTGTCAATTTAGCCATGGTACTTAACAAATACAGGAGGGGGACGACACTATTTACAAGGAGAATTTTGAGGTGACACAATCAGATGATTCATTTCCCTTGGCTTATTTTTGAACCCTAACGCACTTCAGGCTTCAGAGATCATCACTCCTGGGAGGAGTTCCCAGAGCGTTAGCTACTGATGCAGCGTCGAGAGATCGACTTGAAAGGGAACAGCCTATTTAAAATGAACCCATCCGTAAATGGTATGTAAAAATAAAATGATCTGTGGTAGGTGGCTTTACATATCACACAGAGAGTCTCTTCCTTTTTTAAGTGGATGGTTGTTGGTCAAAATAAGCTGCAATGAGAACCAAGTCAACTCAAATTCTGGCTATATGAGACTAGCAGTCTTATAATAGATGATATTTCAATGAGTAGCTCTAAAAGAAAGACTATATTACTTGAAATTATACCATTTATATTTCTAATTCTATCTTTTAGAGGCTATTTCTAATTCTATCTTTTAGAGGCTATGCCCTGTTTTTTTGTTAGTGGCAGGTAAATGGCTTTACCACAATCCAGTAACATATGGCTATGGCTCTAATTGTTTTACTCTGGGGGGAATATATGGTCAGTTGGTGTGAGATTAATCTGGACATCAGAGGGGGGCTGGGGATGAAGTCATTATCTCGGGCAACCGTCTAGGTCTCCGGGGCTGATAGAACCACAAAAACAGCATCCTGCAGGTATTATCTGGACTGAAGGGAGAAGGGCTCTTCCTCTTTCACAGTGTATGTCAGCCATATTTTCTGACAGGCTAATCTCAGTAGATGGCAAAGGCTGTTTTCAAAAGCATATGGAGTGTTGGCATGCAGCCATGAATATTCCTTAGATACAAATGTCCATGTATACTAATGAGGCATGCTACCTGACGTTTAGGAATTGGTTGGAAAGTTTATCTTATTGAATATACATGATATTTATTATATGAAATAGACAATCCCAATAGATTTAAAAAATAAAAAATAAAATAAAAAAAATAAAAATAAAAATAGGTAATATTAACATGTTAATATCTCTAACATGCAGTTTATGTTTACTTGAGATTTAAAATAAGCATGCTAATGAGGAGACTTAGAGCAATTGAAACACTTGGAAAATAAACAGAGGCAACATTATTTTTTCCCTTTTCCCTCATTACTCAAAGACAACTACTGTAGAAACCTGCCTGTCATATTTGACTAAAGAGACATATGTGCCAACTGTAATAGAACCATTGATTGTACCAAATATTTAGACTGAGGAAGACTTAGATCATAATAATGAAAGTGAGAATGTTACAGTGGCTATACTTGAAATAGCATACTAACATACTGTTCTTACTATTCAGCAGTAAATGCAGTATGCAAATTTTCTGTATGCATGGAATACCCTGATGACCAACTACATTTTTTTACAGTATACAGCAAAGAACACTGGGATACTGTATCCCACAATGCACTCAACTTGATCTTCCAAGTGATTAAATTAACTGAAAGTAATTACCAGAGGTGGGAGGAGTTGTCACACATGTGCAAGTCTCAAGCAAGTCTCAAGTCCTCACCTTCAATTTCCTAAGTCAAGTCTCAAGTCAGCAATGCATACAGTCAAGCAAGGCAAGTCAAGTCAGTGGTTCACCTCAAGCAAGTTA
This sequence comes from Myxocyprinus asiaticus, assembly GCF_019703515.2. Taxonomy (NCBI): domain Eukaryota; kingdom Metazoa; phylum Chordata; class Actinopteri; order Cypriniformes; family Catostomidae; genus Myxocyprinus; species Myxocyprinus asiaticus. Next base: position 5,754,041 of record NC_059386.1, read on the forward strand.
TAAGGGTCATGACGAGGAATCAATGTTTCCTTGATCTTTTGTCATATAAGAGGCCATTGTACTATAAAACTACTGTAAATTTCAGAACTGAAAACTTCCTCCTTAATAGAAAAAGAGCATTTATTTAAACCAAGCTGCAAAAATGGCTTGTTTGGAAATCGTGGAACTTGTGACATCACAAGGACCAAATACATCTGCATATGCATCGCCTATTTTTCCGTCATTGCACCCTTGGTCCCACCCACTGGTGCTCAGTCAGTCACACAGGTGAAGAGGAGAGAAATGGGGCCTGTCATGGAAGATTAATCCTAAGTGGATTTACACAGGACACCTTTATGTGCCTGTCTGGATTTAAATGTTTTTCTACATAAACATACACAGACAGATGTCTTTGACCACTTGATATATATCTCGGGCTGCTTTTAAAAGACGCAGTGTCAAGTTACAACTGTGAAGAGGAGAAGCTATCTGTCAATGATGGGGCTGTTAAAAAACACTTGGACGCAATTGCAAAAACTGTGAGTACTCAGTTTCAATCATGAATATTTCATATGTTATGACTGTGTGATAGTTTATGGTACTGACACCCTGTTTACACCAGGCGAGTCCACTGACGCAACGGCTTGCAGCTGTCTACACCGGGCTCGTCGACACAAACTTTCTAAACTGTTTATGTGTGTTGTTGGCAGTAGAAGCGCCCCCACGTGCAGTGCAAAATGGAACGGGACATCTGTTTACTGTCGGCACAATGTGACGCGCTGCAATGAACGCTTCCATGGAAGACAGCATCACTGATTATAATGGGTTCTATTGCTTTTGATGCGACTCTCGCGTCCGGTGTAGACAGGGTGTGAGTATTAACAGCTGTGCTTGAGATGAACAGTTTAATATTTTCAGATGCAATGTGTATTATGTGTAAACCTTGAAATGTAGTTTTATAATGTTTTGGTTCTTATTCATTCTCTTTCGATTGAGTTTAAAAAATGGCTCTATTCGAGGGGTCAAGTCAAGTCACAGTACAAAACAGAATCAAGGAGAGAGGTTATGTTACTTTTTATTTTTTACCCAGGAAATGGTAGCATAGTGGTAGTTCTTTTAGGAAGACTCATAATAGCATACACCATTCATTCAATTCAGGTGTCTCGTCCAATCATAATCCAGCATCTTCTTTATAAATCTGCAGCTGTCGGTTATCACGTCATGCGCATTGTTTTCACCCCCCTTCAACCCCATTGCCTTCATCACCAGTTTAGGTTCTGTCCTGCTGAGGGGTAAGTTCCACTACACTGCCGTTCGTCTTCCAGCAGGATATGACAGTTCAAGTGAGTATCTGAGCGCTGAACCGTAGAACAGGGCTTATGCCAAAGGAAACTATTATATCCCCATATTTTTTATGATTTATTCTCATTCTGTTAGTCTTCTGTTAGAATTATGTTTGTTTTTTGTTTTTTATATATATACATACAAATCTGAGGATGGAAATGCCTTGATGATGAGAGAGGTCAACAGAAAATGGCCAGACTGGTTCGAACTGACAAAGTCTATGGTAACTTAGATAACCGCTCTGTACCATTCTGGTGATAAGAATAGCATCTCAGAATGCTATTCTGAGATGCGGGTTGGTGCTGTTTTGGCGGCACGAGGGGGACCTACACAAAATTAGGCAGGTGGTTTTAATGTTGTGGCTGCTCGGTGTATATACACATATTAGAGATGTCAAAATTAACGTGTTAAAGCATTCATTTAACACGTTATTTTGTCTTCATCCCGATTAACGTATTTACCGTTAATAATACAGCATTAACCAGCATAAACATTGGTTAGAAGGACAGAACCTTTGCGATGTTTCCACCCGGACTCAGAACACTGACGCACACACCACAAACACACACAACAGCCGTGTCAGTGCTTTTAATTACCAGAGAAGCACGGCAAGTCTTAACTATCACTTAAAGGCAGAATGAGATGTTTTTGTCTGTAAGCACTTTTCATATGTAGTTCAAAGCGGGGCTGATGCCCTGACGCAAATCATGTACGCGGATTTGCACAGTCTACAGGTAAATTAATATTGTGGTGGAAGAGAGTTTATAGAGATGAAATGCCTATTGCAATGAATATGCAACATGTGGGGACTAGTTCTTTCAATTAGTCAAACTCCCACTTAGACTCTCATAAGGGTTCATACAGGCATCACTGAATGAAAATACTTGAAAGTCATGTACTTTTTCCAGCATTAATTTTTTGTTTTCATGGACTTCATTCAAGTGAGAGAACTTAGAGCTTTCAAAAAATTCAGTGTTTCAAATTTGAGTTACTAGTGATGTGAATGGTTTTACTAGTCAGACACTCGTTATTACAATAATTCTGTGAACGGAGCGTTAACAAATGTAAAAAAGATGTAACTGGCCAGAAAAAGTAACACAATATATATATATATATATATATATATATATATATATATATATATATATATAGTATGTGAAAGTCTATATTTATTTTTATTTTTATATTTTTTGTTGTTATCATTACTATGATCACATTTGAGCATTAAAGAAATTATGAAATTCTTCATTCAAACACATAATATGAAGTAATGAAATTACATATATTATAATTAAATGAGCTATAACTGTTTTAAATAATTTGTACAAAAAAGAGCTTGTCTCTTTAAGAATGGCAGAACACATCACATTGTAGACACATGGAGGAGAGTTTTTAACAAATCCATGCAATGAGTGATTACAATTTGTTTCTTTTTACTTTTTTATCTATTTTTTAATGAAAATGGAGCACAAGATATTATCTTTGGAAACACAGAACAAGTTAAACCAAACATTTACTCTCATAATAGTGAGCATATTATATATATATATATATATATATATATATATATATATATATATATATATATATTAATCCATTAATATTTCTCTTAATGTACACACTCTTGGACTAAATATTGGATGTTGTTCACTGAAGCCTGCAAGATACAAATTAATTGGAGCTTACATTATTAGATAGGTATGTGGGTCTTTATATCGGTTTAATTTCATAACTCTTGTTTTGATGTTTTGAAATGTAGACAAAAATGAAATTATTCTCACAGTAACATTTCTATCTAGAAACAGTGGCTAAATATTGAAAAATGAGTAGTACACATTACTAATGCTTTGTTTGTCATGATTAAATAAGAATTGTATGGTAATAGCATGCAATGAATGTAAACAATACTCTTTGAGATCGCCGGTGTTACGGTTTAATTGGTTTTCATGTTAACTGGTGACCTTCTTCCATTTTACTCCAGATGTGAATGACCGGCTGCAGATTCGTCAGTTCCGATAATCATGCTCCAGACAAAACGTTTCACTCTCCATTAAATGTAAACTTATTACATGATATTGGCATCCTTGTATAGATTAAAATAAGTGGTATTATAAACTTGAATGGCAGAAGTAAGCAAGGTTTAAAAAAAAAAAAAAAAGAAGAAAAAACTCATAGGAGGCAGGACAATAAAACTCGGCAATCAATAATATGATCAGTGTGACACTACAGAGCATTATAAATTTGAGCTACAAGACGGCAACAAGAGACGGGGGCATCTTTGTTTTCAAATAAGTCTGTGTTCAGTGTGAAATGGTGCACATTATCCAGCAATGTGTCCATTTAAACTTATGCCTCACATTCACAAGCTGATGGTCTTGTCTGATTCTGACATTGTATGAAATCTGAACGTCATTTTCTCATCGAAACACTGCACCCAACAATTGTGCAATATCATAAAATCAGTCAGTAATTGAATTAACAAGCTGCCAACATTAATAAAGCCCTACTGAGTTTGTTTGTTATTAGTGCGGACATGCTCAGTAGGCTTAGGTCTAAATAGTGACATTAATGTAGGCCGACATCATAAGATCCCCCCATTAAAAACATCCTGCTCAAAGCCAATTAAAACATCTTGTCATTGTCAGTAATTCTAATGCAATAGGAATAGTATTGTGTGGCATGTCATCAACCACTTTCCATCGAAGCCTCTTAGCACTAAAAGGTTTTGTAAATAGGCAACGTGACAGTCTGCTGAAACTATTTTAAATCAAGCTCCTTTACCACTATAATCAAACAAATTCAATAGGACTTTGTTGGTAGTTTGTTCATTCAATTACTGATTTATTTTATGATGTCGCATAATATTTGGGTGTAGCGTTTTGACGAGGAAATGATGTTCAGATTTCATACAATGTCAGCTTGTGAATGTGAGGCACAAGTTGAACGGAGTAAAACAGAAGAAGTACAAAGGGAGTAAAATGAAAGTTAACATTACAACCAGTTAAACTGTTACGGCGGCAACCTTTACATGAGAAGGTTTTAACCATAATGAACAGATTTGCTTACATACATCTCCTTGTGTTTTTTTTTTTTTTTTTTTTTAAGTGTCTAATGACGTCTGAGGTAGATGTGGTTGTGTCTGAAATCTGCACATTGCATATTGTGTATACGGCAGATTGCTTTTTATGGATATGGCCCACAAAAAATTATCTTTGGGGCTGCTTTGCTATCCTCTGTCATAGTTGGCATGCGCTGTTTTAGTTCTGTGTGTGCATCGTAATGGAAGCACCCGCACATTTATAAGTGGTTCCATGGTTTACATTTGTTGTATCAATTCACTGTTGTTGCATTTAGTATTACATTAGTCTTCAAGTCCAAAATGAGTCTCGATTCATTGGTCCTCAAGTCAAGAGGTGTGTGGTAATACTACTATAGACTGACATAGATGAAGTAGTATGTATAGTATGCCATTTTGAACTCGACCCATGACACGTGTCACTGTTGTCAGGACAGGCATCTGTGCCTCGACTTACCGATCTGTGAGATTTGCTGGTTGCAGTCGGGGGAGGAGTTAAAATAAAGAGCAGTCAAGCTGGACACTTGTGCTCCCCATCATGTGCTGATCCTGCACCAGTCATGGAAGATTGCACGATATTTGCTTTCTTATTGCAGACAAAGTGGAATTCATATAGACAGAGGTTTGAATTTTGCATATAATAACCAGAAACATTATTCATTTAAAAAGGTTATGTGCTGTTTGACAGTGCCTGGTGTGTGTACAAGAAGAAAGTCCATTAAAAGCCTATATTATTTTAAATCGCGAAAAAGCTGTCCGTCATTTAGAGTTATGAAGCTGCTCTGGAGAACCTGAAGTGGCTGAGCCAGATAGCTGCTCTCGAATCGTTCTCGCAGTACTTTGATGGCATACGTCACAGTGACGTGGCAGTGGCGCCATCTAAAGTCTGACAAAATGTCTAACCGAGATGCACTGCTTCAACTCCAGCGCCAACTGGTCTGTGCAGTGGTGCATGAAAGATATAGATTTTCCATGGATGGAATATCATATCTTTGTCAGCTTCTTGAGCCGCACATTAAAAAATTTCCTCGGCGAAGCCATTTCCCTTACTGTACTGCAAATGGTATGAATTGCTTTGTGTTTTTTTGTGGTCAGTGATGCAGAGAACCTCGAAAAAAAAAACAAAAAAAACAGTATGTTATGCAATTCACAAGGTGGTCATCGCACTACAGGAAAGCATTGACAGTTTCATTGTTTTCCCCAGACCTTTATCAACCCTGTCCAAAAGAAGGCTTCTATAAAATAGCTGGTAAGATACATAAATACTGTGACATTACATTTCTTAAATTAGCAGACGCTTTTATCTAATTAGGAAACACACAAGCAATTTACTATAAAACACAGTACATAGAAAGACTTCTTAACTTATTTTTAAATGCTGTGATCTTTTGAAATCATTCCCTGGAGTCATGGGAGCAATAGATTGTATACTAGGGGTGTAACGATTCACTCGCTTTGTCAATGCATTGATCTTGAAATATGATTTTTTTTTAATCGAGAATCTTTAGTTACTCAGTAATCGATTTAAAATGCAAAATATTTAATGAATCGTGATCCAAACAAACAGTGTAAAAATGTTTTAAAATATATAAATACTTGATTAGTTACATGTGCAATTTAATGAAGACATATTCAGCGTCGTTCTCTAACACATCTCTCATTTAAATTTTTCTGAGCAGTTTTCGAGCACCTCATGTCTGATCTCTCCCCAGGACAGCCACTTACTATCACACGAGCAACTGACAACTCATACTCTTGTCTCGAGTGAAACGCCCTCAAAGCAGTATTCTGCTGCCTTCTCATTGGCTGCATCCGAAAACTGGAAAATGCTGCCTTCATAGGCTGTATACGGAGGTAGGATTAAAATAAGGTGCTTTTCAAACTGTTCTGAGACCAGTTTCCTTAAGAGTTCCAGTCATTTTACTGGTATCATTGTTTAGTTGGGGACTTTGCAGAAAACATTTAAGTTGCGTCTGTCGATATTTATTTTCCTTATTTGTAAATGAGGCCTTGAGGAATGTGAGACTTAAGGAAAATGACCAAGGGAAGAGCCACTACGATGGTACTGAGTGGAGTGGATAGTTTATTGCAGTTTTTGGCAGAAATCAACTTCCACACACACCCTTATGAAAATCAGGAGTTCATGGCAAATTTGCCGCAAATTCGCCACTGATAATTTTCACATGCAAATGAGATTTGCGGCAAACTTGTGGCAAATTTTCCATTGTTGCCAAAGGTTTACCGAAGGTTCACTACTGCCGGAGAAGAGCTACAAACTTCTAGCAAACATTTACAGTGAATCATAATCTCATTTGCATGTGAAAATAACGACCGGCAAGTTTGCGGCTAGTTTAAAGTTTTTGTAAGGGAGGTCAACAGGAATTTTTTTTTTTTTTTTTTAAAGAGGAAAAAAAAAAAAAAACACATAAGAAAAAAAAAAACTGTTACGATTACCAAATACTTCAAAGGAAAAACTGTCACAAAAGAAAAATGAATGTACATAAAACAAATGTATGTGCAAAATTCTGCACACATACAGAGGAAGACAGAAGACATCTATCCAGCACCAAACCAAAAATATAAATGCCAGCCCCAGGTAAGAGCTACCACCCCTTTTTTTAGCACCTGCCCCACACCAAAGATGAATCACAGGCAAGGATCAATCAAAACAAACAATATTTAATAAATATTTTCACTAATTTTACATTTTTAGTTTAAAAAAACTAAACTTAAAAAAAAAAAAAAAAAAAATATATATTTTTTACCGAATTTAGCATTAACCAATATCCCCAAAAAAATAAAAAAATAAATAAATAAAAAGAAAATAACAAATAACAAATATTTTATTTTCTCATGGCAGCAGCCCTGATGACAGAATGGAGGCTTGGACAGGCACTCGCATTCTCTGACTCGCCCACTTCCTGAAAGGAATAGTTCACCCAAAAATGCTAATTCTCTCATTATTCACTTACCCTCATGCTATCCCAGATGTGTATGAATGTCTTTCTTCAGCAGAACACAAATGAAAATGTTTAGAAGATAGAGCTCTGTCAGGTCCTTATAATGGAAATTCACAGGTGCCAGCACTTTGATGGTCTAAAAGTCTATTTATGCAGCAATAAAGTAATCCACACGACTCCAGTTGATCAGTGAATGTCTTCTGAAGCGAATCGATATGTTTGTGTAAAAAATAAATAGATAATTAAAACATTATTACGTTTTTTAAAAGCGCTTCCTGCCAGCAGCTGATGCGAAGCGTGATGTAAGCATGTTGGCGAGTGTACGCGAGAATTCGGAAACGCTGCTTATTTACAACAGAAGAATGAACATCACACGAGAGTTCAGCCATTTCAAACAACATCAGAGTCAAGGAAACAGAAAGCAAGACATATGTTGTTACTTTAATGCTGTAATATTTGGATTGTTTTACTGATTCAGGGTTCCCATGGTCATGGAAAACCTGGAAATATCAGGGAATTTTGAAATTGTGTTATCCAGGCCTGGAAAAGTCATGCAAATTAATAAAATAAAAAAAATTTAAAAAATAAAATAAAAAATAATGGAATTTTTATATTGAAATATGGAATATGGAATACTTTTGTAGTTTGCTTGGCCCTAAAATATTTTATCGCCACATTGCACTCAGTTGTATTCCAAGAAGCCTGAAAGTACATGTATTTAATGTGTTTTCTTTCAAGCAGCATTTGGTGTAATAAACTTAAAGGCGCACTCAGTAATTTTTTCCTCATTAAAAATGTTTAACTCCTAAAGACATAAATTTAGCAATTTATGTAGGAAATCATGAATACTCACCTGAGATGAGGACTGTAGTCATATCAGTTACCTTATAAAAGCTGTTTTATTCTACATGGAGAGGGTCCGCACATGGGGGCTGCCATGTTAGAATCACATGACCAACCAAATACTACTCACTTAATCTCAGTAACCGCCCTGTTATTTGACACTTTCACTCATTGATTAAAGTAGGGCTGTCAAATTAAAATTCAAATATTCTTTGAGTTTAAGAAAAAAAAAATTCACATTCAAATGCTAAAACTTTGCATTCGAATTTTGGATGTGTGCCAAAAACTGATGATGATTTCAGATCAATTGGATTCTTGCACTAAAAAAGGCTAGACACAGAGCAACAAATACAGTTTAACAGAAAGCAGGTGTCTCAAGATTCTTTTTAAAGTTCTTTTTAATTAGACAGCTTCTAAAAAAATAAAATAAGAGCGCTTCTGCACGAAATGCTGAATAAACAAAAACAAAGCGAAACTAATGGATGGTTGCAAAAGCGTTCTGTGTGAACAGCCCCTTACAGTAGGTGGAGGTACAGTACTTGGCCGTTGCATCTTGCTCTCTTATAAGTGTTTCTCAAATTAAGCAATGAGTTTTTTTAAAACGCTTTGTCAGGAACGATGTTCAACTTGGAAATGTGTCTGTTTGAGCAGCCCCTGGCCTGTACTCATAGTTGTAGGGCTTTACTGGTTGTTTAGATCAGTGTTACTATCAGAAATAATTAATAATTATTTCTGTAGTTATTAATCAATATTTAAATTAATTAATTGGATCTAACTCATTAAAACCTCATATGGGACTACAGTAAATGTAGTATGCTACGTTTAGGAGCAAGTTTGGTTATTAGCAATAATTAATAATTATCAAAGATAATTATTAATTATAAAAATCAATAGAACATTGATGAGAATCAGTGTTAGCTTTTTTTAATCCTTTAAAATCAACACTTATCAAAGATAATCGTTAATTGTTAACATCGATGAAACATTAAAATTAACACTAGCTTATTGATCATTCAAATTCAATCAAAGATAATTATCAATTATCAGAAATCAATAGAATATTAATAAGGATTAACATTGACGGGGCACCACCCTGGAATCAGGGACAAATAACCGAATATTAAAACAGTCTCAATATTAGATTGTTTTCTTAGGAAAATCGACATCCGAAGAATATCCATTTTCGAGAAAAAAAACAATGAATGAAGGTTTGAATCCGAACACTGACATCCCGTCAGCATGACACAGGCGTATGCAAAACAAACCAAAACACTTCTCTTTGTAATATAAACAAAGTTTATTTATGCAGTAATATCAATTAATAATTAATACAATGCAGTCAATAAACTTCCGACTTACAACTACAAACTAAACAGTGACATGATTAGATATGGAAATAAAAATAATCCTATAACACATAAGGTGTGTGTGTGACAGTGTGTGTGTGTGTGTGTGTCAGTGTGGTTAGTGAGAGAGAGAGAGAGAGAGAGATTATTCAGTGACAGCCCGAAAGCTGATTTCGCGATAGCTGGAGATAAAGCAGCTGTGTTCATCACTCAGAGACGCGGTTTTACGAGCGGGGCTCGTAAAAGTCCTGTGTTATTTGACTTTAATGGATAAACTCAGTTGCTGTCTCACCCGCGATGGCGAAAATGCACAACAATCCAATTTGGTTGGACCACAATACAGCAAACAAATTCGTGATAATTAATACCCTGAGTATTAATAATGAGCGGACATGGCGATCCGTAAACTGTACAAGCAAAAATATTGAAACACAAGAATAACACGCTATAATATTCTATCTCTGCCCAGACGTAAACCTCTTACTTGAATCGCATGAGGACACAGGTAGAATGTGTTTTCCTCCGTCCTTTAACTTTGACCCGGTTCCTTGAGGCTCGGGTGATGACGAGAGGCCGTTTCCTCACGTTGTCGGCGGGCGGTACGGCTGTTGATTCTCGGCGGGCTGGCGGAGAACTCAGAAATGTCGACTTGATTGAAGATGGAAGAGAAATCTTTAATCTCTTCACTTCTGTAGGCCAACGGATGAAGATGCGAATTGCTCAGCGGTCTCCTTTGGATCCGTTAGAGTGTTCGGTTGAACACAGAGTAATCTCAACTCGTCCAGCGAGATGGAGATTGTATGGCTACAGTTTCAAGTCGGACATTACTTCCTTATGCCACGAGGCTGCACCGGAGAGCAGCAAAAAGCTACGTCCATATTCGGTGAACTAAGTCGCTGGAAGCAACTTTGGAAGCATTTCAGAATTATTTGAAGTCCTGATGATGTCATAGTTGAGGGACGTTCTGTTGTGTGCCTCATCCAATAGGAGTTGAGAGCTCGATCCTTTAGAGGGCAGGGCTTCATGGATCTGTAGTCTGTTTTGGACTCCCTTTGTTTGATTTTGGCGTGATTTTTATCAGTAAAATTTACAACTTAGAAGGAGGGGGCTTGAGGAATGTTTTTATGACTGTTAGGCCTGCCTTTGTCTTCTATCTGAATACATGAGGCCCAACATAGTCTAAGCCGCTTCACCATCGAGTTCAGCCGAATACCACTGCTATCTGTGAATACTGCTACCCTACATACAACTGTACTGAATAAAAAAACAATATGGTATTTTGCTTTTATTATGAAGCTTAAGTCTGGGGTAGTATACTGTGGCATCAGTGCTAGAGTTAACACCATTTGGACTGCCTATAGAAACGTGTATCCCGCTCATTTTACTTTTGACTTAAGGTTTGAAAATATGACCGACTAAAACTTTGTATTTATTTATATTATGCACATTAGTTGAAAATGGAATGCTCTTTTTTTAACAGCCAGAAATGTTCTTTGCAATAATATAACGGTGCTGTATGGTTTATGTATTTAATGCGACCTCTTGCGGACTAAGGAAACAACCTCAGTTTAAAAATCAGCTGACTTTAAAATTAGAATATTATTCGGATTTTGAAAATATTTAAGGTAACAATTTGAATTTAGTCTTTCTGCCCAATTGACAGCCCTAGATTAAAGTAATCATGGCTGACTGTGAAAACTAAACTTCTACAATGGCATCTGAAACTGAAAACTATTCATTTTAAATGATGTTGCATCCAAGCCGCTAGGTGTCAGTGTAAGTCCAAGAAGACACAAACACAAAAGTTACTGAGTGCACCTTTAAGTGTTTTGTCTTTCTTTTTGTTGCCTAAGACACATTAGGAGGAGTGTTTAAAGAACCCAATAAATGCATTTAAAAAAAATGCAGATGTACATTTCATCTTGTGTGTTGTCTTGAAATCATGAATGAACACTCACTGAGCACTTTATTAGGAACACTACGGTCCTTAATAAAGTTCCTGGCATGGTCTACTGCTGTTGTAGCCCAACCGCCTCAAGGTTTTACGTGTTGTGCATTCTGAGATGCTATTCTGCTCACTACAATTATACAGAGTGGTTATCTGACTTACCGTAGCCTTTCTGTCAGCTCGAACCAGTCTGGCCATTCTTCGTTGACCTCTCTCGTCAACAAGGCATTTCCGTCTGCAGAACTGCCGGTCTCAGGGATGTTTTTTTGTTTTTGGCACCATTCTGAGTAAACTCTAGAGCGGGGTTGGCAACCTTTTTCCTGGTCAATGGCTGTGTCACCACCCCCCCCCAAACAAAAAACATGCGCATGTATGTGATTTTCCGAAGTTTGAGTCCACTTGTAAAACATTTTTCTATTTTGCAGTTTTCTAATTTAATAATTTATGTTTCATTACAAATGATATTATCAGCATAACAGTTTGAGTGAAAAATGTGTGCAAAACCTGATGATTATGATATAATAATGTGATGTAATGTGAATTTTCACAGAGCATCTTGTGAAAGTGCTTTAATGAAAGAAAACCTTTTGAACAAAATGAGTTAACACAGTTAATGTCACAAATTTGCTTATTTGATTACTGATCGCAAAATTGTGTAATCTTAAATATTTTTATATTATGTCATACATTTTTTAAATCACTAGCATACAAGCAACATTGAGAGAAGAGCAGGCTATTTTATTTATATGAAGTTTTTCACAACTGCATGCCAATATACATCTTGATGTAATCCTTTCTCATGATCACGCAGCGTGTTTTCATCAGCTGAATTGGAGGCTAAACACTATTAAAGTGTGACGAGACTCACACTGCACGTACAAACCATTCGCACATCACAAGCCGATCAACTGTTTAGCCCTTTTTGGCGAATCAAATCTGCAAAATCCTAAAACTTAATTCCAGGTTTAATTTATATTTTGAATAGACTCAGATTTTTGAACTCACCACATTGTGGGTTTATGTTTTCTCTTTTAATTGTTTAATGTAATTTTGAGTGTGGCTATGGTTTAAGGAGGGTGTACCTGCATGCTGGGTTGGAAACCTCAAGGATTAATAGTGGTGTTTTCTTTATTACATCACACGTTGTTCTGAAAGCAAAAAGAAACAAATTAAACGCGGAATGTAGGCTGTCATCTGTGCAGCCTGACCGAAGCAAAGCGGGTACGTTTACACACGTGTTTAACCCAAAGTGAATCGCTGCCAGCTCATGATGCACGAATGGCTTGCACGCGCTGCATGAGTCTGTTGGGTATACTGCTGTCTCATCACATTTTTACTTTTTATATAGCCTCCCATTCAGCTCATGAAAACACACTGCGTGATCATGAGGAAGGATTACATCAAGACGTAGATTGGAATGCAGGTGCGGAATTTATATAAATAAAATAGTCTACTCCTTTCTCGCCGCTGTTGGCATGCCATTGATTACCCCTCCGCGTGCCAGTATACCATAGGTTGCTGACCCCTGCTCTAGAGACTGTTTCTTGTGAAAAATCCCAGGAGATCAGCAGTTACAGAAATACTCAAACTAGCCTGTTTGGCACCAACAATCATGCCACAGTCGAAATCACTGAGATAAAACTGATGGTTGATGTGAACATAAACTGAAGCTCCTGACCCATATCTGCATGAATTTTTGCATTGCACTGCTGCCACACTTTTAGCTGATTAGATAATTGCATGAATAAGTAGGTGTACAGGTGTTCCTAATTAAGTGCTCAGTGAGTGTATGATCACAAGCTTGGAAGCCAAATGGCCTGACTCGGTGCATGACTACCGAATTTTACGTTGGTCAGTGTTATGTCAATGTTTTGAGGAAGGTAAGGCAAATTGGGAACAGTGCAGTATACTTTAAAACAATTGACTGTTACATGGAAAAAACAATTTGCCCTTCTCTGTTCAATGACAGGGCTATTTGATGGCCTCTAGGTGGGAGACAGGGGTTAAGCACGCCAAAGCTTTTTGCTGGCCCTCTATCCTTACCCTCAGACAAGACCACAGAACTGTTTCAGTGTGGCTCTGTCAAACCAGGGTCAGAATTAAGATTACCTTTTGGATTTTAAAGGCACGCTTCAACTGTCTTCGTTGACTAAGAGTGTCTCCAGAGTGGGCATCACAGATTGTGACTGCATGTGCCATCCGGCAAAATGTAGCTACTACAGAAAGGAGTGAGTGCAACCATTATATTTTAGTTAAAATTGAATAAATGCCCACTGGTACTCCTAATTTGTCTCCATAATTTTATATTGGTTTTCACTTTGCTGTGAGAAAGAGAGAAAAGAAGAAATCACAGGCTAATGTCATTCATCCCTGTGTGTTTACATCACGTCTGTGAGCTCAGAAAAGACAGTCTGAGTGATGATCACAAGCAACCACAGATGTTGCTAGATAGCCCAAAGTTCCATAGTGCAGCTTTAATAAACATAATTCATACTAAAATGTTGCATGATTAAGTATGTATAACACTTAAAATATTGATCTGTTTTTCCAGCTGTTCAATCTCCAGTTTATTTCCTTTTTTCCAGTTTGGAGCCTATTTACAAATACATATAGTGGTTACAATTATTTTGCAGGTTAGGCAATCACAAAGTGACATGGATGTGTACTGTATAAACAAGACTGACTTTAATTTCAGTGAAGAAATGAATACATTACCTCCAAGGGTTGCAGAAGGACAGTGAACACGGTAGAGGCTTGAGGTTCCAGGGCAGGTTGCGAATAATCCTACAATTCAGTACACACAGGAGTGTAAGGACCAGGAATTAAAAGTGTTTCACATTTAAATATGTGCCGTAATGAATAGAACCATGCATTTACCTCTGTGACTGTCTTAGAGCACACATAGTGTCTCCTCATCATTTGCTTCACCATAATAAATTAAATTAAGACTATGTAATGAATGCACTGTCAAAGGAAGGTTACATTCAACTACTGTGTACCCTCCGCACCATACTGACCTCTGTGTTGGACATTGTGTGTGTGTGTGCTGGCTCCAACAAGGCCACTCAACTGCAGATGACACATGTTAATAAATTAGAACTCATGCATTATACACATACCCTGTGTCACCCACTTGGGGGAGCCAGCAGCACCTTGAACCCCATCCATGATTAGCCGCCCCTTGTTACTGCCTAGAGTCAACTCCTCTGCCACAGCGTGTTCCAGAGGAGGTTGTCCACCCCATGTTTTATGGATCTCACACTTCTTTCTGTTTGCTGTAGATAATACATTTTTGATAAATGTACACACACAAAGAATAAAATGTTTATGGCAAGTAGTCACCACTTTGAATTATATTTTGTCTTGATCTGTTACCAAGTACGTTTGGAGTTGGGGTTGCATCTATGAATATATAGAATTGTTTAAACCATTACACACACTAATATATATATATAGGGTTGGGAGGGTTACTTTTGAAATGTATTCCACTACAGATTACATGCTGTAAAATGTAATTTCTAACGTATTTTGTTAGATTTCTCAAGGTCAGTAACGTATTATAAATGCTTTGGATTACTTCTTCAGCACTGGTAGATTTTTTTCACTTGTTTTGACTATAAAAACTCTGCCAGTACAGTAAGACAAAATACACGTTAAAAATACCTTCTCTGAAAAACCTAAATATCTTATGCAGTGTTGTTTCTAAAACAAGATAAATCAAACCGATCTTGTTTTAAGGATTTTTAGATATTTTTACAGGAAAACAATACAAAACAATATTATCAAGAATACAATATTTGCCCTAATATCAAAGGTCTTACTAGAAAAAAAAAAAAAAAAGAAATTAAGATCGAACGTGAATTTTCTCGATAAAAAAACAAAATATGATTGTGCCTGGTAACATGTGCGTGTAAAATGGCTAGAAATAGCATTTTAGCTTAGCGTAAAGCTGACAATTTACACAAAGTTTATTTCTATTTCTTGTGCTCCAAACTTACTTCTCTGTCTGCTCGTATGTATGCCACACATCATAAGAAAGTGTTTCACCGCTGTTCAAATGCACTTTGGATCGCATCATTTATATGTATAAATGTTTTCCATCTGAAAAGAATAAATATTAAATGAAACAAGTGACGATAAAATGCAAAGTAAACTCTTCAGTAATCAAAATACTTTTTGAATGTAACTGTATTCTAAATACCTGTGACGAGGCAGACGATGAATGAGGATCTAAATGCAGCTTTAATGAGAACAAAGGATGAACAAAGTAACTTAGAATAAAATGAAACTAAAACACAGGAAACCAGGCACAGAACATGACAACACATGTAAAGACTGACAAAGAAACCAGGGGAAACAAGGGCTTAAATACACATGGGCAAACAAGGAAACAAGGAACACCTGGGGAAAACAATCAGGGAAAAACCAATCATAAAATGAAACTACAAAAGGACTACAAAGAAACAGGACCTAAACAAGAATTTCAACATAAGTCAACACAAAAACAGGAAATATGAGACAGATCCCCCTTTTAAGGAGCGGATTCCAGACGCTCCAAAAAAACAAAAACAAATTGTCCATGGTTTGTGGGGGTAAAAAGGCAGTTCAAGGGGGCACAAGGGGCAAGGGGAGCAGAGGAACAAGGAAAAGTCAGGGAGGGTTGAAACCAAGGCAGAGGCGGAGGGATGGAGAGCCAGAGTGATGTTGCAGGCTTGGAGGACCAAGTAGACCAGAGCAGATCAGGCAGGCGGCCAGGAGGCCAGGGATACAAGAGCAGATCTGGCGGACGGCCAGGAGGCCAGGGAGACCAGAACAGATCAGGCGGACGGCCAGGAGGCCAGGGAGACCAGGGCAGATTAGGTGGACGGCCAGGAGACCAGGGAGACCAGGGCAGATTAGGCGGACAGCCAGGAGACCAGGGCAGATCAGGCGGACGGCCAGGAGACCAGGGAAGAACAGGCCAGATCAGGCGGCCGGCCAGGGAGATCAGGACAGATCAGGCGAATGGCCAGGAGACCAGGGAGACCAGGGCAGATCAGGCGGATGGCCAGGAGACCAGGGAGACCAGGACAGATTAGGCGGCCGGCCAGGGAAACCAGGGCAGATCAGGCGGACAGGCAGGAGACCAAGGAGATGACCTCAAGGTGGGGACTAGGTCAGGAGGTCTGGGAGATGGCCGCAGGGCCGAGACAGGGTCAGGAGGCCTGGGAGGCGGCCACAGGACAGGGACTGGGTCAGGTGGCGGAGCCGCTGTAGGAGGAGTCTCTTGGGGAGTGGGTGGAGCCGCTGGAGGAATAGTCTCTGGGGGAGCGGGTGAAGCCGCTGGAGGAATAGTCTCTGGAGGAGCGGGAGGAGACGCTGGAGGAATAGTCTCTGTGGGAGGAGCCGTGGAAGACTCTGGGGGCGGAGCCATGGAAGGCGGAGCCGTGAGAGGCTCAAGGGGCGAAGCTATGGAAGGCAGAGCCATGGGAGGCTTGAGACAAAGAGTCCTGGATGAAATGACCTCCGTGGTCGTGAACATGGGAAGAGACTCGGGAACGACCTCTGTGGTCGTGGGCAGAGACTCGGAAATGACCTCCGTGGTCGTGTGCGTGGGATGAGACTTGGGAACAACCTCTGTGGTCGTGGGCAGAGACTCTGAAATGACCACCATGGTCGTGTACATGGGATGAGACTTGGGAACGACCTCTGTGGTTGTGGCGGAGACTCTGGAACGACCTCTGTGGTCGTGGGCAGAGACTCGGAAAAGACCTCCGTGGTCATGTACATGGGCGGAGACTTGGGAACGACCTCTGTGGTCATGGGCGGAGACTCGGGAACGACCTCTGTGGTCGTGGGCATGGGCGGAGACTCGTGAATGACCTCTTTGGTCGCGGGCGGAGACTCGGGAACGACCTCTGTGGTCATGGGCATGGGCGGAGACTCAGGAACGACCTCTGAAGTCGTGGGCATGGGCGGAGACTCGTGAACAATCTCTGTGGTCGTGAACATGGGCAGAGACTCGGGAATGACCTCTGTGGTCGTGGGCATGGGCGGAGACTCGGGAATGACCTCCGTGGTCGCGAACATTGGAGGAGACTCTGGAACAACCTCTGTGGTTGTGGGTATGAGCAGAGACTCCAGAATGACCTCTGTGGTCATGAGCATGAGCGGAGACTCAGGAACGACCTCTATGGTTGTGGGCATGAGCGGAGACTCGGGAACAACCTCTGTGGTCGTGGTCATGGGCAGAGACTCGGCAACGACCTCTGTGGTCGTGGTCATGGGCAGAGACTCGGGAATGTCCTCTGTGGCTCCGAAGCCGTGGAAGGTAGAGCCATGGGAGGCTCGAGGGGTGAAGCCATGGAAGGCAGAGCTGTGGGAGGCTCGAGGCTAAGAGTCCTGGATGACTGGAAAATGACCTCCATGCTCGTGAACACTGGCAGAGACTCAGGAATGATCTCTGTGGTCGTGTACACAGGAAGAGGCTTGTGAATGATCTCTGTGGTCGTGGGCATGGGCAGAGACTTGGAAATGACCTCCGTGGTTGTGTACACGGGAAGAGACTTGGGAACGACCTCTGTGGTCATGTACACGGGAAGAGACTTGGGAACTAAAGCCTTTCTTCACCTCCTCCTCCTCCGGATGGCTGAAGTTGGCAATGCTGGCTCTGGAACGGACGAGGCTGGCAACGCCGGCTCTGGGATGGATGAGGCTTCCAGCTTGTTGGCCGTGGCAGGCGTGGCCGTTGGCTCATTGGCCATGGCAGGTGTGGGTGTTGGCACGTTAACCGTGGCAGGCATGGGCGCTGGCTCATTAACTGTCTCCTCTATGGTGAATGGTGAACCACCATCAGTAGGGCAAGGTTGATATACTGAGCAAGGCCATCGGCACACTGACTGTCAGGCATCAGGGAGGAAACCAGCTCATTCAGTAACGAATCTCAGCAATGACAGGCAGATGAAGACAATGATGATGTAGGAACCCAGGTGCAGTTTATTCAAACCTGAGTATATTCCAGAATGTGAAACCAAAACAAAACATAAACATGGACTTGACTTGAACATGGACTACGTTACACCTGACAATCGACAATGGCAAACATGAGGTCTTAACTACAAGGACATGGGTAACAGGTAAACAAGACAACCAATCACAAGACTAAACTATAAACAAGACAACAAGACTAAATTAACTTTGACCAACAAAAAGACAAGACTAATAACAAAGTAATCAAACAATGAACCAATGAAAACAAGACACATGAACAGGGGAAACACATGACAAGATCACATGAGGGAACAGGAATTCACATGACATGACACCACATGACCTGAACAGGATCTAAACTTTAAAATAAAAGACATGAAAACAAGAGCAAAACACATAAACATGACAGATTTTCTGTAAATCTATTTGAAACGATGTGTGTTGTGAAAAGCGCTATACAAATAAAAATGACTTGACTTGTCATCATTTTAGTGTATAAATATAGCAGCATTGCATATAGTGAGGACAGACAGATTGCTTGTCGCTTGTCGCACACGCAGACGTCACATAAGGCAAACGCAGAAGTTGCGTTAATGAGCCATATTTTATTTCGGATGACTGTATGCAGTTGTGGAGGCGGGGTGTGATCGAGTGCCGATCTGTGGAGAGTGAGGTCTGGGAAAGCTGAGTGGTTAAGGATTTACACCTGTGCTAACACCTGTTTGTGTTTCCAGTGAGTGTGCTGGAGATAAAAGGGGAGGAGACGGCGGCAGACAAGAGAGAGTGAGTTGTGCTTGAACCACCTGTGTGTGTGTGTGCAGAGTGTGTTGCTGAAAAGCAACAAGTTAACTTGCAAATAAAGAACTGTTTATTGGAACTCAGTACGCCATCTCCCGCTTCCTTCTTCCGTAGAACTAAGGGATTTGTTACAGCAGTGTTTCCCCAAGTTTATTCAATTAACTGTAATTTCTAGATGCTGCTTCCCACTCTGTTTTAAAACCAATGAGGCTCTACCTGTTTTGTTTTTTTTTGTTTGTTTTTTTAAAGGCCCGCCTCTGACTTGGGAAAGGACCAATTATTGTTTAGACAGTGGCACCTGGGGTGACCGATAAAATTATAGGTCACCCATCTGTACATGCCCCTGCATGGTTCAACTATTTTACGAAGGCAAATTTTTACAGAAAGGTTAAAATGTGTTCTTGGACAAAAGTATTTCATGAATCGTTTTGCCTTGAAGAAGTGTATTTGCAGCTTAACCTCTAACTGGAACGCGCATTCTGTACCATGCAGTGACATTTTGCATAAGCGTGACATAAACAACACTCAAAAATGTGTTATGGTTGACAACATTTTTGCAAGTATTGAGGTATATAATTTTAACCAAATCCCGGAACAGTGCACAAACATTCTGGCCAACAAGGGAACAGTTTGCTTACATGTGATTTTTACACAGTTTTAATCTGATTTGAAATATTGCCTTGTAAAAGCAAATCGAACTAAGAGGAAAATGCAATATTGTAAAAGTTTTAGCCCCTGTTTGGAACAAATCAAACGAGCTTTGGGTCTCAAAAAGCCCTAAGTAAATCAGGGCCTTTGTGTGTTACAATTACCCCAGCTCTCCCCCACTAACTTGAGGGAAAAAACAACGAATTTGTTTACAATATAGGGATGAAAAAAAAAAAAAACAGGCCAAGCTTTTCAGACTAGACATATACGCAAGTCAGAATAATTGATTAGGTAATTAACTGATGCTCTAGGACTGTCATGATCACTACTTGGCTTAACCAGATCTCGCTGTTTGTTTACAATGCAAAAACTTTCTGCTGTCAGGTGCTCACTGAATACCATCCATCAAAGCTGGCTGCCAGGGTTGGGACTCTTGGAATGAGTCTTCTTGAACAGCAATGGTCCAGGACACATAATGTACACTATTGATGAAATGGACCCAGCAATGGACTGATATTTGATTTCCATTGACTGCTTTAATGTTGAAGTCTTTGAATATACATTTACATTCTACTTTTTCAATGATGTCTTATTAGTTTTCGTAGATATTCATATGCAAAGTGTGGTTCTAGCACGTTTTTTGTTTGTTTTATTTATTTATTTATTTTTAAAGACTGGAATGTACAATATCAACGCATTGACAGCTTCTAAAATGTAAACACTTTAACATATGAACAACTTCATAGATGTTCAAATGAATTTTTACAAATCCTTTCAGCTTCATAAAATATTGAATTCATGGAATTTTAAAGTTTTTATTGTATTTCTAGTAAATGAGATTTATTATGTTTAATGCCATCACAGTTATTTAACCCAGTTAATACATTTATCAAATTATTCACACATCAGTAAACGAGTGAAAAACACATTAATGCTACATCATAACATGGTCTAATATTTCATACTCTTTATTTAATAATTAAATACAGCCATGCAAGAAGTGCAAATGATTTACTTTTATTGCACTGTGAAATAATTTTTATTTTATTTAGTATTTTCTTTTTCCAGTTCAAAACAAGATGATTTTACCCGATAAGCAAAGAGGCACAAAGTCCATTTCACAATCATTTACTCTCTCTGTTCCTCTGTGGTGGAATGAGGTTCCAACCGCCACACAATCTGCTGAAACCATCTCAACATTCAATAACCAGCTGAAAACATCTATTTCACGAGCACTTAACCAATCCATACTAAATGCCCTTATTATTTAACAATAAAAAAAAAAAAATATAGCCGCATGCGGCAATCATCGGGGTTCAAGCACATGTGAAGAAATGACCAAAATAATCAGAATTGATAGAAATTGTCCAGTGGATGTGAAATAATATGAATTGACAGAATAGATCCTGTCTAAACTACATTTGTTGAAAAGTGAATTTGGTACCAACGTTTTGAAGATGAAAAAAGCACAAAGACAGCATAAAATTAATCCATATGACTCCAGTTGTTAAATTAATATATTTTGAAGCAAAATGATATGGGTGAGAAACAGATCAATGTTTAAGTCTTTCTTTTACTAAAAATTATCTGGTGATGTGCACAATGAATGTGAATCGAGGAGAGGGCCCGTGCGGACCCCATTACAGAGTGAATATTAAAAAATAAATAAAAATAATTACATTTAAGCCATTAAAATTGCTTTTATTTAGAAAACCTGAAATGACTTTTATTTTGAAACTACTTACACATCATGGCACTCTTCCATAGGTGCGCATAAACGTCGTACCTGCCGTGGACCTCATTATTTAACATACAAATCACAATAATGGTGACAACCAAAGAAAACATATTAAGTATAAGATGAGCTCTGAATAAATAACGTCATGGTTACTGGTGTAACCTCCTGTAGAGCCGAGGAGGGCGGGGCCGGGCTGGAATGAGACACACCCGGTCCCCATCAGCCTGATGGGGCGCGCGAGGGATAAAGGCGGCCGGGGACGACAGTTCGAGAGAGAGAGAATTACAGACAGCTGTGCTGTGTGTTTTTTGGTTGTGTGTTCGGTTTAAGTTGTTCATTAAATTATTATTTATATTATTAAGCCGGTTCTCGCCTCCTCCTTTCCACTAAACCCCCTTACACCTCCGTTCCCTGATGGAGGGAACGAGACGTTGGTGTTGATGTAGTGACACTAGGGGTCACTCTTGGGAGCCCGAGACACCTCTGGTCTTCGATAAAAGGCCAATGAAAATTGGCGAGTGGTATTTGCATGCCACTCCCCCGGACATACGGGTATAAAAGGAGCTGGTATGCAACCACTCATTCAGGTTTTACGCTGAGGAGCCAATATAAGGTCCAGCCATTTCAGCGGGTAGTTCAGCGTTGTGGCAGGAGGGACCAACGTCTCGTTCCCTCCATCAGGGAACGGAGGTTACACCAGTAACCATGATGTTCCCTATCTGTCACTCACTCAACATTTGTGTCGATGTAGTGACACTAGGGGTCCCTATCCAAAACGCCATAAGGCTGAACGGTGTTACGTGAACTGGCGGTGTGTGGTGGGCAGACTTGCTGTGTGCCTCATAGCCAGCACACCAGGTCGACACGTAACCTCCCCCAACACAGTTATGAGTGTCAAATGGCCCTTTTTGGGGACAAGTCGACTACCCAAAGATAGAGACAGGCTTAACCCAGTCGTGGCCTCTTTTCCCCTTCTCTTTTTCCAATCCCTAAAAAAGAAGGGGGATTATCCGACTGGGCCACCAGGTCTAGTCGGGGGGGTGTCCCTCCCAAGGGGAAGACACCGCGGAGACCACACCTTGCCCCAAGAGAGGGGGGGATATTTACGTGGAAAAATACGTCACATGGTCTTTTAAACCATGTGGAGAGACTTCAAGGTAGATCCTGCCCAATGGGGGAGGAGTTACTACAAACATGGAGACTGGGGCAGAGGGGCAGTCTGTCCAAGGAAGATGCAGTTTGCCAGCAGGGAAACGAACTAGCGGAAGATATAGATCGCATGGGGTTTAGCCTTACAGGGAACCACCACATGCGGAGCACCTACCCCAGAACAGGGCTCTTAGTTAGCCCGTGTACTGGGCCGGCAGTGAGTCTCTCCGAAAACTCGACTGCCACAGGGCTCTGAGGATGTCAACCAGGGAACAAAAATTTTTTGAACACTACTGGGAATTAACGCCGCATGTCTTCAGCTCAAAGGGAGGTGGAAGGCGCCATGTGCATGCGATACACCAGGCCGGCTATCCCAGGCTTATCCGCTTGTGTTGCGTGCCACTACCTGGGATGAAACTGGTTCTACCTGGAGGTTGTAGAACCATGCAAGGTGTTGGGTGTTGCCCAGCCTGCTGCTCTGCAAATGTCTGTTAGAGAGGCACCTCTGGCCAGGGCCCAAGAAGCCGCTACACCACAGGTAGAATGGGCTCGTAGCCCTACCGGGGGCGGCATGTTTTGGGCGAGATATGCCATGGTTATGGCGTCAATGAGCCAGTGGGCGATCCTCTGCTTGGAGACAGCGCTTCCTTTCCGCTGTGCACCAAAGCAGACAAAGAGCTGCTCAGAGACTCTAAAGCTCTGCGTGCGATCCAAATAGATGCGTAAAGCGCGCACCGGACACAGCAATGACAGGGCTGGGTCTGCCTCCTCCTGGGGCAGCGCTTGCAGGTTCACCACCTGGTCCCTAAAAGGGGTGGTGGGAACCTTGGGCACATAGCCCGGTCGGGGTCTCAGGATCACGTGAGAATAGCCCGGACTGAACTCCAGGCACGTTTCACTGACAGAGAACACTTGCAGGTCACCTACCCTCTTGATGGAAGTGAGCGCAGTCAGGAGGGCAGTCTTCAAGGAGAGTGCCTTAAGCACGGCTGACTGCAAAGGCTCAAAGGGGGCTTTCTGTAGACCCTGAAGAACTACGGAGAGATCCCATGAGGGAACGAGGCGCGGTCTGGAGGGATTCAGCCTCCTGGCGCCTCTTAGGAACCTGATGATCAGGTCGTGCTTCCCTAAGGACTTACCGTCAACTGCGTCGTGGTGTGCTGCTATGGCAGCAGCGTACACCTTCAAGGTGGAAGGGGACAGCCTCCCTTCCAGCCTCTCCTGCAGGAAGGAAAGCACTGATCCGACTGCACATCTCTGGGGGTCTTCGTGCCGAGAAGAACACCACTTAGTGAATAGACACCACTTAAAGGCATACAGGCGCATTGTAGAGGGGGCCCTAGCCTGAGTGATCGTGTCTACCACCGCAGGTGGTAGGCCACTTAGGTCTTCCGCGTCCCATCCAGGGACCAGACATGGAGATTCCAGAGGTCTGGGCACGGGTGCCAGAGGGTGCCCCGTCCCTGAGAAAGAAGGTCCTTCCTCAGGGGAATTCGCCAGGTGGGTTCCCTCATCCCTTGGTTGCCCATCTCAGGGGCGCTTCGAGGACCTCCGTGGGTTCTTCGGCGCCGGCTGTGAGACGGTGGCGTTGGCTTCCTTGTGGAGGGCTCCACGCCGGGGCCGGGCCAGAGGGTGCAGTCACCGCAGGGGGACGCCCTTGGCGACGAGCAGACGGGGTGCGGGATCTTGAGCCGTGCCAGGGCAGGATGTGCCGGATTGCTTCCGTCTGCTGCTTTACCGTCGAGAACTGCTGGGCAAAGTCCTCAACGGTGTCGCCGAATAGGCCCGCCTGGGAAATGGGGGCAGCAAGGAACCGTGTCTTGTCGGCCTCGCCCATCTCGACCAGGTTGAGCCACAGGTGGCGCTCCTGGACCACTAGTGTGGCCATCGTCCGCCCGAGAGACCGTGCCGTGACCTTCGTCGCCTGGAGGACGAGGTCGGTCGCCGAGCGCAGTTCCTGCATCAAATCTGGGGTGGAACTACCCTCGTGCAGTTATTTCAGCGCCTTGGCTTGGTGGACCTGCAGGAGAGTCATGGCGTGCAGGGCAGAGGCGGCTTGTCCAGCAGCGCTGTAGGCCTTAGCCGTCAGGGACAATGTGAGCCTACAGGGCTTGGACGGGAGCTTAGGGCGTCCACGCCAGGTGGCGGCGCTCTGCGGGATTAAGTGCACCGTGAGCGCCTTATCCACCGGGGGAATCGCCGTATAGCCCCTGGCCGCCCCGCCATCGAGGGTAGTGAGAGCGGGGGAACTGCGGAGTCGGGGCCGGGCAGTAAAAGGTGCCTCCCACGACTTCGTCAGCTCCTCATGCACCTCCGGGAAGAATGGCACCGGAGCGGGGCGCGGCTGTTTTGAGCGCTGACATGTTCTTTGTCTGAGCTATTAAGTGCTTAATTTTAGTGCTTTCTCCAATCCACTCATCAAATTTACAGTGGTTTTTGTTTTAAAGTTATGAAAATTTTTTCACTGTGGGGCCCGCTGTCATGACTAGCAGTCAAGTTTTTTTTTTTTTTTGTTCAACACAAAAATTTAAAATTCAGACGGGAAATTAAATCAATGAGCCGGTGTGTTATGGTGTGGTGTGTTGCAGGCTGGGTTTGGTGGGCCGCTCTGGCCTAGAAAGTCCAGGGCCACTTTTTAGTCCCAGTCCGCCCCTGGCCAGCAGTCTTACAGATTGCGAACATGGTGACCGCTATTGATAAACTTGTGTGTAACAGCATTTGGAATTATCTGTCATTTTTTCAAAGAATTGGTAAATGAAATAGCACAGGAGACCCAAGTGTGAAGAAAACAGAAACAACAATTTATTAATTGTAACTGAAAGTCAATATCCAAAAATGTGGGGATGATGCAGGAAACAGCACAGCTCAGACTGCAGTGGGGAGAGGTCGAGCACAATCCAGCCAAGGGACACCCAGGCAGAGATGAATGGAGGAGGAGAACACCGGTGCACTTCCAAACACAGGAAAACCAACTGGAGATGAGAGAAACACACTGACAACAAACACCCGACCTAGGCAAGCAGTTGGGAGATAAGTGTAACTCACAAGCACACACAATGAACTGGCGACAAACGACAGAAATGAAAGGGTATAAGTAGGGAGAGAAAATGGACAGGTGCCCTGATAATCAATAAGCCGGACGATCAGCGTCTCCATAGAAATGCTGATCACTTTCACCGTGTGACACCTGAACACACATGAGGAAGGGGAAAACACACACTCAGAACGAACCGAACAAACTCACCGGGACCATGACAAAATGACAGAGAATTTTCGGTTAATGCAACCCCTGGCCCCAACTACAGTATCTGTGGTCACAAACCGCAATACATCAATCATTTCATTACTGTGTTACTGCAGGATTAATGTGTTGCTTAAAGTGCAAGCAAAAACAGTATAATAACAAAATGAAAACGTGGGGAAAAAACTGTGCAACGTTTCTGTGCTTGCCTTTCAGCAAGCCACACAGTAAAAAATATTTTCAATTTTCTGTTTTGATAAATAGTCGTGCTTGATGAAAAATCCAGGTGCTCAAGTAAATAAGGTTAATAGATTTGCTTATAGATCATATAAAGTTAATACTTATTGCACCAATAATTAGATGAAATGTCATGTGCAGGCAAATAAGATCCATGTTTAAATCGAGCAGGGTCATGGAACAAAAAACAATCTAGTAGCATGTAAATGCGGTTATTAATGTGGTATTCTGAGGCACCTCTTCTAGTCATGCTCAGTCACGAGAATATTATTGCATTTATTGCATTTTCATGCAGGACTGATTGTGGCACACATTGCAAAAGTTAAAATGTTTTGCAGCTTCCGCGTGTCAAATGACTGTAATCAACTGGTTAGTTCTCATCAGAACAGTCAGAAATCGCACCCTATATTGTGTAGCATTCACAATAAAGATAACGAATGAACGAGTGAGTGTTTTCATTGAAAGCCATCGTCTGCCCACCAATCACATTTATTTAAGCTAATAAAGGTTAAACTGTTTTATGGAGAAATAATAAAAAAATGAGTATACAAAGTCAATATTAACATATTAAATTGTATTCAGGGAAGAAGCAACAACTATGAACTTACTTTGGTCATATGGATGCAAACAGTTTTGAATAATGATGCAGACAGCCCAACTCGAATCCGTATGTTCGTGGAGTGAACTCAGCATCATGTCTTACATTTTCTGGTATCTTGTTAACCAACATCGATGGAAAGTGCTGATTTACAGGCTTTTTACCAGCGTGTCAGTTCACAGGCTATTAACCCTCTGGGGTCTGAGGATGTTTTTGGGCCCAGGAGAAGTTTTGACATGCCTTGACATTTGTGCTTTTTTCAATTGCTTAAAAATATATTAATGGCTAAAGTCTGATAACACTGTATTCAGCACAAACTGGACTACAATAATATGTGAGCAACATGTATGTACATGTATGTACATGTTTGTATTTTTGAGAAAATAACGTTTATGCGTGGTTTTTGAAAAGTCACTGAAATAAGGCCATATGACACATACTAAACATTTGTTCACAAGACTTTTGAGAACTGGATCTTGTAGCCTAGAGTTTTTGCTACAAAATGATTTGAAAACCATCCTGATCACTCATTCATACAAAACAATATAGTCATATAACTTTTGTAAGACACTTTTAGTGTTAGAAAGGCCATATGCGAGGAGGTGTGAATGATCATGAATACTGATGTGATTCACACCTGAGGAGACAAAGAACCCTCCCTGGGAACAAAATAAAATGTAATATCTGATATAGGGCATATACACAATATATATATATATATATATATATATATATATATATATATATATATATATATATATATAAATTCAGGATTCTTTGATGAATAGAAAGTTCAAAATAACAGCATTTATCTGAAATAGAAAGCTTTTGTAACATTATAAATGTATTTATTGTCACTTTTGATCAATATAATGCATCCTTGCTGAATAAAAGTATTAATTTCTTTCCAAAAAATAAATAAAAATAAATACTTACTGACCTCAAACCTTTGAACGGTGGTGTATAATGTTACAAAAGCTTTCAATTTCAGATAAATGCTGATATTTTGAACTTTCTATTCATCAAAGAATCCTGAAAAAAATTGTACACAACTGTTTTCAACATTGATAATAATAATAAATGTTTCTTGAGCAGCAAATCAGCATATTAGAATGATTTCTGAAGGATCATGTGACACTGAAGACTGGAGTAATTCAGCTTTACATCACAGGAATGAATTGTATTTAAAAAAAAGCGCACCCTGTTTATTTTCTTTATTTTACAAAAGCACAAGTTTTTGTTGTTATTGTGAGTATACACAAATAAAAGTAGACCCTTTATAGTTTCTAATGATGTCTTACACTTATCTGTATGCCCAAAAATGATGGAGCATGATGGAGATGGAGATGAAGTTGTTTCCGCTGTTATGAGGAAAAAATCCAGCAGGATGCGCCGTCGACCCCTGAGGGTTAAGATCACCAAGGCTTATTATTACAGGGCATTTTATAGTAGATTTGTTTTGTTTTGTTTTGTTTTTTACCAGCGCGGGAACATGCACACCGTAAAGAGTCTGAGTAAAATTAATGACATGACAAGGAATTATAATTACTGAAGCTCTGGTAATTATTAAATTCCCCCACATCCACATATAAAACTAATCCTATCCGAATAGGGTTTAAATCTATCCCCCAGCCTTTGTTTTCATTTCCAGAAAAAATCAAGATCAGCAGGCTTATGTATGCATATTACCTTTCTTCATTAAGCAGACACTTTTATCCAAAGCAACTGACAAATAAGAACAATGGAAGCTATTTTTCCAAAGGAGAAATTAAGAAAAAGAAAGCTGTTAATTTAATAATTTATTTATCTGATTTACAAGGAGTGGCTGAATGGCAGAATGTAACTGTTAGTATTTTTTAAAGACATTTCTTGTCATGTGGCTCCTTCTGGTGGAAAAACAGTAAAACAGCATGTTTATCTCCATATTTTAACTGTTTAAAAATGGGGTTGTAAAAATATTTATTTCTTCTGTTATAGCTCTGCCAAATTGATGTAGTTTTGCAAGTTACCTCAAAATGTTATTTTGTGCATGAATATTAAGTTTTGTTATGTTTAAAAATTGTGCTTACAAGATATGGGTCAATTAGTCATAACAGGCCACAAGCAAAAACCTATCAGCTAATATCTTCTGAACGATTTGACAAAATTCTTTTGATAACTTTTTGTCAGTAATGTCTGTAGATAATGTGTATGAAGTTTCATGTGAATCGGGCAAACAGCCTAGGACAGGTTCGAAAAAGTAGGTTTTTCAGTCAAATCAAAATGGTAAATTTTTTGGTGGAAATGGAAATTCATGTAACCAAATGATTTGGCGGCACAGATGGATTCACAGATATATATACAGTGGTGTGAAAAAGTGTTTGCCCCCTTCCTGATTTCTTATTTTTTGCATGTTTGTCACACTTAAATGTTTCAGATCATCAAACAAGTTTAAATATTAGTCAGAGATAACACAAGTAAACACAAAATGCAGTTTTTAAATGAAGGTTGTTATTATTAAGGGAAAACAAAATCCAAACCTACATGGCCCTGTGTGAAAAAGTGATTGCCCCCTAAACCTATTAACTGGTTGGGCCACCCTTAGCAGCAACAACTGCAATCAAGCGTTTGCGATAACTTGCAATGAGTCTTTTACAGTGCTGTGGAGGAATTTTGGCCCACTCATCTTTACAGAATTGTTGTAATTCAGCCACATTGGAGGGTTTTCGAGCATGAACTGCCTTTTTAAGGTCATGCCACAGCATCTCAATAGGATTCAGGTCAGGACTTTGACTAGGCCACTCCAAAGTCTTCATTTTGTTTTTCTTCAGCCATTCAGAGGTGGACTTGCTGGTGTGTTTTGGATCATTGTCCTGCTGCAGAACCCAAGTTCGCTTCAGCTTGAGGTCACGAACAGATGGCCGGACATTCTCCTTCAGGATTTTTTGGTAGACAGCAGAATTCATGGTTCCATTTATCACAGCAAGTCTTACAGGTCCTGAAGCAGCAAAACAGCCCCAGACCATCACACTACCACCACCATATTTTACTGTTGGTATGATGTTCTTTTTCTGAAATGCGGTGTTACTTTTACGCCAGATGTAATGGGACACACACCTTCCAAAAAGTTCAACTTTTGTCTTGTCAGTCCACAGAGTATTTTCCCAAAAGTCTTGGGGATCATCAAGATGTTTTCTGGCAAAAATGAGATGAGCCTTAATGTTCTTTTTGCTCAGCAGTGGTTTTCGTCTTGGAAATCTGCCATGCAGGCCATTTTTGCCCAGTCTCTTTCTTATGGTGGAGTCATGAACACTGACCTTAACTGAGGCAAGTGAGGCCTGCAGTTCTTTGGATGTTGTTGTGGGGTCTTTTGTGACCTCTTGGATGAGTCGTCGCTGCGCTCTTGGGGTAATTTTGGTCGGCTGGCCACTCCTGGGAAGGTTCACCACTGTTCCATGTTTTCGCCATTTGTGGATAATGGCTCTCACTGTGGTTCTCTGGAGTCCCAAAGCTTTAGAAATGGCTTTATAACCTTTTCCAGACTGATAGATCTCAATTACTTTCTTTCTCATTTGTTCCTGAATTTCTTTGGATCTCGGCATGATGTCTAGCTTTTGAAGATCTTTTGGTCTACTTCACTTTGTCAGGCAGGTCCTATTTAAGTGATTTCTTGATTGAGAACAGGTGTGGCAGTAATCAGGCCTGGGTGTGGCTAGAGAAATTGAACTCAGGTGTGATAAACCACAGTTAAGTTATGTTTTAACAGGTGGGCAAACATTTTTTCACACAGCGCCATGTAGGTTTGGATTTTGTTTTCCCTTAATAATAACAACCTTCATTTAAAAACTGCATTTTGTGTTTACTTGTGTTATCTTTGACTAATATTTAAACTTGTTTGATGATCTGAAACATTTAAGTGTGACAAACATGCAAAAAAATAAGAAATCAGGAAGGGGCAAACACTTTTTCACACCACTGTATATATATATATATATATATATATATATATCATATACAGTTCTGGAGTTAATTCAACTGCTTTGAGCACAGTTGCACAATTAGGATTTTCTTAATTTATAGCGCCCCCTTGCTTAAAATTTTTACAAAACTCAGCATGTAACCTCAGAGTGTTCTCTTATCCTTGTGAACAAAGTTTTGTTAAGTTTGAAAATTGCGCTCACAAGATACAAGCTAATTAGTCATTGTAAGCCTCACCCCAAAATATATTTGCTTATACTGTATCTTTGGAACGATTCGACGTATTATAATTCTTTTGATATTTTTTGTCAGGGGGATCTGTAGATGATGTATACTAAATTTTGTGCTGATCGGACTAACGGTCTAGGAGGAGTTCATAAAAGGTTTTTCAAAAAATTCAAAATGGTGGAAAAAATGTATAGATGGAAATGAAATTGGAGATATAATTTCTTTAGGGCTTGATTCAAGGATTCAGAGGAAAAAATTATTTTGATTCTAAAATAACAAGTTTGCTTTTGTTATAGCGCCATATATTGGTAGATCGGGGTAAGAACATGTGTATGTCTAAGTTTTATGATACTACCATTCCCCAAAGTTTCATGTCTCTAGGCCTTACGGTTTGGTCTGCACAATCAGTTTAAGGGGAGAATAATAATAATACAAATCCTGACAAATACGATAGGGTTTCAGCCCTTCGGTCTTTAACCCCTATAAATCCTGACAAATACAATAGGGTTTCAGCCCTTCGGGCTTGAACCCCTAATAAAAGCAAATCTGAGAAAAAGCAATAAGGTTTCTTGCACTTCGTGCTTGAACCCCTAATAATAAAACCAAATCCGAGCAAAAACAATAGGGTTTCTAGCCCTTAGTGCTTGAACCCATAATAAGAATTAGAATAATAAGAAAATCAGAACAAATACAATAGGGTTCCACCTCCTCCTTGCCCATCTTGTGAACCCGTTACAGTTATGTCAGCATTTCCCAACCAGGGTGCCACCCTGGGGTGCTGTCTGGCGAGATCTGAGGTGTCGTGTAAAAATTCTTTAACATCTAAAAAACCCCAAAATGCATATAAAACATATTAAAAACCGGAATATTATTAATTTCTCAATAGTAGCAAGTAATAATAACCCGGGTGGATCTAGAAATGTTTTCATGGGGTGGCAAGGGGGTGACATGCAGACTATGAGGGGTGGCAACACCAAAGCATGCACCCATACATAGTTCTTATGGCTCAAGGTACCAAGCTTTATTGCAACAAGTACTAGTTCATTAATTGGAGTCACTATCAAATTATAAATATCCATGAATTTGCAATAAAACTGCATTTCCACAGGAACCACACATAGTAACCATTTTGCTACTGATTTGCCAACATAAATAAAATAAAAAAATCTCCAGAGTACCAAGACATCGTCTATTACACACATCAACAAATTCTAAATGTTCCTTAGCTTGACATAAAACAATCTGGAATAAACTTTACCACATTATGCAGGCCAAATTGTTTTATTTTGTTAAGTGTACCCATGGATGGAGAGTGCATGCATACCCAATGTTATTCTGCTAATAAAATCCTGTAGGCTTATCAACTTTGTAACAGCTGGGATAAGCAATTTGAAAGGGAACATTAACACAAAGTTAGTTCTAAATAAAAATAAAGTCTAGTAAACTGTACTTTGGGTGGCAATGCTGCAAATCTCATTAATTTTAATTATTTCATGCACAATAAAAGATTATTTTAAATCACCTATTTTGATAAACAGTCATTCTTAATGCCCGATTCAAGCACTCAAATAAATATTTCACATAATATGGTAATTTCATCTCTAAATCTGCCACTATCAGACTTGGGATTTTGTTAGTCAGTAGAGGACACATACACCGATCAGCCACAACATTAAAACCACCTGCCTAATATTGTGTAGGTCCACCTCGTGCCGCCAAAACAGCACCAACCCACATCTCAGAATAGCATTCTGAGATGCTATTCTTCTCACCACAATTGTACAGAGTGGTTATCTGAGTTACCATAGACTTTGTCAGTTCTAACCAGTCTGGCCATTCTCTGTTGACCTCTCTCATCAACAAGGCATTTCTGTCCACAGAACTGCTGCTCACTGGATGTTTTTTTGTTTTTGGCACCATTTGGAGTAAATTCTAGAGACTGTTGAATATCCCATCAACCATCAGAATGGGGAAAAAATGTGGATCTCAGTGATTGACTGTGGCATGATTGTTGGTGCCAGATGGGCTGGTTTGAGTATTTCTGTAACTGCTGATCTCCTGGGATTTTCAACAGTCTCTAGAATTTACTCCAAATGGTGCCAAAAACAAAAAACATCCAGTGAGCAGCAGTTCTGTGGACAGAAATGCCTTGTTGATGTGAGAGTTTTTTTTTAAATATTTTTATCATCTTATTATCTATCTTTCTTATACATATTATTATTATTTTCAATAAACATCATAACTGATTTAGCAGCAAGGTCCCCTCTTTCAGGGTTTCAGCTGTATATTTTCTGTGCATTTTGTCAACTTATTAACTCATTTAAGGGATAACCACTCTTAAAGGAATAGTTGACACCAAAATTAAAACTCTGTCATCACTTAC
The DNA here is from genome assembly GCF_019703515.2 of Myxocyprinus asiaticus. NCBI lineage: Eukaryota > Metazoa > Chordata > Actinopteri > Cypriniformes > Catostomidae > Myxocyprinus > Myxocyprinus asiaticus. The sequence goes on from NC_059386.1 coordinate 5,787,483, forward strand.
CTTCATGTTTTTGCAAACCCATATGGCTTTCTTTCATCTGTGGAACTTAAAAGGAGATGTGAGGCAAACTGTTAGTCTCAGCCATCAGTCACTTTCATTGTATGGAAAAAAAAGATGAATGAAAGTAAATGGTGACTGGGACTAACTAACATTCAGCCTAACATCTCCTTTTGTGTTCCAGAGAAGAGAGAAATTCCAATGGGCTTGGAACAACATATGGTTGAGAAATCATGACAGAATTTTCATTTTTTGGTGAACTATCCTTTTAACTACCCGTAAAAGTATTTGTTAAGGTATTTTCCAAGAACAACAATATAAATGTAAGTCAGCACATGATTGCAAGTCTTGCTGGAAAACAAATTACTGAATAGAGAAGAATCATAATGTAGGCTGAACACTAAAAAAAACATTCCATCTGAATAAAACTAGAGGTGAGAATTAAGGTAAGAAGTAGTCCCCTGGGAGATTTAGATTAGATTGTTGTTAAAATTAAGTATTACAAGTTTAACACAGCAAACTATATTACAACAATTTCTTGTTTAATCTGCTTGTAGAAAATCAACAGTTTACATTTTAGAGTTACAATTTAAGTACATGCCTATTTCACAAATGAATCTCTGTTGCCTTTTTCAGCATTCAAAATCAGCCCACTTTACACATCCATTGCAACAAATCCATTCCTTCCCACAAAAATCAAACAGTTTGTTGCAGTGTTACAGAGGTTTAGGACAGTGCTATAAAAGATATTTCTGCCATCTAATGTTTTAGGAGAAAATTATATTCAATCGGTCTTTTACTATTGGGGCCTTTAGCCCTATTGTACCCTATCATAAAAATAAATACATAAATAAATAAATAAATAAATAATAAAAAAATGTTTTAGTACATTTATTTACTAACATATTATCCTTTCAAAACTGAAAAAAAAAAAACTGTGTTTGTGCATGTGGACATGTTCATGTATGCACAAACCTCGTTTGAGAGGAAAGAATGCAATTTATGAGAAAGATACAGTACCCAGTCAAGCAGGTGGGGAAGCTAGAGAACAGTATCAGGCTAGGGGCTAAATTTGAGATAATTTGAAATATTTTAAGGTCAAATTTGATTCACAGATGTAAAAAATACATATTTTAAGCTTCATAACATCCAGGAAGTGCAAAGGTGAAAGGTCACAACTGTTTCTTCCCATATGGGTCAAAATTGACCCAATAAGACAAAGTTTTAAATTGTTATTTCTATAAACAATTATATAATATATATATATATATATATATATATATATATATATATATATATATATATATATATATATATATATATATATATAGATATAGATATTAACAATTTTTATTTTGTTTGTTTTGATGGTATTGACAAAGTCACAACGTTTGGAAGCAGTACCAAAAACTATACAGTATTTATAGCATCTTCTTTACCTGTCCCGGGTCAAAAATTACCCTAAAACAATAGCAGGGTTACTGACAGTTAACGATAGCACAGCAATAACGATTACATCATTTTGTGGTGAAACCACCACGTTTTTGGTATACTAAGACATATAAAGCTGAGTGCACTGTAAGTCACAGCAAAACTATGAATATATTTCAGTCATGACAACTCTCAGAACGATTTAGCATATTAATGTTAGATCTGCAATGCCGCAGCTGCTGAGCAAGTACGGAGCCTTGCTACTGCTAGAACATACACAGACATTCTGAGTTGAGCATGTGCTTAAGCGCCACCAGTTGCACTGGTTTTGGAGACTGCAGCAGCTTCTGTCACGTGATCCAAAGCTAATATTCTGTTGGTCAAGTATTTCATTGCCGGTCGTGGGAAAAAAAATCACACACCATAAGAAAAAACCCCTCACTTGTCGGTGTGCGAATGTTTGTCCAGGTGTGAATGACTCCATAGGAATCCATTGTTTCTATTCAAAGTTTGTATTGCATCATTTGGTGTGAAAAGGCCTTGACAAGCCAGGCGCTATAGTAAAAGTGTTTTATGTCCTAAGATATGATTGTTTGAGGAACTGACCAAAATGTTTTTATGAACTGAAAATCTGCTGTTTTACTTGTGATTTGTGTGAATAAAAGTAATTGTTGCAGCACCTCTATTTTTTAACACCTGTGAGATCACTCTGATTTCTCACATTAGCTTTTGAAATAGTGGAACAAGTGTGAGTAATAAAAAGTCATAAAATTAATTATTGTACCAACTACTTAAGAAAAGTAGTTTCTTGCAGTATGTGTCTGTTCCTCATTTTAAAGGAGCTCTGACTGTCAGAGCTTTATGGTTATTAACAAAGCACAGAAAGCACACTTACAAAGAAACCATTGGCCTAGATTCATACACCTAAGTAACTCAGAGGAAGAATAGAGTTGGTTCTCTGAACATCACTGCATTTTCAAACATTCCGTTGATATGTGTGTTTTAGCAAAATTGCACATTGTTATTTTTGCTTTATATAACTTGTAAATTTTAGGTTAAATAGACTATAAATGTAGTAGTACAATATTGATGATGAAATACTTAGTACTTTATATGAAAATAATTAAATACGTGATCAGGTTGTTGGACAGGAGGGGTTAAAAAAAATAAGAGGGCTTAGTGTTGTCAGCTGAAAATTAAAGTAATTTCAGAGGCAGAGCAAGTTATTACATTGTGATAAAAAACTACAAAGATTCATTTATTGAAGGAATGAATTATAGTATTTGTAGCTTTTATCTTATACAGTACATTAACTTATTGTACAATAGAAGCAGTAAACAGTTTACATTCAAACACAATTAAGCTGAAAAATATTTGGTCCTTTTTGAAATGCTTGTAATAAACACTTTAAAGCACTGACAGCACATTTAAGACAAGTGAGGACACAAAAGGGTCAATCCTCAATGGGAGATCGGCAGGTGGTCTCACCATTATCCCACCCACAGTCACATTCCACAAAGAGAGTATATACTCAGAATTAAAATGTGGTTAATGTTACGAAAACACTCTATGACAACCCCAAAGCAAAACATTATTTAAAATGTAGCTATCATGAAAAATGTCAAAACAAAGGTGCAAAAAATCTAACATAGCTTGCCTAAAGATAATATTATTTATTGTATACAGCATTTCTTAACAAGATATTTCATTAGCGTGTCTTTAAGTATTCTTTAATGTAAGTGTTGAATCTGTCATGACAATATTTACATGCAAAATGTTACCAGAAGGAAACAAACAAATGTTGGCCATATGGTATTGTATGTTATGCATGGGTGTCTTATGCACCACAGTATGTTAATTTATTAAGATCTAGTTTGTTGCTTAGATGTCTTTTCATAATATTTGGATACAACAACATTATGTAGTTTACTTTTTTCCTTTCTTTTTGGAAGCCAGAACTGTTAATGAAACATACATTAAACTTTGTGTAATTTATTATTAAAATATGTTTTCTTATCCCAGGTTAATAAACAGAAACAATTATTAGAGAGCTATTCATAGGTCGATTTTCCCTGAAAAGTGTTTTTTAGTGATTTTAAAACATTACTGTTTGTTTAAGCGAACTGTGTTGAAATCAACATGAAAACAAAACTGACCCTATTTACTATCTTAGTACACGCTCTCGTTTTTTTCTGCATGATTCATCAGTACACAATATTCCAATGAAAAATCTTTAAACAAAATGTAATAACACAGAGTTCCTTCAAATTCCAATCTCACTTATATACACTCTATGAGCACAGCACTAACAAAATTAGCTGTAATGTAATGTAATGTATGTAAGCCTGGTTCCCTGAGAGAGAACGAGATGCCATGTCGCTTAATGCCTTGGGAACTAGTCAGTGGTCATGTAGTCTGAAGAACTATACAATCATGCCAATTTATTCACGTCATGGGCTCCATATAAGTGCTCGCCTTGGCACAATCACTCCAGGATTTCTACAAGAGGTATGAGCCAATGCAGCAACTATTGAGGATGGCCAGCTACGCTGCATCTTGTTCCCTCGTTGCATCTCGTTCCCACTCATGGAAACAGGGGTACGTACGTAACTGAGACATTCCCTTAAGTAGGAACTCTACGCTGCATCGTTTGCCGCTGAATGGTATACAATAGAGCCATGCAAACAGTAGCTGCCAAATATTTCAGCCCGTGTGGCAAGCATAGCGGCATACAAGGGAGCTTAACAATACAAAAATTATGGTTTCATTCATGTTTCAAAAGAGAGAACAAAGGTCCTTTCATGGACTTCATCCAACACTGGAAAGGTCTCGCACGCAACATGCCCAGGGGAATGATAGCAGATGCTGCAATCATAAGCCCCAAGAGCCTGTGAAACATTCTCGGTGGGAAAACTCGCCCTTCTCTTAACACCGCTAGACACTGGTGTAATGACTGAATGCAAGCTGGAGACAGGCGGGCCTCATCACCAGTGAGTCTAGCTACACACCTAGTCTGTTGCCTTGGCAACAGGACACTCTTCTCTAGGTTCACTCGCAGCCACAGATCGTTCAAATAGCGGATGCCCTGAAGCCTCAAAGAGGCCAGAGCTTTGTCCATGCATTTCGTGAACGTGCGTGGTGCCAAAGCAAATCGAACGGAAGGATGCAAAACTGGTACGCTTTGCCCCCAAAAGCTAATCTGAATGTAAAAATAAGCATCCTTCAAATCTGTTGTCACAAACAAGTCCCTTGGCCATATTTGTGACAGAATTGTTTTTTTTTTTTTTTTTGCATCAGCATCCTGAAATGACATTTCATTAGAGTGAAATTGAATCATCTCAAATCCAGAATGGGACGTAAGCCGCACTCTCTGTGTGGAGGAATCTCCACTGTTGCTCCATTCTGTAAGAGGGAATACATTTCCTGAGTCAAGAATAGGGCTTCCTGAACAGAAACCACTGTAGGAAGTATCCCGTTGAACATGCGGTGGTGCCCGCCTGAATCAAATGACATAACCATGCTTTATCATGCATATTACCCAATTTGATACCGTCTGTAATTGCTGCCATGCCAATAGATGGGCAGACAGTGGAATTAATGCATGATTCTCTATTGCACAATGGCATCGAGTAAGCACTAGATGGCACCCTCGGCTTACTTTTGGCAGTTGCTCTGCAATCAGCGTCACAGTGGAGGGAGACCCCTGTGCCTTCACTACGGTGAATGGGAATAAATAATGTTTTTGCCTTTATTATATTTGGGGGGAATTGGGAACAAAACTGGTCTGCCACAACGGCCCCAGACAGTACGTCTAGAGCAGGGACGCTCATTGAGAAAACCACTTCCCTGGCATTTGAGCGGGGAAGAGTTTAAACATGGGGGAAATTTTGAACAAACTGGTCTGCCACAATGGTCCCAGCATTTATTATGGGGGGACAGTGGTGTTTATAAAAGTGTGCTTTGTGTACACTTGTGCTTGTTGAACTTTCAGTTTTATCATGCATGCCCCGAGCCCTCTCGTCATGGAAGCAGAGACAAATTGAAAATTGAAAATTCTCAATGCTCATTCACCAGCACAAATTACGGGGGGAAACTGAGCAAAATTGGGGACTGAGAACGGGTTGGGCACTAAACCGGTCCCAACATATACAATGGGGGAACAACGTGTAGTGCTTGAGACAGTGCTTTTGTACAATGGTCAGAGTTGCTTGTGCCCCAAGACACTTGGTCAAGGGGGTTAGAGATTTTAGATGAGAATGCTCAACACTCATACAACAACCTGATTCATGGAGGTAGACTGAGACACAGTAATTTAGAGCATTCGAGGCATAGTGAACGGCGAACTTGACTCGATATTGTCCGAAGGGCTGACAAGAGAGTAACTGGAGTGTATGAACATCCCGTTTTGTCCACTGAATGGGGGCTCGCCCTGTGCTTTATCAATAAACACGTTAGCAGGCTTTGGCTGGCTGGAAGACCGCGTTCCTCTTAATGTCACCGATCCGAACTCCAAGCGCTCACGTGAGACGCAAACATGCAGGAGGGAAGTGTTTGCTAACCTCAATTCATAGAAGGAGGCACAAAGTCCTTTGTCCATCACCCTTGCAAACAACCGCAGGCCGCAGACTTGGGCCGAACGCCAGCTGACAAGAGGATGTCTGACAGATGAGCAGTGGTGCTTTTGCTTGGGGGACGGCTCCAAGCTCATGGACCTCCTATTCAGAAGACGTAGAAATGGAACAACTGGGGATAGCACCTCATGGCAAGAAAAATGCGGGCAACATGGAAACAGAAAATGTGAGCAACATGGAAACAGAAACAACACAGGCTGAGACAAGAATTGTGCACTGAGTGATGGCGCCAAGGTGAGCGCTTATAAGGATCCCATGACATGGCTCCTTAGGGGCGTCAATTAAGCGGCATCAGCCAATAAATTGGCGTGATTGTATAGGGCTTCAGACCACGTGACCACTGACGTGTTCCTAAGGCATCAAGCGACGCAGCATAGAGTTCCTACAAAAGAGAACCATGGTTTCTTTAGTCGTGTTTACTACAATATTTCTATGGTAAAACCATGGTTAATTGTCTTAAGGGTTAAACAAATAGAGTGACAACAGTAAATTCAACATACATTTTTACGTAATATGCACTAATAAAACATTCTGGTAACAACTGTAACCCTGGTTCCCTGAAAGGAGGGAAAGAGATGCCATGTCAGTAGCTGATGCAAAGGGGAACTCCTCCCAGGAGAGACAATCTGAAGCCCTTTAGAATCACACCAATCTACTGGCAGATGGTGCTTCATTGCGGATATATAAACCAGAGCACAGTGCCATTTCATCCGGAATTTTCGACTGAATGGAAGACAGCACATCTCTCGGTCCTTTAACAGCAAGAAATCTGTAGTGCAGTGAGAGCACACATTGTCATGTTCCCTCCTTTCAGGGAACCAGGGTAACCAGAATATTCCCTTTCGGCAGATAGGGGAATGGCTTCGGATTTCAGAATGAAAGCGAGACGAGAGCAAAACGTCTTGAGGGTCAGTCTCAAAAAGCAGCACTTGTTTAAAACAGCGCTCATGCCCATTAGACAGAGTGATATATCGCTTGTTTTTTCACATGCTTGTAGAAACAATTGCAAAATGTCATCCTTATAAAGATGTCATTAAGCAAATGGCTTTTTTAATTTCTTTTCACTGAATCAAACACACAATACAACACAAAGCACAATATCAAACACAGAAGTGTTAAAGGGATAAGCTGTCTGTTGGAGCACAAGCAGGAAGGTAGAAATACACCACTCGCTGTTAATGTGTGCAGCTTCAATGACGAAGCGAAGATTCAGTCGTGTAGGGTGCGAGAGCTGAAACGCAACCCTGAAGAGAAAAAACTGATGAAATGGTGCTGTGCTCTGGTTTATTTGCTCACGATGATGCACACATCAGATGCAGAGCATCAAACACCATCTGTCAATAGATATGTGTGATTCTAAAGGGTATCAGAGATTGTCAGTCCTGGGAGAAGTTCCCCATTGCATCAGTTACCGCTGCTGCGTCGAAGTGACTGACTTAAAAGGCAACTAGAAAACACCCTATTTTATATAACTGAATCAAAATACAGTGATAAGCAGCAATTAATGAAATATTTTGTTTTGAAAAAAGGAAGGCAAGGGTCCATTTAATAAGGCTGTGCAGGGCTCAAGTGAATCAGTGAATCATTAGTGTTAACTACAGTAGTTAATATACATGAGCCATCCGAAAGAACCGATTCACTAAAATGAATTGCATTTCCCAACACTAAATATTAGGGAATCATTTATTTTAAGCGTTTTATTTACCTAAACTGTCCGAAACAACAAATTCACTTAAATAATTTGTTTTTCCCAACACTAAATGAGAGAAAGAGTACAGTTTAGGTGAGCGTGTTTGATAATTGTGACATTTTGTGATGCTACATCGCTTCATGTTGGAAAACGTAGCTCGTAACTGGAAAAGCTACACTTTAAAAAAACTAGCTGAGCTACTATCATGCTACTGAAAAATTTAGTTAAGTTAGAAGTATTGCTACTTTTAGTTAACTACTTTCCAGCACTTGCTGAACTGTCCTTATGTGGAAAGCTCCATAAAGATCCTATGTTTTACAGAGATAATAACAACATATTGGTTTTGAATGAGATGAGTATGAGTAAATAGTGACAGAATTTTCATTTTTGAATCTAATTTTTATTTCATTTTTTTTAAGAAAGAAAATAATATGTTGCACCATTTTCCTAAAGAATCTTCAAAAACATTTTCACCTCACAGAAGGTCAGATATGGTTGTTTGTGTAAATGTATCTTAACGAACTACAACAGTCACCTCTGACTGGCCATGTCTTCCTGACTCAAGTTTCACATCATTAAGGAGCATTTGAATTATTGTCTTCCACTAAAAAGGTCTTTAGCATGAAATTGTTGAACAGATGTAAAGAACCACAGTACTGCTCCAGGCCAAGCACCCTAGACATGCTTTTATGTAATTACATGCATTGTTAAACAAGCATTCTTGAACACGCACTTGAATAAATGTTCAGCATACTGAATTAATTAATACACTTTACACTTATAGCTCTTTTTTGAAACTACATTCATTGCATTTTACATAGAGATCAGGGGACTCTCCTCAACCACTTCCAGTGTGCAGCATCCACTTGGGTGATGCGACGGCAACCATAGTGCGCTAGAATGCTCACCATACACCAGCTAATGGTGGAGTGGACAGAGTAGAGTGTTAGGCCCAATTCATGGATAGGGATTATCAGGAGGCCATGACTGATGGGGGAATTTGGAAAGGACACCAGGGTTACATCCTTACTCTTTACGAGAAGTGCCATGGAATTTTTAATGACCAAAGAGAGTCGGGACCATGGTTTATCTTCAGGATAGTGCCTTTTTACAGTATAATGTCCCCATCATACTGGGGCGTTAGGACCCACACAGATTGCAGGGTGAGCATCCTCTGCTGGCCTCACTAAAACCTCTTCCAGCAGCAACCTTAGTTTTACCCTGGAGGTCTCCCGTCCAGGAACTGACCAGGCTCAACCCTGCTTAGCTTCAGTGGGCAAACAGTCAAGAGCTACAGGGTTATATGGCTGCTGGCAATACTGAAATTGCTTTAGAGAGGTGATTAACTGAGAGACCAATGGGCCAGTCTACTGCATTTTGGCAAACATAAGAGCTGACATTATTTGAAAAGCATTTAGAAGGAAATAACAATGAATGCTGCATTTTTATTTGGTCACATTTCATTTAAAGTGACTCCATGTAAGTCCTCCTGACACAAGCTGGGTTAAGTACCTAAATTGAAGAAAAAATGGTAATAGAGGTCATAGTAACTGCAGTTAGATCACCCAGCCTGGGATCATGCCTGTGGCTATTTATTTATTTATTTATTTTTGTCACCAGCACAGAGCATTCAGAATTACCACATTTGAGTTACAACCAGTATGAAACATGTGAGATTTTCTCTTGCTGACAAAGTCACAAAGATTTTAAGATTGTGTAATAATTGTGTTAAGATTGCTATAGTTTCTAAGTAGCCACAGTATGGACCACACTAGTGTGGAACTTATTTGCATATTTTAAAGTTCACAGTTAGATCAGTGCCCTAAGTTTTATGTATACATATATATATATTTTTCTCCAAACCTCTTTCAAGCTACTCTAGGCATTATTCTGATTGCATAGAGACCAAACATGATAAGAAATAATTCAACTATCACCTATAAATTAATTTATGTTTTAATACACTGAAAAAAATAAAAATATTTTTGTTAATTATTTTTGTCTTGTTTTCCTGTAAAATTATCTAAACATTCTTAAAACATGATTAATTTACTTGTCAAGCAAAATGGGATAAGATATTAAGTCTTGTTTTAAGATAAATCTGACAAAATGTAGTGAACTTTAGAATTTAAACAAGAAATATTATTTTTTTTTTTAAATAAATAAATATGCCAAATGGGGTAAGCAAAATAAACTTGTTTTCCCTTTGAATTAAGTTTATTTTGCTTACCCCATTGGCAAACAGTTTTTTTCTTGTTTTAAACATAAATCTCACTAAATTTGATTAGATTTTATCTCAAAACAAGATGTAAAATCTTATGCCAGTTTGCTTGCCAAGTAAATAAATCACATTTTAAGAATGTGATTATTTATTTTTACTGGAATACAAGACAAAAATAATGTCTTGAAAATGTTTTTTTTTTTTTTTTTTTTTTTTTTTTTGCCGTGTAGGTTTAATTATAGTGTTAACAAACAAATGCAATTAACATAAACAGTGAGTTATCATAGAGTGCATGTGTTGTAGTTGGTGCCTATTTCAAGGATTTCAAGCATATATATATATATATATATATATATATATATATATATATATATATATATATATATATATATAGATTAATTTGTGCTGCCACATGGGCAGTTAAATAATGTGCTGTGTCTGGAGGACGTGAGGAATTTTTATTGCCACCTCAGTTTACATCTTAGGATGGAAGTCAGGATGAACCAAAAGATTCTGGCGATAAGAACCCATCCGTGGACCAATGAAAAGTCTCTTTCAATGTGGAGGTTGATCTGGGCCTTCCTTACTGCCCCACAAGAGGTGTCTGGCACAGTAGTGGTTCTAGCTTGTAAGCTTGTATGGCGCCCTGGGCAAAACCCCCTTCAGCAACCCACCCATTTTTGTCCCTTAAATTAAAACACAGTCTTTGAAAAAGTAATGAAAGTTTTAGCATTTATTCACCTTGTGTATTATTGACTCAGTATGGCGCGTGCAGCACCACTGCAGTCTTGTGCACGTCGTAGGACATTCACGAGTGGAAGACAGATAAATTATTGAAATAAAGTTAAAGTTTAGAAAATATTAGTGAAATTTATAATGTTGAAGTTGACCATCTACAACAACTGAAATGAGTCCAACATGGTGAATTATCCAAATTTACCTCAGTTACTGGCTGCCTCACGGAAAACTGGGCAGAGCGCAAGTAGGGCATTTCATTACAAATTTACCAAGCGGGAATGTTTTTAAAACACTGAGGGATAAAACAATTCAGATCTAAAGTGATATTCAATGATAGACTGAAAAATCATTGTGTAAAATGATGAATACAAGTACATTTATGCTTACCATTTTAGAGCAACGCATCCACTGATGGTTGGCCTGATGTAATTCAAAACATGCTTGCGCAGAACTCTGACTTCTCTAACCAAGTTTCAACATAGAACAAACGTTATGATTTTGACCAAATGGGTCGGTGGTACATGTTGATGAATCAGCCTCATTCGAACGTTGAATAAATGTTCTATTTTTAACCTAACGACGTTCTGATGTACCGACCAAATAGTGAATGTTGACTGATCCCAACCCTTACAGCTAAAAATAGATGTGGAATCGATGTCTCCTTGCTATCTATCTATCTATCATTTAAGTATGAACAGAACAAATCAGTCCTCGAGGATCAGATCTGTTGACCAACTGAAGACAAGGAGGCGGCATGTCATTTATTTAGTTCAGTAATCTCAGTGAAGTTTTACAAGCAGAGAAAGTGTAACAATGCTGCTGGCGCTGGCAATGACAAAGACGATGATGTAAAGAACACAAGTGCAATTTTACTGACAAACGTGATAACCAAAAAAAAAAAAAAAACAAATTACAAATGTGAAACATAAACATGAACTTGACTTAAAACTTGACTTAACATAAACATGGCTTGACATGAACACATCACAGCATTACAAATCACAATACCTGTCAACCAACAATGGAAAACATGAGGGCTTAAATGCTTGGACATGAGAGAACATAAACCAATGAACAAACAGAACTCTAAACAAGATAATCAAACAATAAACCAATGAAAAAAAGACACATGAACATGGAGGGAAAACATGAAATCATATGACAAGGGAACCACATGACATAAAACAGGAACTAGAAATAAACTTTTCAAAATAAAAGACATGAAAAACATGAATGACCAAAATACACATGACATATCCCCCCCACTAAGGGGTTGCTCCCGATGCCCAAACACATAAACAAAACACATAAAACATGACATAAATTTCAAAGTTCAATAGGGAGCTGAGGGGTGGTCTTGAGGCATGGCTTGGCAGGGCGTGGAGCACTGGAGCACCTGGAGAGTAGCCGAAGACTTGAAAGGCCAGGGTGGAGCTGATGGCAGGGAGGACCAAGGCGGTTCTGCAGGCTCGAAGGAGCAAGGCAGAGCTGGGGGATTGGAAGACTGAGGCAGAGCTGGTGGGACTGAGGACCAAGGTGGAGCCTTGGGAAGGAGATCCCCGGTGGAGCTGATGGATCGGAGGGACGAGGCGCAGTCAGAGGATCGGAGAGCCAAGGTGGAGCAAGGTGACCGACAGACCAAGGAGGAGCCGGAGGGATGAGGGACCCCAGCAAAGCTGACAGGCTAAAGGACCGCAGTGGAGCCGAGGGAATGCAGAGCTGAGGCAATGTCGAGGGACTGACAGGCCAAGGCGGAGTCCAGGGCTCGGAGGGTTGAAAGTTCCCCTTGCCTGCTCAGGAGAACTAAGGGTGGGTACAAGGGCAGGAACCATCTCCAGGTCCAACTGCTCAGATGTGGCCATGACATAGTGTGGAACAGACTCAGTTGTGGCTGTGACGTGGCATGGTAGCAGGCTCAGGCGTGGCTGTGATGTGGCATGGAGCAGGCTCAGGCGTGGCTGTGACGTGGCATGGAGCAGGCTGAGGCGTTGCGGTGACGTGGCATGGAGCAGGCTGAGGCGTTGCGGTGACGTGGCATGGAGCAGGCTGAGGCATTGCGGTGACGTGGCATGGAGCAGGCTGAGGCGTTGCTGTGACATGGCATGGAGCAGGATGAGGCGTTGCTGTGACATGGCATGGAGCAGGCTGAGGCGATGCTGAGACAAAAGATGGCGCTAGCTCAGCGACCATGATGAGGAACTCTGGCTCGGCGGCCATGTCGTGGACCTCTGGCTCGGCGGCCATGTCGTGGACCTCTGGCTCGGTATCCGCCTCCCCCATAGTGAAAGTGGAACCAATAATCTGCAGGGTGAGTTTGATATATTGAGCCAGGTTGTAGGTACTCTGACCCCCTGGCATCAGAGAAGAAATGGGCTCATTTAATCCAAATCGGAAACAGTCCTTGAGACTTGACTTAAAACTTGACTTGACATAAACATGGCTTGACATGAACATGTGACAACGTTACCAATCACAATACCTGACAACCAACAATGGAAAACATGAGGGCTTAAATACGTGGACATTGGAGAACATAAACCAGTGAACAAACAGATCTCTAAACAAGATAATCAAACAATAAACCAATGAAAACAAGACACATGAACATGGAGGGAAAACATGAAATCACATGACAAGGGAACCACATGACATGAAAAAGGAACTAGAAATAAACTTTTCAAAATAAAAGACATGAGAATTATGAATTAACAAAATACACATGACAGAAAGGGGCTGAATGAATTATGAGTAAATGTGACTGATGACAGTACAATGAGTTTCATCACAACGTAATTGAAATGTATAATTATTTTTAGGTTAATATTTTTTATTTTATATAACCATACACAGCAGTTCACACAATGATAGATATTGTCATTTGTAGGGAAAACACGTATGATGCTTAACACTTTTGCATGTATGATCAAACCGGTGTGATTATGCTAGGCTGAGCTCAGATGTGTACGATAAAACCGTGATCTGCATTCATGCTGCTGTTTACCAGCAAAATAGGGACAGAAGCGGTTTTCATAATGAACCAGCTGCTCAAATAGTCTTTTCAACATCACAATATCTTTATTTTTTTATGTTCCAAACATTCAGACAATCACTAAATAAAAGTTTAAAGCCATTACTGTCGGATGCAGCGATGTGCCACGTTTTCTGACGTCAAACAAAGAATATACAAACTAGTCAGTCCACTCGAGCCTTCTCCCATTTAGTCCGTCACTCATTCTAACCACTTCCGGTGCTGAGAAAGTTGAAGGGCTAGGCTTTTAGAACTTTCAATGCTTCTTTTACGAACTTAAAATCCTGTTGCATTGCATGCTAACAATATGGCGGCGCGCATAGCTGGCAAGTGCAATAGCATCTTATCTACCATAATCAATCATTATAAACATCTAAAAACCACATTATATGTTTGATAAAATTTAATCTGATCTTCAGTGCACATGCTGTGATATAATCTGTCCTCCACTGCATCTGCTGTGAAGAGTAAGGTAAGATTTTTTTTTTAAAGTACAGTGCATTAATGATCTCATGCTGAGGGGTCCGTCAGAACAGGAGAAACTCACTGGCAAGGAGCGAAACGTTATCTTGAAAAAGATGCTAGATACAATTACATTTACACAATTACACAAGTCCTTGTGAAAGAAAATCACAACACAGGGATACAAATGCTGATTGTCAGCACACAACAAGGAGAAATAATCCACTCACTGTTTAAATGTGCAGAAAGAACGACAAAGCTATGAGTCGGGTTTGCAGAGCACGAGATGTGACCCTGACATTCTTTCTTCTGCAAAACACATTTGAAGATTTGTAGAAAAAGATCCAGACTCAGAAGGTCCTTAGAATGGGAGTGGATGGTGATTAAATATTTGTTACATTTGTAAAAGCACAGATAGTCAGCAAAATAGTAATCTATCCTATTTCCAGTGGTGATATTAATGTCTTCTAAAGTGAATCGATCACTTTGTGTGCAAAAAAGAATGACATTTAAGCACTTTTTAACTATAAAAGGTCACTTCCAATCAGGCGTTGACAAATGGCCGAATTTGCCTGAGTGCTCCCGTGACGCAAATGAGTTGGCACGTTCCTTTGACTCATTGGTTGTGTGTCTGTCACGCGTCAGTTCACGTGCCATTGCGTTTATGTCACAGCAGCAAATTTGGCCATTCGTCAATGCCTGACTGGAAGAGATCTTTTATAGTTAAAAAGTGCTTAAATATCATTCTTTTTCACACACAAAGTGATTGATTCATTTTAGAAGACATTAATGGCACCACTGGAGATAGGATGGAATTTCTTTATGCTGACTGTCTGTGCATTTTGGACCTACAAATATCTACTCACCATCCTCTCCCATTATAAGGACCTGCTGAGCCTGGATCTTTTTCTACAAATCTTCAAAAGTGTTTTGCAGAAGAAAGAAAGTCATACACATCTCAGATGAGGGTGAGTAAATTATCAGAGAATTTTCATTTTTGAGTGATCTATCCCTTTAAACACTCTTCTCTTATTCTCTTTGTAGATTTGTACACACAATTTTTTTTTTTTTTTAACTTGTTTTGTTTGTGAACAACTCTGTGCTTTATCAATTATTTAATGACTCACTCAAAACACATAGAAGACATCAGGTATGTTTGACCTTAACAACGCCTTGCCTTACCGATCAGCGAGATTTGCCGGTGGCAGTCGGGGGAGGAGTTGAAAAGAGAGCCGTCAAGCCAGACACTTTGCACTTCATGTCGTGTGCTGAACCTACATCGGTCATGGCAGATAGTGCTATGTTTGCTTTCATTATTGCAGACAAGATGGATTTGATTGAAATTGTGAAATAAAGATGCTTGAATTTTAAATTTGAAAAGGTTATATTCTGCCTAATAAAAGACGAGACGAAAGTCCAATAAAATATAGTCAGTAGTTTTTTTTTTGTTTTCTTTTATGACTAAATATGATATTACTATGAAAAACATAATATAACATGATATAAACATGATGTACTCTTATAAGAACAGGAATTTGTGAGAGTTTATAGCAGAACAGAAGGTGTCAGAATAAACACCTTGCTAATGGCATACTACCATACTACTCTTACTTTTTCTGCCATAGTTTGACATAGCAGAAGTAAGAGCGGTATATGGAGTATACCACTGTGAACTCAACCCATGGAACACACATCACTGTTGTCATCGGTGAGTCTGGTCAATTGCGAATAAGCTGGGTCATCATCAGAGCTTGTGCAGCCACTTTTGAGCAACTGTGCCAGCTGAGCCAGGCAGCTGGTCTCAGATCACTCTCCCAGTTCTTTGATGGCATGCATCACGCCGATCTAAAGCCAGACAAAATTTCTAACTGACATGCACTGCTTCAAGTACGGCACTGATCGTTCTGTGCAGAGCCGCATGAAGTTGAACACACCTATTTATTTGTTGAATTAATTTTATTGGTCAAATTGTTAGTCCAGTTATGAGTGAATTATTCAGTCACATGTCCTCTTGAGACAAAGTCACGTGACTTTTCTGATGCACATCTAGGAACTTATTTGGTAAATGTGTTTCCATCATGGTTTATACACACATGTTCTTATCAAATAATAAAATAAATAAGAAAAATCCACCTGAAGAGAGTGTTTAAGTTTTATATTCACATTTTGGAGATTTTATTAGCAACTTGGTGTCTGTCTCCATTTTTTATGCATTATCCCAAAATTTGCATAAAAATGCATGGATGAGAACACAGCTATTGTAGGAATGGTGAGAGAAAAACAATTTGAGCTGTTCCAGATAGAAAGAAAGAGATATTGTGGATATAATGACACTTCCTGCCTCACTAAACTGGGGAAGGAGTTGAAAAAAGGCAGCAGATGACTTTCTCTAAGCCAAAATAGATTTCAGACATTAAATGGCACCACTGATATGTCCACAGATCCTTTTTTTTCTCTAAGGGCATGCAATTTCGATTTGGTGACGAATGTATTGCCTAAATGTCGCATTTGTCACAAATAATTTTGCTTTCTCTTAGACCACAACTAGGACATTAAATTGTGCATTGTTTCACAATTCTATTTAAAGGAATAGTTCACCCAAAAATGAAAATTCTCTCATCATTTCCTCACCCTCATGCCATACCAGATGTGTATGACTTTCTTTCTTCTGCAAAACACAAATAAAGATTTTTAGAAGAATATTTCAGCTCTGTAGGTCCATACAATGCAAGTGAATGGGTGCCAAAATTTTGACACTTCAAAAAGCATATACAGGTAGCATAAAAGTAAGCCATAAGACTCCAGTGATTAAATCCATATCTTCAGAAGTGACATGATAGGTGTGGGTGAGAAACAGATCAATATTTAAATCCGTTTTTGCTAGAAATTCTTCTGCCTGCCCAGTAGGGGGCGTGTGCATAAAGAATGTGAATCACCAAAAACACAAGAAGAAAAATGTGAAAGTGAAAGTTAAAGTGAATATTGATTGGGCAGGGAGGAGAACTTATAGTAAAAAATTGACTTAAATATTGATCTGTTTCTAACCCACACCTACTGTATCAAATCGCTTCTGAAGACACTGGACTGGATATGGATTACTTTTATGCTGACCTATGTGATTTTGGACTTTCATATTCAATTGCATTGTATGGACCAAAATTCTTCAAAAAATCTTTGCTTGTATTCTGCTGAAGAAAGAAAGTCATACTCATCCGGGATGGCAAAAGTGTGAGTAAATGATGATAGCATTTTTATTATTGGGTGAACTATTCCTTTAATGTATTTTAGTTTTTGGGTGGGCATTATGACCAATATAAGGTTAAGAGTAATTTTTTTCTTTCTTTCTTTCTTTTTTTAAATCACAGTTACAGTGTATATCACAATCTAGTTATTTTTAGTTTATATAGTAATATATTAATAAAAAATAATGATAATGACTTTTCAAGTCATTGAAAAGGCTTTCTGCTTCAGTAGATGGGGACACCCCAGGAGATTCTCCACCCTTGTGAAATATCATCGCGGGCATATAATACGGAGCACAGCACCATTTTACAAGATTTCTTACTTCAGGGTCACATCTCGTGCTCTGCAAACCTGACTCATAGCTTTGTTGTTCTTTCTGCACATCTAAACAGCGAGTGGATTATTTCTCCCTGTTGTGTGCTGACAATCAGCATTTGTATCCCTGTGTTGTGATTTTCTTTCTAGTGAAAAGAAAGTAAAAGAGGACTTGCGTAATTGCGTAAATGTAATTGTGTCTAGCATCTTTTTCAAGATAACGATTCACTCCTTACCAGTGATTTATCTCTCTGTCTGACAGGTACGACATCTGTTTGGAATGTATGGGCCAGGCCCACTCGGAAGCAGTGCTCGCTGAGAATGATTGTGTTTATCGTGAGCGCATGAAACTCAAGACGCTTTGCTCCCAGCTCACTTTCTTTCTGAAAGAGGACCCCAATCCCCAATGTTCCCAATATCCTACCTCTGTGGCCCCCGAGGGACCACACGAGCAAGGGCAGCATGGAGAATCAGAGGATGAATTAATGCTGGCTCAGGCCTTGTGTCTCTCCTCCTTTCCATCAGAAGCTACTTCGCCCATTCAGTTCATGCATGACGACTTGCACCAGAGACAGTCATGTTTGGTGGACAGGAGGAGGGGGATATTCTGTCGATGGTGGCTTTGGATAGTGAGAACTGGTCACACATGGTGCTTACCATTGTTTCCCCCCAACAGGCCTCAGTTAAACATTTAGGGGAACTTTAGGTCCTGTCGGTCTTTAGACTCTTGTTTAGAGTTTAGACCAGGCTTGTCTAAGGTTGTCCTGAAGCCTAGAGAAGGCTATGTGCCCAAGGTTTCGGTCACTCCATTCAGGGCGCAGGTTGTCACCCTGCAGGCTTTCTCTCCTCAGACAAGGCTAAAATACTGCAAAAGCTTTGTCCAGTGAGGGCACTGTACAAGTATATTGACCTAAAGAGTCAATTCAGGCTGTCTGGTTAGCTTTTTGTCTGCTTAGGGGGCCGCACAAAGGGTTTGGCCATCTCTAAGCACAGACTTTCCCATTAGGTGGTTGATGTCATTGCAAGGGAAACCATGTCCGGTTAGTGTTTAGGCTCATTCTACCAGAAGCATGGCTTTCTCCTGGGCCTGAGGGAAAGGGGTGTTTTTGGAGGACATCTGTCTGGCAGCAGGCTGGACGTCCTTTAACACCTTTGCCAGGTTTTATAACTAGGATGTTCCGAAGAAGGACTCATTTTGACTAAAGATGTTTTCACTACCCTAACTGGCTAGTGTACATAGCTTGCTGCGTAGCATGGCGTTCTGGTATACGGTTACCATAGTGTCAGTTACTGATGCAGTATTGAAGTGACTGACTTGAAAAGGAATGTCTCGGTTACGACTGTAACCTTGGTTCCCTAATAGGAGGGAATGAGACACTGCGTAGCTTTGCTGCACTACTGTTTTTCCACTGTTCAGGGACCAAGATGGCTCCTCAGCTGGGTCTACAGCTGTTCTACCTGTCTACAGCTGGTTTAGGCTTGTCTCCCAGCCAAGTCAAGCTTGTCTTCAGCTGGTCTTCCAACCTGACAACCTCAAAAGTGCACAAACCACACCTATCTGACAAGACTGAGACCAGCTAAAGTCCAGTAAATTCCAGCATCTTAGGCTGGTTTAAACTGTTTTTTCAGAAGGGAAGTCCAGCAGTGCAAAAACAGCTTCACATTTCATTAGATGAATTAACAAAAAAAGAAAAGAAAACTAAAGACTCAAAACAGTAAAACTAATATAAAAAAACAGATTGTTCAGACTTTTAATTCTGATTGGATGAACCACATTTAAAGGTGATGTAAAATAGCCAATATATGCACACCTGTGAACGCACATCAGTTGAATTTCATATCAGTGTGTGAAGTAGCAACATTGCTCCTCAGACGTAAACAACTAAACGATGCTTTCTGTTGTGCCTAACAACTCCCCTTAAAAAGTCATGTCCCTCACTGCATTTTCACATTATTTTTTTTTTAATTATTATTAGTCCTGCCCACTGGTAGCTGCACAGATATAGCAAAAATACTGCAATAAATGATATAGCAAAATCTCTACCGGTTCATACCTTTCTACCAGAGGCATTTTCTCAGAGAAGGAAAGGGAGGCAGTGCCTGATTCTGATGAGAAATATTTTGATGAGAAGAATAATTGACTGTGTATAATTAATACAAATAAAATATTACAAAATGTGAGCTCAAATAATATGTGTAGCAGTCATATTTCTAAAATTACACTGTCCAACAATGACAACAGCTGATAAAGTTTCAGAGGGAGGCATCATTGAAAAATTATCCGAAAATAATGTGACTATTAAAATAATAGCAGAACAACAATTAATAGTAATATATACATGAAATATGCATGTTGCTGTATAATTGTACTATTTTTGAAGCCATGAAAAACATGAAACAAAAGAATACATAAACATACATTTTTTTATTTATTTATTTTTTATTTGAGTTGGTTTAATAAATAAATGAAGTCTGTTAATATGAACAAACAAATATTGCATACATGCATACAGTACAGTGCAAAAGTTTTAGGCACTTGTGAAAAATGTTACATAGTGAGAATGTCTTCAAAATAATGAAATAAATAGTTTTCATTTATCCCTTAATGTCATACAAAGTCCAGTAAACATTAAAAAGATAAATCAATATTCTGTGTGAACACCTTTGCCTTTAAAACAGCACCAACACTCCTAGGTACACCTGGACACAGTTTTTCTTGGTTGTAGGCAGATAGGATGTTCCAAGCTTCTTGGAGAATTCACCACAGTTCTTCTATCTATTTAGGCTTTCTCAATTGCTTCTGTCTCTATATGTAATCTCAGACAGACATGATGTTCAGTGGGGGGCTTTGTGGAGGCCATGACATCTGTTGCAGGGCTCCCTGTTCTTCTGTTCTAATCTTTTCTATTTGCAAAAGTAATGTTTGGGAGTCTAACATTTATATTTCCTATTGACACACTAAAGCTTAAATAAACATCTTAAGACAAATGTTTTTGTGAAACATCTTATGTGCCTAAGACTTTTGCACAGTACTGTATGTGACTTTTCATATCAGTGAAAACCATACATGGACATACATAGTATGTGGTGTACATTATGATACAGTATATAAGATTTCTGCATGGGTTTTGAATGAAAACTATGTAAACATCAAATGGAACTGAAATATAAATTTACGTTGGACCAAAAAAAAAAAAAAAAAAATAAAAAAACATTTTTTCAAAGAAATGTAACCCTAAAATGGCACTCTGCCTTCTCATTTCAAAAGTCCACCACACACCATTGCCTTTTACCATTGCACAGTATATACTAGCATACAGTAGGACTACCCAGCTATATTTCAGCTCTCTAATTTATTTGCAGATTAAGTGGGGAAGAACAAAATTACAGCTGACTACAAACACTTAATTTGCAGATAATCTCTTAAAAGTTGACATTTATAACTACATTGTTCAGACATCACAGAACAGACTGTTCCTCCATTTGAAGTTCCTGATAACTCACTCAGCACATATCGTCTTTGCCAATTTATTTATTTTTTCAGTGGAACTATCTGAAAATCATGGTACATAATATATTACATTGTGTTATTAAACTCTATCCTTAAATAATATAATAGTAATACACTAACCAACTTGAATTACTAAAATTTAAATAATAACATTTTACAGTGTTGAATAAATTATCAAGGAAAACATATATGCAAATCATTAAAGAAAGTAAAAATGACAATTTCACTGTTATGGTAAGGTAACTAACCAGGTAGTTAATCAAGAAATAAATGTTAGCGTTTCTACTTTTTATTCTGTTAAATTACCAATTTTTTTCAGTGTTAAAAATATTAACTATGTATTTTTACTTAACTATAACTGTAAATAAAAATAAAAAACTACACAAACCAATAAACTTAAATATTTATAATACCATTTAACTCATGTGGATGTTTAAAAGCCTTAAAGGTTTAGTTTAGACAGAAAAGAGGGAACAGAGGAAATGGTAATGATCTGTGGGATGTGTATGTGAATGGAATGGGAATGGCAGGAACATATTCAAGGGAAAATCCATCAGAGTGAGTGTCAAACGGGGCCAAAGGCCTCTCTGGTCACCTCATCACTAGAGCTCCAGTCCACTGACTAACACACATTTGAACCTCTCAAATGACTCACTGCAGGGTCCACACCATATACAGTGCAGCGACCATTAATACAAATTATGATACACTTTTATGGGGCAGGTGACATATATACAAGTATTTTAAAACCCTAAACCACTCTATCATCGAATCTGATGGAAGATCGTGGTTCAAGAGTGCTGATATACGTGGGGAGGTGTTGGTCACTACATTGACACTAGGGGTTCGCTCTTGAGAGCCCCAATTACCTCTGATATATTCAGAAAAGGCCAATGAGAATTGGTGAGTGGAATTTGCATGCCACTCTCCGTCCCGGACATACGGGTATAAAAGGAGATGGCATGCACCACTCATTCAGACTTGTTCTTTGGAGCCGAATGCATATATTGTGTTCGTCCCATCACCTCACTTCACGCGCTGCTGGATATAAGGTGCAAATCAGCGGTCTCACTCTCGCACGGTCGAGTGTTGTTCTTCCCCGGGTGCTTCAGCAGCTGAGTTCACAGGTGTAAAAGAGCAATTTTTTAAAAGTATAATTTCCTCTAAAAGCTCAGGACGAAGCGGATGCTGAGTTAGCAGCCATGCTTGCCCAGGCAGCTGCGAACATCGGGCTTGAGTGGAACCTTCCGCCTTGTCCTGAGCATTCGCGGCTGGACGATTGGCTATCTTCTTCCCGGAAGTGCACGAGGAGCTCAAAAAGTCGTGGAAGGCACCTTTCTCCACCCATATATGCTTCGTGGTCTCGTCCATCCTGACTACCCTCAACGGCGGGGTGGCCAAGGGATATGTCGAGCTTCCCCAGGTAGAGCATGCTGTGGTGGTACACCTATGCCTGCAAAGCGCAGCCACCTGGAGGAACTGACCAAGGCTCCCTTCCAGAGCTTGTAAGTTTATTTTGTCATTAATGGCGAAGGCTTACAATGCTGTGGGCCAGGCTGCCTCCACCCTGCACGCCATGGCCATCCTGCAGGTCCATGAGGCCAATACGCTTAAAGATCTGCACGAGGGTAGGACCGACCCAGGGCTGATGCAGGAACTGCGCACCGCGACCGACCTCGCTCTATGGGCGACGAAAGCCACGGCGTGTGCCCTGGGTCGGACGATGTCCACCTTGGTGGTTCAAGAGTGACACCTGTGGCTCAACCTTGCGGAGATGCGTGATGCCGAGAAGGTTCACTTTCTCGATGCGCCCATCTCCCAAGGGGGGCTTTTTGGCGACACTGTTGAGGACTTCGTGCAGCGCGACTCTGCCACCTACAGGCCTCCGAAGTCCTGTGCTCTGCATCCCCCTTGCCAAAGCCATCCTCCTACGCCGGCCTCAGAAAAGAAGATCCTCCCGCAGGAGGACGGCACCGCCTGCCCGTCAGCCAGCCGCTAAGAACCCCGGACGGGCTTTGAAGTGGCCCTGCGACAGGAGACCCTGGTATGAGATTGCTGACACCGACCGGCCTGACCCAGGTGAGTGCACAGGCTCCACTCCCCTCTGGGCCAGCACGAGGCAAACACGCCTCCGCCTGCAACACCCAACTCGTTGGTAAAAGAGCAGTTTCCTCACTCCCCGGGTCATTCTCTTGTGCTCAGCCCTCTCGGCCCTCGCTTTCGCGATAGCCAGGCTCTGAAGATATTCTCGGTCAGAGAGTGGGACGTGAGCACCTCGCATCCCCTTGTTTTCCATCAGATGGAAGCTGGCAAACAGGTAAGTTCAGCTTAAGGTTTTCGGGGCTGCTCAGCTCTGTCTCGCCATGAACCACCCACTCCGGGCATGATAAAACCGGTTGTTCCTCTGGTGCCATTAGCGCAGTGGCTGGGAGCCTGGTTAGCGCTCTCCAACTCATCTCGATGGCTTGTCAGGACAATCCGTCTCGGCTACGCAATCCAGCTTGCCAGATACCCGCCCAGGTTCGGTCCTTTGGGCAGAGGTCGCTACCCTTCTGGCGAAGGGAGCGATAAAGCCGTCCCTCTAGCCGAGACGCACAAGGGCTTCTACAGCCCTTATTTTTTCGTGCCCAAGAGAGGGGGTGGGCCTTACACAGGCTTCCGTTCAAGATGCTAACGCAGAAGCGCATCCTGGCATCATTGCGACATCAGGATTGGTTCACGGCCATCGACCTGAAGGACACGTACTTCCATGTGTCGATCCTTCCTCTTGCCTTCGAGGGGCTAGCATACCAGTACAAGGTCCTCCCCTTCGGTCTGTCCCTGTCCCTTCACATCTTTACTAAAGTTACTAATTGCATCCTCAATTATCTTGATGACTGGCTGATTCTAGCCCACTCATGATATCTATTGTGATGCACACAGGTACTTTGTGCTTCAGCACCTCAACCAGTTGGGGCTTCAGGTCAACCGGGAAAAGAGCAAGCTCTCCCTTGTTCAGAGCATCTCTTTTCTCAGCAAGGAGCTGGACTCAGTCACCATGACGGCGCGCCTCACAAACGAGCATGCACAGTCAGTGCTGGCCTGCCTGAAAACCTTCAGGCGGAAGACAGTGGTGCCATTGAAACAATTTCAGAGGCTCCTGGGGCATACGGCATCCTCGACGGCGGTACTTCCCCTCGGGTTGAGGTATATGAGACCGCTCCAGCACTGGCTACAGACTTGAGTCCCGAGGTGGGCATGGCACCACTGCACCCAGCGTATGTTAATAATGACAGGGTGCCACCACATCTTCAGCCCCTGGTCAGACCTGACATTCCTTCGGGCAGGGGTTCCCTTAGAGCAGGTCTCGAGGCAAGTTGTTGTCATAACAAATGCCTCGAATTCGGGCTGGGGCATCGTGTGCAATGGGCAGATAGTGTCAGGGCTCTGAACGGGGCCCCGCCTGCAATGGCATATCAACTGCCTAGAGTTGCTGGCAGTATTGCTGGCCCTGCGGAGGCTTCGGCCGTTGATTCAGGGCAAGCATGTGTTGGTCCAGACAGAGAACACAGCAACCGTGGCATACATAGACCACCAGGGTGGTGTATGCTCACATCGCATGTCGCAACTCGCCCGCCACCACCTCCTTTGGAGTCAGCAGACGTTGAAGTCTCTGCGAGCCATTCACATCCCAGGCGACCTCAATCGTGCAGCAGATGCGCTCTCATGACAGGTAACGCTCCACAGAGAGTGGAGACTACACTCCCACAAAGTCCAGCTGATTTGGGAGAGATTCGGGGAGGCGCAGGTGGATCTGTTTGCCTCCCAAGAGTCCTCTTGTTGCCCCATTTGGTACTCCCTGTCCGAGGCTCCCCTTGGCACAGATGCCTTGGTGCACAGCTGGCCTCGGAGTCTGCGCAAGTATGCATTTCCCCCAGTGAGTCTCGTTACACAGACATTGTGCAAAGTCAGGGAGGATGGGGAGCAAGTCCTGATGGTTGCGCCATACTGGCCCAACTGGACTTGGTTCTCAGACCTGATGCTCCTGGCAGTAGTCCCTCCCTGGTGTATTCCCATGAGGAGGGACCTTCTCACTCAGGGGCAGGGCACAATCCGGCACCCGTGGCCAGACCTCTGGAACCTCCATGTCTGGCTCCTGGATGGGATGCGGAAGACCTAGCAGGCCTTTTGCCAGCAGTGATACACACGATCACTCATGAGGCGAGGTGGCTGTACACTCTGAAGTGGCATCTTTTTGCGAAATGGTGTTCTTCCCGTGGGGAAGATCCACAGAGGTGCGTGGTCGGGTCTGTGTTGTCCTTCTTACAGGAGGGGCTGGAGAGACGGCTGTCTCCCTCCACCCTGAAGGTGTACATGGCTGTCATAGCAGCATATCACAATACACTGGATGGGAGAACCTCAAGGCAGCATGACCTGATCATCAGGTTCCTCAAGGGTGCGAGAAGATTGAATCCTCCTAGACCGCGCCTGATTCCCTCTTGGGATCTCTCTGTGGTCCTATCGACCTTACAGAGAGCCCCATTTGAGCCCCTGGAGGAGGCCGAGCTCAGCACTCTGTCACTAAAGACGGCCCTTCTGGTAGCGCTCATCTCTATCAAGAAGGTTGGGGACCTGCAGGCGCTCTCTGTCACCAGCGAATGCCTGGAGTTTGGCACAGTTACGTGCCCAAAATTCCCACCACTCCCTTTCGGGATCAGGTGGTGAGCCTGAATGCACTCCCTTTAGAGGAGGAAGACCCGACCTTATCGTTGTTGTGTCCAGTTCACGCCCTGCGCATTTATCTGGACTGCACGGAAAGCTTTAGACGCTAGCTCTTTGTCTGTTTTGGAGGACAGCAGAAGGGGAAGGCTGTCTCCAAACAGAGGCTGGCCCATTGGATTGTGGATACCATATCTTTGGCTTACCAATCGCAAGAGCTGCTGTGCCCCTTGGGAGTTCAGGCGCACTCCACCAGAGGTGTTGTGTCCTCCTGGGCACTGGCGAATGGCGCCTCTCTAACAGACATATGCAGAGCAGCAGGTTGGGCTACACCCAATAACATACAACCTCCGCATAGAACCGGTTTCGGCCCGAGTGTTACTGGTTACCAACAGGTAAAGGTCGGGCAGCCGGTTGGGTGTATCGCATGCATTAGCACCTTTCCCCTCTCGAGGTGATAATGTGTGCTGTCTTGTCCATAACAGTTCCCCGTAACTGGTGAACACTGGATGCCATCTCGATTTCTTAAGCTCTGTCCAGTGACAAACTCGGTGGAGGAGTAATGCCACAAGGCCCAGTACTTGTGGTTTGGCCCTTTTCAGGTGAGCCTGTGTACTTGGGCTCAGTGCTTCATACATGGTGATTCCCCCCTCAGTAATCCCGTATGATGTATTTTCACTGTTCGGTTTCCTTGTTGGTACACCCTGTGTCTTCCCCTCAGCAGAGCTTCGCTCTACCTCAGCCACTGTGGCTGTGTACCCTCCCCTTAGATAGGGTCCTCCCCAGGGGTTTCGTTCCATATGCGAACTTCCCGGTCAGTAAGTCCATGTGAGGTATTCTCCACATGTTAACCTCCCTCCGGTAGGATGTGGTCTCCGTAGTGCTCTCCCTCCAGGAGAGGGAAGAGCACTTCCCCAGCACTATTCTATCAGGTGCCCGGCGGGAAATTGCTTAATACAGAAATCAGGAAAGACCAACGCCTGTAGCCTCCTAAGTGCTCTCCTCCCACCCTTAACGGAACAAGGGAGGTGCCTTACCTGACACGCTGGAAGGTCATGACATGGTCGAGCGCTCGCTGCGAGGCACGCAGCAGCTTGCCCAAGTCCATTCATCCATACCTCATGACATGGTTCAGCGCCTGTGGCATTTTGTATAGGGACCCCTAGTGTCACTACATCAACACAACGTTTAGTGAGTGACAGAGAGGGAATATCTCGGTTAGTGATGTAACCTCTGTTCCCTGATGGAGAGAACAAGACATTGTGTCCGTCCTGCCACAGTGCTGACTCTCTCTCGGCTCCTCAGCACAAATCTGAATGAGTGGTGCACGCCATTTTCTTTTATACCCATATGTCCGGGGCAGAGAGTGGCATGCAAATTCCATTCGCCAATTCTCATTGGCCTTTTCTGAATATATCAGAGGTGTTTGGGGAACCCCTAGTGTCACTACATCGACACAACGTCTCGTTCCCTCCATCAGGGAACAGAGGTTATATCAGTAACCGAGTTGATTTATCATTCATTTTAATTGCTTTAACTGATTCATTCAGTCCCCAATTCTAGAGATAGCATGTTTACTCTAGTAACAGGTGGCATCTTTTGAGTGAGTCATTTAATCATTGGGTCTCATTCATGAAACTTTTGTAAACATATGAGTAATTTGCATGTAAAATGGAGCTCCCCCAAACTTTCCTCTGGATTCACAAACGCTGCGCAGATCCCAAATTTGTTATTTAAATGTATGTTATTGAATTCCAAACATTTGTAAACATGGCACTTGTGCACACTTATTCACAATTATCATAACCCATGCCTATGAAAACGCATTAAGAAGGCTTCAGACTCTCTAGTAAATGAGAATAGGAAGCTTTTAACATAGATGCGGAATAGTAATTATTATTAATTATTTTTATTTTTTTTAATTGAAGTGCATTTAAATAGTAAAATATTGAGTTAAAAAACACAGTGTCTGGTCTCAAAGAAAGTGAGGAACTTGCGGTCATTGCATGTTCTTGCAGTCATCAGAGGTTCTTTCATGAATGAAAGAGTCCAAGAGGTCAAGAAAAAATATTTGACAAAAGCTTGAGAGTAAAAAAGGTACCAGTTTAGGAGGTCCACCACCATTAACTTTATTTGGCTCAGTTGAGTGCATTGCCAGCAGTGCTGACCCTACACAATAAGCAACATAAGTGGCTGCAGAGGGCCCCGCGACCACCAGTGGTCCCATAGCAGGTTCAGTATTGCCAAATTATTATTTGCACTAAGTGAAATCAGCACAGGCCACACAGCCTGGGTATATGCATGACAATTGTCAGATGGAACCTGTCAAATCTATGATAAAAATATTATATTATCATTAAAGAAAATGTACAGAGACATAAGTATGTACATTTGACACTTTTGTATCTAAGAACTTATGTGGCGACATTAGTATAGCAGTCAACTTTCAGTGCAGGCAATTTCACTCTTCTCTCCATATCCATCCCATGTAAGCGAAGATAGACAGTGGCTGTACACTGCCGGAGGGTCGTTTATTTGAAATAAAAATGAACACAAGGTGTAAATACATTGTTTATGAGGAGTGTGATATAACTGAAAGTAAATACGAAGTCCTCGCAATGATCGGGGGATGACTGAAGGTTGGGCAACGCAGAGAAGGGCTTGGTTTAGGTAGGGAGGGGGGCGGGCGGGCTTTAAAAAAAAAACTGCTGTATTGTGTCTGCACCGGTTTATTTAAGGTTTAACAGCATTAACATAGACGATGTGTTACCAACTGAAAGCGATATATCGATGCCTACTGAATTAGTAAAAACTAAATTATAAAGTTCATATCAAATGAAGAAATTGTCAAACCAGTAATGTTAGAGGGAAATTATATATATGTTTTTTTTTTTAGAAAATCACTCACACAACTGCTTCTTCACATGACCTTTTTGCCCCAGTGCCAAGCACTTCTGCTGGAAAAACAATATTACATTTATGAAGCAGAGTTTGGAACGGACTATACAGAGCATCAAAGAAACATTTCAGTTAAGTATATGTTAAAAAAAAATAATAATATATATATATATATATTTACTAATTTATGTTATTTATTAAGGTTACTTTCACTCATTAAATTATCAGTATATTTTTAATTACTTATTATATAATTTTACTTCTATCAGAATCAAGTCATGGCAGTTTCCCTGAAAGAACACAAAACTTTCAGATATATTACACATGATTTACACGTGGTCAGGAGCAGGTGTAATGTTATTTGTATCAACAAACATTTTGAAAATATTAAAACTTTCATGAATGTTTACATAAAAAATCGTTCTGCTTGTGTTTCATGAATGAGGCCCAACACGTGTGCATTTTTCCATAACAGAAAAATCAGCACTAAGTTCATATTTTAAAATAGAAAACATATAAATGAATAGAAATGAAAACCAGAAAGTTCCCCCACTGAATTTCCACTTTATGCATCCCTATTTTCTGTCTCAAATAAACCTTTAAGACAATAGCAACATTTGGATATTTATCGCACATAAATCACTTAAAAGATTTAAGCCCTAAAATTGCTGAAGAAAACCAGTCTAGCAAAGTAAATTCAGCATACTTGCCAAAAAAGGCAGATTCCCTCTAAGTCAAATGAGTGTGACTCTAACACAGCTACTGTGATATTGACCTGGCATGCTCTCCCAGCAAATTATGTGACGAGGAGAGCTTTTAATTTGATAAATGGATTCTACTATATCAAACATCTGTTGGCATTGAAAGCATGCTGCTTATCAGGATATTTTATTGAGGTCACACACAACTGCAATATGCCGTAATAACACTGGGTGGTTTCTAGGTGGTTGCTTATTGGCCCAAGTCAAAAGAGGCCACCCCGAGTCTATATGATGTTCTGGTCTTTTATAGTTTCACTGCCTGTCAGGCAAAATCGTATGTCCAAACAAGAAATAGCACACATCTCCTGTATAAGCAACTTTTGAGGTATCATGTCCGTAGCACAAATGCTGGGGAATGAGTTGTTAGGGGTTAGGGATTTGTTCACATCCCTTATCCTCACTTTGGTCATTTTCAGTATGCCCCCAATTTTGGTACTAAAGTCTGGGGCGTTTTTTGGATCCTGGAGATGTTTTGACATGCCCTTACATTTGTGCTTATTTCAGTTCACTTACACCATATTAATTGCAAAAGTCTCATTACACTGTATTGAGCACAGGACAGCACTGTCCAT
The DNA here is from genome assembly GCF_019703515.2 of Myxocyprinus asiaticus. Lineage (NCBI taxonomy): Eukaryota > Metazoa > Chordata > Actinopteri > Cypriniformes > Catostomidae > Myxocyprinus > Myxocyprinus asiaticus. Next base: position 5,817,679 of record NC_059386.1, read on the forward strand.
TCATTCACATAAAACACTACATTGATTTAACTTTTGAATGGCCCCTTTTGTTTTTGAAAGGCTGTATGCGAGGGAGTGTCAGTAGGCATGAATATTGATGTACTTCACACCTAGGATGATAATGGTCCACCCCCTAATAGGGTTATCAATGTGGAATGCCACTGTGAGGAAACAAAAGAATGTGAGGAGGCTAAAAGAAAGATTTTTTTGTAGTTTATTTACAACATAGTGCACAATATAATCAAAATATAAATAATGAAGGGTCAAAAGCACATTTTTGAGCACACAGATGTTTAGATTTTAACAGGATCATAGCAACTATATTATTAATATTACCAATCACAAATACTAATATTGCCCACTCATAAAAAAATATGACATTTCAGAAGATCTCTGCCTCATCATCAGAGTCGCACTCTTCTTCTGAGGAAAATTGAATTCTTCCTCACTGTCCAGGATCATCTGGAGAGCTTCCTCACGTGACCGATGGAAAATCAATGAATCTGATAAAGCTTGATGCCATTTTTATAGCACTGATGGGGGCGTTTACCATATTTGTAAGGCTCATCCCAGGTCATTACCGTATAAACTGCGCACTCTGCTAATGGGTGTGCCTAATGAGACGAGACAGAAAAACTGTACCTCTCGTTAGTTTTACACGCATTACATAATCGAAGAATATTTGTTTTAGATTTGACTTGGTTCATTTTAAAGTAGACATTTCAAGGTTTCTATAGACATATTTATCATGTCTGTGTGACAATTATACGCGAATTTCGGTTCATTTTTTAGACATGCTCCAGACAGAACTTCATGGAGATGGAGGCAGCAGAAGTGCATCCTGTTTTTTTTTCTTCTGTATTTACAAAAGCACAACATTGTGTGGTTATTGTGAGTGGACACAAATAAAAGTAGATCCTATACAGTTCCAACTAATGTGTTGCTCTTATCTGTATGACCATAAATTATGGAGTATTTTAAGTCATTGTCTTTGTTAGAAGAAAAAAAAAAACAACAATGATCGCGCCGACGCCTCCATTGACTCCAGAGGGTTAAAGTGTTAGTTCACCCAAAAAATGAAAATTCTCTCATCATTTACTCACCCTCATGCCATCACAGATGTGTATGACTTTCTTTCTTCTGCAGAACACAAACAAAGATTTTTAGAAGAATATCTCAGCTCTGTAGGTCCATACAATGCAAGTGAATGGTGATCAGACCTTTGAAGCTCCAAAATAGAGATAAATTCAACATAAATATGATGCAGCAGACTCCAGTGGTTTAATCAATGTCTTCTGAAGCGATCTAGATGGTTTTGGGTGAGAACAGACCAAAATGTAACTCCTTTTTCACTGTACAACTTGACAGCAGTCTCCTTGGCGATCATGATTTCAAGCTCGATTACACTTCTTATTGCGCTATGTAGCACTCTGCGCATGCGTCAAGCACTAGGAAGTGTAATCGAGTTTGAAATCATGATCATGCCTAGAGATTGCAATGGCAATATGTACAGTAAAAAATGAGTAATATTTTAGTCTTTTCTCACCTAAAACCAGCTGGATTGCTTCAAAAGACATTGATTAAACTGCCGGAGTCATATGGATTACTTTTATGCTGACTTTATCTCCTTTTTGGAGCTTCAAAGGCCTGATCACCATTCACTTTTTCACCATTCACCATTTGCGTATTGTATGGACCAACAGAGCTGAGATATTCTTATAAATATCTTCGTTTGAGTTCAGCAGAAGGAAGAAAGTCATAGGCATCTTAGATGGCATGAGGGTGAGTAAATTATTTTTGGGTGAACTATCCCTTTAATTTTCAGTACAACATCAATTTTAGTCTTAAACCAAAGTCTGCCATTTATCTTTTATTCTAATGTTAAAATCAATCCAGTCCAAATATGTACTTATAATAGTAAGTCAAAACCTAATCCTAGCTTTTACTTTGGTCATAGCATTTCTAATAATATTCAGCAGGACCCCGATTTTTAGTTTAAACCAAACCCTGTGCTGAAAATCAAATGTAAGACCAAATCTAAGCCATTAATCTAATTCAAAAATCAGTCCAAACCAAAGCTGCGATTATATTAGTAAGACTAACCCTAAAACTAAGAGCAACAGCAATAGTGCTCGCCTGCCTGCTTCAGTAAATAACACTAATTAAAACACATTTTTGGCATACACATTCAAAATGCACAAATGACTTTCCTATAAAACTGAGTCCATTTTATTGTGGCAGTGTTCAATAACATTGCTGTATGCTATTGAGGACATGAAACTGGCAGTTACACAACCTTGGATGCCAGAGCCACAAGGTTACACTCATGTTGTTTGCATAATTAGTTACACAGTCAATTTCTCTGATTTCCATAAATGTTAATTACTGTTTATTCAGCAGCCCAGACAATAAGATGTCTTAGATGTACTTAGAGCAACCAATGAGAAAGCTGTTCATCATACATGATTATTCACTGATATAACCGCAGTAGGCCTTAAGCCAAGCTCTCTCTACAATACAAAATTTTTATGTCATTTTATGTTTTCATGCCTTTTCCATGTCTGCAACAGTGTTGGGGAGTAAATAACTAACAGTGGGAACACTACTAAATAGGGGTGTGCAGCGAAGCCATTATCTGTATTTGTATCTCTATCTGTTCATATGACAAAATTATCTGTATCTGTCTCTGTATTCAGATAAAACCAGATGTGGGCGGGGCTTAAACCGGACATGCGTCAAAACTAAATGAAATGCCCATTTTTAAAGGTTACTCTTACATTTATAGTTTTTATTAATAAAATATGCCTTGTTTATGCCTTTTCATAATAATAGCCTAATAATAATAATAATAATAATAATAATAATAATAATTATTATTATTATTATACAACTATTATTTAAAAAAATATATATATATTTTTTTTTCTTACCAGATGATGCTGAATTTGTAGGCTACATTAACTGTGGAATATGTTGTGGTTTCTCCTGGTATTTCTGATATTAATATCCGCATGAAACAGAATTTTCGTTTGTCTGTGCATGTATAACAACATTATTCTGAAGGCAGGAGGTGTCAAGCAAAATGTGAAATGTCAAGCACACATTTTGCAGTGAATAATAAATACAAATTCAAACATTAAAAGAAATGAAAATAAAATCAATATAGCCTGCAAAAAAAAGTTGGAAATCCCATAAATCTATAAGGAATTTTTATGATAAGAAACCATTATTTAGTTAAATAATGTTACATTTATGAAGCACCTTACCAGAGGTAGCACAGTTTAAAGAAGATAAAAAAATAAAAATAAAAAATAAAAAAAAAAAAGTTTAGGTTTCTTCAATTTACATAAGGAGATATATTCCGAATAACCTATGGAGCATTTAAACCTTTATGGAGCATTTTAATTATTATTTTTTTATTTTTTAAAATAAAGTCTTAATCAGTTAATTACCTTAATCGCTGATGTGGACATAAATGTGGTCAACTTTAAGAGACAGATAGACGAGCTCCTTAAGTGAAATCATCACTTCAGGTCGGGAATTTAACATTGTGCTCAGGTTTAGGCTATAAATACATGGCAATCACGTGTTAATCATGTGATACATTAACAAAGAAGTTTCAAGACGTGGAACATGTACATGATGCTGTATCTTAATGTTACACGTGACCAGCTCCAGACGCGAACAATTAACGGAGACCGCAAACTAAATTGAGACCGTGCCCATCCAATCTGAAATCACAACACACATTTTCATTCATAAGGTTTACACTTTAGAAATATTGGCTGCACAGATTCATAAATTCTATAATTTCATATACATTTAAAATGTCACTTTATCCTTGTGCCTCTTGGATAATAAGTCATACGAATATTTTTTTAATGTTATTTGGATGTGTAACGTATTGGAAAGAAGTCACGAGAGCTGGATCTAGGTGCAGCAAAATAGTATTTAATAAAGTAAACAAAGTATAGATTTACAGGGTAAACAAAGGAACAAAAGAAACATCCACGATGGGAAAAACATAGGAACAGAGAAAACATCTATGATAGGAATGGGTCTATGAACAGGAGGTCAAAACATAACAACTGACAAGTACTGAACAGAAATCAGGGCATTATGTACACAAAGACTAATAAATTAATGAAACACAGGTGAGGACAATCAAGGACAGCTGGCAGTGATGAGGGTAGGGAATTATGGGAAGTGTAGTCCGGGAAGAACAGATGGCAGGGGAGAAACACAAGGCAAACAGTGAATCATGAGAGAAAGCCATGGCAGTCTTGAAGGGAGAAGCCATGGAAGGCAGAGCCAAGGGAGGCTCGAGGGATGGAGCCATAGGAGGCTCAAAAGGACAGAGCCCTGGAAGGTTCAAGGGACGAAGCAGTGGCAGACGGAGCCGTGGTAGGCTCGAGGGGCGAAGCCGTGGAAGTCGGAGCCATAGGAGGCTCAAGGGGTGAAGCCATGGCAGGTGGAGCTGTGGTAGGCTCAAGGGGCAAAGCCATGGAAGGTGAAACCATAGGAGGCTCAAAGGACGGAGCTGTGGAGGGAGGAACCATAGGAGGCTCAAAGGATGGAGCTGTGGAAGACAGAGCCATAGGAGGCTTGAGGGACAGAGCCATGGAAGGCAGAGCTGTGGGAGGCTCAAGGGATGAAGCCATGGCAGGTGTGGGCGTCGGCTCGTTGGCCGTGGCAGGCGTGGGCATCAGCTCGTTGGTTGTGGCAGGCAAGGGTACCGATAATTTGTGGGGAAGGGTCTTCGTGGCCCTACGCACCGATATCAGTGGCGGATAATTCAACTTGGAGACAAGGGCCGTGAAGGGCTTCAAGACTGGGGTGGCGGAATGTGACATGGTCATGGAGCGGACTCAGGCGTGGCTGTGACATGCCGTGGAGCAGTACTCAGGCATAGAAGACTCGGAAGCCGGAACCAGGATTGAGAGAGGAGGACCTTCTGCAGCGAGTGTCTCTAAGTTTAGCCTCATATCTTCCTTCCAAGTGAGGTTACTCTCCTCTGGCAATTCCCTCCACTGGTGAAACATTAGTCCAATCCGATATATGGATTGGAGGTCGGAATCCTTCCAACCTGTGAGGCTGGCTATGGCACAGAGATGAAGTGAGTACTCCCTAATGGGTAAATTTGCCTGGCACAATTGTCAAAGAGACACTGCTAGATCCATTTGTGTGGTCAGTTGTTCTGTAACGTATTGGAAGGAAGTCACGAGAGCTGGATCTAGGTGCAGCAAAATAGTATTTAATAATGTAAACAAAGTACAGATTAACAGGGTAAACACAGGAACAAAAGAAACATCCACAATGGGAAAAACATAGGAACAGAGAAACCATCTACGATAGGAATGGGTCCATGAACAGGAGGTCAAAACATATAACAACTGGCAAGGACTGAACAGAAATCAGGGCATTATATACACAAAGACTAATAAGTTAATGAAACACAGGTGAGGACAATCAAGGACAGCTGGAAGTGATGAGGGCAGGGAATTATGGGAAGTGTAGTCCGGGAGGAACAGATGACAGGGGAGAAACACAAGGCAAACAACAGTGAATCATGACAGGATGAATACGTTATTAGTTTTGAAGTCAATATTCGTGCCTTTCTGAATATGGTATTCACCTTCAGGCACATCCCTACTACTAATGTACCTAATTTATTCAGAAGCATGACAGTTGCTCAAAAGCATGACAGATGTTTTCAAAATACTGAAACTTTCCTAACAATTTGCTACTTTTTCCAAAAACACTGCATACAGTATGCAGCACAATGAGGTCATGTGACAACAATGTTGCAGTCTGCCGTTTTAAATGTCCATAGTGTAATAATGCCTACTGTTCCATGTAACCTTGTGTAACCTTGAGTAATACTGTGCAGTGCTGTATGCTACCTACAGTACTTTTTTAATATGGATTATTGTAAGTAGAATACAGTACTGTGCAATATTCAGCAATTAGTAAACTACTATTCCATTCCAAATGTAGCCATTCATTCAAATAATTAATGTAAATGAGCCCATTTAAAATATGATTTATTAGAGTCCCCGTGCAACATTTTATAAATTAGGTAGTACTCTATTTTTTGTCTTTAATTCTGTTCAAAGTTAAAGCTGTCACTCTTATTGAGATTGTTAATTCATTAAAAAACTGTCATTGTTTTTGTACCAGAAGAAGGTACACCTGATTAAATTAAAAATTATTTAATCTGATAAAGATATTGTTCCTCTAAGTAGATTTGTAGTGTAGCTAACTAGTTTTTCCCCCCACAATACACACTGTACACTATGCACTCGCTCATCTATTGTATGAATTTTCGAAATTGCAGTATTGTCCCAAACATTTTTTAAAATTTTTACTACATGGAAGCATTCACTGTTTAACAGCTGAAGTAAATACATTTTCAAACACATGTGATGCATTGCCGCTAACTTGAGAGTGCTAGCCAACCTTATATTTCTAATATTTCAAGTAATGTACAGTACATCATTCTACTCACATTTGTAAGGTGCTGTCTTTACAGAAGTTTCACTAATGCCATTGTGGTGGGGTGAGCAAGAGACAGACACAGTGAGTGTGGCATCAGACCTTGGAGAGGCATACATTTCAAATAATAATAACAGAAATGGGGAAATAAAGTGTCCGTGGGGAAATAGTGTCCAAAAGAAAGGGAGAATCTGGTGTCCTCGCGGTGAGAGGGGGGCTTTGTGTAGGTCGGGGAGTGCCCTTGGGATGGTCCAGAACATGGGCGAGGTCCCGTGGTTGCATGCGCTCCCCTCCTAGGTTCAGGGGCGCGAAGAACAGCGGCCTCTGTGGTGGCCTGTCTTTCCATGGGCTGCGGCATGTGAGGGGAAGTGGGGCCTGTCACCCTAGCCCATCAGCCGTGCACGTGCTGTCATCTCTGGTGACACATCTAAATTTTGCATGGGGGAGCGTGTCCAGCTGGAACCCTCCCTGATCTGCTCCTGGACCTGCAAGGACGCCAGTGTGCACACTAGGAGATAGAAGCAGGCATCCCGAGGAGAGGCGCGATCTACATATTAATGGCAGTGGTGATGAGGCTCTATTCACCTTAGGTGCGCCTCATCATTCTCTGGCCCAAATGAGGCTTATTCAATTGCTCCCCTCCTCTCTTCTGCCCACTCCTGTTGTGAGCCTGGACGAAGGATGGCCCTCAGTGGCAGGGCGACGAGAGGGACAAAGTGTCGTCCCAGTGGCATCTCCTCTTAGGCTCCCATCCGCTTCTTCGGGGTCCTGTGAGATCATATGACCATCTGAATATTACTTATCTCAATACTTATCCCTTTATTTAGATAATCTTACACATTTATCCCTTTATCTTGATAATCCCCTGCAATTTGATGCTGTAACTGAACAAATGAATCATGGCTGACTGCGAATAGCACATTTCCACAATGGCATCGGTAACTGAGAACTTCTGCTCTTGCAAGCTACATCTATGCTACAGTTACAAAGTAGCTTTGCCAAAACTAAATTTGTCTGCAACAAATGCTCCTGATTGTAGCCAACTTGTAGCATGTGCACTTTTGAGACACTTAAAATACAAACTGGTTCAAAACTTTAAATCTATACGACCACTTGTTGGTGTGTGCACGGCAAGGTTATTAAAGTTAACTGAAACTGAAACTAAAACTGAAACGAAATTCCAAAAAATTACCTAGAAAAACTAAATTAAAACTAAAACTATACATTTCCAAAAAACTAAACTAAATTATCATGAATTGCTTCAAAACTAACTAAAATAATATGATCATAAAATATTTTTAGTTTTTGTTTTTAATACTTTGAATTGTGCATGTTACAAAATCGTTTTTGTTTCTTTAAACATATTCATCTGTTGCATTGCAAACATGCCATCTACTGGCCATAAGTTTCATGAGCATGTGCCCACATTCAGTTATGTGCTCAATGTTTCAAGATAAATTAATTAGTTTGTTTAATCACATCATCCATTGCTGTTCAAAAAATAAAGGGAACATACACTCATCGACCACTTTATTATGAGCACCTGTAAACCTACATATACGTGCGATTATCTAATCAACCAATTGTGTGGCAGCAGTGCAATGTATAAAATCATGCAGATATGGGTCAGGAGCTTCAGTTAATGTTCATATCAACCATCAGAATGTGGGAAAAATGTGATTTCAGTTATTTTGTCCGTGGCATGATTGTTGGTGCCATATGGGCTGGTTTGAGTATTTCTGTAACTGCTGATCTCCTGGGATTTTCACGCACAACAGTCTCTAGTGTTTACTCAGAATGGTGCCAAAAACAAAAAACATCCAGTGAGCAGTAGTTCTGTGGACGGAAGCTCCTTGTTGATGAGAGAGGTCGACAGAGAATGGCCAGACTGGTTTGAGATGACAGAAAGGCTACGGTAACTCAGATAACCACTCTGTACAATTGTAGTGAGCAGAATAGCATCTCAGAATGCACAATATGTCAAACCATGAGGTGGATGGGCTACAACAGCAGAAGACCACGTCAAGGTTCCACTTCTGTCAGCCAAGAACAGAAGCCTCAGCTTTCTGTTCTTGGCTGACAGAAGTGGAACTGGATGCTGTGCTGTGCATTCCGCAGAACTGTAGCTGCTGAAATCCCAGGATGTCAGCCTAGCAATACACTATGTAGACCTATGTGTAATCTGGTCTGGATAGGATTTAATTGAATTTAAATAACATTACACAATGTTGTCCCCTGCCAAGTCATTTATTCGTCTGTGTTAACTAAAATAGCATACAAACTAAAATATATTGATAGACTAAAATAAATCTAAAACTAAAATTAATTGAAAAACTAAAACTAAACTAAAACTAACAAACACAGTTGGTAAAATAACTGAAACTAAACTAAATAATAATTTAAAATTTAAAACGAAATAAAAATGTAGTCTAAATTAAAAACCCAAAACTATAATAACCTTGGTGCACTGTTTTCAACAAGCAAGAAAACAGCAATGCGCAACTGTAAATTAAATTATGAAACCTTACTGCCTATGCCTCCCAAAACACTGTCTCATCCCTTATTCTTTTCTGCTTCTTCTTCTTTTTGCAAGACATTCCTCAACTTAATCTGTTGACATATGTTCAAGAATCACCTCTTGCTTTACTATGTTTAAGAGCTTGTAAGAATTACATTTTGGGATTGTAGGTACAGCCGTGGAGGGGAATGATCTTATAATGGACTTGTAGTGGGGGTTTAATGTTAAATGTGATTGATTCATTATACTGTATGTTGTGATTTTTTCTTTGTGTTAAGTTATGAATCAATAAACATTTTAACTGAAAAGAAAAGAAAAAAATAATATTAAAAAATTAAAATTATTGAATATAATTGTCATAAAGTTAAATAAAGTCTTTTTATCTTTAAAAAATAAAATAAAAAATGTGCCCAGGGCAACAAGATTGTAGTGTGCACTTGGCCTTACAATATCAACCATTACTCTTGGCTACATCTTTATATATAAATATTCATACAGAGAACTACCTGACCTTGGGTTAATATCGTTAAAATGGAATGGGACTTAAGGACAGTAAATAATTCTGGTCCACTCTAAACCTGCGGTGACTCTGCAGGTAGTGTGGCACAGTCAAAATAATGAGGATTAATACAGTTCTTTAAAACTTTTGTATGGTTTATACTAAATTATGCCTTTAAAGCAGAAGAGTAGAGTGCCTTTCATTTGCATCTGATAATCCTGATATGACCAAGATGAACTAGTGAGGAAAGAAGGCTTTTGGGTTCTGTTTTGATTGTATTACCATAAAAACTTAATCCATGAATTTCCTTTCGTTTCTTTTTTTTTTTTTTTTTTGTATTACAATACAATCAGATTTGATAAGTATTAATAAATGGCTTATTAAATGCAAAATTCCAACTCATGCATAAGTTTGTTAAAGTGAAAGAATTAAATTAGGATAATCCCAATTGTTTACACAAGGTTATTGAATTTCTAAAATGATGAGGATTTTCTTATGCATGTAATTCCTCCCTTAAACGGTGTTTACAATTGTGGAATACTATTACAGAGGACTGTGGAAAAAATGTATATTCTCTACAGTAATGCATACCAGCTGAAAGCAGAATTTAGCTTGAGAGACTGAACCATAAAATATGCCCAGGTAACTCAAAACATTACTCAGGGAATTGATAAAGAGGGTAATTGTCTTTATTGAATATTTATCAGAACTCCCTCATCACAATGGATTGCAAACATTACCAGTAACATTCTCTCTACATAGTTTTTAATCAGTTACTTATGGCATAATGATTATATAAATATCACTGTAAATGATGGAATTTGTAGGTTTACAAATAATTTATACATTATCACATTTAGCACAGGTTTTTAGTGAACATTCTCTCAGCCCCATTACACAGTTCATTCAGTTTTTCATGATTAGTGTAGTCGACATGAATGTGTCCTATGTGGAGCCAGAAGTAGCACAGCCCCACAGCTCCATTGATGCCGGGCCTCCTTACGATCCTATGGCACAAACCTCTACATTTGCTTTTAATGGATAAAGCAAAGATCAATGTTTATTAGACAGCAGGCTTAAACAATGTCACTTTGTGTACTGCCCATTTACCATATTTAACTGGGCTTATAAAAGTATCCTGGTATCCTTTTATAGCATTGAAAGAAATCTGATTGTTTATTACAGTGGGGCATATGATTTTTTTTTTTTGATTTTTTATTATTATTTATTTATTTTTTTTAAATGCACCAGAGTTTGGGTTTTTTGTCCTGTCCGGAAGCCTGGCTTCTCTTTATGATAACTGGATGAGCTCATAAATGGGCGGTACTGTGCAACAATCTAATTAGTTAAATGGTGATATACATGACAGACATATAAAAACACTTACAAACATTGATGTTATTCAGTGAAACACACGTAATTAGTCTGGAAGCTAGTAAAAGTGGAAGAGAAAAGCCACAGTAACACACTGAATATAGTCATACCAATCTAGAATTCATAATAGCACAGATTAAGACAGATGTTAAAAAAACTAAAGGCAAAGAGATGTCATAAAGAGGTGAGCTGGGGATGGAGGAGAGTGTAAACTGCAATTTACACCTATGCAACAGAAAGGCATCTGAGAGAATGAAGGAATACAATTTAACAAAAAAATAAATAAAATAATAATAATAAATAAATAAACGCTCTGATAGGTGTCTGATTGTATTGGCAGATATTATTAATCAACTGAGCATCATCTGTGTCACAGTCTGTCTCCCTCATGTTCTTCAAGGACTCTTATTTTGAAGTTTTCCTCCGGACTACATCTCCCAGAATCCACTGCCCTCATCACTTCCATCTGTTTCCAATCTTCCTCACCTGTCCTCCATTCCACCATCAGTCATTGTTTGTATATATACACTCCTGTTTTGTTCATTTCTTTGTCAGTCCTTGAAGTGTTACGTTGTGTTAAGGTTGCATGTTGAGCTTTATTGTTTGTTCCACTCCAGTGTTTGTTATTAAAGGATTTAAAGTATTTACTCCTGCATCTCCTCTCTTCCACTCCAAGAACCCAGTGTTACAATCTGATTACCAGCTTGACTATTAACGTGACCTGCCTAATCTTAAGTGATGCTTGATTTTTGTGATTAAGGCACAATCTGTATTAAGACTAATTAACATTGGAAATTGTGTATTTGCATTGAAAAGAATGATGATGATTTCATTTTAATTCTCACTGCGCAGAAAATCTGGACTGTAAATTGAATTAGATGCACATTTTTGCAATTAATTACTATGCTCAAAAGTGGCATAACTGTCTAGTTATTTCTCCGGTCAGTAGCCTACACACTATCCAAAAGGAATAGTGGAATTGACATTTTGTGGAGTCCACGAGACTGGATGATCTATTTTGACATCCGACCATTTAATAGAAGACTGCTTACAAGAGCCCACTTTTCCAGCCATGATGCAATCTAGATGCACCCTTTTGCAAAGCCTGCACTGGTGCAGACTTCACAGCAGATTACTACCCAAAAGTATATAGTATGTGGATTTCACCAAAGAGGAGAACTGTAGGGGCTGAGCATATGGGGCAGGCCTTTTCATCCAAAGCGACTGGTGCCCCAGACTATGCAGGACCTTAATCCATCCTTGGTATGAGATGAATGATAACTCTCATGTAGAGGAAGAGGAAGCCATATCTATAGTTACCTCTTCTGTGCTATCTGTCTATCATTGAAGTCCCTTTTATCCTGGGAATGCTCCCAGGCAGCTACATTCTATAAATATAAGCGGCATAAAAGTACAGCTCCTATCTACTTGAATGGAGAAAGACAGAAATCTCCAAAACATTTGGTCAAGATTATGGTCAAATAACATATTTCAAAATCGGACAACAATGGTTTAAATTGTGCTTCTTTAGCTCAGATCACGTAAAAAAATTGCTGTTTTGTTAATGGCATACTACCATTGTAACATACCGGCAGGATGAAGACAGGAGCAGACAGAAATGAAATAGCTGGAGTGTGAACCCAAGTGCAGTTTATTTACAGTGATCGTAACAGGAACATGAAACAGAGTTACAACAAACAATACTCGACAAGGGACTATAGCAGCCCACGTGGCCGGGAGTGCTTGCAGTGATGGGAATGGCCTCCATGTTCATAAGCACAGGCAGTGATGGGAACGACCTCTGTGGTTGTGAGCACAGGCAGTGATGGGAATGACCTCCATGGTCGTGAGCACAGGCAGTGACGGGAGTATAGTATACAGAAACATGTACACAAGGCTGTATGTCCTACGTGGCTATGTTATGGGAAACACACATAACTTATCTAGAGTGTAAACTCAGCAATATTATATATAGAATGGTACACAGTGGAGAAAGCATTCCTCAGACACTGGATGGCATAGGCAATAGTGAAAGTTATCTTATTATGCTTAGACTGTTATATTCTATTTACTTAAAATGTATACTTTCATAAATGAATTTTTTTTTAATTTTTTTTTTTTAAATAAGCTAATTGTTAAGAATCCACCATTAAAAAAAAAGTCAGATGGTCTGTTAATTAATGGTGGCAAACAGACAGATGGGGAAGCGAGCCCATTGGTTAAGATAACAGAAATGCATGTTTATTGGCTCAAAAGAGATAACAGAAATGTATAAAAATGAGAGTCTGGTACTGGATAATCAGATGAACAGCTGGCATCTCAGGTTTTGTTGGTTCACTCAATAAAGCCTAATCTTTAATATCTGGAACTCCTGACTTTGAGAATTTCCTTGCATAGAGGGAAAGAGTCTTCAATATTCCACAACATATTTATTGGTGAACACGAAGGGACTGGAAAGGGGCCAAGAGAGCAGGGGGACCACGGCAGGCTTGCTGGCACGGACTACACAAAATCACTGCCGCCAAAAAACAGAGGTAAGCAATTTTGCTTAATGGTGTTTTGTGTAGTCTGCTATAAGTTGGGCCTGGGTAGTGGTAACTCTGAGAGCCTCACCAGTTCTGAACTTAAATAAATGATTAATTGGATAAAATATAAAACTGAGTTCCAGATCTCAAAAACTGTGCATGCAAATGTGAATAAGTGTTGTAAATAAGTCTGAAGCGCGCAAAGTCCTACAGATACCGCCTTTCTTGGAAGAAAGGGGCTGAGCCGGTAGGCAACATGCTAGAAGTGTGTTCACTCAAGAAGGGTGTGTTGAAATCCTGCGGATACTGCTCTCTGTAGTGACACCAGTAGGGATAATAAGCCCGTTTTGAACGGTGGCCTTTGAACTGGCTGAGAACACCGAGCCCACAATTTGATGGTTGGCGGTGTTTCTCAAAATAGCACTGCATTAAGGGCTGAATTGGCAGGATTTGGCCCAAGAGGGGTATTGAGATAGTTAAAGTATTAATATTATTTATAAGCCCAGGCTGAATAGTCTAAACCTCTGTGAATATATATATATTGGTTGTGTTGGCTGTGCTGTGCTCATACAAACTGTGCTGTGCTTATGCTGACTGCACTGTGCTATGCTGTATGTGTGTGAGATCAAACTGTGAGCGTGCAGTTGAGTGTGCTGTTATACAGTGCATCCGGAAAGTATTCATGGATTAAATTCATTATTTTCCTCAAAATTCTACAAACAATACCCCATAATGACAACGGGAAAGAAGTTTGTTTGAAATCTTTGCAAATTTATTAAAAATAAAAAACGAAAAAAAATCACATGTTCATAAGTATTCACAGCCTTTGCCATGACACTCAAAATTGAGCTCAGGTGCATCCTGTTTCCACTGATCATCCTTGAGATGTTTCTACAACTTGATTGGAGTCCACCTGTGATAAATTTAATTGATTGGACATGATTTGGAAAGGCACACACCTGTCTATATAAGGTCCCACAGTTAACAGTGCATGTCAGAGCACAAACCAAGCCACGAAGTCCAAGGAATTGTCTGTAGACCTCCGAGACAGGATTGTATAAAGGCACAGATCTGGGGAAGGGTACAGAAACATTTCTGCAGCATTGAAGGTCCCAATGAGCACAGTGGCCTCCATCATCTGTAAACGGAAAAAGTTTGAAACCACCAGGACTCTTCCTAGAGCTGGCCGCCTGGCCAAATTGAGCGATCGGGGGAGAAGGGCCTTAGTCAGGGAGGTGACCAAGAACCCGATGGTCACTCTGACAGAGCTCCAGCGTTTCTCTGTGGAGAAAGGAGAACCCTCCAGAAGAACAACCATCTCTGCAGCACTCCACCAATCAGGCCTGTATGGTAGAGTGGCCAGACGGAAGCCACTCCTCCGTAAAAGGCACATGACAGCCCGCCTGGAGTTTGCCAAAAGGCACCTGAAGGACTCTCAGACCATGAGAAACAAAGATTGAACACTTTGGCCTGAATGGCAAGTGTCATGTCTGGAGGAAACCAGGCACTGCTCATCACCTGGCCAATACCATCCCTACAGTGAAGCATGGTGGTGGTAGCATCATGCTGTGGGGATTTTTTTCAGCGGCAGGAACTGGGAGACTAGTCAGGATCGAGGGAAAGATGAATGCAGCAATGTACAGAGACATCCTTGATGAAAACCTGCTCCAGAGTGCTCTGGACCTCAGACTGGGGCGACGGTTCATCTTCCAACAGGACAAGGACCCTAAGCACACAGCCAAGATAACAAAGGAGTGGCTACGGGACAACTCTGTGAATGTCCTTGAGTGGCCCAGCCAGAGCCCAGACTTGAACCCGATTGATCATCTCTGGAGAGATCTGAAAATGGCCGTGCACCGACGCTCCCCATCCAACCTGATGGAGCTTGAGAGGTCCTGCAAAGAAAAATGGGAGAAACTGCCCAAAAATAGGTGTGCCAAGCTTGTAGCATCATACTCAAAAAGACTTGAGGCTGTAATTGGTGCCAAAGGAGCTTCAACAAAGTACTGAGCAAAGGCTGTGAATACTTATGTACATGTGATTTGTTTTTTTTTTTGTTTTTTTTTCATAAATTTGCAAAGATTTCAAACAAACTTCTTTCACGTTGTCATTATGGGGTATTGTTTGTAGAATTTTGAGGGAAATAATGAATTTAATCCATTTTGGAATAAGGCTGTAACATAACAAAATGTGGAAAAAGTGAAGCGCTGTGAATACTTTCCGGATGCACTGTATACTCGTGATTGTTTTCTTGCATTCATTTATGAGCACTGTGGTATAGAGAAAAGAGTGTATTAAGTTCTGTATCGTGAAATGAATGATGAAAAAAGTGTGAAAAAAGTTAGAAAAGTCATCCCAAGAACTAAAAACGTTCAAAGATATTGGCTTTGTTGATTATTTGGACATCATCCAAATTGTAGTCATTGTGATCCAGATGGAGAGACACAATCATTAATAATGAAACAAAATTAAAAATAATAAGAGAAACACCTGTTTCTCTCCCACAGTGGGAGTAAATGAGTGCAGGATTGAGAGTGTGTAGCTGAGAAAAGGAGAGTGAAAGGAGGGGCTGAACTAAGAGAGAGAGTGTGAATGGAGAATTGTGGCAAATGGATAAGCACAGAGAGGAATATTTTCTCTGCATTGCTTCTAACTAAAAGCCAATGTGTAGCCAAACAGTAGCAGAGTTTGAGAGAGTACGCTTAGCTAGAATAGCTGAAGCAGAAGAGAGGAGAGAATTAGACAGGACATTAATAGAGAAAAGAGGGATTAGTAATCATTTCTGGAAAGAGTCTGCATATATAGATCATAAAGGACAAATAAGGGAATTGACAGAACAAAAGAAGAACTGACTACAATCACAAATCTGAGGGTAATAGAACAAGAATGGCCATGTGTGGACTGGCAAACAGTAGTAAATAAACATTTGACCATTGAGCCATTGATAAAACAATTGGAGGGACATTATATGCTGAGTCCTACTCAATTGGGGCAATTAGCAGTGTCAGCAGAAATACCCATTAACTCAGTGTACATCCCCTATCTCAGATGTGACATTCCCTATCTCAATAGGAATTTAGGGAGCCATCAGCCAGAGAGACTAGGAGGAGCAACAATCTTAAAGAATGTTTACCTTGATGTAAGTTCAGACATACGACCAGTGCAGTGGAAAAGTAAGATATTATTCTGTAAAGAGCAAGGTCTACACAACGAATGGGACTATAGGAAGGTTGAAGGTAACAGTTGTCATAAGAAGACACCCAGAGCAGATACAACAGGTGTGGGTGGAAATACACAGAGGCAAGAGAAAATAAAAAGTAACATATTTAGCAATCAACCATTTTAAATAATGAGTGATTTGTGTAAAAATAGAAGAGGAAGGAAGAGAGGAAAGAGAGGGAGGGGAATTTTAAATGCAGCAGAGAGGGAAGCATTCATTGACTTCCTTGAACCTTTTCATCTAGAATATTGTGTTAGAAGTTAATTAAATATTTCTATGGTTCTATGGGGAGGGTTTCAAATAGAATTAACCCCATCTCTCACTTTTATGCATTGGGCAGGAGGAATAGCTGCCACAGGCCACTGGTTTGCTGAAGATGAGCTAATTCTAAGAATAAAGAAAAGCTGGGGTTAGAGGGGTACATTAAAGACATAAAACATACTATAATAATAATTTCAAACAACAATGGCATCAACACCTGTAGAATGCATGTGTACAGAATTTCCAATATGCAAAGACATCATAAGGGGATTTTCTAAAAAAATGGGAGAAAAGAACAAAAGGTCTAAACACAAAATGGCCAGCAGAGGGAACATTTGATGTGGCTATGTGTAGAGAAATGGAGGCATTGATAAAAAACCATAAGGCTAAAGACAAAGGCAAGAAAAGGGAAGAAAAAAAGAAAAAGGGATACTGCATTTGTTCAAAAACCATCTGATGAAACTATTAAAAAGTGAGAGATAGCCAAAAAAATTTGGATGATAAAACGGAAGAAAAAACTCTGCACCACCTTTTGACCAATCTGGGAAGCAAATGTCTGTCATATCGGGAACAGTAGAAGTAAGAGGGAATATAGAAATAGAGGATGATGTAAAAGAAAGAGAAGATGAAGACAGGGACAGTGAAAGGGCAAGTGACAGGGAACAGCCAAGAGCAGAGAGCACAAGGGAAAGGGACAGTGAAAGGGCAAGTGATAGAGAAGGGCTAAGAGCAGAAACTAAAAAGGGAAAAAGACAATATATGAGAACAGAAGATAAGAAAAATATGAATACCTATCAGAATATGTCAGCAGCACTGGAAGGGATGAGAAACACACAAGAAGATCAGGATGTGTCACAAATACTAGAGGAGCTGAGAAATAGTCAAGCAAATGGGAGAAAATGTCAAAGGAAAGATTTACACCCAAGAAAAACATATCAGAAGAACTGGAGCAAAGTGTTATAAATATAACAAGAAAAAACCAGTATATGAGAAAAAAACTGGCATAAATGGACTCCAGAGAAAGACAAAGATGCTGAAGGACAAGAGCCCACTCAAACAGCCCTAAGAGAGAATATAAACATGTTTCAGGCAACCTACTCTTTGAGGATGTGCCAAAGGCGGAACCATATTGGAAAAGAAGTGAAAGGGGCAGATTGACATGAACCACAAGCAGTATGTATCTACCTAATGAGCATCCAAGCAACATGTATATGCCCGATGAAGATCCAAGCTACATATATCAACCCAGTGAATATTTAAGCAACATGCATCCATACAGTGAGTACCAAAAACAGTGTCCAATTTTAATCAAGGGGACACAAGGACAGTATGTGCCATGGGCCAATCAATATCTTGATGGACTGATAGCCTGCCTTCCAGAAATCCATGAGGGGCTGGAAAATGGATCAGAATGGTGGAAGAGGAAATAATGGGCAAGTTGCTGGCAATTGGAGATATCAAAGCACTACTAGCTAAATGCCTGCGGGGATCCAAGATGAATGAGATCCTTGGAAAAGTATATCTAAGTGGAGCAACTGATAACTCAAAAATGGATGGGGTCGCATTTGACGGACATCGTGCTGATGTATGGGCAGTGTTGAGAAAAGAATACCCCACACGAATGGACCCGAAATCTCTGAGAGGAGAACCAATAGGTGAAACAGAAAATCCTACCACCTACATTCAGAAACAATTTAGAAGATGGAAACAAGAGTTGGAGAGAACTCCAGAAGGAGATCCAGTGATGACAACATTATTCAGAACTGCCATAGTGGATGCCATGTCACCCCCAGCACAGGCCAAGCTGGAAGATGTAGTTGGACTGAACTCCAAGACACACAGGGAGTTCTGTGAACATGTGACTCATGCTGTGGAACAATACAGGAATAATTAACTGAAACTAAAAAACCAGGAGAGAGAACTGCAGAGAAAGCTGACACAACTACAACTTGAAGAACTGACTGGCAAAAGAAGGAAGATTCAAGCTGCAGTAAAAGAAAAAGAAGAAGAACAATCAGCAGTAATGGCTCCTGTGAATATGCCTGCACCCGCTGCCCAGACTACACTAGTAGCACCGGCACCTGTGGTCCAGAATGCAATGCCAACAGCTGGAAATGCATCACAGCCACCAGCACCAATTGTAATCTACCTAAAACCAGAACAACCAAACAACAGAAACTGGAACAGACAACAACAAGGAGGAAGAGGAAGACAGAGCAGTGGCCAGCAGAGAGCTAATGGCCCGCCAGGAATATGCTGGGGATGTAATCAGCCAGGACACAATAGAAGAGACTGTCCCACCAATCCATGGCAACATAACCAACCACCAAGTCCAGGCGATAATCCATGGCTACCAGAATACCAAGCTTGAGCGCTAGGTCCAGTCAACCCATGGCATGGACCACAACAGGGCTACTAGGGCTGCACAGAGGATCCTATGGGGAGGGGTCAGCTTCCAATGATATCATCTGATGCTGATCAAGAACCTATGCTGCAGGTTAAAACAGAGGGCAAGACAACAGCAGTTATGCTAGATACTGGAGCAACATACACGTGTATAAATCCAAATTATGCCTCTCACCTCCCCAAGTCTGGAAAATATGTAAAGACTGTAGGATTCTTGGGAATTAAGCAGCTAATTCCAATGACGGCTCCAGTCAGCATAAAAGTAAAAGATGCAAAAATAAAAATTCCCATTCTAATATCAGAACAAACACCTGTTAATTTGTTAGGAAGGGATGCTATATGTAAAATGAACTTGTAGATATGGTGATCTCCAGAGGGAATATACATAGATAGCAGGGGAATCAAACAAATGACTGTTACAAAATTCCAATAACCTCAAGAGCCACAAGAAAACACATATTGGTTAGGAGATTTAGGGAAAAGTGTAGAAGAAACAGTCAACAGGTGGGGAAAATATATCAAAGAGCAGCTTTGTGAACCAAGCATGCCAAAAACTGAGTTCCATTGTACCATAATATATGATCCAGGTAGGGACCCAGAGCTTGAAAAGAAATGGTTGAATGACACAAAAGGACAAGAAGTTCCATTGAGTTCACAATACATAATTGTAGGGCAAGATGGAGCAGCACTACAAATTGAGAAATGTAGTTTAATTGAAAAATGGTTTCAAGTACCAGATTCAGCTCCACATGTTACCTTACAGGTAAGTAAGGGAAGTCAGGCAAAAGATTTAGGACCAGTGATGAAGAGAGCAGAAAGGAAAAAGTGGGAGGAAACAGATAATCCTTTAATCTTTGAATCAGCAGACAAAACATACCTAAATATTCTGTGTACTACTGTTATGACAGGCATCCTAAGAGTGGTGGTGACTACCAAAGAAAAAGAAGAGAAGTTGGATTCAAAAACAGTTGAATTAATGTTAGAAATGGAAAAGCAAGTACCAGCTGAATTGTGGTCTCAACATGACACAGACGTAGGTTTAGTGAAATCTGCTAATCCAGTTAGAATTAAGCTCAGATCAGGAGCACAGTACCAAGAAAACAACAATATACATTGAAACAGGAAGCTGTAGGAGGGATTAAAAAGACTACTGAGGGGCTGATTAAAGCTGGGGTGTTAATTGAAACAGCAAGCCATTGTAATACACCCATATTGCCAGTTGTTAAGGCAGACAAATTAAAATGGCACTTAGTGCATGACCTGAGAGCAGTTAATGAAGTAGTGGAAGACTGGCCTGCAGAGGTCCCAAATCCACATACGCTGTTGACTAATGTTCCTCCCTGCTGCCAATTATTTTACTGTAATTGATCTGTGTTCTGCTTTTTTCAGCATTCCTTTAGTAGAGGAAAGCAGACATCGTTTTCATTCACCTATAAAGTTCACCTCAAAATTACATGGCAAAATAGACAGGCACTAAATTGGTTGCTGGCAGAAAAAGGAGGGGTTTGTGTAATGTTTGGAGCTGACTGTTGTACTTATATCCCAAATAATACAGCTCCTGATGGATCCTTCACTGAAGCAATGAAGAAACTGAAGGGTTTGAGAGAGGAAGTGACTGCAAACGCAGGAAAAGATCAACATATTGGAAACTGGTTTGACTTGGCTGGTTTGAATGGCTTAATAAAGTGGGAATAATAGCTGTAGCTGTTGTTATTTTTGTTTTGTTGTGCCTCTTCTCAGATCAATGCTGGCCAGTGTTTCAGCCAAACAGATGTCAAAGTGTCTGTAAAACCTTCTGGAGTTGATATTGGGGCCACTGTGTGCCCCATAGGCCCTGGACTGGATGAGCTGGACGAATTCTAGTAAAACCTTGGTATACAAAATGTGGTAGGGAAGGGGAGCCTTTTATTTTTGACTCTTTATTTTCAATTTTCTATTGTTTTTGGATAGCAAGGGAGTCAGCATACTCATTGTATTTTCTTTTATGCAAAATGAGTTAGTACTTTAGAATGGATAGAGTAGGCAGGAAGATAGAGGGTGTTATGTTTATTATTTTGGCATTTGCCCCTTCCTGAAGTTATTATTTATTTTAAAGCTAATGTATGTTGTTTAATCAAGTTATGTGCTCCTTGAATATCATTCATTGTTTGAATCATTCCTGAAGGTACTATTAACCAAGTAAATTACGTTTAAGTATAATATGTATGAATAAACTCTGAAAAATGCTGGAAGTGCCACGGGAGGGCCAGAGAATATGACATCATAAAATGATGAAAGGATCGACAAGCACCTCAGTGCTTACCCGCAAGAGCAAGTCTCTACTGGTGGTTTAAAAACCCACTGTCTGCTCCAACACCACCAGATAGCACTCCAGGCTACTGAAATATGTTAATCTACTGAAACAAGTCTAATCACTGATGTACTCTACATAATGCAAGGCCAACTCTACATGCACATGCTTTTATACAAGAAGTTGGTTTGTTTTTGATTTGTGTCACCCCCTAGAAAGATTTAGTTAGGAGATCTTTTACTTTCTCCTAGCCAAATGTGGGGGAGATGTTTGGTCTTATTTCTCCTCCGGAGTGCAGTTCCATAAGAGCAGTCATTGTTAGAGGAATGTGTGACTTACATTGGTCACTTGGTAGGAATGAAGGAAAACGACTTGTGAGGTTGCACTCTGGGTAAGGGCAATAGAGGTGAGACTGTGAGAAGTCTCAAAGGGGGGAATATATAGTATATTTTTAAATATCAAACATAGAAAAAAGGTACTAATATAGAATAATCTGGGCATTATGCAAATCAGAAACATGTATACAAGGCTGTATGGCTTACGTGGCTATGTTATGGGAAACACACATATGCTGTCTTAACTTATCTAAAGTGTACACTCAGCAATATCATATCCACTCTGGGACGGACGAGGCTTCAGGCACTGGCTCTGGGACGGAAGGGGTTCAGGCGCTGGCTCTGGGATGGTCGAGGCTTCAGGCGCTGTTTCTGGGACGATCGAGGCTTCAGGTGCTGGTTCTGGGATGGTCGAGGCTTCAGGCGCTGGTTCTGGGAAGGTTGAGGCTTCAGGCGCTGGCTCTGGGATGGTCGAGGCTTCAGGTGCTGGCTCGTGGACCGTGGCAGATGTGGGCGCTGGATCATGGACCGTGGTAGGCGTGGGCACTGGCTTGTGGACTGTGGCAGTCATGATGGGGGGAGTTGTTCATTGTTTACTATAGAAGTAACCATGACTGTTGTTAATTATTAACCATGTTTTTATTTATTAATTTTTTGCAAACAACATGTTTTTACTATAGTGATATTGTGTATTATTATGATTTCACTATCAAAATCATGGTTAAAATATAGTTACTTAAGTAAAACCATGCTTGGTAAATTTTGTGGTAGTTGAACTATAGTTACTGTAGTAAAACCAAGGCTAATTTATTGCGAGGACATGCTCAAAACATATTGTGAGGAAACAAATCTATTTCAGCAACTATGTCCACTAAGGGGCTCCATATTTATCCAATTAATCCTCATCAAACATCAGCAGAACATTCTATCAGTTTCAGTGAACAATTTACAGTCTCATACCTATTTTTTGTTCATAAATGGAGCAACTAAAGAGAAACATTGTTTAACGCCATTGTGTGAATGTGTACAACCCAATTTAATGCATTTGGAATTGAAGCTCATTATCTTTACACGTTACATTCACAAGGTGTCCCTAATAAGCTATAAACCTCATGGGTTACGTCTCTTTTTCTCCTCATCCAGATTAGTATTATTATTACTATTCAAAATAATAATAATAAAAATAATAATATCATCATAGTAATAGATCACACTTGCAAATACTGCACAGTACACTAAATAAAAATATAATGACCTAAATTCCAACTGAGGTTATTATTTTGTATCAGGCATTAGAGGCACTTCAAGGAACCAAAACTAACCCATTTTTTTTCCAGAACATAATATGAATCTTTCAACTGTTCCATAGTAACAGTGCTATTTATATTAAATTCATAGCCAAATAGCCTTACCTGGTAGAAAAAGGCTATTTGTTCCTGAAGTATTTCTTAAAGGAGTAGTTCACCCAAAAATGAAAATTCAGTCATTGCTTACTCACCCCTGTGTTGTTATAACCCCCTATGACTTTATTTCTTTTTCTTAACACAAAGGGAGAAATTATGAAAAGATTTTGTGCTCAGTGATGTCATACAATGGCAGTTTATGGTGACCACCTCTTCAAGCTTCAAAAGGACACAAAAGTATAATTCAGGAGTCTAATAAATTACTGTATGCAACTCATGTCTTGTTCTGAAGGAATACGATTAGGTTTGGTGAGAAACAAACCGAATCTAATGTATTATTTAATGAAAATCTTCAAAAACCGTTGGTCTTCTGTGTGCATTCATGAGACAGCCTGCGTGCAAGCTTTAGAGCTCCTTGCACGAGAGCAGAGTGCTGCAGCCGCTTGCGAGGTGGGGCGTTCAAGCGAAAATTTGTTTTGTTTTGCTTCAACAGGACCACCAGCGATATTAACAACAGATAACACAACATGGCTGCACACAAACCAGAGAACAGAACTTACTAAACATGTCTGAAGTGTTTGTAGTCAAAACAATAGATGCATTTTTTATGACCAGCCTTATTTGTTTGAACCAGAGTCCTCGATCAAACAGAGAGATGGGGCTGAAGGTAGCTAAAGTCACACCGTGTCCTAACCAGATACCAAACAACATGCAATAAAAGTTTTCTTTTAAATGTTAATCAGAGTTTTTGTCCTAAGCAGCTGCAACAAGTGACAGGACATTCTGTCGATCACTTGGCTTCTATATTTGTGCTGGAAATCACGTCCGCTGTGAGCTGGCACCGGTCCAAAATCATTCTGATAACATTATGTTGAAGCCAGCATCTCACTTCTCGGGTTTAAACTACTTGTTTTTGGCAGAGAATGTTACATCTACCGACTGTTTTCGCTGAGGTCTCTTCAGGCGGAGGTCTGTTCATAATGGAGAAGAGGTGACAGACATTCCTGCTCCCTCCACCTTTCACTCCGGTTCTGGGTTCTGGGCATAGAAATGCAGCTATTGACCTGTTTCATGTGACATTACTGTATGACAATGCCGCCATGTTTGTGACCAAAATTCCATATACCAGAGATCTTCTATACAGAGATAATAGCCTCCGCATTTTTAACATTGGGGAGAGCGTAACAGTCAGCTAGCATGTTACGACAGTAAGTCACCGTTTGCCATAAGTCATACCATACAAACGAAAGGGGAGAGCCATAAACTGACACTTACCTGTCGTGAAATTTTCCATGCCTTCTCTTATAAAACAGCAATTTTATTGTAGTAAATTCCACACATAGTTCATTTCAAAAGGATCGTTTAGTGTAAAACATGCTAAAGATTAGTGGACGGGGTGACCTGATGATCTGTTTCCTCACAAAAGTAGTTTATTCAGCATAATGAAGCATATCCTCCATAGACATCCATAAAAAATGGCCTCTTGTCTCCTCGCCAGTGTATCGCCAATGGAATGTCTACAGGACCGCCGTGTTATGCTATTTTAGGCTAAGCTTGTAGGGTCCCCTATGTAGAAGGGTTCTGCAAATACCTTCACACTGTGGGATGTGGCAAATGCCGGCTATTTATTTTTTTTTTTTTACATTTTATTAATCATGAAAGGGTTATATTGCTGTTTAATTGATTAATTTATCATTCAAGTAACACAGCTTCATTTCACCAAAGTCAAGCAGAGATGATGGGGAGAGCATGGATAAAAACTCATGTGGGTCTTTGAAAATGTATTTAGGCATGTCAGTTATCTGTACAGGTGTCAATTATTTTTATAAAATCATCGATTCGGATACTATTAAACTGGAAATGCACATAGGACAATGTTATTCATAACACCAAGCATGTCATAATTGTAACACATTGTAACAGATAAAAAAGCACTATAATGTAAATGTTTATTGACTAACATTAGTATATACACATTAAATATATACTATAGTATATATTTATACTACTAATTTATACTACTAATGTAGGTCAATAAACACATCATAAGATTATGAAGCACAGACTTATACACTAATATGTCTTGGTTGCTATGTTTATTTTTCATGAGTTAAAAGTAGCTCTTACATTTATACAGACGGGATCATCATAGATGTTTTGTAATACTGTGACCAAATCAGGGCAGAAAACATCACAAACATTTGTAACTTCTGAATGAGAGATTTTTATTGTGATGTACCGGTAGACGTATGTACTCGCAGGTCACACATCAGACTCACTGGCTGTAAATTATCAAATATATTTAAATGTACACGAAGTCAAATTTGGCAATATTTGTGCTGACCTCAGACCTGTATACACCTTTCCTGGGACTTGGATCAAAAGCATTTATTTATTTATTTATTTATTTTATTCTGTACAGATTTGTTCTTCTTTTTCCAATATTTTTTTATTTTTTTTATTGATTCGTAGATATAAAAACACAACATATATATATTAAATCAACCTTTAACCCCCACTATTACCCCTCCCCAATTACCAACCCCACCCTGACCCCCAACGAGCACCCCTGTGGTCACATAAGAATACACAGGAAAAAAAACAAAAAAAACAAAAGAGAGAAAGAAAAAAGGTAAATATAATAATCATACATAATTAAAACTATACTTCTCTCTCCACAGGCCCTCCCCAAGAGTCCCCCAAAAATGCTGAATAACTGCCCAATTTCCTATCAAACAAATCCCAAAACCCCAGCCTTCTACATGACACCTCCTCAAAAGCAGCCACCCT
This sequence comes from Myxocyprinus asiaticus, assembly GCF_019703515.2. NCBI lineage: Eukaryota > Metazoa > Chordata > Actinopteri > Cypriniformes > Catostomidae > Myxocyprinus > Myxocyprinus asiaticus. The sequence goes on from NC_059386.1 coordinate 5,843,795, forward strand.
CCCCATCTCTGCACACCATTCCGGAAATGAGGGCGCTCCAGCCAACTTCCATCCCCTTAAAGGAATAGTTCACCCAAAAATGTAAATTTGCTTATTTACTCACCCTCAGGCCATCCAAGATGTATCTGAGTTTCTTTCTTCATCAAAACAGAATTTAAGATTTTTAGGATTTCATTTCAGGCCTTATCCTTTAAACAATGCAAGTGAATGTACTCCTTTTTTTTGGCGGTCCAAAATGCATATTTAGGGTGCATCACACGACTCCAGTCGACAAATAAAGTTCTTCTGAACCCAAACGATTGATTCTTTTTTAGAAACAAAACAATACTTATATACTTTTTTAACTACAAATGTTCGCTTCCGTACATCTCTGTGACGCACGCTCATGAGGGATGATGTAAGCTCATTGGTAAGGTCACGCGTCAAGTGGAGGAGGAGGCAGGAAGCGTGTCATTGTTTACAAGAGAAACTTGCACAGACCACAGACCAAGCGCCGTTCACAAACCAAAACTATTTTAAAACAATATATATATATATATATAAAATAAATAATAATCATAATTTCCAAATAATAATAAATAAAATAAAAAACATTACTGCAGTAAATAACCATCCTTTATTTTGGAGCAATGCCGTTGCGTTATCTGTTTTTTCTTTAGCAGAAATATATAGGCTATATGACTGTCAGGAATTCAAGCCACACAAGTTGTAATTAGTGAAACCAAGTGCGAGAGCATTTACTGAGATTCACAGAATTTACAGGTAAAAGTATATAAGTATTGTTTTGTTTCTAAAAATAATCAATCGTTTGGGTTCAGAAGAATTTTATTTGTCAACTGGAGTTGTGTGGATTATTTTGATGCACCCTAAATAAGCATTTTGGACTGTCAAAACATGGATACACCTTGGATGGTCTGAGGGTGAGTAAATTATCAGCAAATTTGAATTTTTGGATGAACTGTTCCTTTAAAATAAGCTGCCTGCCAATCATAACACTGGTCAGAACCCAATTTTTTATGTATTTATCCCCCATATTGATGACCGCCCCATCACGCAAAATACAGAGTCTGGGGCAAAATGGAATTTGAGTGCCCAATACGTCACACATAAAACTCTGAACCTTCAACCAAAATTCTTGGATCTTAACACACCACCAAAAAACATAACACAACTGCAACTGGTATATCACCCACCCTTAGCACAGAGTAGTCATTTTAAAAAATAATGTAACCAACCATTCTCATATTTCATTCCTCCATTTGGAAAGAAGGCTATGGAAAGCCTGAGCCAGAACAAAACCGAAATAAAAAACATTAAGTTTCTGATTTAAATTGTAAAGTTAAAATATAAATTAAAACTGTTGGCCTGTGTAACATCCTTGGCCACCCCCTCCCCTCCCCGGAATGACACAGCACTTCCAAATCACTTTCAGTTTCTAATTCCAGGAAAAGTTGAATGTTCTTATAAAACATGTTTAACTCCTTGCACCCTTATTAGGACTTAAGGATTATTTCACTACGTACTGAGTATGTATATTAATTTATGTTAGATAAATTCAAAAAGAGTATTAAAACATTTTATTTTATTTCTTACAAAACTGAAAGTGAAATCAGTGCAGTATATAAACCGGTCCAGTGGTATAAGCTTTCAATCTCTGCAGCAGATTTACTGGGAGTAGGATACCAGTCAACTTTTCAAAGGAGAAAGGCAATTAAGTATGGGACAAACAGATTCCAAACTGGCAGAAGAGTTTCCATGTCCAGGTGAAATGAGACCAGGGTTATTGTTAGATTTTTTTTTTATTTAGTTTTTATTTCTATTTTATCGTTCCACTTTAGTTTTTCGTTTTCTCAATGTTTTTTATTTTTATTTTATGTAATTATTTTTTTTTTTGTTTCAAATAAGTTGGCTTTTATTTAAGTATTTTATGCTTAAAGGTAAGTGTTTACTGGTATAATTTATATATACTGTATCTAAATCAGGTTACTTGTGTTACCTATATCTTGTGGCATTGTCATGTTTAATTACAGTGGATTGAAAATGTTTCACATTTTATAATTTTGTGTATCAAAAATCTAAAACAAAAAATTAATGTCATTTTTATTTTAGTTTTGGATTTATAAAAAAGTATTTTAGTTTAGTCTTAGTCTTTTCCAGTCATGTCAGTTTTTATAAATATTTTCATTTAATTTGTTTTAGTTTTCGTTAACGACAATAATACTAGATGAGACCTCAATATTTTACATGCTTTATGTATGTTACAGTATTACATGCATTTTACAGTTGTATTGTTTTGACAAACACACACGCAATCAATGCATTCTCTTAATGAAGAAAGAGAACTGACTTAACCTGAATTATTGTTTATGAACAATATAACTTTTTTTTTCTAGAATATGAAAAACCATGGAGAAAATTTGACTGGGGCTAAGTTCATCATATACTGTAATATCTAAACTACTCTATTGTTGGCTACATAAAGTGCATCCAGAAAGTATTCACAGCGCTTCACTTTTTCCACATTTTGTTATGTTTCAGTCTTATTCTAAAATGGATTAAGTAGATTATTTTCCTCAAAATTCCACAAACAATACCCCATAATGACAATGTGAAAGAAGTTTGTTTGAAATCTTTGCAAATTTATTAAAAAAAACAAAAAAACAAAACAAAAAAAACCCCCACACACGTACATAAGTATTCACAGCCTTTGCTCAATACTTTGTTGAAGCACCTTTGGCACCAATTACAGCCTCAAGTCTTTTTGAGTATGATGCTACAAGCTTGGCACACTTCTTCTTTGCAGGACCTCTCAAGCTCCATCAGGTTGGATGGAGAGCGTCAGTGCACAGCCATTTTCAGATCTCTCCAGAGATGTTCAATCGAGTTCAAGTCTGGGCTCTGGCTGGGCCACTCAAGGACATTCACAGAGTTGTCCCATAGCCACTCCTTTGTTATCTTGGCTGTGTGCTTAGGGTCGTTGTCCTGTTGGAAGATGAACCGTCGCCCCAGTCTGAGGTCCAGAGCGCTCTGGAACAGGTTTTCATCAAGGATGTCTCTGTACATTGCTGCATTCATCTTTCCCTCAATCCTGACTAGTCTCCCAGTTCCTGCCGCTGAAAAACATCCCCACAGCATGATGCTGCCACCACCATGCTTCACTGTAGGGATGGTATTGGCCAGGTGATGAGCAGTGCCTGGTTTCCTCCAGACATGACGCTTGCCATTCAGGCCAAAGAGTTCAATCTTTGTTTCATCAGACCAGAGAATTTTGTTTGTCATTGCCCGAGAGTCCTCCAGGCGGGCTGTCATGTGCCTTTTACGGAGGAGTGGCTTCCGTCTGGCCACTCTACCATACAGGCCTGATTGGTGGAGTGCTGCAGAGATGGTTGCTCTTCTGGAAGGTTCTCCTCTCTCCACAGAGAAACGTTGGAGCTCTGTCAGAGTGACCATCGGGTTCTTGGTCACCTCCCTAATTAAGGCCCTTCTCCCCCGATCGTTCAGTTTGGCTGGGCGGCCAGCTCTAGGAAGAGTCCTGGTGGTTCCAAACCTCTTCCATTTACAGATGATGGAGGCCACTGTGCTCATTGGGACCTTCAATGCTGCAGAAATGTTTCTGTACCCTTCCCCAGATCTGTGCCTTGATACAATCCTGTCTGGGAGGTCTACAGACAATTCCTTGAACTTCATGGCTTGGTTTGTGCTCTGACATGCACTGTTAACTGTGGGACCTTATATAGACAGGTGTGTGCCTTTCCAAATCATGTCCAATCAACTGAATTTATCACAGGTGGACTCCAATCAAGTTGTAGAAACATCTCAAGGATGATCAGTGGAAACAGGATGCACCTGAGCTCAATTTTGAGTGTCATGGCAAAGGCTGTGAATACTTATGTACATGTGATTTTTTTTTTCTTCATTTTATTATTTTTAATAAATTTGCAAATATTTCAAACAAACTTCTTTCATGTTGTTATTATGGGGTATTGTTTGTAGAATTTTGAGGAAAATAATGAATTTAATCCATTTTGGAATAAGGCTGTAACATAACAAAATGTGGAAAAAGTGAAGCGCTGTGAATACTTTCCGGATGCACTGTACACAGCGATGAGGAGTACTTTACATTTTTTATGTATTTTTGTGTATAAAAGAGAGACCATTCAGACTAAAGGACAAACATAAGCTAAAACTGAAAATCCCTGTAATATATAGTTTAAATCTCTCTCATACTGTGCAATATATATATATATATATACACACACACACACACACACACACACACACACACACACACACACTAAATAATTATAATAAAACTACATAAGATACAGATTTCAGAATTTTGTAGAATTTAGTATGTCACCCTTTTGCTTTAATGGCATAATGCATTAGAGCTGGCATGGCATATTGATCGATGCAGGGGCATAGCAACAACACATGTGCTTTTACACCAGCAGTGTTTCTGCTGCAGAAACTGCTGCACTTTATACAGAATCAGATTAGGAATGAGCTATTGTTACAAACTTGATCATCGTTAAATCATATTTACATGACGCTTGTGTAATCTAATGCAGTCTTGTAGAATTATTTCATGTAGTGACAGCCAACACAATAAGCTCTGTACATTTTTAAACATAATTTAGTTGAAGGGGAGGACGATGAGCCTGAATGTTGTTTTGCACAACAGAGGACTCGATTTGGTTCGATCCCACTTAATAATATAGCTTAATAATATAGTCAGAAATAAGTAATTATGCACATCCATTGAAAAGCATTATCTCTTTGTTCAAGCACCAGCCAAAATGTTTAGTTTCAAGTACCTACTTTCCTCACAAAAAGGACACACTTCCAATATGTTAACTCCGATCTTCACCAACAGCCAGGTACAGCTGTAATATGGCAGGCGAGGACAAGGATAAGGATCTAATCGCAGCTTTAATAAAACAAAGGTAAACAAATTAACTCACAATACAAAGAAACAAAACACAGAGAACAAAGCACAGAGCATAAGGTAACACATGTGAAGACTGACAAAGAAACCAGGGGAAACAAGGGCTTAAATACACAAGGGAAAACAAGGGAATGATGAAAACCTGGGGAAACAATCAAGGTAAACCAATCATAAAATGAAACTACAAAGGACTACAAAACTAACACTGGAAACAGGAACAGGGAACTAAAGAATTTCAACATAAAAGTCTAGTCACAAACAGGGAATATGCAACAACAGCATCCCACATTTTTTCCTTTGTTAATTTATCCTTATAAAAAGTTGAGGGAAATAGAGCACTTTAATACAAGTGTCTTTCAATACAAAACTGAGGTAATTTCTGAATTTATTGACCGCATAATGCCTGTTGCACAAAGCTGATTTCAGTGGCTACTCAGGTAAGTTTGAGTTTAGTTTGAGCAAACTCTGGTTTTTCATGCTCAAGAAGGTGGGTCGGTTTTTACTGGTGTTCATCCCCATAGCAACTTACGCCACACGGCTAACCTGCTCCGGAGCAGGTTTTATTCTGGGTTTCAGATAACAAACTGATACTGTACCAATCAGCTGTGAGTAAAGTGACACAATAAATTCACTCCCCCAGTATGTCTCACTCCAAATTAAAGCACGCTTCACAAAGGTGGATAGTAACACTCTACATTTACTCTGTTACATTTACTTGAGTAACTTTTTGGAGAAAATGTACTTTTAAGAGTAGGTTTAATGGTGAATACTTTTTACTCTTACTCAAGTGAAATTTCAATTAAACATTTTTACTTTTACTTCATTACAAATGGTAGACATAACTATCATTACATTACTGGTTTTAAATTAACAAGTGTTAATAAACGCATAATTTATTGAGATATTTATGAATGGGACTTTTATGGCACCGGAACTCCATCAACTTTACAGTGATGCTGTCACTCAACTTGAGTTCATCACTCATCATTCAGCAGCAGGCCAGCAGCAAGGGCTCAAAACAAACACTTTTTTATCACTTCACACAGTGAAAATGAAGAGTTGTTTTTATTTGATGCCTTTATTCAACACCAAAACAAGTGGAAATGTCAGCATACAGAATTACGGATTCAACTTAAGAAAACATGTAGCGGTAAGTTGTACATGATTCTGTAACTACGGGCTCTATTTACCTCAGTTTTTCATTATACATTTTCTTATATCATTGCTACAATACACCAGTGCTTATAAATCCATGTTACAAACTGTCTACATTGGACGCAAGTGATGTCGCGTTGCATCCATTGTAGTGTCATTGATTATAAATGCCAAAACATACTTCACGCAGTGTACGCAATGGTGGCCGACAGGCCGATACAATGTTGATATTTCACACAATTTAATATAGTAAATAACATAAACATTATATTGCTAAAATGAATAAACTTTTATTTAGCACTATATTTACTCCATTTCACACTAAACTTTAACTTTGTAGAAAAAAATATTGTATTTTAAATGGTAGATAGCAGTATCTTCTTATTTCTGTTTAGTCATAAAATTTTAGTAATTTATCTGCACATGAAGAACTTGTTAATATATAGGGAAGAGGGAAATAACAGTATACACAATAGTTCAGCAACCATGGATGGCATGTGTGCATTAGTAAATCGCATTTACTCAAAAAATACAGAATCAAACCAATTGTACATACAGTACATAGTGAATAAGACATTTACTCATATCACACATGAAGCGTTTTTACTTTGAAGTTGCACTTATGGGGTTGTGCAGAACCAGTGTGAGCGGCAATCTCCTGAGAGTTTAAACGGCCTGGATCGCCTGCTTGGATTGTCCATTCATTCAAAACAGCTGCCAGTTAAGCCATTAACTGATTAGGCAGCAAAGCAGCAAGACAGCTGCCTACGTTTTCGGATGCAGCCGTGGAGTGACTGTCATGGTTTGTGAATCAGAGGAACTTTTGATCCTGATCCTGAAGTTTTTATTCTGGCTGATGGAATGCATGCTTCAGAGGAAGATATTAGATGAGTGCTCGACGGAAGGAAACTCTGGATTTTCGTGCGTTTAAATGACATTGTGCTGCACACCGGATTATTATTGTAGTAACACCTTGGCACGTAACAACAAAAACTTTATCTTTGTAAAAAAGAATGTATTTTTAATGGTAGATAGCAGTTTCTTCTGATTTCTGTTTAGTCATCAAATTTTAGTAATTTATTTGCACATGAAGACATTGTTAATATATTAGGAAGAAGAAAATAGTACACACGGTAGTCAAGCTACCATGGATGTCATGTCCACGTTATCTAAAAAAATACAGAATCAAACCAATTGTACAAATAGTGCATAGCGAATAAGACATTTACTTATAGCAAACGTGAAGTGCTTTTACTTTGAAGTTGCACTCACGCCCTCGTGCGGATCCAGCGTGAGCAGCAATCTCCTGACAGTTTAAACAGCCTGGATCGCCTGCTTGGATTGTCACGGAGTGACTGTCATAACTTGTGAATGAGAGGAACTTTTGATCCTGATCCTGCAGTTTTGATTCTGGCTGATAGAATACGCACTTCAGAGGAAGATATTAGATGAGCGCTCGACAGGAAGAAAACGCTGGATTTTCGTGAGGTTCGTGAATTACATCTTTTTAAACAAGATATCTGCATATTTGCAGATGGTATATAATATAAGTTTTAATGATATTTGCCTTTTATCATTAGAAAAGAAATTTAAAAGTGACAGGGAACTGCTGAGCAGAGACTGATTGAATACATGCTTTAGAGGTCCACAGGGTGCTCCACAGGATGCTGGATCTGCTCTAGTTGTGTGAGGTTTGGTTATTACATCTGTTTAAATGAGATATGTACATATTTGCAGACGATATATATATATATATATATATATATATATATATATATATATATATATACTGTATGGCATATATACACTATATTGCCAAAAGTATTCGCTCACCCATCCAAATAATTGAATTCAGGTGTTCCAGTCACTTCCATGGCCACAGGTGTATAAAATGAAGCACCTAGGCATGCAGACTGCTTCTGCAAACATTTGTGAAAGAATGGGCCGCTCTCAGGAGCTCAGTGAATTCCAGCGTGGTACTGTGATAGGATGCCACCTGAGCAACAAGTCCAGTCATGAAATTTCCTCGCTACTAAATATTCCACAGTCAACTGTCAGTGGTATTATAACAAAGTGGAAACGATTGGGAATGACAGCAACTCAGCCACGAAGTGGTTGGCCACGTAAAATGACAGAGCGGGGTCAGCGGATGCTGAGGCGCATAGTGCTCAGAGGTCGCCAACTTTCTTCAGAGTCAATCACTACAGACCTCCAAAGTTCAGATTAGCTCAAGAACAGTGCGTAGAGAGCTTCATGGAATGGGTTTCCATGGCCGAGCAGCTGCATCCAAGCCATACATCACCAAGTGCAATGCAAAGCGTCGGATGCAGTGGTGTAAAGCACGCCGCCACTGGACTCTAGAGCAGTGGAGATGCATTCTCTGGAGTGACGAATCACGCTTCTCCATCTGGCAATCTGATGGACTGTCTGGGTTTGGCGGTTGCCAGGAGAACGGTATTTGTCTGACTGCATTGTGCCAACTGTGAAGTTTGGTGGAGGGGGGATTATGGTGTGGGGTTGTTTTCAGGAGCTGGGCTTGGCCCCTTAGTTCCAGTGAAAGGAACTCTGAATGCTTCAGCATACCAAGAGATTTTGGACAATTCCATGCTCCCAACTTTGTGGGAACAGTTTGGGGATGGCCCCTTCCTGTTCCAACATGACTGCGCACCAGTGCACAAAGCAAGGTCCATAAAGACATGGATGAGCGAGTTTGGTGTGGAAGAACTTGACTGGCCTGCACAGAGTCCTGACCTCAACCCGATAGAGCACCTTTGGGATGAATTAGAGCGAAGACTGCGAGCCAGGCCTTCTCGTCCAACATCAGTGTCTGACCTCACAAATGCGCTTCTGGAAGAATGGTCAAAAATTCCCATAAACACACTCCTAAACCTTGTGGAAAGCCTTCCCAGAAGAGTTGAAGCTGTTATAGCTGCAAAGGGTGGGCCGACGTCATATTAAACCCTATGGATTAAGAATGGGATGTCACTTAAGTTCATATGCGTCTAAAGGCAGATGAGCGAATACTTTTGGCAATATAGTGTACGTATATGATATTAGTTTTATTGATATTTGCCTTTTTATCATTAGACAAGACAGTTAAAGTTACAAGGAACTGTTGAGAGAGGGAGAATGAAACAGGCAAGCACTTTAACATTATGAGCTCAAATGCGTCTGTCGTGGCTCTGATATGCGGACCGTTAAATTACACTGTGTTGCACACCAGTCTATTATTGTAGTAACACGATGGCACATAACAACTACATGAACGTGACTGGTTGTTATAATGTCTCAGTCGCTTCACATGCAAGCAGGTGATTTTCGACACCCTAAAGAAACAAATCATTCAAACGGGAAAATGTATCGGCCAATGCGATAATAAAAAAAAGTCCGAATATCGGCTGATTTATCGGCCTCGGCGATATATCAGTCAACCACTAGTATAAAGGATCACATCGGCACATGATTCATGCATGCAAGGTGTTAATAATAATAATCTGATTGGAAGTAACTAGTTACTCGCTACTTGAGTATTCTTTTAACCCTTTAAATCCTGTGCCCAAAATTCCGAAAATTCCATTCTGTGCCAGAATATGATATTCATATCCATATTACATTCATATTCATATAACATCACACCCCTGAACTGTATATACCACATTGAAGAGAATAACTAGGGCTTTCAAATGATGTAAATATATGTATGATTATTTAAGGCTAATCATCCTTTAACAATAAAATTTCACACAGCAATTTTTACAAAAATCTTCTCCGGCCACCATACTTCAACAGACAACTGCATTTTCAACCATTTTAATTACAAGATAGAGGGAAACTTAGAGTGCATGAAATATACATAATTTTGTGGGCAATGTAGAATAGCAGACAGATTAGAAATATAATCTATTGTTTAAAAGTTATGACCATTCTAGTGATTAGTGGGAAAAGAGAATAAAACAAACATTTAGAATGTTAAGATACATTTCACATGACCACACCTCAAATACTCCTTTTGAGCACCTGTAATAATAAATTGAGACTGCATCTGAAATTGAAGGACACAAACACTGAAATATACATTTTATGTGTTCAATAAAACACACACTTTATTTAATTTGAACATTAGAATTACACACACATTGCACAGCAAAACATAAAAAATCAAACTTTCGAACTATCTACAGTAAACACATTTTTAATAAAGAGTGCAGGAACAGAATATATGTATATAAATTCATAAATACTCAACAACTGCAATACCAGTGGAGAGAAGAGAGGGAGAAAAGACTGGAGGGAGAGGACAACAACAACAGTAAACATAGCCCAACCTAGGCCTTTTCGTCACACTCAGCTGAGTGCCAAGACTGAAAACAGTTCCTATCGCGAACCAAGCAAAGTCTTTTGCCATTACATTCCGGTGCGCAACAAGCTACTTTAGTTTTATTTTCAGTCCTACTTTTCCGATAGCACAGCCAACATCTCTTAGAGGACTCTTCAAATTTAGGGACATGGGCTATGTGGAGTGATGATGAAGGAGGGACTACAGGCTTTAGTGTATGCAAATGGAAACTTGCATGAATATCGATACCTCCCAGCTGACGAGCCAGGTTTTGTTTGAAATCTATCTTGGTTAAGTTCACCGGTCTACGCTCATCCCCTAGTGCATGAATGTGTTGCCATTCCTTAAACAATATGAAACTATTGATGACGGTAATGTCTATGAAGTGAAAAAAAGCATCTTCCACCACTTCTGAGTTTTTTTGTATGAAGTCGTAAGATTTTATCATTTGGTCTGACCTATCAACACCGCCCATGTTTTTGTTATAATCGCTGATGACAGTGGGCTGGAGGGCTACTTCTTTTGTCCAGTTGTCATGATTTTTGACAAACCTAGTAATTTCGGTTGAGCCATTCGCATTGTGGAAATTGGAGAGGCATGTAACTGCACGTGTGTCCTTCCATTGAATTACAAGTATATTCCTCTCAATCCTACACCACCTCATATCCCCACGAGCTGTCTTGCATTCATCTTTTGATGTCTTTAAATTCTGCAGGAAACAGTTTACGATTCACCCTGCATGTCACACAGGCATTAGTTCCCATTTCTAACAACTTAACCATAAGAGCTGGGGACATGTAAAAGTTGTCAAACCAAACATTGTGGCCCTGGTTTTGAATGGCTACAGTAACGATTCAACTACTTTGTGGCCAAGTCAGTGACGCCCATCACGACTACCTGTGTAAACATTAAAGTCAAGAGTATAACCCGAGTCTGATGTTGCAATTACCCATAATTTAAAACCCCACCGAGTAGGCTTGCCCTTCATGTATTGTTTAAATCCTGACTGAGCTTTAGGCTTGACCATACGTTCATCTATTGCGAGATTTTGGTTAGGCTGAAAGAGCTGCTGGCATTTTTGTTAGAGGTGGTCCATAAGATAACGCAACTTCCTAAGGTGATCCTCATTATCCTCTGTGGTAGGGTCTACAACATGTAGAGATGCTAAAAGAGCCTTGTAGCGGTCACATGACATAAATCCCCTGGCCCACGAGCCCTGAAGTGACTTGGTTCCCCAATGACGATGGGAATCAGGGAGAATTGAAAACTCCATGTAAATGAGCAACCAAGTAAATTTTTTTAATTCTTCGGGGGTCACCTCCATCCAAGCTCCTTGGTAGCTGGAATATGACGGACAGTTTAGGACGAGCTCCCACCCCTGTCGGTTTGTAAAGCTGCATATCTCAGCAACTACAGCCTGAGTAAAAAACAGCATGAAAAAAGTCAATTTCTTGCAACATCATATTGGAGGTTGACCGCACAGCCTGACGCACGCTACCTAAGTCAATACCGAATGGACAGCTAGGCTTAAATGGGATAGGTTTTTGGTGCCTGTGAATCGATGTCAGGGTACAGGGGATAAGAAACAGAGTCAGGGAAGCGTTTACGCTTTCTAGCTGACTTGGGACCTGTGCAAGAATGGCTAGCCATATCCAAAATAATAAGAGTAATAGTGTTAGTGTTACTGTGAGTATCAGTCATATGAGAAATAGAAAGAAACAATACATACACATTCAAACATACCCAGTTGATGGTCTTAGCTGGGGATCAGGTTCAATCTCATCCTCCATCTCCTCGTGGTCTGGGTCTTCCTGCAGTAGTTCCTGGTCCAGCAGGTCTTCCTCCTGTGTGCTCATGCCCTCAAAAGCAGGGAGCCATATTCTCTATCCATCTCTACAACAGAAAAAAAGTACAACAATTGGTAGCCAGCAGTGTGTTCTTCACAAATCCATACACTTGTAGCAGAGTGGGGAGAATGCTGCAGATTCTAATATGTTAGATGGAAAACCCATAGATAAGCTGACCCTGTAATTAACAGGGAAATACTAACCCAATCCCAAATAGAAAAGGGCACACAGGTTCATTGTTTCAAAACAAAAGGGCAAGAGACGTGAATACCAAAGTAGAAAAATAGTTTTATTTATTTTAACATTAGATAAGTCAGATGGGCACTGTACGCTCATTCTATCACTTAAGTGTATTAAAATTATGAGCACTGCAGTCAACTTCGTGGTTTGTAATAGGCTTCACACACACACACTCATAAAACAGCATATACACTTGCTGACCACAGAGGGCTAAGGCTTACTAGGAGCAGGTAGGCTAGCCGAGCGCAGCGATTCCCCCGATAAAAAGACACTTCACCCACAAGTGTACACTCTCACTCACACAAGCACACAGGTGAATCAGTTGTGAATACACAGCACTCCGCATGTGACAGGGGAACTACCACCATTTAGCAGGGAATGGCTAGCCCCCTTACACTGGGCCCTCAGCTCCTGAGAACACAGAAGAGAAAACAAAATAATCATAAACCCCACGAACGCAGATAGGCTATAAAAACCCACCTAATACTGAGGGGCATGATTTTCTTTAATTTGTTTTTTTTTTTTTTTTTTATTAAATGGGAAAATCAACAAGTTAGATAATTTATCTAACTAGCAGGCCAGTTTCTAGGCAGGTCTGAACAGTGTAAAAAAAAAAGAAAAAAAAAAAGGTCTGAACAGCGTCTGCTCTTTGCCTGGCAAACAAAGTTATTGATATTTAGTTAAAATGTACATAGTATTGCTAGTTAATGTTTATTTAGCAAGTTTCACAGAAACTGGCAAAAAAAAAAAAAAAAAACGTTTATATAAAAAGAAGAGGCTCGCCGATGACGGTTCATCGTTTATTTGGCAAGTTTCACAGAAATTTGCTTACAAATAGAGGCTACCTGCCTGTCCGATGAACGCCAACGGTCATGTCATTTTATTCAGAAATAACTAGCATTACTCTTACAAATAAATGCTTCGTAACTAAAACGTTTTGACTTTCAATAGACAATATCGACAACACATGTTAAATAACTTGTCTTACCTCGAAAGATCGCCTCAGTTTTCAATTTGAAGCAGTAAGTCCAACACTGGAGGTAGTCTCCCGGGATATCCTCTCTGGCTCCACTCAGGCAAATCGAGGATGATGTGGATGATGATACATATATCATATGTGCTTTTAGCCTATATTGTCATGAGTATCTGGCAGTTTTCAGAAATAAAATCGGTGATAGGACGGTGAAGATACTGAGACAGGAACCATGGGAATAATTGTTCCCAAATTTGAACGCTCCGGCTGGCAAGGGTTAATGCAATACTTTTTTACTCTTACTCAAGTAATTGTTAACATTAGTAATTTTACTTCTACTTGAGTAATTAATTTTTAAAAGACTTAGTACTTTTACTTTTGTACAGTTTTTGGCTATTCTACCCACCTCTGGCGCTTCACAGGAAAATGTATATATTATGATTTAATATATTATACCTACATTTTAAAATATTATAAGATGGTTTATTTGACAGATCAGGAAACCTTTTTATCTTTTGAGCAGCACATTAAAATGTATTATTGAGTTTCATTGCATTTCTGTACGTACTGTAACTGTATGCAGTGCGTAATGCTGAGAACCTCGAAACAATTATTGCTTGCAGAAGTGTTCGTAAGGTGATTCTCTCACTTTAAAGACAAATTTATTGTGTGATGTTTCTTTGCACATGAACAAATATACTGGTTAAAATGATACTGTAGACTATCACACAAAGTGACATTGCTTGCACACTGTAAAAAATATCTGTAATGTTAACGGTAAAAGACTGTAAAAATTCTACAGTAAAAAAACGTTAATTGGTTAACGGGACGTTGCCTTAAAATATACATTACATTTTTTAAATATATTTAAAAAGGCAATAAATGTATTTTTATGGTAAAATGATTTTTTTAATTTTTTTAGATGTAATTAGTATGATTTTCCTGTATAATTAATGATAAAAATGTATTTTATGTTTAACAAGACAGTACATGTACTTTTTATGGTAAATCATTGTTAAAATTATGGTAAAAAAACAATAAGCTGGCGTTCCTAGAATTCCCATAATAATTATATTTTATGGGAATAGTTATGTTTGTTCTTATTTTTAATATTTGTTGTGTACGTTGGGGTGTTTTGCATTATATTTGATGTAGTTTAGTTAATGGTTATTGCATTATTTTAATTTCACATGTGTTACCCTGATGGTGTTTAATGTTTGTGTGAGTGTCTCTACATGTTTATTGGTCATTGCTCCTGAAAGGGCCACTATTGATGAACTTCATGTCATCATGTGCCCTTATGTAATTACTACAGTGATTAACAATACATTAAAAAGTGAAAAGCAGATTTTTACATTTTCCCAAGGTTAATATATCAAGTTTATCATTTAATAATATAAATGACGGTAATGCAACGTAAAGTATAGAGGCATCAAAATTACATCCCATCAAGCCTAAAATGTGGTTACAGTATTTTTACGGAGAAATTTTGGCAACCACAGCTGCCAGTTTTTTACCATAAATTTAACAGGATTTTTTTTTTTTTTTTTTTTTACAGTGCACTTCATTAAATACTATTAAGTTAATATAAATCATTTTACATTTTAGATAAATATATAGACTTTTATGCTTTTAAAAAGACTTCTCATACTGTGAACCTATATCAGTTAAATTACACATTATATTCAGTTTTTTTTTTTTCATGGCAGCGGCGGTGTTTCTTCATGCTGTCTGAAAAGTGAGTCTCCTATACAGTAAAAGCCACACACAAACGATAATATGAAGTTAAACCCAAGAAGCTTTTGAGCTGCTGGACGTTTGTGGGAGTTGTCCAGTCTCTCACAGCCTGGACTTTTTCCTCCAATGTGCCAATACACTGAACCCAAAGCTTGTGCCCCAAGAATATCACCTCCCTCCTCAAAAAGTGACATTTGTCTGGATGAAACTTCAAACAAGATTCGCTCACCCTATCCACTTCATTCTGAGGGCTTCCAGCGAAGCCTGGAAAGAGTTGCCATGGACCAGAATGTCATTCAGGTACACCAAACACTATGTCAATGGATTCCAGACAACAATTTGTCCATTAACCTGGAACATGTGGCAAGAGTATTGCAGAGGGAAAAACAGAGCACCTGTAACTGACATAACCCCCTATTAGTGCAAAAGGACACTTGTGGCCTGGCATCTGGAGTAAGCGGCACTTGCCAATGGCCACTAAGGAGGCCTAATGAGGTGAACCAAGATGACCCAGCTACTAAGTCCAGTGTCTAAGTCCACCTACAAATGGGATGGGGTAAGAGTCATTTCGGGTAACTTTATTAAAGTGCTTATAGTCAACACAAAACCTCCACTGCCCACCCTTTGTAGGGACTATGATTATAGTTTCCACCCATTCACCTTCTAAGGGCTCAATAATACCCACCTGCTTCATGTCCAACAAGACCTTATTAGCAGCCTCTTGGTGAGACAATGGAAGTCGCCAGAGCTGCAGCTTAATTGGCATGGATCCGTGGTATGAATTTTGTGCTGCACTTAGTGCAGATCTCTCCAGAGATGTTCAATCGGGTTCATGTCTGGGCTCTGGCTGGGCCACTCAAGGACATTCACAGAGTTGTCCTGTAGCCACTCCTTTGTTATCTTGGCTGTATGCTTAGGGTCGTTGTCCTGTTGGAAGATGAACCTTCACCCCAGTCTGAGGTCCAGAGCGCTCTGGAGCAGGTTTTCATCAAGGATGTCTCTGTACATGGCTGCTTTCATCTTTCCCTTGATCCTGACTAGTCTCCCAGTTCCTGCTGCTGAAAAACATCCCCACAGCATGATGCTGCCACCACCATGCTTCACTGTAGGGATGGTATTGGCCAGGTGATGAGCGGTGCCTGGTTTCCTCCAGACATGACACTTGCCATTCAGGCCAAAGAGTTCAATCTTTGTTTCATCAGACCAGAGAATTTTGTTTCTCATGGTCTGAGAGTCCTCCAGGTGGGCTGTCATGTGCCTTTTATTGAGGAGTGGCTTCTGTCTGGCCACTCTACCATACAGGCCTGATTGGTGGAGTGCTGCAGAGACGGTTGTTCTTCTGGAAGGTTCTCCTCTCTCCACAGAGAAATGCTGGAGCTCTGTCAGAGTGACCATCGGGTTCTTGGTCACCTCCCTGACTAAGGCCCTTCTCCCCCGATCGCTCAGTTTGGCTGGGCGGCCAGCTCTAGGAAGAGTCCTGGTGGTTCCAAACTTCTTCCATTTATGGATGATGGAGGCCACTGTGCTCAATGGGACCTTCAATACTTCAATCTGTGCCTTGATACAATCCTGTTTCGGAGGTCTACAGACAATTCCTTGGACTTCATGGCTTGGTTTGTGCTCTGACATGCACTGTTAACTGTGGGACCTTATGTAGACAGGTGTGTGCCTTTCCAAATCATGTCCAATCAACTGAATTTATCACAGGTGGTCTCCAATCAAGTTGTAGAAACATCTCAAGGATGAAATCTGCGGTAAAATGCGATTAACTACAACAAAAAAATATGCGATTAATCGCAATTAAAAAAATTAATCAACTGACAGCACTAATAAAAATACAAATAATAATTCTCTCTAATGAAATGTGAATGAATCAATGCAAACAAATAACTCTCTGATGCCTGGGCATCCTTGTGACTCATAAGTGCTGAATGTAGCACCATCCCTCCAGCAATTTGATTTAATTGATTTCAGTGTTTGTTCATCTTGTTTCTTCTTCTTCTATTTTATGGCGGTAGGCAAAACAAGCTTAACCAAGCATTACTGCCACAAGCATTTTTTGTTATTAACATTTTTATTGATTCCATTCATAAAAACCAATAGACACAACATAAAATATGGAATCAAATATATAAATTATATATATCCCCCCGAACATCCCCCCCCACCCGACACAAACACGCATTACAGTGGTTTCTTACAATTATGGCAAAAAATTAGAAACAAACTAAAAAAAAAAAAAAAATACTTTCAAAAAGCAAGCATGCACATACACATCAAACTAAAAATTAAAAATCAAAAATCCCTCTCCACTGCCCCTCCCCGAGATCCCTCCAAAAAATCCACATATCCACCCCAATTCCTATTAAACAAATCCCACTTTCCTAACCTTCTGAAGCTTGCCTCCTCAAATGCCGCAACCTCGCTCATCTCCCCGCACCACTCCCGAAACGAGGGTGCCCCAGCCGTCTTCCACCCCCTGAGTATTATTCGCCTGGCTACCATAACTCCAGTCACGACCCAACCTCTCAAGTGGCTATCCCCAAAATGTATGACTTCCCCATCACCCAAAATGCAGAGTCTGGGGCAAAATGAAAACCTTGTGTCCAACACATCACACATAATTCCCTGAATCTTTAACCAAAATTCCTGTATTTTAACACATCAACAAAAAACATGGGTTGTGTCCCTGTCTTCTGACTGGCATCACCAGCAGGTGGGTGTGTCTTTAAGACCAAGTCTATACAATCTAGAGGGGGTCCAATATAATCGATTCAAAATCTTAAATTGCATCAGACACACCCTCAAATCTCTAGATGTAGACTTGACGTTTTTTAGAATCTTAGCCCACACTCCCTCCTCCAATACCAAATTTAAATCTTTCTCCCATAATCTCTTGAGAGAAGTTGAAGCTCCATCCCCCAGACTCTGAATTAACAGGGAGTAATACACTGATGCCACATGACCTTTTCCAAAAGCAGTAATCACCACTTCTAGAGTATCTGCCCTTTTAGGGGGGTGTATGCTATTCCCTAAAATAGTACAAAGCAGGTGGCACAGCTGTAACTTCCTGAAGAACTGAGATCTAGGAATCCTGAAATGTTGGACCAAATTTTCAAATGATCTGAACCCACCACTCTCATATAGGTAACTGAGTGTATTAACACCCCTCTCAATCCACTCCGACCAACAGAAATGGGACTCACCAATACGCAACTTTGGGTTTAGCCATATGCTTGAGGCAACATTTAAATAAATGTCTGAATTAAACACTCTGGCACTTTTGTCCATAGCGTGTGCAGATGCGAGATAATGGGGTGCGACTTAACTTCTCCAATTAGTTTAATAGAAAGGCTTTGAAATAGTAAAATAGGGGCAATAACTTTCTGTTCAATTCCAAACCAGGGAGGGGCTCTCTCAGGTGTAAGTGACCAATGAGCTAAATGTCTGAGACCGAACGCATAATAATAAAACAAAATCTTGAGTAGGCCTAGCCCACCTTTGTCAATCGGCCTATGTAACTTGTTGCAATGTAACCTGGGACACTTTCCATTCCAAATGAAGAACTTCACTATACTATCAAATTGCTTAAAATAAGTGAGGGGGACATCTACAGGGAGAGATTGTGGTAGGTAGTTGAATTTTGGAATACAATTAATTTTAATAACATTAACCTTCCCAATCATCGATAAATGTAATGAAGCCCACCTGTCCACATAATTCGAAAACCTTTTTATTAAGGGGTCAAAATTAACTCTAACTAAATCAGACAAATTTGCTGGGAATAAAATTCCCAAATACTTAATTCCTTCTTTGGGCCACTGGAAGGCGCCCGGCTGAAAAGCCGTTATTGGGCAGTACGCTGTCAAAGCCAAAGCTTCGGATTTAGACCATCTGACTTTGTATCCTGAGAACTTGGAAAAAGAAATAATAATTCTGTGGAGGCAAGGCAGAGTAGGGTCAGAGACGAATAATAAAATATCATCTGCGCAAAGCAAAAGCTTATGCGCCATACCTCCTGCAATCACCCCTGGAAAATAATCCACCTTTCTTATTGTGGCTGCTAATGGTTCCAGGGCAAGACAGAACAATAATGGGGAAAGAGGGCAACCCTGCCGGGTGCCCTTATCCAGAGTAAAATAATCTGAAATTAGTCCATTTGTTTGTACCGCCGCTACAGGGTGTCTAAAAAGTAGCTTAATCCAACCAATAAAAGTACACCCGAACCCATAAATTTCCAAAATCTTAAAAAGATATTCCCATTCTACCATATGTTATCAAAAGACCAGAGATTGTTCATTCGCTACTGACCACATGATATTGATGAGATGCCAAATGTTATCAGAAGAGCTATGGCCTCGAATGAACCCCACCTGATCTATATGTATAAGAGATGTCATAACTTAATCAATTAGCCAGAATGTTTTACAAAATTTGACATCTAACTGGATCAGGGAAATTGGATGGTAACTTTTACACTCGCTTGGATCTTTGTCCTTTTTAAGAATCAGACTGATCCGGGCTTGTGTCATGGTTGGTGTGAGCTTTCCATTCTTTAATGATTCAGTATAAATTTCTAGCAAAAGTGGAGCCTGTTCTGTAGCATAAGATTTGAAAAACTCAGCGTCAAAGCCGTCAGGCCCCGGAGCCTTGCCTGTAGGTAAGGCCTTAATAACCTCGCCAAGCTCCTCCAAGTTTATCCCAGAAACAAGATAATTTTTTTTGCTCAGTTGTCAGTTTAGGGAGATCTAATGGTTCCACAAAGTTTCTAATATCTTCATCAGTAGTCAAAGATGTGGAACTATAGAGATCAGAGTAGAATTCTTTAAAAGCATTATTAATATCAATGACCGAGTTAAAAATTTCACCACCAGCAGATTTCACTGAGGGAATGGTAGAAAAAGACTCTCTCTGCTTTTTATATCTAGCCAAAAGTTTTCCTGTTTTGTCCCCCAACTCAAAGAATGACTGTCTTGTCCTGAATAGCCAAAACTCCACTTTCCATGTCAAAATAGTATTATATCTGTATTTCAATTTCTCTGAGGCCATCAGATGACAAACGGCGCTTCAGCTCTGCCTCTGCATTTTTAATATTTCATTCCAACTCCACAAGTTCTTGTGCTTTGGATTTTTTGGTGAATGAGGCATACTGTATGATCCGACCCCTAAGAACCGCCTTAAGTGCCTCCCAAGCCACGGCCACAGAGGATACTGAGGACCAGTTGGTCTCCATATAAACATTGATTTCAGACTTTAACATTTGTTGGAATTCAGGATTTTGCAAAAGGGACTCATTAAGGTGCCAACTATATGATTTATTTTTCTCTGTATATGGCAACACCTTTAAACTCACCAGGGCATGATCTGAGATATTTCCAATTGAGCAATCAACAACAGATGAAATGAGGGATTTGGATATAATAAAAAAAAATCTATTCTAGAATAAATCTTATGGACTGATGAAAAAAAATTTATAGTCCCTACCAGAAAGTCTCCAAATATCTGTAAGACCAAGATGTTTACACATCATGTGAAGCATCAATGTTGCTCTAGGGGGTTTACATACTTTTGCTTCACTGTGATCAAGGACTGAGTCCATCAAAAGATTAAAGTCTCCTCCCAATATTATATTTTGAGGGGTGACAGCAGTTTGCAGCATCCCTTCAAGATCTATAAAAAAGCCCTGATCATCACCGTTAGGTGCGTAAATATTAGCCAAAATCAACCTTTGCCCTTGAATTTCAACTAAAACAATAATGACTCCCTAATTTATCTTTAGTCTGTTTGAGACATTTGAATTCTAGATGTTTATTAATCAATATAATGACCCCTTGCTCTTACTTGTGCCAGCACTAAAAAAAAACATGTCCACCCCATATCTTCCCAAATTTTTCAGCTTCCTGCAGGAACACTATATCATATTTCTTATGTTTAAGAAAAGTAATAAACTTCCTTCTTTTTATGGGGTGCCCCAACCCATTTACATTCCATGTGGAGAGAGATAGTACACTCATATTAACATTTGACATTTTGATATAGTAGAAAAAATAAATTGTGTGTCAAAAACAAAATTATACAGACCACATTCCCCATTAGTGAAACAATCAAACCCCGAACTTCCCCCCGAACAAAACAAACAGAAAAAAGAAAAACATGCGCATTATCCCCATGCACGAAAGCGCCAACGGGCGACAATCCCTCTAAACTCAAAAGGACCATGAACGCCCACGAGCCCCCACAACAACTTTGCCATCGGATTGCTCAATTTTGCCTCTTTTTTTTAAAATCACATAACAGAAAATACTTTGTAAAATAAACCCCAGCCAATAGGAAGAATTAACACAAAGAATGTGTAGATTCATTCACAGAACTGTCTCAAAGGTGTGATCTTCCACAAAACAAATTCCAGCTGATATAAAACCGTTCAGATTCCTCGGACAGACAAACAAATGTTCAGTGAGCCAGCTGTTATGAGTTCAGCGGATGACGTAATCATTCCAATGTCCCATAAAAATACTCAACAAAACAAACTCCAGCCATCAGGAGGAATAAGCAAGAAGAATGAACAGATTAATCCACAGCTGTTCCAAAGGAGTGTTATTCAATAGAACAAGCTCCAGCCGCTAGGCGGAACCAATACAAAAAGAAATCAAACCAGCATCCCGGATCCCCGGATGGTCGAGTCAATTCACTCGGAGGCCGCATAAAATATATAACATGACTTACACAATCCGTCAACTTTATAAAAGACATCCTTTGTGTGAGCATGTGGATATTTTGCAGTCATCCGTAGTGCCCACTTTCAAAACTGTCTGGGAACTTCAATGCAAATGTAATCTTTCGTCAATGCAAAAGTTTCTTTAAGGAAAATTGTTATTCACAAAACAAACTCCAACCGTTTGGCGGAGACAATGCAAAAAGAAAAAAGAAACCAAAATGACGCACAGCTTCCTCAAAAGCCAAAGTACAGCGAGTCGACCCACTCAGATGAGAAACACCCAATGGTTTACTCTCCCATTGATTCAATAAAAGACATTGCCTGATAGGGACATGTAAATGCTTTGCGACCGTCCTTCGTTTCTATTCTCAGTTTGGCCAGAAACATCAGAGCAAAAGTGATCTTTTGCTGATGTAAGAGTTTCTTACATTCCTTGAACCTATCGCTTTTCTCTCTTGTCGAACTCGCAAAGTCCGGGAACAAGAAAATATTATGGTTCTTCCAAGAAAGCTTCCCTGTGCTCCTCGCCTGGTGCAACACAAGATCTTTATCGGATATCTTTATCTCAGAAATCTGGCCAGAATCGATCGGGGCCTATCTCCCTCAGCAAATCTGTGAGCTGGGACTCCGTGAGCTCGCTCGATTTCCAGCTTGTGGCCTGTTATGTCGAGCAGACTCAGGAAAAGCTCGTCTAGTAATTTCACCATATCTCTGCCCTCCTCATGCTCAGGAATTCCAACAATTCTAATGTTATTCCTGCAGCTTCTATTCTCAAGATCTTCAAGCTTTTCAAGGAGATGTTCCAAATCAACTTTGGTCACGGGCGGATTAGCGGTTAATTCCCTCTCCGAAGATTCCAGACAATCGATTCATCTCTCAACATCAGTCACTCTTGTAACTAATTCAGAGAATTTTATTTCCATCGCTGTAATCGATCGACATATTACAGCGAGATCCTCCAAGTCTGCAAGAACCTTTGTCAACATCACCGACTTGTTGGACAACTGACACTGGATCTCCTCTCCTTCCGCGCCATCCAAATCGAGTCCCCAGTCTGTAGGCCTGTCAGGGCTTTCATCCTGAACATGTAAGTGTCTTTTAATGTCTCCAGAGCCGAGGATTTTGACTTCTTTGCCATGTTTTGCTTCAAAGAGCAAATGTGTAACTGGATGTATAAAATTTCACCAGATTATAACATGAAAATAATTATAAATGTAGCAAAGCACGCAGAGCTTGTCGCTCACATGTCTGCTTCTTGCATGGCATCACGTGACCTCTACTGCCACAAGCTTAATGGTTGTGACGTTGTGATAAACAGCTTTGAGGCGCTTAGCTCTGGCCTTTTGAAATCCTATGGTTATAGCGCCCCTTAGCTGTTTAGAGCTGCTAATGACTCATTCACGCGGTGATTGAGGCAGTAGCAAGCTTATTCTTGTTGGGTACCTACTGTAGGAGGTATTTTCATAATGATAAATCTTTTGTTTCATACTTATAAATCCTTTTGCTTTGTTTATCACATGCTTGTGCTGGACATTGTGTTTCTTCCATTTATAATTGAATATATTTTGTCTCTTGTCTTGTCACAGACAAAAAGAAGCCCTGAAAATCTACCTAGAGAGGTTCTCTGTGAGTAACCCAGATGTAAATCGCATCAAGATCCTGGTAGCTGGACAAATTGGAGCAGAAAAATCCAGCTTTATTAACTCTGTCAATATTGCCTTTCAAGGATGGGTCACCTCTGGTGCACTTGTTGATTAAAATTCTTGCAACAGTAAAAGTTTCACACAGAAAGTAAGTATTATTGTCAAATAATATTACCCATATACAGCACTAAAATAACGAACTTGGGTAGCTGCTGAGAAATACATCAGAAAGTTTATTATCTAAACTTTTAAACCTTTAGCTGACACATAGTATGAGCATTGGGAAAATTTTGGCTAATCGTGTGCTTAATTGTGTGTTAATTTTACAAATGCATTTGTACGTTAAATATAACATTAACCACCAATAATAAGCGCTGTAAAAGTATTGTTCAATGTTGTTCATGTTAACTAATTTTGTTACCCTTTACAGTAGAACAAAAAAAATCAGAAAATGTTGTTTAAAATAGTTTTATGATAGAAAGAACTGTATGTCACACTGCTGGACACTGCTGACCATGCTTGAAATTTCATGTCAGCTATCCACATAACTATGCCTAAATGTTTTAGTTGAACAAAATCAATGAAAACATAAAGTTGTCCAGAATACAATATGTGCAAAATTGAATAAAAATGAAAACATCAGTGAAAGTATATACCGAAAAATATATAATATATATATATATATATATATATATATATATATATATATATATATATATATATATATATATACAAATATAAATATATGTAAAGTAAAAACACATACCTCTTATCGGGAGCAGATCTTTGCAGATAGGATAGTTGAGTTATTTTGCATATTAAGTGTATGAGTTTTTTCGTCTTTGTGTTGGCAGTGCTTGTATTCCTTCACCAGATTATTCTTGACAAAACTGCCATAATTTAAACTAAATAAGCCTTAAAGGCTCGATTAGCCAGCATTATTCAGGAAGGTGTGCAATCTCTGTTTAATAATACTGTGATAAGCACTGGAGTCCCCAATAATGCATTGCGGTATAAATCAATTATGCAGACTACTTTGTACTGTTTATAGTTTAACTGTTTGCTGACTTTACACTGCTTTTATAGTATTTGTTGTAACTTTCAATTATTTTTCATTTGGTGATTATTCAGAGCTAATCTTATTGGCATTGTGATTTTTATGTTAAATGATGAGGTCCATGCACATTGATCACAGAGAATGTGTGCGTAATGGGATACTTAATGCCGGTTTCACATATCATCTGTGAACAGGGCTTGAGCAGCGCATTTTTGTTTCGGTGCCCATGTTAAAATATTACACCCTTCACATTGCAAGCATGAGTCATGAGGTAAATCATCCCAGCGGATAGTTTTGGCCTATTTTTGCCATGCGGCTAACGCTTAACTCAGCGGCTCTGGGTGCAGTAGAAAACTAAAATAATCAGGAGATTTTAGAAAAGATGCAATATTTAAACTGAACCAACTATACACAATAATTTATAGGTCTGCATCTTGACCAACCTTTTTGGAAATTTCAGTCTTTCTCCATTCAAGTAGATGGGAGCAGTACATTTATGCCACTTGTTTACAAAGAAAATAGCAGCCCAGCCTGCCCGAGAACATTCCAAATATGACCACAGAGTGGACTGAGTTCCCTTGAAAAAGGCCTTAATAAATTAACCAATCACGACCAAGTACGCTGATAAACAAGTGCTTGTGACTCCCCGCGGTTGCTATATGAACCTGGAAAAGAGATGCAGACAATGTTAAACCCCAACGCAATGTGTTGCTCACACCTCGTTCACACCCCGCTCACGGAGAATGTGTGAATCCGGCGGAAGCCCAAAGTATACTTCGGTCAGATGCGAATGCTAGGCATCTGCTTACAGGATGCATGACATAAATGCCATCAGCAGAGTTCCTGAGTGTAGAACGTGTGCAGCCCGATTTTTTTCTAACCGCGCATACTCTGACGATATCTTCAATGCAAATTTGACTAGTCATAATACAAACTGAAGATACAGTTGTACTCAAAAGTCTGCATACCCTGGCAGAAATTGTGAAATTTTGGCATTCATTTTTAAAATATGACTGATCATGCAAAAAAAAAAAAAAAAAAAAAAAACTTGTCTTTTATTTAAGGATAGTGATCATATGAAGCCATTTATTATAACATAGTTGTTTGGCTCCTTTTTAAATCATAATGATAACAGAAATCACCCAAATGGCCCTGATCAAAAGTTTACATACATTTGAATGTTTGGCCTTGTTACAGACACACAAGGTGACACACACAGGTTTAAATTGCAATTAAAGTTTAATTTCTTACACCTGTGGCTTTTTAAATTGCAATTAGTGTATATATAGTCAATGAGTTTGTTAGCTCCACGTGGATGCACTGAGCAGGCTAGATACTGAGCCATGGGGAGCAGAAAAGAACTGTCAAAAGACCTGCGTAACAAGGTAATGGAAATTTATAAAGATGGAAAAGGATATAAAAAGATATCCAAAGCCTTGAAAATGCCAGTCAGTACTGTTCAATCACTTAGTAAGAAGTGGAAAGTTCAGGGATCTCTTGATACCAAGCCAAGGTCAGGTAGACCATGAAAGATTTCAGCCACAACTGCCAGAAGAATTGTCCGGGATACAAAGAAAAACCCACAGGTAACCTCAGGAGAAATACAGGCTGCTCTGTGTTTCAAGGAGCACAATACTTTTTGACCCCTCTCCAAACCGCTGATGGTTGTGACCATAAAGCTCTATTTTGGTCTCGTCACTTAAAATTACAGTGTGCCAGAAGCTGTGAGGCATGTCAAGGTGTTGTCGGGCATATTGTAACCAGGCTTTTTTGTGGCGTTGGCGCAGTAAAGGCTTCTTTCTGGCAACTCGACCATGCAGCTCATTTTTGTTCAAGTATCGTTGTATTGTGCTCCTTCAAACAACCACACCGTCTTTTTCCAGAGCAGCCTGTATTTCTTTACCTGAGGTTACCTGTGGGTATTGCCACTTTTCTTTGCCCCGTCTTAATTTTATTTTATTTTTTTTAAACCAATCCTACCTAAATATAGGATCAATCAAATAGGGTCAAGTGACAAATGTATGCCCCGTCAGAAATTTCAAATGACCCCATTTGAAATTCATCCAGCCACCAGCACAGTATATTTAATGTGATTTTACATTTTCTGTTGGAGTTTAATATTTAAAAAATAAAATGACATATATGGTGGAGACCCCTTGTGAAAAAGAAGTGTATTTAAGTGTATAAATGTGTACTTGGCATGTACTTGAAATACTAAAAGTAAAAAATTTTAAAAGTATACTTACAGGTATATATAATTCAATTAAATATAATTAAAATGAAATAAATACTGATACTTAAGTGTACTTTTGGGGAATATACTTTCATGAGTATGTTTCATAACATACTTAAACACAATTTTAAAAAAAGTGCACTTTGTTTTAAGGTTAACTTTAGAGTATTATTTTGAAAGTACATTTTAAATCATTAAGTTTTAATACTCTTTAAGTGTGCTTTAAAGAAAATTAATTGGATTTATTTATTATCATACTAAAGAACATTTAAACAAAAGTATACTTGATTGTCATTTTAACTTTAAAATGTTACTTGAAATTACATTTAAAGTTAACACATTTTACAATGTTCTCTAGCATACTTTTAAGAAAAACACTTCTGGGACAGTATCTTATAATGCAAAGAACAAAAATAAAGCACAAAATATTTCTCAAAGAAATCATCAAAACTGGATCCATTTAGCTTTGTTTTCTAATGGAAGACTCCAAAATCATGCTCTCTGCTCTCATTTGCTGACACAATTTGCTTGCAGGCTACATTTCTGTCCACTTTATCCAACTTTTCCTTGTGAATGTGGCATATTGCAACACCTTTTGAAGCGGTTTTGCCCCATCATGCTTCTCAGCCATGTCTTCAGCCTGCGAAGAACACTGAAACTTCGCTCTGCTTCTGTGGAGAGGGGCAGGACAAATATCACACCGACAACCGTCACATCCTGCTTGTACAACAACAATGGAGAAGTTTGCTGGTCTGAGTATTAATGTCTATATCAGATGACATTCCCGGACTACCACAATATTAATATGACAAATAATGCTTGGAGGAACATTACTTGCTTCAGCCGTCCCTTCATCCGGAGCAAAGGCCAGGGCAAGTACTCTACATTGTGCCGACATTTTTACATTCAGTACTTGTTGATAACACAAACCATCTGTGAAATTAGGTACTTGCAGCACATTACTTCCGTGGATATTCCGTATCATAGCAACCAAAGTGTCTCAGATGAAAAAAACGCTTCTCCACCAAAGCGCTCCCAGCTGGGCATTTTCAGAGGAGCACCTGGCATTTTCAGTTGGCAAAAAACGCATTGGTGGACACAGTCCAAGTATGTTGTTTGAAAGTATCTTATTTTCAGAAGTACATTTAAGTGTACTTTTTTCACAAGTGACATCAAAACAATAACAGTAGGAATTACATATTTTGGAAACTTACCAAAAAAAAAAAAAATTTGTAGCTCACAGCACATAACGTCAAGAGTCTGGATGCCACTATGCCTTTCTCATTGAGTGACAAAATGGGCTTAGATCCTAAAATCTTGGCTGGGTCTCAACCAGAAGACATCATTAAGGTCATATTTGGGCATGTAAAGGACGGCTATGAAGTAAAACACCACATTAATTGAGAACTTAAGTCTTAAAGAAAAATATTTGTATGTTTGGAATTTGTCATTGTTTTTTTTTCTCCATTTTAATTCTTAGTTCGATCAACATATACCACTTACTCAGGAGAATGAATATTACAACAGTGACCCTTTGCTCTCCAATCAGGTGTTCTGCCTTGTATATGTTGTGGCTGCAGATACGGTCAAAGGTACGCCAAAAGAATTAACTGAAAATTTGAACATAATCAGCCACAGAATCAGCGCTAAGAGTAAGACTTGCCGATGTATGATTATTGTTTTCATTTTAGGCTACTCTGCATTGTATCACTGCAACTAACCACTACATAATATGACCTAGGTAATATGATTATTGCTTAGACAACAGTGCGACTGTCCAGACCATGAAAAGTTTTTTTGCCATTTAACCTACTTTGGCAAAGTAGTTCTTTGTTTTGTTGTTTGTTGTAGTTGTTGTTTTTATGATAAGATAAAAACTGGTGCAGAAATATTTTCTTATGGTTGTTTTGTCAATAATTAAAAAGCCATTTAAAACACGCTAAACTTTGCATTCAGCATAGTCCTCTGGGTTATTGTAAGGTTATTTATCATTTACTAAAATATATATATATATTTTTTACTAACTGTAACTGTAAAAACTGAAACTAAAGTAAATGTCTCGGTTACTGATGTAACTTTGCTTCCCTGAAAGGAGGGAATGAGATGCAACATCAGCTGACGCTATTGGAGCACCCTTTAAGCGGGCACGAATTTGATACCCAGTACCATTACGGTAATTGATTGGCTGATGAAGTTCTCCACCTATGCTAATGTCATAGTGAGTTTATAATCTGGAGCCCAGTGTCACACCATCAGGATTTTCAGACTAAAGGGAAGTAGAGCATATCTCTCGTCACATAACAGTGGAACATCTGTAGATGCGGCAGAGCTACACAGAGTCTTGTTCCCTCCTTTCAGGGAACCAAGGTTATGTGAGCAACCAAGGTGTTCCTTTTCAAGAAGGTAATTTTGACACTAAGTCAGAAGCTGACTCTATGGGAGTCATATATCATATCACCATAGCACTGATGTGCAGTGCCTACTAGCTATTACAGGGTAGTCAAAAGCATTGCTGTAGCCACCCCTTCGTATTGAGAAATAGGAAGGAAAGTGGGAACAATAAACCAACGACTTGATGACAAGACAGTGACACTAGCCATGCTGGGTAGTGGAGCAATGCCTCAACACATATTCCAGGTTAGCATGAAGGAGAGGAGCAGAGTGATCACCTAGCCAAGGGATTTGGCACAATGACACTGTCCAACTAGGGTAGTAAAACATTGGGCTTTGGCACACTGACACTAGCAAAAAGGGTAGTGAAATGTTGCACACAAGCTCTCAATCACACCAGTAAGTATAAACAGACCAAGTTTTTGTTCCAACACTGATATTAACCAGTGGGTTAGTCTTGAGTAGCCCTCTTGCTCTATGAATATGTGGGAGGAGAGGGAAGATACATGCAGGTTGTAAAACCTGGCAAAGGTGTAAGCGTAAGCCCAACCTGCAGCCAGACATGTCTTCTAGAGACACGCCCTTTGCTTATGCCCAGGTGTAGGCCATACTCCTGGTAGAATGAGATTTTACTCCCATGGAACATTATATGCCATGAGAATCGCAAGTGAGTGCAATAACATCCACGACCTAGTGGGAATTTATTTTTGGGTAGTTATCTTTTGGAATTTCTGAAGGCAAACCAAGCCAGTTACTTTTCCTGCAACCAAGGAGCATTAGATTTTAGACAAAAGGAAAACGGATATAATTATGAAAATTGACCATAGTTCTCCATAAAGGGTCATGATTTTTTATTTTATTTTTATTTTTTATTATCCACTTGGGTCTACTGATAATGTTAAGGGTTTTTTGTTTTTTGTTGCACCAAATTTCAAAATATAGTAATATCTGATAATTTTCCACCCTGTTTCTGGCCCTCTGTCTAAAATACTCGTTTTGGCCTCCATAAAACTTTAACGTAAAAGCCACTGTTATGATTTGATAACAGTATGCAGCCCCTCAAAATCAGCAATATTTGAAAATCAATTGGAAGAGAATGAACAACCCCACTATATTTATAAAACTTCATTTCAGGGTTTACACACAATGTACATCCAACACATTGCATTAGAATATATTAAACTGCTCATCTCAAACACAACTGTTATCACTCAGCACCATAAACTATCAAACAGTCATGACATCTGAAATATTCATGAACAAAATGGTTTTCTTATTGTTTTCCATTGGGTCCAAGTGTTTTTAACTGCCCCATCCTTCAATTATAGTTGCTTTGCAAAATTAGAATCATATTATGACTGGTTCAAAAGCAATCCACACTGACATGAGCAGAAAAAACATACAATCCATGCTGAAATACAATGAAGACACATCCGCATGACACGCACACATAGTCTAAAGCATGGTGTCAGCTAGACCCACACACATACAGCTTTGCATCACCGGAAACATATAAAAACGGTCAAAGACATCCATCTAGAGCATGTTTTCATACACCAACAATTAAAAAATAACATAGATGGGTGAAAGAATGCGTCCATGGCACGGTTGTGCTCAAAACAACAACTCATACAGTTCGAACCAGTCAATTTCCATCTGCAGAACTGCCCCTCACTGGATGTTTTTGTTTTTGGCACCATTCTGAGTAAATTTTAATGACTGTTGTGTGTGAAAATCCCAGGAGATCAGCAGTTACAGAAATACTCAAACCAGCCCGTCTGGCACCAACAGTCATCCATGCGATTATTTAGTCAGCAAACTGTGTGGCAGCAGTGCAGTGCATAAAATAATGCATATACGGGTCAGGAGCTTCAGTTAATGTTCACATCAGCCATCAGAATGGGGAAAAATGTGATCTCAGTGATTTGGACTGTGGCATGATTGTTGGTGCCAGATGGGCTGGTTTGAGTATTTCTGTCACTGCTGATCTCCTGGGATTTTTCTCTAGAATTTAACCAGAATGGTGCCAAAAACAAAAAAACATCCAGTGAGGGGCAGCTCTGTGGATGTAAATGCCTAGTTGATGAGAGAGGTCAACAGAGGCCAGACTGGTTCGAACTGACAAAGTCTACAGTAACTCAGATAACCACTCTGTACAATTGTGGTGAGAAAAATAGCATCTTGGAATGCTGTTCTGAGATGCGGGTTGGCACTGATTTGGCAGCACGAGGGGGACCTACACAATATTAGGCAGGTGGTTTTAATGATGTGGCTGATCAGTGTCTGTCTACTGTATATACACTGATGAGCAAAAACATTATGACCACCTGCCTAATATGCTGTTGGTCCTCCGCACTGACCCGCCAAGGCATGGACTCTGCAAGACCTCTGAAGGTGTCCTGTGGTATTTGGCACCAAGAAATTAGCAGCCGATCTTTCAAGTACTGTAGGTTGTGAAGTGGATCCGCTGTGGATCAGACTTGTTGGTCCAGCACATCCCACAGATGCTCAGTTGGTTTGAGATCTGGGGGATTCGTAGGCCAGGGCAACACCTTGAACTCTTTATCATATTACTCAAATCATTCCCGAACAATGTGTGCAGTGTGGCAAAAGAGGCCACTGCCATCAGGGAATACCATTGCCATGAAGGGGTGTACCTGGCCTGCAACAATGTTTAGGTAGGTGGCATGCTCTGCGCACTTTGCTAGTTTTTAATTCTCTTTGTGTCCTAAACTGGTGAGATTCGATACACTCTGTTTCATAACTGTTTTATAAAGACAATATGTCAAAAAATTAAAAATCCTCGGGCTCTGGAGGCATTAAAAGATTCTTACGTGCTCAAGCTGATACCTCTGACAGGGCCGCAGACCAGGGACTCAATTTGGACGGTGCGGCGGGAGAAATTCAATGTCAACTGTCCAGCATGTCTGTGATGCTGATGAAGGTCATAGCGGACTTGGAGGATCTTGCTGTAATACGTTTACGATTACGGCGATGGAGGTGAAATTTTCTGAGTTGGTTACAAGATTGTCGAATTCAACAAGAGAGAAACGTGATCGATTCAAGGAATGCAAGAAACTCTTACATCAACAGAAGATCGCTTTTGCACTGATGTTTCCGACCAAATTGAAAATAGATACTAAGAATGGCCATAAAGTATTTATATGCCCACAACAAGCGACGTCTTTCATAAAGTCATTGGAAGTTATTTTGATGATTTTCATGTTGCTCGCTGAACATTCACTTGACTGTCCGAGGAAACTGGGCGCCTTTTTTGTTTCTTCTTGTGGTGGTTCCGCCAGTGGCTAGGGTTTGTTTTGTGGAATAAAACTCCTTCGGGACACTTGAGGATGAATCTGCTCAATTCATTTGTACTTGTGCCTCCTATTGGATGGAGTTTGTTTTGTGGAATATTTTTTTGCAGGACATTGGAAGGATTAGGTCTTCTGCTGCACTTATGAAACAGCCGGCTCACTGCACATTCATTTGACTGCCCGAGGAAACTGAACGTTTTATTTATTTATTTATTTATTTTACTTATTTTGTGTGTGTGTGTGTATTGGTTCCGCTAGAGCCTGGAGCTTGTTTTGGGGAGGAACACACCTTTGGGGCAGTATGTGGATGAATCTACACATTCTTTGTGTTTATTCTGCCTATTGGTTGGAGTTTGTTTTATAGATTTTCTTCTGTTATGTAATTCTGTCTCATAAAATTTGTATAGAAGCACCGGACTTGAGCAATCTGACGGCAAATTTGTCACGGGGGCTCTCGTAGGCATACATGGACTTTTTGAATTTAGAGGGATGGACACCGGTTGGCGCTGTTGTACGCGGTGTTCTTTTTTTTGTTTGTTTGATTCGGGGGGTAGTTTGGGGTTTGATTGTTGCACTATTGTTGGAAAGTGGTCTTTATAATCTTGTTTTTGACACACAATCTATATTTTTTAATATGTAAAAATGTCAGATCTTAATATGAGTGGATGGTCTCTCTCCATGTGGAATGTGAATGGGTTGGGGCACCCCATAAAAAGAAGGAAAGTTATTTATCTTCTTAAACATAAGAAATATGATAGTGTTCCTTCAAGAAACGCATCTCAAGTAAGAGCAGGGGAGTCATTACACTGATAAGTAAGCATCTACAATTCAAATGTCTCAAACAGGTTAAAGATAAATTAGGAAGAGTCATTATTGTTTTAGCAGAAATTCAGGGGCAAATGTTGATTTTGGCTAATATTAACACACCTAACGTTGATGATCAGGGCTTTTTTATAGATCTTGAAGGATGTTGCAAGCCGCTGGCACCCCTCATGATATAATATTGGGAAGAGACTTTAATCTTTTGATGGACTCAGTCCTTGATCATAGTGAAGCAAAAGTGTGTAAGCGCCCTAGAGCAACATTGATGCTTCACAGGATGCGTAAAAATCCTGGTCTTACAGATATTTGGAGACTTTTGAACCCATCTGGTAGGGACTATACATTTTTTTTCATCAGTCCATAAGATCTCTTCTAGAATAGATTATATATATATAAATCTCTAATTTCATCTGTTGTGGATTGCTCAATTGGAAACATTTTAGTCTTAGATCATGCCCTGGTGAGATTAGAGGTGTTGCCACATACGGAGAAAAAGAAATCATATAGTTGGCGCTTTAATGTATCCCTTTTGCAAAATCTGGAATTCCAACAAATGTTAAAGGCTGAAATCAATGTATATGTGGAGATTACTTGGTCCTCAGTATCCTCTGTGGACATGGCTTGGGAGGCACTTAAGGTGGTTCTTAGGGGTCGGATCATACAGTATGCCTCATTCATCAAAAAGTCCAAAGCACGAGAACTCGTGGAGTTGGAAGGGAATATTAAAAGTGCTGAGGCAGAGCTGAAGTGCCAAATGTCGTCTGATGGCCTCAGAGAATTGACCCGATTGAAATACAGATATAATACTATTTTGTTGCGAAAGGTGGAGTTTTGGCTATTCAGGGAAAGAAAGTCATACTTTGAGTTGGGGGACAAAGCAGGAAAGCTTTTGGCTAGATATAAAAAGCAGAGAGAGTCTTTTTCTACCATTCCCTCAGTGAAATCTGCTGGTGGTGAAATTTTTAACTCAGCCAATGATATTAATAATGCTTTTAAAGAATTCTATCTTGATCACTATAGTTCCACGTCTTCGTCTACTGATGAAGATATTAGAAACTTTGTGGAACCATTAGAACTCCCTAAACTGACGACTGAGCAACAAAAAAATTATCTTGATTCTGAGATAGCCTTGGAGGAGCTTGGCGAGGTAATTAAGGCCTTGCCTACAGGCAAGGCTCCGGGGCCAGATGGCTTTGCCATTGAATTTTTTAGATCTTATGCTACAGAATTGTCTCACTTTTGCTAGAAGTTTATACAGAATCATTAAAGAATGGAAAGCTTCCGCCAACCATGACACAAGCCCGGATCAGTCTGATACTTAAAAAGGACAAAGATCCAAGCGAGTGTAAAAGTTACCATCCAATTTCCCTGATCCAGCTAGACTTTAAAATACTGTAAAAAATTATGGCTAACCGTTAGTGGAAAGTTATGACATCTCTTATACATATAGATCGGGTGGGGTTTATTCGGGGCCGTAGCTCTTCTGATAACATTAGGCATTTCATCAATATCATGTGGTCAGTGGCTAATGATCAGACTCCGGTGGCTGCCATCACACTTGACGCCAAATAGGCGTTTGATATGGTAGAGTGGGATTATCTTTTTAAGATTTTGGAAATATACGGGTTCTGGAATACTTTTATTGGATGGATTAAGTTACTTTATAGACACCCGGTAGCAGTGGTACAAACAAATGGATTAATTTCTGATTATTTTAATCTGGACAGGGGCAGGGTTGCCCTCTTTCCCCATTATTGTTCTGTCTTGCCCTGGAACCATTAGCAGCCGTGATAAGAAGGGAAGATGATTTTCCAGGGGTGCTGGCGGGAGGTGTGGCGCATAAGCTTTTTGCTTTACGCTGATGATATTTTATGATTTGTCTCCGACCCCACTAGATCTATGCCTTGCCTCCACAGAATTATTAATTCCTTTTCTAAATTCTCAGGATTCAGAGTCAATTGGTGTAAATCTGAAGCTTTGGCTCTGACAGCGTACTGCCCAGTAACAGCTTTTCAACCGGGTGCCTTTCAGTGGCCCAAACAGGGCATTAAGTATTTGGGCATTTTATTCCCAGCAAATTTGTCTGATTTAGTTAGAGTTCGTTTTGACCCCTTAATAAAAAGGTTTTCGAGCGATGTGGGCAGGTGGGCTTCATTACATTTATCTATGATTTGGAAGGTTAATGTTATTCAAATGAATTGTATTCCAAAATGTATCTACCTGCTACAATCTCTCCCTGTAGATGTCCCCCTCTCTTATTTCAAGCAATTTGATAGCATAATGAAGTCCTTCATTTGGAATTGTAAGCATCCCAGATTACATTTCAATAAGTTGCATAGGCTGATTGACAAAGGTGGGCTAGGCTTACCCAAGATTTTGTTTTATTATTATGCATTCGGTCTCAGACATTTGGCTCATTGGTCTCTTCCACCTGAGAGAGCCCCTCCCTGGTTTTGTACTGAACAGGAATTTCTGGCCCCTATTTTGCCACAAAGCCTTTCTATCAAACCAACCAGAGAAGTTAAGTTACACCCCGTTGTCTCGCATTTGAACTCGGTGTGGACAAAAGTGTCGAGTGTTTAATTCGGACATTTATTTAAATGTTGCCTTGAGCATATGTCTGAACCCCAAATTATGTATTAATAAGTCCCCTTTCTGCTGGTCAGAATGGATAGTGAGGGGGGTTACTACACTCATTGACCTATATGAGAGTGGAGTGTTGAGATCTTTTCAAAATTTGGTTCAACTTTTTGGGATTCCCAGATCTCAGTTCTATAAGTATTTACAGCTGCACCACCTGCTCTGTACTGTTTTTGGGAGTAGTTTACACCCCCCTAAAGTGGCAGATACTCTGGGAGTGGTGATTACTCCTTTTGGAAAAGGTCATGAGGCATCAGTGCATTACTAATTTTGAGTCTGGGGGACGGAACTTCAGCTTCTCTTAAGACCTTATAGGAGAAAGATCTAAATTTGGTATTGGAGGAGGGAGTGTGGGCTAGGATTCTAAATAACATCAAGTCTGCATCTACAGATGCAAGGGTTCGCCTTATGCAATTCAAGATTTCTAGGGAGTCTATTGGACCCCCTCTAGATTGTATAGGCTTGGTCTTAAAGACACACCCACCTGCTGGCGATGTCAATCAGAAGATGGATACACAACCCATGTCTTTTGTGGATGTGTTAAGATCCAAGAATTTTGGTTGAAGATTCAGAGTTTTATGTTTGAGGTATTGGGATCTCAAATTTTATTTTGCCCCATACTCTGTATTTTAGGTGATGGGGCGGTCATTAATATGGAGAATAAGCACATACAAAACTGGGTCCTAACTAGCATTATGATTGCCAGACAGATAATTTTAAAGGGTTGGAAGTCGGCTGGAGCGCCCTCATTTCAGGAGTGGTGTTTGGAGATGGGCAGGGTGGCAGCTTTTGAAATTTAGACTTGTTTGTGGAGAAATGGGGCAAGTATCTGGCTTTTTTGGAGGGCTCTTGGGGAGGGACAGTGGAGAGAGGTGTAGTGGATGTTTGTGATTATATATATTATATATTATGTTTTGTTTTGTTTTGTTTTGTTTTTTTGTTTGTGTGTGTGTATGTCTATAATTATGTGACCACTGGGGTGTTGTTGTGGGTTGGGGGGTTTGCAGTAATGAGGGTTAAATATTGATTCTGTTTGTATATGTTTTGCTTTTCATTGTTTAATAGATGAATCAATAAAAAATGTTAATCACAAAAAAATAGCCTCCAACACTGATCTTAAACAAATGGCTTTGTACAATTTGAATTTGTGGACAAATTAAAATTTGCTATCTACAAATTATTGTATATTAAATTCTAAACCATTTTATAGATTGTTAACATTGCCTCTATGCACAATCATTGTAAGGATTCCTCAAGTGATTGTCTTGACCAAAGTGGATGAAATATGCCCACTGGTGAATAAGGATCTAAGGAAGATCAACACCTGCAAGAAGATCAAAGAAAAGGTTCAATGACACCATTCAATGACTTGTTTCACATAGTTTTTTTTTTCTTTCTGATATTCATAGGATCATTTTATTTATTTTTGGTCTTGTGTTCATTTCCAGATGGAGTTATGCAGCAAGTTTTTGGCGTGCCATTGAACAACATCTTCCCAGTGAAGAACTACCATAATGAGATCGAAACTGATGATGATGATGTTGATGTTCTGATTTTAAAGGCATTGGAACAAATTGTACAACTTGCTAATGATAGAATGGGAGAATTCGCTTCCAACTGACCTGAAATTTGTGTATAGTAAATAATGAGTGCATGTGATGCCAATACTCAGGCTGTTTTGTTTTAAAGAAAGGTAGGTAGAATGAGCCTATTAAAAAATTACTAAATAAGAGCATATTACATTCAAATGACACTTGCTAATTATACATAAATAAAGCTGGCTTGGAAATTTGACATGTAATACTCACTGATGCACTATATTTTATTGTTTATTAGTTTTATTGCTGTGCTGTTAAATATTGTTTGCAAAAACATTGCTATGTTTATAACAACACATTAAACAATGCATGCAAATTTACACGTGCACAATTATATCCATACTATTGCATTTGTTGTTCTTTTATTGAATGTTGCTGCTTGGTTGGACGACATTGTCTCGGGTGGACGATGTCCACCCTCATGGTCCAGGAGCGCCACCTTTGGCTCAACTTGGTTGAGATGCAAGAGGCTGACAAAGCACAGTTCCTTGTTGCCCCATCTCCCAGGTTGGCCTATTCGGCGACACCGTCAAGGACTTTGCCCAGCAGTTCTAGGCGGTGAAGCAGCAGACGGAGGCCATATGTCACATCCTGCCCCGGCGTTGCGCAAGAATCTGCACCCCGTCTGCTCATCACCAAGGGCGTCTTCCTGCTGCAACAACATCAGCTCTGCTGCAGCCTATATCCGTGGACCGGCCCCGGCATAGAGCCCAGCGCAGGAAGCAGACGGCACCCGTCTCATGGCCGGCTGGCCACTAAGAACCTGAGTAAGGCTTCGAAGCGCCCCTGAGGCCTGAGGAAGGACCTTCTTTCTCAGGGACGGGGCACAATCTGGCACCCGTGACCAGACCTCTGGAATCTCCATGTCTGGCCCTTGGACGGGATGCAGAGGACTTAAGTGGCCTACTGCCCACGGTCACTCAGGCTAGGGCTCCCTCTATGAGGTGCCTGTATGCCTTGAAGTGGCGTCTGTTCGCTAAGTGGTGTTCTTCCCAACGCGAAGACCCCCAGAGATGCGCAGTTGGATCGGTGCTTTCCTTCCTGCAGGAGAGGTTGTAAGGGCGGCTGTCCCCCTCCACCTTGAAGGTGTATGTAGCCGCTATTTCGGTTCATCACGATGTGGTAGATGGTAAGTACTTGGGGAAACATGACTTGATCACCAGGTTCCTGAGAGGCACTAGGAGGTTGAACCCCTCTAGACCACGCCTCATCCCCCCGTGGGATCTCACTGTAGTCTTTCAGCGTCTACAGGGAGCTCCCTTTGAGCCCTTGGAGTCAGCTGAACTTAAGGCACTCTCTTTGAAGACTGCCTTAAGTTCAGTATGGGTTACTCTCACGTGATCCTGAGACCCCGACTGACCTATGTGACCAAGGTTCCCATGACCCCTTTTAGGGATCAGGTGGTGAACCTGTAAGCACTGCCCCAGGAGGAGGCAGACCCAGCCTTGGCGTTGCTGTGTCTGGTGCAAGCTTTATGCATATATTTGGATCGCACGTGAGCTTTAGAAGCTCCGAGCAACTCTTTGTCTGCTTTGGTGGACAGCGGAAAGGAAGTGCTGTCTCCAAACAAAGGATCGCCCACTGGGTCATTGACGCCATCACGATGGCATATCAGGCTCAGGACGTGCCACCCCCTGCGGGGTTACGAGCATCGGGCTAAAGTGGAACCCTCCACCTTGCCCTGAGCGTTCACGGCTGGATGATTGGTTTCTGGGATCAGAGCGCAACTCACGGACACACCCTGCCCCGCCCCCCCGGACATGCTCGAGGAACTAACGAAGTCGTGAAAGGCACCTTTTTCTGCCAGTACATGCTTTGTGGGTTCGTCCATCCTAACTACCCTCGACGGCAGAACGGCTAAGGCATATGTTGAGCTTCCCCAGGTAGAGCGCAGCCACCTGGAGGGACCAACCAAGGCTCCCTTCCACGGCCTGTAAGTTCTCTTCCTCGTTGATGACGAAGGCTTACAAGGCCACCGGCCACCGTTGCAGGCTTGCGGAACAGCACGTCCCCCCGAGTTGTTTTTCCGGCGGCGTGCCTGCTCTGCTTTGCTGCGAACCACCCTCCCCAGGCGTGATTAATCCAGTCGTCCCCTTGGTGCCACTGGCGCAGAGCCTGGAGGCCTGGTTAGCGCTCTCCAGCCCCTCGTGGTGGCTCATCAGGACGATTCTTCTCGGCTACACGATCCAGTTCACCAGACGCCCACCCAGGTTCAGTGGCATCCTCTCCACTTTGGTGCGGGGCGAGGGTGCCTCCGTCCTGCGGGCATACGACATCAGGATTAGTTCACGGCCATCGACCTAAAGGACGCGTACTTTCACATATCGATCCTTCCATGACACAGACCATGAGAGTTTGCCTTCAAGGGATGAGCATACCAGTACAAGGTCCTCCCCTTTGGTCTGTCCCTGTCTCCTCGCATCTTTACAAAGGTCACAGAGGCTACCCTGGCCCCGCTAAGGGAGAAGGGCATACGCATTCTCAATTATCTCGACGACTGGCTAATTCTTGCTCACTCGCAAGATCTATTGTGTGCGCACAGGGACCTTGTGACTCTTATGGCACGTCTTACGACCGAGCGTGCACAGTCAGTGCTGACTTGCCTGGGAAAGGCTTCAGGTAGAAGGTAGCGGTGCCAGTGAAACAATTTCAGAGGCTTCCGGGGCATACGACATCCACGTCGGCGGTTCTCCCCCTCGGGTTGATGTATATGAGACCACTTCAGCACTGGCTGCAGAATCAAGTGTACTCGGGCTCAAGTCACAAGGTGGGCATGGCACCACGGCACCTAGCATGTGACTGTCATGCCACATTGCCATCATACTTTCAGCATTTGGTCAGACCTGGCATTTCTACGGGCAGGCGTTCCCTTAGAGCAGGTCTCAAGTCACGTCGTGGTCACGACAGATGCCTCGAACTCAGGCTGGAGCACCGTGTGCAACGGGTAAGCAATATCGGGGCTCTGGACAGGGCCCCGACTCCAATGGCACATCAACTGCTTAGAGTTGCTGGCAGTAATGCTGGCCCTGCGGAGGCTTTGGCCATTGATTCAGGGCAAGCATGTGTTGGTCCGGACCGACAACACAGCGACCGTGGCGTACATGAACCGCCATGGCGGCGTACGCTCACGTTGAATGTCGCAACTCGCCCGCTGCCTCCTCCTTTGGAGTCAGCAGACATTGAAGTCTCTGCGAGCCACTCACCTTCCGGGTGTCTTCAACAGTGCAGTGGACTCGCTCTCATGGCAGGTAACGCTCCACGGGGAGTAGAGACTCCACCCCCACACAGTCCAGCTGATTTGGGAGAAATTCGGGGATGCCATTTTCCTTGCATACCAATCGCAGGACTTGCTGTGCCCCTTGGGAGTCTGGGCACACTCCACTAGAGGTGTTGCGTCCTCCTGGGCACTGGCAAGGGGGGCCTCTCTAGCAGACATATGCAGAGCTGCGGGTTGGACTACACCCAATACCTTTGCAAGAACCAGTGTTACGGGGTAACAGCAGGTAGGCCGGGTAGCCGGTTGGGTGTACCACTTGCATTTACGCCTTTCCCCTTTTTCAAGATGTGCGCTATTTTGTCCACAACAGCTCCCCATAACTGGTGAACCCTGGACGCTTCTTTAAGTCTTAAGCACTGTTCGGTGATGAACTCAGCGGAGGAGTGACGCCACCAGGCCCAGCACTCGTGGTATGCCCCTTTTCAGGTGAGCCCATGTACTCGGGCTCATTGCTCCATACGTGGTGATTCCCCTCTGGGTAATCCTGTGTGACACGTTTCCACCTGTTCGGTTTACCCTCAGGTGAACCCTATTTCCCCTCATCAGAGCTTCACTCTGCTTCGGCCACTGTTGCTGTGTACTCTCTCCATAGATAGGGTCCTCCCGGTGGCATCATTCCATATGTGAACTTCCCCGTTGGTAAGTCCATGTGAGGTATTCTCCACATGTTAACCTCCGGTAGGATGTGGTCTCCGTAGTGCCCTCCCTCCTGGAGAGGGAAGAGCACTTCCCAGCATTATTCCACTAGGTGCTCAGCGGTAAATTGCTTAACAGCAAATATCAGGAAAGGCCACTGCCTGTAGCCTCCTTGGGTATGTGCCTCCTCCCCCCTTAACGGGAAGGGCACGACGTGGTCGAGCGCTCACTGCGAGGTATGCAGTAGCTTGCCCATGTTCACTCTTCCGTAACTCGTGACATGTTTCAGTGCCTGCGGCGTTTCCTATTGGAACCCCTAGTGTCACTACATCGACACAACATCAAGTGAGTGACAGACAGGGAATGTCTAGGTTACTAGTGTATCCTCTGTACCCTGATGGAGGGAATGACACGTTGTGTCCCTCCTGCCGCGGCACTGAACCGGCCGCTGACATGGCCGGGACTCTCTATCGGCTCCTCAGCATAAATCTGAATGAGTGGTGCATGCCATCTCCTTTTATAACTGTATGTCCGGTGTGGAGAGTGGCATGCAAATTCCACTCGCCGATTCTCATTGGCCTTTTCTGTTTTAAGCAAAGGTGATTGGGGCTCTCAAGATCGAACCCCTAGTGTCACTACATCGACACAACGTCTCATTCCCTCCATCAGGGAACAGAGGTTACACTAGTAACCTAGATGTTCTTGGCCAGAATAAGATGAAATATGCAGACATTTACAGCATTACTGTTTTTGTTATTTGGGATAAAAGAGGCCCTATCCCAGGGCTGACCCTTGTGGTCTTCATCTGAGAGCAGATTTTGGTGATGTAAGCAAATGCAGACCGATGGGGTGCTAGTCAGCAAGTCCATGAGGGGGCATGAGTAATAAAAGTGTGCA
Source organism: Myxocyprinus asiaticus (assembly GCF_019703515.2). Classification (NCBI taxonomy): domain Eukaryota; kingdom Metazoa; phylum Chordata; class Actinopteri; order Cypriniformes; family Catostomidae; genus Myxocyprinus; species Myxocyprinus asiaticus. Next base: position 5,886,257 of record NC_059386.1, read on the forward strand.
TTTGGGACAGACATTAATCAGATTACCCTTTTTTACATTTAGTTTTACAAATTATTATTTGAAAAAGTCATGGCATTGATAGATAGGGTAAAGGAACACACTTTAAACTCACTATTAAATATTTGTTTTTATTAAATAATTTCAAGTAACACACTGACAATAAATCATTAAATAATTTAATCAAGAACCTCTGAAAGTCAAAGCACACATATAACTACAGCAACAAAACCCCATTGTTTTATATCTTTAGAGAACAAATAAACATGATTCAGACACATGGATGGTTACAGGCAGGCACTTAGAACACAGTAAAATGTATAGAAATAGCATACCGCCATATATTTGCAAAAATAGTTATAAAATACACACAGCCACACTTCTGCAGGTATAAATATCGCTGTTAGACCGTATGTTGCTATATCAATAAATATAAGCAATCTTACAAGCTACAGCCATGCGCATTAAATGATTCTCTCTTGTCTTGATATTTTAGAGACTCAAAATAATTCTAAAACCCTCTTTGAAACAACAATAGCAAAGTTTAATGTTAGGTTACTTACTTTTATGAAAAGTATGTAACCTAAAAGAAAAACTATTCAATAAACTGAATAGGAGTAATTCCATATCACTAGAAAACTAAATAAAAAAAAGTTTTGAACCAGTTCTACACATCAGACTTAAAAGTGATACCATATACACAAGTGATCCACCATTGACAATCAGTTAAAAACGATTATTAAATATATTTTTAATCCGCGATTGACATCGCCTCGTCCGCCATGTTTTTTCCTCCAACACAAAAACTCCAGTCTGCTGTGATTGGCCGAGAGGATCAGTAGTGTTGACTTTTGGGTAATAGTCTGCCGTGGAGCCCGCGCTGATGCAGGCTCAGCAGAAGGGTGCACCGAGGGTGCAAAGGGGGCACTCCCAAGCACCCCTTAGAGTGCTAAAATATCAAATGGGACACACTACGGTCTCGTGGAATTCGCAGGAACAGGCAAATGAAGGCTATGAGACCGCAAGTCCACATTAAGTGTGCCATTTGGGACAGGTCCAGAGAGTACTTGTTCACTTCAAGCACTGGTGACAGGACATAGAGGTCTGCATTCCCGAGGTTGCTTCTTGCTGTGCGAGATTACATTTTCGAGTTGAAGGCAGGAGTGGATGATGATTCCATGAAATGTGAATGCAATGAGATGTGAGTGGGCGGTCAGAAAATATCCTGAAAAATCTGATGTGGATATCTTTTTATTTGATTAATTAATGAATAAAAGAAAAAGAACAATACTTGTTATTGTTAAGGTAAAATAAATGTGCACACAGCATGTGCATCAAATTATACAATATTTAGAGCAGGCAGATAGTCAACAGGGCTTTAGAAGAATGGCAGAGCAAAGTGTGGGCACACTGTGTCATCAAAGTATGTGTAACTTTTTTTTATTTTTTTTATTTAGTGTTAAGAAACCAAGCTCAGGCAAGTCAGATGGGCATCATGTCGCGCGTCACCTGATAATAGCAATAATAGAAAAATACAACTTTTTTTGTGTATACTTGTTGTTGTTGTCTATTTGTATGGCTTACACCCCATGTAGAAAACAAATGTGGGGTTGAGGGAATGGGAGTGGTCGGGAAGAAAATCACTGTGGGCAGAGAGCGGGTGAACATGGAGTAAAATTCAGCGGAAGAGTTTGGGTGCAGGATAGAAACTTGCGGGAGTGGGATGTTTAAAACAGTCTCGCACAGACCTCTAACGAGACGGATGATCAAAGGCCTCTTTTCCACCTGGTATTAAGATGCGGTTTTGGTGATCCGATCACATGTGGTCAGGTAAGACACATCGTTGTTTACACCTGGTCACAAAAATGCATCTCCTGTGACCACTTATGTTCAGATTTGGAGGGGAGAGTCTCTATCACTATGTCAGTGTGTTACTGCATGATAAAGCACAACAAAGTTAGAAAAGACAAATAAAGTGCAAACAAAAATGACGAGCTGTTTCTCCTAGATGTGGTTGCAGTTTAAAGTACAAACGCAACATATCAAGCAGAATTATCCGTTATTTTAGTGGAATACCTGTGTTAAAGGAGCTTCAGGTATTCATCCTTGTCATCTGTGTTGATATCAGACACACTAAAGAAGATCCATGATGCTCTTGTGATTGTGTATGTATCCAATTTTTTTTTTGACAATTTACGATCAGACAGTTATTTCCTTTTAAAGCCACTCATAAACGGCAAACTTTAAACTCTTGTTTTAGCTCAGTGGTTGATTGACATGAGTGGTGGCACTTCACAGCTGCCAAGACGCATACAGGACGGATTAGTGTTTACACCTCAAATGCGATGTGGACGTGTTTTTGACCACATTCGTATGTGTGGTTTCTGTAATCCCATCACAAAACGTTTTAGACCCTGTTTAGACCTGTATTTAGGGCTGACCAAATGTTCATCCGATACACATCTTAATACCAGGTGGAAACGGGGTCATAGTGCTTTTTGTCACATTGTAGTGTTTGCAGTGAATGTAAGTAGAAATGGTCCCTCACCTGATTTCCTCAAACTTTCTTCAGGTGTGCACTTTAGTCGTGTCGCGGTCTCGATGATCATGTGATCTACAATGCATGTTTAATCCATATTTCATTTCGGATGACAATACCAGGGGTCAACTGATTATCAGCCTGGCTGACGATCTGATATTCATCATTTTTTAAATTATCGGATTCGTTATTTTGGCTGATCTTATTGCCGATAAATTAAAAAATGTGCTCAGTTGGCTCTGATGCCACCGCCTCTCTCTGAAAGTTTACTGCTTGTAGTCTGGCTCAATGTCCAGCCCACAGTATTATCAGATTGGTTATATGTCACGAGTAAATGGCCAATCAACACTGTACTCCGTATTTGTGGGGGAGAGGTGGGAAAGAGGAAAGCAGTGAGAGAAAGATGCATCACTGTGAGGACAAGCTGTCTTCAAATGGAAAGAATCCAGATACTGAAGTTGCAATAAACATCACAATACTCTATGCCAGAGGTCACCCATTAGCGGGCTGCGGTCCAGATGGAAAAAAATCAGGGGTCCGGATTGCGGTCCACTAATTGAGACATTACGACCAAGGTTGCCCCATCTCACCATTTCTGCACTTTAGGTTAGCAGCGTGACAAAACAACGGAGCTGTGTACACCGCAAGTGCTCCAGGGTGTAGAGAGAACTGATCTTTCAGCACTATATACTTGAAAAATGTTCTTTAGCACAGAACACACTTTATTAAAAGCATTTTCATGCTTGCATACGTTGCCTCTCTCCACCGGCCCGCAACATGAGGCACCGCATAGTAGAGCTGCAGATGTGATTATTTTAACAACAGTAGACTGTAGTGGAGAAATACAGTGAGCAGCAGTATAAATGGATACTGGCATCTTTCGCTAAAATATACTGCAGAAAACGAAAATGAAGCAGAAATAATCTTCATGCATTTGATATGACACAGATGGTTCAGCTAAGCAAGGTTTGTGGCAGGAAAATGTATAGTGGTTCCAGAGCGCCTTTAGACAAGAATTTATTTATTTTATTTTGTTTTTCAGTTTAAAATTAGCTTTATTAATCAACATGTTTCCAGCCTTTTCATAATAAACAGAGATTTTTGTTTACATTTTGTAAAAATTATTAATCAAAGATAACATCATCTCTGGCATGGATGGCAAGAAAGACAACAAAACTTTGAAATTACGAATTCTCTGCTTATGATGAAAAACATTCCCATTATTTAATAGTCAGACCATTTATACTTAACTATAACAGTATTTTTAAACTGCACTATTAAATGTACATTGTTTGTTTTTGATAGATTTGCATTTTAAGGAAAATATAAAAATGGTTCATTAAGAATTTTACATACATTTTCTCTCAGGGGTTACCCCTGAACCCCCATACAGTATCTTTCCTATGTATATATATAAAAGGTAGAAGATCCCCATTAGTCCACTACTTTGGTTGTCTTTGGGCCACAATGTCCTCATTCTTGCCCAGTTCTTAAGAGAATTTTTGACTGTTGATTTAAAATTGTATTTTTACTGCAAATGTATATCGGCCCCAAATATTGGTTATCTGTTTCCTTGATTTCTAATAATCGTTATCGGTATTGGCCCTGAAAAAAAAACATATCAAAAAAATATCAGTCAACCCCTAGACTGTACACAGTGTTTCACTCCAGTTCACTTGAATAACTATAATTTCCTTACACTGCTCTTGGAATTGCTTTTCTTAATTCATTTGCCAATTGCTATTCCTCATCCATTTGTCAATGGCTTTTCTTTTTCATTTTGTTTTTCCTTTTCTTTTTCCTTTACTTTCTCCAATTGAGAATCAAGTTAAAAAAAATGCCATTGGCACTGTTGACTCGTGGGAGCAACCAATGAACTTTCGACTTAGTTATAAGACACACCCTCTCTCCCACGTGCCACTCGAAGAAGATGTCAGACGGCCTGTCATTGGACGATGGTACAAGCAGTTTACGTGGTATTATTGAATCTGAAAATCCTGCGCATAAGAAATGGATGCGAAGCATATAAGAAGTTAATGGTGGCTCGTTCACTGTTGCTGTGAAATGCTGAATGCGGCCCTACCTGAGCGTGCACAGTGATACGTGTCCAGGATGGGAGCTGGTAATCATGATGCTGTCAATAGAACCAACCTCCCAACCCGTGCCCCAGACAGCAATCATGTAAATACGCAGAGACAGAGACAATCAAGCACATTTACATGTACTCTCCAATGCCCTCACTCTTGTATCGCTATAAAGTCTGTGGCTGATTCATTCAGAAGAATCCGAACGTCCAAACGTTGTTGAATGTTTGCCAACTGCCCAACGCTCGTGAGAGAGGAAAGTGTGCTTACACTTGAGTAGAACATAAAATTAGCCTGCGGAAACCATTTAAAAGAGTTTTTTAAAGGGAAATTGTGCCATGAAAGAGTGGGAACCCTGTCTCATCCCAATTCACTATTTTTCAACTGTTTATGTTAATGCAATACTCATATTGTTATTTATGATGCCCTCTGCCAAAATATAGTTGTTTGGAGTCGGCTAGTGTGAAGCCAGCTATAGACTCTTTGATAAATAATTAACATCAAGAGTTGATTTTGTAGATTTCTAAAAATCTTTCTGTAAAATGTACAATAAGAGATACAAGGGTGAATTAAGGTGTCTGAGATGTCACCTTTCTCAGCTGATTGGTTCAGGATCTGTTAGTTACAGTATCTGTTACCCAGAACAAAACCTTCCCCTGAGCAAGTTAGCCATGGAGTGCAAGTTACTATGGCAAAGAACATTGATAAAAACCAACCTACCTTGGCGATACCAAATATCCTATGTTGGCACAAACTAAAATGTTCCTGGCTAGCAACCTAAAAAAGATTTATGGTATAAGCCCCATGTTTCCTGATCACTTGAGATTGGATCACCTTTGATGTTTACACCTGGTGTAAACAGGGCCTATTATTACTTCAGTATCTTCTGAAAATGTCTATATAATGTTATGATTGACCTACAGCTGTGGGGCATACCTTCAGTACAAGCCATTTGCATAAATGACTTTACTGTCAGCCAAAATATGACAGTGGGTGTAGGACCTAATGAAAGACCTGCAGGCAATTTATCTGTACTGCTAGTGAATTGTGTGGCTGTGTGTGTGTGTGTGTGTGTGTGTGTGTGTGGGCAGGTTTATGTGGTTTACGAGGACTTTTTTTAGGTTACAAACTGGTGATTACATGGGTATTACATTTCTAGTGTCCCCATAATTTATATTGCTTAAAAAACATGCTAAACTATATTTTATTGAAAATGTAAAAATGCAGAACGTTTTTTGTGAGGGTTAGGTTTAGGGGTAGGATTAGGGGTAGAATCTGTAGTTTGTACAGTATAAAAATCATTATGTCTATGGAGAGTCCTCATAATGATAGCTGCACCAACATGTGTGTGTGTGTGTTTGTGTGTGTGTGTGTGTGTGTTTGTGTTGGTCTCACAACTATCACAACTTATTTTTAAAAGGCAAAGCAGTTTAATGGCTCAGTGGAAAGTTTTTGCATGAATTGGTTTATATAAACAGTATCTCTCCTCAAACAGGACACCAATACTCAAAAGCCTTAAGAGGCTCATCCGCTGAGCAAAAAAAGCAGCATTTGGTAGCCAGGAATAAGGAGACTGGTGTATCAAATGTTTATTTAAAAGTACCTGTTTCAGCACAAAGGCCAAGGACTGCTTCAAATACAGCTAATCTTCAAAGCACAGCAAATACTATCCAGATGTCAACTCATAAAAATGACATCTTAGGTCAGGTTTGTTACACAAGAGGTATTATTGATGAAATGGTATTAGGCTTAAATGTTAACTTTCTGCAAAGCAAAACATCTAGGGCAAAGGGGAGACTAGGGCTAGTTGTCACACTTTTTACTACAGTGAATATTTTGTAGGTGTTTATTGAAAGGTCAATTTCTGTATAGACCCATACTTTTAAAAATAAATAAAAAATACAACATTAACAATTAAAACACTGGATACACTCTAACATATAGAGCAAAATCATGTGATAAAAACATCTGCTGTCATTATTACACAACATCTCAGAAGAGTCCCCCATTGTCTCTGTATTCCTCGGATTCTGTGGCTTATATAGAGTGATGAATACATTCAGAACATCAGGTTTGTGCACAGCTAGGTCTATCAACTTATCTGTGCTTTTGGAAGCACGTTTAGGCTTAATAAAGTTCAAACCTTCTCAATAGTTCTTCAATAATAATAATTAAAAAAAATAAAAATAAAAATTCTGTGGATTCAACAACTTTGAGTATTTGGTGTTGATTTTTATTGTAATTTACAAAAATCTTATAATTTATGTATTTTTTTATTGAAGAGATCATATTAATTAAACATGGGTTTTAGCAACCTTTACCTAACTCTGAGAGAGCACTTTTGAAGTTCCAGCCACCAACATTTTCAGAGCAAAGAGAAGTCAAAGTTAAAGGGGACATTTGATTTCAAAATAATGACAAACCCATTGAGAAGTCTAACGATGACTGGTTTCCTTCACCAGTCAGAGATCACTAAAGATAATGTAAAAGAAGTGTGTGAACTTGCAAAAATGATGTCATACACTGTAATATGCTCTGGCCCCCTCCCTGCTCATCGTGGTGACGAGATTTATAGTAGATTAGTGTTACTGAATGGCTAGATGTCTGAGTGGTGTCCGGAGAGTAGCACAGGATTTATAGACAATTGCAGTTTTTGGGGTATACTGACCTGCTAAAGAGAGACGAACTCCATCCATCCAGGGAAGGTGCCGACCTCCTCTCTGGTAATTGGCTTATAGTCTTAATGGTGATAGTATCTGACTAACTGGAGCCTAGTTCAGGACACAGACAGACTGGCTAATCCGACCATTTGTTAGCTGCCTTGAGACACAGGTCACATAAACTACAACACATAGAGACTGTATCACCTAGATATCATGTAGAGACTGTGTCTGTTCCCTGAACTACCAAAAAAAAAAAATATTGATGTCAAACCTGAAATAAATAAATAAATGAAGATAAAGATCATGTAAAGGTAGGGCTGCTAAACATTAGATCGCTTTAGATCATGAAATGATTATAGATCATAGTTTGGATTCACTCTGTTTGACTGAAAACTAGCTTAAACTGGATGAATATTTAAGTTTTAATTTATGTACTCCCCCACGTTATTGTTATAAACACGAGTCTCGTCTGTAGGGTCGAAGAAGAGGTTTTGCTACAATTTACAATTATATTTTTGGTGTTACTAAGATGTCAGGATATAAGTTTAATTCTTTTGAACTGATAATGCTTCATGTGACATCATCAGAAAAAATCTCTGTCATCTTTTGCTCTTGCTACATTATATATACCACATGGGCCATTTTCTGGTTTCCTTAGAGAATTTGCTGATTTTCTGTCAGATCTAGTAGTTGCTGTGGATAGAGCTTTAATTATTGGTGACTTCAACATTCACATAGATAATGAAAATGACACACTGCTATTTGCATCTATAGATATTTTCAACTCTGTTGGGGTCAGACAAAATGTGACAGGACCAGCTCATCGCCATAATCATATGCTACATTTAATTCGGTCACATGGAGTTGGTGTTGATAATATAGCAATTCTGTAGCAGAGCAATTACATCTCAGATCATTACATCATCTCTTGTATGCTGTGCTTAGCTAAGTCACTCAATCTATGCCGCGTTACCTATTGGGTAGAACTATTCACTAATAATCTTCCAGATTTGTCTCAAATACTCAGTAAGGTAAAAAGTTCAGAAGAACTTGATGTAGTCACAGAAAATATAGATACAGTCTTCTCTAGCATTCTAGAGAATAAAATTAAAAGTAAAGCACCGCACCGTGGTACAGTGATCATACTCATGTTCTCCAGAGAGCAGCTCGGAAAATGGAGTGCAAGTGGAAGAATAAAAAATTAGAGGTGTTTCGTGGTGTATGGAATGATAGTCTCTCTAGCTACAGACAGGCTCTAAATGCTACATATTTTAGCAAACTCATAGAAAATAGCCACAACAATCCTAGGTGTTTATTCAATACTGTGTCTAAATTGGTAATGAATAAAGCAAATTGTCTGTTAAAGCACCACAGAAGACAGTGTCTCATATTATTCCCTATGTCATAGGTCAGGAAGAGCTAATAAAATATATCAGCACATCAAAACAAAACTACATGTATGTTTAATCCAATACCTACTAAGCTCTTAAAAGAGGTGTTTCCTGTAATCTCAGAACCTCTTCTTAATAGTATTAACTCCTCATTTTTCTTAGGGCATATCCCAAGAAACTTTAAGCTGACAGTTATAAAACCGCTTATCAAGAAACCACAGCTTGATACTGGGGAGTTGGTTAATTATAGACCGATCTCAAATCTCCCATTTATGTCTAAAATACTAGAAAAGGTAGTGCCCTCCCAACTGTGTTCATTTTTACAGAGAAATGGTATATATGAAGAATTTTATTCAGGATTTAGGCTCCATTATAGTACAGATACTACGCTTATCAGAGTAATAAATGACTTGCTCTTATCATTTGATCACGGCTGCATTTCTCTGCTAGTGCTTTTAGCTCTTAGTACTGCCTTTGACACTACAGATCACGACATTCTCTTGGATAGGTTTGAGAATTATGTTGACATTTGTGGACAGGTATCAGCTTGTTTTAGGTCTTATTTATCCGACTGCTCCCACTTTGTCTGCAAACAAGGAACTATCAAATAAAACTAAATTTAATTATGGAGTTTCACAGGGATCACTTTTAGGGCCTCTGCTTTTCTTCATATGCTTCCCCTGGGAGACATTATCAGTAAACCGTATGCCGACAGTACCAAACTTTATATTTCTTCAAAACCCAATGAAATTTCATAATTCCCCAAGTTAGCAGAGTGTTTCAATTATATCAAAGATTTAGATGTCTAGAAATTTCCTTCTGCTCAATTCTGACAAAACAGGGGTACTAATTATTGGACCAAAAACCTCTAAAAATATGCCCCTATAATATAATTTGACTTTTGATGGATATACTGTTACATCTTCTTCTACAGTGAATAACATAGGTGTTATATTTTATAGCAATCTGTCATTTGAAAATCAAATTTTCAATGTTTGTAGAACAGCATCCTTCTACCTCAGAAATATTTCTAAGTTACAACGCACGCTCTCTGTTTCTTATGCCAAAAAACTAATTAATGCATTCATGACCTCAAGACTAGGTTATTGTAATGCATTACTGGGAGGATGTCCTGCAGGTTTAATAAATTAACTTCAAAATGGTTCAAAATGCAGCAGCAAGATTGCTGATTCGAGCCAAGAAATATGATCACATCAGCCCCATTTTATCATCGTTACATTGGCTACCTGTTACATTTTTATATAAATGTTAAAATTCTGTTAATTACTTACAAAGCTTTGTTTGAATGGTCTAGCTCCACAGTACTTGTCAGTACAACCTTCTATCACACTATATTCTATCACATTCACTTCAATCGCAAAATTCTGGCCCATTAATAATTCCTAGAATATCAAAATCCTCAAAAGGATGTAGATAATTTTCCTATTTGGCTCCTAAACTATGGAACAGTCTTCCTAGCATTGTTCGGGACTCAGAAACACTCAAAGGCTAGATTAAAGACTCATCTATTCAGACAGGCATACACCTAATTTATCCATCAACTCATAGTTATGCTGCATTAGTTAGGTCTACCAGAACTGGAAACATTTCTCATATTCTACAATTTTGCTTTAAAGTGATTGGCATCTGCACTGATATTATTTTATTTATTTACTTGTCTCAACCTCGGGATATATATCCTGAGGTTATCAGAGTCTGCCAGACCCAGCTCCGGTCCTGCTTGATGTCTGACTCCCACTGCTACGTGTCGGTGAGTAATGACGACTAACTGCAGCATGTGCCAGCCAGACATCACTTCACTTCACTACTATGATGGACTTCACCGAAATGAACTGCCATAAGCTGCCAGTTGAACTGCTATGCACCTCACTGACGTCTACCTTCATCACTTTGGTCAAAGGATGGACTTCACTATTAAATTGGAATACACAGACAATAAATTAATTGCCAACTAAAGCCTTAATCAGCCAAATAACAATAGGCAATGCATCAGTGTGCATTTCCGCAGTTAATTCAGGATGGACTTCAAAGACTTAAGTTAAAATCTTACAGTCCATACAAAATCTTTTTGTTTAAACTTTGGCCCCTAACACTTACTTGGTTTATCAATTTAAACCATGACTTGTACTACATACAAATAAATAACTAATATTGCGATTATATTCATGCTGTTTGGGCAGAGGAGAACTGGTCCCCACAGTAACTAACTGTTACTGTTGTGAAATTTGCTGTCTCCTGCTCGATTCTATTCAAATTGCCTTTTACCGATAAAATGGTTTGCATGATGGTGTCATTCTTAATAAATAAATAAATAAAACACATTGTGGCATAAGTTTGGGTTTAGCATAAAATAAATCTGCCCTTGAGCCGTTTCCATACAGCATTTTGTGTATATCGCAAATTGTGTACCTTTCCCATTACAGATGTCCCCACATTTGTGTAAAATGGAGAGTATTGAGGTAATTTACTGAAATTGGCCAGCTTACTGTCATTTTAATTTGACATAATTGTAATCGTAAGAAACATACAATGACATCAAAATGGAGAAGTAGCTTGTCTGTATCTGGGATTATTAGAAGAAATTGATTGGAATACCTGGAAAAATACAATAGAACTGGTGGCATTATAAGGAGCATGTAACTGTATATTACACTCTTGAATTAAAAATATGGACCATCCGTTCACATTATGTAATTTTATTTGTCCCTCCGGAAAATATGTTGTGAAACACAGGGCTGCAGTGTCCGAACAACACATAAAACTTTAACACTCCTCTTCACTTTGCTCAAATCACACAATTTTGTTTATAGGCTTCTTTTAAAAAATTTTCCAACCAAAAGAAATCACGCTTGCTTTTTCCTCTTTTACATGGGTAAATAAACACTACATAGCATGAAATGCTTGAGAAACACTTCATTAGTCCACATGCAACAGCCAGCACTATCTTTCATAGAAATTTTTAAATTTACATTAAAACTCTGTCCACCTCTTCCACAAAAAAATAAAATAAAAACAAACATCAAAATTTGGAATGTGTGATCGAATTTCGGTGTCTTTATAAAACTTTTGGAATATTATTACCCCATAGCCTGTTATTTATTACTTTATTTATCGGTCTCTATATACTTGTTATGATTGATTTTTCTTCATTTAAGTTAATTACTCCCTTCATATCCCTTTTCTCTTATGTCTAATTATTTTGGCACTTTTGTTTAATCTCCTTGGCATTCAATTTTATTTCTCTTTTTGTTTTTCTGCTCTGAAAACTTGTGTCCGTTATTGCAACACAATAAAAAGAAGCTCTTTTTTCCCTATCTTCTCATTGGCCAACATCCACTTCAGACACTCTGATAACTTAAACAACCATAAATAATGAGCATTGCAGATTCACCATTTTTTTTTTCTTTTTTTTTTTTTTTTTACCAGCATGTCAGTTGAATACAGTTACAGAGTGAATACAAGTCATAACCACATATTGTAAGGGTTATCATTTGGTTAAACCTGGTGTGAGAGTTCTAGGCAGTTTGGCATAGATTCTGTGCCAGGTAAAATTATGGTAAAGTGAGTTTTGCAATTGTGTGTCACAAGTTCATGGATTAAGCTGAAATATCCTACCATATATGTATATGCATTATAAGAAAGACACAAGAAAAGTTCATTTTGTGCATTTGGAGAGATGAGAAGAGCATTACTTTCTAATTAATATCAATTAGAGGTTGGATCAAAATAAGGTGCTTTTCAAACTGTTCTAAGACCAATTTCCTTAAGAGTTCTGTTCAATCAAAAAAATGCTGTCGGTTAAGCCATTAACTGAGTAGGGCAGCAAGTCAGATGCCTACGTTTTTGGATGCAGCCACACACACATACAACAACGCTTCCGTGTCAGTGATAAAATTATGAGGATAAGAGCTCTTAATGCTATTTGATGTACAAAACAAGCCTAGACAGGACTTGTAATAGAAATCAAGTATTTTTCAGCCTATGTAAGGTGCATTTGAATTAACACAGAAGCACATGAACTCGTAACTATCAGAATGAGACGTTTTTGTCTGCAAGCGGAGTTTAACCCTTTAGGCTCTGAAGGAGTTTTTAAAGATTTCTTGTTTTAGTGGAATACCCAAAATTGTATATATATATATATATATATATATATATATATATATATATATATATATATATATATATATAAATAAATAAAAAAAACTTGAACAAAAAACAAAACAAAAAACAAGGAGGGTCAAGTGTTTGGTATCATCCTAAAGAAATACAGATTATGATAAATTCTGAGACTCTCAGTTTAAGAAACTGCTGAAAAAATCACAAAATAACTTGAGCCCAAAATTTACTTTTTTTCTTATTTTAAGTGTCCAAAAGCCTCTTCAAACAAATAAAACATAATAATTGTACATTAGAAATAATTACACATGCAAAAACAACAATGACTAAAGGTTTGCATAGCATGCAGACATTATTTTAGTAATGAGATTTCACAGAATGAGTGCCATTTGCCTCAGTGAGTCTGCATTATTGAGTTTGTGTCATGTAATTGATGCCATCTCCTCATGGCCATATGTAACAGTCACCAATCACATATCCCTCTGCCCAAATATGGATGATTTTTTGCACCAATCTGAACCCAATCCGATTGGTTTAGTGTTCCATGATGGTACATAATTTCTGATGACATCATCGGATCCAGGAAAGCTAACATGTTTTCAGCCAGATTGCAAGATGCCAAATGCTGTGTGCACATTGTGCTCCATGTGGATTATCTAATGTTCTTTGCATCCGATTACCTGGTGTGTGGGCTCATTTAAAAGATAATTGCCTCCTCTAAGTAATGGTGATTGATCATTTAGGTTCTGTTTATTTTTCTTGAAGTTATAAGTGAAAATGTGGCATATATGCAACACCTGTTCACATGAAACATAAATGTCAAAGGTATATACTAAGCTACTACTCGTTATATTTTTATGGTCTGTGAGTAAAACAAATAGGCTGGTTGTATTGTACTCCTTGAGAGCTTTCCAACAACATATTGCTACATATTGTTTTGTTTTCTTTCCTAAGATGAAAATAAATGCATTTTGACAGGAAAGTATACAGTATATTGTGTCAAATTCCAACACTTGCAAAATCTGTGATTAATCACAATTAACTTAAAAAAAAAAATATGCGATTAATCGCAATAAAAAAATTTAATCAACTGATAGCACTACAAAATATGAATCTCCAGAGCACCAAGACATTGTCTATTAAACACGTCGACAGATTCTAAATGTTCCATAGCTTGATCTGTGCAAGTTGTCACACTTTTTACTCCAGTAAATATTTCTCAGTGTAGGAGGTAGGTTTCTTTTTTTAAATCATAAATGTGTACAGCCACATCTCTGATGAAAAGAGCAGCATTGCTGGTCCCCAGCTTATGTTGTGTTTTGTGTCTTTAAGAGGGTTTTGAACTATTTTGAATCCAGTGTACACAACCACTGCAATAGAAAACACATTTGTTTAATTAGACTTTTAACTCAAATCCTTGTTGTTCATATGTAGCCACTGTGACAACTTCCCCATGTGACAATTAGCCCTGGCTCCCTATATCAAAATAAGCTTGCTTCAATAATTATATACTTTTTTCAAAAATAATAAAAAATATTAGAGTGTGTGAGGTGAGAGAGGGGTGAAGTTTCTGATCAATAAGAGTGATTTCTTTCTAAAACAAAGTGAACACAGTCACCTGCCAAGAACAAGCATGGACTGTTGTGTAGGGCTATAAAGGGCTGGGATATCATCATAATAATTTTGCTGGCAATATATAATTAGCCAATATTGTAAATATGACAATGATTTGAATGCACTTTTTCTGTCTGCTTGATAAGACCAATTTCAGGATCCTTCAGGGCTGCAAAATTAATCAAATAACACAAAAATCATGATATGGTAATATTTGATTATTAACCTCCTGAGAATCCCCCGCATGACTGCTGCGTGCATTTTTCATTTCCCTTTTTGATTTGTAACTAATAGCACCTAATAAACAAGCAAAAAAATACAATAAAATAGTAGCAAATAGTTTTCCTAAAAATGTATGTCCACATATGTGGACAGCGGGACTAAGCTGTGAAATTTTAAATAACACTAAGCTATAGAAAGTTAGGTGTTTTTTCATCAAATTGTTTATTATGTCTCCAGGAGTGTTGGTTATTCAAGTTTTTGAGACATTACTGTAATTAATTCAGGCTTGGTGGTGGGTTTGAATCCATTTGCAGAAGTTTAACATCCAAATCAACAAGCAAAGGGATGGTCAAAAAATACACGCAAAAGTCAAAGATCAAAAATAGACAGTTCAAATGGGCAATCAAGATAAAAACAACAATCCAATAAACGTGAAGTCCAGTAAACAGGCAAAAAAGGTCAAAACATGAAGCAATCGCAATGGAGAAAACGCTCAGTAAGACTGGCAATACTTCACAAAGTAACAATGGATAGGCATGGCTATTTATACATAGCAAACAGGAAATGACTGTAGAAGAAAATGGAGTGTGATCAGTATTCGAGTGAGGGCTCCCTCTGGTGGTTGGAGGAAGCAGATGTTATAGTTACAGATATTACAGCTGATTTTCTTTAAAGCTAAATAAATGATTCTTATTCAAAGTAACGTCCAGCATCATCCAATCACTGCCAACCATGTTAAAATAAAATGATGCATTGGAAAATTCTGAATCTATGTACTGATTACCATTGGCCCATGTCTTTCAAACATGTAGAGTGGACCAAACATCATCTGCAGCCTGAAACAGAAGTTTCAGTAGGATTTTAAGATTGAATGCACTTAGCTGAAAAAGAAAGCTATAGGATGCTACCTTGCTCCCTATTTAGTGAATGACTTAACCTCCAGTGTGCTTTCTGTCTTCACTGGTCTCAGAACAGTTTGAAATGCACCTTATTTTCATCCTAACTCCATATAAAGCCTCTGAAGGCAACATTTTTCAGCTTATGGATAATAAATATAGGTATATAGGAATGCATTCCTAATGTTAATGAATATTATCATATTACACAGAGATAACAAAATATAATATAACAAAATGTATATTAAAATGAAGCTAAATGACCCTCAGATGTGTTGAAAGTTATTGAAAATAACAAACATGTTTTTTCTACTTTTGAGGAAATGCGGTACGAGTTTCCACATATATGGACATATGTTTATCAGGGTGCTGACGCATGAAAAAAAAAACAGATTTATCAAACTAAACTAGAAACTCTCCACTTTACAACCAAATAGGTTTCAATGAAAAAACTTAAAGAGATTTCTTACCAGAGGCACATTTGTTGGCGCTGTGTCTGTAGGAGCGCTTCAAGGAAATCGACGTCATGTTGTTGTGTCACATGACTCAGTGTGGCAGAAGTTTTTATTCATTTAAATTATGCGTTGCATATAGCGAAGTCAAAGTGCAACGTCCACGCATGTGGACGCAGGGTCGCACGAGGTTAAACCACAAACAGCTGAGATTAAATGAAATTAATTGTCTACTTGGTTTGTGTGCGCTTCGGAATAAGTGGGTGATGCACTCTTTGTGTTCAGGCGAGGGGTTCATGCATGCGCTCAGGGTGGTTCACGTGCTATAAAACAAATCTTATGCTGCATTCCAGATTAAGTAGGAGGTGGGAATATCCAAGTTTAAATTTCCCACTTCCGACCTCAGTGTGTTCCAGTCAATCACACATCACAGTCACATGAACACATGACAAATGCATAAACACATGCATAGTCTTCCAGATGCAAGCTAGCTGGCTATTCACAAGCAAAATAGGTGAAAACATAGGCATTTATTGATACACAAACAATTCTTATTAACATCGTCTTGTACATTTATTGTATATTGCATATACAGACAATTCCTGCAGTGAAAATACTTAAAAGTTTGTTTTTATGCTTCAAAAAACCCAGCTCCGGTTTATGCTCGGAGGTCACGCCATCTTGGAAATGAAGTCAAATAACGCTACTTGCTGAAGTTGGGTTGATCGATCTACCCCGAGTTCACAAGTCGGATGTCTGACTTCAGGCAGCGTTCCAGTCATTATTTTCAAGTCGGAAGTGGGAAAATCTCGAAATCCGAGTTGTCTGAAACGCACCAATTGTGCTGGTACACCCTAAACGCAAGTTGCGTATGCATAAGGACCCCGATCCGCCAGGGGGCCCCAGTGCTATCAAAGATGTTATAAGCAGCTAAGTACTTTTATTTATTGTCACGCAAACATTACTGAATAAATGTTCTAAACATGTACATAAATGTAATGTCAACTGTAGAAGTCACATGTTTCCTAATAAATAATTATAATTAATAATAACAATTTATTATATTTATTATAATAAATTATATTATTTTATTTCCGTTTCGTGCGCCGGGTAAGCTTATTTAATTTCTTATTTATATCAATTCTTATTTAATCTTGTCATTATCATTAAGCTCATACTTAGGTGTCCAGCTTCGTTTTATGACAGGAATGCCATATTGAAAGTATTTTTAAAATTTGATTCAGGTGATAATCTGACATGCTGCGAGGCGATCCGTGACTAACATGTAATGTGAAAAGGGCTGCTGGTGGAGTTTCTGGTGCCGCCCTAGGATAAGATGGCATATTTTGTTGTGCTATAGTAATTCTAAATTTGACATAATTAAAAAAAATTAAAGGCCTATTGTACTGTTTGTTAATTGCCAAAAGTTTTAGAAGTACTTTCACTGAAATGTTTATGTATTTTTTTTATTTTTTTTTTTTACTTTAAAGTTTTAACATGTGCAGTTTGTTTCCTTATGTTCCTTTTCTTTGCGTTTATTGAAATTTGGAAGTATAATAATAATAAATACAAATGTTTCTTAAAATTATCTTTCTGTATGTTTGTGTACAGCGAAACTGCTCTGTGAGAAAGGCTTAAGGGTTGGGTGAGGAGAGGCTGTCGTTTCGGGGGTTACGAACAAGAATCATGGGTGCCCACACGTGAAGTTTGGGTTAGGGCCCCCAAAAGGCTAGGACCAGCACTGACGAATCTAATCCTCAAATCCTCAAATAACACAATAATCCCCAATAATAATTCAGTATTATAATAATCATCAACTGGTTTAAAAAATTAATAAAGTTAGTTTTTGCGCACCATGTTCATTTACAGAAAACATTTTGTAGTAAAAATAAATGTAGGTAAATAATGCATTTTATAACTCAGTTGTACTCAGTTGTAAATTAGTGCTTATAATGAAAATTATTAAATATTATTCCTACTTGGAAAAAATACTACTATGGGAAATGTCTTAATTATTATAAACTAGATTTTTTACTTCATGCATGAAACGTTTAGAATGTCTGTTTGGTTGAAATGATGCTGCCTCTGGTTAAAAAAGCTTACTTTTAAGTAAAATTAGAGCAAAATACATAATTATTGAATAGGCTGAAAAATATAGAGATATAGCATAATTTCTGTAGCAATATTGCCCAGCCCTACTGTTGTGCCGTCAATGATTCACACTGTTGTTGTTTATTTCTGATTCAAACAGAATATTCTTGTATTATTTAGCTTTTTTAGTTTGTTTTATTGACAGTATGGATGATGAGGGAGAGCAATCCATGGTTGACAACATATAATCATCTTTATCTTGTTAGAAATAAAGAATACAAATAATATAATTAAATATAATAATAATAATAATATGAAGTAAAATAAGTAATTCTATGATTTAAAGAAGACATATTTGTTATATGGCTATATACCCGAATACAGATACAGATCATTTTTGCATTGCAACAGATACAAATACAGATAAAGGCTTTGCTGCACGCCCCTACTTGGAAGATTCCATTACGGAAAGGCCTGCTTACTCAGACGAGGCATGAGTGGACACCCACGGCCCGAGATATGGAAGTTTTGGGTTTGGTCCTTGAATGGGTTGCAGTTTAATAATGGATTATCCTCCTGTGGTAGATACCATTATGAATGCTCGGGCACAGCCTACTCTGCATCTGTATTCTCATAGGAGGTGCACGTTTTTACCTTGGTGTGTGGTGAGGACGCAGTTCACTGCCCTATTGGTTTAGTACTGGTGTTTTTACAAGAGTAAAAGCTGCATGTGCTGCTCCAGCGTCTCTCAAAGTTTATGTGGCAGTGATTTCTTGCCATACACCTCTAAAAGGTCTGGTGATTGGTAGCCATCCTCTTGTTTCTCAGTTAATAAGAGGTGTGTGCAGAATGAGGCCTTTTTGACCTGTATTTGTCCCTGTGTGGGACTTTTCCATAGTGCTGGAGGGGTTTTTGGGTGCTCAGTTTGAGCCTCAGACTCTTCAGTTTCTACTGAAGAACTGCAAAGTATTAAGACAGCTCTATTTTTGGCCTTAGCGTCTTTTAAGTGAGTTAGGTGTTTGTATGACCTTTTGGTTTGTTCTTCTTGTTTGGACTTTGTGCCAGGGTTGTTTACTGGGGTGTTTTGCGTAAGGTGGCCTCAACTCTGTTTTACTTGTTGGTTATCATGCTGCACTCTTTTTCTCCTCCACCTTTCAGTCAGCTGAGGATGAAAGATTGCATAAATTATGCCCAGTTAGGGTGTTGCGTGTTTGCTACATGGGCTGGCACAGGTGGCATGCGATTCAGTAGTGTGATGCCATGGTATACAAATTCCCATAGCATCAGCTACTGACACAGTGTCGAGTGAACCTATAAAATAATGTAACAAATGTAACCTTGATTCCCTGAATAAGAGAACGAGATGCTGCATATCTTTGCCACACTTCCTCATCGCTTCCTTGGTGCTCGTGCCCCTCACAGAAATTTGAGCAGATGACAGTGCTGTGCTTCTCGTCATCAGCCAATGAATTGGCATGATTCTAAACAGGCTTCAGGTATCGTCATACATGGGAGGTGTTCCCACAGTGTTAGCTACTTATGCAGCTTCTTGTTCCCTTATACAGGGAACCAAGTTTACATACTTAACCAAGATGTTTCACTCTGTTCCTCACTCAAAGCTGTATTTTGTCTTCAGAAGACTTGGAATGCAGCACGAGTTGTTTGGAATACTTTTATTATGCTTTTCTTTCTTTTTTTCTTTTATTTCTCCCCTTTTCTACCCAATATGGCATGCCCAATTCCCAATGCGCTCTAAGTCCTCCTGGTGGCATAGTGACTTGCCTCAATCCGGGTGGCGGAGGACGAATCTCAGTTGCCACTGCGTCTGAGACCATCAATCCGTGCATCTTATCATGTGGCTTGTTGAGCACGTTACCGCGTTACCGCGCTTTACCGTGGAGGCTTTACGCTATTCTCCACGGCATCCACACACAACCCACCATGTGCCCCACCGAGAGCGAGAACCACATTATAGCAACCATTCTTTATATCTACCCTCCCTACCAACCGGGTCAATTTGGTTGCTTAGGAGACCCGGCTGGAGTCACTCAGCACGCCCTGGATTCGCACTCGCGACTGGTAGTGATAGTAGGTGGTAGTCAGCATCTTTACTCACTGAGCTACCCAGGCCCCCTTTAATATGCTTTTTGTTATTTTGTGGAAAAAAATATATTTTGTTTGCCTGTTACATGTTTTATATTGTTGAGAAGTGGTTAGGTTTAGAGATAGGGGTGGGGTTAGGTGCTCAAAAATATGCATGATAGCTGTGGCAACCAGCCTCGGTCTTCCCATAATTAAAATGGTAATTGTGAAATAGTATTAATGCAAATTGATCAAAAGACACTGTTCTATTTGACTCCAGACCTTTATGCATCCCTGCCAAAAGAAGAAATAGATGTGATTCCCTTTTTTGCATGTGCTGTACATTTATATGTTTAATCAGAAATGGCATTTTGGAAAAAAAGGTAATGTTAATCTGTTAAGTGAGGCTTTCACTTTCTCTATAATTAATATATTTTCCTGAGTGAGTATACTTCAAACACAGAGACCATATGGAACCACTGCCTGACAGCATTTCAAGATGGATCATGATATAATAAAAGTTAAAAGGGGTCAACAGGGGTTTATATCTCCTCTCTCTCACTCAGAATGTCATAAAACATGTTTACAGATAATATAAGGGGGAAGGAATTATTCATGAAAGGTTTTGGACTGAGATTATAAGGAGGCATTTTTTTCTGATACGGCCATGCTCTGTCAACATATAGAAAATGTACTAAACAAAAGGGAATTTAAATATCTGTGTTTCAACATTGTTGTGTTAAATATCCAGTTTTATTCCAAACAATTTTAAAAGGACTGAAATACTCTTGTTTTTCTCTATTTAACAAGTCACTACACAATTTCTGAGTTGTTTTTCTCTTTGCAAGTTCCTAAATTAAACAAATTGTTGTTGCTTTCTTGCATTTAATGGATAATGTGTTTGTTATTTTGCTCTTTTCTACATACTATAGGTGTTTTCACAGTTATTTGGCTATTTTTTAAATGAAAGGAAGTTATTGTTTTAATAAATATTTCTTTCTTTTTAAAATCTTTTATCTGTATAGCCCTAAAGGCAATGTTAAATGACATATTAAATATAAACATACAGTAAATATGTCATTTAATATTGCCTTTAGGGCTATACAGATAAAAGATTTAAAAAGAAAGAAACATTTATTTATTTATTTATTTATTAAATTATTTATTTATATACATATAATATATTACACTATATTAATATATCATATATATATATATATATATATATATATATATATATATATATATATATAATATATCACATATATATTAATTTTTATATTATATTAATTTATATATTTATATATTTATATAGTTATATTAATATATCACATATTATTTATTAATTAAATATAAACATACAGTAAATAAGAAAGTAAATGAGCTTTCTTTAGCATACTTTTATCATAGAATGATTTGCAGTTCACAGTGGCAGTTCACCTGGAGACATCTGTAGTGATATAAAGAATATGCATCTAATTGTATCCCAGTTGCATTATAAGAGGCAAAGCTAGCTATGCACTCTAGGTATATTCTGGCCTAAAGCTCAAGCTGTTGCTTATAGTTTCGACTAATCTTTTTGTTTGTAAAAACAAAGGAAACATGCATGTATGTAATGCTATTACAATGCAAGTTTATGGGGAAGTCTATTAAGCACTTTTAAGCACCTTTTTATGGTGCGAAACAACCCCTAGGAATTGAGTCAGTAATGCATAACTGTACGTTTATCCACTTAGAAAAGTAGTCCCTCCTCAAACTGACGATTTACACAACTTTATAGAACAAATAATAATTATATAAAAGAAAGAAAGAAATACACATTTAACAATAAATATTTTTTCCCCCTGAAAAATAGCCCAACTTATTATTTCTTTCACAAAAATACAAGCTTAATTGTCTGCTTTTAAACCCTCCAGCACACTTGCTTAATAGACTTCCATTATAAGAGAAATAATGTCAGGGAATTAAAACATGCCCAATATTTAGATTAGTGGTCTATATTTCTTGTTTTTACAAAGTGAGTGATGAGACAAGATGAACATTCCTTTAAGAATAGATAAAATATTTTTTTAAAACATTCCACTAAGTTCTGTATGCATTTTAATCACTGCCTTATGATTAGAAGAATGTTGAAGATTCTAAACATTTTTCCTGATTAAGACCTGTTTATCAACATTGAATGTAAGATGTTCTAAAGGTCAATCATAGACTGACCTTTTTTAAGGTCACTTAATTATTTAAGACAAGCTTTATGGGTCTGTGCCAACAAGACTTGAGAAAACAGAATTACTGGGAACCTAAAGACCATAAACTTGAATCACAAGAGCCTTCATGAATGAATCCACTGCCCCATCTGCTAGATTTCAAAAACCTCATCCAAGGTCTCCCAGCAGCACAGATGAAGTATGCAAAGCATACTTTGACTTTGACACTGACTTCATCCTTGGGATTTTACATTCAAATCTCAGCATTACCAGAAAATGAGCTGGATGTTTTAGGAAAGCTTCTCCAGGTGGGTGAGTAAACCATGGCTAAACTATTTATACTTCGGCATTATCTGTAGAAAAGCCATATTTTAAAAGCTATGTTGAGGGATATTGATAAATATTTCTTTATTTCTACTTCTTGTGCAACCATTAGATGAAAATATGTGTGGTTGCCAGAGTAGTTTAGCTTCAGCCTCACATATTATATGCAAACTGTGTTGTTGCTACTGTAGGGATTTGTAATGTGAGTCTTACTGGCAGTTGCAAATTGCCAGATTGAATCCAAAATATGGGTTAATGAAATATATATTGAACCTTAAATATCCTGATCCATGTACATTATATCATTGCAGCAGTTTGTATTAAAGGAATAGTTCACCCAAAAATGATAATTGTCATTATTTACTCACACTTAGGTTGTTCCGAACCTGTATGTTGTCTCTACAACAACAGGTTGAAATAGTATTCATAGATATTTGTATGTGATGTTTATGTGTATGCTTTGGTACATTTGCATAGACACTGAAACACACAATTGCAACATATTCACAACATCTTAAAAGTAAGTGCTTTTATGTCAGTTTACATACAGTTTAGAATCACTAGTTGGAACAGAAATTACTGGAACCTTTACGAGGATATCACCGTACCACTCAAACACAGTCCCATAGTGGGACTTTTATCATTGAATTATAAAAAGCTTTTCCAAAGAAAGACCTAATTAATGGCATATTTATATAGAAATGACATCCAGGTGTGACTAATGAAAGTATAATTATTTTAAGTTGAAATTAAATTGTCATTTAAATGCATTATAAATTATTGATATGCAGTTATAACAACATGAATAAAAATTACAACTTTCATGCAATACTTTCCAAATAGTGAACATTTTAGCAATAAAGCCTGATGACCATTAAACCATACTGAACTTTTTTTTTACAGGTTTCTAATGTGGGTAACTCCTTCATGTGTACAGGTACATTTTCATAGGTTATTATTGTTTAATAAGTGTTAATGAGCATTTATAAAATGTGAAGTAAAAAGTCTCAAGATTTGGCAGGTATTGCATGAAAGCCACCCTTTTTTATGTATGTTGTTATACACGTTTATCAGGGACTTCTAATGCATTTGTAAAAGACATATTAGTCATTAATGAACCCCTTTATAAACCCTTAACAAAGGGAACATTAATGTGAAGTGTTACTTTTTTGCACTCCACACTGTGGTTGCCAGTGTATTTAAGCTTCAGCTTAAAAGGTTATATGCAAACTGTGCTGTTGCTAGGACTTCCTCGTGCGTGGAAGACTGAATCCACAATGTGTATATCTGAACAAATATTGGACCTTAAAAATCCTTATTCTTTTACATGTATGCCATTGCAAGAGTTTCTATTAAATTTAAAAAGAATGTTGGAACTACCTACTTTAGCATGTGGACCACACTACGTAAAATTAGATAAAAATTGAC
Source organism: Myxocyprinus asiaticus (assembly GCF_019703515.2). NCBI lineage: Eukaryota > Metazoa > Chordata > Actinopteri > Cypriniformes > Catostomidae > Myxocyprinus > Myxocyprinus asiaticus. Next base: position 5,910,381 of record NC_059386.1, read on the forward strand.
TTTATTTACTTTATTAATACACCTTTCTGGTTTCATTGTGTATGATTCATCCATATACTTTATTCCAAAAAAAAAAAAAAAAAAAAAAGAAAGAAAGTTAACCAACAGCCGAATAGCTATTTATGCATTTTTTTTAAGCTTCTGTTGTAGGTGATCTTGCCAATAGTTCATTCAATATTACTGTAATAACAGCAAGCAAAGACAGATTTGAGGAAAACTACCAATCAGATTGGTGATGTTCTATAGGGTGAACTTTACCTTCACCCTTCATGTACCAGTCAAAAAACCTCCTCAAAAGTGGGTGTCACCAGTGTTTCAGGAGGGGAGTAGACCTCCACAATCCACTGCTAACTCATATACCAATCTGACTCCAATCCAGTCAATTCCTGACAGTTAAAATGTCTCATCTTACATGTTTTGCTTGACTATTCTGTTTCATTCAGAAATATGTCATGTAACTGAAGGAAAATGGGTTGTGAATGTTGACTTTAAATGCTTTCACCATAAAAAATGCACTCGACAGGGTGTTTTCCCTTGTAAAGTCCTGCTTTTGTGCCATGAAAAAATCTCTTAACATCTAGTGTGAAATAAGAGAAAATGGACCAGGCCATCAAATGAATCACACAAATATGTCAAGTGTGTAGGATGTATAGTGTAAATTCACTTGAACTGCTGAAATGACATATAAACGATAACTATATTTTTTTGGTACCAACAAGCTCCAGGGGGATTTGCTGTCTTTAACCCTGGAGTATAAGCTACATCTGTATTCACAAACTCACTTCCTCAGGAGCATATTCTTGCAATAACACAAGAGATGAATGAGAATGCCGAATTATTTCTCCTTGTACCCCTTTAGACATACTGAATATGTTTTGTGCTCACAGGCAAGTGGCAGCAGTTTAATGTTATACATAATTAATGCTTTATTACAAATTACAGTGAAATGTTTGAAACAACATATTTTCATTGTCTTTAGCAACCAGTATCCACTGTTGTTTTTTTCTATAACACACTTTTTTTTCTCTCTCTCTTTTTTTTACCGGATGTTGGGTAAGCACATGGACATTTTTTTGCAGACATTTTCCATTTATCAGCTCAAAACCTGTCATGTAGAATTGAAATGTTTCCATAGACCAATTATACATTCATTTGATAGATAACTTATTTACACAGTCTAGTGCTCAAATGAAACTCTTTGGAGTTGTATAGTGAGTTCATTCTTGCTTTACAGTATCTTTGAACTGTGTGTCTACAAAAATGGGTTTGCTTGTATTGCAATTTAAGGAAGTATTTATGCAAAAGGATCAACCAGGCTCAGGCCCTTCCACTTTATTAATTATAACTTGAGTATTAACACAATGGCAAAAATGACAGGATGGAAACTAACAGGATGGAGATAAAGAGCAAAAGTGAGCCATTGGTCAGTGAGGGACTGGGTGCTTACACAAGGGTACCAACTGGAAGTTAGGAATATTCCGAGTTTAATTCAAGTTAAGATCAATGGACCACATTTGTGGCATAATGTTGATTACCACAAAAATAAATTTGGACTTGCCTTCCTTTTCTTAAAAAGAGGCTCTTACAATTGAAGTGAATGGGGGCCAATCAGTAAATGTTAAAATACAATTTCAAAAGTGTAGTCACAAAATGTAAACAATATGTGTTTCACCTTGTTTTTAGTGTGATAACATGGCTTGCTAACCTTTTCTGTGTAAAATTATAGCCAATTTTACAACTTCGTTGCCATGACAATGTAATGTCAACAAACCCTGAAACCCTAAAATGACTGTAAAAATGACAATTTAAACAACTTTACAGCTTAAATAATACATGAGCTTTAACCGAAGAATTAATACAAGAGCTTTTATAAAATAAGCTTCACATTTCTGCCTTTAAACCATCCAAAAATTGGCCTCATTCACTTCCATTGTAAGTGCCTCACTGTAACCTCAATTTTTTCTTTTTTTTAAAGAAAAGGAGAAACAAAATTATTTTTTGTGGTAATCAACACTATGCCAAAAATGCTGTCGATAGGCCAGAAATTCTTACAGTAAATAACACAGAGTGCCTGTAAGGACGAAATCTTATTATCTCTTTTTGAAGCTTATTAATTCTTATCTATGTTTATGGCAGAAATAAATCTGTGGAAGTGTATTTAGTTTGTTCAGAAATACAATCTAACTCTTCTTTTATGTTAGTGTCTGTGTGCGCGTGTGTGTGCATGTTGTAGAGTGTATGTCAGCTTGTGACACCTGCAGACCACAGATTTGTTTTTCCTATTAACTGTGTATATAATCTCTTCCATGTCTCTGCCGGTCTTCAGTCATCGGCTCTGGTGTGGAATGCTAAAGAGCTCTGGACAGATGTTCCTGAGGAAAGATCATTGTTGATTAGTAATTCCATTCCAGGTTATTGTTCACTTTGTACTCTGTATATTGTGAGGTACAAAAATAGATTTAGAATTAGAACACAATTTTAAACTACCAGGAAGTTACATCTAAAAAGCAAGGAAATAATTAAATATATAATTAAACTTCAACTACCGCTGACCTCTGCCTATGTTTTGTTTTCCAGTAACCTCAGTAGGTCAGCTATTACATAAGTTGTTTTATTCTCTGTTAATTTTCCGATTTAAATTCTCTTTTCAATGTGTGCAACTCTATTGCCAAACATTTGGTACCAACAATTTTGAAATACTGTTCAGTGCTTGTCCTACCCCATTTGGCACCCTAGACAGACCTTCCAGTCAACCCTCCACCCCCTGCCTGATAAAAATGATTAGACAGTTATGTATTAATGTTTACACTAAAAAGAGTACAAATTAACAATTAAATACATCACCAATAGGTATAAATTCAAACTAGCCAATTATTAATAATAACAATGTTGGGAAGAAATATGCAATGCATGTTGTGGCTTCTTAAGTAGGCATCTGTAACAATGTTCATAAAAGGAGAAAGCAGGAGCCGGGTGATCAGTCAACGTATTATGTTTATTTACACTCTCAAACAAAAACAGCTTTCCAGCGGCAACTTAAATCGAGCTTTTCCGCCACACACACTCTAACTCAACTTCAGCGTAACACTCAGATGCACTGACACACACACACACAAGTCTCTCTCCCTCTTCTCCGGCATCTGGCTTTCTTTTAAATTCTCCCGCACCCTCAATAGAACAAGAAACAGTTGTTAGACTCATCATAACAGGTGACAGTCTTTACCATTCTCATCTCCCGATCTCGTTCACCATTCACACACTAACGCTCGACCACACCCCCCGCCACCACAGCATCATAAAGGGGTATTATAATATATAGAAATACACTTAAGGTAAAGTGCATATAAACCAAACCAAGTGGCCAAAGATGTTCAATAAAAAAAAAAATAAAATAACAATTCTTTAGCAGCCTATATCATGTGCCATTAATGAAACTATGGACTAAAAACATATTGACACCTTTTCACATTACACAGCACAAGATGAAGTTTATCAAAGTTACCTTTTTCAAAGGACTACTGTGGTAGTATCATGGTACAGTGTTGGTACAATATGGTAAAACCTTGGTATTTTTAAAATACATCATGGTATTTATATGATAGGCTAATCCAAGGAACATGTCCAATAAACATGATATTGACTTGGTAATTTTTGGTACTCTTAACCCTTCTTTTATGTTTAAAAATAATGACACCTATGATGTTCGGGTCAAAAATAACCCGTATTGAGTTCAATAGATTTTCAGTACATTTATAGCACCCTTATCCATAAATTATTAACTTGAAAATTGGCATAGGCTTACCTGCATGTTTTCACACTGAATAAAGGCTTCTATAGTAGCATTGTAACTGTAAAGAGCACCACCTATTTGTGAGTTGTGGTACTACACATGTACAATAGATATACTGTAAATCTTTAGCTTTACTGTAAGGATTTGCAGTACTTAATATAAGCTGATATTCATTTTACTTACAAATGTAATTAATCTGAAAGAAAAACATCATGGTTTATATTCTGCAACATTACAACCATAGGAACATTGCAAAAAAAGAACATATATTATTGTACAGCATATACATTGTTAGCATTGTCAAATCAACATTGTGCAGTTGAACAACTACATATAACTAAGTGTGTGTGTCTGTCTGTTGTGTGTGTGTGTGTGTGTGTGTGTGCACTACACACAGTGTTGGCAATATGTGCAGGTCTGTGTATAATATCTGCAAATATTAACCCTATAAAGCTGTGCATATCATATTTCATAAACGATTTTCTAAAAACTCTACATCATCAACATAATAAATATTTTGCTGAAACCCTGTTGTATGCAATGTATTAGATGTCTACTGCCTCCCAATGAAAGTTTCTGTACTTATGGAAGTAATTAAATATATATATATATTTTTTAAATGTGTCTATTTTTTGTTCATTTTATATTTTGTTTTATTTATTCACATTTTTATTTTCATATTAATAGGTTAATCATTTATTCCTTTATTCTTTTTTAATTGACATCCCTCGGCTTCCATAACAATGCAGCAACAATATATTATGATAGTGAGAATAAAATGAGGAATTATGTCATTATGCTACATTCCGCTTTGTGTCTATATTAATTACTGTAATGTTTTGACTCACTTGTGTTGTCATGGTAATGCTAAAAGAATGGTGCTACTCCAATAATGGTGTCCCAACTTACCCCCTGCAGGTGTCCCCCCAGTCCAAGTTACCTAAAGAAATCAAAGTCATGAAAGTCTTTTATTCATGTTGTTATAACTTCATTTCTATTATTTATAATGCATTTGTAAATGACTTATAAGTAATTAATGAACCCCTTTAGATATTAACAAATGGAACATAGATGTTAAGTGTTACCAATACAAGAACACATAAATGAACAAATAAAAATTAAAGGGGGTGTCTTTTAAAACTTTTTCTAACAACTCCAATACTTCAAAGTTTACTGGATTGCTTGGATCATACACATAAGGGATGAAAAATAATTGTTAACAAAATAATTTTAAAGACATTGATATTTAATGGATGTATGACATTAGTTCTCCTCAAGTACACACAAATGTCCTGTTGTTCATCACATTAACATGTTCCACTAACATTTGACAACCAGAAAGTGTCCAAATACTTGTCTTCATTTTGGACAGGAAACTGTTTTATCATTTAAAACCTAACAAACATCTTTTTGTGAAAATGTTTTGCTTGAAAAGTATGCTTGAACTATTTTATTTTAATTTTTTGTAAATAAATGCTACTACTTGTGATATTTTGTTATTGTCACGGCTCCAGTGAGTTTGTCAGTTTGTTTTGTATGTTTTGTCATTTTCTCTCCCTCATGCCTCGCAGGCGCGGCTGGCATGCATGGGAACATTGATTGATCATGCTACTGATTAGCGTGCCGAGAAACACCTGTTCTCCTCTAATTCACTCCCTTCTTAAGCCTGTTGTGTTCTCAGTATCTTTGCTAGATTGTTGTTTGATGTTGAGTACTAACCTCACTCTCTCTGCCTAATTGGTCCTGTCTCGTGTTTCTGTTGGTTTCCCACGTGTCAGGTGTGTTGTTGCCTTCCAGTATTGCTGCATGTCAGCTTTTCTTCCACAGAGGATACCTCGTCTCTGCCCACGTATCGGGAGTTAAATTCGCTCATCTCTGCTCAGCATTGTTCTGCATCTCACTAGCTTCAACGGAGGATTCTACGAATCTGTTCCTGACTTCCGCTACAATCACACTCATCCTACGAACACAGTCTTCACGGATTGCCCCTTGTGCGACTACAACGCACACGCCATTGGAGATCACTTCCCGCTGCTGCAGCTGGTGTCGGGATTTTCTACATTCCTCAACCCAGTGACTGCTCATTATTATTGTTAATAAATCCTTTGAACTGTTCCTCTGCTCTTGGGTCTGTTTGTCTCACTATCATTTGTTACAGGTATCTTATGCAAAAACATTCATCAATTTTAAAGTGGAGCTTAAAAGTCGATGGGCCCTATTTTAAGAGAGCTAGTGCTAAGCGCTGTGCTATGCTTTAAGTCATATGCGCAAAATCAATGGACATGGCATGGTATTTCCGTGCAAGCACGTGCTAAGTCTAGGCACAAGTGGGTTTGTTGAAATTGTACGCAAAGCGCTAATGAGCTGGGTCTAGTGCAATTTAATTCTGAGATTTTTCTCTGGTATTGCATTGTCTGCATCCTATTATATAGTCTATTATCTGTCTGTGGCAGACAAGTCTCTTGCTCATCGTAAAGGAGGAAGCAGGAACCGGGTTAAAAACCAGAAAGACTTTTAATTATACACAACAAAAAACGTCATGGTTACTGGTGTAACCTCCGTTCCCTGATGGAGGGAACGAGACGTTGGTGTCGATGTAGTGACACTAGGGGTCACTCTTGGGAGCCCGAGACACCTCTGGTCTTTGATAAAAGGCCAATGAAAATTGGCGAGTGGTATTTGCATGCCACTCCCCCGAACATATGGGTATAAAAGGAGCTGGTATGCAACCACTCATTCAGGTTTTACGCTGAGGAGCCGATATAAGGTCCGGCCATTTCAGCGGGTAGTTCAGCATTGTGGCAGGAGGGACCAACATCTCGTTCCCTCCATCAAGGAACGGAGGTTACACCAGTAACCTGACGTTCCCTATCTGTCACTCACTCGACGTTGGTGTCGATGTAGTGACACTAGGGGTCCCTATACAAAACGCCACAAGGCTGAACTGTGTTACATGAACTGGTGGTGTGTGGTGGGCAGACTTGCTGTGTGCCTCATAGCCAGCGCACCAGGTCGACACGTAACCTCCCCCAACATAGTTATGAGTGTCGAACGGCCCTTTTTGGGGACAAGTCGACTACCCAGAGATAGAGACAGGCTTAACCCAGTTGTGGCCTCTTTCCCCTTCTCTTTTTCCACTCGCTGAAAAAGAAGGGGGATTATCCAACTGGGCCGCCGGGTCTAGTCGGGGGGTATCCCTCCCAAGGGGAGGACACCGCGGAGACCACACCTCGCCCCAAGAGAGGAGGGGATATTTAAGTGGAAGAATACATCACATGGTCTTTCCAACCATGTGGAGAGCCTTCAAGGTAGATCCTGCCCAATGGGGGAGGAGTTACTACAACATGGAGACTGAGGGGCTCTGCCCAAGGAAGACGCAGTTTGCCAGTAGGGAAACGAACTAGCGGAAGATATAGATCGCATGGGGTTAGCCTTACAGGGAAGATATAGATCGCATGGGGTTAGCCTTACAGGGAACCGCCACATGCGGAGCACCTACCCCAGAACCGGGCTCTTAGTTAGCGCGTGTACTGGGCCGGCAGCGAGTCTCTCCGAAAACTCGACTGCCACAGGGCTCGGAGGAGGTCAACCAGGGAACAACTTTTGTGAACACTACTGGGAATTAACAGCGCACGTCTTCAGCTCAAAAGGAGGTGGAAGGCGCTATGTGCAAGCGATACACCCGGCCGGCTATCCCGGGCTTATCCGCTTGTGTTGCGTGCCACTACCTGGGACGAAACTGGTTCCACCCGGAGGTTGTAGAACCTTGCAAAGGTGTTGGGTGTTGCCCAGCCTGCTGCTCTGCAAATGTCTGTTAGAGAGGCACCTCTGGCCAGGGCCCAAGAAGCCTCTACACCACGGGTAGAATGGGCTCGTAGCCCTACCGGGGGCGGCATGTTTTGGGCGAGACATGCCATAGTTATGGCGTCAATGAGCCAGTGGGCGATCCTCTGCTTGGAGACAGCGCTTCCTTTCCGCTGTGCACCAAAGCAGACAAAGAGCTGCTCAGAGATTCTAAAGCTCTGCGTACGATCCAAATAGATGCGTAAAGCGCGCACCGGACACAGCAATGACAGGGCTGGGTCTGCCTCCTCCTGGGGCAGCGCTTGCAGGTTCACCACCTGGTCCCTAAAAGGAGTGGTGGGAACCTTGGGCACATAGCCTGGTCGGGGGTCTCAGGATCACGTGAGAATAGCCCGGACCGAACTCCAGGCACGTTTTGCTGACAGAGAATGCTTGCAGGTCACCTACCCTCTTGATGGAAGTGAGCGCAGTCAGGAGGGCAGTCTTCAAGGAGAGTGCCTTAAGCCCGGCTGACTGTAAAACTCAAAGGGAGCTCTCTGTAGACCCTGAAAAACTACAGAGGTCTGATGAGGGAACAAGGCGCGGCTTGGAGGGATTCAGCCTCCTGGCGCCTCTTAGGAACCTGATGATCAGATCATGCTTCCCTAAGGACTTACCGTTGACTGCGTCATGGTGTGCTGCTATGGCAGCAACGTACACCTTCAAGGTGGAAGGGGACAGCCTCCCTTCCAACCTCTCTTGCAGGAAGGAAAGCACTGATCTGACTGTGCACCTCTGGGGGTCTTCCTGATGGGAAGAACACCACTTAGTGAACAGACGCCACTTAAAGGCATACAGGCGCCTCGTAGAGGGAGCCCTAGCCTGAGTGAACGTGTCTACCACCGCAGGTGGGAGACAGCTTGGGTCTTCCGCGTCCCATCCAGGGGCCAGACATGGAGATTCCAGAGGTCTGGGCGCGGGTGCCGGATGGTGCCCCTTCCCTGAGAAAGAAGGTCCTTCCTCAGGGGAATTTGCCCAGGGGGAGCTGTCACGAGGAGCGTGAGGTCCGAGCACCACGTCTGGGCGGGCCAGTAGGGTGCTTACCAGGACGACCTTCTCCTTGTCCTCCCTGACCTTGCACAGGGTCTGTGCGAGCAGGCTCACTGGGGGAAAACGCATATTTGCGAATGCCAGGGGACCAGCTGTGTGCCAGCGCATCTATGCCGAGGAAGGCCTCGGTGAGGGCGTACCAGAGCGGGCAGTGGGAGGATTCTTGGGAGGCGAACAGGTGCACCTGTGCCTGACCGAATCGACTCCAAATCAGCTGGACCACCTGAAGGTGGAGTCTCCACTCTCCCTTGAGGATAACCTGTTGTTACGGTGCGTCCGCCAAAGTGTTGAGGTTGCCCGGGATGTGAGTGGCTTGCAGCGACTTGGTGCTGCTAACTCCGTTGGAGGAGACGGCGGGCGAGTTGTGACATACAGCGGGAGCGCAGACCACCTTGGCGGTTGACATATGCTACCGCTGCCGTGCTGTCTGTCCGAACTAGCACGTGCTTGCCCTGGATCAACGGCCAGAACCTCCGCAGGGCGAGCCAGTAACTCGAGGCAGTTGATGTGCCAACGCAGCCGCGGACCCGTCTAGAGGCCGGCGGCTGTGTGCCCATTGCCAACAGCGCCCCAGCCCGTTTTGGAGGCGTCTGTCGTGACCACGACGTGCCTGGAGACCAGTTCTAGGGGAACACCTGCTCGTAGAACCGAGAGGTCGGTCCAAGGGCTGAAAAGACGGTGACAGACCGACGTAATGGCCACGCGGTGTGTCCCGTGGCGCCATGCCCGTCTGGGGACTCAAGTCTGGAGCCAGTGCTGAAGCAGCCTCATATGCATCAACCTGAGTGGGGTGGCCACCGCCGAGGATGCCATATGCCCCAGGAGCCTCTGAAAAAGTTTCAGTGGAATCGCTGTTTTCTGTTTGAACACCTTCAAACAGGCCAGCACCGACTGGGCGCGCTCGTTCGTAAGGTGCGCCATCAAGGAGACTGAGTCCAACTCCAAACCGAGAAAAGAGATGCTCTGAACTGGGAGGAGCTTGCTCTTTTCCTAGTTGACCCGAAGCCCTAGTCGGCTGAGGTGTGAGAGCACCAGGTCCCTGTGTGCGCATAACACGTCTCGAGAGTGAGCTAAGATTAGCCAGTCGTTGAGATAGTTGAGAACGCGAATGCCCACCTCCCTTAAGGGGGCAAGGGCAGCCTCTGCGATCTTCGTAAAGATGCGAGGAGACAGGGACAGGCCGAAAGGGAGGACTTTGTACCGATACGCCTGACCCTCGAACGTGAACCGCAGGAAGGGTCTGTGTCGAGGAAGGATCGAGACGTGAAAGTACGCATCCTTCGGGTCTACCGCCGCGAACCAATCTTGATGCCGGACGCTCGCTAGAATGCGTCTTTGCATCAGCATCTTGAACGGGAGTCTGTGTAAGGCCCGGTTCAGTACTCGCAGGTCCAAGATTGGCCGCAACCCACCGCCTCTTTTCGGTAGAATGAAGTAGGGGCTGTAAAACCCCTTCTTCATCTCGGCTGGAGGGACAGGTTCTCTCGCGTCCTTCTGTAGGAGGGTAGCGATCTCCACGCAAGGTAGCAGCGTTTCCGACTTTCACCAAGGTGAAGTGGACACCGCTGGACCTGGGCGGATGCCCGGCGAAGTGAATAGCACAGCCGAGTCAGACGGTCCGGACCAGCCCTCGTGACGGACTGGAAAGCTCAAGCCATGCGTCCAAGTTCCGCGCAAGGGGGACCAAAGGGACAACGTCATCGGATGTACCGGCGGGTGTGGCCTCGCAGCGGGGTGGAGCTCAAGGTGCCACACCACATCGTGGCTGTGCTGAGTCCGAGGACATCGAAGCACTTACCTGGCTCCTTGTGACCACCCCCGGAACAGCCTGGGACGGGGGAGGAAGAGGCCTGTCCTCATGACCCGTGGAGACTGTCACATCGGGGGCGGATTTGTGCCACAGCTGGGCGCTCAGGGCGGGAGACCGCCACTGGAGCGCCAACCTGCCAAATGGAGTGGTGGACGGTGGTTGTGATGCCAGCCGTACATACCGGATATGTGACCCAGGAAACAAGGAAACCACTCTTGCGGAGCTCTTGAGTACTGCAGCCACTTGGGCATGCAGCGCAATTAAATGCAAAAGGTAACAAAAAGATGAAGATCTGCTTACCAGCTCCAGAGCAGCGGGTTTCGTTGTCCCTGGGTCGCCCGTCTCAGGGGCGCTTCGAAGACCTCCATGGGTTCTTCGGTGCCGGCTGTGAGACGGGTGGCGTCGGCTTCCTGTGGTGGGCTCCATGCCGGGGCCGGGCCGGAGGGGCAGGGGGACGCCCTCGGCGATGAGTAGATGGGGTGCGGGATCTTGAGCCACGCCGGGGCAGGATAAGCCGGCTAGCATCCATCTACTGCTCTACCATCGAGAACTGCTGGGCAAAGTCCTCGATGGTGTCGCCGAATAGGCCCGCCTGGGAAATGGGGGCAGCAAGGAATCGTGTCCTGTCGGCCTCACCCATCTCGACCAGGTTGAGCCAAAGGTGGCGCTCCTGGACCACTAGTGTTGCCATCGTCCGCCCGAGAGACCGCGCCGTGACCTCCGTCGCTCAGAGAGCGAGGTCGGTCGCCGAGCGCAGTTCCTGCATCAATCCTGAGGCGGAACTACCCTCGTGCAGTTCCTTTAGCGCCTTGGCGGACTTGCAGGAGAGCCATTGCGTGCAGGGCGGAGGCGGCTTGTCCAGCAGCGCCGTAGGCTTTGACCGTCAGAGACGACGTAAACCTACAGGCCTTGGACGGGGGCTTTGGGCACCCGTGCCAGGTGGTGGCGCTCTGCGGGCATAGGTGCACCGCGAGCGCCTTTATCCACCGGGGGATTGCCGAATAACCCTTGGCCGCCCCACCATCGAGGGTAGTGAGAGCGGGGAAGCTGAAAAGATCAGGACCGGGCAGTAAAAGGTGCCTCCCGCGACCTTGTCAGCTCTTCATGCACTTCCGGGAAGAAAGGAACGGGGCGGGGCGTGGCTTTGAGCGGCGCCACGAGCCCAGGAACCAATCACAGAGCCGCGAGGGTTCAGGGAAGAGCGGTGAAATCCACTCTAACCGAAGCTCGGAAAGCATGTCGTCATCTCCGCGTCAGCCTGTGACTGGGCGATCGACCCCGAAGGGAGGAGCCCAGCTGAGGCTTCTGACTGGACGAGCCCACTCTCCGATGCTGCACTCGAGAGCTCATCACTTTCGCGGGCTCCGAATAAGAGGTCGAACTCGCCGTGAGACGAGCCGGCGGACTCACCCGGAAGCCCGATCGGGGCAGACGAGCGTGCTGGGGAATGGGAGGTCCGCGGGGGATACCCGGCGGAGGCGGTCACATTGGGGTCCCCAAATTGCCCCCAGTGCTAGCCGCGCTGGCCTCAAACCCGTGGGTAAAATGACCGAGGCGGGAGCCTCTGGGGTGGCTTGCTTTCTTACGAAGGCGAGCCCCGACCGCAACGTTGCCATGGACATATTCTCGCAATGAGAACGTGACCATCCACGAACGCTGTCTCCGCGTGAGCAGTGCCCAGACACGAAAGACAGTGATCGTGACCGTTAGAAGGCGAGAGATAATGAGCACAACCAGGAATATCACACAATCAGAAAAGCATCTTTAAAAAGACGCGTCTTTAATAGGACGTTCCGTGTGTGCGCTCTTTTAGAGAAATATATACTCTTTTAGAGGGGAAAAATGCTCTTTCAGAAAACATACTCTCTAGTTTTTCTGCCGAAGCGCCCAGGGGCATTCTCTGCAGTGCACCAGTGCAGAGGAGGGAGAAGCCGCTGAAATGTGCCGTCAGATCCAGCAGGTGAATGAACAGTAGTATTCAGCTCAGCGAGCATGACCGTTCGGCTCCGAAGAGAAAATCTGAATGAGTGGTTGCATACCAGCTCCTTTTATACCCGTATGTTCGGGGGAGTGGCATGCAAATACCACTCGCCAATTTTCATTGGCCTTTTATCAAAGACCAGAGGTGTCTCGGGCTCCCAAGAGTGACCCCTAGTGTCACTACATCGACACCAACGTCGAGTGAGTGACAGATAGGGAACTGCTTTTCAGCATAACCAAAACATTAACACACACAAAGATCCATGTGCTCTCACAATGAGTTGACTTTTCAGTCCACATGTTTAGCGGCTGTGTGCACCTCTCTCTCTCTCTCTCTCTCTCTAAATGGTGTCTCCGGCTATTCTTTATCCCTCTCCCGGCTAATTGTGGTAACTCAGCGCCAGGCGTCCATCCTAACGGCCCAGCCCCGCCCTCCTCCTCGTCACACTGTCAAGCACCAGTGATAAAAACAAAGACAGCACATTCATAAGAAGTTGGTAGTGTAAATGGACTGTATGCAATAAATAAGAAGAATAGAAATATGGACTTAGGTTGTAATGGCCTTCCAGGTTAGGCTGTGGATCAAGGAATTTTATGCTTCATAAAACAGCCACAAGAGTGATTGTCTGGGACATAATTTGATATTCCACTATGTTTTCAGAGTTTGGACATGAACTTTATTACAACCTGCTGGTGTAATCTCCAAACTGCAAATGCAAGAACTGATTTTAGACTTTGTGCTGAGATAAGACGTGCTTCTCAAACGTCTTAGCGCAATGACATAGTTCTCAGGAAAATAGCAAATAACAAAACACCCACAGTTTGCGTGCATACGCCCACAGATAGCACAAACATTCCCACCCATGCCCACTTACGCTTTGAGCTGCATGAAAATTGCACTTAGAATTAGCACTCTCATGAAAATTGGATAATTTTCGTCACAGAAATAGAGCCTCAAATACTTTATCTACATTCTTCACATATCAGCTAGCAAATAATAAGCATATTGGTGGTAATTACATAGATAAATTAACATGGACAAATGAACAGAAGACAGTTGAGTTATTCTTATAATGTGTTTGTTGTGTTGAGTGTGAGTCTAGCGTGATGTGTAGTTGACATTTGTGTGTTGTTTTGCAGATATGCCTCTTTGACTTCATGCAGTTGTTGTTATGCAGAGAACTCACTTGTTCCCAAAAGACCTCTGGTTCTTGTTACCCTGTCTAAAATGACAGAAACATTGTGAAAAGACAACAGAGGCTTGTAGTCTGCCTTTGGGAGTCACTTCTGAGAGGGAAGACATTGTCAAGTCGAGAGAAAAGAGGGAGCTAATTTGATACGCTCTGACGATTTTTGTCCCGATAATTAAATGTTCACATGACCTGTCATTGCATTTCATCTGCAAAACTCTGTAGCCAAATACATAAAATGTGAATTTATTTTGAAGACACAAATACTGCAACAACTTTAAAGTAATAGTTCACCCATAAATGAAGATTCTCTTTCTTATTACTCACCCTCATGTCATGCCAAACCTATATGACTTTCTGTCTTTCATGGAACACAAAATGTTAATATCCTGGCCACTCTTTTCCATGTAATGAAAGTGATAGAGTAAAAGAGAGAAACTGGGACTGTCAAGTTCCAAAATGCGTGTGTGTGTATATTATATATATATATATATATATATATATATATATATATATATATATATATAGGATTAAGGATCAGGACCTATTTACAGCTCTGAAAAAAATTAAGAAACCACTGCAAAATTATCAGTTTCTCTGGATTTACTATTTATAGGTATGTGTTTTATTCTGTAAAGTACTGACAACATTTATCCCAAATTCCAAATTAAAATATTGTCATTTAGAGCATTTATTTTCTGAAAATGACAACAGGTCAAAATAACAAAAAAGATGCAGTGTTTTCAGACCTCGAATAATGCAAGAAAACAAGTTCATATTCATTTTTAAACAACACAATACTAATGTTTTAACTGAGGAAGAGTTCAGAAAAATCTATATTTGGTGGAGTAATCCTGATTTTCAATCACATCTTTCATGTGTCTTGGCATGTTCTCTACCAGTCTTTCACATTGCTGTTGGGTGACTTTATGCCACTCCTGGCGCAGCTCGGCTTTGTTTGATGGCTTGTGGCCATCCATCTTCCTCTTGATCACATTCCAGAGGTTTCCAATGGGGTTCGGGTCTAGAAATTGCGTTGGCCATAACAGGGTCTTGATCCGGTGGTCCTCCATCCACACCTTGATTGACCTGGCTGTGTGGCATGGAGCATTGTCCTGCTGGAAAAACCAATCCACAGAGTTGGGGAACATTGTCAGAGCAGAAGGAAGCAAGTTTTTTTCCAGGATAACCTTGTACGTGGCTTGATTATTGTGTCCTTCACAAAGACGAATGAAGCACCCCCAGATCATCACCGATCCTCCACCAAATATCACAGTGGGTGCAAGACACTGTGGCTTGTAGGCCTCTCCAGGTCTCCGTCTAACCATTAGACGACCAGGTGGAGGATCACTGATGAACTGGGGGTGCTGATCAAGACCCTGTCATGGCCAGCCCAATCTCCAGACATGAACCCCATTGAAAACCTCTGGAATGTGATCAAGAGGAAGATGGATGGCCACAAGCCATCAAACAAAGCTTCTTTTTTTCCCTCTATTTTCACAAAATATTGATTTCAGTTAAAACATTAGTATTGTGTTGTTTAAAAATGAATATGAACTTGTTTTCTTTGCATTATTCGAGGTCTGAAAACACTGCATCTTTTTTGTTATTTTGACCAGTTGTCATTTTCTGCAAATAAATGCTCTAAATGACGATATTTTATTTGGAATTTGGGATAAATTTTGTCAGTACTTTATAGAATAAAACTAAAATTTTCATTTTACTTAAACACATACCTATAAATAGTAAATCCAGAGAAACTGATCATTTTGCATTGGTCTCTTAATTTTTTCCAGAGCTGTATATCATAAAAGTGGTCTGTACAACTTGTGTGTTGTATTACAAGTCTTCTGAAGCCATACCATAGCTTTGTGTGAGAAACAGACCAGAATTTAAGTCATTGTTCACATGCACACAAGTTTTCCTTGGTATATTCATGAGAGTTTATGAGAGAAGTAGCAATGTCCAATTCATAAATGAAGCATTAATTTGAGTCTGATCCTTTCCATGAATCTACTGAACCAGTTCACAAAACTGGCTTGAATGATTTGTTGATCTGCTATGTAGGTCGGCTGTCCTGAAAATCTGACCTCCATACTCAGGCTGACCAAGCAGTAGATAAGGCTGTCAGGCTTGTCTGATGAAATCCAAGTGTTTCCCAAGATGAGCCACCTTTAAAATTAAAACTTCAGGGAGGACTACCTAACAGAAGCTAGAATGTTCTTGCTTGGTGCACAACATGGTGATGTAGAAACAGTGGAAATCAGGAGAGTTTTTGGCTTATAGCTTGAACATTATAGTGCAGGCTACAATTATCATAGTATGTTGCTTGTGATTATGATGAGTGGTTTAATCCATCAGCTAACTCTTACTATTTTGGCAAGTGAGTGCATATTGTGTTGTGTGAAATGTGTCCAATCACAAAAAGTATAATAAATTATAAGTTATTTGCAGTATAATTACATTCAAGTTAAAAGTGTATGTTAAGCAAAGCAACTTCATGTTGTACTCCTGCATTGAAATGTGACTGTTACTCCTAAAATTTTGCAGTGTGTGTGTGGCCATAATGGGATAAACAAACAAATGATGTGTCATACAGTGTTGTTGTTGATAAATAACAGCTGTTTAAATGTGCAGCCCCGTAATCATTTCCCAAGAAATTGAGTCATCAGTGTCCCAATGTTTAGTGGATCAAAAACCTAGCTATTGCCCAAAATTGTGTTCACAATATATTGATTCACATCATAAGTAACTTGGGGGTGGAATAAGGCACAGCCTCAGTTGATGTAGTTGTCTAGTAGGCTACTCGAGTGTGCAAAATGACCAAAATGCAATAATTAGTGTGGTGAATTAGGGTGACCACCTCTTCAAGCTTCAAAAGGTTAGGTGAGAAAAATACCAACATCTAATTTATTATTTAGTGAAAGTCTGTACCGACCATTGCTTTCCTGTACACATTCATGACAGTGAGCGAGAGCAGGAAATCACGCAACCCCCTCTCTTGAGATGGGGCATTCAAGCGAGAAAGCTTTTGCTACAACTTGACCAACACAGAGATATTCACAACATAGAACACTACAAAGCAGCACAAAAACCAGAGAACCGAACTTCTAAAATAAGTATGAAGAGGTTGAATTTGAAGAGGGAATGCATTTCTATGCCCAGCCTCATTTCAAACTGAGAGAGATGGAAGTGCCACACATACACAAGAAAGCCACAGTCAGACAGAGAGTAAAGGAGACCGCATTGTTTTGGAGGTTTTGAATGTTTCACTAACCGAAAGTGAACTGGAGGAATCGTAGAGAAAGTCGGATAGAGCTGGTATGTCCATCACCTTTTCTCCATTCTAAACCGTGTGTTTGTGACCAGTAGCAGCAGATCTTGCTTTTTTATTTTTTTACATTATTCTACTCATTCAACTCATTATTCAAACACAAACACGCTGACATAATATGTGATGCTTGCATTATTCCAACAAAAGGCAGCACCCTCAGAACATAATGTCGATACTAATCTTAACATTTTGACTTGTAGATCATAATCTAAATCAAAAGTTATTTTGTAATGTTAATTGTTGTTGAAGAACCCCAGGGAGGAGATGGAGAGAAACAGAACTATCTACATAACATTTACACGTTTCCACAGCAGTCTACTAAAAAAAAACCGATATGCTTTATAATGATATTAATGCATTAAATCACAGTAAATTTAAAACAGAAAGTTTCAATAATTTGGACATACAATTTGTCATCATACAAAGTATACAATGTCTTATCACCTACCCTTATCTTTTGATTGACAAACTATTTTTTATGTCTGTCTGGTTAGGGCCAAGTCAATTTGTCTTGAATTTGCAATAGAAAGGACACACTGTTACACACACGTTCATCAATAGTGCTCGCCATCTGTCACACTGCTGGTGCGCACTAATACTAAAATTCCCTTTGGTTTGGCACTATGTATGAGCAGATTAATTTCTGCCCCAGTGTGTCTCAGTGAGAGCTTGTTGCAGTACCATATTTGACCACAGTTTTCCATTGTAAAAACTGAGGGGCGCAGTGGAGTTCGGGAGGGCAGCAGACTCTCTGCCCCACATTGAATAACTATGTCAAACACTGTGTAACGGAGCTTTCAGTTACTTTATGACTTAGAAATAGGATCAAAACTTATACTAGGCCTGCTTTTAAATACATATGTCAGCATTTTGAACACATTTGCGGGCAAACAATTGACATTATTGGCAGTTTATAGTATGGATCTATGTTTTCAAGTGGATGAGTATTTAGGCATGGCTCTGCCCTACCTGCCCATATAGATGAGCCGTGCCTGTTTGTGACAAACCTCCGACTAAAGAGAGCATGACAAGAAAAGTCAGTAGGTGTGAAACTCTTGCCCAAAATCAAGTTGTTTTTAACCAGCTAGTGAGATACTGGCTTCAATATACTGTTATGACAAAGATTTTGGACCAGTGACAGTTCACAGCGGACGTGGCTACCCGGCATGAAGCTGTAGAAATAACCATGCAATTGACAGAATGTCCTGTTGCTCGTCGCAGCTGGTTAGGACAAAAACTCTGATTAACATGGAAAAGATACCTTTAATTTTATGTCATGTCACGTCTGGTTAGGACACAGTGTGGTTGTGGCTCCCTCAGCCTCTTCCATCTCTCTGCTTGATTTCCGAGTACTCCAGTTTAAATAAATAAGGCTGGGCATAAAGATCTCAACCTAGTATCATCATAATGAACATTACTTTGCAAACACTTTTATATCCAGAATTTTAAGTTTCGTCACAGCTTCCTGGTGAAATTAACACTAGAAGCATTACAGCAACTGCGCGTTTTTTTGTCACTTTCACACAAACCATGACTACAACAGCTGATTTTGACTTTATAAACACATATCTTTTGCACTTTTACTCACACACTGCTATGTTATGATATTGAAATGCTTTTACTGTAACGCACCATTTGAAATACAGACTCAGCTATGTCTACACACAATGTGATTAGCTTCCGAAATAGCTCACCTCATAGGGTGATGGACTTTGGACTCGGAAGACCGCAGTTCGAGACCAATCAAACACACACGCTGACACATCAAACAAGAGTGTCACAGAAGTGACACTACATGATGTGATAGCTTCAGAAAATGTGCTTTTGATTCCCCATTTTGTTTTTGGACACTATCACTTAGGTTTAGGCACTGGTAAAGGGTCTATTTCATATTAGATCACTACTGGTTAGGTTTAGGCTAAAGTTTTAGGTTAGGGAAGTACATTTTACTAATTAAAACATCCATCTAATTTTCACATTAAAAACCTTGTTTGATTATGTTACCATTTCACTTGCTTTTGGTGCCCCCCACTGGACATTTCACTGGGAAACTGCAGCCAAACATGATTTCATTTTGCAAAAATTATGCCACGGTCACATAATATTTATGAGACCAGGCTGAAAAATCTCCTCTTTGACTTCTAACTCTTCAGACATGTTTTTTAATCTCGTTTCTCTGGTTTGTGTGCAGCTTGTGTTATGTTGTAATTCTCACTGTTGTGGTCCGATTGTGGCAAAAACAAAGCAAGTTCTGGCTTGAACACCCCATCTCGCAAGCGGTAGCTGCGGGAACTTCTATACTCGTACACTTTTATGAACGTGCACAGGAGAGCACTGGTCCAGTGAAAATGTTCACTAAATAGTACGATTTTGATTAGTTTCTCACCAAACCTTTTCGTATGCCTTCAGAACAAGGCATGAGATGGAATACATTTTTGAATTTGAATTTTGGATCCTTTTGAAGCCATTGTATGACATTAGTGAGCAGAATATTTTTTTCAAAATTTCTCCCTTTGCCTACCGAAAAAGAATGAAAGTCATATGTATTTAGAACAACACAAGGGCGAGTAAAAAATTACTGAATTTTACATTTTTGGTGAACTATACTTTTAATATTTGTATATTGAAATGAAAAATCAAATGTAATTATTTGGTTTTTGTCATTATTGTATGTTGTTCATCATTCTAATTTTAAATTAGTTTTTGGTCTGCTCTGTTACTCACATCTTGTAGTATGCATTATTATTATTACTGTTATTATCAGGGAAGTCAGGTTACACCAGTTCTTTAAATTAAGATAAACCACTTACAAGTGTGAATAAAATATTAAATTCAGTTTGATATTTTAGTTTCAGCAAATAGTTTAATTTGAGGCCCACAGAGATGAGAATATCATTGTTGCATAGCAATTATCATGCAGAACAGAGGAGAAGACAACATTTTGCCTGTCAAGAATCAGATGCTATTGCCTGAGAAAGGTATGATAAATAAATAATACACATCCCAACAGAACAAACCTTGAAAGATAAATTAATCTGTATAAATGTATTAAAGGCATATAAACCAACTGGCCTGAAATCAATGGAATGTATACTAATCTGCTTCCAATCAATTAACTTCTGGGCCACTCTGAAAGGGATTCCACAGTGTCTATCAACATATTTTGTGTGCATTTTTAAAAATCTCATCAAAAGTGCCAACTGATCAGTCATTCTTTCACTTCTCTTTACAGAAATGTGTTGAAAAAAGCATGATAAACAGTTTAAGACCTTGGAGAAACTGAAAGGACACAGCGGGGATAAAACTGTTTTGACGGCACGGGGAATCAAAAAACATCTACACAAAAAACAATATGCTTTTGATACACTACAAAATGCCAAACAGTAGATCAGTATACTCAGAGTGCCCTGTGTAGCACCGGTGCTGGTCTGGTAAAATACATAAAATATTATTTTTTTCTTTCAAATCATAGCTTTCTTAATACCCTGTTGAACTGACATTTAAAAAATTAGATTATCTTTACCTAAGGCATCAAACGGCATATGCCAAAACGATGCTGTTGATAATGTGCATGCTTAAATCATTATATATACACATATGCACCGATCAGCCACAACATTAAAACCACCTGCCTAATGTTATGCAAGTCCTCCTCATGCTGCCAAAACAGCACCAACCCACATCACAGAATAGCATTCTGAGATGCTATTCTTCTCACCACAATTGTACAGAATGGTTACCTGAGTTACCATAGACTTTGTCAGTTTGTTTTTGGCACCATTCAGAGTGAATTCTAGAGACTGTTGAGTGTGAAAATCCCAGGAGATCAGCAGTTACAGAAATACTCAAACCAGCCCATCTGGCACCAACAATCATGCCACGGTCCAAATCACGGAGATCAATTTTTTTTTCCCCATTCTGATGGTTGATGTGAACATTAACTGAATCTCCGGACCCATATCTGCTTGATTTTATTCACTGCACTGCTGCCGCACGATTGGCTGATTAGATAATTGTATGGATAATTGTTGGTGCCAGACAGGCTGGATTGAGTATTTCTGTAACTGCTGATCTCCTGGGATTTTCATGCACAACAGTCTCTAGAATTTACTCCAAATGGTGCCAAAAAAAAAAAAAAAAACATCCAGTGAGTGGCAGTTCTGTGGATGGAAACGCCTTGTTGTTGAGAGAGGTCAACAGAGAATGGCCAGACTGGTTCGATCTGATAAAGTGTACAGTAACTCAGATAACCACTCTGTACAATAGTGGTGAGAAGAATAGTGCTGTTTTGGTGGCACGAGGGGTCCTACACAATATTAGGCAGGTGGTTTTAATGTTGTGGCTGATCGTTGTATATATATATATATATATATATATATATATATATATACATATATATATATATATATATATATATATATATATATATATATATATATATATATATATATATTATACATGTATTACAATTTATAGTATTTGATGTTTGTATTAGAGGAACAGCTAGAAAGTTAATAACGGAATAGTGACCGCAAAAACATTTTGGACACTTCAGAGACATTAAAAAATGTATGAATGTAATTGCATTGGATAACAAAATATCATACAAAGTGTCATAGGCAAACAATTGGAGTTAATTAACGGAGGTTTGGGAGGAGCATGTTAATTTTAATCTGACAAATCACAGCCCACGAGCAGGAGTATATAAGCCGCTGCTTACCTGCTTCCTGTCTCTTGACATAAGAGTCTTTCTGGCATTCAGCCCCATTTCCCCACGAACAGACCCAGGCAGACAGATCATCGGATGCAACTTCCCTGTAAAGCATTTGGTTCCACCTGAACAGCTCTTCCATCCAAACAGTTTCATTATTCAACAGAAGCTGCCACAGTAGCTCTTTGTTTTTTAGCAGTATTGACGGCTACCACGTTGTGTTTTATATATATATATATATTATATAAATTTTTTTTTTCTTTCTATGCTCCATTTGATGAAGCAGTTTATAGCGCGAAGGTGCTGCCGCAAACTGGCTGCTCCTGCACTTTAAAAAATGTGAAACAGCTCTCTATGACTGCTCCTATGTTCTCTTATCTAAACTTTTCACCCGGAAAGCAGTGTCAGCTGCCTCCGTGAACGGGCGCCATTCCGGCTTCATGCCATTAGAATTCAATTTTATTTTAAAGCGAAAGAAACAAAGATTAACTATTCAATCCAACCTCCATTTCAACCCCCAGCATTTTTAATCAGGTTCTGCAGCACAGGTGATGCCTGTCAGCCTCATTACCACGCCACAGCTTTTTTAGGGGGCGTGCTTTATTCAGCGATTGTTCCTCATCTTCTAACATGAATATTACGATTGTTTCTCCCTCCAAAGTGCCCTTCGGAGCGTGATTTATTTCATTCTGAACACAGGGGCATCATGCAACACAGAACTCCCTTCAATTGACCGATAATCTAATGACAAATTATTTTCAAACTAACGCAGACATTTTAACAAAGCTCGCTGCCACGCAGCACTGGCTCTGACCATTCCACAGCATACTGCAGTTATACACGGCCTCTGTCGAACAGACACGAGCTGAATTCGGCTCCATAAGAGGCGGATCGTGCGCTGCGTTCCAACTCCTTCATAAACATTCTGCAATGTGTCTCGCTTCCTCTCAGCATTATTGACATATATTGACATATATTGTAGAGCAGGGGGCAGTCATACTCCTAAGGAGCGAATGACCACAACTGTATCCTTCAGTAATGATTGCAAGTCCATTTCTCCTGCATATCTGCATGCTGTACAGAGCCAAAGCTCTTATTTCTCAGATCATTTTATGCTGCTTTTTCACATTGTTTATTAAAATGTATTGCATTTCCCAGCACATATCTCCTGCATTTCTGTAACTCAATGCATTCATAGATAATTCACACCTATTGCTATGTGATGCATTTCCTATGCAAGAAGTATACTGTACTACAGGTGACAGTTATACTCCTAAAGAGCAAATGGCCTAAAGTGAATCCTTCAATGATGATTGCAAGTCCATGCAAGACGTATACTGTACTACAGGTGACAGTTATACTCCTAAAGAGCAAATGGCCTAAAGTGAATCCTTCAATGATGATTGCAAGTCCATGCATTACAGAGCCAAAGCTCTTATTTCTCAGATGTACTGTATTCCCTAGCACATTTTTCTAAAATTTCACCTAAATATTGTTATTTTGTCTTTTCTACAGCAACGCCTGAAATTGTGCCTTCCTCAGGGTCTCACCAATATTACTCCAGCAGGTCTCTGCAAGAGATCATTTAAATTCCTGTCACTGGATTGTACGCAGGTTTACCTCTCACTTTCTCTATCTAGGTGTCTTTCCAAGACTTCACCATTACCTACCGAGGAGCCAAAGATGGCAACCATTTTAGTTAAGAAAGCACAACTGCAGTGCTTCTGCCTTCGGCTCAAAACATCCCTAAGCAGCACAAATGTGCTGTTCACGGGCCACAACTGCGACGTCTTTTGGGTCATGCAACAAACCCCACAACACCACAAAGCAGCGCAAACATGCTGTCCATGGGCCACAACTGCGGCGTCTTTTGGGTCATGCAGCAAACCCCCACGACACCACAAAGCAGCGCAAACATGATGTACAGGTGCGCAACTGCGGTGTCCTTTGGACCATGCGACAAACTCCCACCACACTGCAAAGCAGCGCAAATGTGCTGTACAGGTGCTGCAACTGCGGTGTCCTTCAGAACATGCAACAAACCCCCACGACACCACAAAGCAGCGCAAATGTGCTGTACAGGTGCGCAACTGCAGTGTCCTTTGGACCATGCGACAAACTCCCACCACACCGCAAAGCAGCTCAAATGTGCTGTACAGCTGCCGCAACTGCGGTGTCCTTCGGACCATGTGACAAACTCCCACCACACCGCAAAGCAGCGCAAACCTGCTGTACAGGTGCCGCAACTGCGGTGTCCTTCGGAACATGCAACAATTCCCACCACACCGCAAAGCAGCGCAAACGTGCTGTACAGGTGCGCAACTGCGGTGTCCTTTGGACCATGCAACAAACTCCCACCACACTGCAAAGCAGCTCAAATGTGCTGTACAGCTGCCGCAACTGTGGTGTCCTTCGGACCATGCGACAAACTCCCACCACACCGCAAAGCAGCGCAAACCTGCTGTACAGGTGCCGCAACTGCGGTGTCCTTCGGAACATGCAACAAACTCCCACCACACCGCAAAGCAGCGCAAACGTGCTGTACAGGTGCCGCAACTGCGGTGTCCTTCGGACATGCGACAAACTTCCACCACACCACAAAGCAGCGCAAATATGTTTTTTCCAGGTGCCGCAACTGCGGAACCTTTCAGTCCCTGCCACTAAATCTCCCACAACACCGCAATCATGTTTCCTGTTTCCTCTTATTTTTTCTCTTAAGACTTGAGGGGCACAGCTCAAATGTATACCCATCAAACCGCTATTCAGCAAGGTTCTTTACTCTGCGCCACCCACTATTTGAATGTAGTGTGGGCCCTCCCGTTTGAATGCAGTGTGAACCTCAGCGCATTGGTCGCAGGCTTTCCAGTTCGAATCGCAGTGTGGGCCCTCCTGTTCGACCGCAATGCAGGCTCTCCCGTTCGAATCACAGGGTGGGCTCTCCCATTCAAATGCAGTGTGAGATTTCACGTCATTCATTCCGTGGGCTCTCCCGTTCGAAACGCAGTTTGAGCTCTCCTGTTCGAGTGTAGTGGTGGTGCAGTAATCTTAAGAGCCTTTTAGCTTTTTCCGTTAACTGTGGCATTGGCATTTCCTTTGCTCATGGTCTAAATGAGCCCAACACACAATAAGGTGTGCCTAAATGTGATAAACTATGTGTGCCCTATTTGATACTACAGCCACAGTGCCCCACCAGATAATGTGCTGCAGCACCCGCCCACGCTCGATACTGCCGCAGCATTGCCCGCATACTCTCAATTATGCCACAGCATCTCCCCTTTCGCATTTTGATACTGCCGCAGCAGTGCCCTGCCATGACAAAGGTAATAAAGTTGTATTCTTAACTAACCTTTCACTTCCCTCAAAGCTGCACATGAACGTTGACATGTTTTCCATAACAAACCTTTTGCTTCCCTTACAGACGTATATAAAGGTAATATATTTACGTATTCCTAACTAACCATTTGCTCCCCCAACAGGTAAGTACAAACTAACCTTTGCTTCAATTACAGGTTTTAATAAATCTAATGAAGTCTTTTGTGCCCTGCTCGATACCACAGCAACAGTGCCCCACCCACACCAATTGTGTGTACACAGTTGTTAATATTTTCTCCACAGGCGCTTTCAATGTCTAAGTTCCATACTTTCATAGAAGTGCATCTACAGCAATGGAAACACAGCAGCGCTCCCACAGGAGCTCCTTCACTATGCCCCCAAATACTCAATCCACTGCCACCGCAGTGCTTTAAACTCCGCTCCCACAGAAGGCCCACTTTACACTACTGCCGCAGCAGCTTTTTTACCATGCTTCCACTGAAGCCTTTTTTTCTTCGCTTCTCAACAGCTGCAGCTAGCATTACAGGAGATAGCGGTCACCACCTCCTCTTCTCAAAGCACCATATTTCCCTAGTGAGGCTACCCCCGCAAACAAGCCCCGTTCCTCTCATTCTCACTTTCGATTGCTTGCTGGGCTTATCCGTTCGAATGCCGTGAGCGCTCTCTCTCTATAGAGCAGTCTCCCGTTCGAAACGCAGTGTGAGCCCTCCCTTTCGAACACAGCGTGAGCCGTCTCCCCGTGCGATTGCTTGCTGGGCTTACCCGTTCAAATGCCATGAGCGCTCTCTCTTTATAGAGCAGTATCCCATTCGAATCGCAGTGTGAGCCCTCCCTTTCAAACACAGTGCAAATCAACTCTCGTTCTCATTCTCCTCGTTCGACTGCTTGCTGGGCTTACCTGTTCGAATGCCGTGAGCGCTCTCTAGAGCAGTCTCCCATTCGAATCGCAGTTTGAGCCCTCCCTTTCGAACGCAGCATGACCAACTAGTGCTCACTTTCCCTGTTCGACTGCTTGCTGGGCTTACCCGTTCGAATGCCGTGAGCGCTCTCTCTTTATAGAGCAGTATCCCATTCGAATCGCAGTGTGAGCCCTCCCTTTCAAACACAGTGCAAGCCAACTCTCATTCTCACCTTCCCCATTTGACTGCTTGCTGGGCTTACCCGTTCAAATGCCGTGAGCTAAACCTCTCTTTCTTAGAACAGTCTCCCGTTTGAATCACATTGTGAGCCCTCCCTTTTGAACACAGCATGAGCCAACTCTCATTTTCACCTTCCCTGTTTGCATACCGTGAGCCCACCCACTTCTACAATGAGTGGTGGTCTCTCGTTCGAATCGCAGTGTAGCCCTCTCGACCAGCAATCATAAAAGAACGCACCTTCAAACTAATGCTTAAAGCACTCCCTCTGTACAATTTGCCAATTTGCCAAATAGAATTGTTGCTGGCTTGCTGTATTAAATACTTCCTGCCATAGCCATGGTACTGTTCTTTCATCTTAACGCCTTTTGGGGGGTAATCAGGACTCGAGTCGAGTCTCGAGCTCCGAGCCCTCCAGTTTAAGGACAGCAAGCCAAATACGTTTACTGTTTCAATACAAGATTACATTAACATACGAACTACTGAAATGGAGTTAATTAACAGAGGTTCGGGAGGAGCGTGTTAATTTTAATCTGAAAAATCACAGCCTACGAGCAGAAGTATATAAGCCGCTGCTTACCTGCTTCCTGTGACTACTCTCCTGACATCCCACCTCCACCCCATCTCCACCTATACTCTAGATCCATTATCTAAATAAGTAATGTCCGGGGGGGGTAATCAGGACTCAAGTCGAGTCTCAAGCTCCGAGCCCTCCAGTATACGGACAGCAAGCCAAATATGTTTACTGCTTCAACACAAGATTACATTAACATACGAACTACTGAGATGATGTTAGAGCTTTTCTCAGGACTAAATTTACTTTTCCAAGCCATTTTTGCAGTTACTTTTAACCAACTGGTGTCAATGTGATTTTTTTATTGGATGTATAAAATCATTTGGTTGGATTCAAATATATGTAGGCCTAAATATAAAGGCAGTGACTGGGGCGCTATTGTGATATAGCGTAGATATACTGTAGGGCAGAGTTTCCCAACCTTTTTTCTGCCACGGCACACTTTTTACGACTAAAAAATTCTATGGCACACCACTATCCCACATAGGCTAACCATCGTCAATATTTTTCCTTTTCAAGAACTTGTCCATGTTTTCTGTCCGTCTTAGTAGCATGTTTACTTGTAATGTTCGAAATTCGGCAAAGCAAAAAAAAAAAAAAAAACACAAAAAAAGTCACAGGCTACGCTGTGTGAGGTCACAGGTGGCAAGAGCGCTAAATGGGTAATGAAAAACAACAAATTTGCTTCTTTTCTAATTTGTAGATTTGTTCTTACAATGCTACAAGAAATTACAGGGAGGCAAACTCATGAGGGGCGAAAAAGGTAAGACAATCACTGGTCCACGAACATTTTTTCTGGGGATCTTTTTTTAAAGAATAAGCTAAAAGCACCAATTCCAGCTATTTTAGTTATTCAAGTTTACAATTGTGCAGAATTAGCTGCAAAATAAAGAGTATTTTGGTGAGGCTTGCTTCTGTTTCACAAATTTTTTCAATTTTATTAACTGATTAGTTCAGTGACCACTTCTGGAAATGTCACTAGGTGGTGACAAATGAGTGTCTTATGTGCTATGAGTGAGTCAGTGAATCATTTTGAGTCGTTCATGACTGAAATCTACCAAGAGACTTTATAGTGTTTAAGCATTAAAAGAACAAAACAGTTCTATAGTCTTCCTTCAGTCTGAGCATTATTTTTCATCCAAAAAGACAACAATAATAGTCTAATAATAGTGAGTTTCAATAACGTCCTAACCTTCTCCTTTATAAAAACTTGCATGGCTACAAATCTACTGACTTCAGTATAAGAATTATAAACACAAAGCAGATCTATGGTATCATTTTCCTACAGTAGCCTATTTAAACTGCTGAGCATGACTTTTATCAGAAAAGACCACAATAATAGACAAATAATAATAATTTTGAGTTTTAATAATGTTCTTTCATCATTGTAAAGCGCGTTTCACATGAGTTGAGTCGAGGTGTCAACGCTCCATTCAGCGCCATTGTCAAGCGCCGCATTGCCCTCCACATGGCAAGAGTTGCAGAAAGCGTCACGGGGCGATTTTACGAGTTTGCCACATAAAAAAGCAGGAGGTGTGCACAATAAACATTGAAAACATGTATTTGGAAGAGAGAGAAAAAGCTTGCAGTTGCTTTGATAGCAGAAAGTAATAAAAGGACTCGTTTATGTTTAGGTCCAAGCATTTTCTTAGTGAATTTAAATTAGTTCAGTAACTGGGGTCTCTGATATTCATAAACGATAAGGTAATATTTAATTTAAATAAATTATGAGACATGCAATGTCTTTCACAAATCTGGACAGTTTTTAAATATTTCTTGTTACTCTCAAAGACATTATTGGTGAAGCAAAAATGTGTGTGTGAAAAACACTTTGGTGTAAAGTGGCGTCACTTCATGAACTTCAGTGTATTCTGCAGTGCTGACACGAGTCATGTGAAAGACCCTTAATGCGTACAAATATCAGTCACTTTTGAACATTAATCACTGCTCTTCACAATCACAAAAGTAACCGATTATGGTTTTAAAATGGCGAATTTCTCCGAAAGGTGAGGAGTTTGGATCCCTGAAATTGTATATATATATTTTCATGCATTTATTTATTTTGTGGAATTTTATAATTTTCCACAGCACACCTGACAATCTTTCACAGCACACTGGCACAGTGGTTGGGGCAATATTGATACAGTGGTTGCTGTAGGGGCAATAGTGATAGGGCAAAATTTTGTCATCATACGCAAAAAAATACAAAATAAATAACAATTATAATAAAGCAAGATATCTGAAATATCATTTGAAGTAAATAATTCAAAATAACCCCTTCAAGTAAATGGTATATTATACCATTTCCTGTTTATATCAATCAAGAGGATCTTTTCCCCTGGATGAAGCGCCCATTGTACCCTATAAAATATGAGTGAAAATTAATTCTGTGGATGAATGATTAAGATGTACCTATATCAGTATTTCCAGGTTTGTTAGCCATTTAATACTGATACATGGACAGATACATCAATACCTGTACTGCTGAACATTTTGGCTAGACTTTCATTTCTCTGAATGCTGTAGTGGTTTAGATGAGCTTTCCGGAACAGCACACTGCATTAAATGTGTGATTTGTGGCACTACTTTTTTCCATTCTGAAATTAACAACATGATGGAATCCCTAGTTCTCATGTGACCTCATTCTGGTCATCAATAAAGCAATATCACACAAGCAAGAATGTTGTAGGCTGAGTCCCACAGGTAATCACAGGCATGCTGATAGATGAAAAATACAGCAAAATTGAGAGTGTGAATTTGCTTTTAAACTACAGCTCAATGAACAAGTAAATAAATAGTGCTTGTGTGTGGAACTATTTTTTTAACACCATGGATTCAAGATCTGCCGTTGTAAGTTCAAAACATGTGGCCTAGCCTCTACTACTAATTCAAAAACCACACTTTAGAACTAGTAATAACAGCTTAGGTTGTTTTAAACAAGTTATAGGAGAATCAAGGATGTATGTGTGTATGTGTGTGAGAGAGAGAGAGAGAGACTGAGCTTGTGATTACCTGCGGCTATTGCAGTGATGATCAGTAATGCTACAGCTGTTAGTTTAACTAAAGTCTTTCTAGCAAGTCAGTCTACTAGCAGCCATCTTTGAAATGCTCACAGGAAACTATTTCCAGTCATGAAAGTGCAGCTATCTACTTGAATAGGGAAAGACCGAAATCTCCAAAAAGGTTGGTCAAGATTACGAAAAATCTGACAATACTGGTATTAGAAATTGTGC
Source organism: Myxocyprinus asiaticus (assembly GCF_019703515.2). NCBI lineage: Eukaryota > Metazoa > Chordata > Actinopteri > Cypriniformes > Catostomidae > Myxocyprinus > Myxocyprinus asiaticus. The sequence goes on from NC_059386.1 coordinate 5,940,365, forward strand.
TTCTTTACCTCAAATTACGCTAAAAAAAGCTATTTTCCTCACTTGTATAGCTAACTGGCATGCACGTTCTTGAGTTGATTGACAGGCGATGTCTGTATCTTAAAGGTGATTTGCTCTTTTACCTGTAAAAAGGACTTCCTTTCTACATCCGTTGACTGTTGGGCATTCCAATTTCTCCCATTCATTTTAATAAAATTAGCTAGTCTCTGTTAAATAGTCTCTGGTTTAACTAAATTCTTCAGCTGTAGTGTAGTGGTAATCCGCTCTAATCATGGACTGATGCTGCCATATGTGCTATCAGAATTATCCTACGAGTATTTCACTCACATTCAAGTGTTTTGTTGTCTGAGAGAAAACATGGTGAATGGCAGTTTCATTCTTGTATTCAGTATAACATGGACACAGAAACCGTTATTACTCCGTATGTTGCGACTCTAAGCTGTGATCAGCAGAAATGCTGAAACTGTTAGTTTAACTCTATTCCTCAGCTATAGTGTTATAGTAATCTGAGGGATCTTGGAGTAAGAGAAAATTCTGGATGACTTCAAAGACAATTGTGCACTGGCTGACAACACTGTTTTTTCAATGTGCACTCAACTCACTCATAGGACACACAAAATTCACACATAGCTGCTCTTACACATGTGCACTGCTCTTACATATTAGATCAGGATGCCACGAACACAAGCGGAGTGATACAAACAGTAAAGTATCCCAGTGCTTAAGGTCTGAGCTATCAGCACTCTTGGAACACCTCTCGTCCAATCAAATTTGATGACCAGAAATAACTGTTGTACAATGTCCTATATATTAATATTTGGCATCAATGTCAAAGATAATCCACACTACTGTGCAGTGGTTCTCAACTGGTTTTGCTTCAGGACCCAGCTTTTACATTGGACATAAAGTGGCAGCCTAAAACTGTTCCAAAACCTAAACATTCTTAAAATCAAATACTGAAATGTATTTATATTACCATGAACTATATAGGCCCAACAACTTTCTAAATTATCAACATGACAGGCTGAATAGGAAAAGTGGACAATTTTGGTTTCTAAATGTCTCTTGAAATTCTATGGTTTCATGTAATCAAAAGGCAATAATTCACAGCACAAACCACATTGTTGACACAAACCATGTTTATCCTTGTTGCAAGTGAACATTTATTTAATGTAGTCTGGGTCATACTTTCTTTTACATTTAATAGTTTTGTTCATGGTTTTCGAGGATGAAGTCATGCCAAGCAACATGTCCAGGTTGGCATATGTCTAATTTGCCAAGTTTCTACCAAGTGACAGATGAATTTGCTGCAATAAACTGTAGAGTTTGATTGGATGCATGGTCTTTAACAGCAAAATCAAAAGATACGGTAAGTGTTTTCTCTTTACTTATAAAAGCTGAAAAGCAAAATAAATAGGCTTAAGTAGTATGCCTAGTTATATACTTAGTTCCCGATCTGTCACTCACTCGAAGTTGTGTCGATGTAGTGACACTAGGGGTCACTCTTGGGAGCCCAAAACACCTCTGTTTTTTTTAAAAAGGCCAATGGAAATTGGCGAGTGGAATTTGCATGCCACTCCCCCGGACATACGGGTATAAAAGGAGCTGGTATGCAACCACTCATTCAGATTTTCTCTTCGGAGCCGATCGGTTCTATTCATTGAGCTGAATTCACTGAGTTCATTCACCTCATCTGCTGGATTTACGGTGCATTTCAGCGGCTTCTCCCCCTCTGCACCTGTGGACTGCAGAGAACGCTCCTGGGCGCTTCAGCAGAACAGCAAAAAGAGAGTATATTCTAAAAGAGTATATTTTCAACTCTAAAAGAGCAGCACACACGGTACGTCTTTTTAAAGATGCCTTTCCGTTTGTGTGTTATTCCTGGTTGTGGTCATTATCTCTCCGCTTCTGACGGCCACGATCGCTGTCTTATGTGTCTGGGCGCTGCCCACACGGAGACTACATTCGTGGATGGGTCTTGTCCTCATTGCGAGAACATGATCATGGCAACTTTGCGGTCGTGGCTTGCCTTTGTAAGAAAGCAAGCCACCCCAGCGGCTCTCCGCCTCGGTCCTTCTACCTACGGCTATGAGGCCACGTCGGTTAGCACTAGGGGCGATTTGGGGACTCCAATGGGACCACCTCCACCGGGTAAACCTCCACAGACCTCCCATTCCTCAGCATGCTCGCTTGCCCCTGTTGGGCTCTCGGATGAGAACGCCAGCTCATCTCAGGGCGAGTTCGACCTCTTATTCGGGGCCCGGGAAGACAATGAGTTATCAAGTGCAGCATTGGAGAGAGGGCTCATCCATTCTGACGTGGAGGCTTCGCTGGGCTTCCTCCTTCGGGCGTGATCGCCCAGTCTCAGGCCAACGCAGAGATGACGGACATGCTTTCCCGGGCTTTTCCATCGGGCTAGAGTAGAACCCTCCACTCTCCCCTGAACCCTCGCGGTTCGATGATTGTTTCCTGGGCCCAGAGCGCCGCTTACGGCCACGCCCCGCCCCGCCCCGGTTCCTTCCTTCCCGGAAGTGCATGAGGAACTGACAAGGTCATGGGGGGCACCTTTTACCACCCGGTCCCCAACTTTCAGCTCCCTTGCTCTCACTACCCTCAATGGTGGGGTGGCCAAGGTGTATTCGGTGATCCTCCAGGTGGATACCACCTGGCGTGGGCAGCCGAAGCTCCCGTCCAGGGCCTGTAGGTTTACGTCATCTCTGACGGCTAAGGCCTACGGTGCCGCTGGACATGCCGCCTCCACCCTGCGTCCCATGACTCTCCTGCAGGTACACCAAGCCAAGGCACTAAAACAGCTGCATGAGGGTAGTTCTGACCCGGGATTGATGCAGGAACTGCACTCGGTGATCGACCTCACTCTCCAGGCGACAAAGGTCAAGGCACGGTCTCTCGGGCAGGCGATGTCCACCCTGGTGGTCCAGGATGGCACTTTTGGCTCAACCTGGTCGACATGAGAGAGGCTGACAAGGCACGGTTCCTTGACACCCCCATCTCCCAAGTTGGCCTGTTCAGCGACACCGTCGAGGACTTTGCCCAGCAGTTCTTGGAGGTGAAGCAGCAGATGGAGGCCATTCAACACATCCTGCCCTGGCACAGCTCAAGACCCCGCACCCCATCTGCTCATTGCCAAGGGCACCCTCCTGCAGCAACAGCACCGGCTCCGCCAAAGCCCTTCCCGGCGTGGAGCCCACCACAGGAAGCAGACGCCACCTGTCTCACGGCCGGCCACCAAGAACCCTAGGAAGGCTTCAAGCGCCCCTGAGACGGGCGACCCAGGGGAGAGGAGACCCTCTTACACGGAGCTGGTAGACATACCACTCCATCCCCTGGTGGAGGGCCAGGAGGAGAATCTTTTGTTTCATTTTTTGCCACATACCCAAGAGGCTGCAGTACCCAAAACTTCAACAAAAGAGTGGTTTCCTTGTTCTCTGGGTCACATGTCAGGTGTGCACAGCTGTCATCACGACCACCGTCCACTGTCCCATTTTGGCAGGTTCGGCGCTCCAGCGGTGGACCCCCCGCCCCTGTGTGCCCAGCTGTGGCACAAACATGCCCACACCAGGTTGGTTCCGATGGACTGCGGGGATGATATTCCTCCTCCCCCCTCCCCAGCCAATCTTATGGTGGGTATAAGAGCAGGTAAGTACTTCGATGTCCCTGGACTCAGCACGGCCACGGGGCTCGAGCCCCCTCGACGTGGCGCCTCAGGTTCTGCCCCGACACGAGGCCCCACCCGCCGGTACGTCCAATGTGATTATCCCTTTGTCCCACTCACCCGGAGTTTGGACACCTGGTTCGCGCTTTCCAACCCATCGCGATGGCTGACCCAGACCGTCCGACTCAGCTACATGATTCAGTTTGCCAGGCGCCTCCCAGGTTCAGCGGCGACTGCTTCTTGGTGAAGGGCGAGAATGCCGCTACCTTGCGTGTGGAGATCGCTACCCTTCTACGGAAGGGTGCGATAGAGCCTGTCCCTCCAGCCGAGATGAAGAAAGGGTTTTACAGCCCCTACTTCATTGTACCAAAGAAAGGCGGTGGGTTGCAGCCAATCTTGGACCTGCGAGTACTGAACCGGGCCTTGCACAGACTCCCATTCAAGATGCTGACACAAAAATGCATTTTAACGAGCGTCCGGCATCAACGTCTTGGTTTTACCTCGACACAGACCCTTCCTGCGGTTTGCTTTTGAGGGCCTGGTGTACCAGTACAAGGTCCTCCCCTTTGGCCTATCCTTGTCTCCTCGCGTCTTCACGAAGGTCGCAGAGGCAGCCCTTGCCCCGCTAAGGGAAGTGGGCATCCGCATACTCAACTACCTCGATGACTGGTTGATCCTAGTTCACTCTCGAGAGTTACTTTGCACACACAGGGACCTGGTACTCAGGCACCTCAGCCATCTAGGGCTTCGGGTCAACTGGAAAAAGAGCAAGCTCTTCCCAGTTCAGAGCATCTCTTTTCTCGACTTGGAGTTGGACTCAGTCTCGATGACGGCGTGCCTCACAAACGAGTGCGCACAGTCGGTGCTGAAATGTCTGAAGGCGTTCAGACAGAAGACCGTGGTTCCACTGAAACTTTTTCAAAGGCTCCTGGGGCATATGGCATCCTCAGCGGTTGCCACACCGCTCAGGTTGATGCATATGAGACCACTTCAGCACTGGCTTCAGACTCGAGTCCCGAGATGGTGTTCTTCCTGACGCGAAGACCCCCAGAGATGTTCAGTCAGATTGGTGCATTCCTTCCTGCAGTAGAGGCTGGAGGGGCGGCTGTCCCCCTCCACCTTGAAAGTGTACGTAGCTGCTATTTTGGTACATCACTAGGCAGTGGATGGTAAGTATTTGGGGAAGCACGACTTGGTCATCAGGTTCTTGAGAGGCGCTAGGAGGTTGAATCCCTCCAGACCGCACCTCATGCCCTCATGGGACTTCTCTGTAGTCTTTCGGGGTCTATGGAGTGCTCCCTTTGAGCCCCTAGAGTCAGTAGAGCTTAAGGCACTCTCTTTGAAGACTGCCCTCCTGACTGCGCTCACTTCTATCAAGAGGGTAGGGGACCTGCAGGCGTTCTCTGTCAGTGAATCATGCCTGGAGTTCGGTCCGGGTTACTCTCACGTGATCCTGAGACCCCGACCGGCTATGTGCCCAAGGTTCCCACGACCCCGTTTAGGGATCAGGTGGTGAACTTGCAAGCACTGCCCCAGGAGGAGGCAGATCCAGCTTTGGTGTTGCTGTGACCGGTGTGATCTTTACGCATCTATTTGGATTGCATGCTGAGCTTTAGAAGCTCCGAGCAGCTCTTTGTCTGCTTTGGTAGACAGCGGAAAGGAAGCGCTGTCTCCAAACAGAGGATCGCCCACTGGGTCGTTGACGCCATCATGATGGCATATCACGCCCAGGATGTGCCGCCTCCCGTGGGACTACGAGCCCACTCTAGGAGGAGTGTAGCGGCCTCCTGGGTCCTGACCAGTGGCGCCTCTTTAGCAGACATCTGCAGAGCAGTGGGCTGAGCAACACCCAACACCTTTGCATGGTTCTATAATCTCTGGGTTGAGCTGGTTTTGTCCCGTGTGTTGTCAGGTCCAAACAGGTAAGTTCCGGGACAGCTGGCCGGGTGTACCATTTGTGCATAGCGCCCTTCCCCTCCCTTTTGACTCCCAGTCGTGTTCACAAGTTGTGATCCCTGGATGACTTTCCTTCTTAGCCCTGTGGCAGACGAATTTGTGGAGAAACTCACTGCCGGCCCAGTACGTGTGCTAACTAGGTGCTGTACTGAGGTAGGTGCTCCACGTGTGGTGGTTCCCCGTAGGTGACCCCATGTGATATCTTCCGCTAAATCGTTTCCCTGTCGGTAAACTGCGTCTTCCTTGGGCAGAGGTCCCTCTGCCCCCGGTCACCATGTTTGTAGAAACTCCTCCCCCCTCAGGTAGGACCTACCATGGGACTTCCTCACATGACATACTTCCGATGAGACTCGGTAAGACCATATGACGTATTTCCACTCAAAATAGAAAAGAGGAAAAGAGGCCACAGCTGGGCTAGCCTGTCCCTATTTTCTGGGCAGTCAACTTGTTCCCGAAGGACCATTCGATACTCATAAGTGTGTTGGGGAGGTTATGTGACGGCCTGGTGCGCTGGCTATGAGGCACACAGCGGTCTGCCCATCTCACACCACCAGTCCACGTAACACAGTTCAGCTAGTTGTGGCGTTTTGTAAAGGGACCCCTAGTGTCACTACATCGACACAACGTCGAGTGAGTGACAGATAGGGAACGTCCTGGTTACTTTCGTAACCTCCGTTCCCTGATGGAGGGAATGAGACGTTGTGTCGATGTAGTGCCACAGTGTTGTGTCCCTCTTGCCACAATGCTGAACTACCTGCTGAAATGGCCGGGACCTTGTCTCGGCTCCTCAGCACAAAACCTGAATGAGTGGTTGCATACCAGCTCCTTTTATACCCATATGTCCGGGGGATTGGCATGCAAATTCCACTCGCCAATTTCCATTGGCCTTTTTTCAAAAAGCAGAGGTGTTTGGGGCTCCCAAGAGTGACCCCTAGAGTCACTACATCGACACAACGTATCATTCCCTCCATCAGGGAATGGAGGTTACAAAAGTAACCAGGATGTTTTATTATATGCATTTCACATTGTTTTTTCCCTGCTGTCTGTGACCTTATCAGAACAGACCTGAGATCCACCATTGGAGAACAAGTGCTATAGTGTATAGACAGGTCACAATGGTATTTTGTCATATCCCATATAAAGTATCACCAGAGCATTATAAGTTGATGATGCAACCAGTCATGCCCGGTGCTTGGGTCAGCTCTTATAATTAGGTCTGATAGGTGGGGAATGAGAATATGAGATTTATTGCAGGGACTTGTCAATGGAGGGTAAAAGGGTCACCGTTGAAAGCCCACCTCTCTTATGACGAAGGTCTACATTGAGTTTTTCGTTTTTGTTTTATGAGTGGTACAAGTTTTACAAACACATTATCTATGCCAGAGTCTTTATGCCTAACAGTTATTGAAATATATAATGAATGATATTCAGAGCAATCAGTTCATGTATTTGAAGTATTTAAGCAATATCACACAAGCAAGAGTGTGATATGGCCCTACATAAGCACTGCTGTGATTCGGCCGTGGCCGAGTGCGGTAGGTAATCACAGCAGTGCTGATTTAGGGCCATATAGCATGATTTTGAGTGTGATATTGCTTATATACAACAGTTCAATGAACAAGTACATATTAAAAAATTAGGAAAAACTGAGTATGGTCATAAAAACACATTTGTGCATGGAATTACTTTTTTACACGACAGATCAGAATCTAATGTTGCTGGTTCAAACCAAATGATGTGTCCAAGCCTCCATTAGTAATTCAAAAATGTCACTTCAGAAATAGTATCAGGGCTTGTGCTGTTTTGTTATTGGATAAACAAGGATGAATGTGTGTGTGTGTGTGTGTGTGTGAGAGAGAGAGAGAGAGAGAGAGAGAGAGAGAGAGAGCGTGTGCGATCACCTATTGCCACTCCCAAGCAGAAATGCTGTCAGCTTTCTGAAGATCAGCTTTCTCAGTGGAAAAATAGCCATCCAAGCGGGGTATTTCTCCTTATTTCGTGGTAGCCGGTGCACAAAAGTCTTTCACTATAGAAACCGCAATCTTCTCCGCCATTTTAAACAGCACGTTCTCTCCAATGTGGAAAGTCCAGTAAGAGGTAAGCGCATTGAGTTTGTGTAATTAATCAATCTGTTGTGTCTCTCAGCTGTGATGAGCCGTAATGCTTAAGTTTTTCATTTAAAGCCATTTAAAGCTATTTCCTAGCTTAAGTAGTGTAGTAATACAAGCGATCACGTAGAGCTGCTGTATGTACAGTAAACACTGGTTGACGCGGATTCACTTCACGTCACTTAACTGGCTCATATTACACACAAAAATGATGTTTTGCCATCACCTGCTAGCTAACATATGTAATGTCAAAAAAAAAAAAAAGACACATACAGTAGCTCTTAACACACCTGCACTGCTCTTACATTTTAGTTTAGAATTGCACGAACACAAGCGGAGTGATACACACAGTGAAGCAACCGAGTGTTGATGGTGTGAGACCATCAGTGCTCATGGAATGTCTCTCGTCCAATCAGATTCGAGGACCGGAACTATTTACTGTATATTTGTAAATACTATAATTTCATTTTAGACAGAGGGAAAATAAAGACCTATGCCCAAAGGGCCTCCTGGGAAAATGAACCGGCCCTGTCTTTGAAATTAATCAAATGAGTATGGTGTCCTTGTCATGCAGGCTAAATGTAGGTCAGGTTATGCATGAAACACAATAAATCCAGATATCAAAGCCATGAGGTGATCTCATTAGTTTTAGTGGGTATTTGCAATACAGTGATGCATATATTTGTCTATGGCTGAACAGACAACAAAAAAGCACAATATTTCATTTATCAGCCCATGATGGAGAAACCAAACATTATTAGAAACTAACATGATCTGGCACATATAGCATGCCAAATGGATCTACAAAATGCCCATATAGAGTAAAATTGTCAAAGCATTTTCAAGACCATTAGAAAATAATAGAAAATAATATATTCTGTTACATTTTGATGTTTTATTTTTCATATTTCAAAGAGATTATGCAAAACATGGTAGAACGGGATTCATTACTTCCACGCTAAAATTTTATGAGACGCAACTGCCTGTCAAACACATATTGAGCCACACATAAGAAATAAGATACACATAAGGTACACATATGTTTTTTCTCTGGCACTTACTTAATCTTAAAAGATGTGCAATTTACAGAATTTCAATATTCAAACCACATTGTTAATATGTTGTACTTGCTATAGTATACTTCCATGTTGCTTCTCGGTCAAACAGCAATGTCAAATATAAATCAAATCAATCACAACAGTGCCACCTAAGAATTTAAAATATGTATGTATACATTACATGCATATGGGATACTGATAATTCACCATCATTGTGCCGAAAATCGACATGATGTAGTAGTCATTTGCATGAATATAGTGCTCATTGAATGAACTATGAACAAAGAAATAAATATCCTGTGATAGTATACTTAAATAGATATGAAATAACCATAAAAAAACATGATTTATGGAAGCGCAAATATGTATATTGTGAAACAATTACGTCATTATGGACCCTATACATTTTCTGTAACTAAGCAATTCATTTTTTTTTTTTTTTTTTTTTTTTTTTTTTTTTGTATTGTTACAATATTCATACGAAAAAAAGTTTGAGGAATATTAAAATCGGTTGGGGCATAACTCAAATAGATGAGATAAAAGGTATGGAAAAGGTCCGGATGGGATTTGTGGGTTGAAATGTTGATATTGTACAAAGAAGTGTGTATCCAAATGTAAAACAATGTACATGTGCTAGAACTACACTTTACTGTACATACTACCTAAAAATACAGTGGCAAGAAAAAGTATGTGAACCCTTTGGAATTAGCTGGTTTTCGGCATTAATTGGTCATAAAATGTGATCTCGTCTTCATCAAAGTCACAAGTATAAGACAAACACAATGTGCTTAATCTAACAACACACAACCAATTATAATCTTTCATATCTTTATTGAACTCATGCCATTAAACTTTCACATTGATGTGGAAAAAGTAATGAACCCTTGGATTTAATATCTGGTCGATCCTCCTTTGGCAGCAATAATCCCAACCAAGCGTTTCCACTAACTTTCAGAAGGAATGTTTGACAATTCTTCCTAACAGAACTGCTTCAGCTCAGCCATATTCTTAGGATGTCTGGTATGAATGGCTCTCTTGAGGTCATTCCACAGCATCTCTATTGGGTTAAGGTCAAGGCTCTTACTGGGCCACTCCAAAAGGTGGAATTTCTTTTTTCTTTTTTCTTTTTTTTTTTTAAGCCATTCAGTGGATTTACTTCAATGTTTAGGGTCATTGTCCTGCTGCATCACCCAACTTACTGAGCTTCAGCTGGCACACAGCCACCCTGACATTATGGTGTAGGATATCTTGATAAACTTGAGAATTAATATTTCCCTCGATGATGGCAAGTATTCCAGGCCCCGAAGCAGCAAAGCAGCCCCAAATCATGACGCTCCCTCCACCGTACTTCACTGTTGGGATGATGTTTTAATGCTGGCATGCGGTGCCCTTTTTACGGCATACGTAGTGTTGTGTGTTCTTCCCAAACAATTCAACCTTAGTTTCATCAGTCCACACAAAACATTTTCTCATTAGCATTGTGGAGTGTCAAGGTGGTCTTTGGCAAACTTCAGGCATGCAGAAATGTTTTAGTTGGAAATTAGCAGCTTCCTTGGTGGTGCCCTGCTATGGAAACCATGGCTGATTAATGTTTTCCATATAGTAGACTCATGAACAGAGATGTTAACCAGTTTCAATGATTCCTTCATGTCTTTAGCTGTCACTCTAGGGTCCTTTTTTTACCTCACTGAGCATTCTGCAGTGTGCCCTTTGAGTCATCTTGGCTGAATGGCCACTTCTAGGGAGAAGTACCAAAACGTCTCCATTTATAGACAATTTGTCTAACTGTGGACATGAATATCTAAGCTCTTCAAGATAACTTTGTAACCCTTTCCAGCTTTATGCAAAGCAACAATTCTTGATCATAGGTCTTCTGAGATCTCTTTTTTTTGTTGCGAAGCATGGTCCACATCCGCAGATACTTCTTGTGAAAAGCAAACTCAAAATTTGTGAGTGCTTTTTATAAGTCAAAGTAGCTCTAACCCACACCTTCGGGCTCATTTCATTAATTGGATGCCAGGTTTGCCAAGTCCTGACTCTAATTGCTTTTGTTGACATCAGTAGCCTAGGGGTTCACATACACTTTCCAACCTACACTGTGAATGTTTGAATTATGTATTCAATATGTACAAGAAAAATACAATAATTTGTGTGTTATTAGTTAAAACTGATTGTGTTTGTTCATTATTGTAACTTAAATGAAGATCAAACCAGATTTTAAGACAAATGTATACATAAATGCAGGTAATTCTAATGGTTTCATATACTTTTTCTTGCATTCATATTCCTAGGTATTTGTACATTTAAATAGACACTGAAACATACATACGTAAATGCATTGGCTGTATACATTTTTGTATATAGAGCTTCTGTACTGTATGTATGCCTATTATTTAAGGCATGATTTTCAATGACGTTCTTTAATGAAACTGCTCAACAAGGACTTTGAAACATTATAGCATAATTTTCTGTAAAGCTGCTTTGAAACGATGTGTACTGTGAAAAGTGCTATTCAAATAAAATAACTTGACTTAGCTTATGTATGTAGCACTTAAGAGACAAACAAATAATTACAAATCCTCCATCGACTGGACAGAACTGGAATTTCCAGAACCTTTGGAGAAGATTCCACCACAGGTGACAGATTTCAATCTCTCATTTATCAGTAAATGAAGGAGAAACTTTTAATGAGACAGGCCTTTATAACAGGAAATGAATTTATAATTGAAACCTAGAGAAAAGGTTTTATGTTTTAGTTTCCTCTCCATTAACTGACAAACTAAACATACATGTGAGTAGCCTACTAAAGAGATCATGTTGGAGGCCAGGCCATCAGATCATCTGTTGTAGCCTGTCTAAGCTGTGACATACCTGGACCTCAGGGGACAACCGGTGCACAGGCAGACCAGTCTCAGTAAAAGAGAGATGCAACAGATTTATGGTAATAGTGACAAGGCACAACAGGCATCAGATGTTCTCTTGTTCATCACTCAGCAGTGTGCAGTGTCCTGTTGTCACGCCCCTCCTATCATCCAACCACTCTTGTCGTAAGTCAGGATTTGGTCAGTGATAGGAGGGTGGCGATGGTGATGATTGTAGGGAAGGGAAGGCAATAACCAATCAAAATAATTTTCATCAAAACAGGTACATAACTGGCTTTTGCAAATTATACGTTTTTGTGAAGCTGTCAACAATAAAGTTAACATACCACATATCTGCCATTCATCTAAATGTCCCAGTCTGAGGAAATGGGCTCCCCCAGCTAAGCCTTGGTTCCTCCCAAGGGTTCTTCCTCATCTCACCTAAACATCTTTTATTTCTCTCTCTCTCTCTCTCTCTCTCTCTCTCTCTCTCTCTCTCTCTCTCTCTCTCTCTCTCTCCTTTCCATAGCCGTCTTTGATTCACTCACTAGGGATTGTGAAGCACTATTCTTTGTAAATCTGCTTTGAAACGATTTGTACTGTGAAAATACAAAGGAATTTGATTAGAATTGAATTGAATGTAGATGCAAGTTGGACCCAGCATGATAACAGATAGTTGATAATGTATTTCATAGGCCAATGTTTGAACAATACACAATAATAACAATGTTTGAATGTTGGCCAACAAATATAGCAATTAATTAAAGTATAATTAAAAACACGTAATAACCTGCCCCAATAAATATGCTTTGAAAAAATGTGTCCTGAAAGGATATGTATGACAAATACCATTATCCTGAGAATATAGTTCAAACTTTTGCATAAAATCCACCTTCATTACATAGTTGACTCATCAGACCTTGCAACCATCTTCCACTGTTTCTAGGTCCAGTTCCGATGCTCGCATTCCAATTGTAGACACTTTCAACAGTCGACATGGGTCATCATGGGCACTCTGACCGGTCTGAAGCTACACAGCCCCATATGCAGCAGGGTGCAATGCACTGTGTATTGTGACACATTCCTCCCGTAACCATCATAAAACGTTTCTGTGACTTGTGCAACAGTAGACCTTCTGTCGGTTTGGACCAGACAGGATAGCCTTCTTTGCACTTGGGCATCGATGAGCCTTGGGTACCCAACACTCTGTCGCTGGTTTGTGGTTTTTCCCTCCTCGGACCACTGTCAGAATGTACTCACCACTGCTGACCGGGAGCACCCCACAAGCCTTGCCGTTTCAGAGATGCTCTGACGCTGTCGTCTGGTCATAACAATTTGGCCCTTGTCAAAGTCGCTCAGGTCTTTATTCCTGTCCACTTCTCCTGCATTCAACATGTTGACTACGAGAACTGATTGTTCACTTACCATCTAATTTACCCAGACCTTCACATGTTGCCTTGTTAGAAGATGATCAACATTATTTGCTTCACCTGTGTGGTCATAATGTTTTGGCTCATTGGTGTAAATATATATATATATATATATATATATATATATATACCTTTGTAATCCGCCCAGAGTCATTACACTGACCCTTCTACCAAATTACCAACAAGCTTAACATAAAAAAGCATAATGTGGCGGTCCCATAGACATTCTATGGGCAGTAATGTCGTTACACGTTAGTGGACCGTATAAATAAAATAATCTCAGACAGCGCTTCCCTGTCAGTTATAAAATGACGGAAAAAGGAGCTCTTAGCACTATTTCTTGTACAAAACAAGCCCAGATGACATTTGTGATAGAAATCAAGTATTTTTCAGCCTATGTAAGGCACATGGTGAGTTCAAAGTGGCGCTCGACGCTGAATCAAGAACGCAGCTTCACAATTGCTGTAGGAAAGCGGATAGTCACAGTCAACTGGCAGATTAATATTGTGGAGGATGAGAGTTTAAGAGATTTAATGCCTATTACAATGAATATGCAACCTATGTGGTGACTAGTTCTTTCAATTAGTTAAACTCCCACTTAGACTTTGGGAAATGTTTAATGTTATTTTATTTATACAGGTAAAAAAAGCAGAGTTTAAAAGCAAAAACAATGTTTTCCTAGCCCAATTAAGAAGATCTGGTTTTAAAATTGTGGAAGGCTTTGTTTGGAAAATGTTAATAAGGCATTTCATTGCTACATATAGTTTTGTTTTCTTTCCTAAGATGGAAATAAATACGTTTTGTCAAGAAAAGAAGGATATATTGTGTCAAGTTTCAGCACTTTCAAAATCTGCAATTAACTACAAATAAATATGGGATTAATCGCAATTTTAAAAAAATGTAATCGACTGACAGCACTAATATAGTATAATATTAGTACAATTAGTAGTATACAAATGTATGTATATTATATATAGCAAATTACTTACGTCTCCAAATCCATCAGTTGCATATACAGAATCCATGGCTGATGTCTTTCGATGCAGAAGTGTCAGTGCGGCAGTGCAGAGGTTAAACGCATGAAGCACAGCCGGTGCAATTATCTGCACTATTCCTGCGCCGGTCTTGGAGTTTAGCGCAACAATTTAACTGCGCAACATGTTTAAACTAGGATGTTTGAAAACCATTTAACCGCTCATTTATATTTTGATCCAATTTGCTCGTAAATGATCTGCATTTTTATCTCAATCGCGATTTTTTTGTGATCAAATACAGGATGGAAAACAGATTTACATCTGAAAATTAGGAAAAATGGAAAATCTAACTATTATTTTCAAATGCTTGGAGTTCTCTTACAATAATCTGAAGGACAGCAGCGCTTTTTGGCGTAAAAACACGTTTGATTTAAACCTTAATTATTCCATACGGGGAACACTGTATCCATAAAAGCTTTTGAGATGAACACCGAGTGTATTGACCCGCGTTGGGCATGTGCACTGCTGGCGATCCCCCAGAAGCCTGTTGGAGAGGAGCGCAACTTTGCTGCGTCTAGGAGATTTCCTGGTGATCCATCATCTATTCAGCGCTGGTTAGGGACCACCAGGCGCGCATGTCGACGCGGATCCCGTCGTTTTCAGAGCTCATCCGAGGGTTTTTTGGAGTTATGACGGGCTCTTGGATGTGGGGTGCGCTAGGCAGGTTGATGTGGCTCTCTTTACTAGCGCCAAGCGTTTTGATGATCATCCCTCTTGCTCCAGCATCTCTGGCGCATCCACAACCATGTCAGATTCTGAAAAGGATCGGACATACGGTGCGAGTAGGGGCTCTGCACCTTCAACCGCGAGTTTTTAAGCAGAGTTCCTTCAGGGGAAGAGACCTGGACTGGGATGTAGGCAGAGATGAAGAGTGGGATATGACTATACAAAGTGGACCTGAACATGACTGGATGGGTATTAGGACTAAAAGCTCAGCGAATAACTCTCATAGGGCATCCAAAAGAAAAACGATACTCAAACAAGTGGATGTGGAGACTGTGTTTCTACCTAGAGACTCCGTTATACTCGCTACGGAGACTCTCAATCGAGTGGTGGGGCTTTTACCGTATAACCTGACCCTTGAGATAGTCATGGCTGTGGAAGCAGGACTTGGAGAATTACCTGCTTTCTCCTTTTCCTCATCATCTACACCTGCCAGTGCGGATCCTGTTTCGTTCCTGCAAAGTGTTTGCCACACTGTAATTGTCCAAGGAGTTTCAGCAATCATTGCCTTCCCACAAAACAAGGATGAATTGTTAAAGTTGGAATTTATTTCTTCAATGCTTCATATTCCAGTTATAAGCGTCGTCCAGAATGAATTCAAACGCCAGAGTCAGGTGTGTATATTTTATTAAATTTATTATTTATTTATTTATTCGTTATGGCATGCGTTATTTTGGAGATATACCGCATGTTTTATCTTCAGCACCATGGACAGCTCCACTATCATTATTTCACTATGTGCTTGAGAATGGGACGCATGCCATCAACCCAATGCGTGTAAGTCAACTGCAGTATGTTACTGAAAAACTGGATAGAGATGTGAATAAAAACAGCAACAATTGTGGACTGCACTTTATACAGTGTATTTATGAAATAGTTAACACATGTTGAAACATTTGGATGCATTGGAAGCAAAAATGAATGGTCAATTAGTTATTTTAACAGTGAAAAGAATAAAAAAAAAACACACACACTTGATATGTATGATGTCATTCACTGATTCGACAGACAAAGGTATTCACCTACAGTATGTTTTGGTGCAACAGCTTGATTTGCTAACAAAATGTGTGTTTTGTTTCCTTGCGTTTCAATCAAAATCTGTCAGTTCTGTCAGACACAAAAATAACTGTACTATCATGTCAAATATTTATTATATCTATGGATGAATCTAGCATTCAACTTCAATTAAGAATGAATTCAGAATATAGTATGGTTTCAAACTGATTGTCAGCTCTTGAATCTGACGGTGTTGACAAAATAAACATAATACACAGTAAACCACAAAGCTGTGAAGCCTTATAAAAGATGTAGGCCTATATTTAGACATATATTATATTAACATATTCCTGCTGTCCAGACACATTAGTAATATTTATTTTAAAGATATACATAATTATTACATTTAATAAATATTTCAACATGGAGTTCGAGAGAAAATAATATTTGTTATTAGTGATCGTCTCTGATTAATTTCAAAGTGGAAATGGCTCTGTTAAAGATTAAGGCATAAGCTGTGGGAGATGTTTTGTCTCATATCTCAAGAAGCAGTACATAAATATCTGGGTTTAACAGCACAGGTTATTTTAAAACCCTTTTCTGTGTGGTGTTTGAATAATTGGTATCAAATGTCTGGATTTGAAGAGCACATAAGGTTTTTTGATGACCGTCTGAGTTGGAGTGCTGTCATTAAAGTAATGAAAATGCATAACATAGAGCATGTTTTGTGTCATATGGAGTTTCATGTCAGCCTAAAACACTGTTTTAAAGACATTTTATTAACCACCCTGAGGGTCGAGTCAACTGCTATTTGATCTTAAGAAGTTAGCACCATCTTCTGGTTTGGTCTTTGTTTACATGTATCACATAAGCATTATCCCATCATATTTCACTGTCAGCACAAATTTGGGCACTATTGTCTACCCAATAATCAATTAATATGTCAGTGTGGTTGTTACTGAACCTTGCTGATTTCTCTCAGAACAAGAAATAGTCCCTGTTCACTGTTCTGCTCAACACTGACTGCTGTTCACAGACGGTAGATAAATACAAAGCCTGTCATATAACCCAAAAGTTTTTGGGTCTATTCCTTTTTTAAAGGAATATTTCACCCAAACATTTCTTCACATGTCATCTTAAACCCATATGAGGAAAGAGAAAAGAAAAAAAAAATATGGGTTTCGACCTACATGAGCGTGAGGAAATAATTACAGATTTATTTTTATTTTTGGGTGAAGTATTCCTTTAAAGTTCCATTTATATATCTAGAACTGGTCTTTATTTGCCTGGATCTTCTCTCTCACAGTGTCAAACATTAAAATCAAACATCACATAAACAGAGAGTTGGGGTGCAAGATGACAAATCAAAAAGCTCTCAAGAGTTTAGATTTTGTTGCAAGATATATTAAAGAGAGGAGGAATTCAACAAAGCAACATTATGAACCATCAGAAAGCATTTGCTAAATGAGTAAACAAAAATAAACATTAATATTTTAGTGTGAATTTCAAATATGAAAAAATGAATTGCATTCTTAATGATCAAATAATTGGCCGTTTGCAAAAACATCAGCAGCTAAAGTGCCCAAAGGGAAAACAATTGTCAAGTTATTACAAAATACATGAGGTTCAACATTAAAAGGGCTCTTGAGATTTAAGATAATATGTATTTAAATTAGTGTAATCATTGGGCAGCTAAACCAAATGTTCCCTTAAGCTGTCACAATACAGCACATTCCTTTGGTCATATTTAGATACTGCTGATGCAATAATATAATTACATTCCATGAAGAATCAGTAGACATTTTCACTAAAAGGGTGAACCTCAAAGAAAAAAAAAGAATATGTCCAGGTCATATTTCCCCCAGAATCTGAAGCAAATAATACATTATACTGTACTAAAAATAACATTAAAAAAATATAGCCTATTTTTCGGACTATTAAGATATCTATATAAATCTACAGTGATAATCCAAAACATTATGACCACCTGCCTAATATACTGTTGGTCCTCCGCGTGCCACCAGAACAGTGCCGACCCACCGGGACATGGATCTACAAGGCCCCTGAAGGTGTCCTGTGGTATCTGGTACCAAGACATTAGCAGCAGATCCTTCAAGTCCTGTAAGTTGCAAGGTGGAGCCGCTGTGGATTGGACTTGTTGGTCCAGCACATCCCACAGATGTTCAATCAGATGGAGATCTGCAGAATTTGGTGGCCAGGGAAACACCTTGAACTCTTCATCATGTTCCTCAAACCATTCCAGAACAATGTGTGCAGTGTGGGTGCATTATCCTGCTGAAAGTGGCCACTGCCATCTGGGAATACCATTGCCATTAAGGGGTGTACCTGGTCTGCAACAATGTTTAGGTAGGTGGCACGTGTCAAATTGACGTCCACGTGAATGGTCGGACCCAGGGTTTCCCAGCAGAACATTGCCCAGAGCATCACACTCCCTCCACCGGCTTGTCATCTTCCCACAGTACATCCTGGTGCCATCACTTCCCCAGGTAAACGGCGCACACGTACAAGGCCATCCATGTGATGTAAAAGAAAACGGGACTCATTGGACCAGGCTACTTTGTTCCACTGCTCCAAGGTCCAGTTTCGATGCTCACGTGCCCATTTTAGGTGCTTTCAACGGTGGGCAGGGGTCATTATGGGCACACTGACTGGTCTGCGGCTACGCAGCTCCATATGCAGCAGGGTGCAGTGCACTGTGTATTGTGACACATTTCTCCCATAACATCATTAACATTTTCTGTGACTTGTGCCACAGTAGACCTTCTGTCAGTTCGGACCAGATGGGATAGCCTTCGTTGCCCTCGTGCATCGATGAGCCTTGGATGCCCAACACCCTGTCACCGGTTTATGGTTTGTCCCTCCTCGGACCACTGTCAGTAGGTGCTCAACACTGCTGACCGGGAGCACCCCACTGCTGACCGGGAGCACCCCACAAGCCTTGCTGTTTCAGAGATATTCTGACCCAGTCGTCTGGCCATAACAATTTGGCCCTTGTCAAAGTCCCTCAGGTCTTTACTCCTGGCCATTTCTCCTGTATTCAACACGTTGACTACGAGAACTGATTGTTTGCTTACCATGTAATCTACCCAGACCTTGACATGTGGCCTTGTTAGTAGATGATCAATGTTATTCGCTACACCTGTGAGTGATCATAATGTTTTGGCTCATCGGTGTAAAGGTAGTATTTGTCATACTGCCTTTAATTTATGCTGATTTAGATAAAGCATCATATTATGTATTTTTTAATGTAATACATACAATGATGTTACAGTAATGATAATCTTATCAGAATCACCATTAAGAATGATGGGATTTACAAACAAAACTAAAACAATGTCTGGACACATTGCGGTAATGATAATTTGATAATTTGATAATTTGATAGTTTAATTGTCATGAATAATGTCACAATGCAAAAAATAAATAAAAATAATAATAATCTTAATGGCTCTAAATAGTCTCTATTGTATTGCAAAAATAATAATAAAAAATATAGTGTCTTTTGATTGGGTTGAAATGGACCTGGGAACACTGAAAAATTATTTTGTGGTGAAGTAAATATTGCTGAAAAAGATTAAGTACTTTCTACATTGAATAAGTTAGTTTAAGTGTTAACTTGAAAATGTTAGGTAAGTTCTACATTCAAACATGTAAAATCTAATGCTCTAGCTTCTAAGTAAATATGATTTATGATTGTTTGTTATTTTTACCATGTGTCATCATTTAATAATCCTAAAGTTGAAAACTTTGTCATATGTATTTGCTAATTTGAGCAAATTTCACTGATAAATAAAATAAGTAAATTTAACTTAACTTTTCGAAGATGATCTTCCCAGCATGCATTGGATAATTAATGTATAATTAATGAGTTTGCATGGTTTCACTGTTTGCAAGCTCCTTCACACCATTTTATTGTTAATTTTGTTGTTACGTTTGATAACGTCTTGTTTTGTAAAGTCTTAAGTTAATTTTCTACTCAAAATTACCCGTTCATGATAAAAAAGAAAATGTATCTGTTGATTGTCACCGTCATCGTGTTTTGTGCAAGTGTTGAGGTCTGTGTGCGCAGCCCTGTATCTCGTTCCTGTCGCCAGTAATGCGGGGTGATGTTGACTCATAGACTACATAGCATGCATTAAGTTTCTCTGTGGGAGGCTTCCGTATGTAGTACGTGATTAAACAGTTTTTTAAGGAAAATTTAAATTGTGGAATGTTCTAATAAGATATTTATTAAAATTTTACTAAGTTTAAGAACCATGTATATCATTTTTGTAAGTAAAAGTTGCTGAATTTACTTAAATGTTTAAGTAAAATTTTCTCACTCACTTTAGTAAGTAAGATTTTGCTTTACCATTAAGATTTACTGTGTGCAAAAACTTGTAAAATAGAAATTAAGAACAATAGTCTTTTTTTTTTTTCAGCACGTTCTTGACAGGTTTTGTGAGATTACCAACCAATTACCTACTATCTATGAAGAATGTAATTAGAAATCATTTACATTTACATCAACTAAAAAATAGATACTTAAAAAAAAAAACAATTCTAAATGACAATTTATATCAAATATCATATATATACAGGTGCATCTCAATAAATTAGAATGTCATGGAAAAGTTCATTTATTTCAGTAATTCAACTCAGATTGTGAAACTCGTGTATTAAATAAATTCAGTGCACACAGACTGAAGTAGTTTAAGTCTTTGGTTCTTTTAATTGTGATGATTTTGGCTCACATTTAACAAAAACCCACCAATTCACTATCTCAAAAAATTAGAATACACCATAAGACCAATAAAAAAAAAACATTTTTAGTGAATTGTTGGCCTTCTGGAAAGTATGTTCATTTACTGTATATGTACTCAATACTTGGTAGGGGCTCCTTTTGCTTTAATTACTGCCTCAAGTCGGCGTGGCATGGAGGTGATCAGTTTGCGGCACTGCTGAGGTGGTATGGAAGCCCAGGTTTCTTTGACAGTGGCCTTCAGCTCATCTGCATTTTTTGGTCTCTTGTTTCTCGTTTTCCTCTTGACAATACCCCATAGATTCTCTATGGGGTTCAGGTCTGGTGAGTTTGCTGGCCAGTCAAGCACACCAACACCATGGTCATTTAACCAACTTTTGGTGCTTTTGTCAGTGTGGGCAGGTGCCAAATCCTGCTGGAAAATGAAATCAGCATCTTTAAAAAGCTGGTCAGCAGAAGGAAGCATGAAGTGCTCCAAAATTTCTTGGTAAACGGGTGCAGTGACTTTGGTTTTCAAAAAACACAATGGACCAACACCAGCAGATGACATTGCACCCCAAATCATCACAGACTGTGGAAACTTAACACTGGACTTCAAGCAACTTGGGCTATGAGCTTCTCCACCCTTCCTCCAGACTCTAGGACCTTGGTTTCCAAATGAAATACAAAAATTGCTCTCATCTGAAAAGAGGACTTTGGACCACTGGGCAACAGTCCAGTTCTTCTTCTCCTTAGCCCAGGTAAGATGCCTCTGATGTTGTCTGTGGTTCAGGAGTGGCTTAACAAGAGGAATACGACAACTGTAGCCAAATTCCTTGACACGTCTGTGTGTGGTGGCTCTTGATGCCTTGACCCCAGCCTCAGTCCATTCCTTGTGAAGTTCACCCAAATTCTTGAATCGATTTTGCTTGACAATCCTCATAAGGCTGCGGTTCTCTCGGTTGGTTGTGCATCTTTTTCTTCCACACTTTTTCCTTCCACTCAACTTTCTGTTAACATGCTTGGATACAGCACTCTGTGAACAGCCAGCTTCTTTGGCAATGAATGTTTGTGGCTTAACCTCCTTGTGAAGGGTGTCAATGATTGTCTTCTGAACAACTGTCAGATCAGCAGTCTTCCCCATGATTGTGTAGCCTAGTGAACCAAACTGAGAGACCATTTTGAAGGCTCAGGAAACCTTTGCAGGTGTTTTGAGTTGATTAGCTGATTGGCATGTCACCATATTCTAATTTTTTAAGATAGTGAATTGGTGGGTTTTTGTTAAATGTGAGCCAAAATCATCACAATTAAAAGAACCAAAGACTTAAACTACTTCAGTCTGTGTACATTGAATTTATTTAATACACAAGTTTCACAATTTGAGTTGAATTACTGAAATAAATGAACTTTTCCACGACATTCTAATTTATTGAGATGCACCTGTATATATATATATATAAACATTTCACATGACACCTAACAACAATATTATTTTATAGCCTTTACTGTTTCATTATTTATCATTCAGAATATATACTCAGTGAATATTTTGAAGGATTCGAGGTTGTGATGTAAAAAAGACAAACGGGAAGTCCATCAAACTACTCTTCACAGGGCTGTGAGAACTGGGGCGTATCAAATCACCCATCTTTGACCATTCATCTTCAAAGCTGCTGCAAATGCACAATAATTGTATCACCCTCCAGTGCTTTTATATGACACAGCAGTACTCATTGGCTCTGTGC
Source organism: Myxocyprinus asiaticus (assembly GCF_019703515.2). NCBI lineage: Eukaryota > Metazoa > Chordata > Actinopteri > Cypriniformes > Catostomidae > Myxocyprinus > Myxocyprinus asiaticus. The sequence goes on from NC_059386.1 coordinate 5,962,690, forward strand.
CAGCTTACAAATCATTTAATAACAGGGACATCCACAGGAAATAACATATTTGGATGATGTAGCCACTCAAAAACATTAAGTGTCTCTTCTCTTCTTAACCCGTTAGTGATGCTTATTGGTCTCCTGCTGGTTAGGTCAATTAGATTTCATGACAACTCCTTCTGAAAATAAGTCTTTGTTTAGACATCTTGAAGTAAATCCCTGGAAAGCTTTTCCTTAATCAGTTATGATTAGCCTGTTTTCTGCCATCACTTAAAATCAGCCCCGGGGGAAATTAAACAGCTCAGCTAAGAATTTCATCCGACAGTTCTGTTAAGGGCTTGTTTTTTCTAGCAAGACAAAGTGAGGTTATTATTGGTTATTATATTATTATTTATTTATGTATGTATTTATTTATTTATTGTTATAATATTATTAATCGGATTGCCAGACTTCATGTTATAAATATCAAACCGGTCTTTTTATTGATGAAGTTCTCTTTATACTGTATCTAATTTACAAAATTTGAGAAAGTCAATTTATGTAACTTAATGGTAGAATCCATTGGTATTGTTGATTTTCCTCCCTGGGAACAGTGCCTGCCCACTTTTTCAGCAGTCTGGGTTCTGGAAGTATTTTCCCCATTCATTTCTTCCAAAGACTTTTAATAAAATCCTTCATAAAGGAGTTGTGAGCCAAGAACCAAAACAACCAGAGGTGAATCACAGCATCACAAGCTTTGTTTTGAGGCAAAAAATTATTTGAAAATCAGACATAAAGACAAAGGTACAAGGCTGTGTACTTCCCGTCTTTCATGAGGGCACAAACTACAATCCCATGAAGCATTGCGAATGATGTCATTGAATGATGGGAAGATATAAAACTATTGATTTTAGGTTGTTTATTGCTAAATATACAGATATGTACAAATTTATAAGTAGTTTAAGGGTGAAGGGAGAACGACTTGATTACATCATTCACAGTGCATCATGGGAGTGGGCAGTCACTCCAAGGCACGTTGGCCACGGTTCTCTGATTGGTGGATTTTTCTCTGCTGTACCATGGGTAATGTAGTTGTTTACCATGAATTCTGCTAACAAACATGATTTTTAAACAATGACGTTGAGATAACGCAGATGGATGGCTTCAGCAGAAGCATATACCATCAGCGAACATCCTCTGAGCTCACGGTCTGTCTTTAAAGTTTTATAAGTTATCGTTGAAAATCAGTTCATCTATGGGATAAATGAATGGGATTGTTACTTCCGGAACCAGACTGTTGCGCTCTATAAGGTTCTATTTGTTAACATTAGTTAACAACATAAGTTGAAATATATGAAATAACAATAAACAAAACTTGTACAGCATTTATTAATCTTGGTTAATGTTAATTTCAACATATAGTAGCCTAATACATTTTTAAAATCAAAAGTTGTATGTGTTAAAATTGCACTCAGTAATTTTTTTTTAATATGTCATCTTGGACTTACACTGACACCTAGTGGTGTGGATGCAGCATGATTCAAACTCAATAGTTTTCAGTTACCAGTGCCATTATAGAAATTCACTATTCACAGGCAGCCATAATGAACTTAATTCCTAAGTAAAGGGTCTAATAACAGGGCAGTTACTGAGATTAAGCAAGCAGTATGTGACTATTCATGTGATTATAATATGGCAGCCCCCATGTGCGGACCCTCTCCATGTAGAATAAAACAGCTTTTATAAGGTTACTGATATGACTGGAGTCTTCATCTCATGTAAGTTTTAATGATTTTATACATGTGTTTCAAAATAACAATTCATTTCTTCAGGAGTAAAAATTTTAAATGAGGAAAAAAATACTGAGTGCACCTTTAACATTAGTTAATGCACTATGAACTAACAATGTATTTTTATGAACTAAAATGAACAAAGATTAATAAATGCTGTAAAAAAATGTATTGTTCATTGTTAGTTCAGGATACCTAATGCATTTACTAATGTTAAAGAATGGAACCTTATTGTAAAGTGTTACCATCATAAGAAATATAGTATAGAGTAGTCTATATTAATGAATCTCAACTAAGCAGAATGATAAAATAAGGAAAACCTTGTTAGAAAGTGAATCCTTTGCATAGAAAATAGGATAAGTGGATAAACAACAGGAAAAGCAGATAAATAACATCTGGATTAACAATGCATGTATTGGGGTCTGGGTAGCTCTGGGTAGCGATGTCATGCACAACGAGCCACGTGATAAGATGCGCAGATTGACTGTCTCAGAAGCGGAGGCAACTGAGACTTGTCCTCTGCCACCTGGATTGAGGTGAGTAACTGTGCCACCACGAGTACCTACTAAGTAGTCCTCGTGGGCATTCCAAATTGGAGAGAAAGGGGGATAAAAAATGGGGATAAAATTTTTTTTTTTTTGTAAAAAAAACAAATCAAAACAAAAAACAATGCATGTATATTTAGTAATTATACAGTATATACAGTAGTTGCTAAAAAGGTCTTCAGCATGTCAGAGAAGGCTACATCCAGAACGTGCTATTAGCACAGAATCAAAGCACGTGCTCATCATGTTCAACTAAAATGAGAATAGCCTAATTTTTTCAGGCAACAGGAAGTGGTGTAATTATGAATATTTACTGTGATAAAGACTTTGGTCATAGGTTTCATGAAATAATTATCCAAACAAAATATTACTGTTATTAACTGGACAAAATATTACTGGTTATCAGCATTTAAAAATAAAGTTTTCATTCCGGAACGGGATCTTGAAAGGGACCTTGTTCCCAAAAAATTCATTCATTTTTGGTTTTCATTCCTTTAACGATTTCTTACCCCTGATGCTTAATTTTAATGAAAATTATGTCTCAATACAAAAGAGATTAAAGGGTTAATTCATCCAAAAATGAAAATTATTTCATCATGTACTCACCTTCATGCCATCCCAGATGTATAAGACTTTTTTCTTACGCAGAACACAAACTAACATTTTTAGAAGAATATTTCAGCTCTGTAGGTCCATATGAATGGCAAGTGAATGGTGACCAAAACTCCAAAATCTCCAAAAAGGATATAAAGACAGCATAAGCATAATCCATAAGACTTCAGTGGTTTAATCAATATCTTCTGAAGCGATACAGTTGGTTTTGAGAAAAAATGTAACTCCGTAAATCATGATTTCAAGCTCAATTACACTTCCTATAGCACCATCTAGCGCTCTGAGCATGTCTCAAGCACTAGGAAGTGTAATGGATCTTGAAATCACGATCGTGAGACTGCAATGGCAAGATGTACCATGAAAAATAGTTATATTTTGATCTGTTCTCACTCAAAACCAACTGGATCACTTCAGAAGATATTAATTAAACTACTGTAGTCATATGGATTACTTTTAGCTGACTTTATCTCCTTTTTAGAGCTTCAAAGGCCTGATCACCATTTACTTGAATTGTATGGGCCTACAGAGCTGAGATATTCTTCTAAAAATCTTTGTTTGTGTTCAGCAGAAGACAGAAGGTCATACACATCTGGGATGGCATGTGGGTGAGTAAATGATGAGAATTTTCATTTTTGGATGAACTATTCCTTTAATTATAAGAAAAAATATAAGTACCTATTTGTTTTTCTTTTGATCTTGGTTTGACCTGGAAATGTTTTTGTGAGGTTCCCACACAAAGTGATTTTAAAGTTTTATCACAGGAAAATTTCCCAGGTGTCAACACTTGTCATGCCAATGCCCATCATCACAGTCCTTAGAAAAGCAAACAATTACATCAGTTGTCTGGTCTACATTACTGTGTTAGCAAAAAAATTAAGAAAGAGGCAAATAATTATGGATAATTTCATGTACTTTTGTCTTTGGATGAAGTGAATACCATCAAGCAGTCAAATAAAATTAGATCAAAGCTAATTAAGATACTAATTAAAGGGATTTAGTTAGTTAGTCTGGACTGATTTGACTATTTACAGAAGACAATTTTCAAATATAATTTATGCATTTCTATGTAAACTACCTGTCAAACGTTTGGACACAGAGTTTTGTAAAGAAAATCATATATAGGCACATATTTGTCTACAAAACACATTTCAAGCATGTAAGCAAAAGCCTTTAGATCAAAATGTTTTTTTAAGATCATAAGAAACATAAATTCAGTCAAGTGTATCCACACTTTGGACTGAGATGTAAGCTTTATTAAAGTCATTGTTTTCCAGTGCAAAGAACTGCACACTTAGACATCAGGTGGAAAATCATGTTTGTTTCCAGAAGAGATCCGGTTGAAATCTTGAGTGTGTAAATACAGAAGTAGATAGTCTGCCAAATCATGCTTTCTGATATCTTTTGGACCCAAAGCCTTCACTCTGTGTGGCACTCATCCCTCTGTAATGATTTCCTCTTTAATTTCATCCCAGCAGAACTCCCTCCATTTCCAGATGGCCATGCAAAATCCTCAAACTCCTCAAGAGGATCTCATCTTCTCCCTGCTGTCAATGAACAACTGGTACGACATCAGTCTAATCATGTGTCAGCAGATGAACATTTCAGACTTTGTTTTCTTACTCCACAACAACTCAAAATTTCATCTGGGTACAGTTCTCAAGATATCCACCAACAGCAGCTCCAAAAGTGACTTTCAAACTTCTCTGCTAGGTCAACTGGAGTCCATCAAGGACACAACATCTACAATAGTGACCTTTGGATGTGACATCAGGGATATAAGGAGGATCTTTGCCACTGTTGCAAAGGTTGGTCTGATTCTTCCTGATTATCATTGGATTATAGGTGACTCTCAGAATGTGGAAGAACTGCGGACAGAGGGGCTACCAATGGGTCTTCTTGCACATGGTCGTATGGGTGAGCCCTCACTGGATCAATATGTCCAGGATGCATTGGAGCTTTTGGCGCGGGCAGTGGGATCGGCTGCCACTGTGTCTCCAGAGCTGGCACTGATTCCTGGCATCACAAACTGTCTGGCAATTGAGACTAAAAATCTCACATCAGGAACCTTTCTGTCCAGGTACACATGTAACTATCTGGTACAAGCTGCAAAAATAATTTTCCTACCCAGTATTTTTCTATTATTTTCCAGTAAAAATGTCTAAATCTCCTTAAAAAAAGATACATTTACTTGCATAATATAATAAGACTTAATTCAAGATATATCCTCTAAAAATATGTGTATTTTTACCCCATTGTCAAACTGGTTTTCTGGTTTAAACATAAAATCAGTGAGTTACGGTTTTACTGGAAAAACATATTTACTGATTAAGAAAATATTTTTTGTAGTGTAAACAGTGTTTAATTTAGAATCACTTTACTTTCCCATGAATAAATCACTTTGAAATAAAAATAATTCAATCTCAGATTTAGGTTTAAGAATGTTACATGATTATAAACAACAGTAAATTTATCACCACAATGCTGGGGTGTTGTGGGTGATTGCCACAGTGTGGTTGCCAGGGCATTGCTATGCTGTTCTGAGTGTTTTTTAGCCTGTTGCTATGTGGTTGGTAGGGTGTTCTGGGTGCCTGCACTGAAGACATTCTTATCCCTAGATATACACTGAGTCTGAAACCAGGAAAATGCTGCCTCCGGAGGTTGTATATGGAGGTAGGAAGGGATCAAGGCACATCTGAATCCAATGTTCGAGTCACATCCTGTCTTCTGAGATAACTTCATCTGATCGAATGTTTGAAGGCAGCATAGATGTATCCTTCACTGCCTAAGAAATCCCACAATCTTGTGCATGCGGATCCACAGCAGTTGAGCTGAAGAAAAAAAAAAAATGGCGGCCTAAGAGGCAGTTGATAGCCAATTTGTGTATAAATGTACGTTTTTATTCTTTTTACAACTTTTGATTCCATTTCTAGCAAGAAAGTAGTATTGTAGTTATTAAATATACACTTGGTTATCGCCAAAACTCTCTTGATTTTGTTCTAGATTATTAGACCATTAGACTGAGCGAAGCAGACGCATTATCTTTAGTGGACACCAGATGGCGATAATCAGTTGCTGGTATTCTTGCAACGATGTGACGTTATGTTACCTCTGTAGCCTGTCCAAAACCACTTTCTGGAGGTACCTTTGTACGTAAATGCTGTCTGTTGCGGCATCTGATAGGGCATTGGGGCAGCGAGACAGCTACCTTTGGTTTTGGACGCAGCCATAATTTAGGTCCTTCCTTCAACTAAAGTCTGTGGGCTCTCAAAAAGAGAGACACAAGTTGATTGGCTACCCAATTACTTGTCAAACAGCCAATCAGCTTGCACCATGCGAGCCGATTGGCTTAACATGTCACATGTAATCGAGACAATTGGCAAACAGATAACGAGTTCAAGGAACCTATCAGCTTGCACCACAGAGTTTACTGCCTGAACCTCAGTCATCTATTTCATTTAGTATGCTACTGTAAAGTATCAATAAAATAGTTAAAATAGCACTCAAATAGGCTATTTTACCCACGTTGTGTGTGCTATTTATTTTTATGATTATTAGTGTATCATAGTATTAGCTTAGCAACATGCTAATGGTAAACACTATCAAAAATTGGAGCTATTTGAAGGGGAATTAGGGTGTTAGTCTGCTTCAGAAAAGAAGGAAAAGTCCCTTTTAGGCTTTGTGGGGCTCAAGTGAATCAGTCTAGTTAATTTACATGAACTGTCCAAAAGAACTGACTCACTAAAATGAATCGGTGTTCCCAACGCTAAATGTAAGGGACTATTTATTTTAACTGGTTCATTTACATGAACTGTGTGAAAGAACCAATTCACTTAGTACAAGATGTGATTTTTCTAGTGCTACTAGAAAATTTCTTGGAAAGATGTTCCCTGTCTGTCACTCACATGACGTTGTGTCGATGTAGTGACACTAGGGGTCACTCTTGGGAGCCCCAAACACCTCTGCTTTTTGAAAAAAGGCCAATGGGAATTGGCGAGTAGAATTTGCATGCCACTCCCCCGGACATACGAGTATAAAAGGAGCTGGTATGCAAGCACTCATTCAGATTTTCTCTTCGGAGCCGAGTGGTTGCATTCAGTGCACTGAATTCAATTCTCCCTTCCATTCACCTCAAACTGCTGGATTTACGGTGCATTTCAGTGGCTTCTCCCCCTCTGCACCTGTGGAGTGCAGAGAACGCCCCTGGGCACTTCGGCAGAGCAAAACAAAAGAGCAAAAACGCATTTTAGCGAGCATCCAGCATCAAGATTGGTTCGCGATGGTAGACCTGAAGGACACGTACTTCAACGTCTTGGTCTGACACAGACCCTTCCTGGCTTTCGAGGGCCAGGCGTACCAGTACAAGGTCCTCCCCTTCCCGCTGTCCCCTCGCATCTTCACGAAGGTCGCAGAGGCAGCCCTTTCCCTGCTAAGGGAAGTGGGCATCCGCATCCTCAATTATCTCGACGACTGGCTAATCCTAGCTCACTCCCGGGATGTGTTGTGTGCGCACAGGGACCTGGTGCTCACACACCTCAGCCGACTGGGGCTTCGGGTCAACTGGGAAAATAGTAAGCTCTCCCCGGTACAGAGCATCTCTTTTCTCGGCTTGGAGTTGGAATCACGAACAAGTGCGCACAGTCGGTGCTGAACTGTCTGAAGGCGTTCAGACAGAAGACAGCGGTTCCACTGAAACTTTTTCAGAGGCTCCTGGGGCATATGGCATGCTCAGCAGTGGTCACACCGCTCGGGTTGATGCATATGAGACCGCTTCAGCACTGGCTTCAGACTTGAGTCCCGAGATGGGCATGGTGCCGCGGGACACATCGCGTGGTCATCATGCCGATCTGTCACAGCCTCTTCAGCCCTTGGACCGACCTTACATTTCTACTGGCAGGGGTTCCCCTAGAGCAGGTCTCCAGGTGCGTCGTGGTTACGATGGCTGCCTCCAAGATGGGCTGGGGCAACATATGCAATGGGCACACAGCTGCCGGCTCCTGGACTGGCCCGCGGCTGCGTTGGCACATCAGCTGCCTCAAGATGTTGGTAGTACTGCTCGCCCGGCGGAGGTTCCGGCCGTTGATCCATGGCAAGCACGTGTTGGTCTGGATGGACAACACGGCGATGGTAGCGTACGTCAACCGTCAAGGCGGTCTACGCTCCTTGAAAACTTGTCAAGTTTGCATGTCACAATTTGGCCACCGTCTCCTCCTCTGGAGTCAGCAGCGCCTCAAGTCGCTACGAGCCACTCACATCCCAGGCGACCTCAACACCGCAGCGGAAGCACTGTCATGACAGGTTACGCTCAGGGGAGAGTGGAGACTCCACCCCCAGGTGGTCCAGCTGATTTGGAGTTGACTTGGTCAGGCACAGGTAGACCTGTTTGCTTCCCAGGAATCCTCCCACTGCCCGCTTTGGTATGCCCTGACTGAGGCACCCCTTGGTATAGACACGCTGGCACACAGCTAGCCCCCGGGATTACGCAAATATGCGTTTCCCCCAGTGAGCCTTCTTGCACAGACCCTGTGCAAGGTCAGGGAGGATGAGGAGCAGGTCGTCCTAGTAGCACCCTACTGGCCCACCCAGACGTGGTTCTCAGACCTTACGCTCCTCGCGACAGCCCCCCCGGCGAATTCCCCTGAGGAATGACCTTCTTTCTCCGGGACGGGGCACCATCTGACACCCATGACCAGACCTCTGGAATCTCCACATCTGGCCCTTGGATGGGATGCGGAAGACCTAAGTGGCCTAACACCCGCAGTGGTAGACACGATCACTCTCTACGAGGTGCCTGTATGCCTTGAAGTGGCATCTGTTCACTAAGTGGTGTTCTTCCCGATGTGAAGACCCCCAGAGATGCACAGTCGGATTGGTGCTTTCCTTCCTGCAGGAGAGGCTGGAGGGGCGGCTGTCCCCCTCCACCTTGAAAGTGTATGTAGCTGCCATTTCGGCACATCACGATGCAGTGGATGGTAAGTATTTGGGGAAGCATGACTTGATCGTCAGGTTCCTGAGAGGCGCTAGGAGGTTGAATCCCTCCAGACAGCGCCTCATCCCCTCGTGGGACCTCTATGTAGTCCTTCAGGGTCTACGGGGAGCTCCCTTTGAGCCCCTGGAGTCAGTTGAGCTTAAGGCACTCTCTTTGAAGACTGCCCTCCTGACTGCGCTCACTTCCATCAAGAGGGTAGGGGACCTGCAGGCATTCTCTGTCAGAGAATCATGCCTGGAGTTCGGTCCGGGTTACTCTCACGTGATCCTGAGACCCTGACCAGTTCCCACGACCCCTTTTGTAGGGATCAGCTCTTGCAGGTTCAAGAGCAGGGCAGCTCTTGAACCTGCAAGAGCTGCCCCAGGAGGAGGCAGACCCAGCTTTGGCATTGCTGTGTCCGGTGCATGCTTTACGCATCTATTTGGATCACACGCAGAGCTTTAGAAGCTCCGAACAGCTCTTTGTCTGCTTTGGTGGACAGCGGAAAGGAAGCGCTGTCTCCAAATAGAGGATCACCCACTGGGTCGTTGACGCCATTGTTATGGCATATCACGCTCAGGACGTGCCGCCCCCCGTGGGGTTATGAGCCCACTCTATTAGGAGTGTAGCGGCCTCCTGGGCCCTGACCAGTGGTGCCTCTTTGGCAGACATCTGCAGACCAGCAGGCTGGGCAACACCCAACACCTATGCGAGGTTCTACAGTTTCGTCCCGTATATTGTCAGGTACGAGCAGGTAAGTTCCGGGACAGCTGGCCGGGTGTACTGCTTGCGCATAGTGCCTTTCCCCTCCCTTGAGGTGAAGACGTGTGCTTTTGACCCCCAGTCGTGTTCACAAGCTGTGATCCCTGGATGACATTCCTCCTTAGCTCTGTGGCAGACGAGTTTGCGGAGAAACTCGCTGCCGGCCCCGTACATATGCTAATTAGGCCCTGTACTGGGGTAGGTGCTCCACATGTGCTGGTTCCCCGTAGGTGACCCAGTGTGATATCTTCCGCTAAATCGTTTCCCTGTCGGTAAACTGCATCTTCCTTGGGCAGAGGCCCCTCTGCCCCTGGTCACCATGTTTGTAGAAACTCCTCCCCCCTCGGGTATGACCTACCATGCGACTTCTCCACATGACATACTTCTGACAAGATTTGGAAAATCTCAAAATACCCCCCCCCCCCCCCTGGGCAGGGTGTGGTCTCCGCGGTGTCTTCCCCTTGTGAGTGACACCCCCCCCCCGACGTAGACATTTATGGCCCCCAGTTGGTTAACAAATTCCACTCTTTTTGGGGAGAAAAAAGAGGAAAAGAGGCCACGGCTGGGCTAGCCTGTCCCTATTGTAGGGCAGTCGACTTGTCCCCAAAGGACCGTTCGGGGGAGGTTACGTGACGGCCTGGTGCGCTGGCTGTGAGGCACACAGCGGTCTGCCTGTCTCGCACTGCCAGTCCACATAACACAGTTCAGCTAGTTGTGGCGTTTTGTATAGGGACCCCTAGTGTCACTACATCAACACAACGTCGAGTGAGTGACAGACAGGGAACTTCCTGGTTACTTTCGTAACCTTCGTTCCCTGATGGATGGAACGAGACATTGTGTCCCTCTTGCTACAACACTGAACTACCCGCTGAAATGGCCAGGACCTTGCCTCGGCTCCTCAGCACAAAACCTGAATGAGTGGTTGCATACCAGCTCTTTTTATACCCGTATGTCCGGGGAGTGGCATGCAAATTCCACTTGCCAATTCCCAAAAAGCAGAGGTGTTTGGGGCTCCCAAGAGTGACCCCTAGTGTCACTTCATAGACACTACGTCTCGTTCCCTCATTCAGGGAACGGAGGTTACGAAAGTAACCAGGACATTTTTTTTCAATGGTTCCTCAGCATTACGATCCAAACATTTAAACAACAGTACAACCCATTGAAGACACTGTAAGTCTATCTCTAAACAGCCTTGTTGCCATTCTCATAAAAAATTAAAGATGGCTCTACTGTAAATAAAGTCCATTGCTGCGCTTACACTACAATGTGACAAATGCACTGTATTGCAATTCAAGAAACATGACATTTCGTTAATTGCTTGGTTTCTATTTCTGGTGCATTGCGCTGGATAGTCCCACCCACTGTGAAGTCTCGTTGGTCCAAAGTCCTGCTCCTCATAACTGTACATTAAACAATATATTTGATTGTGTCAGGTTGCACTGATGTTTCACATTCAGTATGGACCAGTTGATCGCAAGACAACCACTAATCGATCTCGTTAACTGGTCAAAAGAGAAAGAGAGTAGAGAAACTACAGAGATAATGAAAATGTTTTCCAAAAGGTAGGATGGCAAGGGAATACTCATTTATATTTATGAAGGTAGCTCTGTCTGATTGATTGGTTGAAGGGTAGGGTTAGGCTTGGGTTATAGTTTCTCTGACCAATCAGGTAGCGCTTTCCTGATGAATATTAACGAACTGTTTAATCATTTCTGCACGTGGTGCCCTACATATGCTGAGTCCTCTGAGTTTAGGGAGTGGCAGTACTGTGTACAGATCTAATGATATAAATTATTTCAACACTGAAAACTGTAACTACATTGAACTAACAACTAAAAGTTATGAAATAGCTAAAGTAGGCATCAATAAACAATTATCTTGCTTTGGTTTATATTTCAGCATTATATATAATGTCCCTGTGGGACATTGTTCACGTTTTCACCGTAATAATTACTAGAAAGTTTTCAAACCCTCTCTTCTTATTGACAAATTCATTCAGATCTGACAAGAGCCCTTAAAGGGATAGTTCGCCCAAAAATGAAAATTCTCTCATCATTTACTCACCCTCATGCCAGTTGTGTATGACTTTCTTTCATCTGCTGAACTCAAATGAAGATTTTTAGAAGAATTTCTCAGCTCTTTTGGTCCATAAAATGCAAGTGAATGGGTGCCAACATTTTAAAGCTAAAAAAAAATCACATAAGTCAGCATAAAAGTAATCCAAAAGACTCCAGTGGTAAAATCAATATCTTGTGGATTAGGGATGGGTGGATCGATACTAAAGTATCAATACTTCCGATACTGATGTGGTATCAAGAATATCGATCCTCACATAAAAATATCGAAGTTTGTTTTTAACAAGGTATCTTATTATTTAGAATACATGAATATTAATGCATCTCATAAGCTTCGAAGTGGAAAAAAATAATTATATGAGCGAATAAAGTTGCATGGTATTGGAACTATTTTGGCTTCCACTCATCTTGACGCGCCAGAAATGCTAAAATACAATAGCAGTCAGACAGCACTCACCCTTTCCGTCATAGCGCTCGTTCAAAGAGGGAGCAGTGCTTTCCTGAGGTAATGACAGAAAAACAGCATCTGGAGTTATTCACACTATGTAATGACAAACCTAGACGTGACATTTATTATAATGGATTTGTGTGACCATTCTTACAGGTTTATTTAAATTCAGAGTCATTAAAACATTGATAATGATCTTTAATCCTTTAATCTTTAATAAATTATACCCTTATAAAAACTTACCATGTATTTACCATAGTAATATCATATTAACCATGACTGTTGTAACTACGACTGTAGTCACCATGTGTTTCTTTTTCTTTTTGGCAGTAACCAAGGACTTGATACAATTTACTATGGTTTTACTACAGCATTACTGTAGCATCCATATGGTAACTTGGTTTTTGTAATAGTAACCATATAATAATATCTATGGTTAATTTTGAGGTTTTATATGTGGCTTATACTAACTAATTTTTAAAGGGTAAACAAAGCAGCCTAATAATTTTCTGTTTAGGCCCATAAATATATTAAACAAATTTAAGTAATAATAAAGTTACTAATTTTATCCAAAGAATTCATAAAAATTCATTTTAATAGAGGTATCGGTATTGGTATTGATATCTGCGATATTGGCGTAAACATACTTGGTATCAAATCGAAAAGAAAATATGTGGTATCGCCCATCCCTAGTGTGGATGAGAAACAGATCACTTTCACATTCTTCTTCTTTTGTGTTTGGTGATTCACATTCTTCTCTGCATATCGCCCCCTGCTGGGCTGGGAAAAGTACTTCTAGCAAAAAATTACTTAAATATTGATCTGTTTCTCACCTACACCTATCATATCACTTCTGAAGATATGGATTTAACTACTGGAGTTGTATGGATTACTTTTATGGTGCCTGCATTTGCTTTTTCGTGCATCAAAATTTTGGCACCCATTCACTTGCATTGTACTGACCTACAGAGCTGAAATATTCTTGTAAAAATCATAATTTGTGTTCTGCAGAAGAAAAGTAATGATTTAATATTCCGTCATCATTTCCCTAACCTCATGTTTTTCCAAACCCATGTGACCCTTTGTATTCTGTGGAACACTAATATGTTAGACAAAATGTTAGGGACTGACAGTCTCAGTCACCATTCACTTTCAAAATATATATATATAAAAAAAAAACACATTCACTGAACGTAAATGGTGACCAAGGCTAACATTCTGTCTAAAATCTCCTTATTGTGTTGCATGGAAGAACAAAAGTCATACGGGTTTAGAACAACATGATGGTGAATGATGACAGAATTTCCATGAATAATAATAATAATAAAAATTCTGTAATATATGTTAAATGTGTATTATGTAATGGAATGTAGGGAGTTAATGTCCATTTGTGAAAGTAACAGTTTACTCACTACTTGAGTACTCTTTTAATTGGATACTTTCTTACTCTTACTCAAGTAATTATTTACAGTATGTTAGCACTTTTACTTCTACTTGAGTAATTGTTTTTTTAAAGTAATTGTACTTTTGCTTGAGTACAGTTTTTGGCTACTCTACCCATCTCTGGTTTTATGTTACATTTCATTAGGCCTAGTTTTTTCTTATCTGCTGTTAGAAACTTTAAGCACTGTTTTCTTAATTTATTTCTTTGTTCTTATTTTATTACTGACTGTTTCTTTGTCTTGAATAATTATTTGAGAACTTGAAACAATGTTTACCTAATTAACAAATTAGTTAGTATTAGTTTGGGTATCGAGGTTTGTCAAAAATTCAACAGTATCGGTACCGACTACTGAAGTTTTTATGTCATTACAACACTGCCAACGATGTATATTTAAATTGCGCATGGTAGATCATACTATAATAGCATTATGAAAGAGTAGATCTCATGCCATAGAAGTACGATTACCCATGGTGTAGGTTAATGCAGAAAAGAGCTCTTTCTAAACAATATTATAAAAAAAAAAAAAAAAAAAAAAAAAGGAAACAGCTGTTGGAGAAAATTGTTGAGCAGAAAAAGGGCTGCAATCACCATTATGAAAAGCAGTAAGACATGACACTAGCCTGCTGGCATATGCGTTCAGAGAAACAGCATATCAAGAGCATTTTCTCCAACAATATACTGTCAGGAAACTCACAAACCGAACTGCTGCAGGGATTACATTTCACATGCTCAGCACTCCTATCATTATTGATTTAACAGGGTTACCTTTACCTTCAACACTGCACTTTCACCAAAAAAAAAAACAAAAAAAAACGTATTAGCGGAAAAAAAAAGTACAAATCTGGGTAAAAATATCCCCCATATTTTGTAGTTTTCTACAGTAGCTAAGCAGTACAGCTGGCCCATCAGGCAATGGTAAATCATTGTAAATTAAACAATTTTAAGACAACATGACAAGGTTTTTACAACACATTTAACATGCGTGATGTGACACATTTCCATGTGAGACAAATATTCAGTGCAAAGTATACAAACTACAAGCCACACGCTACTCATAATTTAAAGTAAATAGGGTCAATTTTGATTGTGTTGTTTTCAGAATGTCATAATTATGGATAATGGATGATCTCAGAAAAATCTATTGTCTGTTGATTTTCAGATTTATGGCCAACACGTCATTTGATGGCCTCAGCGGCTACATCAATATTCAAGAGGAATCTACCATTATCTCTGAAAGCCATCACTTCATATGGAATCTACAGCATGACCCAATAGGCAAACCCATGTGGACGCGTCTTGGCAGCTGGAAGCAAGCCAAAGTGGTCATGGATTATGGCGTATGGCCGAATAAGAGACAGTCTCAGCCAGGGGCGGACTGGCGGCATTCCTCACGTCTACACTTACGTGTTGTCACCCTGGTTGAACACCCGTTTGTCTTCACTCGAGATGTTGATGAGGACGGTTTGTGCCCGGCGGGCCAGTTGTGCCTTGACCCCCTAACAAATGATACAGCCTTGCTGGTAAGTCTTTTTCAGGGTCTGCAAGGCGCCAATGATACAGTGCCCATGGAGTTTAAAAAATGCTGTTATGGTTATTGCATTGATCTTCTAGAGAAGCTGGCAGAGGACATGGGGTTTCATTTTGACCTCTACATTGTGGGCGATGGAAAATATGGTGCTTATAAGAATGGGCGCTGGACAGGCCTTGTTGGGGATCTAATGAGCGGAGCAGCGCACCTCGCAGTCACTTCCTTCAGCATCAACTCAGCACGCAGTCAGGTCATCGACTTCACCAGCCCCTTCTTTTCAACAAGTCTTGGAATCTTGGTCAGGACTAGAGATACAGCTGCACCTATCGGTGCCTTCATGTGGCCCCTACACTGGAGTATGTGGTTGGGAATATTTGTGTCTTTACATGTCACAGCCGTGTTTCTAACCTTGTACGAGTGGAAAAGCCCTTTCGGGATGACCCCAAGGGGAAGGAATAGAGAACGAGTCTTCTCTTTCTCCTCAGCGCTAAACGTTTGCTACGCAATCTTGTTTGGTCGGACTGCCGCCATTAAGCCGCCAAAATGTTGGACTGGCAGATTCCTCATGAACCTCTGGGCTATATTCTGCTTGTTCTGCTTGTCGACGTACACGGCTAATCTCGCTGCTGTAATGGTTGGTGAAAAAACCTACGAGCAACTCTCAGGTATTCATGATCCCAAGGTAAGATCGTTAAAATGACTGGCAGGTGTGTAATTTGTGACTAGTTAGAGGTTGAAAATGTACTTCCTGGTTGATGATAATGGTTCTCTTGCTCTTCAAGCTCCACCATCCATCACAAGGTTTCCGCTTCGGGACTGTCCGGGAGAGCAGTGCCGAGGATTATGTGAAAAAAAGCTTTCCTGAGATGCATGAATACATGAGACGATATAATGTCCCTACAACCCCTGATGGTATAGATCACCTTAAGTAAGTCATAATTGTTATTGCAAAGTGGCATTGATCATAGAAGCAGCACTAATTAACTGGATGCCCTCTGCCTTGTCCTTCAAATTCTTGCCTTCTTACCATGTCATACAAAATCATGTGGTTTCACTGAACAAGAGGAATATATAAAATTGTTTGACTATTATTTGGCTGGTAGTTAGCCATTGCTCTGTGAGGGTTTGAGAGTTAGCTTACATGAGGGTATTGACATGAAGGCAATTTAAACTGAAATGTAGATCATCATTCATCAATAGCAGATCATCATGATCTAAATAAAACAGACTTTTACATTAACATTAAATTATAATTAACTTATATCTACTTAACAACAAAACCTCTTTGGAGCTCTAATTTGTATAACCTTACTGGAACAAATTGCAAATTGGAACCAAAAACTACCTGCCAATATCAGTGTTGATTTTTGCCGATAAATGTTCCAAAAAGCAACTTTCGATTATTTGGTAAAACCGAAATATCGGTCGACCTTTACTGATTTCTGTAGTTTTATCGAACAGGATGGAATGTTTCAGTGAATCAAACCAACTAACACCTCAAGACATCACACAATTCATAACATCCAATGTGAATACTTACAAATGTTTGTACTGATGTTTTCCCTCCAAACATTATGTCTGCAATTGGAAAAAAAGAAAGAAACACATGGAACATTTCTTAACAAATTTACAGTTTTTTATTTGAAGTTAGTGCATTGCACCAGGGCAAAAATATCCCCAATATATTTAAGCTTTATCCTATATTAAGACATATTTGATGGGAGCATGAAAATTTACTTCATAATAAGAATGTCTCAAGAAACGATGAATGCCAAGAGTTTCCAGACAAAATCTCTTGAGTGTGTGTCAAGCCATACACAAGTACATTTAGAATTGATTTTCTTTCTTCCACATCCTGTATGACAAGCCTGAAACTCTCCTTTTGAGTTTTCACAACCTCCAGGACATTATTTGATGTAGTCCTTAAATCAGACCTCTCTGAAATATCACCAGTGTATATAATTCCTTGAAGCAGGGCAGAATAAATAGATTTCAGTAGAGGCTGATGAAATTTGCAATATTTTCCTATGAAGGTCGGCCAGGTTTCTCCTCTCAAATCAATCTGGCACGTGTTTTTACAAGATAACTCACTTCTTGAATTGCACAGGATATACAAGGATGTGACTGCAACTAGTAAATGTGATCTTTGGGTAAGAAGAAATGTCCAGGTCATATTTCATTTCAAAATCAAAAGAAGAATATAAGAAATTATATATTTATGTAATGATTAGGAGCATTAAGATTTGTTGTATTGTGACATTATTTTCATAGCTATTGAGCACATCTTCCCCCAAATTACTCTACCCTAATTAAATCTCATTCTCATTACTGTCATCTCATTACAGTGAATATCGGCAGATACAGATCGGTGGCCGATCGATCGGAGCATCACTAAATATTCTGTATATACTAAATATATATTTGGCATTACAGTAATGAGACTGGTATTTTTTAAATTACAGTAATGAGAATGAAATTTTTTTCAAATTACAGTAGTGAGTCTGACATTTCTTATTATTACAGTAATGAGAATGACATTTTCTTGCATTACATTAATGAAACTGACATAGAGTGGCAATAAAAAGTATGTGAACCCATTGGAATTAATTGGTCACAAAATGTGATCTTATCTTCATCAAAGTCACAAGTATAGACAAACACAATGTGCGTTTGCTTACAACACACAAACAATTATACTATTTTATGTCTTTATTGAAAACATTAAACATTCACAGTGCTGTAGAAAAAGTAAGTGAACCCTTGGATTTAATAACTGGTCGCTCCTCCTTTTGCAGCAATAACCTCAACCAAACGTTTCTGGTAGCTGCGGATAATGCGCTCTCGAGGTCATTCCACAGCATCTCTATAGGGTTATGGTCTGGGCTCTGACTGGGCCTTTCCAAAAGGTGGATTTTCTTCTTTTGAAGCCATTCTATAGTGGATTTACTTCTATGTTTAGGGTCATTGTCCTGCTGCATCACCCTACTTCTACTGAGCTTCAGCATGTGCACAGCCACCCTGACATTATTCTGTTGCCTGTATTGATATACTTGGGAATTCATTTTTCCCTCGATGACAGCAAGCGATCCATGCCCTAAAGAAGTAAAACAGTCCCAAATCATGATGCTCCCTCCACCGTACTGTACCGTTGGGATGATGATTTCTTGTTGGTGTGTGGTGCCCTTTTTACGTAGTGCTGCGTGTTCTTCCTAAACAATTCAACCTTAGATTAATCAGTCCTCAAAACATTTTCCTAGTAGTGTTGTGGAGTGTCAAGGTGGTCTATGGCAAACTTCAGCTACGCAGAAATGTTTTTGTTGGAAAGCAGTGGCTTCCTTCATGGTGTCCTGCCATAGACACCATTCCTGTTTCCTGTTTAATGCTTTAAATATAGTAGACTCATGAACAGAGATGTTAACCAGTTCCAATGATTCCTTCAAGTCTTTAGCTGTCACTCGAGGGTTATTTTTTATGTGTGCCCTTTGATTCATCTTGGCTGGATGGCCACTTGTAGGGAGAGTAGCCACAGTACTAAATCATCTCCATTTATAGACAATTTGTCTAACTGTGGACAGATTAATATCCTAGCTCTTCAGATAACTTTGCAACCCTTTGTAAGCTTTATGCAAAGCAACAATTCTTGATCGTAGATCTTCTGAGAACTCTTTTTTGCGAGGCATGGTCCATGTCAGCAGATGCTCCTTGTGAATAGTAAACTCCAAATGTTTGAGTGTTTTTATAAGTCAAAGTAGCTCTAACCCACACCTCCAATCTCAAATCATTAATTTAGATGCCAGGTTTGCCAACTCCTGACTCTAATTAGCTTTCGTTGACATCATTAGCTTAGGGGTTCACATACTTTTTCCAACCTACACTGTGAATGTTTGAATGAGGTATTCATTATGTACAAGAACAATACAATAATTTGTGTGTTATTAGTTAAAACAGATTGTGTTTGTTATTATTGTAACTTAAATAAAGATTTTAAGAGAATGACTGTTGTTTTATTACAGTAATGAGTGACAATTTTTTCACATTATAGTTATGAGACTGGAATTTTTCCCATTACAGTAATGAGTATTTTTGTTTTGCATTACAGTAATGCGTAACTTATTTTGCATTGCAGTAATGATTGACCATTTTTCACTTAACAGTAAAAACATTTTACTTTACAGTATTTTGAAAGAAAAAAAAATATGCTATTTAATTTATTTTTAATCTTTTGATTTTGGTGTGAAATATGACCTGGAAATTTATTGACAGTTTTTATGAGATTCAAGCATATTTGGTTGTACAAATCTTAACAGACAAGTGTATTTTGAGGACTTAGAGGCATTGAAGTATTTCAACTGATGCAGAGATATTTATGTCAAAAGGTCTTATTGTGACTGCATGATAATGAATCTCCACAGAAAAATCTTCTGAATGCAGCAAATATGTGTCTCATCATATAATAGCAAAGTGCCTCATGCTATTTCAGGGATGATCCACAAAAGCTTGATGCTTTTATAATGGACAAAGCTCTCTTAGACTATGAAGTGTCTATTGATGCAGACTGCAAGATGCTGACAGTGGGGAAGCCTTTTGCAATCGAAGGCAAGTACATGGGTGCTTCTTACGCACTTATTGTTTTTGTTTTCCTGTGTTGTAGAGTGAATGTACTACTATGCATATACTCTATTATTAACTTTCCCTTCTGTCCACAGGTTATGGTATTGGGCTCAAACAGAATTCTCGTCTGACTTCAAATATCTCTGAGTTGGTCAGTCAGTACAAATCTGATGGATTTATGGACATGCTACATGATAAGTGGTACAAGGTGGTGCCCTGTGGTAAAAGAAGCTTTGCTGTCACTGAGGTAAGCCATGATATAAAATGAAAATCATATCTGTTTGCTCAGTAAAGATATTAAAGACCCCATGGCATGGTTTGACAAAAGCCATTTCTGTCCTACGTTCACATATTTCCTATTAAAAAAGGGAGTTGGCAATAGCCAATATACTTTAGTATGTATGTTACAGCTCAGCAAAACCATGATTTGCTCCTTGCTATTGCTAGTCAGACGCAGGTGAAATTAGGTGGAAGGACATTCTTATTCTAGAGGGCATTTTATTGCACAAAAATATAGATGTCACCAAATTTATAGGAAGAGAAAGATTGTGGGGGGAATTAACTAAGAATGTACTGCACCCGCTGATAGCAAATTGTTTATTTTCTCACACTGTCTGTGATTTCTTAGCACCCAATTCACTGAAGGAATTTTGCTAATCAGGTAACTATGCAAATAAGGCCAAAACATTTGAGCTGAACATTATTTGTACAAAGCAAATCCCCATCTTGCAGGTTGGTTTGAGTGCTAGGTTGTGGAAGATGCAGCAGACTACAACACTCTGGCATACTTTACTGGAAATGTACAGCATCGCTTCAAAACTGGAGTCCAGGCATCTGAATCAGCTCTTTAAAATGCTGAAAGTGCATTTGAATGCATGGCATGTCTGGATATATTCCCGGTTTTAATGCTCTTCTCCATCATTAGATTTTCATTTGATGAATCGCTGTTGCCATGATCAATAGAAAAAGTACACAAATTTCTCTATTAAATAAAATGTAAATATAGCCGCAAGCATCAATTTCCGGGGTCCAAGCAGTTTGGAAAAGTGAAGAAAATGACCAAAACTGCCAAATTTAAAAGAACAGATAAGAATAGATCTGTCAGGGGTAATTTCATTACTAAGTATCCTATTTTTAGAGCACTACGTCTTTAGTGCAGTGCTTTGCAATATGTGCAAATCAGTGGACATGGCCATGAAGTTTTGACTTTTTCATAAAAGCATGTGCTAAGTCTAGGCACAAGTGGGTTGGTGAAATCGTCCACGTGTCAAGTGCAATTTAAATGTTCCGGTTTCAGTACAAGTTATCGACAGCATTTGTGGCATAATGTTGATTACCACAAAAATGTGTTTCGACTCATCCCTCCTTTTCTTAAAAAAAAAAAAAGAAGCAAAAATTTACAGTGAGGTTCTTATAGTGGAAGTGAATGGGGCAAATGGAGGGTTTGAACACAAAAATGTGAAGCTTATAATTTTATAAAAGCATTTGCATTAATTCTTCTGTTAAAACTTGTGTATTATTTGAGCTGTAAAGTTGTAATGTTTGATTACAGTTGTTTTATGGTTTGTTGACATTACATTGCCATGGTAACAAAGTTGTAAAATTGGCTATAATTTTAAACAGAAAAGGTTTGTAAGTGATTTTATCACACTAAAATCATGTTTACACACATATCCTTTATGTCTTGAAAAAAGTGAGTATTTTTACATTACAAAATTGTCCCCCATTCACTTCCATTGAAAGTGCCTCATTGGAACATTGTTTTTTGCTTTTTTTAAAGAAAAGGATGAACAAGTCGAAACAAATTTTTGTGCTAATCAATAAAATGTCACAAATGCTTTCGAATGAGCTAATTTGTATTGAACCCAAAACATTCCTTTAATTATTAGGTTCTGAGGTAATTGCTATGGAAGGATATAACAGACTTAATTGAATAAATAAAGGGTGTAAAATGAAAAAAAAAAAAAAAAAAAAAATATATATATATATATATATATATATATATATATATATATATGATATAAATTACGCCTTGAAATAAAATCAACATGGTCACACGTGAAGTCGGCATGATGTTTCCGATAGTTTCGGTACCCTAGGATTGGCGACTGTGTGCCAATGCGCTGACATGCAGCATTCTTGTCAGACATGTTTGCAGTGGTTTCAATGTGCCTTACCTTTCCACCTGGTGCAATAGGCAGCGCGTTGCATCAGCTGCATGGGAGACTAGAGTTCAAAGTCACGACTGAATAATCAATGACGAGCATAATTCACAGTTGTGTTTCCTCCTGGCCCCAGAAATCCCCTGCTCTGCTCTGTGACCGTATTGTCGGCTGCGCTGCTCCAGACCACGATGTATGTGTTATATGTGTTCTCTATTGGCATCTCTGTAACAAATCATTGCTAGTATTAAAAGTGATCAATAGCTCTTTGATATCTTCTGCTGGTGGAATCCCCAAACTGCAAATGCAGGAACTGATTTTAGACTTTGGGCCGAGTATAGACGTGGTTCTCAGACGTTTAAGGAAAATAACAAATTGTGCTTTGCACCACTTCATTAATCACAGTACACCCAAAGTTTGCATGCATATGCCCACAGACAGTGCAAGCACTCCCACCCACACCCAATTGCGCTTTGCTTTGGCATGAAAATTGGGCTTAGAATTAGAGGTCTCATGAAAATTGGCATAGCACACATTTGTTGCACGTAGCACACTGTCGTTGCGCATAGTGATGCACCTAGCACGGTCAGACAGAGCCATTCTCTATATCTTTTAAATGATTTTACAAATTACAAATTTTTCTAGACCAAAATTCTTAAACATGTGGTTGCGAAGACATTAGCAAAAATGTAAAAGTGCTTATTATAGCACCAACTAGGGTCGAAGGGTGTGTGTAGTGTTCATTTTAAAATGAGCATTTAGATGACATATAGAAGTTAAACAGATATGGACTAAAAGCCACAAAACTCTTTTTAGTGTGCTGTCTTCTTACACCTTTTCTAACCTCAACGTTGTGTTGTTTATTCCAGACGCTACAGATGGGGATAAAGCACTTCTCAGGATTATTTGTCATGTTATGCATTGGAGTTGCCCTGTCTCTGCTCACTACATTAGGTGAACACATCCTCCATCGCTGGGTGATACCCAGGATGCAGAACTCATCACAGCATACGTACTGGCTTCACACTAGTCAAGTGAGTAGATTTGTAGTGTTCTGTGCTGATTTTATTAAACAATCATATTTCATCAAGGTGACATATTGTAGTAGTAGGGGAAGTTTTAGCTAATTATTTGCTTTGTACTTCTTAATTCTAATTTTCTGTAATAACACTTAATTTAATCTGTTCTGTCAGAGATTACATCGAGCGCTTAACCCGAGATTCAAAGAAGACAAATTACAGACTGTCGCAAAGCCAGAGAAAAGGTAAACTGCTCTCACAAGCATTTATGTAGCATTGAATTAAATAAATAAAGTAGGGTCATTCTAAGGAAACTGTCATTTGAGTGATGTGTGTGTCCACCACAAGTTAATACTGATATAGTTAACACGCTACTGAAATTAGACACATTGTTTGATTCAAATAATATTTTGTTTTATCCAACCCCATTATGTTGTGACATTTTCCCCTTGTGCACAGAACACAAGAACACTGTAAATAATGTGGTGTGGTGTTGTGATATTTAAAAAACATTTTGAATGTAACGGGTTGGGATAAAATATGTTTTTACATAGTCATTTTGTTTTGCAATCATAATGTGTGGTTTATTACAAGGCACACTGAAACTGCCAGAATGTACTAAGTTATACACTCACCGACCACTTTATTAGGTACACCTGTATATTTACTTATTCATACGATTACCTAAACAGCCAATCTTATGGCAGCAGTGCAATGCATAAAATCATACAGATATGGGTCAGGAGCTGCAGTTAATGTTCACATCAACCATCAGTCATTAAAGTTTACTTAGAATGGTGGCAAAAACAAAAAAACATCCAGTGAGCAGCAGTTCTGCGGATGGAAACGACTTGGTGATGAGAGAGGTCAACGGAGAATGGCTAGAATGGTTCGAGCTGACAGAAAGGCTACGGAAACCCAGATAACCACTTTGTACAATTGTAGTGAGCAGAATAGCATCTCAGAATGCACAACATGTCAAACCTTGAGGCGAATGGGCTTCAACAGCTGAAGACCATGTCGGGTTCCACTTCTGTCAGCCAAGAACAGAAAGCTGAGGCTGCAGTGGGCACAGTCTCACCAAAACTGGACAGTTAAAGACTGGAAAAACATAGCCTGGTCTGACAAATCTCGATTTCTGCTAAGGTACACAGATGGTATGCCCAATGCAGCCTCAGCTTTCTGTTCTTGGCTGACAGAAGTGGAACCAGACACGATCTTCTGCTGTTGTTGCCCATTCACCTCAAGGGTCGACATGTACAATTGTACAGAGTGGTTATCTGAGTTACCGTAGCCTTTCTGTCAGCTCGAACCATTCTAGCCATTCTCTGTTGACCTCTCTCATCAACAAGGCATTTATGTCCGCATAACAACCACTCACTGGGTGTTTTTTGTTTTTGGCATCATTCTGAATAAACTCTAGAGACTGTTGTGCGTGAAAATCCCAGGAGATCAGCAGTTACAGAAGTACTGAAACCAGCCCATCTGTCACCAAAAACCATGCCATGGTCAAAAAATGTTTCCCCATTTTGATGGTTAATATGAACATTAACTTAAGCTCCTGACCTGTATCTGTTTGATTTTATGCATTGCACTTCTGCCACACGATTGGCTGATTAGATAATCGCATGAATAAGAAGGTGTACAGGTGTAGCTAATAAAGTGGGTGTATATTCAAATTAAAAATATATAAATTCCAAACTAACTATGACAAGGTTAAAACCTTGTAGCTCTTTAGGGTTAGGCTCAGGGTTAGTAATACTAAATAACTACTGGTATTTTGCAAGGCTATAACATAACATTTAGGATTGGTGGTGATTGTTTCACCCCCAACAAGAATCAGTAATTGGTAAACCCATAATTTTAGTAGTAAGCTGGTAACCATTTACAATAAGGTTGTATTTGTAAACATTAGTTAACACAGTAGTTAAAATGAACTAACAATGAACAATCCTTTTGCAGCATTTATTATTCTTGGTTAATGATAATTTCTACATATACAAATAAATGTTTTACATTAAAAGTTGTATCTGTTTAGTTAAAGCATTATGAACTAACATGAACTAACAATGAACAATAGTATTTCGACAAACTAACATTAACAAAGATTAATACATACTGTAAAAAGCCCTTTTTAAGTTTTAGTTCATGATACTAATGCATTCATTAATGTTAACAAAACTAACCTTATTGTGAAGTGTTACCAATAACCTTTTCAAATGAAAAATAAATAATAATAATAATCGTATACTTTTTCTTCACATTTTCTGACACAAACTGCACTGTTTTCAAGGACGACCCAGTAACTGATTTAATCAGCCAAACAGCTATTGCATGTGTACTAGATAATTAGATGTGACTAGATGTACTTGGGATAGTCTTGATTAAACTGTTTGGTTTTTCCAAGTTGGGTTTTCCAAAGCATAAACCTGTAATATACAGTATATTACTACATAATACCAATTTTGATAGATAATTAGGAATCATATATTTAGGTGGCATACTTTGGAATATAACTAAAATTTGTCTTGTCTTCCTTGCCCCAATTAAGCTGTAATGTTGGAAACAATCAACAAATGCCGTGGAACTCTTTGGGAATGTCCAATTGTAATCGAAGGAAAATGTCCAATCAGGAGGGGCAACAGAATGACCTGGAATGTTCACAGTGCAAGGAGCTCCTGTCCCCACAGGAGAAGAGACTGCTCCCTCTACAGACCACATCCAATGGAAGAACAGATCTGCTGGGTCTGGCCCAGAACCCAATAGTACAGGAACTGACAGACCTGGAAACACAGATCCAGCTCATCAAAAAACAACTACAGCTCGCCATGAAGAAAAAAAAAGAGCTGGAGCAGTATCAGAAGACAAAGACTCTGACTGAGCCCTAGAGTTTTTAAAAATCTTTCTATAGCTGGTGTTTTCTTGGTTACTGTGTTCAAAGGCTTGGGCCTAAGGGTTGATTATTTCAATTGCTGTTCCTAAGGGAACAAGTCTTTCTCTGCGCATTTTTGAAGTCCTGTTTTACTTTGATTTTTATTTTGATTCCTCATCGAACTATATTTGAAAAAGGACAGAGGGGGAAATGAAACTAAGTCATGAGTTGGTAGTGTTGGAAGTGTATATTTCTGTATTCCCAGATGTTTAATTCTGTGTATACCCTGTTTGTATGGGTTGACGTGAAAGACAGTGTGTAACTGCCTCAAGGGAAGATATTTTATGTGTCAAAGTAAAATTTATTTAAGGTGTCAAAGTGTGCTGTATGATAGCGTTTCCTGCATATTGATACACAGAGCTGAGAAAAAAATTTTTTAAGAAGAAAGGCAGACTTTCATCTCTTGGGTTGTAACGGGACAGTCTTCACCTTGAAAACATGCTGTTAACCTTGAAAGTGTTTTGTTTCTAACAATTAAAAAATACTTTGAGATAAATTGTGTGAGATAAATTTCAGACTTTCAAATCTTTTTTAATTAATTTAAATGAATTACAATAATCTTGACAAGATGATCAGATGCTCGGGGATGGGAATCTTAAGAGCTTTGATTCCACTTAATGATTTTTATTGCTAGTGATTTTGTTGGAGAAAATGCATGCGACCAGTGAAGACATCATAATATTATAAAGATTATATTAGATATATAAATATCCTCATGGTCTGGGTAGATTAGATGGTAAGTGAACAATCAGTGCTCGTAGCCAACATGTTGAATGCAGGAGAAATGGGCAGGAGTAAAGACCTGAGCGACTTTGACAAGGGCCAAATTGTTATAGCCAGACGACTGGGTCAGAGCATCTCTGAAATGGCAAGGCTTGTGGGGTGCTCCCATTCAGCAGCAGTGAGTACCTACCAATAGTGGTCTGAGGAGGGAGAAACCACAAACCGGCGACAGGGTGTTGGGCACCCAAGGCTCATCGATGTGAAGGCAACGAAGGCTATACCATCTGGTCCAAAATGACAGAAGGTCTACAGTATCACAAGTCACAGAAAATTTTAATGATGGTTACGGGAGGAATGTGTCACAACACACAGTGCATCGCACCCTGATGCATATGGGGCTGAGTAACAGCAGAACGGTCAGAGTGCCCATGATGACCCCTGTCAACCGTTAGATGCACCTACAATGGGCACACGAGTGTTGGAACTGGACCTTGGAGCAGTGGAAGAAGGTTGCCTGGTCTGATGAGTTCTGTTTTCCTTTACATCACGTGGATGACCGTGTAAGTGTGCGCTGTTTATCTGGGGAAGTGATGGCACCACGATGCACTGTGGGAAGACGAAAAGCTGGTGGAGGGTTTGTGATGCTCTGGGCAATGTTCTGCTGGGAAACCCTGGGTCCTGCCATTCATGTTGACGACCAACAGCATATTAGGCAGGTGGTCATCATGTTTTGACTCATTTGTGTATATATCTATATACAAACTGTATATGAGCTGTCAAAATTAACACATTAACCCATGGGATTCATTTAAAATGTTTAACGTGTTCATTTTTCTTAATTACAATTAACACATTTACCACTTTTCTCATTAGATTCTGACATTTTAAGCAGCTCCATGTGAGTTCTGAAGACTGGTTGGAATAGGGAAGAACCTTTGCGCTGTGTCCGAGGTCATTACACTGACACACACACCTCAAACACACACAACAGTGATTCACGTGTCAATGATCAAGTCATGAAGAAAGGGCCTTTTAACCATAATTTTTTGTACAAAATAAACCCAGATAGGACTTGTGATAAGCCACATTTACACGGCCCGCTGGAATGTAGTGTCAGCATTTCCCCTGTGTCACGCTTCAGAAAATTCTCTGAATGAAACAAGACATTCTGTGCAAGCCCTTTTCATTTGGAATTTAAAGCAGCAAATCATGTAAAAGTGGCTTCACGATTGCTGTAGCAAAGTGGATAGTGACTATAATATTGTGGAGGATGAGGGTTTAAGAGATTTAATGCTCATTACAATGAAAATGCAAACTACAGGGACTATTTCAATTAGTTAACCTCCCACTTAGACTCTGGGAAACATTAAATGTTACTTGAATTTGTGCTTTTTGGTGCATTTCTATCTTTATACTGTGGAATGCTTTGTTTGGAAAATGCTAATAAAACATTATTGTTACATATTGTTTTCTTTTCTAAGAAGGAAGTATATGCATTTTGACAGAAAAAAAAGAAGATTAATAGCTGAATTTGAAAATGGTAAATTTGACTCTATAGAGTTAATCATGATTAACTATGAAAAATAATGTGATTCATCAAAATTAAACATTTAATCAACTGACAGCACTATATATAAATTATATGATGATATAAATAAAAATATCTGTCGTCTTTTGTTCTTGCTACAGTATATAGACCACCTGGGCCATATTCAGATTGCCTTAGAGAATTTGTTGATTTTCTGTCAGATCTAGTAGTTACTGTGGATAGAGCTTTAATCATTGGTCATTCACATAGAGAAAGAAAATTATACACTAAGATTAGCATTTATCTATATTCTCAACTCTGTTGGGGTCAGACAAAATATGACAAGATCAACTCATTGTCATAATCATATGCTAGATTTAATTCTGTCATATGAAATTGATGTTGATAATATAGCAATTCTGCCGCAGAGCGATGACATCTCAGATCATTACCTCGTCTCTTGTATGCTGCGCTTAGCAAAGGTCACTCAATCTACACTGCATTATTGATCGGGTAGAACTATTCTTTCTACCACTAAAGATAGCTTCACTAATAATCTTCCAGATTTGTCTCAAATACTCAGTAAACCAAAACATTTAGAAGAACTTGATGTAGTCATAGAAAATTTAGATACAGTCTTCTCTACCACTCTTGATAATGTCGCCCCCCTTTTGATTAAAGAAAATTAAAGAGAAATGCCCCGCACCATGGTACAATGATCATACTCATGTTCTCTAGAGAGCAGCTTGGAAAATGGAGAGCAAGTGGAAGAGTACAAAATTAGATGTCTTTCGTGGTGCATGGAATAATAGTGTCTCTAGCTACAGAATGTCTCTAATAGCTGGCAGGTCTGCATATTTTAGCAAACTCATAGAACATAACCACAGTAATCCTAGGTGTTTATCCTGTACTGCGGATAAATTTGTAAGGAATAAATGTCATAATTAATGACTTTATGAATTTCTTTACTGATAAAATGTCTAATCATCAAAAACAAAATTGGAATTATGCAACCGTCAGAAATAGCACAGCAGAAAACAGTGTCATATTATTCCCCACAAGCAACTTAAATCCTTTGCTGTCATAGGACAGGAAGAGCTAAACAAACTTATCAAACACAGATCTTAAATCTCCCACTTATGTCGAAAATACTAGAAAAGGTAGTGTCCTCCCAACTATGTTTGGTTTAGGTCTTATTTATCTGACCGCTTCCACTTTGTCTGTGTAAACGAGGAATTGTCAGATCAAACTTAAGTTAAGTATGGAGTGCCACAGGGATCAGTTTTAGGGCCTCTTCTTTTCTCCTTATATATGCTCCTTATATATACTAACTGCAGTCTGTGCCAGCCAGATGTCACTTCAGTCTACTATGATGGACTTCACAGAAGATGAACTGATGCCAAACATCAGACATGGAAAATTATTCTGCCACAAGATTACAGTCAAACTGCAGTGCACCTTACTGACCTCTGCCTGAATCACCTTGATCAAAGGATGGACTACACTCTTAAAATGGAATATATAGATAATACATTAATTGCAGTCTTAATCAGCCAAATAACAAAGGACAATGCATCTGTTTGCACTTCTGCAGTTAATTAAGAATGTTAAGACTTTAGTCATTAATCTAAAAGTTAATACAAAAGCTTTTTGTTTAAACATTGGCCCTTAACACTTACATAGTTTTTAAAATCTTGACTTGTACTACACATAAATAAAAACTATTGGCATTATATTCATGCTGTTTAGCCAGAGGCCCCCACCGTGAGCCTGGTTTCCCTCAAGGTTATTTTTTCTCCATTAACCAACATCTTATGGATATATATATATATACATATATATATATATATATATATATATATATATATATATATATATATATATATATATATATTAAGCAATATCACATGAGCTAGAGTGTGATATGGCCCTACATCAGCACTGCTGTGATTCGGCCGCAGGCCGAGTGCTGTGTATATATATATATATATATATATATATATATATTGCAATATTCAATTACATCAGCAACCACTGGGCTGAGGGATCGGTGAATATTCTTGCTTTAGTGATTTTGCATTGAAAATTACATTTATTTATTTAAAAATGATAAACTTAAATCAAATACATTTGTAAATTCAAATTGCACTCCAAACGAAATGAAAAAGCAAATAAAATAATGAAGTGATAAAAGAATAATATATATACACCTATCCATTTACCGTCAGGAAAGTATCCGTATAAACATGCAGGCAGAAAATTACTAACACAAATGAAGACATAAAAACAATTATAAATGTAAAAATAATAATTATAATGATGATAATAATCACTGAAATATAAATCATGGTTCCAGGTGAATGTGTTTTTGTATTAGTTTATGTTTTAATCACAGATGTATATGCTGGAAAGTTGTGGTCACAATGAATGTCTCTGTGGAAATAAAGTGAACTGAATTCAAAGCACCTCCATGAGGTCATTTGCAGCACTTATAGACAATACTGTTCTTGCAAAACAAAACGAAAAAATTCAGAAGACAGAAACAAAGAAAGAGTGAGAACCTTTTACATGCGCATGTTCCATGAGACTGCACGCCTCCGAACAAACATATATGCGCACAGATGGCTTTTCTGTCATATGTTCTTAATAATATAATAAAGTGTGTTTCTTCAAGCGCGTGTCTGTGTGTCTAAAGGGAAATAATTTGTAATATTAATTTGATAATAATAATAGCCTAATAATAATAATAATAATAATTTAATACATTGGGAAAACGAGCCAAATATCGTCTTGACATCGTCAAAGGCATCAGCTATTGGTGATCACTCTGACCATCGTCGATCCCCGAGATCATTGTCTGTCGGCACAACCCTAATGTGCATTTCTCTCTGTAAATTAAAAAAATGGTCAGACAGTCTCCTTGCTGCTTTTGCCGGTGTCACTGCAGCTCACTTCGTGCGTGCGCTTGTAAAACTTTATATTTTAAAATTATTATTACGGTTTAGTATTTCTCTGTAATGTAGAACAGTGTTAGCAATGTTACTTATAACATACTGTATTTTCTCAGCCCTGGAACTCAAACCGTTTTCTGATGCCCCCCAATATATATATATATATATATATATATATATATAAATATAAGTAATTAAATTAATATCATAAACATGCGAATAGTCGACTAATGGCTTAAATTGCTGCCTGCTAGTCGGGGGCAGCCCTACTTGTAGGCCTGTTGTAAGGCAGGGGCTTACCAGACATCACCAGCAACAGCGTCGCCTATGGGCACAAACCCACCTTCGCTGGACCAGACAGGACTGGGAAAAAGTGCTCTTCACTGATGAGTCACGGTTTTGTCTCACCAGGGGTGATGGTCGGACTCGCATTTACCCTGTACTCTGGAGCGGGATCGATATGGAGGTGGAGGGTCCATCATGGTCTGGGGCGGTGTGTCACAGCATCATTGGACTGAGCTTGTTGTCATTGCAGGCAATCTCAATGCTGTGAGTTACAGGGAAGACATCCTCTTCCCTCATGTGTTACCCTTCCTGCAGGCTCATCCTGACATGACTCTCCAACATGACAATGCCACCAGCCATACTGCTCGTTCTGTGCATGATTTCCTGCAAGACAGGAATGTCAGTGTTCTGCCATGGCCAGCAAAGAGCCCAGATCTCAATCCCATTGAGCACGTCTGAGACCTGTTGGATCGGAGGGTGAGGGCTAGGGCCATTCCCCCCAGAAATGTCCGGGAACTTGCAAGTGCCTTGGTGGAAGAGTGGGGTATCATCTCACAGCAAGAACTGTAAAATCTGGTGCAGTCCATGAGGAGGAGATGCACTGCAGTACTTAATGCAGCTGGTGGCAACACCACATACTGACTGTTACTTTTGATTTTGACCCCCCCTTTGTTCAGGGACAAATTATTACATTTCTGTTAGTCACATATCTGTGAAACTTGTTCAGTTTATGTTTTATTTGTATGAACACAAAGATTCAACAACTATTTACACATGTTAAGTTTGCTTAAAATAAAAACAGTTGAAAGTGAGAGGATGTTTCTTTTTTTGCTGAATTTATATATATATATATATATATATATATATATATATATATATATATATATATATATATATATATATACAGCTCTGGAAAAAATAAGAGACCACTTCAAAATTATCAGTTTCTCTGGATTTACTATTTATTGGTATGTGTTTGAGTAAAATTTACATTTTTGTTTAATTCTATAAATTACTGAAAACATTTCTCCCAAATTCCAAATAAATATATTGCCATTTAGAGCATTTATTTGAAGAAGATTACAACTGGTCAAAATAACAAAAAAGATGCTGTGTTTTCAGACATTGAATAATGCAAAGAAAACGTCTTGGTTACTGATGTAACCTCTGTTCCCTGATGGAGGGAACGAGACGTTGTGTTGATGTACTGACACTAGGGGTCCGATCTTGAGAGCCCCAATCACCTTTGCTTAAAATAGGAAAGGCCAATGAAAATTCCGTCTCTGCCCAGGACATACGGGTATAAAAGGAGATGGCGTGCATCACTCATTCAGATTTATGCTGAGGAGCCGATAGCGAGTCCAGGCCATGTTAGCAGCCGGTTCAGCGCTGCGGCAGGAGGGACACAACGTCTCATTCCCTCCATCAGGGAACAGAGGTTACATCAGTAACCAAGACGTTCCCTGTCTGTCACTCACTCGACGTTGTGTCGATGTAGTGACACTAGGGGTTCCCATAGGAAATGCTGCAGGTGCTGAACCATGTCACGAGGCACAGAAGAGTGGACACGGGCAAGCTGCTGCGTGCCTCGCAGCGAACACTCAACCATGTCGTGACCTTCCAGCGAGTTAGGTAAGGCATGTCCCTAGTCCCATTAAGGGGGGAGAAGGCACTTACCCAAGTAGGCTACCGGTGGTGCCTTTCTTAATTTGCTGTTAAGAAATCTCCCACCGAGCACTTTCTAGAATAGCACTGGGAAGTGCTCTTCCCTCTCCAAGAAGGAGAGCACTACGGAGACCACATCTTGCCGGAGGGAGGATAAAATGTGGAGTATACCTCACATGGACTTACCAACAGGAAGTACATATATGGAATGATACCACAGGAGGACCCTATCTACAGAGAGGGTACGCAGCACAGTGACCGAGACAGAGAAAGCTCTGATGAGTGGAAACACAGGTTTCACCTAAGGGGGAAACCGAACAGTTGAAACTCATCATACGGGATTACCAAAGGGGAATCACCACGCATGGAGCACTGAGCCCAAGCACACGGGCTCACCTGAAAAGGGCAATACCACGAGTACTGGGCCTGGTGGCGTTACTCCTCCGTTGAGTTCATCAGTGCTAAAGAATTAAAGAGTCGCCCGGTCTACCTCGGGTCGAAACCGGGTCTGTGCATAGGTTATAAAACCTTGCAAAGGTATTGGGCGTAGCCCAACCCACAGCTCTGCATATGTCTGCTTGAGAGGCCCCCCTTGCCAGTGCCCAGGAGGACGCAACACCTCTAGTGGAATAAGCCAGGACCCCCAAGGGGCACGGTAAGTCCTGAGACTGGTATGCGAGAGAAATGGCATCCACAATCCAATGGGCCAACCTCTGCTTGGAGACAGCTTTCCCCTTCTGCTGTCCTCCAAAACAGACAAAGAGCTGCTCTGAGCATCTAAAGCTCTGTGTGTGGTCCAGATAGATGTGCAGGGCGTGAACTGGACACAGCAATGACAAGGCCGGGTCTTCCTCCTCTGAAGGGAGTGCTTGCAGGTTCACCACCTGGTCCCGAAAAGGAGTGGTGGGAACTTTGGGCACGTAACCGGGCCAGGGTCTCAAGATCACGTGAGAGTGTGCCGGCCCAAACTCCAGGCATTCGCTGGTAACAGAGAGTGCCTGCAAGT
Organism: Myxocyprinus asiaticus; assembly: GCF_019703515.2. Lineage (NCBI taxonomy): Eukaryota > Metazoa > Chordata > Actinopteri > Cypriniformes > Catostomidae > Myxocyprinus > Myxocyprinus asiaticus. Next base: position 5,996,702 of record NC_059386.1, read on the forward strand.
CCACCCCCATCTTGATGGAAGTGAGTGCCACCAGGAGGGCCGTCTTCAGAGACAGAGTGCTGAGCTTGGCCTGCTCTCCAGGGGCTAAAAACGGGGCTCACTGTAGGGCAGGTAGGACAGGGATCCCAAGAGGGGATCAGGCGCGGTCTAGGAGGATTCAATCTCCTCGCGCCTTTGAGGAACCTGTTGATCAGTGTGAGGGACTGCCATCTAGTGTATCGTGGTGAGCTGCTATGGCAGCCATGTACACTTTCAGGGTAGAGGGAGACAGCTGTCTCTCCAGCCCTTCCTGAAGAAGAGACAGCACAGACCCAACGGTGCATCTCTGTGGGTCTTCCCCACGGGAAGAACACCTGTTAGTGAAAAGACGCCACTTCAAGGCATACAGCCGCCTTGTAGAGGAGACCCTGGCCTGAGTGATCGTGTCTACTACTGCTGATGGAAGTCTTGCTAGGTCTTCAATGTCCCATCCAGGAGCCAGACGTGGAGATTCCAGAGGTCCAGCCACGGGTGCTGGAGCATGCATTGCCCCGATTGAGAAGGTCCTGCCTCAGGGGAATGCGCCAGGGAGGTGCTACTGTCAGGAGCATCAGATCTGAGAACCAAGTATGGCGCAATGAACAGGACTTGCTGCTCATCCTCCCTGACTTTGCACAGAGTCTGTGCAATGAGGCTCACAGGAGGAAAGCCCCCGAGGCCAGCTGTGCGCCAAGGCATCCGTGCCGAGGGGGACCTCGGACAGGGAGTACCACAGAGGGCAGTGAGGGGAGTCTTGGGAGGTGAACAGGTCTACCTGTGCCTCCACAAATCTCTCCCAAATCAGCTGGACTACGTGGGGGTGGAGTCTCCACTCCCCGCGGAGCATAACCTGCTGTGAGAGTGCGTCCGCTGCACGGTTGAGGGCGCCCGGAAGGTGAGTGGCTCGCAGAGACTTCAAGGTCTGCTGACTCCAAAGGAGGCAGCGGCGGGAGAGTTGCGACATGCGACGTGAGTGTACGCCGCCTTGGCAGTTTATGTACGCTACAGTCGCCATGTTGTCGGTTCGGACCAACACATGCTTGCCCTGAATCAATGGCCAGAGCCTCCTCAGGGCCAGCGATACTGCCAGCAACTCTAAGCAGTTGATGTGCCATTGGAGTCGGGGCCCCGTTGCACACGGTGCCCCAGCCCAAGTTCAATGTGTCTGTCGTGACCACTACGCGCCTTGAGACCTGCTCTAGGGGAAAACCTGCCCGTAGAAACGCCAGGTCCGACCAAGGGCTTAAAGTATGATGGCACTGTGGCATGATGGTCACACACCAGGTGCCGAGGCGCTATGTCCACCTCGGGACTCGAGTCTGTAGCCAGTGCTGAAGCAGTCTCATATGCATCAACCCGAGGGGGAGAACCACCGCCAAGGATGCCATATGCCCCTGGAGCCTCTGAATTGTTTCACTGGCACCACTACCTTCTGCCTGCACTGACTGAACATGTTCGGTCGTAAAACATGCCCTTAGAGTGACTGAGTCCAACTCCATACCAAGAAAAGAGATGCTCTGCACAGGGGAGAGCTTGATCTTCTCCCAGTTGACCGGAAGCCCGAGTCGGTCGAGGTGCTGAAGTGCAAGATCCCTGTGTGCACTCAATAGATCTCGCGAGTGAGCTAGGATTAGCCAGTCATCGAGATAATTGAGAATGCGTATGCCCTTCTCCCTTAGCGGGGCCAGGGCAGCCTCTGCGACCTTGGAAAAGATGTGAGGGTCAGGGACAGACCGAAGGGGAGGACCTTGTACTGGTATGCTCGTCCCTCGAAGGATCGATACGTAAAAGTACGCATCCTTCAGGTCGATGGCCGCGAACCAATCCTGATGTCGTACTGACACCAGGATGTGTTTCTGCGTTAACATCCTGAACGGAAGCCTGTGAAAGGCCTTGTTCAGGGCACGCAGGTCCAAGATTGGGAGTGACCCTCCCCCTCTCTTGGGCACAATAAAATAAGGGCTGTAGAAGCCCTTGTGCAACTTGGCTACAGGGACGGGCTCTATTGCTCCCTTCGCCAGAAGGGTGGCAACTTCCGCCCGAAGGATGGAGGCACCCTCACCCTGCACCATAGTGGAGAGGACGCACTGAACCGGTGCGGGCGTCTGGCGAACTGGATCGCGTAGCTGAGGCAAATCGTCCTGATGAGCCACCGTGAGGGGCTGGAGAGCTCTAACCAGGCCTCCAGCCTCATGACAGTGGCACCAGGGGGACGACTGGACTTACCGTGCCCAGGCAGGGTGTTTCGTGGCAAGGCAGAGCAGGCGCCCCACCTGGAAGACAGCCCAGGGGGGATGTGCTTCTCAGCAAGCCCGCAACGGTGGCCAGTGACTGGGGCAGGCGAGCGGCCCCAGAGATCAGCACACTTACCTGTTCGCCGGCTGTCTCTCGACGGAGAATGAGGGAACGGGAAGTACTCCATTGTGAGTGCGCTGGCCCAGGGAATGTGGAAACTTTGACCATGTGGGTGCCGAGGCCCAGAGGGCACTCAGCGATGTCATACTCACCACATGCTGGCCCAGGGGTGATGGTGGGGCTGGAGAGATGTCCCGGGCCAGACCGGTCAGGAGCGGTCACCTCATCCCTGGGCGGCCATGTCAGGACCACCTCAAAGCCCATCTGGGGTTCTTGGGGCCGACTGACGGGCAGGTGGAGCCCACTTCCTGCGGGAGGATCTTTTTCTCTGAGGCCGGCTTGCGGGCTCTGATGGTACAGGAGCCAGGCCGGCCCCGCAGGGGAATGGCTCTGGCAAGAAACAGACGGGGTGCGGGACCTCTGCGGCCTGAAGGCGGCCGGGTCGCGCCGCGGCAGGATGTGTTTAATTGCCTCGGTCTGCTTTCTCACCAGCGAGAACTGATGGGCGAAATCCTCAACGGTGTCACAAAAAAGCCCCCCTTGGGAGATGGGCGCATCAAGAAAGCAGACTTTCTCGGCGTCACGCATCTCCGCAAGGTTGATCCGCAAGTGCCGCTCTTGGACCACAAGCGAGGACATCGTCCCCCCAGGGCGCATGCCATGACATTTGTCGCACGTAAGGCGAGGTCGATCACAGTCCCTCGTGCAGGTCTTTTAGCGCCTTGGCCTGGTGGACCTGCAGGATGGCCATGGCATGCAGGGTGGAAGCAGCCTGACCCGCAGCCTTGTAAGCCTTCGTCATTAAAGATGAAGAGAACTTACAGGCCTTGGAAGGGAGCCTTGGTCGGTCATGCCAGGTGGCTGCACCCTGCAGGCATAAATGCACCGCTACAGCGCGCTCTACCTGAGGAAGATCGACATATCCCTTAGCCACTCTGCTGTCGAGGATAGTCAGAGTGGACGAGCCCGCGAAGCGTGTACGGGCGGTAAAAGGTGCCTTCCGTGACTTCGTTAGCTCCTTGTGCACTTCCGGGTAGAAAGGCACCGGAGCCCAGAAATCAATCATCCAGCCGCAAATGCTCAGGGCAGGGTGAAATGTTCCACTTCAGCCCGATGTTCGCAGCTGCCCAGGCAAGCACGTCTGCCATCTCAGTGTCCGACTCATCCTGTGCTCTACCACACGTGCTGACGCCCCAGACACTCGAGGCAAATTTCATGGGTATCTGGAGGGGAGAGATAACGGCCACATCCAGTAGCGCAAACGCAGATGGACATCTTTAAAATGACGGCAAGCGTTTGCGCAAGCTCTTTTAGAAGAAATTATACTCTTTCGAATATACTCTTTTAGCACCTGCAGACTCAGGCTGCCGAAGTGCCCATGGGAAACACAGCCCTCAACCGTGTGAGGGTGACTGCTGGTATGCGCCGTAAGAATCCAGCAGCGTAGCAAAGAGTGAGAGGACCAACACACATGCATTTGGCTCCAAAGAAAAAATCTGGGGCGAAGAGTGGCATGCAAATTCCACTCGCCAATTTTCATTGGTCTTTTCTATTTTAAGCAAAGATGATTGGGGCTCTCAAGATGGAACCCCTAGTGTCACTACATCGACAGAATGTCGAGTGAGTGACAGACAGGGAACAAGTTCATAATCATTTTTAAACAACACAATAATAATAGTTTAACTAAGGAAGAGTTTAGAACTCAATATTTGGTGGAATAACCCTGATTTTCAATCACAGCTTTCATGCGTCTTGGCATGCTCTCTACCAGTCTTTCACATTGCTGTTGTGATGGGACACATGAATCAAGCCACGTACAAGGTTATCCTGGAAGAAAACTTGCTTCCTTCTGCTCTGAAAATGTTCCCCAACTCTGAGGATTGGTTTTTCCAGCAGGACAATGCTCCATGCCACACAGCCAGGTCAATCAAGGTGTGGATGGAGGACCACTGGTTCAAGACCCTGTCATGGCCAGCCCAATCTCCAGACCTGAACCCCACTGAAAACCTCTGGAATGTGATCAAGAGGAAGATGGATGGCCACAAGCCATCAAACAAAGCCGAGCTGCTTGAATTTTTGTGCCAGGAGTGACATAAAATCACTCAACAGCAATGTGAAAGACTGGCAGAGAGCATGCCAAGACGCATGCAAGCTGTGATTGAAAATCATGGTTATTCCACCAAATATTGATTTCTGAACTCTTCCTAAGTTAAAACATTAGTTGTGTTGTTTAAAAATAATATGAACTTGTTTTCTTTGCATTATTCGAAGTCTGTAAACACTGCAAGTTTTTTGTTATTTTGACCAGTTGTCATTTTCTGCAAATAAATGCTCTAAATGACAATATTTTATTTGGAATTTGGGAGAAATGTTGTCAGTACTTTATAGAATAAAACAAAAATGTTCATTTTACTCAAACACATACCATAATTAGTAAATCCAGAGAAACTGATAATTTTGCAGTGGTCTCTTAATTTTTTCCAGAGCTGTATATACACTGATCAGCCACAACATTAAAATCACCTGGGTGTCAGATGGGCTGGTTTGAGTATTTCTTTAACTGTGATTAGTGGTTCTTGCTCTCAATGGGGCACAGGGTAAGTTGTGCGTGGATCGTGGAGAGTAGCATGAGCCTCCACATGCGGAGTCTCCGTGGTGTCATGCACAATGAGCCACGTGATAAAATGTGCGGATTGACGGTCTCAGAAGTGGAGGTAACTGAGACTTGTCCTCCGCCACCCGGATTGAGGTGAGCAACCGCGCCACCACGAGGACCTACTAAGTAGTGGGAACAGGGCATTCCAAATGGGAGAAAAGGGGATAAAAAATAAATAAAAACTTTTGGAAATGTGGACTCTTCGGACCAAAAAACACAGTTCCACTGTTCTACTTAGCATCTAAGACCGAGCCCAAAGAAGTCAGCAGTGCTTCTGGACAGTGTTGATGTAGGGCTTCTGCTTTGCATAGTAATGTCTTAACTTGCATCTGTGGATGCAGCGATGAGTGGTGTTGCCTAACAAAGGTTTACTAAAGTTATCCCAAGCCCATGTTCATGACATCCATTACTAATGAATGACATTTTTTAAGATCAGAGATCACGTGCATTCATTGGTGCTTTAAATATAGCAAAGGGTGAATATAAATCACAAATCACTCCTTTTTGTTTTTATTAGCATTTTTCATACTGTCCCAACTTTTTTGGAATTAGTGTTGTAGTTACTTTTATACAAAACATTATTTTCATGAATGTTTTTTGGATAAGGTTAGGGATTTGATATGGCTATTCTACAACATATTGAATCCATTTTTAAAGTTACTGTGTTGCTAATAATACCTGGGCATTGCATCATTGCATCATTAAATGTTCCAGCGTTTTTTGTTTTAGATCACAGACAGTCGTCGTGACATTCTTCTGCAGTATTCATTGGTCCATTAATGATTGCAAGTCATTGAAGCCCTGAAGCAGCAAAGCTACTGCACACTGTTTATTCTCAAACTTACCAACAGCTGGTATCAGGATGTGCTGTTGATGTGCAATGATTTGTTTCCTCCAAACTTTGTACTGTGCAAGTCCAGTTTTTGGCTTTGAAGTTTCTCATTTGTGCAGGTCATTCAATAATGACATGTGGTATTAAGTCACTACAGGCAGACTAAAAACACTAATACTAAAATGTCTTAATATATCAAGAAATACAGTGCCAAAAAAAAGTATGTGAATTAGCTGGTTTTCTGCATTAATTGGACATTAAAATATGATCTCATCTTCATCAAAGCCACAAGTATAGACATACACAATGTGCTTAAGCTAACACACAAACTTATAAACTTTCATGTCTTTTTTAAACACATCACATTAAACATTCACAATTCTCCGGAAAAAAAAAAAACAAGTGAACTCTTGGATTTAATAACTGGTCGATCCTCCTTTGGTAGCAATAACCTCAACTAAGCATTTCAGGTAGATGCGTATTAGACCTGCACAATGTTCAGAAGGAATTTTGGACCATTCTTTTTTACAGAACTCCTTCAGCTCAGTCATATTCTTTGGATGTCTGGTGTGAACAGCTCTCTTGAGGTCATTCCACAGCATCCCTATTGGGTTAAGGTCTGGGCTCTGACTGGGCCACTCCAAAAGGTTAATTTTTTTAAGCATTCTGTAGTGGATTTACTTCGATGTTTAGGGTCATTGTCCTGCTGCATCACTCAACTTCTACCGAGCTTCAGCTGGTGCACAGCCACCCTAACATTATCTTGTAGGATATCTTGATAAACTCGGGAATTCATTTTTCCCTCGATGATGGCAAGCAGTCCAGGCCTCGAATTAGCAAGTATCCCCAAATCATAATGCTCCCTACACTGTACTTCACCGTTGGGATGATGTTTTCATGCAGGTATGCTGTGCCCTTTTTACGCCATATGTACTGCATGTTCTTTCCAGACAATTCAACCTCAGTTTCATCAGTCCACAAAACATTTTCCCAGTAACATTGTGAAGTGTCAAGGTGGTCTTTGGCAAAGTTCAGGTGCGCAGCAATGTTTTTGTTAAAAAGCAGTGGTTTCCTTAATGGTGTCCTGCCATTTTTCCCATATAGTAGACTCATGTAATAAAATATCGATATATCGATTATTGATCGGCATGTTATTTTATTGATATATTTTTGAGGCATCGATATACTAAAATTAGCCAACATTTAAATTAGAAGCCCAATTGGCATGCTTTCCAACTCACTCAGTTTGCCTCTGTTTAACAGTCTGGCATAATAGCATTAGGAGACCAAAAGAGGGCGATATACCATTTACCGAAGCCAATCACGGTCATGATCACACACACACACACACAAACACACACGCAGACAGGAGGAGCTGAAGCAGTGCAGATTACAGTCGAAAGTTTCAAATGTTTTTGTACTTCTTCAAGAATTAACAAAGTGACGTGCAGCTTAGTGAAACTGGTGTAACTGCGCCAAGGTTTATTATGCAATTTCTCTGTATGTAGCCATGAATAAGTCTTTTATTCAAGCAGTCAAACCACAAAAAGACATACTTGTTACTCAGAATAATAGGCTCTATGAAAGATATTTATACACAATATATCATTCAGTTATACTAGAGTAAATAACCTTTGATAATGGTTTGGGTCAAATTTAATGGAAAACTATGCGACTTGCGCTCCGTGGCACTTAAGAATGTTGATGGTGAACACTGGCGGCGTTTCTACTGCAGTGTTTCTACCTTTGTAGAAAATTAATAATTGTTTTGAATTTTAGAATGCACCATGTCGTCCACCAGATCGGTCCGATGTGCGACCCCGTTTAATTAACCCTGCAACTAACCAGTGGCGAATTCTCAGGGCCAGCAAAGCCTTCTCTGCTGGCCTAACATGCCAAGTAAATAAATATTTTTCATCCTTTCATTCTCAATCACCTTTTTGCCTATGTATTTTTAATTGCTTTCCACTCTTAATTCATCTACAAACAAATAGAGAAAAACGAAAAGTTTATCCAGTCAGAATTTATTGCTTGATGTTTATAAGCAAAGTGTGACAACTGTTTCACAAATCGCATGCCCAAAGCCCGAAGCCCGATGCCCGAAGCAGCATGTGACTTTGAGCTCCACCCAGTCAAGCCTTCAGAATTTCCACAGAATCCCTCAACAGTGCAAATGAATGGGCAACTAAAGTCAGATTGCCAGATTCATCAGTCAATCAGACTGATTTATTTGTTCTTGGTGGGTGTGATCTTTAGGACATGTCCCAGTCGAGGCCTTCTAGCTGGCCTTGAGTGACGCAATAACGCTTTAAGTGATGTAATTTGAAAGCGAAGAGCGCGAGATCTTGCTAACAGTTGGCTGTCATCACTGCCACTATCGCCATTGAGGAAGAGATCCTTATGGATTTAAAATCACGAGATGTTCTGCATGATCGTGTGATTGCTTAATTTATTAAACAGGAAAGGATGACTGATTTTCAATTCAAGCAAATTGGTAAGTGCTTTTTGCATTGTTATAGCAACATCAGGAGTTTTCTAAGTGTATATTAGGCTGCTGGAGCATTCAGTGTTGAATCAAGTTTTGAAAAGTAGTGCTGTGTTCCATTCAACTCGGAAAGTCAGATTTTACAACTTCCTACTAGGAAAAGTGCAATGGAATGCATCTTGAAGTCAGAATTACAACTTTTAGGCTCATGCAGAAATTCTTAACTCTAATTTCGCCAAGATGCAGATGCATGATGTCACACAAACATGTCGACACTCAGGGAGATATACAAAGTAAGTGATAAATATTCACTTTATTAAGTAATATCGATAAATGAGTTCATTTCCACATTACATGATACTAAAGCTTGTTTAACAAACGCCTGTAGAAACAGGTGTATAAAACATTATAATCTCTTTTGATAATCGTACACCTGAAGCACAAATGCTAGCGCTGCAGCATTTTTTAGCAGTTGGGTTGCTAGGAGACATCTCTAATTAGAGTCAAACCCCTGATAAGCTAATGGGAGCGTTGCAGTTACGAATATTGGGGAATGGAATACATTTATGGTCGGAGATATCAAATAGGAATATCCCGCATCCAACTTGAATGGAACGCAGTATAACCGTGTACCCTGACGAAATGAAATTTATTGCAAGCAACATTTAAATCGCAAATATTATTAGATAGAATTTTCCAGGTATTATAGGCCTCCTTGGTAGATTCATATGAAAAATTATGATTTTTGAATGTCTGTTCAGGAGACTTTCATTTCACAAAACAAAGTCATGCTGCAGTTAAAATTAGGCTTGCTTGAGCATTAAGTGTTGTTTCAAGTTCTAGCTTTTGTGCGTGGACGTGTTTTTAAAATGTCAGTTGGTATTACTAGTTAGCTGCGATATAATGTATGATGCCCAAAGGCATAGGGGGTCTTATTCATTGTGAAACTGTGTTTTCTTAATGGCATGAATCACACTGAAGGCCTAGACTTTAAATGCACTGCCCGCCGCTGCCACTAACAGTTTACCAAAGTTGTGTTGATAAATATGTATGTCTGAGGAGACAAAGACTATTGTGCAATGATCAGCCCTATTTATATCTGAAAATAAAATTATATATATATATATCGATAATCATCAGGAAAATCTTTCAATTATCGATGTGTAAAAAAGGCATCAATACCAAGCCTAATGTTAACTAGTTCTAATAAATCCTTCAAGTCTTTAGATGTTACTCTAGGGTTCTTTTTTTTACCTCACTGAGCATTCTGTGGCGTGCCCTTCTAGTGGACGGCCACTTCTAGGGAGAGCAGCCACAGTAATAAATCGTCACCATTTATAGACAATTTGTCTAACTGTGGACAAATAAATATATCTAAGCTCTTCGAGATAACTAACCCTTTCCAGATTTATGCAAAGCAACAATTCTTGATCTTAGGTCTTCTGAAATCTCTTTTTTTTTTTGCCAGGCATGGTCCATGTCAACAGAGGTTTCTTGTGAATAGCACATAATAATTCAAAATGTTTGAGTGTTTTTTTATAAGTCAAAGTAGCTCTAACCCACGCCAGGCTTGCCAACTCCTGACTAATTAGCTTTTATCATTATCCTAGGGTTTCACATACTTTTCCAGCCTACACTCTGAATGTTTGAATGATGTATTCAATATGTTCCAAAATAAAAATAATAATGTGTGTGTTATTAGTTAAAACAGATTGTGTTTGTTCATTAATGTTACTTAGATGAAGATCAAACCATGTGCACATTTCTTGCCACTGTATGTTGGCTCGGTGAAACTGACTTAATCTGAATAAAAGACATGAAATTGCTTGTAAAATGTTCTCAATACCTGTCCAATTAAGGCTTAATTGTTTTCATTGTTATTGTTTAAATTATTTGTTCAATGTTTTTAACTGCAAAACCTGTTAAAGACACCTCAGTATAGTTATGACGATTGAAGATCAGAAGCCGTCCAACTAGATCAACAAGCGTTTTGCTTTGAAAAGTTTTAGAGAATTTACATCTTATTGAAATGACATCCAAAGACTTAATCAGAATAGGTAGTCTGGCAAGTTTTAGAGATGACAAGCAAAAGCGCAAAGGTGCAGTACAGGTACGAAGTAAAAAAATAAAAAAATAAATTATAATATGTTATTATAATAATTGTTATTTCTTGGAAGAAAAAGACAAACAGAAGATGACGCGGTGAAACCAGTTACTAGAAATAAGACTGCAAAGTGGAAAAAACGAATGCATGCAAACTTTGCTGGTGGTATTTATTTTGAACTAAATGTTTAAAATATTTTAAACACTTAACTCACTGCATTTTACTTTACTGTGCAGACTGTTTTCATCCCTTCTTTGGCCAGTAGTGTCTTTTTTTTTTTTTTTTTAGATTAAAAACTTGGTTAGCTAGTTTCCAAAGTTCTTGAGTTCCTTACTTTCTAAGTGAACTTTCTCATGACAGCAAAACATTCAGAAGTATGGAATGGATTTTTCATACCTCACTCATCTATTTTAAGAAAGGGGGTTTTACCCAGCAGACAAACTATACGGTACAAAACCAGTTTTTACTGAAGCTTTCTGAAGCCTTAATGAGTTTTTGGCAGATAAATGGACTGTATAAGCTATATAGCCACAGGTTTATTCAATTTTTATAAATATTTAACACAAACATTTTAATACCAAGAATTGTGAATAACATGATTTTATAACATTAACATTTATATTCCATGTCTGCTGTGATTAAGGACAGTTTCAGGGGTGTTTCTAGGGTTGGAAGAGATAAAGGGCTTAGCCCCTAGAGAAACCATTTCCGTTATTCATTTTGAAATGTGTTAAAATGAGTATACTACACCAACATTATGCATTTATTGCATTTTGAACACACACAAAGTTATGAATCCCAGTACTCTTGTTGTCTGTATTTGTTTTTACCCTCTTTCTTCATTTTAAAGAAATCAGACAAGTAAATAAAGGGTGTGGTGCTAAACGGTCTTTCCTCACTATGGCTGAAATACGATTTTGGTAAATTGCATTATTTATTGGACTGAATTTGTGCTGCTGAGCTACCAGTGAGTTACCTACTGGATGTTGCCCACATCATTGATGCATGATCTTTTATTATCTCTTTATGGACTCATATATTGACAGAAATTAAATGTAGTAAAAATGCTTTGTTTTTCTTTCCAAAATGGTTGCTGGACACCACTCTCTGAATTTAACATGCTATTATCCTATATTTAACTTCTTTTAAAGCTTATTAAATCTGTTCCCATCCGAAAATGTAAACGTGACCCAAAGTCCCATAGAGCTATTCCTTAAAATACCTTAGAAACATCATTAACTTCAAAAACAGGCAACAAATCATGCCTTCCTTTAAAAAATGAAACCCACTCATATTATTGGACTATTTATTTGACAGACTATACTCAGGAAAATATATTTAGCATTTCAAATGAAATGCAAACTTTAAAGAAAAACAAAATACAGTCAGGAATAACATTTTATTCAAACAATTTTGTGTATTTCATGCTGAGCACATGGCCATTTAAAGATGCCCACGGAGAATCAGATACAACGACGTGTAACAATTCGACATGTTTCTTTTTTACATCTTACACCAAAAATAGGTATACCAAAAACATTCCTGGAAAATCAGCAGGCAAAATTGATCAAAATGCTTTATACAGATAACAAAAAGAATACAAAAATGATCTCGGTCAAAAAATGTACAGGAAAGAAATCAAAATAAAATCTTTGTACAAACACCACAGAACAACATTAATGTTTCAATTACATTATATATAGACTGTATATATATATATATATACTTTGTGATGTAAAACATGACAAAGAAGGCATAAATTTGGACATTGAGCAGTGTTGACGTTATGAGGGGAAGCTACAGCACTCTCTTATACAAAATGTACAAAACAGCTGCTTCTAGGTACAACTAGTTACAACATAATACTGTCTTTTTCATTTTTTCTTTTTTTACAGTATGCCACAGTACAAAAAACTCTTTGTGCCTAGAAGTGTTGAGGTGAAACGAACGTGACGAGGTGTTGCCCCCTTAGTCATGTGACTTCAGTCATGGACGCCGAATGGTTCTGAAATACAAATAAAATTACATTAAGACAGTGATACAGAGCATTTACGATTAACATTTGTTCCAAATGTGAGAAAATATGGTTTTGGCGAGTAAAAAACAGTCAACAATGCAAACATGCATGTTTAATTTAACAAACTTGAACCAAACACGACATTTGCTTAGGAAAACATCTTTGCCAATGGAAGTCCATCAGGCGAAATACCTAATTATGACAGATTTCCATCGAGATGGCTGTATTTTGCCTGACTTGTGCATACATTTTGTAAAAATGGATATTCCAACCATTGAAGCAATTCAAGCTTGAAGTTTTTGCAAGTTCACCATCAGCACAGCCCAAGCCGTTACTACAAGCAATGCGCACTGGCAAATTAGACTCACTGAGCACATCATGAGTAAGGAACCATTCTCACAGGATGAATAGTTGCCTTCAAAACAGCTTGACGGAGTGCAATAAAATGGGTTCTTGAGACACGTTTTCCTAAGTTAAACTACATTCATCTTGGCACAGCATCTTAAAAACTGCCAATGATGTTCGCCTGGTGCATGTCTACATGGACCAACAATAAAAATAAATAAATACAAATGCAATGGAAATGCACTGTGATCAGCCCTGAAGTTAACCTCAGAAAGCCAATTTTGTTGAATTCAATGCTATACGACCATTTTCGATTAGACTGATTAATAAATTAATAATTTGATACACTTTTATATGTAATCAATAGACAGCCCTAATTTTTTAGTCAAGTAATGAAAAATATAACTCTTTGGAAGCTAAAAAAATACATGAATGGCTGGTAAATAGTCTCAATTCACTTGCCATTGAATTACTGTACACATTATATAGCATTGTTTCCGATGGTGGTAAGCACTTGGCTGGTTGCCTAAATGCTGATTAACTATCAGGCACATTTATCAAAAACCACAAAGCCACAGTGTAGAACATGTAATCTCAATTCCCCTTGAACAACCATTTCGATTTTTTCACTAGTCCAAATCCCAACAGGACACCTGGTTTTCTTTGTTTATCATCCACATCCACATTGATTGTATGGAACAGCAAGCACTAAATTGCACCATGTTGTTATTTTTGTCTCGCAAGTAAAGGAGAATTCCTCTGGCCCACATCAGTTCCTCAAGTACTAGAGGTATTTTGTTGCTGGCTGTCAATAGAGCCGTCTCACTGAATTGTCAGAATCGTTTTGCAGAAGAAGCATTGTATTTCCCTGTTGTATAAGGAGACAGAATGCAACTGTCTGGGCATCGGTTCATTCATGCCCCAGTTTTGGGGAAAAAACGACAAACTGCTATAATCACTCTGTAAGGAAATTGTGAAAAATATCAAAGCATGTAGTTGGATGTTTTGGGTTTTATGAAGCATTTTTGAAGCTTGCAAGTTTTGCTGCTTGGGGGTAGGAGGGCCTACTGGTAGGTATGGGGGTAGTATTATGGGTAGGTTTAGGGTTAGACTTAGGGGCAACTCAATAATTATAAATGTTATTACACACAGGTATTTTAAATGTAAGTACAATGTAACAATAAGTATGTGCACAATAAGTACATTGTAATAAATGCAGATTTTTTTTTTTTTTTTCCCCAAATACCAATATTAGTTAACTATGTGTAAGACAAATCATGTATGACATAAGTAAAATGAGTAGATGTTGGTAGGCAATATTTAAAACTAAAGGATATTGACTGAACTGTTAGATTAATGATTAAGTCCATCCCGAACTGACTGTGGAAGTGCACGTAGATGCAGTGTCCTTTTATTTGGCTGATGAAGGCTATAACTGTCATTCATTTGTAGTGTATGTATTCCTTTTAAGAGAGTGTAGACCATCCTATTAGAGGTAGACCGATATATTGTGACAATAGTTGCTTTTTGGAACTATCGGTTATCTGCAAAAATCTGTCGATAGTTTTTTCATCATTTCAAAATAAGAGTCCCCAGTGTGTTTTGGACTTGTTTATTCTTAAAAGTCCTAGTTATGCACCAAATCTGATTTTTCTTTCTGGATATTATTGGGATTTTGGTTGAACAAAAAAACTGCATCTGGGATTTTATTCATTTTGGACTCTTTGTCTTTGTCTGTCATAATAAAAAGTATAAGAACTTTTTTTTGACATTCTATAAATATATTTTAAATTAAATTGTTTTAAATTTAAATGGTTGTCGGCCTTTCCCACCACCCTAGTGATCGGTATCGGCAAAATCAACTATCGTCGACCTCTACGTCCTATGACCAAGATGATGCAAGCAGAGGTCAGTAAGGTGTGCCTCGCAGTCCAGCTGGAAGTTGGTGGCAGTGAAGTATCCCTTGTTGTATAGTTGGAGTCGGCAGAAGTTCATCCTCTGTAAAGTCCATTGTAATAGACTGAAGTGATGCAGACAGTGATCAACGAAGCGGCCCTTGCTGTCTGGCTGGCACAGCCTGCAGTTAGTATTTATCACTCAGCGACACATAGTGTTCATCTGCTTTTGAACGCAAGTGTGCATCCTACTGTGTCAGGCTTCTTTTGTTCTCCTCTCAGTAAGTGTGCCTGCACAGCTGGAGTTGCGATTACTGCTCTCTGCTGACTGCTACTCGTAAAAACATGAAGTAGGTACTGCAAGCTAGAATTGATCTGATGGTAGGAAAATACCTATTAGGGATTTTGTGCACGGTCAGGGGGCATGATTAATTGTATAATTGTAACTGATTAATTGCGGGGTTTTTTTTAATAATTAATACAATTAATGTTTTAAATCGTCAGACTTAAAGAGAATGGGTTTGTGAGGGCCAGCTCTGGGCAGGTCAGATGAATGCAGAGGAGGATGTTACCTGTGCACTGAGGGTCTCCAAGGGGCTCTCCACACGAGGGAATGTCATCAAGGGAAGACCACGGTAATCCTCCTGCTTCTGTTTGGTGGAAGTGGAGTGGGTCCCTTTGAAGTTGTTCACTACACAGATTCCCTACAATGAGAAATGAACTTGTTGGACATTCACCTTCTGAATGCAAGCCAAAGCCAAGAAAAAAAAAAAAAGATAAATTCTGATTATCAAGTCGCTATCCTGGAACTTCCATTAATACAAAAATTATTGGATTATTTACATAGTAGTAAAATTATTATGAATCACAACAATTTGTTATCAAATTTGAGATTGCTTGATGCATCACCCTACAAGGTGTAAATAGGAAATATGTAAGAAACAAATAAAAAAATAAAAAATAAAAAAAAGAATAAAAATAGGTGATAAAATAATATATTATTAACCAATAAAGGTAATAAAATTTTAACAAAGCAATGAAACCCACCAGAAAGAGAGCTACAGAGCTTCCTAATATGAATCCAGCGATGACGTCTGAGCAGTGATTGCGGTACTCAGAGACCCGATTGAGACCAGTGAGGAAAGCAGCACACAGGATCCCCAGACAGAGCACAGGCTTTGCCAGACGACTGCTTTTAGTCTTGATAGTGCTCGTGATGTACATCTGAAGACACGCACGCGCACGCATGCACGCACGCACGCACATGCACACGCACACACATTAAGGAAGTGTTTATTTACTGGCTTTATTCTGCGTCAGGTGACAGAGGAAATCAACTTATAAATAACAAATACACAGTGCATGCTCCACTTCAGGGAAATGATGGCCAATTAAGGAGAAAGTAATCGGAGTAAATAACCTCCAATTGCTTCAGAGAGAGAAACCCTCAACAATTTACCATCAGAAATGTGGCTTTAAAACACATTGAAGTCCTATTCACACTATAATCAAATTTAAAAATGAGTCCACATCGACAGTTTTTTCAAGACTCTTTTTGTTCACCTGGTGAAAAAAAGAATCATTAACTGACCAGTAAGGTATAAGCTTTGGGCTCTAAAAACTGCATTCCACAATGAAGTATGCTGTTAATATTGTTTGTCTCAGACTCAAGAGTATAAGGAATATTAGGGCTGCCACGATTATGAAATTTGGCTGACAATTTTCATATTTCTTTAAGATGCAAGTGTGCTTAAGTCTTTTTTACATATTTAACTTCATATATATAAATCAAATAATAAAATAGGGATATATGATTTCCTTTTAGGCTAACTATATGAATGACATGTAAATAATGGTTTAAATATCAACATATTTTGAAATACTTATAATATGTACTGTCTCTTTTTTTGGTCAACTTACGTTTTGGTCAGTTTTACATTTACACTGTTGATTTTGGAACTCATTAAAAATAATAGTGTAATTAAAAAAATATATTTATACACTGATGGCCAAAAGTTTGGAATAATGTACAGATTTAGCTCTTATGGAAAGAAATGGGTACTTTTATTAACCAAGGTGGCATTCAGCTGATCACAATGCATAGTCAGGACATTAATAACGTGAAAAATTACTATTACAATCTGAAAAAAATGTAACAGTAAAAAATGTTCTTCTTAAACTACATCAGAGTTCTCATCAAAAATCCTTCACGTGCAGCAATGACAGCTTTGCAGATCCTTGGCATTCTAGCTGTCAATTTGTCCAGATACTCAGGTGACATTTCACCAAACACTTCCTGTAGCACTTGACATAGATGTGGCTGTCTTGTCAGGCACTTCTTACACACCTTACAGTCTAGCTGATCCCACAAAAACTCAATGGAGTTAAGATCCATAACACTCTTCCAATTATCTGCTGTCCAATGTCTGTGTTTCTTTGCCCACTCTAACCTTTTCTTTTTGTTTTTTCTATTTCAAAAGTGGCTTTTTCTTTGCAATTCTTCCCATAAGGCCTGCACCCCTGAGTCTTCTCTTTACTGTTGTACATGAAACTGGTTTTATCGGGTAGACTTCAATGAAGCTGTCAGCTGAGGACATGTGAGGCGTCTATTTCTCAAACTAGAGACTCTGATGTACTTATCCTCTTGTTTAGTTGTACATCTGGCCTTCCACATCTCTTTCTGTTCTTGTTAGAGCCAGTTGTCCTTTGTTTTTGAAGACTGTAGTGTACACCTTTGTGTGAAATCTTCAGTTTTTTTGGCAATTTCAAGCATTGTATAGCCTTCATTCCTCAAAACAACGATTGACTGACAAGTTTCTAGAGAAAGCGGTTTCTTTTTTGCCATTTTTGACCTAATATTGACCTTAAGACATGCTAGTCTATTGCATACTGTGGCAACTCAAAAACAAACACAAAGACAATACTGAGCTTCATTAAAAAACCAAATAGCTTTCAGCAGTGTTTGATATAATGGCAAGTGATTTTCTAGCACCAAATTTGCAATTTAGCATGATAACTCATGGATAAGGTGTTGGAGTGATGGCTGCTGTCTAGATTTGAGCAAAAATGACTTTTTTCAAATAGTGATGGTGCTGTTTTTTGACATCAGTAATGTCCTCACTATACTTTGTGATCAGTTGAATGCCACTTTGGTGAATTAAAGTAACAATTTCCTTCCGAAACAGCAAAATCTGTACATTATTCCAAACTTTTGGCTGCCAGTGTATATGATATAAAATATATTTTTTTATTATATTATGTTATATAATATTATTTTATATTATATTATGCAACATTAAAATATTTCTGTCTTAATTTCTTCACTTTCACACGTTAGTTTAATGGTCTTTGATTAAAGCCACAAGCCCTTATTTCTCATGAAGCAAATCCTTTGAGATTTCCTTTCATCATTTTATCACCCCACAGAAATAGAGTAAGTGTGTGTCTCATCCTCTGTGTCACTCTGCGTCATAAACACTGCGTATATGAACCCGCTATGACCAGGAACATTTGCCATTACACAATAGCTTAACCCTTTAAGCTCTGAAGGTGTTTTTAAAGATTTCCTGTTTCAGTGAAAAATAAAATAAAATAAATAAAGAAATAAAGAAAAAAATGTAGCCTAATATTTCCTTTTTTTTTCTTCCTATTTTTCATATTTGACTTTATATATTTTTGGGTGTAAATAAGGTGGCTCCGAAAAACTCTTTTGTTTTGTTCCCAATTATGTCAACTGTATCTGAGAAAATGTGTATGTTGATACGACAAAGCAATCAAAAGTTATAGCATTACAAAAATTATTTATCCTAGTGTACAAAAATGTCTCCATGTGTCAAAAAGCCTCCCCAAACAAATAAAACAATAATTTTACATAAAAAACTAAATACACATGCAAACACAACAATGACTAAAGGTTTGCATAGTATGAAGACATGATTTTAGTAATGAGATTTCACAGAATGAGTGCCTTTTGACTTGATGAGTCTGCATTATTGAGTTTGTGTGATTTACTTGGCGCCATCTTGTGGTGGCCATGTGTAACACTGTGCTTCGTGGGGATTATCTAATGATCTATGCATCCGATTACATTGTGTGTGGGCTCATTTGAAAGACATTTATTTAATAATCGCGACAGGCCTAAGGAACATAAAAAGACATGGAGTAACAAACATGAGGGAAATAAGGGCTTTTGCAGTATTTATACATGTTAATAGCATGATAGTACTGCTTTTAACTATTCTGCCCTAAGTGTCTGGGTGCCAGAAACAGTCAATTGTAGAGACCCAAAATTTGGTAGGGTGGTCAAAATCCCAGCAGCAGTCATAAAAATTGTTCTGCCATTTAGAATTTTCTGAAAAACTATTTTCGAACTCACACACATTTAGGAATACATCATCCACAGACCCTGTATGCATGGGAAGATCATGTTTAGATGTGATGGCTGTGCATGTAAAAGCTGTGAACTGTTATCATGGTACTTTGGTGACAATTTGTCTGTTTGTTCCATAAAATAAACATATTATGTGCTTGAAAAGACGTTGACAGCAGCTACTAATGTAAACAAACATTTCAGCACGCATCGGAGGAAGATCGCGCTTGATGTATTGACTGTGTGTATAAGAGATATAAACTTTTTATCATGGTAGTTTGGTAACGAGTTGGATATATGTATATAAAATAAATGTACTGCGGTTTAAAAGACTGTATGAGAAACTGTTTGAGTGAAAATATATTACAGACGTTTGACCAGTGCAGCCTGTGTCGGCACAGAAACCGATTTGAATCTGGCAGCTTGTAACATAACAGGCTGTTGCAGAAACACATACTGTATGTGTGACGCTACTCTGCGGGGCCCAGTTACAAACCGTCACATGTCACATATCAGACTTTATTCCGATACCAGTGTCGGTATCGGGACATCCCTAGTAAAAATCGTAACTTAAGAACACTTATTATTTTATGGATTGTAAAAGCTTACCAAAAGCCTAGTTCTATATTGTGAGCAAAACATAAGACTTTAACAACCCTTCAAGTATAAACCATTTGAAAAATGACTTTCCAATTGAATTACCAGCACATACAGTACTAATACAACAGAAGACAATTGCAGACTATATTTCTGATTCACAATCCAGTTTCTTACAGTGACATAGACTGCTGAGTAGACACTGAGCGAAGCATCTTTGGAAGGGAAGGATCTCCTGGCTCTCTCCACCAACACATGGTTCCCGGTGCAGATGTTGCCATTGGCGATGAACTGGTGGTTTACGTGACAGTCCATCCCCGTGTAATTTGGCTTGCAGACGTTAAGGAAATACGGCGCCAGACTGCCAGTCACTACCTGACCAGCGTTGACAAAGATGTCAGTGGCAAACAGGCCAAATGCAAAGACACCTGTGGTTAGAAACAGCAAAAAACAAAATAATAATTCAGCCTGTTGCTTCCAATCAAGACACAAACACATAAGCAAATCAGACAAGGGCTTAAAGGATGTCCTTGAATACCAATGTAGCCTTAATGGAACAATCTGTTATTTTTATCTTTACCCAGAAGTAATTACAGATGCCCTCTGGAGCAAATGCAATATTTGCATATGCCATTTGGCAAAAATAAAACTACTTTTCTACACTTTATATAATGCATGTAATTATGATGTCCTCTATAATTATGTAAACTCTCTCAGAAGTATATTTTCCAACTCTTTGTTTGATCTTATAAGCAATAATGCTAAAGGAATAGTTCACCTGGAAAGTAAAAATTCTGTCATCATTTACTCACCTTACTAGGGCTGTTAATCGGTTAAAAACTGTAATCAAATTAATTACATAACATGCAGATTACTTAATCGAATGGCAAATTTATCTCAAATGTCATTTTGCTGAGAAAGCCCCCAAATAAAGATAATTCGATATATAATACATAATAATTAAAATAATTATACATATTTTATGTATGGCTTATAATAAATATAATAATTCAGATACTCAGATTGAAATATGTTACATTATTGTGGCAGAAGAGTAGAGCACTGATTAGACAATACAAAAAGTTGCATTAGAAGTCAATATATTGTTTGTTTTATTCCCATATCATTGAACAAGCCTACAGTCGACAGCAATCCATTTTGCAATCAAATTAATCATTTTAAAATCCTGTGTGACCGGCTCTCATTCTGTGGATGTGCTGCTGGACAGGTTTATTGAGGCGAATGGACTGCCCTCTGCTGAAGCAGCTTGTAAAAACAGTTGTACTTAAAGCTTAATTTGCTCCTAGTCGTGATGTCAAAAGTACCGGTACTTCAGTACCATGTCGATATTAAAATAAAAAAGATTTAACGCTACCAGTGTTTCTGCAGTACCTGTAGTACCGAGCACAGACTCAATTCGGTCCCCACACGCCGTCTGACTGACAGATGGCTGCTTTCAAATACTCACACGCCTATGAGTGCGTGCCATTACTACTTTAACACCGAAATTGACAATCAAATCAAAACAGTGATACGTCCTAGTGTGATTATTAAACCGCCAGTTTGATTAAATATAGTCTGCATGTGCTGCGCGCTTCAGCACGCTTACACGCTTATACGCTGAAAACACAGATTGATCACAACACCACATTTTATGAGCATCACGCTTGTTGTAGTAGATGACAGAAAAGTTCACTTTTACTGTAAGGTGAGCAGCACCTGCAGACTATATATTTATATAATTAAATTGCAGTATTTTGCACTTAAAAATCATACTGGATCAACGTCTTAGCCAGAGGACTGAAACAAAGGTCAAAAACACAGAACAGAAAAGATTCAAAATAAAAGCTTGACGGGAAAACTGAAGAAATCGCAACATAAATATATAACTAATGTATAGTACAATCAGGGCGCCCGTGGGTTTGTGGGGCCCTAGGCGAAATCATGAAAATGGGACCCCCGGTGTGAAAATTGTCAGAATTTTAAAACCACCATAGAACCACAGCAAACGCAACGAGCAGATTTTTTTTTTTATAGAAAGCACTAAAAAAGAAGCACTATACTGGAAGATGACAAATAACATGTCCAATAGCTTTTTTTGATGTTAGGTTAAAATGTACATGCATGAATAAGGGAATGTGTATTTAGGTGCTGTGACAAGTCACCATTTTATCACCTTATTTTGATCGCCTGTCAACTTTTTTCTAGAAGTAGAAATAATCCAGTATCTCAATGAATATGAGGTCATGGGAACTGCAATTATGATAATTACTGGGTAACATTTTACAATAAGGTTTGCATTAGGTATCATTATCAATGTATAATACAATTTTCCAGCATTTATAAATCTTGACTAATGTCAATTTATAAAAATACAATTGTTTAATATTTGTTCATATCGTATTAACTATTGTTAACTTATGCAATTGTTAATGTTAAAAATTGACTTGTATAATGTACAAAATTAACATTGACCAAGATTATTAAGTATTGTTCATTGTAAGTTCAAGTTAATGTTAACAAATACAAGTGTAAGTGTTACCCATTTAAGTAACACAAAAAATGCTGTTTAAAATAGTTTTGCTTGAAATTCCATTTCAACTACCCACATATGTTTAAATGTTTATTTAGAGCAACAAAATCAATGAAAACAAATTTGGGGGGGGAGAGCAAATTATGTATAAATAAAATTACATATTTTAAATAGGGCTTATAAACACAACACCCTGAAATACATATTTGTAAACAAATGTAAAGAATAAACACATACCTCTTAGAGAGCAGACATTTTTGCAGATAGGATGGTTTGGTTATTTTCCAGACTAATTGCTCATATTTTCACTCTATTGGAGTTTTTGCATCTTTATATCGGCAGTGTCTGAATTCCTTCCCTGGCAGATTATTCTTGAGAAAGTGTGAAAAGCCCTAATAATTTATCAAGTGCTGTTTCTGCTATCCTTTACACAAGATAAGCTTCAAAGACTCAAATAGCCACAAACCAATATTTTTCACAACTTATTTCCTGTGTTTCTGTCAGGCGTGCGCATTATTCAGCAAGGTGTGGGATCTGTGTCTAATAATACTGTGAAAAGAAGCTGCGCTCCAGATCCCAGTAATGCTTTGCATTATGAATAAATTATGCAGATTAGTGTGTACTGATTAGCTTTACTTCTTGCTGATTTTAGATCCACTGCTGTTATTTTATTTGTTGTAAATTTCAGTTATTTGTCTTTTGTGATTATTCAGAGCTCATTTTATACTTAATATTATGTTTTTAGTTTTCACCGTCATTGTGATTTGTATGTTAAATGATGAGGTCCACACGTGTTGCCTGCTGTACAGAGTGCGTCCGTGGTAGAAACTATTGGACTGCAGAGAATTTCATAATAGTCAAAGTTTCTTAATCTTATAACTTGTTCAATTATTTTATACGTGTTCGAGGGACCCCCAGGCACGTCGGGGCCCTAAGTGGTCACCTGTATCGCCTGTAGGACGGGCCGTCTCCGAGTACAATGCAGTATGTACTGTAGTGATAATAATATTAAAAATGATGATAATTAAGCAATATTTCACAAGCACGAGTGCTGTTGTACTGAATATATGTGTTTATCAATGTTTTCATTAATAATGTGATGCTCTATTGTGCAGCACTTGTATTTGACAAAAATAAGACTAATTTTGTATTTTGTATTATGCTGTGCGGATCTTTACTGAAGTACTTCATTAACTGAGTAAAAAAAAAAAAAAAGAAAAACTTTTGATGAAAAAAAATGCATTGGTATGTTGAAATGTTTAATTGTTAAATTTTCATTTGATTATTTGATTAATTCATTTGATTAGACACTATTTTGATGATGAAATTGATTACATTTTAATACATGGAATGGAAAATGGAATTTAGAAAAAAATATATAAAACTGGTTTCATAGGGTTCTGTTTAAAATAAACAAAGCAATTCAGAATTTGTTTAAGGAAACATGCAACTCTTAATTTATTTTTTACATTGATACATTTAAATTTGTTAAATAGGCTAAGAGTGTGTTCAATAGCATATTACCTTTTTTTTTTTTTGTATTGAAATTGGTATCGAGAATTGTGAAATTTTACTTGTATTGGTACTGACTATAGAATTTATGTAGGGTCAGGGGGCATGATTGTGTAAATTTGTTAAGACAACATTTTTTTATATAGTTAATCACATTAAATGAACATTAAATTGACAACCCTAGCTGTTACAAAAAATTAAATAAAAAAATCATTAAAAAAATTAAAGTGAATGGGGACAGGTCTTACCATATTAAGCCCCATAAAAGCAAGTGCATAAGTGCTCCATACAACTTGTGAGCTATATTCCAAGTCTTCTGAAGACATAAAATGAAATTGAACTCATTTAAATAAAGTCGTTATTTGGGTCATTGACAAATAAGGTGATAAAAATGAGAAATATCAAGTTTAAAACACATCAAGTTCATAGAAATGTAATCTTTGAGTCCATGTCGGTTTCACACATTTCTGAAAAACATTTATTGCATTTTCTAAAAAAAATAAAAAATGTAATGTGTTGTAACCATCAAGAAAGAGGTACTTTCCTTGCACCTTGAATACATGAAAGTGTACACAACTTAATCATTCATTTTAAAAAAGATTTTCAAACATATTTTTTAAGGAAAAATTATTATTGAATCAAGAATATCAAAAAGTTTTACACCAAATGACCTAAACAAAATATGCCTTTTCATAAAAATGTCAAAATATTGATATTTAATGACGTGACACAAGAATGATAAAAAAAAAAAAAACTAAAAAAAAAAACTTCACAAGCGGTCTTGAGGGTCTAAAGAGATTCTCTCTGTTGTTTTTATTTATTGATTGATTTTTTTGCATGAAAACGGCTCTCTCAAAAATGGTCTTTGATGATGGCTAACATACTGTATACGATCATCCACATGCTCGAGGTTGGTTTATTACATAATCGCAATTAATATATAAAATAATTACTTAATTGCATTTCATGTTTATAGTGGATATGAATTTGTACTCATCATCTAAGCATCTGGAAAATGTTTAATTCAACAGAATTTTCACTATACAAAATCAAACTAAATTAATGAACACCTTATTTCTATAGGACTAGTTTTAATATTCTGACTGCATCCCTGAGTAGAGCAATTTACTGAGTTGGGACTGTGCTAGTGAAAATGTTTATTACCTACTTCATAACAGATCTTGTTTTACTTTCATCAGGCTTGTTATGTTTTAATTCATCTTTAGAAATATCTGAAGGCAAACAAGGCCAGTTTATTTTCTCAAATAAAAAAAATCATTCAAACAGAACATTACGTAGGAGGAAAACTTTTTCCATAATTTGTCCATAAGTCTTGATGTTGCAGACTTTAAATTCTTTATTTACTTGCCCTTATATGCACACGGTGTAATGCCGTTGAATATCAAATGTAATAAATAAAAAGAGGGGCATTTATTTTCTGCTTCCACATTTTAATTTTCTGGGGCATTTTTGTCACTTTTGCCCCAAGCCCCCCTTAATTTCTGACCTTGACAAAGTACATTAATTGTTTAGTGTGGATTGCATTTGTAATTAAATTTTGAATGATTTAACTGAGCTGGACATAATCAAATAAAAAAGAGCAACACGTCACTGACCCATTCACTGAAAAATGTTTCCTTTTCTTAAGATCTAAAATCAAATATGAAAGCATTGACTTGAATGACGTTTAATCACAAGACACTAATGCGCCATTTTTGTAGTCCATGCAACATTTGTAGTCCATTCCAGAGCTTTAGCGGAGGGTAAACTACAAAGCTATTGCTTCAGAACATTTGGAACAATAGTCAGATGGGCAACTTTTATTATATTTTATGGTGCTTTTTGTCATTTTGGAGATTGAATGACCATTCCTTATTCACTTTCAGAAAATAGTTACCAGGATATTCTTCAAAAATTCACCTTTTGTGTTGCATGGAAGGAGGTCATGCGGGTTTGGAATGACATGTGGGTGACTAAATGATAAACTTTTCATTTTTGTGTGAACTATACCTTTAAGTGACTTGTCTGAAAATGTGTCTTGGAGTGAACTAGATTATAATTTATGGAGCCTCTCACTGTCTGAAGGGTGGCCATGAACAATATTGAAATGAAAAGACCAAAAAAACAAAACAAAAAACAGACCACCACTGGAAAGCGAAAGAACAATACAGGGCTGTCTGGCTACGATTGCTTGGTACTGTGAAAAAACCTTGACATGGTACTGTACATATAACTGCATTACCAAGTCCCAGTGGACACCATTACTACAGTCCACATTGCATTATGCATCAGGGCCAGTAAATCAAGTTTTCTCTATTTTTATAATTTTCTTTCTCATCAATGCTGGAGTGCAACATGGTGGGCAACATGGCAAATGTGTCCTAAAACCAAGATCCTGTAAACATCACAGCATTAAAGAAACCACAAGTAAATGTTTTATCATTAGGCTTTACTGATTATGTGGGCCATAATGTCTGTAGCAAACATTTAAAATTGATGTGTTTTGGAGGTAATGTTGTGTGTTTCTAATCAATAAAACATCCACAGCTCAACTGAGTCCAACTTTTACCTTAAAATCTGTCTGGTAAGTCATTATACCACAACAGAATCCAAAATTTAGTGGAACTCCTGACAGCTCATTGATAGCTCAGTAGATAGTGGTGTTTGCAGAAGGAAGCATTATCCAAAATCCCTTACATACCAAAGTTTAAGTATTATGAACTGCAATGAACAAATAACCACTAAGAACCACTAAAAGTTGCATGAAAACCACTCAGAAGACCTTATCAATGCAAACTAATGCCCTGGCAACAACCCAAAGCACCCTAGAATTATGGTGTTGAGTTTTGCGTGGGCACTAACAGGTCACATTTACTTCATATGCAAACAATCTAAATGTACATACTAGGGCTAGGCAAAAAGATATAATCGAATATCAATGATATCTGACAAATTTCCCAATGACGACTGCAACCCTCATTGACAGACGATGATTGACAATATGGGGAAATGACAAAACCATGGAGCTGGGATGTCGCCAAATGTATTAGCCCAGGGTATGAAATTAGCACCCGCCACTCGCCAAATGATGCGCATGTCTGATTCGCTGTTTGTTAAGAGGTTGTCTCGTGGAACAGGCGAATGTAAAGACTTCACACTTTCTTTACTGTTTCAGTCGTCTTACAGTATATACCTATACTGTGGCCAAAAATATTGGCACCCTTCTTAAATATGAGCATAGAAGGCTGTGAAAAATGTCTTTATTGTTTATCCTTTTGATCTTTCATTAAAACTATTCACAAAAATCTGTCTAATGGATATTAAACAATTGCAAACACAACACAAGTTTTATTAATAAACAAATATTTTTGTCAAATATATGTGTGGCACAATTATTGCCACGCTTTTATTCAATACTTTGTGCAATCTCCCTTTGCCAAGATAACAGCTCTGAGTCTTCTCTTATAATACCTAATGAGGTTGGAGAACACATGGCAAGGGATCTGAGAGCATTCCTCCATACAGAATCTTTCAAGATCCTTCAAATTCAGAGGTCCATGTTGGTGGACTCTCCTCTTCAGTTCACCCCACAGTTTTTCTATGGGGTTCGGGGTCAGGGGACTGGGATGGCCATGGTAGAACCTTGATTTTGTGGTCAGTGAACCATTTTTGTGTTGATTTTTATGTGTGCTTTGGATCATTGTCCTGCTGGAAGATCCAACCATGGCCCATTTTAAGCTTTCTGGCAGAGGCAGTCAGGTTTTGATTTAGTATCTGTTGGTATTTGATAGAGGCCATGTATCCAAAAGAGATGTCCAGGACCTATGGCAGAAATACAGCCACACAACCTTAAAGATCCACCACCATATTTAACTGTGGACATGAGGTATTTTTCCATATGGCTACCTCTCTGTGTGCATCAAATCCATCTCTGGTGTTTGCTGCCAAAAAGGTCTATTTTTGTTTCATCTGGCCATAGACCCTGGTTCCATTTGAAGTTCCAGTAGTGTCTGGCAAGCTGAAGACGCTTGAGTTTGTTGTTGGATGACCGCAGAGGTTTTTTACGTGAAACCCTCCCAAAAAACTTGTTGTGATGTAGGTGACGTCTGACTGTAGTTTTGGCGACTTTCTGCCCACAAGATCCAACTTATTTCTGCAATTGTCCAGCTGTGATACTTGGAGAATGTTTGGCTACTCGAACCATCCTCACCATGCATGGAGTCAATATAGACACATGTCCTCTTCCAGGCCAATTCTTAACATCTCCAGGTAATTGGAACTTCTTAATTATTGCCCTGATGGTGGAAATGCTTTAGCTATTTTCTTATAGCCACTTCCCATTTTGTGAAGCTCAACAACCTTTTGTCACACATCATGACTTTATTCTTTGGTCTTACCCATTGTAATATATGAATTTAGGAATTTGGCTTGTGTGTTACCTCATATTTATACCCCTGTGAAACAAGAAGTCATTGCTTTCTTTGTAGTCAATTTCATGTTCCTAGTCACTCAGGTGTCCTAAAAAAATGAAAAATATAAATATACAACAAAAATATACTTCAGATATACTTTACTCATAAGAATTTCTAGGGGTGCCAATAATTGTGGCAAGTGTGTTTTGGGTAAAAATATTTAATTATGAGATTTTGCAATTATGAGATTTTTGAATGAAAGATCAAAAGGATAAAAAAAAATAAAAAAAAATAAATAAATAAAACAAATCATTTACCAAGGGTGCCAATATTTTTGGCCACAACTGTGTGTATATATATATATTACAGCTTTCAGAATTAACACGTTAACGCATGTGATTAATTAAAAAAGTTTAAGGCTTTAAAAAAAAAAAAAATCTTTAATCACGTTTAACACATACAGCTAATAAAGAATAAACCAGCATAAACGCTGGTTGGAAGGGCGGAAACTTTGTAATGTATCATGAGACATTACACTGATGCACACTTCACAACATGCACACTCACAACAGTGCATCCGTGTTAGTGATAAAATGATGGAGAAAGCACCTCTTTGATGTGCTATTTGATGTACAAAACAAGCCCAGATGGAACTTGTGATAGAAATCAGGTATTTTTCAGCCTATGTAAGGCACATTTTAATTACTAGAGAAGCACGTCAAGTCTTAACTATCACCAAAACACAAAATTAGATGTTTTTGTCTGCAAGCACTTTTCATGTGGAGTTCAAAGCGGCACTGGACGTGAACTGAATGTGGCTTCATGATTGATGTAGGAAAGTGGATAGTCAGAGTCTACTGGCAGATTAATATTGTGGAGGATGAGAGTTTAAGATATTAAATGTCCACTGCAAAGAAAAAGGAGACTAGATCTTTCAATTAGTCAAACTCCCACTTAGAGGAAAGAAAACAAACAAACAAACAGATAAGTTGCATCTGTTTAAGTCGCACTTATAGCCTAACAGAGGTTGCATGTGGCAGGCATTAGGACCCAGGAGTCACTGACTTCCCATCGGCCGCTCAGCATGTCAAGACGTGCTCTGTGAAGATTACCTCAAGATATACGGATCCTATTACATTGTATTCGGGCTCATTTTAATCAGGAGCATCTGCTAAAAATAATCTTGTGTGACAATTTTTCATATCCTGTTTATGCTTCATTAAAAAAACAAAAAAAAACAAATACGCCACATCTGTTAATAGACACATATATATTTTGATGTAATGCATCGCAAGCCATCAACATATCACAACTGAAGCTGCAGAATTTAGAGTTTAAAATGATCTCACGTTACGTCCTATGAGATAAAACGACTATTCGGCAAGGAAAATGTTTCTGTAGAAATGTTTTTCTTGTTGACCAGTGTTGGGTAAGTTACTTAAAAATAGCAATCCACTACAAATTAATAATTGAAAAGTAACCACATTACTAATTACTTTACTTTAAAGCTACTTCCCAAAACACTTCTATGCACAACAAATTCATAATAATATGTATATTTCTTCCTTGTTCAAGTCATACACTCATCACCTCATATTTCTCCTTGACAATGACTCGTTACGGTGCCATAATGTATTCTATATTAATAATATATTAGAAATAAGCATAACCCTATAATGTACTTAACTTTAATTAAATTAATTGAAAGTCAGTAACTGTAATCTGACTAGAAGAATTAAAATGAAATGCATTACACTACTATTTTATTAAAAGTTAACTAGATTACTGTAACTAATTATTTTGCAATTGTAATACACCCAACACTGTTGTTGACGTTGTCGATAACGTAGATGCGTTTCAGCCCTACTCTATAATAACCACTTCTAAAATGCAAACCAAACAGAACATGCTTTAAAATGGGTAGACTTTATGATGACATTCTAAATGCTTAATATATTAAATATTTGTTTTATTTATTCTAATAAATAATTATTTTCATATTTTATCTTGGGAGCAAAATGTCCATCAGTTGAATCATTCTTTTGGAAGAGCCTTTTGAAGTGATTATTTTTAAACACTTCCGTTTGGAACACCGCATAGCAGTCGTGATTGTTCTCCCTTCTTATGTGCCCTACAAAGGTGTTATTTATGCCATTTGAAATGCAATGCACATTTTGAATGTGTCTTACACACCTGATTCAACTCATCGGTTAATAAATAGAGTGCTTCAAGACCTAAAATGGGTTTGTCAGATAATGGAGACATCAAAAATGTGTATTGTTGGGGGGCCGGCTGGAAAAAACGTGTATACCCATTGGTATATTTTATCACCCTGCTCATGAGATTTTGGACAGAAAAATCCATATCTGTCGACCAAAGAACACTGACACTGATCAAACCAGAAGACTCACCGATAAACCTGATGATTCTGCGGATAAGAGGGTTTAGATAGCAGCATTCCCCCGTCACAATGGTTTTCTCCTGGGCGATGAGAGCTTCTCTAGTGGACTTCATGATATACATGGTGATCTCACCAATAAATATCTACACACAGAACAAGTAATGATTAGATTCAAGCAAATGTGTCTTTTGTAAATGCAATTAAAATGCGTAACTGAACTTGTTAGCACTTCTTTTTTTTTTTTTTTTTTACATTTACTAAGGGATCATATTATGCTCTTAGGCATTTATTTTTTTTCCCCCTTGAAGTCAACTTATTATGTTAGTCAAGGTTTCTTGCACCAAACAATTGAGTCATTTAGTTTTTCCACTGTACCTTTAAAACTTCTATATGCAAAAGGCCTCTATTGATTGGCTTCACACATGAAAATGGACATTCACAATGTTGTTCATGGTCATATAGACATTTTTACATAGTCAATGAACAAGGAGGATAGACATTATTTTGAATTCTTTGAGCGGAAAACAAAAGCTTTTCTGTTAAAAGTGTTTTAGAAAGTAAATTTTAATTATTTAGTATTTTCAATAAGTTAATCAGTAAAGCCAGTAATCTGATTAAAATTTTAGAGTAGCAATTAGCAATTTGTAGTTAATGACTTTTGTGAGCAACTTACCCAACACTGTTCATGATACATCCCCTTTATGAAACAAAAACAGGCTTTCAAAAAAGTCTGTGCTTTCGTGCTGTGAAATTGCTTGAACCTCTAATAATCAATTCACTGTGCCCTTGTTTTATTTTGAGTGCACCAACTGTAACTAAACAAGAAGTTATGCACTAATGGTAATAATAATTCTAATACTGTGAAAAAACAAACATAATTCATGCATATTTGCAATCTGGCACAGTATTAATTTGTTGAACAAAAGATATATCCTAAGACATAAAATGTCAAATATTACAAATATTTAAAGTCAGCACAAAACAATGTTCACAACCCACTTTATTTCTGTAATGTGGCGTATTACTTAGTGAAACAGGATATTCAACAAAAGAAAAAATAGTCGGGACTTTTTACATCAGGAATTGATTGGATGGTAAAAAATTGGTTTATTTGACAGTTGTTTGGAAGGTAGACTATGAAAAATAAGAGGCTTGGCAACAGCAGCTGAAAAGGAAAGTTGTTTTATAAGTTATTTCATTTTCATGAAAGAGTAAGTGCTGCTGTCAGTCGATTGAAATTTGCAATCACGATTAATCGCATAATTTGTCGTAGTTAATCTTGATTAATCGCAAATTTATAAGTGCTGAAATTTGACTCTAAATATCCTCATTTTCCTGTCAAAATGCATTTCTTTCCTTCTTAGGAAAGAAAACAAAACACTATGTTACAATATAATGCTTTATTAACATTTTCAAAACAAAACTTTTCACAGTATAAAGATAGAAATGCACTAAATTAGCACTAATTCAGGTAACATTAAATGTTTCCCAAAGTCTAAGTGGGAGTTTGACTAATTGACATAACTATTTTCCCCTTAGGTTGCATTTTCATTGCAATGGGCATTAAATCTCTTAAACTCTCATCCTCATGATTCGTGTCAGGGCCGCTTTGAACTACATATGAAAAATGCTTGCAGATAAAAATGTCTCATTCAAGATTCCACCCTTCTAACAAGTGTTTATGCTGTATTAACGGTAAATGCGCTAATTGTGATTAAGAAAAAAAATAACAGGTTAAACCTTTCAATTTAATTTAATTTCAACAGCTCTTTTAAGAAAACAAATTTTTTCCCTTAAAATAAATCACACATGTTAACAATAAGCTTAGGAAAGTAAAGGGTCAATATTGATTTGCTGTTGACTTCAAAGGTATATGTAAATTTTATGTAGACATCAACTGTCAAATTCGAGCCCGACGAGAACAGGGAAAAAAAAATAATAATTTATTAAAACAACGTTGGCTTTCAGGCCTGGTTCGGGTTTGTAGTAATGAAAGACAACAAGCCCGAACAGATTAGTTAGGGCTTATTATTTCTAAAAAGTGGAAGGACAAATCAGCAATAAACTGCAATAGTGAAATATAAAACTCAGAAGACATTTTATAGGTTACTTTAAAGTCAGATATTTTCAAGCCACTGACCAATTCTGAAGACACCAAATGTAAATGTGGTTTTATATTTCATTTCATTTGTCCGTCAAATAGAAGAGTGGAAGATAGCTCATAAGAATATTTTATGCCATATAGGGAAGGGAAAAGTTAAAGACTCTCAAGACTTCCATCACAGACTGGTATTGCAGTATTTTATATCTCCTGAGTAAAACTCACTTCAGCCCTGTTTAAAGCTGAAACCACATAATTTGATTTCTGTGCTTGGAACGATGGAATTGGATCGCAGTGTTCACCTTTTACAACAGTACAGATGGTACTGATGAAAACTCCACTCTAGCTATATCTAAGTTATTTCATATTTCATAACACATACAGTATTTCACACACACACACACATGTTGGTGCAGCTATCCCTATGAGGACTCTCCACAGACATAATGATTTTTATACTGTACGAACTATAGATTCTATCCCCTAACGCTACCCCTAAACCTTACCCTCACAAAAAACGTTCCGCATTTAAAAAAAAAAAAAAACATTGTTTAGTATGTTTTTTTAAGCGATTTGAATTATGGGGACACTAGAAATGTCCTCATAAACCACATTTATAGCATAATACCCTTGTAATTACCAGTTTGTAACCTAAAAAAAAGTCCTCGTAAACCACTTAAACCTGCCCACACACACACACTCCTTCATGGCAATGGTATTCCTGATGGCAGTGACCTCTTTCAGCAGGATAATGTGCCCTGCCACACTACACACATTGTTCGGGAATGGTTTGAGGAATATAATGAAGAGTTCAAGGTGTTGCCCTGGCCTCCAAATTCCCCAGATCTCAATCCGATTGAGCATCTGTGGGATGTGCTGGACCAACAAGTCCGATTCATGGCGGCTCCACCTCACAGCTTACAGGACTTGAAGGATCTGCTGTTAATGTCTTGGTGCCAGATACCACAGGACGCCTTCAGGGGCCTTGTAGAGTCCATGCCTCGGCAGGTCAGCGCTGTTTTGGCAGCACGCAGAGGATCAACAGCATATTAGGCAGGTGGTCATAATGTTTTGGCTCATCAGTGTATATGCAAAACCCTTCATCTGGTTAATATATAGACTATAAAAGGCTTAATTTGTAAAATAATTGAATATATAGAGCATTGTAACGGAGCCAAGTCTCCGACAATGCAAAAGAAGAGTCTCCTTGTGTGTTTCAGGCTTGTTTATAGAAGTCCCATGTTATGCACCAAATCGTAATTTTTTTTCTGGTTATCATTTGGATTTTTTGTTGACTAATAAACTGCATCTGTGATTTTATTTATTTTGGATTCTTGTAGCCTCAGTGTCTGAACCCGTCACAGTACGGAAAGACCGCGATTTGTTTTTTATACTATCGTCCGATTAATCGGTTATCTGCCTTTTCCACCACCTTAGTTATCGTATCGGCAAAATCCACTATCGGTTGACCCCTAGTATGGAAAAACAGACATTTATCTTTCAAATAAGAAAATTTATTTGTGTTCTGCAGAAGAATGAACAGAAAAATGAACTGTTCTGCAGTTCATTTTTGGGTGAACTATGAACTGCATTTAATTGTCATAAAAACAATGTCAAATTGGTCCTAAAAATAGGCTTGATTTTCTTTATGCAATATAGTCATAAAATCATATTATATACATATATATATATATATATATATATATATATATATATATATATATATATATATATATATAATTGTTTTTTTTATTATTTGATTTTGGGATAAAATGTGGCTTTTTTGTAAAATGTATTGTCATATTAAGGTTCATATTATCCATTTCAATTGGTCCATATAAAACTTCTATAAGATAAATATGGACATCATTTCTGTTTGTATGGCTACAGTGAATTATCAGCACCTACTATTTCACATAGTTCAGGTACAACATACAAGTATCTTACTCAATTTTAATATATTTTTTTTCCATATTGCGTATTGCAGTGCCCAAATAGGTATCAGTACACGTTTTCAACTTTCATTATTTCATTAAATATCCATGATATAAAAATAATAGAATCAAAAATCCTCATGGTGTATATGATCTAATCTGAAAGAGTTGTGACTTTTATAACCTCTGACTGCTTCAGAGCACTTTTGATAAAGGCAGTAAAAAAGGGACCAACTTTTTATTCATAATCTTTTAGAAAAAAGAAGGAACTTCACTGTCATTGAATTTTAGTGGATGATACTTTATGGTCCATGTAGCCATAAAAAAAAAAAAAAAAAAAAAAAAAAAACACGGGTCATGTTACAGAATGAAACCGTAACAATTTATTTCTATGGAAAATTAAATCTAGTCTCTTGAGTGATTAAATTTAATTCCCCACAGAAAGCATAAGAAAATTACTTGGAAAGGAATAGTCATCCTTGAACAAGAATATATTCTGTAGCAGCCATTTGAAATGTCTCCTAGTATTTGTTGTAAATGTTGATGTCGCAGTGCCCTCTTGTGTTCATGTCCAACACTCATAATGTGTTGAAATCTCACTGGAAACCACTAATTGTAACACACAGTTCACATCTTTCTACTTTAACCCTCTATTGAACAGTGTTGCCTCTGGCTAACAAACCCATTTTCTTCGCTTTGCAAGCATGTAATGCTTATAAGATGGCAATTAAATGGTTAATAATAAAGTGGCTTCATTATTAAAACAACAAAATGCTTCTTCTCGGTCACAATACATCTTTGTGGTCATTTTAATATATTTTCTGGCATGGTGCACTGTGTGGTGGCTGCACTGCAGAACTGACCTTAAGCAATTTTCATGGATTTTTAAACCATCAGAAATATAATTCTAATTTGTTAGTGAGTAAACTTCCTTTTAAAACATTTAGTCATATTTGCTATTTGTGTTTAAATTGTTGCCTTGAACTAACATTGTGTGACAGTGGAATGGATTTAGCTCACCTGTGCAGTGATGTGATCATATGTTGTTTTTTATTTAGATGTTTTTGTCTATATATATATATATTTTTATTATTTTCTTAAAA
Source organism: Myxocyprinus asiaticus (assembly GCF_019703515.2). NCBI lineage: Eukaryota > Metazoa > Chordata > Actinopteri > Cypriniformes > Catostomidae > Myxocyprinus > Myxocyprinus asiaticus. Next base: position 6,032,371 of record NC_059386.1, read on the forward strand.
TATTATATTATGTCATATAGCAGATAGTGTAAAATCTATGACACTAATATATAGTGAAATAAAATTGTTTAACAGCACTGCTCTTTTTTTTTTTTTTTTTTACATTTTTAGTATTCTGAAATCCACAAAATGTATAGTCTCTCAATTTCATTTCAAATATTTAAATAAAAAAATTAATTATAAAATAAAATAAAATAAAAAAACAGTCTCTGATTACTTAATCCATAATAAAACAGTTTACATCATGTTTACAATGAAACCATCCACAGACAAAATAATACCTGGTTTTAGAGACTTATTTTTCCTGACTCGTGTAAGCATTAACAGTGTGCATGAAGTATTGAGGATATCACGGTATGTGGATAATATCAGAACCAGATGCGTTTTTCATACAAGTTGGAAGGATCCGATCCACCAGTTAAGTTTATCTTCATATTTATATTCTCATAACATCTTTGTGAAATATTACCCAACGTTTCTATATGCACCGATCAGCCACAACATTAAAACCACCTGCCTAATATCGTGTAGGTCCCCCTCGTGCCACCAGAACAGCTCTGGGCTTGGACTCCACAAGACCTCTGAAGGTGTCCTGTGGTATCTAGTCAAGTCAAGTCAAGTCATTTTTATTTGTATAGTGCTTTTCACAACACACATCGTTTCAAAGCAGCTTTACAGAAAATCATGCATTAACAGAAAATGAAACTGTAATATCTATAATGTCTTAGAGTGATCATTGTGTAGTTTGATAAAATAGCTTGATAGGTATCTGGCACCAAGACATTAGCAACAGATTCTTCAAGTCCTGTAAGTTGCGAGGTGGGGCCTCCATGGATCGGACTTGTTGGACCAGCACATCCCACAGATGCTCAATCGGATTGAGATCTGGGGAATTTGGAGGCCAAGCCAACACCTTGAACTCTTTGTCATGTTCCTCAAACCATTCCTGAACAATGTGTGCAGTGTAGCAGGGCGCATTATCCTGCTGAAAGAGGCCACTGCCATCAGGGAATACCGTTGCCATGAAGGGGTGTACATGGTCTGCAACAATCTTTAGGTAGGTGGAACGTGTCAAAGTAACATCCACATGAATGCCAGGACCCAAGGTTTCCCAGCAGAACATTGCCCAGAGCATCACACTGCCTCCGCCGGCCTGCCTTCTTCCCATAGTGCATCCTGCTGCCATCTCTTCCCCAGGTAAATGACGCATACGCATCCGGACGCCCACGCAATCTAAAAGAAAACGTGATTCATCAGACCTGGCCACCTTCTTCCATTGCTCCATGGTCCAGTTCTGATGCTCACGTGCCCATTATAGGCACTTTTGGCAGTGGACAGAGGTCAGCATGGGCACTCTAAACCGGTCTGAGGCTACACAGCCCTATACGCAGCAAGCTGCGATGCACTGTGTGTTCTGACACCTTTCTATCATGGCCAACATTAAGATTTTCAGCAATCTGTGCTACAGTAGCTCTTCTGTGGGATCGGACCAGACGGGCTATCCTTCGCTCCCCACATGCATCAATGAGCCTTGGCCGTTGCTGGTTCACCGGTTGTCCTTCCTTGGACCACTTTTGGTAGGTACTAACCACTGCATACTGGGAACACTCCACAAGACCTGCCATTTTGGAGATGCTCTGACCCAGTCATCTAGCCATTGCAATTTGGCCCTTATCACAGTTGCTCAGATCCTTATGTTTGCCCATTTTTCCTGCTTCCAACACATGAAACTCAAGAACTGACTGTTCACTTGCTGCCTAATATATTCCACCCCTTGATAGGTGCCATTGTAACGAGACAATAAATGTTATTCACTTCACCTGTCAGTGGTTTCAATGTTGTGGCTGATCAGTGTACACTTATGATTTTTGCGGTCACAATGTTTCGAATTTCTTTATTTATATTGTTGGTACCAGAGAAATGCAGAGCTTAGTTTACCGGTGTCTCCATCCATCATGGCGGCAGGGGCATTTTTGATGATGTAAAGAACTTGTCTCTTTAAAAAATTGTCCAATTGAACTTGATGTAGGCTATTGGGCATTTCCTGTTCCTGTTCCTTTTTTTTTTTTTTTTTTCAATTAAATATGTATACAAAAATTGCATTACATGTGTTGTGCAATCAAAAAAAAAAAGAAAAAAAAAAAGAACTTTCACTATTGTCAGTTTTACTGAATCTTCCCTTGTTCATATTACTCAAAAAATACATGTAATCAAGTGAACATAAAATAACTGTGTTGTTTTAATGCTTTCAAGCTTGACTTAATCTATGTGTTGGGACAACATTAATATGTTTTGTTTAACTAAAATTGGGCAGGGGATTTCTAATTCCCAGCATGCTTTGCATGGCACCTGACACGGAGGGTAAATGTTAAAATTAAGTGTTACATAATGTGTCTTTGTGCAAGATGAATGTAAATGGGGATAGTTGCTAGTGTTTCATGTTTTGTTGTGTTGAGATTTAGAAGACTTTCTGTTATGTTGGAGATTTGGGGGTTATCATTATGTGGAATAGTGGATCTTGAGCCTGGGCTGAGGAAAGGTACTATACAAGTTAAGAATGTGTATATTGCTTTACTCTTAGAGCAATTGCTTTGCTAGTCAAAGCATAGTGTTTCCCGTTAGCATGCATTCAACATGCTAGCATTCGCCCTACTGGCTAGTTTATTACGAAACGAGATACATTTTAAGTTAATTCAACATGTCTAATTTAGGGTTTACTCAATTCAATTAGGTTTCCTCTACTTGACGCAATTAAGCTGAGATTACACAGTAATTTTAATTTAAGAAATCTAATTTCAAACACTTGGAACCACTGTCCATGATTACATCAAGTTCAGCCAGAGTTCAATATAAAGTTAAGTGCTATCTAAGTGAATGAGTTAGCTTACTCAATATTTAAAGTTAAGTAAGGAATAACTGAAGACAGAAGATAATCACTCTGCTTATACCATGGTTACCACACATTAAGACATCGTTCATATCATCAGAGCCATAGCCTAGCGGGCTGCACTCATGACACGTGGTGCTAATGCATCGCGGGTTACCAGAGTTCGAGTCCTGGCTCGTTAGGTCCTTTCCTGATCCCATTCCCACTCTTCTCCCTCTCATTTCCTGTCACTTCTCTACTTTCCCTATCCCATTAAAAAGCCAAAAGGCCATTAAAAAAATAAAATAAAAAATGACCGTTCATAAGACATTTTCTGGTTTTCGTCTGTAAAATGCTTGAGTGGAACTACATTCTTCCACCACGGATTCAGCGTATTGATTTGATACAGCCCAGGCCTATTTTGCTAGTTCGAAGAAGTCACTTTAGAACTATCAATGGAGGATTGCGCTGCTTGCACTGCTTTACTGGAGCACTTACTGGAGTAACAACGTAGTGCGTTTGTTTATGTGTGAGCATGAGCAAAAGCGAGAGAAAGAAAACAGAGATTGTGTGTTGAATTACCTCTGTTTGGGCTCTCGTCAGCAGAAACATCGCTTTAAATCGGCAAGATGTAACGTTAAGTAAACTTCTCAGTGTTGCCATTCTTGTATATAGCTTTCCGGTTGCTACACAACTGTTTTAATAAGTCGCAGGGTCAGTTGACATCAGGGCTCTGTGCCCGGCTTGCGTGTATGTGTATCTATGTATGTGTGTGTGTCCGTGTGTGTGAGAGGGAGAGGGGGAGGCGGAGTGCAGTTGTGCTTTCCACAGATATTAAAGTTGTTTTGGATTATATAGAAACTGTTGTATTGACAGTTTACACCAAGGCTCTGTTTGTTGGTCATGACTCGAGTCTGTGTGTGTGTGTGTGCGTGTGTGTGCGTGCACGCGTATGAGTATGTCAGCATAAGTGTGTGTGTGTGTGTGTGTGTGTGTGTGTGTGTGTGTGTGTGTGTGTGTCACTAGGAGATGAGAGCGAAAAAGAGTGCAAGGGCGCTGTTCAACTGAAATTGAAATAAATGTAGGATATTATATAATTTTGTTTGTCATTCTTATCCGATGTACTTAGCCAACATCTGTTGTTTTATATTGCGTCGTGGTAGCCTGTACAGCTATTTGAAATAACTAAAATAAGAAATATTAGCCAAAATTGTTTTATTCATTACTGTGTACTGTTTCATATTGTATTTCTAAGAAAAAGTATGCAGTGTAGAGTATATATTATGCAGTAAGCTAGCATTCTTTTTCTGAAAACAGACCTTAGACTTGAACCTGCATCATCTACATGAGCACCATGGCTCAATGTGTCAGGAACATGTGCACTAATCACTGCACCATGGCTCTGACTTCATTTTAGTCAAAAAAACTGCTAAAGTTAGTCTGTCAGATTCCTCTATTAAGCATTTTTAAGAGGGCACAGATATATTTGACTCTACTCACGATGGCTGTGGGTGCAGCTGCCACCACACAGTACAGGATGAGTGGAGGGATGAAGCTACTCTCTTCCGCTCCAGGGTAGGGCTTCATAAGGTCAGCGTCGTTACAGAAGAAGCCCTGGATATGGATCCCAAATGTGTCCGTGCATTCAAAGTAGTACGCCAGAAGCACTGTCCCAGCCATGATGACCAACTGCAGGAGAATGGGAGAAAGAAATGAACTTTAGTTTGGTTTATTCATGATTTTTGTACATATAAAACTTTTCATGAATACAGTCCTTTTTTATGGTCCATGGCTTTTTATTTTTTTTATTTATTTTATTTTTTTTTATGCATTAGAGGCACATATCCCATGGTCTTTGTTGCGAGAACTATTGGATGTGTTAGATCAAGGGTGCAGTGCGCACACTTCTATGGCATGAGATCTATATCATAATGCCATTAAAGTAAGATCTACCATGCACTGTAGGCAATATGACGACTCTCGATACCAAAACTAATAATTTCTGAAACGTAGGATGGCAGGGGAGGAGTCAATCATATTCAAAAGAAAAGCGATACCTGATTGGTCGGAGAAACTATAACCCAACCCTACCCCCAAACTTAACGCTATCCAATTAGGTAGAGCTTTCCTGAGATGGACCTGTCGATCGTGATCGCGTAATGAGCACCCCTGTGTTAGATAACCATTATCTAACATAAAATGATCATGGAAAATATATACGAGGTATAAACATTTAAATTAATAGTGAATGCAAAGCGCTCTAGTTTCACTTTAATTTAACAACCGTGTAATGGCAAATGTTCGTTGTCACTGATGGTTCTGTCCTGTGCCCGGGTTACTTTTGAAGTCTGATAAAATATGAAATACATAACTTACATTTTTTAAATATATATATATATATATATATATAGTCCTGTTCGTTGTGAGGATAGATGTGATGTAAATTCCAAACTAGTTTTTGACAAAATCTGACATATCGACAAAGGATTTATGTGCTAAAGGTAAACGAAAAAATATTATGTTGTCACTTGTGAAATGTTATCGATAATTTATGATTCCATCAGCTATATCGGTAATCATTTTTATGTGCTAAACCTTTTTTTGCAAAAAACAAAAAACAAAACACTACATAGTTAAGTCTTAGTCTTTTTTTCCTTAAATATGGTTTTATGTTTTCTTTGTTTACGTAATGTGTGATATGTCTATCTCTGTATGTGAAATGTAACGGTCCGGTGTGTTAAAATTATTATTTGCTTAAACATCAATATTCCTGAAATAATAATAATAATAATATTATTATTATTATTATTGTTATTATTATTATTAAAATGAATATTGCATTTTTACTATGCAGTTTAGTAATATATTTCAGTCGTAAATTCTTCAGTTTCACACTATTTAAATCAAGCATTTATTTTGATGGATCACTGTGTCCGTTTATCACTTCCGGATAAGAAGTTCACTACATGGACGCTCGATTATTACACCATAATAGGCTGCAATTTAATTAAATAAATAGTCTGGAATATGCTGTGCGCTTCACATTAAATGAGCGTTTTGCTTTCTGTATTCTAATACACAGCGCACCTAGTCATAATGTGGTGTTTTTACATAGCTTATTAATGTATTAATAATGTAGGAATGCTACTTTACAAATGATCAATTAACTATAAACTAATGCTTTACAAATACTGTATAACCGTGTACTTATTATAAAGTGTTACCTGCTTTTGGAGCTTGAAGTGTTGGTCCCCATTGCCTTGCATTGTATAGATATATTCACCTCATATCACCATCAAAATATCTTTGTTTGTGTTCCATGGAAGAAAGTCAGTCACACGAGTCAGCATAAGGGTGAGTAAATTATGAGAGAATTATAATTTTTGGGTGAACTACTCCTTTAACCACTACACCACACAGCACCCTCAAACTATACACACCAGTTGTCTTAACAGAACAGAACAGAGAATATCAAAGCAGGTTGAATGTCCGCTTTAACTTCCACTTCTCACACTCTGTATCAACACAGTCTAACCCCAGCAGCAATGTTCTGAGTCAGCAGCTCACTAGTATTTCATGAGGCTACACATCAGCATTCCTCATGCTTGACTTAAACTGTAATATAAAGGACGGTATATAGAGCTGAAGGGAGAATATGTCTAACCCAATTAGAGTCACTATACACTGACAGCACTTTTCTTTCCAGTATGTTCATTCAAGAAAGCAGCCTCAAACTATATATTGAACAAAAGGTTTATTCAGTTTACTGGAAAGGGCACCTTACAAAAAAGTACTGCAGAGCATTTCATAATTCATAGCACAGTATCAGGTATCAGATGGTTTCAAAATGGTTTAAAATATACCATGGTACTGAATGATTACCACATTTATATTCATGGTATCTACAGGGTACACCAAGGTACTGCAAAGAATACCATGGTGTTATTTCATGTCAAGATAACCACATTTTTAGAAACTTCCCCCAATGAAATGTTTGATTTAGTTAATATTTTTAATTTTATTTTTTTTAATAAACACTTTCAACATAAATTGTATTTCAGACCATGGTTTTTAACCATTGAAAATGGGTACAATTAAACAGTTTACAGATGGAGCCACATTAAGAGCCCCATATAGCTGGGATTTAACCATATAGGGTCTTAAGAATTAAGATACAAAAATGAAAGTTTGTTCTGAACCAGTATTGAAAAGAATATTAACCCTTCAAGCTTGGATGGGCCCGCCGTCTTCAATATATTAATCACTACAGTGTTCGTTTGAAAGCTTTGAAGCTTTACTTTACAATGCATTATGACCAAAACTTAACAGGTGCTTTGAAATTTGCAGACAAATCAGAAGTGTTCCGTTTTTATAAATTAAATAGAAATTTTGCACTGTACATCTTACTGCAGTCAGTAAAAACATCAAACTGATCAAATAGCAATGTGTCATATGTTGTTGGAAAGCCCTCAAAGAGTAGAATACAACCAGCCCATTTATTTTACTCACTGACAAAAATATAGCGAGTAATAGCTAAGTATATGTCTTTGACAATTATGTTGGTGTTGCTTATATGCCCGTTTTCGCTCATAACTTCACGAAAACATACCGTTACTTAGAAGAGGTGATTACCTTTCAAACGAGCCCACACACAAGGTAATCAGATGCATAGATCATTAGATAATCCACACAAAGCACAATGTTAAATACGGCCACCAGTAGATGGCACCAATTAAATGACATAGACTCAATGATGACTCAAAAGGCACAGAATGAAACTCATTCTGTGAAGTCTCATTACTGTTTGCTATGCAAACCTTTAGTCATTGTTGTGTTTGCATGCGTAATTAGTTTTTATGTACAATTATTATGTTTTATTTGTTTGGGGAGGCTTCTGGACACATGGAGATATTTTTGGACACTATGATAAATAATTTTTTGTAATGCTATAAACTTTTGATTGCTTTGACATATCAACACAAAATTTGACAGTTGACATGATTGGGAACAAAACAAAAGCAGTTTTTCAGAGCCACCTTATTTTTACACAGAGATATTTAATGTCAAATAAAAAAATAATAATAATAAAAAAAAGTACAATTATGTCTCAATTTTGCTTGTGATTTTTCAGCAGTTCCTAAGGCTGAGAGTCTCAGAATCTATCATAATCTATATCATAAAAAAAATGGAAAGGTTTTCTTTACAATGATACCAAACACTTGACTCTCTTGATTTTGGTTTTGTTTGTTTTTTGGTCAAGTTATAAGCCTTTAATTTTGGGTATGCCACTGAAACGGGAAATCTTTAAAAACACCTTCAGAACTTAAAGGGTTAATATACCTTTTATACTTCTTGTAACGTTGGTGTCTAAGAGTGGAAGAGGAAGAGAGGAGATGCAGGAGTTGAATCTTTAAATCCTTTAATTATAAACGCTGGAGTGGAACAAATGCTGGAGTGGAACAAACGATAGAGCTAACTTCACAAAATAACAAAACAACATTGCAATACATAAACGCAATGTGGCACTTCATAAACTCAACGCAACACTTCAAGGACTGACAAATGATGAACAAAACCAGAGGGTATTTATACACAGAAAACTGATGAGGGAATGGAAGGCAGATGAGGATGAGGATGAACAGATGGATGTGATTAGGGCAGTGAATTCTGGGAAATGTAGTGCAGGGGAAAACTTCAAAATAAGAGTCCTTGAAGAACATGATGGAGACAGACTGTGACACTTCTGGAGTTATAGGCACTCAAAATTAAGTTTTTTTTTTTTTTTTAGAATTACAACATTGCCATATAATTCAACAAGGTGTGCTGTCTGAAGTCAACTGATTTTAGTAAAATACATACCTTTCTCTGTGTAAAAATAAAATAATGACACTGCCACCTTTCTAAGGTTTTTATTTTTTTTACCTGTACCAGTAATAGGCAAAATTTCTATTTTTGACCCCCCCCCCCCTACAAAATAATGGATTTTGTAACACAGTCAATATTGATCCATAGCATTTAAGATTTCGGCTTTCATGATAATTTATATTTGCTTTTCACTAGTAAAATAATATTATTAATTAATTAATTAAAAAAATAACAAAATTGAACCAGGGACCTGGTTGAGTTGACACAGTATTACAATAGTAGATGCTGACATTTTTTTATTCTAATTTGGTAATTTGTTGGTATTATTTTGGTAGTGCATCATGCAGTAGTTATATAAAATTCCAGTGTTGAGAAAGCTAAAAAATGTAGCAAACTAAACGACCAACTACTCTATGTAAAACTTAAGTAAAAGCTACACTTCAGAGCTATGTAACAAGCTACATGATAAAAGCAGCTAACTACACTGACAATACTTAATATTTGTTTTATAAATGTGTGAACTATCCAAAACATTAAGCTACAATTTATTTTAAAACATTTTACATTTATTTTAATACATTTTAATAATTTCTGGACCTTTTTCACTGCAAGGACACATTTTTTGTCATAATTTAGTAGGGTAAATAGAGATTTTTTTAATATATATATATATATATATATATATATATATATATATATATATATATATATATATATATATATTAATGCCCAACCGGTATATCGGTCGGCCGATATTAGCCTTTCACCGATATATTGGTATCAGCGTATATGTTTACCGATATGCGGCGATATGAAAACTTTTTTCAGACATATAATGCAGAAAACAATGCTTTAGAATTGGTGTCATAGCGTAGTTTGTCCAGCAGACAAACTACAAATTTCTCTGAGCTGACGGTGGCTCTGCAGACAGGGCGGAGTTGAGCGGTCTCTTCACAGTAAGTTGCTAACTAGTTTGTGAAATACATACTGGAAAGTTAATAAACAATGGCCCCATCATTTTCACTTTTCAATATTACTAATATAATGTTAACCCTGTCCCTGACAACCATGTCACTCATGTTTATCTTTGCTATTGTTTGCTATGTTAGCTAGCTATAGTTTGTCAGTGCAGTCAGTAATGTAACAGATTGAAAGGTAAACAACAGAGCATCTTTTTGCAGCTCAGCAGACAACGGTGCGGTGGTGGATTGTGTCTGTTGAGTGTTGATTTCACGCTATATTATTACCTAGTTGGTGAGACGCAATGCTGGTCCGTCTTTTACTCTCTGTGACAATAAGCTTATAGCTAATCACGTAGCTACTTTCATTGTTGTCAGCTGAGTGGAAGCTAATGAGTAAACATGTATTCACCAAACTGTTTTGTTCAGGATTCACAGTTTGGTACCCCCTTCAACCGAACAATTCCAGTCGTTGCATTTACAAAATGTAATATTTAAAAGTCTGGTTTTCCAGCGTTGAAAGTTTCCCCTGAACTTGCATAGCAGAATACGGTGTAACACCGCTGCCGCTGTTTATCTTGACTCGGCAGTATTAATATACTCAGCATTTGACTGATGCTAAACAGTAATACTGATGATTATTTAACTATTTATTTTATTTTTATTTATTCTTTATTTTAATGGTCAGCATTTGACTGATACTAAACAGTACTGATGTTTATTTAGCTATTTATTGTATTTTTATTTATTCTTTATTTAAATGGTCAGCAATTGACACATATTAATCATACAGTACTGATGTTTATTAAGCTATTTATTGTATTTTTATTTATTCTTTATTTTCTCAGTGTTCATTTCTAGAATTTGTTGACAATGTATAATAATAATGTCAAATATTCTTTGATAAAAATATTTAAGAAAGCAGCCTTCTGAGTACCTTTGCATAGTCATATCGGTGCAAAATCAGTGAAAAATCCACATAGAAAAGGTCAGTTTTCATTCCAGCTCAAAAATTAACTATATCGGCCACCATATCGGTAATCGGTGAACTTTCCCTCTCTAAAATCGGTATCGGTCTCAAATTTCATTTTGGTATGGCTTTAATATATATATATATTTGTATATATACATACATACATACATACATACATACATATACCTATAAATATGTTCTATATAGAACCATTTTTAAGGGTTCTATCAAAAGAGCCAGGTGGAAAGGTTCTATATAGAACCGTTTAGGGGTTCCCAAAATGCTACCGTAACATTTGGATTTTGTTTAGTTTTTAAATTTAATTTTGGTTTTATTACCAGAAGAACGTTTAATGGATATGAGAACTGAATAGTTCATATACTATAACACTAAAAATGTGAAATAACCATATAAAATTCATTTAAGCTTTAAGTAAAGCATTTTTAATAGTTTTTATTTACAACACAAGCAATATTTAGCACAATTCAAAATGAATTGTCATATGACAATAAATCCACATGTTTGTCATAATAAGCTAAAAGTTAATTAGTATTAATATTATTTATATAATTTATAAAAATCATAAACATTAAAACATTTAACATTAACTATAAGTTAACATAACCATAAGTAAGATGAATAAACAAGTAAAAAAATGAAGTAAAAAAAAAATGCCTTATGAAAAACTGTTAGCACTGGGGTAGATACAGAAGCATTTTGTTGCCACTGGTCTGACTAAAGGTATGCTCTCTCTCTAAAGCATTCAAGCATGAGTAACGAGATCTCATTCAGTTCCATTCTGTGTCATTTGAGCCATCATTGAGTCTGTATCATGTGCTTGGCGCCAACTCCTGGTCGCCATATGTAATTACAGTGAACAAGCCTCTCTGCCCATATTTGGATGACTTCCACCTCTGGTTGCAATGATCTGAACCCTAATACCATTGGTTTAGCGTTCCATGATGCAGGACAACGTACTACATCATTTCCAATTAAGTCCTCTGATCCAGGAAAGCTAACATGTTTTTAGCCAGATAGCACATTGTGCTTCGTATGGATTATCTAATGATCGAGGGATCAGATTACCTTGTGTGGGGGCTAGTTTGAAAGATAATCACCTCCTCTAATTAATGGAATGCATGGATATTTTATGTTCTGTTTATTTTGCGTGACGTTATAAGCAAAAACTAGGCTTATAAGCGACACCTGTTTACATGTAACATGTATCTAAAAAGACATGTACTATTACTCGCTATATTTGTGTCTGTGAGTAAACCAAATAGGCTGGTTGTATTCTACTACTTGAGAGCTGTCCAAATACATATGATACATGGCTATCACTTTGATGTTTTTAATGATTACAATAATATGTACAGTGCAAAATTATGAAACAATTATCAAAACGGAACACTTCTGATCTGTATGTTAATTTCAAAGCACTTGTTCAGTTTTGGTCATAATGCCTACATGCACTGTAAAGTACAGCTTCTAAGTTTTAAACGATACATATTTTGTTTTGGTCAAGACTGTAGTCTTAAATTCTCTATGACATTGTATTAAATGTGGTATGAGAGAATGCATTGAAGTAGCTTTAAGGTTAAGTGTGTGATTTCTGTCATTAGCAGCAATAAACAGAATTACAAAAACAATGACAATTTTTAAGTAATGTTTTATGTTTTGAAATTACATTTCTGAGAGGTTGTTACATTTCCATTTATGCCTTGGTGGTTTAAAAAAAATAGTTTCAGGAATCCTTTAGAAACCCTGTATATTACCACTTTCAGTAAAATGTTTTTATTACAAAAGTGCCATTAATATGCCTTTTAGTGTCTCATGTCAACACATCTCATGTTTAATGCATAAAGGGTTGATGAGATCAAAATTATTCTGCTGCAGATGTGATTTTATGGAGGATAATTACAGCTCAGTTATTTGGATCTCATTATCTCCCAAACCACATTTCAATAATCAGCCTGGCACAACACATGCTGCCTCTGCTCTCCTACAGGGGGCAGTATGGCACTACAAAGAAGAACAATTTGGCAGAATATAATTCAAGCAGAGTGTGAAATGAGAAAGATAGTGAATGAGAAAGGGAGAAAGAAAGAGTAAGCACAGAGGTGGGCTAGAGGGCAGAGACAAACATAGAGGGACAATTTGACTGAGACAGACACAGAAATTCACTCTGGCTCTGTTCTAACCACTAGTGAGCTACCTTGCTGTCTACTGTCTACATAGGCAGATACCTTCTAAGGCAGCATCCTAACTGAAAGATTAGGTTTAGGGTATAGGGTTAGGTTAGGGTTATCCTTAGGCAGCAACTCTGTGCATCATATAAATAGCTCTCGTCACACAAAGCACACAGGAGCCTCGACTTACAATTGATTTCAGTGAGTTTGGTGATGCAATCTTGCAATATTCTAATAAGCATAAGATACACAGCAACAACAAATATGTGGTCAATCTAAGGACCAGAATATCATAAAGACTTCAGGATGGACTCTTTTGACTTGGGCCAATAATAAAAATCCACCTAGAACACCCTAGGAACTACCTAGCAATGTCATGGCAACCAAGTTGAATTTGGTTCCCTATACTCCCTTAAAGGGCCGGTACTAGGATATGACCTTTAGGCTGGGCAATAGGTTCTCTATTTGTCAGACCAGGGGCATCCCCGCTGATCGTTTCCACCAAGGCTCCCCAAGCCCCCCATTAGACCCGGCCATGATCCCTTATAGATAAGCAAGCACTTTCCATCAGCTTCACTTGACATCCACCCAGAGAGATCAAACTAAACTAAACAGAAGCTGTGCTACAGCTGTTACAACCACAATCAATCATAACAGGCTGTATGCATCATAAACTCAACAAGCCAGCCAATTTACAGTACTGGTGGTTCACTGGGACATGGCCTTAAAGCATACATGATGAACGACTTCAGAGAACACTGATTCATCATTCTGATCAGCACTGAATCAAACCAACTAAAATGCATACATGGTTCACTATTTTTGGACACTGTGCTGTAACAATTGTTGAAAGAGTAGCACAGTGTGCTATGTCATTGTCATAATAATACGAGAATTAAGTTAGGTTAATTTTGAGGTCATGCGATTATGTAGACTTAATTAGGGCTGGGCGATATTCAATATTCAAAATATATTCGCAATGATTTTGCTGCCGGTGTAAAATTAAGCAACATCGCTTGAATATTGCATGATATATCGGCGGCCGATATATTATTGGCCGATAACTGGTAATACCAAAATATTACTATCATGTGATAATGGAATTACCACAGATATTTTCACCGATAATTTGTTACGGTTTATTTGCTTGCAGCTGAAATTCTCTGAATGGGCAACCTTAAGCAACAGAGCACGTGCGCACACACAGCGTGTCTGTTTTAATGAGAGCCAAGCTCATGTCGCTCTGTGAGGATTATTTCAACATCTCTACACCTTGTTACATTGTTTTGTGGCTGGTTTTAGTCATCTGCTGTAAGCTACGACATGTAATTTCCCATATTCTGTTTTATAAGGTAATAAACGAAAACGTGACAAAAGCATGTATGCAACTTGGGGGCAATCATTTTCGCTTATTAATACATGAAACAAACAGAATGTGGGAAATAGCACATTGTTACTTACAGAACAGCATTGTGGTAAAAAAAGTCCAAACACAACCTAACACGGTACATTTATCTTGAAATAATTCTCACAGAGTGACTCGAGATGGATAAAAACACTAGCTTGTGAGTGAAATGAATGTGCTTGTTTTTTACAAGATGAGACTTTTCTAACATTATAACTCAAGACAATTATAGTTACATTATAACAAATGACCCCACCTATTCCCATTATTATTGTTGAGTTCACATTTCATAAGTTATACACTGGAACTGTCACAAATGAGCGCTGTAACAAGCGTCAATGAATGAGACGCACATGAGCACAATGCGCGCACATACAGAATATGACATACACAAACAACCTCTGTATTCAAAGTCTGGCTGATAGAACAAATATTACACCATGTATATCGAGATTAGGGTTAGTATTGTGTGTTTTGTTGTTTAATGTTTGTTACATGCTGTTTATCGCCTCATTTTGGTTTAATGCATTATTACAACTGTTTAAAGTTCATTATCCTCTCTCTGTTAGTGAGTCGTCACGGTTACGGTTATCAGTATCAGCCACAATGAGCTGTAAATTATCGGTTATCGGTATCGGCCCAGAAATATCGGTGCACCCCTAGTTTATGCGCTTTAAAGCTACTCTATGTACGTTTAAAAAAAAACAAATTTTTTTTATTAAAATGAACAAAATTTCTTTGATGACTGAGTACACCAAAAATCTGTCTTTCAAACGGTGTTTTGCCTTACCCCGATTCACTTCGGTAAGCCTATAATTATGATTTATATTTTTAGAGCTGTCAGGACAAACTTCCCAGGAAATTACATATTTCCATCATTTGTCCGTGCGTGTTTATGTCATGTCCATAAATAAAGAAAAGAAGGTTGGGCTACTAAAGCGTGTGTATGGTGCGCTGGAAGGTGTGGTAGTAGCTTAAAGCTGAAAGCTTGTAGCCACAACAAATGAGCAACACTGACCACAGATCATTCAAATAAGGTAATCCATTGTAAAAATAAAGAAACCTCGAACCGAGAAGAGTCTGCAAGCAAAAAGGGAAAGCGACAGAGCCTGTAATAAAACACGAATCAACATCAGCTTGGCTTTTGAGAGGTGGCATTTAACAATTTAGAGGACACCGTGGTTAAATCTTGCTAGTTTGCAAAATGTTTAGTTTGCAGAGCATCACCTCTACAGTGCATTGTTATAGCTTCACAAAACAATGTTTATGCCGGTAAAAATGCCAATCCCTAAACCAGTTACTTCCTTGGTTTATTTGCCAAGAATAGTCTGCTAGCTAAGTTATAATAGTTTCCACTGTTTGACCTTATCTGCATGACTAGCAATTGTTATGTCTAAGTCAAAGCAACAGCGGAAGACATGCTACTTACCTGCTCATAAGACATATTTTTTGGATATCCACGAGTTTTGATTTCGGTAGTGACATTCGCTCTGATAAGATGATCACCTTTACAAAAATCTAGAGTAAATTATAAATGTGTTTATCTGCTAAAATATAACTGACAACTTTGAGGAGTACACTAGCATACAGATGACAAATGAAATGTAAACAGACATCAGTCACAAAACTCCAATTTTGATTTCATCTGCTCTTTTTAAGCTATTTACATTTTATTTAGGTTACTCATGTTAAGTAAAAAATGGCCTTGGCCGACAGCAGATTCAAAGAAACGCATAATGATTAGCTCTGATTTGTTGCAAACATGAAGAGTAGAACCCAAACAATTTATTACTCAAAAAAGCATGATATACTATCTAACTAACATGACTTCACTTCAGAATACAAGAACTCTTGATCTACTTGATTTGAGTTTACAATTAAGCCACTGATTTGTTCCAAACCTGAAACTGGACGTAGTGTGTTCTTGAGGAAGAAGAGCGCTGTTTACTCAGTCAAATTTAATTCAGCTCATACATTTTTAAGTTTATTTTATCTCCTCAAAAATATTCACGAGTGGGTATGCACTAAACTATCATAGTGTTAATTAGATCATTTAGAGCATTTGTCGTCTATTCAGTGTTTAGTTGAACACTCTTGGCAGCGGGAACAGCTGCGTGTCTTGTGTGTGTGTCAACCATTTTTGCACGACTGAATTTGAGCAGTTTTTAATCATTCTTCCAGGAAGACTGCTTTCAAACTGCCTCAGATTAGTTAGGGAGCATCTGTGAACAGAATCTGCAATGTTCAGATTTCTCTACTGGTATTCTATAGAGTTCAAGAGCAGGTTTTGGAGGACCTACTATGTATCAAATGCTAAGTTTAAAATGGGGGTGTTACATTAGAATTGGGTTCATTTATATGGTATATATTATGGCAAAATGTTCTAAAAATGTGTTTTCACTTTGTTGCTGTTAACTGACAGTGAAAAAAAAAATAATAATATTCAATCCACGTTAATAGAGAATTTACCAATTATGGTTCCAATTCCACTTTATGATTCTGGTTCCTTAATGATTCCAATAGTAATTTTGAGGAAGAATGGACAATATTTGGAAAACTACTTATCACATTTACTGCCCTCGGCATCTAGTTGACAAGGAAACATTACTTTCCTTGTTATTTCTCCTAAAATGGGTGAAATCTAGCTAGTCATGTACGCCATATCTGCAAAAAAGGCATCTTTACACTCGGGCTGAGTATTGATACAGATTCACCAGCTTTTAAAGAAAAAGGGACAAGCCCTTGATTGTCCTGCCCCAATGTCCAGCCATTGTTCAAACAAACAAGTAGTCCTGCCCCAAACTCACACCACTGGTTGGGTCAGAAATTGAAATGTAGGAACACTCAAACCAATGTGGTGAAAGAGGCACAGAGCCATACTGTTTGTACTCTTCAGGATGTCAACCTACAGATGGCTTACTTACAGTCTTTCCATCTTAAACTGGGATAGGAGTAATTATTTTAACATCTAAAAATTTCACACTTCACCTTAAAAGATTTAAAAGACCTACATTTATTCTCACTCACACAGAGACACAAATGTGCAGCTCGAACCCCCCGGTGAATATTTCTTGGCTGGAGTTTTAGGATGAATTATTAATTGTGTCTGATGTTATTGGGGAATAGCTGTTTATTACAGGCGACGAATCTCAGAGTGAAGTGGGCAGAGTGTGTGATGTTTCACTGATAGAGGCCAAAATCACTTTTTGTCACACCTGCCAATGCTGGGTGAAATGTGAAAATAATAATAAAAGAAAAAAAAGTGAAGACCCATTCTGATTTTTTTCCTTAGGTTGCATTTTTGTGGTGGTTTAATGCAAGAAATACCCCACATGTGTGTTGCCAGTGACACATGGAATTCTGGAGATAAAAAACACTTTAAGAATCTGATATAAACTTAAGAGGTACATTTTTCACTGAAGTAAAAGTTGTCAATGGAATTGGTCAAAAAGACTCAATTTGTCACAAGTACTACAAGAATAGTTAATGGAGTTGTTCAATTCTCTATGATTCCCATCCCTACAGAACACAACACTTTAAAATATATGGGGCAAACTTAGGGTGTTTCTCTAAGATAAGAAAGCAGAGAATGGACTTGCATTCTTACAAAAACCAATCTTGCAAAGTTACCTTGGAAGAACGAACTTGGAAGGACAGGAGAGACACTGATGTGTGCATTTTCTGTTTGTCTTTTTGATTTGTAACTAGTAGCACCTAATAAACAAGCAAAAACATATATTATATTTTAATTCTAGAGCAAATAGTTTTCCTAAAAATGTATGTCCACATATGTGGACAGAGAGACTATGTTGTGACATTTTAAATAACACTAAGCTACAGAAAGTCAGATTTATTTCATCAAATTGTTTATGTTTCAAGGAGTTTTGGTTATTCATGTTTTTGAGACATTACAGCTGTTTTTCTGTAAAGCTGAATAAATTATTCTTATTCAAAGTAATGTCCAGCATCATCCAATCACTGCCAACCATGTTAAAATAAAATGTTGCATTATAATATTCTGAATCTATGCACTGATTACCATTATCCCATGTCTGCCAAACATATTGAGTGGTCCAAACATCATCTGCAGCCTGAAACAGAACTTTTGACTAGGATTTTAGGATTGAATCCACTTAGATGCATAGAAAGCTATAGGATGATCCCTTGCTACCTATTTAGTGAATGACTTAACCTCCAGTGTGCTGTCTGTCTTCACTGGTCTTAGAACAGTTTGAAATGCACCTTATTTTCATCCTAACTCCATATAAAGCCTCTGAAGGCAAAATGTTTCAGCTTTTGAATGAACCCATTTATTCTCAATGTGAAAATGCATAGTAAATATAGGTATATAGGAATGCATTAACTAATGTTAACGAATCGAATCATACTGCACAGTGATTACAAAATAAAATATAACAAAATGTATATTAAAATGAATCGAAATGACCCACAGATGTGTAAGAGTTGAAAGTTATTCAAAATACTTAACGTGTTAAGTATTAACGTGTCTTTTTTTTTTCTCCCCTTCTCTCCCCTATTTGGAATGCCCAATTCCCAATGCGCTCTAAGTCCACATGGTGGCGTAGTGACTTGCCTCAATCCGGGTGGCAGAGGATGAATCTCAGTTGCCTCCGCGTCAATCTGCACATCTTATCACGTGGCTTGTTGAGCGTGTTACCGCGGAGACCTAGCACGTGAGGAAGCCCACGCTATTCTCTGTGGCATCCACGCACAACTCACCATGCACCCCACTGAGAGCGAGAACCACACATTATAGCGACCACGAGGAGGTTAACCCAACGTTGACTCTACCCACCCTAGCAACCGGGCCAATTTGGTTGCTCAGGAGACCTGGCTGGAGTTACTCGGCACGCTCTGGATTCGAACTCACGACTCCAAGGGAGGTAGTCAGTGTCAGTACTCGCTGAGATACCAAGGCCCCAAGTATTAACATGTTTTTAACCACTGAGGGAAATGCGGTATGAGTTTCCACATATGTAGACATCATGTTTATCAGCGCTCTGACGTGTGAAAAATGAACAGATTTTTGAATGTGGCATATCAAACAAAACTAGAGACTCTCCTCTATACAACCAAACAGGTTTCAATGAAAAACCTTAAAGAGACTTCTTACCAGAGGCACTTTTGTTGGCACTACGTCCGTAGGAACGCTTCAAGGAAATCGATGGCATTCTGTTGCGTCACGTGACTAGGTGCGACAGATGTTAACCCTTTAAATGACAGTCTAGAGTCTTGTGAACAGTATTCAGTCATTTTTTATTCATTTAAATTATGTGTTGTGTATAGCAAGTCAAAATACAATGTCAACACATGTGGACACAGGGTCGCACTATTTTAAACTGAAGTAAGTATGTCATTTCTGGGACACTAGAGCCACCGAATGGAATTGCAGAAATAAACAATGTTTTCAGAACAGCTTTCTGAATATGCTCATCATCTGCCATTGAACAAACAAAGAGATAGGACTAGATTGGATAGGACTTTTGAAGGACTAGTGACACGATGAAGTTAACACTTGTTTCCCCCATGTGTTTACTACTTTATTAAAATGATGCTCAACAAAACAACAAATGTTGACGGAATATGACGATTCTCACAAGCTAATAGACTTTCGCGAGCTTACAACAGGAAAGTCTTGAGGGAAAACACGACAAATGTCCTTCGTCTGCCACCGCAGTGCCGCAATGACTTCTGGTACTACAAATGGGTTCTTGCACACAAGTCACGATTCGATACGTACTCGATATTCGGCCTAATCAAGAAAAGATCTGGGTAATTGGATCTTAGTTGGAATTGAACTTTGGTAGTGGACGACGATGTCGAACGAGTCCATGAGAACGTACGAACACAAAAGAACACACATTGAGAAACAGCTTAAATTTCAAATATCTACTTTCCAGTGTTTCTGACACCGCTTAAATCAATTTTTGTTTATCCAGGTGTTGTCCTTTCCACACAAAGTAACATTTTATACACATGAAAATTATGGAGGGCCAAATTACACAAAATTACATTATTAATAAATATTTAAATATATCATTAAATTAGTGCTGTCAGGCACTAAATGTTTTTATTGCAATTAATCACATAAATTTTCATAGTTAATCGCGATGAATCGCAGATTTGGAAAATATTCCTGCTTAAATTTTACTCTATATACAGTATACATCTTTTCCTGTCAAAATGCACTTACTTCCTTATTAGGAAAGAAAACAAAATAATATGCAATAATGCTTTATTAACATTTTCCAAACAAAGCCTATCCACAGTATAAAGATAAAAATGCACTAAAATATCACCAATTCAAGTAACATTAAACTTTTCGCAAAATCTAAGTGTGAGGTCGACTAATTGAAAGAACAAGTCCCCATAGGTTGCATATTCATTGCAATGCATATTAAATCTCTTAAACTCTTATCAACCACAATATTAATTGGCTGGCAGACTGTGGCTATCCGCTTTGCTACAGCAGCCATGCAGCCGCATTCACGATTTACATCATTGCATCAACGCCAGCCTCAGTGCCGCTTTGAACTCCACATGACAAGCGCTTGCAAACAATGTCTTATTTTGCATTTTCGTGACAGTTAAGACTTGACATGTCTCTGTGGTAATTAAACTGTGCATTACAGAGGCTGCAAAGTACTACATTTCTATTATAGAAATGGGCTTTTTTCGTAAAAAAATAACTAGGTCCATTCCCCATCATTTGATCACTGACACGGCTGTTATGTGTGTGTTTGTGGTGGTGCATCAGTGTAATGACTCCGGGTGGACACATCACAAAGGTTCCATCCTAATCCAACCAGCGTTTATGCTGGTTTATGCTTTTTAACAATAAATCGGTTAATAGCAATTAATACAAATTAACGCAATACATTTTTTTATTAATTGCATGCGTTAATGTGTTAACTTTGACAGTTCTACATTAAATAGATTTTAGCATTATCTTTGGGACATCCTCTTCCATAATGACCTTCTCTCACAGAATCAACATGTCGTGCATTTTCTAGTTGAAAATACTGCTCAATGCTACTAAAAATGGTCCACACACCTAAGCCAATTTTATTTTCATTTACAGCATTTTTTCTGGCCATAAATTTCAAATATGACCTAGACATGTTCTAGACAGGATTGTGAGATTCATCCCTCTATACACTCTTAATAAACCCTTTTCACATTTTTGGCTTTTGGAACACGGAAGTAAATATCGCAGTTTCAACTTCAATAGCAGTGAGTGGGACGACACCACAGCAAATATTATTTTTTCTTACCAATTTGCTCTAACAGGAAAATAAAAAAAATCCACTATTACATTTATATTACAAACGTATTACATTTACATTTCAACAAGAGGAAAAGAATAGAGAGCAATTGGTTTACAGCAGTCAGAAGAGAGAAGATAGCAAATTTACTGTCACTCTCTCAGCAGCTGTTTTAGAAACCCCATCACAGATGTGATAACTATTTATTAATTTTTTTACTAATTCCAGGGTAATACAACACAAAGCATAATGTGATAAATGTACACTAAATAAGGCAGAAATCACAGGCTGTGACAAATGTTCTGTAGACCTATAATGTCTTAAGTTGCCGAATTTTGTCCTCAGTATAAAGAAACATTGATCACACTGTGTTACATTTGTCTTGTAGGCCACTATAGCCCACTGGCAAACACTAAAATTGCATGTTGGCCTTTGAAGCAACACAGTAATCGTGCATAATGTTACGTCATAAGACGTATTCAATGTGGTGTAACATTGTATCTGTTTTGGTTGTGTATATTGGGGTGGGAATATTTAGTTTTGCATGTCTGTTTGTCCCTGGCTTTTCTCCTCTCTCTCTCATTCTCCCTCTCACTCTAATCACTACCAGGTGAGAGCACTAACGAGGAGCTCTCATCTGGCTGTGAGCTGCTGGAGGATAAAAGCTGCTGGAAAGCTTCATTCAACGTCTCCCCTCTCCTGGCTCAGACATGTTGTTGTATTCTCTTGTGAATTTGTTGTATATCACTTGAGACTGCATTTGTGCCTATTGAGTGAACAGTTGTTAAAAGGTGTTAAAAGGTATTGTTCTAAGTCAAGTGTGCCTTGGACTGATTACTTTGGGAGCATTTGTAGGGAGGTGGGTGCCATTTTGTTTAATATCTGTTTGCTCTTGTTTTGGGTAGAAAGGGAGTTAGAGTACAATTGTGTTGTTTATTTCCATTAGAAGTATACTTCGCCTGTCCGTGTTCCGCGACGGTCCACGCACAGTCCGCGTGACATAATTTTCATCATCAGGAGTGTCCGCAGATGTCCGTGCACAGTGTCTGCGTGCAGCTAGATTTTTCTGTCCGCGCGGACAAATGCGCATGCACAAGGTTGACTGTTGAGATAGAAGAGTCCTCTAGGTGGCAATATGCACAGTTGGGCTGTACTGTCAAGCAGTAGTCAAAGAACATATCCTTCTCCATCATTTTGTTGTTGTTGTTGTCGGATGTCCTGTAAATGACACGTCTCGGTGCTACCCTCTAACGTCTGGTAGCATATAACAAAACAATTGTACTGCGCATGTGTCGAACGCATCCATTCGCGCTCATCCACGTGAGGTATACCTTCAAAGCTGAGCGCACAACTGTGCACGAGACAGAACGGAACAGGCAATGTGAAGTATACCTGGGCCTTTAGTTGACTCCCCTTTAGGAATTAGTGAACTTTTGTTTGTTATTTTGGCCTTTGTCCTCTCCTGAAGCCTTTTTGCCTCCTTTCTCATTAGTATCAAATAAATGCCTTATGTTGCATTCTAAAAACTTGACTATTTTTGAGTGCTGGGACGAAAGAGGGGAACCACAACCTTTTTGTTACAGTTTTCCCAACCTAGACTGGGACTAATCATAACAATACTGTATGGTATAATTACAGTCTGTAATGCCTGAATGTTGCTTTCAACTAGGCAAACTAGGAAAACAGGTCAACAGATGGCTGTGGTGTGATCCAGGTATGCAGCACCAACATTACTAGCCAAGGTAGACAAGAGGTTGCTCAGATTGCACTCAGAAGAATATAATGCTGAACTATTTGTACGTTAAAGCTACACACAAGGTCCACGATTTTAAATTGCCAGCCAAATATGTGTTGGTTGTAGGATTAGAGTAGCCCGGCAGAAGGAAATTAAGAAGAATTAAAACAGAATTACACCAAGATGGCTGTAAATTCCTCTAACCATTAAGAAGCTAAGAAAATTCAGACTGAAGCCAGCAAGTCTAAGGCTGCAGCATCTGTTTTTTTCCAACCATCTTGAGAACAAAAGAGATCTGCAGACCACAACAACCTCTACTCGTCCATGTTATATATCAGGGAATACCCCTATGACATGACCAGCTAACCATCTCAGCAGAGAGACCCTAAGAGCAGAGGTGATGGGCAATAAAAGACACAAAGTTAGAACAAGCTCTCCTTGTGAGACCCTCCTGAATTACAATGAACAACACAATGCCAATTCTATGACTCTTTATTCTGGAAAATAACCAATTTTCTAGGCTCCAAATTAGTCATGAGACATCCTCTTTGGTCATTTCCTGGAGATGGCATCCTGAATCCATGAGTTGCTTGAAAATATGTGACTTTACACTTTACAATGCTCATACCAAGTTTTATAAGTTAAAATGTATCAAAAACCTTCACATTATCCTTAAGTGTAGTTAGAATTATAGAATGCATTATCCTGACCTCATGCATACATGATTAATGTATTACAATACATTATTTAGGATTTAATATGTGGTGAACTAATTACAAAGTTAAAGTATGTCATGTTTCATATGTAAATGATTGTCTGTTTATGTAGAGAATGTTGATGTTAACAGATGTCATGTCTCTTACACCGATTTCATTATATAAAATGTATGATTAAAACATGTACTTTTTCAAGCAGGAAATGGGAAAAAGGAACATTAATTCCCTTTAGAAGGAGGGACAGAGAGATGATCCCATGTGACCCAGCAAAAGACACTTCTGACTGGCTCAAGACACCTTTGGGGTGCAGTCAGTGTCGACTAAAAAAACCTCCCCACCTCGGACAAAACACTCTCTTCTTGCTCTTCCTCTTCAGCTCTCTTTGTCTTTCTGTTTCCTCTCTTGACCTGATGGCTTTTAGCTTTCTCCGGCGCCCCTCAAGTTCCGTACAATGTAGAGTCCAGGAAGGCTCGGAATTAAGAGTTCCGAGGAAGCTCTTCTCTTCTCTGCGCTACGACTCACCAACATGACGGGGAGTTGCGAGTCTCCCTTGCGGCAGGCCTCGCTTCAAAGCCCTGCCTCAACATCCCAGCAACAGACATCCACGATCTTAACAGAGGTCCAAAACATAGACGGAACCACCGGAAATTTTTACTGACACAGCCAAAGAACCAAAGCAACGCAAGGAAACGCAATGACACACGAGTACATCTCCAGACTTTTGTTGAAAGTACTGGTGGTCTCTTTAATATAATTTGAAGAATCCGATTGCAAATCGAGTTAGACTCAAAGAAGTATCGAATGGTTCTCAAGGCATTGTCTATAGACTCCATAAAGTTCAATTAATCTGTATAGATAATTTCATTCCCCTTCTGTTACAATTTACTCACCAACCTGTTTGTCGTGTTTGTCTATGTGTTTAGATTAGCAATAAAGTCTTGTATGTTTTCAAAGATAATTAGACTGTGGTATATTTTGATAATCTCGTCACTTGATTTTAAAAGATTGCGCTCCGAAGCTCGAACCATATCTAAACATATTTGTGATATTATTTTCAATAAGCCATGAGAATAGTATTACTTCAATAAGTGAATTAATTATAATTCCCTTATTAAAGCTAATTCCTTACAATAGAAATTGTGAGTGGATACAATGAGCCGTTGTATTACATTTTAATGGTGGAGAATTTTATTCAGACAAATAATCTATTTATTTGACATTTATCCTTCTTATAATGGTGGTGAAATGCAGCTAATTCCATTATAAAATTTCTTACATATTATGGTGAAGGTACGCAGATACTTTAATACATACCGTGTGCATTTATACTACGAAATTTCTCTACATACTGTACAATGGCGTAGACGTACGGACGGTTAATTTAATTCCTAACACACATAAATGTCCTATATGGTCTTTTGCCTTGTTATTTCTTAATCAGTGGAAAACAGGCTCCATAACTGACAGTTTAAATAGGAACAGCATGATCGGAAGATGGCCTGTGTCCAGTTACAGCCCAGTCGGTAACTAGAGGAGAGGTTAGCTGGCATCTGTCACCATATTGGATACACTTCTCAGTTCAGGAGCTTTTTCACAGGAATAATCTCACTAAAGGAAAGATCTGAGCACATGACAGTATTTCTCATTGCCTTAACGTCTTCACTAAGTGAGCATTCGGCTGTGTGATTGTGACTGCGTGGCCTAGTTTCTGTCTCCGATGTGTCTTGAAAGCTGCAAGCTCCACACACACACTTAGTGGAAAGCACTGTGAAACAGAGAATGTGCCATGTTAAAGGCACCTTTGTGACAAGCGTGTTTTTTAATATATTTTATCTCTGTTTGTATGAAAGTACCAGCTGAAGTCTGTTTGTGAAGCTCCTCGCATCGATACATATTATTTATCTCTTACAGTGTTTGGCAAGCTGTCTGGCACTTTTCTGCTAATGTGTAATCCTTCTATTTTACAAGTTATAAAAGGAAAGAACCGCTGGCACTAAAATTCCAGTGCACACTCTAAAAACAGGCAACTAAAAACAATGTCTGGGTAGTTGACATTGACAAAATATCAAGATTTTAGGTTAAAATGCATATATTCTATGCTAATTTACATAAGGGGAATTTTAGGTGCTGTAACCTGGGTGCTCCACTATTAAAATCACCTTTTAGCTTTCTTGCAATTCACTTAAAAGGTATAAAATAGGTTCCAGACAGGTTTCCCAAACAGTCTCTCTGGTTGCAATTGGCCAAACAAACAGATAGTGCCGCCCTAAACTCACGCAATTGGTTGAGTCAATGGCTATTTACATGAACCCTTATAATGCGATTAAGGCAGTACTTGGATGTGTAAACAGAATACGGTATTGTGGTTTTGATCGCACTATACAGACATTCGTGTAAATCTCATCAACGGAATTACTCTCAAAAATGTTCATTGACAAAGTTTTTTTTTTATTTCATTAAAAATAATAAAGATGACACAAAAAATATGCATAATTAGGGCCCTATGATTTCTGTGCTGCAGAAACCACTGACAGAGTCGTGGAATCCAGTCATAAAAATGGAATTAACTATAAAAGTGGAATGTCATGGAATTTGACATATTTGGAATGAAATTAATGTATACAATCAACAGTTCATGAATGTGAGAAGTCACTGCTTCTACACTAACTGCATCATCATCACGTGCACTCTGTGTGTGTATTAATGACAAAGAACATATCACTTTATTCACTGTGAAATGGGTAGCACATGCAGACTATTGAAATTGAAAAAAAGAAACGCGACAGAAATGTATTACTTCTGTATAGTAAAATGTAATTTTCAATGTAGTAGTAGTACTGGTAATGATAATAATATTAATATATCAATAATAATAATATAGCACTGTTCCAATAGGGTAAGTGAATGTTCTGTCAACTGTCCCAAAACACTCTCACACAGGCTATCAAGCCATCCTTATTGTTGAGCCCTGCATACTAACAAAAAGCTCACCCTCTGAGCACACAGCTAAGGGAATCTGGCATCCAGTGTTCATGAATTCATACAAATGGCACAGCGGCTCATCTCCAGTTCACAGACCCTACAACAGTACTGTGAGAGAGATATGCATGACTCTTCTCTCTAAAGGAGACAAACGCTTTGAAGTGCAGACACACAATTCCCAGTGATTAAGCAGGATTTGACAGAGATTTTAATTAAATGCCCAGCCAATGCTATGAACACTGTTTCACAAAGAAAATACGTCTTTACACCATATAAGGAACAGCACAATATCCAGAGAATACAGCATAATAGCAATTGAATGAATACATTCTACACGACTTACCTCAACAAATATGAAGCATGGTATGATGGAATAACTACGTTGTGTATTATCTGAAGCCATTTTGCATTGATTGAGTCAAAGATCCACAGTTGGCAATCTAAAGGAAAGGGAAGAAATAATTGTAAAATTAGTAGAGAATTTAATAACAATACTGAATTTACAAACATCCTGTGAAATACAGAGACAGGAGAAATAACAGTGACTGGATGAGTGATTGACTTATAATCAACATGAAACAGCATTTGCAACACATTTTATTTCCACAAAGTGACATATTTCCGAGTGAAACAGGAAATTTGAGGAAAAACAAAGTGTAGGATGGGAATTTTATCCTTTGCGAATTAATTTAAAGAGGCTTTTTGACCGGAACACGGAGGCTGTGGGTCAAGTTCACCCTCGAGAACATCATTACGTATTTCAACAGTAACACTTCTTTTTGAAAGCTATTTGCTATCATTGCCATAACATTTATTATGTGAACATTAACCGCCTTTGAAATTACTGCATTGGCAAGATTTTAGAAAGGCTGCATCACCTACAACAGTAGTTGAAAACAATGCCTAAAAAGCTATTTGGCTATTGGTTAGCATTAAGTAGTAGCCTGCATGGCCTAGGGCACATCAGCAAAAAAGGAAATTTGTTTCATATGTGGAGCAATTTATGACATTTTGATGGAAGTACGTTCACTGATGAATCCTGCATAACAACACCAAGAATGTGCATTAAGCAAGTGAATAGAGTCAATTAAGGATGGGACACACAGACAAGGTCAGTATAAAAAGTCTCCAGTTACACATGTAACCTCAGTTACCTGAGATGAAGAGAACAGACATTGTTGTAAGAACTATGGGAAGTGTCTTTCAAAACGACCTTGCTGAAACCATTATACAAGCACGCCAATCCTCTGATTGGTAATGGTGTCTGAGCCCCGCCCCTTCAGGCATGCAGTTGGCCTATATAAGAGGGCGCTCAGTCACCATTTCCTCAGAATTTTCTGACTGAGGGACAAGAGTGAGTCACTTGTATTATGAAACTCTGAAGAAGTAGTGCGGCCAGCTTTCGCAATGTCTCGTTCCCTTCATCTCAGGGAACCAAAGTTACATGTGCAACCGGAGACGTTCCCTATCGATTCAGTTAACTTGACATTTCTGTAAGCACTATGGGGAATGATATCCCATCACACCACACTATGTGACATCACACTCCCAGAGTTATAACACTAAATAGAGATATTAATAAGAGTCACAGGCCACAGGCCGATGACTTTTAAGTCATATTTAAGTGTATATGAATAGTTCCACGTAGCGGACGCCAGATGGAAATTAATGTAGTCTGATATTTATATGAACCATATAGCTATACACAGTATGGTTTATTAACCCTCTCACAACATGGT
Organism: Myxocyprinus asiaticus; assembly: GCF_019703515.2. Classification (NCBI taxonomy): domain Eukaryota; kingdom Metazoa; phylum Chordata; class Actinopteri; order Cypriniformes; family Catostomidae; genus Myxocyprinus; species Myxocyprinus asiaticus. Next base: position 6,061,086 of record NC_059386.1, read on the forward strand.
TGGAAAAGTAGGTTTTATTTCTCATGGGAGTGCTTATGGACTTTTAAAGGGGCAGTTCAACAGCATATAATTAGGTGGCCATGTTGATTATAGTCGGTAGCCCACCCATAATAAGGGCTTGGTCTCACCTGCTTGAATGTAAGAAGCTCTCTATACAGAGAGGACTTGTGAGGAGATGGACGCCACGTCCAGGTTATAAAATCTCATGAATGCGTTTTGTGAGGACCATCCTGCTGCCAAACATATGTCCTGTAAGGACATGCCCATGCCCATGACGAGGCCATGCCTCTGTTTGAATGCACTTTGACACCAGTAGGGCAATTTGCGACCTGTGATTCGTAATCGAGGGCGATCGCATCAACAATCCATTGAGAGAGCCTTTGTTTGGAGAAAGACATTCCTTCTGTACATCCTCCATAACAAATAAAGAGCTGATCCGACAGCCTAAAATGACGTGTGCGCTCGACATATGTATGCAATGCCCTCACCGGGCATAACATATGCATAGATTGCACTTCATTCTAATTAAACGGTGGGGGAATAAAGGCTTGCAAACGAACCACTTGAGCCCTGAAGGGCACTGATAAAACCTTAGGCACGTAGCCTTTTCTAGGTTTAATGGTGGCTTTTGACAGATCTAGACCAAACTCCAGGCATGAGCTGTCAGTCGACAGCGCCTACATGTCACCCACCTGTTTAAATGAGGCCAAAGCCAATAGTAGTGCGGTTTTTAAGGAAAGCACCCGCAGCTCAACAGATTCCAATGGCTCGAACTGGGAAATTGTGAGTGCCTTCAGCACAAAGTTTAAGTCCCAAGTCAGCACCATAGCAGGGCGAGGGGGGTTCAAATGTCTCGCTCCCCTAAGGAAATTTATGACTAGATTATGTTTGCCTATTGAAGAGCCAGCCTCCAGGGTGTGGTATGCTAAGATAGTCGCTACATTAACCTTGAGCATTGACAGGGTAAGACCAGCTTCCAGCCGCTCTTGAAGGAATGTCAAAATCTCAGCTATGGGGCAATTCAGCGGGTCTTTACAGTGTGAAGAGCACCAATTTGCAAACATGCGCCATTTATTTGCATAGAGGTGTCTCGTGGACTGTGCTCTAGCCTGTAAAATAGTGTTCCTCCTGAGCCAATACTTGCTTGTCTGATGTGCTCCGTTCAGGGGCCACACATGTAGGTTCCACAGCTCTGGCTGGGGATGCCAAATCGTGCCTTGTACTTGAGAGAGAAGGCCTCTCCTCAGCGGTATTTCCCATGGCTTAGTCTGGAAACCAGGACTGATTGGGCCATTTCGATTCAATTAACAGAACTGTTTCCATATCCACTTGGACTTTGCCGATGACAGAATGAAGGAGGTGCACCGGGGGAAACACATACTTGATTTTCACTGGCCATTTGTGATCCAGTGCATCCATGCCCAGTTCTCCGTGGAGGCAAATAGGTCAACTTCTGCTTTGCAGAATATTTCCCAAATCCTCATCACTGTCTGAGGATGAAGTCTACATTCCCCTGGTAATGCTCCCTGGCAGGACAACAGATCCGCTCTGAAATTCAGACGGCCTGGGACATGTCTCACACGCAATGAGAGATGACGCCCACTCCACTGGAGGAGGCTTTGTGTCATGCTCATTAAATAGGGCAATCGGAGTCCGCCCTGGCGATTTATGTATCGCCACTACTGTTGTGTTGTCTGAACAAATCAGAACGTGGTGATTCACAATGTCTGAATGAAAAGCTCTCAAAGCTAGAAAGACAGCCAGTAGTTCTAAGCGGCTGATATGCCATGCCCGTTTCGCACTTGTCCAGGTGCCAAAAGTCGGGCGTCCATCACACAGCGTGCCCCAACCTGTGCTGGATGCATCTGTGGTCACCACTTTTCTTCTGAAAATTTGACCCAGCAAAACACCCTGTTGGTAACAGGCCGGTGCTGTCCATGGTGCTAGAGCAGCTAGGCAATGGCAAGTCACCACGATGCGCATATGACCGTGGCTTCTGGCGTGAAGTGGAACGTGTGGCTTGAGCCAGTACTGGAGAGGTTTCATGTGTAACACACCTAATGGTATGATGGCAGATGCTGCCACCATAAAACCCAGCATTCTCTGAAATGACTTCAGTGGCAATGTTTTCCCTAGTTTGAACTGAAACAGACACAGAAAAATGGTCTGTACGCACTCATTTGTAAAGTGCAGTCTGGGACAGTCTCTAATGCATTTTTGCGAGGAGACTATAAATCTCTGCGCCCAATAGAAAGTGACCGAGCGAGGTGGCCGGCATACAAACTGAATCGTATAACTGTACTCAATCGTTTTTAACACCCAGTCTGACACGCCCGTGAGGGCTTGCCATGTGTCCGCGCAGCGGGACAGCGGGCTTACTGATTCGCTCGCTATAGGATCGCTATAGGAGATAGAGCACCGCTCACCATAGGATAGCGGTTGAGTATAATGTGTGGGGTATATGATACGTGAAGAGGAAATGTAACTTTTTCTGAGAATGTGTGAACATCCCGTGTTTGTACAACAGGCACTTTTTTCTTTTTTGTGAGAACAATCTTTGAGTAATACACACAGAAGCAACATTTTGAACAATGTCCCGTTCCTGATGAACAGTATTGGGAAAGAGGGGAGAAACACTGTGTGCCTCAAATCGAGCCTTCTTCAGCTCTGGCCTGTGAATAATGGCAAGCTCTGGGCTCTTCTTCACAGGGCTGGGCATGTCAGGAATATTTCTGCTGCCCAGACAAGGTTTTTCCATCGTCGCATTTTCACGCTGAGATGGCGGGTGCTTACGCTTGGGCCACGGTTTACATGGCTTCACAGAGGGCTCAGTAGTAGCTTTCGGCTGCGCTGGGGCAGCAAGAGATGGATTCTTTGCCAGGCGCTGACTAGAATTAGATCGGAAGCGTGCCAGGAAAGGGAAAGTGCTACTTCTCTTTGGCAGAAAGTGTTTCATCGCTTGAGACTGCATTTGCGCTGCGATGAAGCGCTCTGAAAAGCCTTCACATGAGTCACATCAAATAACTGACTGTCTGAAATGACTCCCAACGTTAAATATAAGTGAATTGACCCTACGCCAAGCCCCGCCTTAAAAACATTTCTGACCAATTATGTCTTAGCAACTGTTGCCCTGCTGCCATTACTCTGACTATCGTTTGCTTTTTACAATGACAGCCTATGGGAGCAATGTGTGTTTGAGTAGTTTTAAGCAGGATTTTATTGAAATGATCCCAAAAAAATTAAGAATGTTGTTGCTGGGTCACTTGTAATGACACGAGGTACCTAGAGAGGATACATGCAGTGTTTTTAAAAATAATACAAAATTTATAAAATAAATAAATAAATAATATTGAGAAGGGCATCATTTTGATTTAAGTGTGTCATTCCTCATTCCCATATGAACATGTATAATATAAGCGAGGACACCTACATTTCCTCCAAGGTAAATTAAAGCTAATAATTTAATTAGGGGCGTACGCACCTATTGTAATTGTTAGTGTTCTTATTAAGGGCCAAGCACCGAAGGTCAGTAGGAACCTATTGTATCCGTTAGTTTTCTTATTAGGGGTTCAAGTCCAAAGGGTTGAAACCCTATTGTATTTGTAAGGATTATTATTATTATTATTCTGCCTTAAAACTGATCATGCAGACCAAACTGTAAGGCCTAGAGACTTGAAACTTTGGGAAATGGTAGTACTCCAGCTGGCTAACCATACGCATGGACTCATCCCAATCGGCCAAAGGGGGGCGCTACAGTGAACAAAAAATAAATAAATAAATAACATTTTGGGCCATAACTCTTAAACCATAAGGCCTACGAACAAAATTATTTTTCCTGTGATTCCTTGCGTTATGGCGAATCTTTTGGAATACCATCAAATCTTTTCTCCGCCCTTTCATTTTCCCGCTATTTTGGATTGTTTAAAAAAAAAAAAAAACTTAAAATTTTGCATGCAGTGTCTGATCAACTGATCAGACTGAACAGTGTCTGACCCAAGGTGCCATCAATGTCTATGAGGACAGTCTCATATCTTGAAAAACATGGCCACCATCGACCAATCAACTTTTAGCAGCTATTAGATAGGGTTAGAAAAGGCAGATCAGAATGAAACGTGGTAGGCCTATTTGTCTCTTGGCACAAGAGGTCTGTGCAAAATACGAAAAAAATTGGCCACCAGGAGGAGATATTGTGTTTTTCATGTGTGTAAATCGTTGCATATACCGCTGTTTCACTCAGACACACGTTATTCATACCATAATATAGATTTCCTCATTTTGAACAACTTTGCCTCAAGAAGGATAGGTGTGAATCAAATCATTTGTTAAATATTTAAGATTATTTAAAAAAAATTACTTCTTCAAACTAGTCCTAGGCCGTTCGCCCAATTGGAACCAAACCAGAGAAAAGAGATTCTCTGGAGTCCCAATATCAATAATTATTAAAAAAAGTTTGAACTTTCGATTCATCGTTCAAAAAAATGTTCAAAGTGGCCATGGCCATCCATAAAATCTGATCTGACTGTTCAGACTGAGAAACATTAAGAAAAATCTGATTTTAATCAGATTCCAAATCTCCTATGAATGTGGTTTGGATGAGATTTAATGTGTTTTTGTCCTGTTCAGATTGTATTTGGTGTTTTATGCACACCAGTAAGCAGTTTCATATTTGTTACCAATGTACAAAAACACAAAAACTGTGTACCCAGTTGAGCTGATAATATATTTGTTAAAGTGTTTACACATGGTTATATTTTCAGTTCTATAAAAACATTGCATTAGAGATTAAACACAACAGTTCACGAAAACACTTTTATAAGTTAGAGAGCCACATATGTTTTTTTATAGAAATACATATTTGTCTAAAAAAAAAAGTGCTTGTGGACTTACAAAATTTTGAACTGCAAATTGTAACTTCACAATCGATTGAAATGGGCCTATTGGATCATATTACGTGCAATTCATCAAAATGTTGTTGTTTACTTAGTTGAATCAACATATACTATGGAACATAGAGGTCTGGCCATAAATTCCTTCATAAGATCAAGCTGAAGAACAAACATGACTTATACTCTTTAACTAGGGCTGAAACGATTAGTCGACATTATTGGCAACGTCGACAATAAAAAATTGTCAACAAAAATTTTTGTTGTTGAATAGTCGTTTGATCTTAACGTAACATAAGATCATATGAAACTCTAATGACTGCAAACAAGAGCAGCACTGCAGCTCGCGCCTGACTGAGGAGAGGAAGAAAACACATCTCACAGTCCAGACGCACTCTAAACTTTCCAAACAGCTTCAGGTGATGTACATCGCAAAAATACAAAATAAGTAAATACAGAAGCACTCTTGTTGTGGAATAAGCAGAGCCAGAGCTGACGCTCAGCTTAAGCAAAACTTGCGTGTCGAGTGTCTTTAAAGGAAATACCCCGGCGTTACATCTTTAATGCAGTTCTATTTAATGCGTTCTAGTTTAAACTAAAGTTAAAATAATAAGGAAACTGGCATTTCTCTGTGCGGTCAGCGCCTCTTCTATGAGTTGCGTGAAGTGTCCCGATCTAAGGGGGAGAGATTGAAACTGCACCCGGCTGATGCACACTCTGTTGCAGGGACGCTCACCCCTCGAGCACGCACGCTTAATGCAGCTAGATTATAACGTTATGGCAACTTATTGAATCATAATACGTGTCACTGTGCATATCTTATCGTGAAGAAAATTGGCAAAATGCAGTTTTATTAATAAGAGAGAGTTTGTTTTTTTGTGAGTTAAAGATGGATTGAAGTGAACAGAAAGGTGAGAGAGGGTAGAGTCTTCGCCCCATTATACACTGCAAGAATATACATTTTTTATTTGTTTTTGTTTTGGCTTGTTTTCCAATATAAACATCTAAAACTCCTTTAAAACAACGTACATTTACGTTAGCAACTATACTGCAGAATTTTTTTTTTTTTTTATCTGAGAATGTTGAATATAATATTAAATATACAAATATTTTAAAATATCTAAAAATCAGTCACCTGAGAAGCAGCATATAAGATATTTAGACTTGCTTTTAGAGAATAGATCTTGAATATAAGTATATTTTGTCTTTACTGCATTCGCAGAAGTATAACCAAGTGAAAAAATACACTTATATACAAAATACACTTCTATTTAAGATACATTCTCTTAAAGCAAGTCTAAATATCTTATGTTACTTCTCAAGTAAATGTATCTTGTTTTAAGGATTTTTAGACCATTTTAAATGGAAAAAAAGACAAATACACTTGATAACAATAGGATTTTTTTGTAGTGAAATATTTACTGAATTAAACATAATAAAAATTATTTTTCCCTTTAATTCAGTGAATGTCATTTAGAGGTATTTTTAAAAGATGATTTTGTCCTCTTTATTGTTAGCAAGCAGGTTTAATACAACCTTTTAAGTCAGGGCACAAGCTGAATAGTCGATTTAGAGCTAATGATTAATCGTTGCAATAATCGCCCGAATAGTCGAATAATCGTTCTAATAATCGTTAGATTAGTCGATTATCAAAATAATCGTTAGTTGTAGCCCTATCTTTAACTAACAAATACATTTTTTATCAACTTTACTTTGAAAAACAAAAAACAAAACATAATAATAAAACTAAGGAGAAACATTTTGACCTGCTAAAGCCCTTTCACAATAGCAACCCACATATGAAAACAATGGTCACATAAAAATGTCATGTTTACTTAATAATGCATTTAAATGTAATTTTCTTTTTGGAAAAAAAAAAAAAAAAAAAAAACATAAAATATCTATTCTTCCATTTACTCTATAAAGTATCATCCTATTCAGTGAGGAAAACAAATTGTCCTGCAAATATTAGCCAGTGCAGGAGCCAGATTTGTGTGTAGGTAATCACTGGCTAAAGGAGTTGATGCAGTTCGTGATTGAGAGGGCTGACTCACAGCTGTATAGAACCAAATCAGTATATTTGCAAGTCTAGTTTCACATTATCACTTTTTTACGAGCCCTACAGACCCTGAACAGATGAGACACGCCAGTTTGATACTTCAAGAATAGTGAATAAAAAGCAAACTTTTCAGCGCATTTTCTTTGAACGTTCAGTTTTCATAATTGATTGCTTTTGTTGCCTAATGTGCATACAACATTTCTGTCACAACTGCGGTGATAATTTTTTACATGTGTAGATTTGACTACACTAAGCACACAATTAAGCAACTGCATATAAATATTTGATTGAAAAAGATGCTATGAAATACTCACCTAAACGGTGTGATCCACGTTTAGCAAAGCAGTGTAACTAAACTATCGCCAGAAAAGCTTAAACACACCCTCCAGTCTAAATAACCGATGACGGCTGAATGCTGTTGCTTGCATCGAGTGTTGTTAAACTCACCGCTGATTGCTGAGGCTTGCATCTACGAACACTGAGCTTTGCACAGAGAGCGCTCTGGTATTTCAGAAGGCGAAACAATTTGATCAAAATTCAGTCGGCGTGCCAGACAAAGATGATTGGCAGGCCGGATTTGGCCTGAGGGCCACCAGTTGACTAGCCCTGTTGTAAGCTGTTTCATCAAACCCTAACTTTTCAGTGGGGATTCAAAATTGTTGCTGTTGTTGTAAAAACACATTGCATTTGAAAACATACATGACAATTTTAAGACCTGATAGTCTACTTGAGCTGTTGGTGCTTGGACCCCGATGATTGTCGCTTGCGGCTATATTTCTTCTTCTTCTTCTTCTGCCATTGAAGTCTATGGCAGCCCATAGAATCATAAATAGGAAAATTAGGAAGTTTATCTGACCCAAATTTGGGTCTCTAACTCATACCCTCTAGTGCCACCAACAGTTCAAAGTTTCACTTACGTTTTGGCCTATAACTTTTAAACCATAAGGCCTAGAATCAAAATTATTTTTTTCTGTGATTCCTTGGGCCAAGCCGAGACGGGACAGGTAATGTAAAATTTTAGCTCCACCCCCTAGATTTATTTGAATTTTGAATTATACGGAAAACCTACTTTTTATAACTCATCCTAGACTGTTTGTCCGAATCGCTTGGAATTTGTCGTGTATCATCTAGGGATACTGTTGACAAAAAATTATCACCGCGAGAATGGAAAAATGGACGTGACGTTATAATTATGCAACGCTTTGGTGTATTGACATGAAACTTACTATGTGTCATCACAAGCATGACCTGAAGCTACCTGTAGCGTTTCCCCACTGTACCACCTAGTGGTCAGAAGATATGAAAAATTGCTATTTTTGCTCATAACTTCTGATTAGTTCGGCCTAAAATTATGGGGCTGGTTTCGTTAGATTCATTGGGTCATGCTGGGTATGGTGATACCCAGTTTGCCATGGTCGGCCATAATGCCTGTCCGCCATTTTGAATTTTCATTCTTCCTTTAATTTTATTTATTTTTTCCTCTTCTTCTTGTTCTTCCGCTCGAGTCTGCAGCAGCCCATAGAACCGTACATAGGAACGTTTTTGAATTTGGGCACACTGATAGTGGACACGCTGATCTATAAATGACCCAAAATTGGGGTCTCTAACTCAATCACACTAGCGCCACCAACTGTTCAAACGTTCACTCGCATTTTGGCCTATAACTTTTGAACCGTGAGGCCTAGAAACAAAATTCTTTATACATCAGATTCCTTGGGCCATGCCCCACAAGGATATGTGGCATAAACGTTCCGCTCCATGCACTCGTTTTTCCGCAATTTTTAATTTTGAGAAAAAAATACTTTTCGAACTCCTCCTAGACCATTTGTCTGATTTGCTCGAAATGTATTGTTTATCATCTAGGGACAGTGCTGACAAAAAGTTAACAAAATATTTTTGATAAACTACACCGTTCACGAATAACGCTTCAACGAATTTGACCAAGAACACGCCAAAATATAAGGTTTGTAATCGCTATCAAATGACGCTTTTCTCTTTTCAAGTGACTGTGATAATCGCTTGCCTTAATTCTGATTCACAGTCTGCACAGTTTTCAATCAAATTACTGTGTAATTTATTTTACAAAAAACATAAGATAAATATGTTTTACAATGTCACTCTTCATTCCAGCCCACGTAATAATATTATCCATTCCGTTTATGAGAATAACCGCACCGTTCAAGGCAATCTCCGATTCATTCCTATGGGGAGTTCTGCAGAGCTTGTCAGAGCGAGCGACCATAACCAAGAGGGGTGGAGCTGAGTGAAGGGTCAATTATTTAATTTTATGTTTAATTTACTTGAACTGTATAAAATAACCAATTTGCTTAACACTTCTATTCTGTTAACCCTTAAATGTATGGTAATTTTCCCAAACACTCTTACATATTCGGGTCTTTAGAGACCGGCACTTATATCTATCAAAAATGGATGTAAAATATGCCCAGATAGTGTAAAATTTTTAAAATATTTTCAAGACAAATAGAAAAAAATAAAATGAAATATGTATGTGATGTTTTCTTTTTCATAAATTAAAGAGATAATGCAACAAATCAGGACAAATCAAGAATATGATTCATTATTTTCACACTGAAATTTAATTGGAAACTGGCTGTCAAACACATACTGAGCTACACATAACACATAATCTACACATGTGTAATGTATGTGTAACTTATGTGTATCTTATGTGTATTTTCTTAAGCACTTGTTGAGTCTAAATAGATGCACAACATACATTACTTCAATAGTACACCCAAATGACAATAGTCATATACTTTTCATGTGTTGTACTTGCTATAAGTTTACTTCGATGTTGTTTCTTCATAAAAGCAATGTCAAATGTAAATCAAGTCAAACACTGAAACATCAGTGCCACTTAAGTAAGAAATTGCATGTATATTATGTATGTGTATACACATATAAAATACTGATAATTCACCACTGTTGATAGTTCATTGTTGCACAGAAAGTCAACGTGATATTGTATTTATTTGTATGAAAATAGTAATTATTTATTTTGTAATACACAAAGAAACAGATATCCTGTGATAGTAAACTTAAAAAGATATTAAGTGTTTGGGTATTTTATTACCAGCAAATTTGTGTGATTTAGTTAAGAGTTAATTTTGACCCTTCAATAAAAAGGTTTTCGAGCGATGTGGGCTGGTGGGCTTCATTACATTTATCTATGATTGGGAAGGTTAATGTTATTAAAATGAATTGTTTTCCAAAATTCAACTACCTGCTACAGTCTCTCCCTATAGATGTCCCCCTCTCTTATTTCAAGCAATTTGATAGCATAGCAAAGTCCTTCCTTTGGAATGGTAAATGTCCCTGATTACATTTCAGTAAGTTGCATAAGCCGAATGAAAAAGGTGGGCTAGGCCTACCCATGATTTTGTTTTATTATTATGCATTCGGTCTCAGACATTTGGCTCATTGGTCGCTTCCACCTGAGAGAGCCCTTCCCTGGTTTTGTACTGAACAGAAAGTTATTGCCCCTATTTCACCATTGCAAAGCCTTTCTATCAAACTAATCAGAGAAGTTAAGTTACACCCAGTTATCTCGCATTTGCACTCGGTATGGACAAAAGTATCCAGAGTGTTTAATTCGGACATTTATTTAAATGTTGCCTCGAGGCTGAACCCAAAATTATGTATTAATAAGTCCCCTTTCTGCTGGTCAGAGTGGACTGTGAGGAAGGTTAACACACTCGGTGACCTATATGAGAGTGGAGTGTTGAGATCCTTTGAAAATTTGGTTCAACATTGTGGGATTCCCAGATCTCAATTCTTTATGTATTTACAGCTGTGCCACCTGCTCTGTACTATTTTTGGGAGTAGCATACACCCCCCTAAAGCAGCAGGAGTGGAGATTACTGCTTTTGGAAAAGGTCATGAGGCATCAGTGTATTACTCCCTGCTAATTCAGAGTCTGGGGGACGGAGCTTTAACTTTTAACTTTTAGCTTTTAACTTTTAGCTTTTCTATCAAGAGATTATGGGAGAAAGATTTAAACTTGGTATTGGAGGAGGGAGTGTGGGCTAGGATTCTAAAAAATGTCAAGTCTGACCAAAAAATCCAAAGCATGAGAACTCGTGGAGTTGGAAGGGAATATTAAATGTGCAGAGGCAGATCTGAAGCGCCGAATGTCATCTGATGGCCTCAGAGAATTGACCCGATTGAAATACAGATATAATACTATTTTGTCCGGAAAGTGGAGTTTTGGTTATTCAGGGCAAGACAGTCATACTTTGAGTCAGGGAACAAAGCAGGAAAGCTTTTGTCTAGATATATAAAGCAGAGAGAATCTTTTCTACCATTCCCTCAGTGAAATCTGCTGGTGGTGAAATTTTTTTACCTCAGTCATTGATATTAATAATGCCTTTAAAGAGTTCTATCTTGATTTTTATAGTTCCACATCTTCCTCTACTGATGAGGATATTAGACAATTTGTGGAACCATTAGAACTCCCTAAACTGACGACTGAGCAAAAAAAAACAATTCTTGATTCTGAGACAAACTTGGGAGGAGCTTGACGAGGTAATTAAGACCTTACCTACAGGCAAGGCTCCGGGGCCAGATGCCACTGAATTTTTTAGATCTTATGCTACAGAACTGGCTCCAATTTTGTTAGAAGTTTATACGGAATCATTAAAGAATGGAAAGCTTCCCCCAACCATGACACAAGCCCTGATCAGTCTGATTCTCAAAAAGGACAAAGATCCAAGTGAGTGAAAAAGTTACCGTCCAATTTCCCTGATCCAGCAAGATGTAAAAATTTTGGCAAAAATTTTGGCTAACCGATTAAGTTCTGACATCTCTTACATACATAGATCAGGTGGGGTTTATTTGGGGCTGTAGCTCTTCTAATAACATTAGGCATTTCATCAATATTATGCGGTCAGAAGCAAATGATCAGTCTCCGGTCACTGCCATCTCACTTGACACCGAAAAGGCATTTGATATGGTAGAATGAGATTATCTTTTTAAGAGTTTGGAAATGTATGGGTTTGGGAGTATATTTATTGGTTGGATTAAGTTACTTTATAGACATCCTGTAGCAGCGGTACAAACAAATGGATTAATATCAGATTATTTTACTCTGGATAGGGGCACTCGGCAGGGTTGCCCTCTTTCCCCATTATTGTTCTGTCTTGCCCTGGAACCATTAGCAGCTGCTATAAGAAAGGAGGATGATTTTCCAGGGGTGTCGTTCCCAGAGTGGTGTGTGAAGATGGGGAGGGTGGCTACCTTTGAGGAGGGGTCGAGAAGAAGGATGGGAGTTAGGAATTTTTTAAATAGGAAATGGGGCAGTGATTTGGTGTTTTTGGGGGACTCTCGAGGAGGGGTGGTGGAGAGAGTAATTTAGAGTTTAGTTTTTAATTATACTTGATTATTGTATTTTCTTTTTTGTTGTTGTTTTAGTTTTGTGTTTTTTTATGTGTGTGTGTTGTAGCATCTGGACCAATCAGACAAACAATTATTCATTATTTAATGAATAATCCAACAGAAGTCTCAAGACCGTAACAAGCAAAGGTCCAAGTAGGCCCAAGCAGACTCCGAGATGTCTGCTTTCCCACTGATCATTATCAGCTTTTACTCCCCCTTTGCTAACACTGGTCCAGCAACTAGTGGACCTCAGAGACATTTCAGGTAGGGGAAGGTAGCCACATGCAAGAGCAAAGGAATGTGGGGAAAGTAACTCACTCCATTCCCCCATAGGAAAGACACAAAGCCCATAAAACAGACTTCTCTTCATTAATTTATAGACAAACTGTTCTATAAATGAACATATCCCCAGGACATTATTACGGTCTCATATATTGTCTTTTGTACCATATACCGTTTTATGCATGCTTTATGACAGAACCACTAGATAATGTACAATTATTGGTATCATGCTTCCTATCAAATTAATCCTTGTGTGACGCCCTGCACATTGGAGTATATCACCGCCTTATAGCATGCATTGTGTGCTTGTTATATTAATCAGAGCATAAAGGGGCACAAACTGGCAGCTTACTCCAATCATGCAAATGAGTCAGCTTCCAAACAAAGGAACTTTTCCTGCTGGAAAATTGCACCTTTCTCATTGGTCAAGCCAAACCCGAGAGGAGTGACCTCCCTCAGGAGTTAAAGGGCACTGTCAGAGTGACCACCCTCTCTCTTTCTCTCTCCCTCCCTCCTTCTACTGGTTGCTGTTTGTGTGGGATCCGGAAACACCTGGTCTGACTGCGAGGTCGCGGGCCGACAGGCCTCAACACATCAAGCCATGTGTAACTTCCTCGACCATGACAGAGTCAAACTAACACCACAATTTCATCATCATTTCTTCATTCAACATAGAAGACATTGATTGCAACTTCAACACCATCGACTCAAGGAACCATCAAGACTTTCTCCTGAGACTGCATCCGGGCACTCTTTCAACAGCCAAGGCATTGCAAGTATTGTACAATTAACTAACTAAACAGAATCAGAATCAGAATGAGCTTTATTGCCAAGTATGCTTACACATACAAGGAATTTGTCTTGGTGACAGGAGCTTCCAGTGTACAACAATACAAAAACAATACAAAAACAGCAGCAAGAGATAGATAATAATGATAAATAAAAAATAAAAACTAATTATACACATACATACAGACACACACATACATACTTTCACACATGCACATGGGTAGTATAAATCTAATACAATCTGTTATGTACAGTGTAAATACAAATCTGTTATGTACAGTGCAAATGTTTTGTTTTTTTCAGAGACATGAAATGGCAGAAGAGGTTGGATGTGTTGGATAAATATAAAAAAGACTAAACTGTGTATTGCACATAGTTATTGCTCAATGGGGCAATTTAACTGTTCATGAGATGGTTAGCCTGAGGGAAAAACTACTCCTGTGTCTGACGGTTCTGGTGCTCAGAGCTCTGAAGCGTCGGCCAGAAGGCAACAGTTCAAAAAGGTAGTGGGCAGGGTGAGTGGGGTCCAGAGTGATTTTACCAGCCTTTTTCCTCACTCTGGAAGTGTATAGTTCTTGAAGGGGGGGCAGGGGGGCAACCAATAATCCTCTCAGCAGTCCGAACTGTCCTTTATAGTCTTCTGATATCGGATTTCGTTGCTGAACCAAACCAGACAGTTATTGAAGTGCAGAGGACAGACTCAATGACTGCTGAGTAGAACTGTATCAGCAGCTCCTGTGGCAGGTTGAATTTCCTCAACTGGTGAAGGAAGTACAACCTCTGCTGGGCCTTTTTCACAGTGGAGTCAATGTGTGTCTCCCACTTTAGGTCCTGTGAGATGGTAGTGCCCAGGAACCTGAATGATTCCACTGCTGCCACAGTGCTGTTTAGAATGGTGAGGGGGGTCAGTGTTGGGGTGTTCCTCCTAAAGTCCACAATCATCTCCACCGTTTTGAGCGTGTTCAGCTCAAGGTTGTCTTGACTGCACCAGACAGCCAGCTGTTCAACCTCCCTTCTGTATGCAGACTCATCGTTATCTCGGATGAGGCCGATGACAGTGGTGTCATCTGCAAACTTCAGGAGCTTGACAGAGGGGTCCTTGGCGATGCAGTCGTTGGTGTAGAGGGAGAGGAGTAGTGGGGAGAGCACACATCCCTGGGGGGCACCAGTGCTGATTGTACAGGTGCTGGAAGTGAGTTTCCCCTGTCTCACAAGCTGCTGCCTGTCCGTCAGAAAGCTGGTAATCCACTGACAGATAGACAAGGGAACAGAGAGTTGGTGTAATTTATTCTGGAGTATAGCTGGGATGATGGTGTTGAAAGCCGAACTGAAGTCTACAAAAAGGATTCTTGCATATGTCTCTGGTCTGTCCAGATGTTGCAGGATATGATGCAATCCCATGGTGACTGCATCATCCACAGACCTGTTTGCTCGATAAGCAAATTGAAGGGGATCTAGAAAGGGTCCAGTGATGTTCTTCAGGTAGGCCAACACCAGTCTCTCAAATGATTTCATGACCACAGATGTCAGGGCAACAGGTCTGTAGTCATTAAGTCCTGTGATTTTTGGTTTCTTTGGGATGGGGATGATAGTGGAATGTTTGAAGCAGCATGGGACTTCACACTGCTCCAGTGATCTATTGAAGATCTGTGTGAAGATGGGGGCCAGCTGGTTAGCACAGGATCTAAGATATGCAGGTGAAATGCCATCTGGGCCCTGTGCTTTCCATATAGTTTGTTGTCGAAAGACGCGGCTCACATCATCTTTACAGATCTTAAGTGCAGGTTAAGTAGCAGGAGGGGGGAGGAGCGGGTTTGCAGGAGGTGTTGGTGTTTGTGTGAAGTGATGGTCAGAGTGGGTGTGGGGTGTGAGATTGAGCCTTTCAAATCTACAGTAGAACACATTCAGGTTGTCAGCCAGTTGTTGGTCAACCACAGGGTTGGGGGCAGGAGTCCTGTAATTCGTAAGTTGTTTCATGCCACTCCACACTGATGCAGGGTCGTTAGCTGAAAACTTGTTTTTCAGCTTCTCAGAGTATCTTCTTTTAGCCACTCTGATTCCCTTATTCAGTGTGTTCCTGGCCTGATTGTACAAGACTTTATCCCCAACTTTGTAAGCATCCTCTTTGGCCTGACATAGCTGCCTGAGTTCCACTGTAAACCATGGTTTGTCATTGTTAAATGTTAAATAAGTCCTAGTAGGAATTCACATATCCTCACAAAAACTGATATATGTAACAGTATCTGTGAGCTCATCCAGATTGGTGTCTGCAGCCTCAAAAACACTCCAATCAGTGCAGTCAAAGCAGGCTTGTAGTTCCAGCTCTGCTTCGTTGGTCCATCTTTTTACAGTCCTTAATACAGGCTTAGCAGATTTTAATTTCTGTCTGTAGGTTGGAAGAAGATGAACCAGACAGTGATCAGATAGTCCCAAAGCTGCTCTAGGAACAGAGTGATATGCATCCTTTATTGTTGTGTAGCAATGATCCAGTATATTTCTGTCTCTGGTTGGGCATGTAATGTGCTGTTTGTATTTGGGCAGTTCATGTGTGAGGTTTGCTTTGCTAAAATCCCCAAGAACAATAATAACCGAGTCCAGGTATTGCTGTTCGGTGTCTGTGATTTGATCAGCCAGCTGTTGCAGCACGGCATTCATACACACTCACCAAAATAAATGAGGAAAACTCCTGCGGCAAGTAGAAAGGCTTACAGTTAATAAAGAGTGTTTCCAAATTAGGACAGCACATATTCTTTAACGTTGTTACATCTGTACACCAACTTTCATTGATGTAAAAGCATGTTCCACCACCTCTCGTATTCCAGAACAGAGGTTTAGTATAAGCTGTGAACCCCTTTGTTAACAAAGGCGCTTTGAAGTAAGAAACTGATGGTTCTTTCAGATGGTTAAATGACTCTTTTCATAGCTTCATTCCCCTGTTCTGTTCCGGTTTCATTCACTTTCACTTTTCCATATCCCATGTATGTGTGATTTGTGTGTATGTGTTTGTTTAGAATAGTTATGTGTTTGTGATTTAGTTAAATAAAGCTTTTGTGTACATTCTTGCGAGTTGATTCTGGTCTGCTTGTAAATCAGCGTCAATTGAACGATTTGATCTACATGCTGAGAAAGAGTTATTTTTCTGTGGCCACGAAAAATATCCTTTCTGAGAGTTGATAGACGATCAATACTGAGTGTTCGCTGGACGAACACATTAATTGATTGTAATATTAATTCAGCTACATCAAATTAATTCTATTAACTGATCCAAATATTTATAATTAATTATAACGAGTTATAACGAGTTAATTATTCATATTTCCCTTTTGAGCTAATATGCTACAGTGTCTATATTTTATTGACCATAGGGGTGTTCCTGGGGGAGTCAGGGTGGGGTGGGAGATTGGTAGGGGGAGGGGTTATAGTGGGGGTTTAATGTTAAAAGTGATTGATTCATTATATATATGTTGTTTGTTTCTTTGTGTTAACTTATGAATCAATAAAAAATTTAAGTTACAAAAAGACATCAAGTCTGCATCTAGAGATGCAAGGGTGTGCCTTATGCAATTCAATATATTACATAGATTCTATTGGACCCCCTCTAGATTGTATAGGCTTGGTCTGAAAGACACCCACCTGCTGGCGATCCCAATCAGAAGATGGACACACAACCCATGTTTTTTGATGGAGTGTTAAGATCTAAGAATTTTGGTTAAAGGTTCAGAGTTTTATGTGTGACGTATTGGACACTCAAATTTCATTTTGCCCCAGACTCTGTATTTTAGGCAATGGAGCGGTCATCAATATAGTGGATAAACCAGGGCCGGCCCAGGCTCTGTTGGCACCCTAGGCAAGATTTTTGATTGGCGCCCCCCAGATCAAAATCACTGAGGATGCTTCTGAAAATAGTGGGGGTGCTCTGTATAAAGTGGAGATGTATCGTAATTACACATTTTTGAATAGATTAAATCATGTTTAAATGCTACTAAAACAACGTAAAGAACAGTTTTTCATGTACAAAACATTTATTGCTTCATTTTTTTGGTTTTCACACATGATCTGTTACTGAAAATGACAGCAAAATGCTGCGCCTGCAGATTAAGACATACATTGATGCAGCATTTTGTGTGTTCACAAAATGCAGGGATTTTTGTGTGTTTGCTGGGATTCAAGGAAATCTGCTTGCCAATTTACAGTATTAGTCTTACATATTCAGTTGAGCAGGGGTGTGCAATTATTTTGGTACAGGGGCCACATCAGCCGTTAAGCAGAACATGGAAGAGAGAAGATAAAACTTTCTGCATAGTTGTATCTTTTAAGTCCAGAAGTAGTGGATGATGCAACGGATGATGCACAATTTTCTGAAGTGTTTACAGACTGATGGGACCATTCTGTGATTGCTTGAGGTTTTGCTGCTAGTTTTCTATCATGTGTTCGTAAAACTGAATAAAGTCTAAATAAAATGATTAATTGTTTATTTTACTATACTTCAATGCAGTGGTAATTTAGTATTCAATTTAACACTCTACATCAGGAGTCTGGTTTAATAGTAAAATAAAATATTCAGAAATTATAGATTCTAAAAGCTTATTTTAATGTTTGCCGCAAAGTGGACAAAGTTGTTTTATTCTCAAAACATTATCAATCTGTTTACACACTCATGGGTCACGATGTGGGTCTCTTCAGTGGTTTGTTTGGCATCCCATTCAGCACACAACTGAATAAAACAGGCTGCATGACACCGATAAATGATTACTGCCAGAGTAACATTCAAATACAGGGGTGAGGGACTTCAGCATTTTACAAATAACACAAAGAACAAACATATTCCTCTCTCGCTTGGTTTTGCTTGCATGTCCCCTCCGTGTGTGAATGATGCGAAGATCTATTGGGATTTTACTAAAGTTCATCACTGAAAAGGTTTGCTCGCAGACTTGGCACTAAGCAGCACACGCAGCCTCACAAATGGACATGGAGTGGCTGCATCAGACATTTCTTTAAGCAGAATATTGCACTATTGAGCACTAAGTTTTTTATTATTTTTTTAGAAGAGGAGAGAGAAAGCGCGCACACTCGCATACATGGTTGCCAGATTGCATAAATTATGACATAAGTGAAATATTTCCAATTTGTGCAAGTATAAATCTCTGATTGGGGTGTTGCATCTATTATCTAGAAACCCTGAGCATATTAAAAGCTTGTGGATGCGTGATAGATCCCAAAGCCAGATAAATGAAAGATCTAATAAAAAACATTCATGATAAATTGACCGTGGGCAGTAGTTTGCCCTGGTCTGCAATTGAGGGTGCTTAGCATGAATGCTTTAGACTACAGTCCTAATCATTGTCTCTTTTAAAAGAAGACACTTAGGAGTTTGGTAAAGTGAAAGCAAGCAGCAATATAACTGAAATTAAAACAACATTATAGAAGCTTAAGTTTATTTTAAAGAAAATACACTGCACTTAACTTGCACTAAACTTAAATAAAACAAGCAAAAATGGCCCACAGTGTCCGTGCCTGTTAAGAGGTTCTAAATAAGCTATTTCAAAGTAGTAAATAAACATAAATGGCTGACATGAACAGTCGTTACCTTTATATTGCTCTTTTGTTCTGCTCCTCTTCTTTGTGCCACTTCCTGCCTTGTGCACCTGATAATTTGGTTCTTTTTTCACTAATTTTGTCCACATATGATAAGGATCCGATTATAATATAATCATGTAGTGCTAGTGCTCAATATATGGGTATAGGGGCACACAGTCATCACGAGAGGGTGCACTTCCGAAATAAAAAAAACTCTCGTGCGGTGCTTATCTGTCATTTTGCGCCCTAGGCAACCGCCTATGTCACCTAAGCCACGGGCCGGCCCTGGGATAAACACATAAAAAAATTGTGTCCTAACCAGTGTTATGATCGGCAGACAGATTGTTCTAAGGGGATGGAAGTCAACTGGAGCATCCTCATTTCAAGAGTGGTGCACAGAGATGGGGAAGGTGGCGGCATTCGAGGAAATGTCATGTAGAAGGCTGGGGAACTTAAGATTCATTTGATAGGAAATGGGGCAGTTATTGGGCATTCTTGAAGGGCTTTCGGGGAGGGGCGATGCAGAGAGAAGTATAGTTTTAAATGTGTGTGATTATTATTATTATTATTATTATTATTTTTTTTTTTAATACTCATATGTGACCACAAGGATGTTTGTTGAGGGTCAGGGTGGGGTTGGGGATTGGGAGGGGGAGGGGTAATAAGTGGGGGTTAAATGTTGATTCTGTGAATATATGTTTTGCTTTTCTTTGTTAAGTGTATGAATCAATAAAAACTGTTAAATCAGAAGAATGGGGTGATCCCAGTATCTACGCCTTTTTTTTTTTTAATCCTTTGAGCAAAATAACAATAAAGTCATTGTCGCTGTTGCTTGAAAAGAAATCCATCTTTTTTCAGCTCGCTAGACTCTCATACTGTGATTCCATGGTTGTTTTGCAAACTTTTAATTAGTTGTTCCTCTCGAATCCAGGGCGTGCTGTGTGACTCCAGTCAGGCTTCCTAAGCAACCAGTTGGCCCGGTTGCTAGGGTGGGTAGAGTCACGTTGGGTTAACCTCCTCTTGGTTGCTATAATGTGGTTCTTGCTCTCAGTGGGGCGCGTGGTGAGTTGTGCATGGATGCCGCGGAGAATAGCCTCCACACGCGCTATGTCTCTGCGGTAATGCGCTCAACAAGCCACGTGATACGATGAGTGGATTGACAGTCTCAGACGCGGAGGCAACTGCGATTCATCCTCCATCACCTGGACAGAGGGGAGTCACTATGCCACCACGAGGACCTAGAGCGCATTGGGCATTCCAAATTGGGGAGAAAAGGGGAGAAGATTCATGGCATATTTTCAGCAAACTTGCCGCAAATTCGCCACTGATAATTTTCACATGCAAATGAGCTTTGCGGCAAACTTGCGGCAAATTGTCCATTGTTGCCAAGGGTTTGCCGGAGTTTCATCACTAGCAGCGAAGAGCTGCAACTTCTGGCAAACATATGCGGCGAATCAAAAGCTCATTTGCATGTGAAAATTACGAGCATCAAATTTGCTGCAAATTTGTGGCAAGTTTGCGGCCAGTTTAGATTATTTGTAAAGGCTTGTATAGAAGATACAGTACGATTTGAGTTCAATAAACTTAATGCTTTAGATTGTGGGATATTTCAGATCTTTCTTTTTTTTCTTCTTCTTTTGAAATTAAACAAATAATAACACTGAGTGAATACAGTTAGTAACATACCTCTACACTGGTGGAGGTGATATTTCAGGTGAATGTACCTGCATACTAAGGTGACTGTCAGTGTGAATGATACATGGAGACCAGCAGATAAACAATGCTTGTTGTCATATTGCACTTTAACACACTATAACAGTTTATGCAGTAAACGTAATGTTCATCTATAGACAAATTAAGTGAAGGACACGCATCTGTGTTTTATATACACTGGCGGACAAAAGTTTAGAATAATGTACAGATTTTGCTCTTATGGAAAGAAATTGGTACTTTTATTCACCAAAGTGACATTCACCAGATCACAATGTATAGTCAGGACATTAATAACATGAAAAATTACTATTAAAATTTGAAAAAAAAAAAAAAAAAAAAATCAGAACTTCTTAAACTACTTCAAAGAGTTCTCATAAAAAAAAAAAATTAAAAAAAACATCAATGTGCAGCAATGACAGCTTTGCATATCCTTGGCATTCTAGCTGTCAGTCTGTCCAGATACTCAGGTGACATTTCAACCCACGCTTCCTGTAGCACTTGACATAGATGTGGCTGTCTTGTCAGGCACTTCTCACACACCTTACACTCTAGCTGATCCCACAAAAGCTCAATGGGGTAAAGATCCATAACACTCTTTTCCAATTATCTGTTGTCCAATGTCTGTTTCTTTGCCCAATCTAACCTTTTTTTTTTTTTTTTTCTATTTCAAAAGTGGCTTTTTCTTTGCAATTCTTCCCATAAAGCCTACCCCTGAGTCTTCTCTTTACTGTTGTACATGAAACTGGTGTTGAGCGGGTAGAATTCAATGAAGCTGTCAGCTGAGGACATGTGAGGTGTCTATTTCTCAAACTAGAGACTCTGATGTACTTATCCTCTTGTTTAGTTGTACATCTGGCCTTCCACATCTCTTTCTGTCCTTGTTAGAGCCAGTTGTCCTTTGTCTTTGAAGACTGTAGTGTACACCTTTGTGTGAAATCTTCAGTTTTTTTGGCAATTTCAAGCATTGTATATCCTTCATTCCTCAAAACAATGATTGACTGATGAGTTTCTAGAGAAAGCTCTTTCTTTTTTGCCATTTTTGACCTAATATTGACCTTAAGACATGCCAGTCTATTGCATACTGTGGCAACTCAAAAACAAACACAAAGACAATGTTAAGCTTCATTTAACGAACAAAATAGCTTTCAACTGTGTTTGATATAATAGCTAATTATTTTCTAGTACCAAATTAGCAATTTAGCATGACACAAGGATAAGGTGTTGGAGTGATGGCTGCTGGAAATGGGGCCTGTCTAGATTTGATCAAAATTGACTTTTTTCAAATAGTGATGGTGCTATTTTTTTTACATCAATAAAGTCCTGACTATAGTTTGTGATCAGCTGAATGCCACTTTGGTGAATTAAAGTACCAATTTCCTTCCGAAACAGCAAAATCTGTACATTATCCAAACTTTTGGCAGCCAGTGTATGTATAAATATAATATATATACATATACAGGTGCATCTCAATAAATTAGAATGTCGTGGAAAAGTTCATTTATTTCAGTAATTCAACTCAAATTGTGAAACTCGTGTATTAAATAAATTCAATGCTCACAGACTGAAGTAGTTTAAGTCTTTGGTTCTTTTAATTGTGATGATTTTGGCTCACATTTAACAAAAACCCACCAATTCACTATCTCAAAAAATTAGAATATGGTGACATGCCAATCAGCTAATCAACTCAAAACACCTGCAAAGGTTTCCTGAGCCTTCAAAATGGTCTCTCAGTTTGGTTCACTAGGCTACACAATCATGGGGAAGACTGCTGATCTGACAGTTGTCCAGAAGACAATCATTGACACCCTTCACAAGGAGGGTAAGCCACAAACATTCATTGCCAAAGAAGCTGGCTGTTCACAGAGTGCTGTATCCAAGCATGTTAACAGAAAGTTGAGTGGAAGGAAAAAGTGTGGAAGAAAAAGATGCACAACCAACCGAGAGAACTGCAGCCTTATGAGGATTGTCAAGCAAAATCGATTCAAGAATTTGGGTGAACTTCACAAGGAATGGACTGAGGCTGGGGTCAAGGCATCAAGAGCCACCACACACAGACGTGTCAAGGAATTTGGCTACAGTTGTCATATTCCTCTTGTTAAACCACTCCTGAACCACAGACAACGTCAGAGGCGTCTTACCTGGGCTAAGGAGAAGAAGAACTGGACTGTTGCCCAGTGGTCCAAAGTCCTCTTTTCAGATGAGAGCAAGTTTTGTATTTCATTTGGAAACCAAGGTCCTAGAGTCTGGAGGAAGGGTGGAGAAGCTCATAGCCCAAGTTGCTTGAAGTCCAGTGTTAACTTTCCACAGTCTGTGATGATTTGGGGTGCAATGTCATCTGCTGGTGTTGGTCCATTGTGTTTTTTTGAAAACCAAAGTCACTGCACCCATTTACCAAGAAATTTTGGAGCACTTCATGCTTCCTTCTGCTGACCAGCTTTTTAAAGATGCTGATTTCATTTTCCAGCAGGATTTGGCACCTGCCCACACTGCCAAAAGCACCAAAAGTTGGTTAAATGACCATGGTGGTGGTGTGCTTGACTGGCCAGCAAACTCACCAGACCTGAACCCCATAGAGAATCTATGGGGTATTGTCAAGAGGAAAATGAGATACAAGAGACCAAAAAATGCAGATGAGCTGAAGGCCACTGTCAAAGAAACCTGGGCTTCCATACCACCTCAGCAGTGCCACAAACTGATCACCTCCATGCCACGCCGAATTGAGGCAGTAATTAAAGCAAAAGGAGCCCCTACCAAGTATTGAGTACATATACAGTAAATGAACATACTTTCCAGAAGGCCAACAATTCACTAAAAATGTTTTTTTTATTGGTCTTATGATGTATTCTAATTTTTTGAGATAGTGAATTGGTGGGTTTTTGTTAAATGTGAGCCAAAATCATCACAATTAAAAGAACCAAAGACTTAAACTACTTCAGTCTGTGAGCATTGAATTTATTTAATACACGAGTTTCACAATTTGAGTTGAATTACTGAAATAAATGAACTTTTCCACGACATTCTAATTTATTGAGATGCACCTGTATACACACACACACACACACACACACACACACACACACACACATATACATACATACACACTGATCAGCCACAACATTAAAACCACTGACAGGTGAAGTGAATAACATTGATTATATCGTTACAATGGCACCTGTTAAGGGATGAGATATATTAGGCAGCAAGAGAACCATCAGTTCTTGAATTTCATATGTTGGAAGCAGGAAAATGGGCAAGCATAAGGATCTGAGCGACAAGGGCCAAATTGTGACAGCTAGGCGACTGGGTCAGATCATCTCCACAACTGCGGGGGTGTTCCCAGTATGCAGTGGCTAGTGCCTACCAAAAGTGGTCCAAATAAGGACAACCGGTGAACCGGTGATAGGGTCATGGGTGCCCAAGGCTCATTGATGCACGAGGGGAGTGAAGGCTAGCCATCTGGTCCGATCCCACAGAAGAGGTACTGTAGCACAAATTGCTAAAAAGCTTAATGCTGGCCATGATAGAAATGTGTCAGAACACACAGTGCATCGCAGCTTGCTGCGTATGGGGCAGACCGGTCAGAGTGCCCATGCTGAACCCTGTCCACTACCGAAAGCGCCAACAATGGGCACATGAATGTCAGAACTGGAACATGGAGCAATGGAAGAAGGTGGCCAGGTCTGATGAATCACGTTTTCTTTTAGATCATGTGGACGGCCGGGTGCATGTGCGTCATTTACCTGGGGAAGAGATGGCAGCAGGATGCACTATGGGAAGAAGGCAGGCCAGTGTAGGCAGTGTGATGCTCTGGGCAATGTTCTGCTGGGAAACCTTGGGTCCTGGCATTCATGTGGATGTTACTTTGACACGTACCACCTACCTAAAGATTGTTGCAGACCATGTACACCCCTTCATGGCAACAGTATTCCCTGATGGCAGTGGCCTCTTTTAGCAGAATAATGCGCCCTGCCACACTGCAAAAATTGTTCAGGAATGGTTTGAGGAACATGACAAAGAGTTCAAGGTGTTGACTTGGCCTCCAAATTCCCCAGATCTCAATCCGATTGACCATCTATGGAATGTACTGGACCAAAAAGTCAGATCCATGGAGGCCCCACCTTGCAACTTACAGGACTTAAAGGATCTGCTGCTAACATCTTGGTGCCAGATACCACAGGACACCTTCAGAGGTCTTGTGGAGTCCATGCCATGTCAGAGCTGTTTTGGCGGCACGAGGGGGACCTACACGATATTAGGCAGGTGGTTTTAATGTTGTAGCTGATGTGTGTGTGTATATATATATATATATATATATATATATATATATATACACATACACACACACACACACACACACACACACACACAGAGTACATATTTTTTCCATTTTTCATTTATCACAAATAATAGTCTATTCTGTTATATTTCTCATAAAAGCATCATGGTAATACACTTGTTTATTTATTTATTTTCAGACATGGTCTGTGATAAGTCCATGTTTATGACATGTCATAGTAAAACCATGGTATTTTTTTTTAAGTACCTTGGAGTACCATGACAGTATCATGAAATATGTACATGATCAATCAATCAGTATTATTGCATTAGCCTGATAACGTGGTGCATGGTGCAAAGGCGCGATGAGAAAGTGTGAGCGCGAGGTGATTGACTGTGTTCCGCGAATGCTACAGGGTCCTTGAATAATGTATAACACGTGAGTAAGAGCAGCCAGTAGAGTTTCTGGTGCCCCCCTAGGGTATAATGGTGCCCCCTAGGGAGATGGTGCCCTACGCAGACTGCGTAATATGCGTATAGGGAGTTGTGGTACTGTGGTAGCCTAATGGTATTTTTCTGAAAGTGATTAGTCTAATGGCTTATTAGTTTCCACAAAACCAAACTGGCTTTGGCTGAACCTGACAGCTCCTTCAGTTTATGTGTTTATGTCAATATTCTATAAAAGACGAATTGAATTTATATCACTGAAAGTGACGTGACTGCACTAATTATAATTAATAAATCTGCCAACACTAGTGCTACGTGATGTCGGAAATGCGGTAGCAATCAAGAATTATTCTTTTGATGAACTTACAACACAATACATGGAGTGGACTTTTTATCTGACCTGTTACTCGTCTGAGGTAACGGCACTTCAATATGCAAATTCAAAACTGCATTTTTTGATTCCTTGAAGGGCACTCCTGTGGAGGGGATCGCCCCCGATCTGCTGTAGCGTGCGCTCTTAAAGGCACCTCCACTTAATTTCCTTTAATACGCCCACGATTCACAAAGAAATCTCATAATAACACATTATTACTGTTATTGTGAGATTATGACTAGATTTTAATTTAGTTTAAACTATTTTAATTTAATTATTCAAATTTCTCCCCTTTTTCTGGGCGACCAGTACTTACGCCCCTGCTGCTCCTGTTCTGTGCACGTCAGTGCTGTACATTATCATTTAAACCTCTTTCTAAACAAGAACTCATGAGTGGTAATAGACAATTTCAATGTAGGTAAAATGGTGCTTTTAAGATTATTTGTGGTAGTTCTTCGAAATACAGTGCATCTACTCACACGTCCTTCAAATTTATCTCATGGGACTGAAGCATCGTGCTTTGGTATGTGTATATAGCCCCTGATTTAATTTTAGAATGTTGTTCATGCTATTATAAATAGTGCAAAGAACAATTTGTAGTGAGCTGTTTATTATGAGATTTAATTTTACCTCCCATTTTTTCGTAATTGAAAAAATTAGTCTGGAATTGACTCTTGTAACCAATTCTATCGATTCCAAAACCAGGAATCAGAATTAGAGTCGATTCCCAAATTTCTGGAATCGAACAGCCCTAGCTGACAGGACATGACCAGCTGTGCGCCATCCAGAGGCGGATGACTGTAAGATGACAGTCTTTTCTCTATCTGTTGGCATGAATACTGAACGCATTTGTGGTGAAATGGATTAATCCATGGATTATTCATAAACATACCTATTTTGAACGTATGGACACATGTGAGCTCCAGTTTCCGGGTGAAATGTCCACAGAGGGGCATAAACAACAAGTTGAAATGCACGGTGGTTTAAGTTTTAAATGATGTAATACATATTTTATCAACTGCCCCAAACCTCAACCCTAATCCTAACCATCAGTGTAGGGCTGCACGATTATGGCAAAAATCATAATTGTTGATTATTGCCCTTGATATTGTAAATTAAATTACCGTGATGTCACAAAGTAGGCAACCGTTAAGTTGTTCAGAGTTGCAGATTTCAATGGTGGATATGAGCTGTGCTCCAGTTTCTTTTAAGCATCTTTTAAACATTAAATATAGTGACAATGTTTGTTAATGTTAGGCCTAATAAAAGTTCTTTTAAATGGATATTCAACCAAAAAAACATCCAGTGAGCGGCAGTTCTGTGGACGGAAACACCTTGTTGATGAGAGAGGTCAACAGAGAATGGCCAGACTGGTTCGAACTGACAAAGTCTACGGTAACTCAGATAACCACTCTGTACAATTGTGGTGAGAACAATATCATCTCAGAATGGGTTAGCAATGTTTTGGCAGCATGAGGGGGACTTATACAATAATAGGCAGGTGGTTGTAATATTGTGGCTGATAGGTGTATAGTTGAGAAGATAAGTTTGCATTCACTTTTGTCTAATAAATGTTCACACCCCTTTCATAATTTATACAAATATAAGAGATAAAATATATTTTTTTTGTTTAGTACTGCTTTTCATAATCTACGATATACAGATATTTACATAAAGTATAGTATGCATATAGTAATGTGTTGTCTTCTTGAGCATCAATGAATGTTTGCACCTTGTGTAATAGTTGTGTGCAAGTCCCTCAATTGTCTTAAGTGTCAAAAGCTTGATTATATATATATATATATATATATATATATATATATATATAAATTATTTTAATTATTTTAAAATATTGCCTTAGTCTTTCTTTACTGTTACCGGATGGCCCCAGAAAGAGATACTACAAATTAAACGAAATCCCAGATGCCGTTTATTGTGCTACTCCAATCCCAATCAATAATTACCAGACGAAAAAAGTGTTACACAATATGGGACTTTTAATTATAAAGAAGCCCGAAATACACATGGGACTCTTATTTTTAAATGTCTGCACTCCCAGTTGTGAGCTCTCTGATGGCTGATTCGCTGAGAAAGTGAATCTGATTCAAACTGCTAACCTGAGCTCCTGAGTTCAAACCCTCAGTTCTTTTCGGGTGATTCACGAAAAAGATCCAGTTCAAAAGAGTCATTTGTTCACGACTAGGGCTGAAACAATTAGTCGATGTTATCGACAACGTTGACAAAAAATAAAAATTGTCGACAAAAATTTTCATTGTCGAATAGTCGTTTGATCTCATTTAACGTAACGAGATCACATTAATCTCTGATGATGTGCGAGAGCAGCACTGCAGTTCACGCCTGACTGAGGAGAGGAAGAGTTACACAGCTCACAGTCCAGATGCACTCTAAACTTACCAAACAGCTTCAGGTGATGTAGATCGCAAATTATGAGGAAATTATAATGCAAAAATACAAAATAAGTAAATACAGAAGCAATTTCGTTGTGAAATAAGTGGAGCTGGAGCTCCGCTGAAGCAAAACTTGCGTGTCGAGCGTCTTTAAAGGAAACATCTTTAATGAGTTATATTTAATGCGTTATAGCTTTAATAAAGTTCAAATAATACAGAAGCAGGTCATGTAAATAACTACAAACTCCTAAACTGGCATTTCTCTGTGCGGTCAGTGCCTCTTCTATGAGTTGCATGAATGTCCTAATCTAAGGGGGAGAGATTGAAACTGCACCCGGCTGATGCACACTCTGTCGTGGGGATGCTCATCCCTCGAGCACGCACGCTTAATGCAGCTAGATTATAATGTGATGACTCACGACTTATTGAATCATAATATATGTGTCACTGTGCGTTTCTTATCGTGAAGAAAATTGGCAATACACAGCTTTATTAATAAGAGAGAGTTTGTTTTGTTGTGAGTTAAAGATGGATTGAAGTGAACAGAAAGGTGAGAGAGGGTAGAGTCTTTGCCCCATTATACACTGCAACAAAATAGGTTTTTGATTTGTTTTTGTTTTGGCTTGTTTTCCAATATAAATATCTAAAAATCATTTACCTGAGAAGCAGCATATAAGATATTTAGACTTGCTTTTAGAGAATAATATAAGTATATTTTGTCTTTACTGAACTCGCAGAAGTATAACCAAGTGGAAAAAATACACACAAAATACACTTCTATTTAAGATATATTCTCTTAAAGCAAGTCTAAATATGTAATATGTCGCTTCTCAAGTAAATGTATCTTGTTTTAAAGATTTTTAGACAATTTTAAATGGAAAACAAGACAAAAACACTTGATAACAATAGGATTTTTTGCAGTGAATTTCTTTACTGAATTAAACATAATAAAAAAAAAAATATTTAAGTCGGGCACAAGAATCAGAATCAGAATGAGCGTTATTGCCAAGTATGCTTACACATACAAGGAATTTGTCTTGGTGACAGGAGCTTCCAGTGTACAACCATACAAAAACAATACAAAAACAGCAGCAAGACATAGATAATAATAATAAATACAAAATACAAAATAATTATACACATATGTACAGACACACATACATACATATACACATACACATGGGTAGTGCAAATCTAATACAATCTGTTATGTACAGTGTAAATACAAATCTGTTATGTACAGTGCAAATGTTTTTTTTGTTTTTTTTCAGAGACATGAAATGGCAGAAGAGGTTGGATGTGTTGGATAAATACAAAAATGACTAAACTGTGTATTGCACATAGTTATTGCTCAATGGGGCAATTTAACTGTTCATGAGATGGATAGCCTGAGGGAAAAAAACTGTTCCTGTGCCTGACGGTTCTGATGCTCAGAGCTCTGAAGCGTCGGCCAGAAGGCAACAGTTCAAAAAGGTAATGGGCAGGGTGAGTGGGGTCCAGAGTGATTTTACCAGCCTTTTTCCTCACTCTGGAAGTGTATAGTTTTTGAAGGGGGGGCAGGGGGCAACCAATAATCCTCTCAGCAGTCCGAACTGTCCTTTGTAGTCTTCTGATATCTGATTTCGTTGCTGAACCAAACCAGACAGTTATTGAAGTGCAGTGTTGTAATGCAAATGCAAAGCACAGTAACTAAAGCTGAAAATTCAACCAAAAATGTGAATATATATTACATAACCAGTTATGCAAATTTTTTAAACCAGAAATTAAATACTTCCAGCTAAATCCATCTAATTCCATGATGCCGACTTTGTGTGCTTTCAAGCAAAGCCAAGCGTGGCAATTCTACTCTGTTGGTATTCGGTTCTTGTTGGAGTCATGCAAACCATTCGACGAGGATTTGTGTTTATGGTGGAAAGAAAATGCGAAGCAGTACGAGAAACTTGGAAGCTTATCATACCAGTATGTGCATTAAATATTTGAACACTGGAAGAGTGCATTTTATAAAAAGCCAACTCTCACCATTTGTTTTTCTAAATAATGATGTAAAATTATAACATTTTATAGCCTTTATGTAGACACAGAGTTTATGTATTTGCATTACCCTAATGCCATCAATATTGGTTTCTATGTAAGCTCCAGGTGAGTGCAATTGTTTTTTGCTGTTATTTTTAAATATTTTATTTATTTATTTTTTTATTATTAATAATGCATATTTATTTATTTTTCCCCCAAAAGAAAAGCATAGCTTGCTGAAGTTAGCTAATTTTGAAGCCATTCTTGGTCATGTTTGTGAATAAAAGAGAACATACATTTCACGTACATGTCATTCTTGATTTTTTTGTTTTTTCTGAGTTAGGACTGTGGTTCCCAACCCTGGTCCAGGAGTACCCCCAGCACTGCACATTTTGGATGTCTCCCTTATCCAACACACCCGATTCAACACATCAGCTCGATAGGAGAGGCTCCATGAGCAGAATTGTGTCATTTAAGGGAGACATCCAAACTGTGCAGTGTTGGTGGTACTCCAAGACCAGGGTTAGGAACCACTAGGTTTGACTACTCAACTACAATCAAGAACTCAAATTACTTAAAAATGCCTATCCCTAGTCAGTGATTGTTTTTATTTCATCTCTAGAAGCCGCTGTGATACTGTCGAACCCTCCAGCGCAAAACAACGTTGGAATAATAATAAAAAAACTATAGGCAACTATCAGCTTTAATCCCTGCCGATAGTTCCAAAAAGCAACTATCTGTGCTGATACATCGGTAAAACTGATATATCGGTTGACCTCTATTTGATTAATTTTTCATTCGGAACGTGATGGACACAAACCAAAATCAGTGCCAAAACATCTTCACAATACTTAACATGAGTTCAAACAAAAGACTGTTTGTTAGATGATTCAATGACCCACATGCTGAAGCTATTGCAAAATAGAAATCAGTTAAATGCGGCATGTTGCTTCTCAACCATAAAAAACCTAGTTAAACAATAGCCGTGTTTCCACAATCAGGCCAAATAAGGGCACGTTAGTGTGTGCCAGTTGCGTTCCCACGGTCACTTCCGGGGCTTCATCATGCCTGCTTTAAAGCTTTTTTAAATGCCGATGTGGATGTACCACAGAACATACTGTCAAGTAGACTGACACAGATTTCTCTGATTGGCACATTTCTACCGCTGCATGGTATAAACACAACTTAACCCTAGGTATCGCTAAACCCCAAATTGCTTTGGCTGGATGGCAATTTCTATCTAAACAAATGAAAAGAAATGAATGCTGTTAATACAGCAATCGCAACGACTGAAGTAAGGTATAATATCACATGTGGAATGCATTTACTAAAGTCTTCAGAGAGCTAATCTACACCAATATCATTAACTGCTGTGACAAATACAGGTCATCTGTTGTGTGAAAAAATACAGTTGCCTGTATCTTCTCTTAATTCAGTGTGAGATATTGTACCAAAATAAGAGTCAATTAACATAAAACACATGATATTTGCAAAACTGTCTTGCACTGATACAAACCTCCCTTGAACACAAGAGGAAAATTTTCTCATGCAGCTTTAATGAGAGGTATCACAGCATCATTCAGAAGTCAAGAGTTAGTAGGATATTTTTAATGAATTTTGCATTGTTTGAAGCGGCTCCTTTTGATTTTGAGTACTAGGTACAGGCTTTGGCCTAAATTTTATCTTAACAGTATCTCAGTTTGTATCAGTATTTGTATTTGTATCAGTATCTCAATACTGTGTAAGCTTAAAATTTTGCAGCCCATTTTACTTCTGTAAAGTGACATGTATGGACCCTGAGTGATGTCAGCCAAAAATGATAGTTGTTTCAGAGGTGGAGCAAGTTCTTAAATTATGATGAAAAATTACAAAGACAAACATTTTAGTTGGAATAACATGAACTGATGAATCGTACACATTATCAGAATCAGAATGAGCTTTATTGCCAAGTATGCTTACACATACAAGGAATTTGTCTTGGTGAAAGGAGCTTCCAGTATACAACAATACAAAAACAGCAACAAGATTTAAAAAAAATAATAATTAAAATTGAAAAAAATAAAAAATAAAATAAAATAATAGATAAATATTGAAAAGAAAAAAGTATATATAGAATACACAACAGACAATATATACACACACATATATATATATGTACATATACACACACACACACACACATACATATATACATAAACATACATATATATATATACACACATATACATACATACATACATACATACATACACATACGTAGTGCGAATCGGTTTTATACAGTGCAAGAGAATGTAATGGCAGAAGAGGTAGGATGTGTTGGATAATATAGAAAGACTAAGCTGTGTATTGCACATTAATTATTGCTCAATGGGGCAGTTTTAACTGTTCATGAGATGGGTAGCCTGGGGGAAAAAAACTGTTCCTGTGGCTGACGGTTCTGATGCTCAAAGCTCTGAAGCGTCGGCCAGAAAGCAACAGTTCAAAAAGGTAGTGGGCAGGGTGAGTGGGGTCCAGAGTGATTTTTCCAGCCTTTTTCCTCACTCTGGAAGTGTATAGTTCTTGAAGGGAAGGCAGGAAGCAACCAATAATCCTCTCAGCAGTCCGAACTGTCCTTTGTAGTCTTTTGCTATCCGATTTCATAGCTGAACCAAACCAGACAGTTATAGAAGTGCAGAGGACAGACTCAATGACTGCTGAGTAGAACTGTATCAGCAGCTCCTGTGGCAGGTTGAACTTCCTCAGCTGGTGAAGGAAGTACAACCTCTGCTAGGCCTTTTTCACAATGGAGTCAATGTGTGTCTCCCACTTCAGGTCCTGTGAGATGGTAGTGCCCAGGAACCTGAATGACTCAACTGCTGCCACAGTGCTGTTTAGAATGGTGAGGGGGGACAGTGTTGGGGGGTTCCTCCTAAAGTCTACAATCATCTCCACCATTTTGAGCGTGTTTAGCTCAAGGTTGTTTTGACTGCACCAGACAGCCAGCTGTTTAACCTCCCTTCTGTATGCAGACTCATCATCATCTCGGATGAGGCCGATGACAGTGGTGTCATCTGCAAACTTCAGGAGCTTGACAGAGGGGTCCTTGGCGATGCAGTCGTTGGTGTAGAGGGAGAAGAGTAGTGGGGAGAGCACACATCCCTGGGGGGCACCAGTGCTGATTGTACAGGTGCTAGAAGTGAATTTCCCCTGTCTCACAAGCTGCTGCCTGTCTGTCAGAAAGCTGGTAATCCATTGACAGATAGATGTGGGAACAGAGAGTTGGTGTAATTTAGTCCGGAGAATAGCTGGGATGATGGTGTTGAAAGCCAAACTGAAGTCTAAAAAAGGGTCTCTGCATATGTCCCTGGTCTGTCCAGATGTTGCAGGATATGATGCAATCCCATGTTGACTGCATCATCCACAGACCTGTTTGCTCGATAAGCAAATTGAAGGGGATCTAGAAAGGGTCCAGCGATGTCCTTCAGGTGGGCCAACACCAATCTCTCCAGCTCTGCTTCATTGGTCCATTTCTTTACAGTCCTTACTACAGGCTTAGCAGATTTTACTTTCTGCCTGTAGGTTGGAAGAAGATGAACCAGACAGTGATCAGATAGTCCCAAAGCTGCTCTAAGTACAGAGCGATATGCATCCTTTATTGTTGTGTAGCAGTGATCCAGTATATTTCTGTCTCTGGTTGGGCATGTAATGTGCTGTTTGTATTTGGGCAGTTTATGTGTGAGGTTTGCTTTTTTAAAGTCCCCAAGAATAATAATAACTGAGTGCAGATATTGTTATTCCATGTCTGTGATTTGATCAGCCAGCTGTTGCAGCGTGGCATTCAAACACACGTTTGGCGTGATATACACACTCACCAGAATAATCGAGGAAAACTCCCACAGCGAGTAGAAAGGTTTACAGTTAATAAAGAGCGCTTCCAAATTAGGACAGCACATCTTCTTTAACGTTGTTACATCTGTACACCAACTTTCATTGATGTAAAAGCATGTTCCACCGCCTTTCGTTTTCCCTGTTAACTTCGCGATGCGATCCGCTCTGAACAGCTGAAAGACCGGCAGATGTAACGCGCTGTCCGGAATGGCTTCACTCAGCCAGGTTTCTGTGAAGCACTAGGCAGCAGAGTTTGAAAAGTCCTTGTTTGTGCAGGTGAGGACGTAGTTCCTCTGTTTTGTTAGGGAGAGAGCGGAGATTCGCAAGATGAATGCTCGGTAGCGCTGTTCGAAATCCGCTCCGACGGAGCCTGACCAGAGCACTTGCTCGTCTCCCTCGCCTGCGTCTCCCAAACAACACAGCCACGCCTCCAACTAAAATGTCCAGCAAAACATCTGAATATTCAAAATCCAGGAAAAGATTGACTGGTATATGCTTTCGAATGTTCAGCAGTTCGTCTCTGGTAAAACTGACTGGAAAAAGATTACTAAACACAGGACAAACAAACAAAAACAACAAAACAATAGGAGCGCTCCACAACGAGGCGTTGTCAAATTAAGACAGGAACATATATTAAGAAAGTAGCCTAAATGCTGTATGTGCAATTTTGATTGCATGTCAACTTGAATCAGTTTTCTCTTTTGCCATCTGTGCAGTAATAATACACGCATATTTATTGATTAATAAATTCAAAATTAAATTTCTGTCCTTGTAATACATGCTGAGGCTCTGAAAGCACTTGACCTTGACATCTTAGATGTAGATACACATTTATCTGGCAAGACGAAGCAGAAAGCACAGTATACTCTCTCAGGAGGGGGCTTCTCATTTTTAATCCCAAATTGTCAGAGTCGTACGTTTTTTACTCAACAACTGCAAGGGTAAGTTTCAAATGTCCTAGCTGGGTCCCTAACCTAAACCTTTAAACTAAACCTACACAACAGTGTCATAAAAAGCACATGTGAGGTGATAGAGCAAAAATCTTGTCAGTTTTTCTAGTTTTAAATAAACAAAACCAATGTCCCAACGCTGAAATCCTACACCTAAACCTAACCGATAGTGCCATAAAAGCAAATGTGAGATGAAAAACACAATAGCTGAAGCAACTACGTAATTTCTATGACACTTTCGGCTCACTTGCCAACTTTGCTGGACTTGTACCCCAGTCTTTCGTGTCCAACACTCTATCAGTTGAGCTACCGTGCAACATCAAATTTAGTTGTTCATGTAATGAAAGCGTCAATGTTATTTCTGTGACACTAGCGCCACCAAACGGAATTGCAAAAATAAAAAATTATTTCTGATTATGCACCTCTTCTGCAGTTGAACAAACATTCAGATAGTCCCGCCCCAACTCACACCATTGGCTGAGAAGCATTGTTGGTGCAGGTCTAAGCGGGTCGCTCTAAACAAACACACAAATGTTTATAGTGCCACAGAGACAGGTTTTACAGTTTTCGAGAAAATTGATCTATGAATGGCTTGTCTCTCCATATTAAGCTGGGATAGGAAGTATTTTAACACTGAAAAAGTTACATACTTGTGTCATCTTTAATTCATGTGTTATAGTAAAAGTATTTCAATGTCATAAGATAGCACTGTGTGAGTAACAGAGCAAATATACGTGTTTATGAACTGTTAATATGCCGTTTTACTCAAGATTTGTGTGAAAGTGAATAACACTGATTGTTGTAGCGCCTCTAGTGTTCATTTCACCAGAAAACATGTTTACTTACGTGGTACACACAACAGTGCTTTTCCTCTTAAAATCAAGTTTAGGTTTAGGCTTTAGATAAGGTATTACACTTTATGGTTATGGTGAAGTTTGGGGTTTGAGGTTTGGATTAGGGGTTAAACTTCAGATAAATCCTCAGAACACTGCTTCAAAAGCCTGGTGTTTCTCTTCCTTCCGTACACAACAGTACAAGTCGTACGTTTTGTACGAGCCAACTTTTAGTACAACTTATTATGAGATCAGGTTGGGCTATCTTACCTAGCCATCGTAGGGGCATTCACATTGCACAACTGCGCTGCAAAATTTCTGACACTGCGACTATGCCAAAACTTTATCGGAGGCTAAAATTCATCGCATCGGCCTTCGGTGAAAATGTCGATGAAAGACTACCGATTGTGCCCTACAACAAGAGAAATCTTTTACATCCTCCAAAATTTGTCTCAGATGGAAAAATTGTGGCCAACATTGTATTTAGTAAATACCACTAATTGTATCCTAAAAGCTGAAGTATGTAACATTTTCAGTGTTAGGGTTAGGGACAACTATAAGTATGCCATTCATAGGTACATTTTCTCGAAAACTGTAAACACTTTTTCTGTGGCACTATGTGTTTGTTTTGAGTGACCTGCTTAGACCCATCCCAACAATGTTACTCAACCAATGGCGTGAGTTGGGGGCAGGACTATCTGAACAACTGCAGATGAGGGGCGTATTCAGAAGGCTATTTTTTATTTTATTTTTTTCAACCCTTTTTCCCCCCAATTTGGAATGCCCAATTCTCAATGCACTCCAAGTCCTAGTGGTGGCATAGTTACTCGCCCCAATCGGGAGACGGAGGACATTATAGCGACCACGAGGAGGTTACCTCCTCGTGACTCTACCCTCCCTAGCAACCGGGCCAATTTGGTTGCTTAGGGGACCTGGCTGGAGTCACTCAGCACACCCTGGATTCGAACTCATGACTTCAGGGGTGGTAGTCCGCGTCTTTACTCGCTGAGCCAGAAGGCTGTTTTGATTACATTGTTTATTTTTGCAATTTTGTTCAGTGGAGCAAGTGTCACAGAAATCACATGCTTCAGCTTTAAAATATACTACTACGCACTAAAAGAAAATAAAAAAATAAAAAAATAAGCTAGCTGGTTTTATTTTGTACTTTGTGAAAAACACAGATGCCACATAAATGACATAATCAAATACTACATGGCAAAGACTCCTGTTTGCAGGACATATGCATGAATGAGTGTGAAATACTGAGAGTTTGGTTAGGTTGGCCTATCCTCCAATTCTCCTGTAAGGTTTGAGGAGAGATGACTCCCTCTGGCTGTGTCCATCTTTTCCTCTCTCTTCCTTCTCTCGTATCTGAGCCTGTGATCCATATTCTCCCATGAGGCAATGACTGTGACATATCTCCGGCAAAACATCTGTGACTGCATCAGGGTTATGTGATACCAGTAACAGCACACTAATGGACTTGGGGGGGTTTCATGAGACCAATCATTTATCAGATAACTGATGAGGGAACAACTTGTATATACATCCTCAGTTTCAAAACCAAGTGAGCTGTCCTGCTGTCTACTGTCTTCCAAAGCAGCACCCGAACTGAAATGGAACCGCATAAGTAACTGATCTGAAACGCTCTACATAGGCATAAACTCCATGTGTCATACAAATACTGCCAGGGCTCCAGACTAACATTTGGTAGCACTGGTGGGTAAGTTCAAATATTCTAACAGTAGGACTCCTGAGTTAATAGAACATATTTACAGACACTGTAATAAACACAAAAATGCATACACATAAATATTGTCTAAAATAGTATTACAATTATTTTTCTTAGTTTTATACTTTTGAAATGAAGTCCGAACCCGACCCGTACCCAAGACCGTGTGACCTGATCCTACCGGTACCATCAAAATTTAGCTCCGAACCCGACCCGTACCCAGGGCTCCAGACTAAAAAAATGACTTAGCTCCTAAACTGAAACATTAAGGAGCAAAATGGCTGTTTTTAGTCACCAAATTACAGAACTGATGGATTTAGATTGCTGTTCAGAAACAAGATAGACAGCCAAACAAAAAGACAGATAATAACCCATTAATCGAAGGTTTAATAAACAGTATATATAGCTGAGAAGATAAGTTTGCATTCCCTTTTGTCTCATAAATGTTCACACCCTTTTCATAATTTATACAAATATAAGAGATAAATTATTTTTTTTATTTAGTACTGCTCTTCATAATCTACATATTTACATAACGTATAGTATACATATAGTAGTGTGTTGTCTTCTTGAGAATCAATTAATGTTTGTACCTTGTGTAATAGTTGTGTGCAAGTCCCTCAATTGTCCTAAGTGTCAAAAGCTTGATTTTATATATACACAGATCAGTCACAACATTAAAACCACCTACCTAATATTATGTAGGTCCCCCTCGTGCCGCCAAAACAGCGCCAACCCGCATCTCAGAACAGCATTCTGAGATGCTATTCTTCTCACCACAGTTGTTCAGAGCTGTTATCTGAGTTACCGTAGAATCTGACAGTTCGAACCATAAATAAAATAAACTCAAGAGACTGTTGTGCGTGAAAATCCCAGGAGATCAATAGTTACAGAAATACTCAAACCAGCCCATCTGGCACCAACAATCATGCCACGTTCCACACTGAGATTACATTTTTCCCCATTCTGATGGTTGATGTGAACATTATCTGAAGCTCCTGACCCATATCTGCCTGATTTTATGCACTGCACTGCTGCCAGAATCGCTCTGCGCATAGTATGCATGATGTAAATTTTGTCATGATCCAGGCCCCATGGCCTGACCGACTCGCGGATGAGAGAGGTCAACAGAGAATGGCCAGACTGGTTTGAACTGACAAAGTCTACGGTAACTCAGATAACCGCTCTGTACAATTGTGGTGAGAAGAATATCATCTCTGCGGGTTAACGCTGTTTTGGCGGCACAAGGGGGCCTACACAATATTAGACAGGTGGTTTTAATGTTGTGGCTGATCAGTGTGTTTGTGTGTGTATATGTATGAATTTTCATTATCAAGAAGCCCCAAATACACATGGGACTCTTATTTTGAAACATCTGCACTACTAGTTGTGAGCTCACTGATGGCTGATTCGCTGAGAAAGTGAATCTGATTCAAACTGCTAACCTGAGCTCCTGAGTTCAAACCCTCAGTTCTTTTCGGATGATTCATGAAAAAGATCCGGTTCAAAAGAGTCATTTGTTCACGACTCTCTTGCGCTGGGGTTGTTGTTGTGTGCGGTGCACCGAGCTCGTCAGAAACAGAGTGGGTGAAAAATGGCGTGAGACACACTGGTGCTCTAAAGATATATCCAATAACTCACAAGATGATATCTGACGAAACCTCCTGTGAACGCACACAACCAGACTGTTGCCAATGGTGACTAGACTTTAAATGATTGTCACAATCAATTATTTTTGGTCGCATTTGCGACCATTTAAGTCGCAGTCTGGAGCCCTGGTACCATTAGATTTTAAGCCTGAAACTGCTCACTCTTTATAATTTCTTCCCCAAGCAAGTGCTGATGCATTAGGCTGTATTTTATGTAAGCATCGTAGACAACATTCAAAACAGTATAGTAACAGTAAACATATACAGTTTTATCAAGGCATGGCACACCCTCAGCAGAAGGGAAATAAACATTGGCTTACAGTTTATCAAATGCTGAAACTATGCTTGGTGAAGAACAATCTGGAATCATGTGTAACGTACAAGTCCTGTTTGCAGCCTGAACTTCTTCAGAACGTCTAATCTTTATAACACTTGTGCTAAAATCAAGTTAGACGAAGCGCAACAAAATGAAACAGGATGCATGTGTTCGATTTAAAATTTGAGTCTTTTTTTAACTTGACAGGGCCCTTACAAAAATCACGAGTTCATGGCAAATTTGCCAAAAACTTGCCGCAAATTCGCCAATGATCATTTTCACATGCAAATGAGCTTTGCAGAAAACATGCAGCAAACTGTACATTGTTGCTAAAGGTTTGCTGCAGGTACACCACTACCGTTAAAGAGCTGCAAACTTCTGGCAAGCATTTGCGGTGAATCACAAGCTAATTTGCATGTAAAAACGAATGATTAGCAACTTCGCAGCAAGTTTGCGGCTAGTTTGACAGAACTCTAGATTTTCTTTTGTAAGGGGGTGTCTAAAAATGCAACAGTCTAGCGCAAGACACAAAAGAAACAGAGTGACGCGGTGCAACAGTCAAAGACGCCCATCCAGCACGTGTTTACATAGGAAAACAATTAATACAGTGCAGACATAAGCAAAAACATCAGTGTGGATGGTCCTTAACTTGTCTGTGTTTGTGAGTGAGAGCGAGTGTGCGAAACAAGTTAGGTAGGCCTATTTATTTTTTTATTAATTACAAACCCAAAGTCATACTTGAAAAACTGACACGAACCCATCCCGAAACCAGTCGGTTTGTGAATATGTGTTTTATTTGAGATGCAAGTGTTGGATCGAGGTTGGCTAACACGCTAAAGCTAGCAGCACAACATCACGTGTTTAAAACATCACTTCCTTCAGCTGAAAAATGGTGAATGCTTCCGTGTAGTAAAAAACAGTGTTCCATCTGGGACAGTACTAGCATTTGAAAATTCATACACTAGATAGCGGAGTCCATAGTATATAGCAGAAGTGCACAGTGTATACCTTGTCATTTGGGACACAGTTATAGAGACCCTAGAAACTACATACATACATGCAAAAAACACTATTAAAATCGTCTCAATGTATATGGAAAAGCTCTCATAAAATGAAATGTGACACTGTGATGAGTATTCCTATAACCTGCTTTAAATATGTCATCACAGTAATGAGAAAATCAAGTCAAACAGAATTCAGTTAAAATCTCTTCTGTGGCACTAACGCATAAATCCAAAGTGTCTCGCATGGATAATTCTCGCTTTAAACACTTCAAGAGATGTGCACACACATTCCAATTCCACAGCAATTAGCAATCAAGGAAAACCCATTACTGGGAAATTCAGCAGTGGCTCAATTTTTTCTATGGGGAAACTGCAAATTTCCTTTGCATTTCAACTGCTTGGTAATTAAAATCTTGACTGAGGCATTTTTAGATTGGCTGCCTTTGAGAATTAACCAAAGCACTTGAATAAGACTTTCAGGCAGAACGAAAGCGGTCACAGCGGATCTCAAGAGTTATTAATCTTCTTGTCTCTCTGGTCTACGTTACAGCAGACTTCACACCTGACAGATATCTGAGCAGGCACAGTTCATAGCAATTTCGATTAAATGGTGCTTTTACAATGAAACGATCAAGTATCTGTCTATATATCATGTTGTTCAAACACTGCCAGGACAATCCACAAATAAACCCATGCCAAAATTATAGACCTCTTGATGTATGCTCAAAGACTGAAGGGGTCTCATTTTTAAAGATGATCCTAAAGGAACACTATTACATGGTACTGAGGTTAGACATCATTGGTGAAAGCTCACATTCGCTGCATCTTGAATACAAACTTCTACCTTGTACATTTTTGAGAGAGTAAAATGGGCGAAAAAATCCCATAGAGCAATATCTTTTTGCTTTGGCAGCCACGGAAATTATATTTGCCTCGCTTTCTGCGTTTTATAAGCATTATATATGTTAATGTGAAATGAAGACATGCACAGTACAACTGAAGCCTGATTTTGTGTGCATCGCACAAGCCACCACTTGTTCTATCATGCTGTATCTCTGGAGTATGCATGTGTAGGTGCATTTAGGCTTTTGTTTTGTTTTTTCATAACAAATACATAAAATTTTTAGATGAACCAATACTACTCAGTGGTACTCGTATCAGGCCGATACTTGGGGGTAAATACTTGTACTTGGTATCGGTGTCATCAATTCATATTTCTGAGCATGAGTACATTTACATAATAATGTGGTTGCACAGGCTGTGCATGGCACTTCTAAGACCATCCATCATTTGGCAGATAAAAAAAACAGCAAGAAATGAAAGAAAACCATTTGAAACTAGCACATGGGTTTTAATTTCACATATTTTAACTGTACATTTTCCCTAACATATATCAGCTTTAACAAACAATTGTGATTTTCTTTATAAATCCCATGTACTCTTTAATCCAGAACTAGTCTGTGAGATTACATATAATCTATCACTTCTCAGACATGTTTTTCCTGAACATGAACAGATGTTACTAAACAAGTCCCATAGGCTTTTCACTGACAAGCTATATCCTCATTTCCAGAGCAATCATTGGCTTTTTGCTTCAAAAATCAAATACACTTTTATAGGCAAATACATGGGAAAAGTAACCAAACGTAATAAACAGATGATCTGTGGAAGTTGAAAGATGAAAATATATGGCACTTTTAACTTTTAAAGGACGATGATATTTGGTTTCATTCTTTTTTTCTTTCTTTTTTGATGAGTTTTGTCTTCTTTTTCTACAGAGTTCCATCCAAATGTCCATCCTAATCCAAATTCTTTCACCACTCCAACAATATCTTACTGTATCACCATCACAAATAGAGTTTGTATTATGCAGTGACATTTTTTATTTGAAGGATTACAGGTTGAGCATTCTAGAATGTAAGCAGTTAAATTGTAATCTGTTTAAATTGAATTCAATTTAAAGTTTCATACCCTGACTAACAGAAGTAATTCAGGCAACCATGGCAACTAGAGACCACCCTTTAAACATGCAATGCAAGGTGAAGCCCACTAACTTGAGGGTTCCCCCATCATGTGACCAGCTGTCTTCAGGATATAATCCTGACCTGAATGCTTTGTTTTGCATGCATTAAAGCCCCAAATGACCATTCAAATTCTGCAGAACACAGTGGTTGACAAAAAATGCATATCTCATTGCAAAAAAGCATATGAACCCATCTATCTGACTCTGTTTACAGCAGTACTGGCATCCCAAATGGCATCAAGAAAGACCAAACAGCATTTATTTTTCTTTGCCAACAATGTAATATCACTGGACGCACGTACGAGACAATGGCAGGTTGCAACTACCACATGCTTCATCATTTCACCCCTCCGACCTCCTCTAAAAACTTACCGCGCGATGGATGTGTGTTATTCCTGTATTAATCCATCAACATTGATTAACGTGGACACAGAAGACTGCTACTCCATTTTCTGTGTTTTCCGCAGCGTTTTGGTGGCGCTGGGTTTGATGTTTAATTGTAGATCCGTGATATAGAGGCGATCGTGAATGCTCAAGGATTTCTCTCTCTCTCTCTCTCTCTCTCTCTCTCTCT
Organism: Myxocyprinus asiaticus; assembly: GCF_019703515.2. Taxonomy (NCBI): domain Eukaryota; kingdom Metazoa; phylum Chordata; class Actinopteri; order Cypriniformes; family Catostomidae; genus Myxocyprinus; species Myxocyprinus asiaticus. Next base: position 6,104,247 of record NC_059386.1, read on the forward strand.
CTCTCTCTCTCTCTCTCTCTACACACACACACACACACACACACACACACACACACACACACACACACCCCGAGAAGAGTGTGAGGCGGAGCCGGGATCGCCTACTGTGGCGTTGCAATAGTTATTAATATTAATTAGGTTGCGCCCCGATCGCCCAGTAGACTTTCGTCGTAAGCTAATTTATTTTCATAAGTTTAGCCTTCGCAGTAATAGGATTGTCTGTTTAGCGATATGTGTACGCTGGGAATCTGATTCACTTTAGCGAATCGGTTCATTTGGACGGTTCATTTCGACGATTCAAAGAACGATTCACAACTAAGTCATCACTGATAGTGCACCTACGTGTGATTGTTGAAGAAAACTAGTTGTTATTAGGTTATATAGATTGTATCAAATGTGTTTTGCATCATTAACATTGTCCAACTTCTCCATATTGATAATAATGTTTATAATCCTAATATTAAAGCTGGAGTATGTACTTTCTGTGCCATTAGCGCCACCAAATGGGATTGCAAAAATAAATGTTGTTCTAAAACAGCTTTCTGAATATGCCAACCCCCCGTCTGCCCTTAGTCAAACAAAGAGATAACCCCGCCCCCAACTCACGCTATTGGTTGAGTAACATTGTTGAGGCGTGTCTAAACGTGTCGCTCAGAACAAACAGATCAATTAATATAGCGCCACAGAGACACAGTATGTGCATCCCAAACCGCACACTTCTGCACTATTCTACGCCATTTTGTAATGTAAATAGTGCAAATAGTATGTTTACACTGAAAATGCAGCAAAAAGAAGTGTACCCAGCTGATGCACTTTTTCAACCGTCAACATGGAGTGTGGAATGTTGGACATTTCATTCACCCAGCGCACGCGGCTTGCCGTATATAGCGGAAGGGGCGGAGTTACCTGGCTGCGCAGCTTGTCTGACAAAACAGTTGTAAATAATGGAGAATGTAGCAGCTAGCGAAACTTCAGTGGATACAGCACTTTACAAATGTAGGTTGAATGCTTTACCGTCACCCCAAGCTGTGTGAATATGTATGTTGTTTAAGATACAAGTGTTGAACTGAGGTTGGCTAACGCGCTAAAGCTAGCAGCAACACATCACGTGCGCTTGAAACGTCACTTCCATCAGCTGTTAAACGGCGAATGTTTCCGTAGAGTAAAAATCAATTAAGTGTTCCATTTGGGATGATACTACACTTTGAAAATTCATACACTACATGGCTGAGTTCATTGTACATTTTCTAAGTGTATAGTGTGTCGTTTGGGACACAGATAGTGCTTACAGGTTTCGCGAAAATTAACCTTTGAATGGCTTACATTTGTCTGCATATTAAGCTGGGACAGAAGAACGTATTTTAACACAGAAAAGGTGACATAATTCAGCTTTAATTAATCCCATTGCTGTTAGCGATATTGTTCCTATGTCACACTTACACTTAAACAAAGTAATCACTTTGTGTCAAGTGATGCACCAACTTCGCGAATCGGTTTGATCGAATCATCAAAAAGAATCGATTCAAAAGAACAATTCGTTCGCGATTCGGACATCACTAGCACACACACAGCGCTCACTCAAGCGTTATCAGAGAAGACACAATCAGGAATCCCCTCTGGCTTCCAAAAACCAGCATATGAGCATTGCTGTGATTTGACTGGTCACCACCCAGTGCAGTTGACTCCATTTGCGTCCGTACTTGAATTATTTATTAGGAAAGGGATAAGAGTGCATCACACGCGTTTAGGCGATGGATTGCTGAGATAGTAAAATAAGGACTGGATTACAAAATAGGGCGTTCACAAAATATGTATTCTTGTTAAAATAGCAACGGAATGGAGCAAAAGGGTCTCGAGACGCGTTTTATATATATATATATATATATATATATATATATATATATATATATATATATATATATATATATATATATCAGCTATATATATATATATATATATATATATATATATATATATATATATATATATATATATATATATATATATATAAAACATTTAAATAGCGCAAATTATGGAACGCAAGAACGTGTCCTACGTGAACGCCCCTCTTACAGACTGAGGGTTCACTCGGCAGCTGGCGTTAGATGATAAGTTGTCGTGGCAGGCGATATACACGCATCTGTTTGCGGTGCGGATGTGCGGTCAGGCGTTTAATGTATTAAGTTTGGACAAAGGGACTGAAGGAATGTTGCTTTGTTGTGTGTTCCCCCTCAGGCCAGCAGCTCTCAGTGCGTCTGGAGGAAAGACCCTCCTTTGTGTTTAATAATTAACTAGTGAGAGAATGAAGAAAATATAAACATTAGGTGCAATTGTGTTATGAAACACATAACTCAGCTCAAACATTTTGATTGTCATTGTTCTAGTTCATCTTAGAATAAATAAAATAAAATCCTGAAGTGAACATACTTTCAGCCCAAAACATTCTTATGGTAACATAAAGTACATTTCTGTACTTACCTTAATTCTGTAAATTACCTTGATTACCAAAAAGCAATTGAAAATTTGCCCCAATAGTGGGCATGTTGTTACACTATATGTCATTAGATGTCACCACAGAACATGCCATTAAATAACAATAAACATTTCAGCTAAATTTAAACAATATAACAAATACAAAACACAAAACAATTCATGATACAGCAAAAATGTAAAGGGTAACACAAAAATATCCATTTGTGTTGAACAAATTTTTGAACACCAGAAACTGTAATTAATCATTTGTGTAAAATTAAAACCTCAAAAACCCATGTGACAACCTGCCCCAATAAAAATGTGACAGTTTGCCATGACCTGACATTTATGAGAAATACTCTTCTTGAAAACAAATTTTAAATCTACCTTTATTATATAGCTGACTCTTGCCTGAATGTACTGTATGCTATTGTGGTTTTATTGTATTAACTTTTTGTAATAGTTGTGTACCCAACAACTATTACAAAAATATGATATTTGAATTTGAATTTATTATTTAAGGCAGTTTTAAACTAGGTGTTTGAAACCAACATACAAAAGCACTGCTGGAGAAAACACATTTGTGCAATTGGACTTATAGTTACTGAAATAGCCCCTGTGACAACTAGCCCCAGCATCCCCTATAATGTATATTAGAACTCAAGATGAATGACCTTGTGGATTCTGGGTTAAGGAATACTATGTGAGAACAAGTTGGAAAAAATAGAAAAATAGATGTGCTTCTTTTGTGTATTACATTTAAAAGTTTCTTTTCACTGGTGCTTCACAAAGCCTGTTATAATTGCCAAAAAAGGCCTGTCCAAGCAGACAGCGTCTAAAAGTATAATCTTATGCCATACAAACACTTCATACACAATTTTCGCAACTGATATTGATTCTTTCATTCTAAATGCTTGTTTAACTTTAAAACACCTTCTTGACAAAGCACACAGTGAGTGTTGTATGCACAGAGCCCAACTGCTATTGACTTAGATATTCAGTTCATATCAAGTAGTACACACTCAGTGGACCTTGTACTGAGGGGTTGCCATGGCGATGGGAGGGACATAGGTATCTTGGTATGGGCTCTAAATCAATGTGTAGACAGTTTGGCTGAGACAATATTTTGTAAATGGGACTTTAGGGAGACCAGCCCTCTCTGACAACGGGGATTGTGTCCAAGATATTCTCTGCCTCATTCTCAGTTCTGCATTTACCATGCTGTCACAATGTAACGGTTAGGAATCTCTTTTTTTAAATACACTAAAGAGTGCTTTTGTTATCTGTTTTTCTAATTTCACTTTTTGTATGTGCATTCACATATTTCCTATTTTATATTTTGCTTTCATATTAATTAAATTCTTTCCCAGCTAATGCTGTTTGTTTTACCTTCTAACTAGGTACAATGTGTAAATATTAATTTTATTAATTATATTTTAGTCACATTTCGGTCACATTTTTGCTTTTTAAAAATGAACAAATCAATGAATTTAATTAGTTAATACAGTATGATATTATATTGCATATATCATATTTTGTTACATTATTGTTTATTTGCATAATTTGTACTATTTACAAGTATTTACATTGATTTGTTGAACACGTGCTAAAAACCAGTACTGTCTCTTTAAAGAAACCTAGCATTTCTGTAAACAGTGTCTTTAAATTAGCACATGTTGACGACTCAAGACTGGACTGGCTTTATCTCATCTGTGCTTGCCAGATTAGAATAAAATGTTTATTTTTCATTGTTTTTGATCAACAACTGACTAAAAAACAGAAAGGGTATTAAAAAGATACATTATTCATTGACAAATCTGTTGCGTGGATCTTGTCTTTGGACACCCACGGAACAACTGTTACTCTCAACACGCAGTAAAAGGATCTCACTGCTGAATACTCCACCACTATACTACACAATCACTGGAGAGTGAAATCTGAACATTTACCAGCCAGTTGCCAAATATATACATTTTTAGTCACATAGCATGAAATTTGGTTGCAAATGTGGGTGATTTCCTCTCATTGTAGTAGAGGGTTGCGTGCAGAGTAAAAGATCGATCTTGGGATTTAAAGCTACACTATGTAACTTTTTTGTTTGTTAAAAAAAACAACAACATGTTATTAATGAGAGAGTGCAACAAAAATCCATCTTCCAAACCATGTCTTTACCCAAATACACTTTGATAAGCCTCTAATAATAATTTATATTTTAGAGCTGTCGGGACGGATTTCGCGGGAAATTGCATATATACGTCATTCACCCGTGCGTGTTGACGTCATATCCGCACACAGAGAAAATAAGCTGTAGCGCGTGTATGGTGTGGGAGTAGCGTGAAGCTGTAAGTTTGTTGTCACAGCGAACGAGAAAAATTGACCATGGATCATTCAAAATGGCAAACCTCTGGGGAATCACCGGTTGTAAAAACAAAGAAACCCTGAACAGAGCAGAGTCTACAAGCAAAAAGGGAAAGCGACAAGAGACCGTAATAAAACCCGAATCAACATCGGCTTGGTTTTTCAGAGGCGGTGACAACTCCAAGATCTGAAAGGATTTAAAAGCGACCCAGAGATGGCTTTTTTTCATTTCTCAACAGGTAAGATATTTTATTGATATGGTTTAGGTGTAGTTGTGTAATCACACCCACACGCCTGTACAAATACAATAATTATACTGTAATTGGTGCAGAACTTTTCACTTGCTAGCACACGTGTGTATTTTTCTTTATAACAGCACTAATTTATATAAAAAAAATCCTTTAGTCCTAGGCTTGCCAAGGACGTGTGAGTCTTGAAATTATGTTGACCACTGTTTGGTAACAATGACAATCTATAAATTAGTTACTACTGTGGTCTATTTGGCCAGAATATCCTGCAGTTATAAAAACTTTACAACATTTGACCTTATCAGACTAGCAATCATTATGTCTAATGTTAACAAACGTTGCCTAACTTTTGTAACATCATTTATTTCAAAACATCAGTGTTTCCAATAGGTCAAAACAACAGCATAAGATATGGCACTTACATGTTTTCGGATATCCGTCTTTTCCTTTCTTTCATTATTTATTTGTCCATTCACTCTGATAAGATGTCCTGTATCCTTGTGAACACTGGTGCCTCGAAACACATTCATCTGCGCAGAAGAGCAGAGCCGAAGCACGACCAAATGATGTTCTTTCGCAAGATGCATGCAGTTTTATTTTTTAACCGCTAGAGGGCCAAAAGTTACATAGTGAAGCTTTAAGAATCGAGATCGAGATCGTTCAAATGAAGATCGCAATGTATTGGGAAATCGATGTTTTTACCGACCCCTAATAATGTTTCCATGCAAAGTACAAATCTGAATATTCCCAAAACAATTAGCGAATAAAGCAATATTTCCATGTGTTTAATAGAACAAAACAGCACTTCTGGGGAAATTGGCACAAAATAGAAATAAAAAGGGAAGTTGAAGCCACAGTGGCTCTTTTATTAAAGGCAATGTATTACTTGCAGTTTGGAGCGCACAGACAAAATGCTCTGAAGAACTTCACATTTTTTAAGCGTTCAGCGGCAGATACCTTATGTCTGGGAGCGAAAGTTTGTAACACAGTTCTAGGATGTAATAGTAGACAATCATTTTGATGATAGGCTTTGGCATTTTCAGAACCAGAGCAACATTTCGTATAATGCAATGATATTGTTGATATTCTCTGAGACCTCGTTTCCAACTGGTATTAAGATGCATCTTGGGTGATCAGATCACATGTGGTCAGCACTAAATACAGGTCTAAACGGGGTCTAAAACTTTTGTGATCGGATCACAAAAACCAAAAACGCATGTGACCACATAACATCTGAGGTGTAAAGGTTAATCTGTCCTGTATGTGTCTCGGCAGCAGTGAAGTGCCTCACCTTTCAATCAACCTTCTTTTCTGACTTTGTTGTGCTTTAATATCATGCAGTAACACACTGGCATAGTGATTCATGTATGTTGTCATGAAACGTCATGGTTACTTGTGTAACCTCCATTCCCTGATGGATGGAACGAGATGTTGTGTCGATGTAGTGACACTAGGGGTCACTCTTGGGAGCCCGAGACACCTCTGGTCTTTGATAAAAGGCCAATGAAAATTGGAGAGTTGTATTTGCATGCCACTCCCCCGGACATACGGGTATAAAAGGAGCTGGTATGCAACCACTCATTCAGGTTTTATGCTGAGGAGCCGAGACGAGGTCTGGCCATTTCAGCAGGTAGTTCAGCGTTGTGGCAGGAGGGACACAACATCTCGTTCACTCCATCAGGGAACGGAGGTTACACAAGTAACCATGACGTTCCCTATCTGTCACTCACTCGACGTTGTGTCGATGTAGTGACACTAGGGGTTGCTATACGAAACGCCACAACTGGCTGAACTGTGTTACATGAACTTGCGGTGTGTGGTGGGCAGACTACTGTGTGCCTCATAGCCAGCACACCAGGTTGACATGTAACATCCCCCAACATAGTTATGAGTGTCAAACGGCCCTTTGGGGACAAGTTGACTACCCAAAAGATAGAGACAGGCTAACCCAGTTGTGGCCTCTTTTCCCCTTCTCTTTTTCCACTCCCTAAAAAAGAAGGGGGATTATCCGACTGGGCCACCAGGTCTAGTCGGGGGGTGTCCCTCCCAAGGGGAAGACACCGCGGAGACCACACCTCGCCCAAAGAGAGGGGGGATATTTAAGTGGAAGAATACGTCACATGGTCTTTCTGACCATGTGGAGGGTCTTCAAGGTAGATCCTACACAACAGGGGAGGAGTTACTACAAACATGGAGACTGGGGCAGAGGGGCTCTGCCCAAGGAAGATGCAGTTTGCCAACAGGGAAATGAATTAGCGGAAGATATATATCACATGGGGTTAGCCTTACAGGGAACCACCACATGCGGAGCACCTACCCCAGAACAGGACTCTTAGGTAGCACCTGTACTGGGCCGGCAGCGAGTCTCTCCGAAAACTCGACTGCCACAGGGCTCGGAGGATGTCAACCAGGGAACAAAGCTTGTGAACACTACTGGGAATTAATGGTGCATGTCTTCAGCTCAAAAGGAGGTGGAAGGCGCTATGTGCAAGCGATACTCCCGGCCGGCTATCCCGGGCTTATCTGCTTGTATTGCGTGCCACTACATGGGATGAAACTGGTTCCACCCGGAGGTTGTAGAACCTTACAAAGGTGTTGGGTGTAGCCCAGCCTGCTGTTTCTGCAAATGTATGTTAGAGAGGCACCCCTAGCCAGGGCCCAGGAAGCCGCTACACCCCTGGTAGAATGGGCTCGTAGTCCGACCGGGGGCAGCATGTCCTGGGCGTGATATGCCATAGTTATGGCGTCGATGATCCAGTGGGCGATCCTCTGCTTGGAGACAGTGCTTCCTTTCCACTGTGCACCAAAGCAGACGAAGAGCTGCTCAGAGATCATAAAGTTCTGCGTGCAATCCAAATAGATGCGTAAAGCGTCTAAAACGAAACGACAGGGCTGGGTCTGCCTCCTCCTGAGGCAGCGCTTGCAGGTTCACCACCTGGTCCCTAAAAGGGGTCATGGGAACCTTGGGCACATAGCTCGGTCGGGGTCTCAAGATCACGTGAGAGTAGCCCGGACCGAACTCCAGGCACATTTCGCTGACAGAGAACGCTTGCAGGTCTCCTACCCTCTTGATGGAAGTGAGCGCGGTCCGGAGGGCAGTCTTCAAGGAGAGTGCCTTAAGCTCGGCTGACTGCAAAGGCTCAAAGGGGGCTCTCTGCTGACCCTGAAGAACTACAGAGAGGTCCCATGAGGGAACAAGGCGTGGTCTGGAGGGATTCAGCCTCCTTAGGAACCTGATGATCAGGTCGTGCTTCCCTAAGGACTTACCGTCGACTGCGTTGTGGTGTGCTGCTATGGCAGCAATGTACACCTTCAAGGTGGAAGGGGACAGCCTCCCTTCCAACCTCTCCTGCAGGAAGGAAAGCACTGATCCGACTGCGCATCTCTGGGGTCTTCCCGTCGGGAGAAACACCACTTAGCGAACAGACGCCACTTAAAGGCATACAGGCGCCTCGTAGAGTGGGCCCTAGCCTGAGTGATCATGTCTACCACTGCAGGCTCACTGGGGGAAATGCATATTTGCACAGGCCAGCGTGGCAAGGGCTCCCTCTGCGACCTTCGTGAAGATGCGAGGAGACAGGGACAGGCCGAAAGGGAGGACTTTGTACTGATACGCCTGACCCTGGAATGCAAACCGCAGGAAGGGTCTGTGTCGAGGAAGGATCGAGACGTGGAAGTACGCTTCCTTCAGGTCTACTGCCGCGAACCAATCTTGATGCCAGATGCTCGCCAGAATGCATTTTTGCGTCAGCATCTCTAACGGGAGTCTGTGTAAGGCCCGGTTCAGTACTCGCAGGTCCAAGATTGGCCGCAACCCACCGCCTTTTTTCGGTACAATGAAGTAGGGGCTGTAAAACCCCTTCATCTTGGCTGGAGGGACAGGTTCTATCGCGCCCTTCCGTAGGAGGGTAGCGATCTCTGTGCGCAAGGTAGCAGCGTTTTTGTCCTTGACCAAGTTGAAGTGGATACCGCTGAACCTGGGCAGGCACTTGGCGAACTGAATCGCGTAGCCGAGTCGGACGGTCCGGATCAGCCATCGCGACGGATTGGAAAGCACAAGCCATGCATCCAAGTTCCGCGCAAGGGGGACAACGTTGTTGGACGTACCGGCAGATGGGGCCTCGCGGTGGGGCGGAGCTCGAGGTTCCACACCACGTCGTGGCCGTGCTGAGTCCAGGGACATTGAAGCACTTACCTGGCTCCTTGTGACCACCCCCGGAACAATCTGGGACGGGGGAGGAAGAGGCCTGTCCTCGTAACCCGTGGAGACTGCTACATCGGGAGTGGCTGTGTGCCACAGCTGGACACTCAGGGGCAGAAAGACCACCACTGGAGCGCCAATCCTACAAGGAAAAACCCGTGGATGGTAGTCATGATGACGACTGTGCACACCGAGTATGTGACCCAGGGAGGAAGGAAACCACTCTTTTGCTGAACTGTTGGGTACCGCAGCCACTTGGGCATGCGGAAAAATCAAACAAAAAGCAACAAAAGATTTTCCACCCGGCCCTCCACCGGGGGATGGAGTGGTCTTCTTACCAGCTCCAGGTGAGTGGGTTTCTTTGTCCCTGGGTCACCCGTCTCATGGGCGCTTTGACGACCTCTGTGGGTTCTTAGCAGCCGACTGTGAGACGGGTGGCATCTGCTTCCTGCGGTGGGCTCCACGCCGGGGCCGGGTCGAAGGGGCGGGCTGCGGCGGAGTCGGTGCCGTGAACCTACAGGGCTTGGACGGGAGCTTAGGGCATCCACGCAAGGTGGCGGCGCTCTGCGGGCATAGGTGCACCGCGAGCGCCTTATCCACCGGGGGAATCGCCATATAGCCCCTGGCCACCCCGCCATCGTGGGTAGTGAGGGCAGGAGAACTGCGGAATCGGGGCCGGGCAGTAAAAGGTGCCTCCCACGATTTCATCAGCTCCTCGTGCACTTCCGGGAAGAAAGGAACTGGAGTGGGGCATGGCTGCTTTGAGCGGCGCCGCGAGCCCTGGAACCAATCATCAAGCTGCGAGGGTTCAGGGGAGAGCGGAGGGTTCCACGCTAACCCGACGCTTGCGGCCGACCGGGAAAGCATGTCCGTCATTTCAGCATCAGCCTGTGACTGGGCAATTGTCCCCGAGGGGGGGAGCCCAGCTGAGGCTTTTGCGTCCGACTGGACAAGCCCGCTCTCCGATGCTGCGCTCGAGAGCTCATCATCTTTGTGGGCTCCAAACAAGAGGCCAGACTCGCCGTGAGACGAGCCGGTGGACTCATCCGGAAGCCCGACTGGGGAAGACGAGCATGCTGGGGAATGGGAGGTCCGCGGGGGGATACCCGGTGGAGGCGATCCCATTGGGGTCCCCAAATCGCCCCCAGTGCTAGCCATGCTGGCCTCATACCCGTAGGTAGAAGGACCGAGGCGGTCTTTATGAAAGCAAGCCGCGACCGCAACGTTGCCATGGTCATGTTCTTGCAATGAGAACATGAACCATCCACAAACTCTGCCTCTGTGTGGGTCGCACCCAGACACGAAAGACAGCGATCATGACCATGCGAAGTTGAGAGATAACGACCGCAACCAGGAATAACACACAATCGGAAAGGCATCTTTAAAAAGACGTTCCGTGTGTGCCGCTCTTTTAGAGAAATATACTCTTTTAGAGGAAAAGGCTCCATCAGAAAATATACTCTCTTTTTTTTCTGCCGAAGCGCCCAGGGGCGTTCTCTGCAGTGCACAAGTGCAGAGGAGGGAGAAGCCACTGAAATGCGCCGTCAGATCCAGCAGAGGTGAATGAACAGTAGAATTCAGCTCAGTGAGCATGACCGTTTGGCTCCGAATAGAAAATCTGAATGATTGGTTGCATACCAGCTCTTTTTATACATGTATGTCCGGGGGAGTGGCATGCAAATACCACTCGCCAATTTTCATTGGCCTTTTATCAAAGACCAGAGGTGTCTCGGGCTCCCAAGAGTGACCCCTAGTGTCACTACATCGACACAACATCGAGTGAGTGACAGATAGGGAGCAGAGACCCTCCCCTCCAAATCTGAACACAAGTGGTCACAGGAGATGCATTTAAGTGACCAGGTGTAAACAGCAGTGTCTTAAATGACCACATGTGATCGGATCACCCGAGATGCATCGTAATATTAGGTGGAAATGGGGTCTGAGTGAAATATGTATTCACATGACTTGTTGTGGCAAACATGATTATTTTTATGCGCATCTATATTCCTATAAAAATTCTGTGGAATATATTCAGTAAATGTGTTTCCATCGTAGTTTATGCGCATGTCTTCTTATTGAATAAAAATGCATCCCCATCAAGCTAATGTATACGTTTTTATGTGCATTTTGGAGATTTAACTTGCATTTTGGTGTTTCCAACCTGCAAATTTTACGCAATATTCCAAAATTTGCATACAAATACATTGATGGAAACCCAACAGTAAAGCCAAACATTGTTGTGTTTCTCATAACCAATCGCAATGTGCCAGTCTCAATATGCTGAAGTGCAAATTAGATTTGAGAGAAACTGCAGAGGGGAAGAGACAGTATTCTGTTCCTCACACAAAGCTATTGTATGACTTAATATAGAGTCACATGGTTTTATTTTTATGGTGATTTTTTTTTTTTTGTTTTTTTTTCATATTTGGAGCTTTACAGCCCCTAGTCCCCATTCACTTTCATTATGAAAAAAAGCACCAGGAACATTCTTCAAAACATCTCCTTTTGAGTACCACAAAAAAAAAAAAAAAAAAAAATAATTATACGGGTTTGAAATTACATGAGTGTGAGTAAATAACAGGAATTTCATCTTCTGGCAACTATTCCTTTGAGGTGATGTGTGCCATTTTTTCGATTATTTTCTCCTATCCCAATTCCAAAGACTTATATCGAAGGAGGGACCAGTGGAAGAATATAACTGAAGACTCTCAGTGTTAGAGAGGGAATGATTGTTGACATTAGTGCATGTGAAAGTGAAGCACATGGAAAGATCTGACCTCCTGTGATGGATTACTTAATGACCCCTGCTGTGTTTCCTGTCTCTGACTCAGAGGAAGCGTGAGAAACATGGAGAAATATAAATATAGGGCCATAATAACAGATTCAGTGAGTCCTGAGTAAAACATCACCATGCCATTTTTAATTCAAATTCTCCTTATCGTATTGCTTCAAGGCCACTGACAGCAGATCTGAGAAAATATAATTAGCAATTCCTATTAAAGAGGATGCGTAAACATTTCTATTTTCCATTTTGCAAAATTGTATGTCTTGTCCAAATATTTAAATATTTAATCATTAAAAGTGCATGATTAAATACAATTTTACAATATTACAATTTTCATGTAATATTCGCCCTTTTTTTTTTTTTTTTTTTGCCAATGTGTGAACGGCTTGTAACCCAACTTAAAAAATGAGCCCTTCCCGGACTTCCTAGGTTACCTATTAAAGCCTGTAGACTGATTTTCATGTGAAGGGAGCGGGTCGGTTTTGCTGGGAAAATCCAAAGGATGTGATGTTTATGCGCGCTCCCGAGAGCCTTGCCTCAGTGCTTCTCTTCGGCTATCAACAGCGTCAACAGACAGTCTGCAACACTAGGTAACGTTATCTTAGTGATGGAATCCAGCAAACGGCCGGCTCCCAGCACAACACCAACTCCTTCACAAACACAGAGTAAGTCAAAAAAAAAAAAGTCTGGCTAAGCGGGAACATGATCGTGGTCGAGCGAAAACTAGAGTGAACATCGGCAGGGCATTTGATTCCTGGAGGGACCTACGTTAGGTTTTGGGGATCAAAACTGACCCTGAATTGGCGTTCTTCTTATTAGACAGGTAAGCTTACATAACTGCAAATCATATTAAATATAGTGCCATAAGGATTGATCTGTGTAATTTTAGCTAACTTTATCTTGCCTGCTAACGCTGACGAATTGCAAGCTACCTTGCTTTGTAACTTCAAATAAATTCAACGATCTTCTCTTTATACTAAAAGTCAGGTATACAGGATAAATGTAAGCAAATACGCTGGTTTCTTAGTCGTAGTACATCATATGACATACAAAACATACAACAGTGTAACATAACAGTGCAGTGCAACAGTAAACTGTCTGGAATAGTTCGGTAGTATGTAGCTGTATGTGTGTATCATTATGCTATGTTAGCTGATAAGTAGTTTTAGTTTAGTCTCAAAGTTTGTAGTAAAACAATCATAACTGTGTAATTTTAATTATGTAACATCTGTCAGCATGATGCCGGTGAATTATGTTCAGACTTTTTGTACGTTACATCATTGTTTTGGCCGATGCTCGCTTGCTCGCGTCCCTATGGAGTGTGTGCACGAGCAGGAGCTCAAGCAACAGGTAGCTAAAAAATGTGATTTAAAATGAAAACATATTAGTGTGGACGTGGCCTTAGGCAAATAAATGTTATTTATTATAATTGATTATTTACACTAGGGTTGTCAATCTATTAAAATTTTTAATCAAATTAATTACATGGTATGCTGATTAATCGAATCAATCGCTTAATTTGCTGAGAAAGCCCATCAAATAACAATAATTCAATATATAATGATTAAATAATTATAAATAGTTGTATTTAAATAATTATAAATAAAATATATTTAAAAAATAATTGTAAAAAAATATATTTAAAAATTAATACAGAAAATTAAAATACATTATTTAGGCACACAAGTTAAGCATTAAAAAAGACAATACAAAAAGTGTCTTTAGAATGCAATATGTTGTTTATTTCCATACTATTGACCATAAGCCTATTATTGGTCTACATGGGCACATTGCACAAGTGTTTGTAGCTTGCTAGCCTGCTTGGCATTGCTTATTCTTGTTCTTATACATTCATCGTTTTATCCTTTGCCATTTTACCACGTGCTTCGGGTTTTTCCGCTTTCCTACTGTTTCATCTGTGTGTATTATACCACGCGCACCCGTTTCCCTCATTTTTTTCTTTTTCTTTTTTCTGCTTTTTTCCACTTGTCTACATCTCGCATCTTGACTGCATGCATTCATTTTCTCCACTGTGTTTTACATTATTAAAACATCAATCTCAAACATCTGTTGATTAGGAACCATATCGATCTAAAATTCTCGCTGCTCAAGAACAACCATAACAACAACAACAACAACAAACAATTGCGGTAAGTCATGGCATCCGCTCGTGTTATTTCTTCCTGCATTACATGCCACATGTTTACTATAGATTCTTCCATCAGCAGTGAGGGATTCACATGTGATAAATGTAAGGAATTAGTCAGGCTGACGGAGAAGGTTAATGAGCTAGAGACACGCATCTGAATGCTAGGTCAATGAGAAAGAGAAGCCGGTAGATACTGTTTCGGATGCGGGCAGTACAGTGAGCAACACACACACTTTGGTGCCGGCTGAAGAGCCCCCGCAACAGGGTGATTGGGTGACATCTCGGCGGAATGCCCGCTCAGCAAAGCGACACCACTCTCCCGTTCCTGTTAGGGTTTCCAATCGATTCACCCCACTCAGTGATGCACCCACTGAGAATCATGTTGAAAGAGCCCTAATAATTGGTGATTCTATTATAAGGAACATGGAAATAGAGACTCCAACCACTATTGTTAAATGCATTTCAGGTGCCAGAGCATCTGACATCAGATCAAGTGCTGGCTAATGCTAAACTTAGATTTCCTAAAGTTGTTAGCAAATTGAATAGCATAGGATTTATAGACAATTGGAAGAGTTTTTGGAGTAGACCTGACCTGCTAAAGAGAGACGGACTCCATCCCTCCAGGGAAGGTGCCACTCTCCTCTCTAGTAATTTGGCTCATAGTCTTAATAATGATAGTATTTGACTAACTGGGGCCCAGGTTGTGAAGCAGACAAACTGGTCAATCCGAATGTCTGCTAGCTGCATTGAGACATCACACAGGTCACATAAACTACAACACATAGAGACTGTATCACCTAGATATCATATAGAGACTGTGTCTGTTCCCCGAACTACCAAACACAAAACTCTCACTAAATCATTGAGAAAAATGTGTTTAAGATCAAACTTGAAAAAAACAAAACAAAAAAAAACAAAAAAAAAAAACATTGAAGATAAACATTATATAAAGGTAGGGCTACTAAACATTAGATCTTTTTCTACCAAAGCACTAACTGTAAATGAAATTATTACAGATCATAGTTTGGATGCACTCTGTTTGACTGAACCCTGGCTTAAACTGGAGGAATATATTAGTTTAAATGAATCTGCTCCCCCAGGTTATTGCTATAAACATGAGCCTCATCTGAAGGGTTGAGGAGGAGGTGTTGCTACAATTTATAGTGAAGTTTTTGGTGTTACTCAGAGGACAGGATTTAAGATTAAGTCTTTTGAACTAATAATGCTTAATATGACACCGTCTTTTCCCCTTGCTACAATATATAGACTCTGTATATACTATATATATGGTTCAAAATGCAGCTGCCAGAGTGCTGACTAGAACCAAGAAATATGATCATATCAGCCCAATTTTATAGTCGTTACATTGGCTACCTGTTAAATTTCGTATTGATTTGAAAATTCTGTTCACTACATACAAAGCTTTGAATGGTCTTGCTCCAAAGTATTGTGGAGTGACCTTCTGACACACTATATTCCATCACGTTCATTACGATCACAAAATTCTGGCTTGTTAATAATTCCAAGAATATAAAAATCCACAAAAGGAGGTAGATCCTTTTCATATTTGGCTCCTAAACTAAGGAATAGTCTCCCTAACAGTGTTCGGGATGCAGACACACTTCATATCCCGAGGTTACCAGAGCCTGCCAGATCCAGCTCCGTTCCTACTTGGTGTCGGACTACACTGCTACGTGTCGCTGAGAGATGACGACAAACTACAGCCGGTGCTAGCCAGACATCACTTCAGTTTTTTGACTTTAGAGGACGAACTGATGCCAACTCCAACTGTAAGATATCGGATACCTCATATGCCACTGCCTGAACCTTGGATTTAGGATGGACCCCACCGAACCTCACCAAAATGCCCTGCAGGTTGAACTGCGATGCTTCTCATCATTTATCTCTGCCTGCATCACCTTTGTCTATTGATGGACTACACTCTTGAAATGGAATACATAGACTATAATTTAATTGCCAAAAAAAGCATTCATCAGCCAAGGACAATGCATCTATGTGAACTGCAATTATTCCAGGATGGACTTCAAAGACATTAGTCATTAATCTTTTAGTTAAAAAAAAAAGATATATATATATATATATATATATTCATTTTTAAAACACTGGACCTTAACTCTTACTTAATTTACAAATTTTAAACCATGACTTGCAGGGCCTGAGTAGCTCAGCGAGTATTGATGCTGACTACCACCCCTGGAGTCACGAGTTCAAATCCAGGGTGTGCTGAGTGACTTCAGCCAGGTCTCCTAAGCAACCAAATTGTCCCAGTTGCTAGGGAGGGTAAATACACATGGGGTAACCTCCTCCACGTTATTTTTATATAATTAATTGCACTGAATTAACACATTAAATCAACAGCCCTAATTTAATGGACATGCTACTGGAAAGCTTTCTCCAGGTATTACAGACCTTCTTGTCTAAAACCATCAAACATTTACAGAAATGGTTAAATAATGTTTCCGCTTGAGCTGTGATGCCCAATTCACAACAATTTTCACAGTCTATTTTTCTGTGTTTTTACCCTATGTGTTTATTTTCCAGAAACCCTGCTGCTATTCTGAACATATAATCCTCTTTATCTAATACAATACAGCCATCCTCATCCACCATTCTCCACAATCTTCTCTTTCACTGCCATCTTGGCTCAGCGGCCTTCCTCACGCACTGAACGTGTGTGCCTGTGATGAGAGCTCACAGATACTAAAAATAACCTCAGTGGAGAGAAGGTAGCCATGGTAACATCAAAACGGATGGCAAGGAATGATCCTCAGAAAACATAGCTGAGTTTGAATAGATCGTGCGGGACTGTCTCTGACACACACACACACACACACCATGAATCCCATTTCGTCTCTGTGTAGATCTGTGTTTTATGGTTTCTGCTTTCTCACACATGACTGGACAACAAGGCCAAGAGTGCTTGTAAATGAAGAGACAGCATTGCTTCTATTCTTTTTCACAGAGATGTAGCAGTGGTCTATTACAATATATTCTAATTTTAAGAATAAAAGTAATTTTGCTGGGAGCTATTTTCATATTTGACGCTTTCCAGAAATAGAGTACACTTTGATGTCCCATCACAAATTTTAATTACCAAGCAAGTAATGTTTAGCTTTATCCAACACTTTGCATGCAAACCTGTCACCATATTTGAAACTCCATAAAATTGTGACACCCAAGTGAGTGACATCATTTGGACCTTTTTTACAGCATAGCAAGAAGACAAGCAAATAATCTCATTACATTTTCCAAATATTTACTCAAATTGTAGAGTTGACAGCATTTGTCAAGCTCAGCTATTCAACCCTGTTACCCATGTTATTGCAAGACAAATTATCAAACAAATATTGTTTTTCTGTAATTTATGGAAAATCTAAATTTATCATTAACTACCAACCAACACATTTTCGTTACAAGTTGGTAAGCACCTCCTTTAACTGACCATTTGGTGAAAAAGACAAAAACCATGTACCATAATGGTTTTGGTTCTGAATTGACAAGTATAGTAAACAGTAATACCATTAGGGTCTGCAACTGTCCTGTATCCCCCAGTCGGAGGGCGATTTATTTCATGAAATAGTTTTACGTTCCCTCATAAAAACTTTAACGATCCTTCGCAAAGGTTCACGTTCCCTTGCAAAAGTCTGTGTTCCCTCGCAATACTTTTATACACCCCTTACAAAAATAAACTATGTTTTTTACTACAGAAACCATAGTTCAAATATGGTTTGTAATAAAACCATAGTAACCACAAAATGTACCATGATTTTACTACAATTACCACATTTTAACCATGATGTTCGTGGAAAAAACATAGTTATACAGGAAAACCAAAACTATGGTAATAAAAATAATGAATATTCTGCTACAGAAAAAAAATCAAAATGATCACAGTTTTATTATGGTAACAACATGGTTAATTTGTGGTACAAGTATGGTTTTTAAAACCATGGATTTCACTGTAGTAAACGTACAGTAACCATGTAACAAGTTTCCTTTCAAGTCGGTCGCTTCATTGCTGCATCAGTAGCTGACGCTATGGGAAACTCCTCCCAAGCTTGATGATCTCTAAGGCCTGTTAATAACGCATTAATGCAAAATTAGTTTAACGGCACAAATTTTGTTAACGCCATTAACACGTCATATGACCCTCTGAATAAACCGTAGCGGTTATGATGAAGATGTGGATGCTATATCACTCGCATCATCTTAAGGTGAGGCCTAGTCTCAGGTGCAGCAGCCTTGATGGCAATCAACCACACCGGGCAAAGGAGCTTTATCCCCAGTGGAAGAAGCAGTAGCGGCCCACTTATGGAAAGTCAGGTCGGCACATCTGTCCAAGCCCTGACGGCTAACATCCACCCTCGTAGGCAAGAACTACAAGCAACAGGTCAGGCTGGTTCAGCTCTGCACACCATGCAGTCTTGCAAGCCTACCAGGCAGACTTGCTCAAAGATATGGACGAGAACGGCCTGGACCCCGAGTCATTTAAAGAGCTGCCTTGTGCCACTGATCTGGTGCTCCTGGCTACTAATGTCAACATCCAAACCAGTGGCAGGTCTATGTGTAGCCTGGCATCTGTAGAGCATCATCTCTGGCTCGGTTTTTCAAAGATACACAATAAGACAAAGTTGTGTTGCTAGACGTCCGGGTGTTGCAGGAAAACCTCTTTGGTGATGCCATGAGTCCCAGTGGACAAAGGCGAGCTTCTGTGTCCTCTGGCCTGTTACGTGAATGGGTGGCATGGTCTTCCATGCATATCCAGTTGGGTAATGCACACAATCGAACTTGGCTACGTGCTTCAATTACGTTTTTTTCTCTCCCCTTTTGTCCCCAGTTTGGAATGCCCAATTCCCAATGACCTCTAAGTCCTCATGGTGGCATAGCGACTGGCCTCAATCCACACATCTTATCACGTGGCTTGTTGAGTGCATTACCACAGAGATGTAGCGCATGTGGAGGCCCATGCTATTCTCCATGGCATCCATGCACAACTCGCCATGTGCCCCACTCAGAGCGAGAACCACACATTTTAGCAACCACGAGGAGGTTACCCCATGTGACTCTACCCTCCCTAGCAACCGGGCCAATTTGGTTGCTCAGGAGACCAGGCTGGAGTCACTCAGCATGCCCTGGATTCAAACTTGTAACTCCAGGGGTGGTAGCATAAATGACGTTTTGTCCTCCACAGTGATGGAGTGGGATGTGCCACTCTTGTGCTCAGAGGTACAAAGTCTCCTAGCCAAAGACACAATAGTGACAGTGCTGGTGTGCGATGCACTGAAAGGCTTCTCCAGCTACTATTTTCTGGTCATCAAAAAAGGACGGTGGACTAAGGATCATTCTGGACTGAAGACGCTTGAACCGGACACTTGCAAAGATTCCGTTCAAGATGGTTTCTGAGAGATTTTGTCTCACATCTGCCCTCTGGACTGATTTGTGTCGATCGACCTAAAAGACGCATGCTTTAATGTGCAGATAGCCCCACGTCACAGGCCATTCTTGAGGTTCCTCTTCAAGGGTACTGCAAACTAGTTCAAAGACCTGCCCTCTGGGTTTTTCCTTGCTCCTCGCACATTCACGTAATGTGTCGTTGCAGCGCTAGCTACTCTGAGGCTGAGTGGCATCTGCTTTCTGTATCACGACTTTTCTCAAAGTCAATTGGGCGAAAAGTGTGTTGGTGCCCAATCGTTTATGGAAGCTTCATGTCTGGCCCCTGAACAAGGTTCGTCTGACAAAGATGGATTGTCACAGCCAGTGATCGACACCTGAACAAGGCGGCTGTATGCCTTGAAGTTTTCACCAACTGTTGTTCCTCCCAAGGTCAGGACTAATTAGGATGCATGACTGACTCCATCCACACTCAAATTGAATGTCGCTGCTATAGTGGTGGGCCACGCCCCCTTGGTTGGTTTGTCTGTGTGCAATCACCCATTGGTCGTTACATTCTTGGGACGTTTGAGATTGTTGAGACCCTCTCGACCCACTACTGTCCTGGTCTGGGATTTAGCACCTGTATTAAATGCACTTACGGGTTCCCCGTTTGAGGCACTTGATAGAGTAAGACTGTGCGCACTCTCTCTGAAGATCGTGTTGCTAATGGCTTTGGCTTCAATTGAACATGTTGAGGATCTTCAGGCCCTTTCGGTCCATGATTCTTGTTTAGAATTTGGACCCGGCTTGTAAAAAGCAGTTCTCAAGCCTAGGGAAGGTTATATCCCCAAGGTTTTGGCCACTCCCTTCAGAGCACAAGTGACAGCCTTACATGCTTTCTCTCCTGGACAGTGTTTCATGACCCAGTATGGCTAGTATCATTTTTATATTCTCTTACCGTGCATGGTTATTGGGTTTCTCTCTTTCCCTTCCTACTGTTCAATATGAAGGTTAGACTATGTCAATGTGTTTCAACTACCCTAATTGCTAGGAGGTGTTCCTTTGTGCATGTGAATCAGTAGCACAACAAGATGGTACTCATTTTCCAATAGAGACAGCTACTGACACCTGACAAGTGCAATCTGCCAATAGATTGCCGTCAATCTAAAGGGCTTCAGAGATCGTCACTCCTGGTTTCCCATAGTGTCAGCTACTGACACAGCATCTCGTTTCCCTCCTTTCAGGGAAATAAGGTTTACACTTGTAACCAGTACGTTTTTGTAGAAAGAACCATGGTTTAAAAAAAAAAAAAAAAAACATATACCACATATTAATCATGGTGGAACTATAGTAAAATTAACATTTTTTTTTTTTTTTTTTGGCAGAATGATTATAATTTTTATTATATAATAAAGCATAGCTTTGATTTGCCTGTATTATTACTCTGGTTTGGTTACCATGGATAATCAAGGTTAAATTATGGTTACTGTAGTAAAATAATGGTAAATTTGGTGGTTACTGTGTTTTTTTTTTTGTTTCTACAAATACCATAGTTCAGCTATGGTTACTGTTGTAAAGTCATGGTTAATTTTGTAACATGTAGATAAAAGTATTTGTGAAGGAATGCAAAACGCTTTGCAAGGGAATGCAAAACTATTGCAAGAGAATGCAAAACAATTTCAGAAAATAAATTCCCTCCCTTTGTATTGCAATGTAATTTTTTTTTGAAGATAATCTGGGTATTGGAGGCATGCAGAAAATTAGCATATGTTGCACTGTATACATACTAAAGCCTTTATTGCAGAAAATAGTTCTTGATTATACTGTAGTGAGGTCAAGTGACAATGTAGCATATAACTGTTTTTTTCTTTATGCAAATAAATAAATAACTTGCAGAACTGTCTGTGTGCAGTCTACTCCAGAACACAAACAGAGAAACAAGCTGAGCATTTGAAGTAAAATCAAAAACTATTTTTCTCAGAAAACATACAATCTAAAAATCTATTTTAATTTACAATAGACCACTAGCTAATGCTCTTAGACATTGATACAAACATGGTCATTGTGGGAAAAAAAATCTGTTTTTGTATCATTAACCTGCAGATATAATAATTAATCCATAGACAAAATCATATAAATCCATTGGCATACATTAACAGTATTACATTAACTGAGAACAACAGTTCAAAAGCCTGCATGATCCTCTCGCTGTTGATATTACCCATGGAAGGCAGCATTGTGAGACCCACTAATGACATATACAAACATAAAATTTAATTAATATTTAATGGCATTCCTCCTTTTGATGATGTAAGAGAATAGTCTCATCGTTTAAAAGGATCAAAGCATCAAAACTGACATATTGTATGTGCTTTGTATTCTGCTGTGAATGTTCACAGATAGAGGTTTTTGCCTACAGCATATTGTGAGGTAATTAAAAGCTCTACATATCCTTTCAGATTAATTCAGTGACCTAATCATTAGTGAGCATACATCATCTTTAAAGTGATATCAGTTAAAATGCTAATTCTTGATATCACCAATGGAATTACTACTAGTGGAAATGACTTTATATCAGTAATTACGTTTGCACTAGTAAAAACGTTAATTCTTGATTTCAAAAGGACGTCATTACTTGTAGACATATCCTTTCTTGATATCAACATTTTTATTTAAAATGTAAAAAACATAATTTTTGATATCTGTAGCTGCATTTTCACTAGAAGAATTTCACAAAACACAATTACAGATATTTACAGTATAATAATTTTTTTTATTTGTTGAAATTCCAATTTCACATATCTGCAATGTACTACTAACTATTAAAAACCATAATTTTTTCATGTCAATTATTACATTGTTACTGGTGCAAATGTCCAACAATTGAATTACAACTAGCACAAATGCCCTCCCCCCTCTTTTTTTTTTCATATCTGTAATTTGATTTTCACTTGTGGCAATGTAAATTTCACATTTCTAATGTTATTGTGAATGCCTTTTACGATATCTTTAATTACTCTTCAATATTTTATATCTGAAATCTGAAATAAACATCGCAACTAGTGGAAATCATATTCCAGATCTAGTGAAAAAATTTGTCCAGTCCACTTTCCATTAAGGCACATTTTCATTGGTTACTAAAGTGATGTTAAGCATTTACAACATATGAGTTCATATTGGCCTACTATTTATAAGGTATTGCATGAAAATCACCCTTCTCATGCATGTTGTTCTTATAACCACATATCAATGATTTATAATGCATTTGTGAATGATTTATTAGTCATTAATGAACAAATGGAACATTAATGTAAAGTATTACCCAGTTGTTGTGTTTCAATTGGTTTTGAGAATGGCACACTTGGCTTAACTCAAGCATCTTTAGAGAGCTCAAGGATATGGCTGTACAGGAGAGGTTGTGCCAAAAGTTCTTATATGGTAATCATTTGGTCGTACTTTATACAAATTACTAACTGTTGGCACACACACCCTCATTTCATCGTGTTATATTGACGGTAAGAACAAAATTATGTGTTCTGAAATTTTGTGTGATTTAAGTATGCAACTTTAATTATTAGTAAATGAGACCTACTGTGAGATAGAAAGAGAGGTTTGGAGAAAAGGCCAAAAAAGACAGCAGCCAAACATGGATGAAAGTGAACCACAGGAGAGCGCACCCCACAGGGCACTTTCCTAGAACCTGATGACAACCTTTCCAGACATGAACAATGAATGTAGAGTGCGCTCATACTCACGTCTGCTGCCCGCTCCAATTTATCTGATTAAAATCAGCATGAAAATACGAGAGAGCAGCACTATTAATCTTCATTATGGGTGAATCCAAATGAGGGAAGACATGCTTTTGACAGAGCTCTGAATAAACATCTCTGTGACTCATCAGCACAAATGAACTACACTCAACAAGCCCCATAACAGAGTCTCAATATATAAAAGAGAAATCTGGGGCTGCTAGCAATTGCAGACAAGACACCAATTTCAAAATATACAGTACTACATAGCTGTTAATGAGTATATTTAATTATTGGTAGAGCATTAGCACAGCTAGTGCCATCAGTCATCCTTTTTGGTCGATGCTGCATTCAATAACTTAGTCAAGCTAATGTCTGTACTTCCTCAAGGTGGAAATTGTTGCTCTGACATTAGATATTGGACTGAATGTGGCCTGACCCTTATCTTACCCATATACTATGATTTCACCAAGTAGAACATGTACCTGGATCATCCTTGTTGGTCCTCAAACAACATTCTTAACACTATAATGCTGCATGTATCATATTTGATACATGATTTTCTAAAGCCTTTCTATCATCAACTTGATCAAAACTTTGCTGAAAAACCTGTGGAATGCAATGTACTAGATGTATACTGCCTCCTGGTGGAAGTTTCTGTGCTCTTTTGGAAGTAGAAGACCTTGTAATATAATTTCCAAACTGGCCACCTTCATATTGTGATACACAAGTCTTTTCACTGTGAAATCTGTCAAAAGTTTCACAGAATTAAATATATGTATGGATGAAATATATAGAAGACTCAGTGAGGTCAAATGGCATCGACAATGCAAACAAGAAACTATGCTTCTAAACAAGAACCAAACAAGAAACTTAAGGCCGAGCAACGGTATACTGTCTCTAAAAATTCAGACACCTGCTACACTACTAAAACACTTTCTCTTAGGCCATATTTTGTTCTAAATGATTATGGAAGCCGAGGAGTGCCAATTAAAAAAGAATAAAGGAATAAATTATCAATCTATTAATTTGAAAATAAAAATGTGAATAAATAAACAAATTTATAAATGGATAAATAAATAGACACATTTAAATGTGTTTATTTAATTGATGTTTAAAAATGTACACTGGCGGCCAAAAGTTTGGAATAATGTGCAGATTTTGCTGTTTCGGAAGGAAATTGGTACTTTAATTCAACAAAGTGGCATTCAGCTGATCACAAAGTATAGTCAGGACATTACTGATGTAAAAAAACAGCACCATCACTATTTGAAAAAAGTCATTTTTGATCAAATCTAGACAGGTCCCATTTCCAGCAGCCATCACTCCAACACCTTATCCTTGAGTAATCATGCTAAATGGCTAATTTGGTACTAGAAAAACACTTGTCATTATATCAAACACAGTTGAAAGCTATTTGGTTCGTGAAATGAAGCTTAACATTGTCTATGTGTTTGTTTTTGAGTTGCCACAATATACAATAGACTAGCATGTCTTAAGGTCAATATTAGGTCAAAAATGGCAAAAAAGAAACCGCTTTCTCTAGAAACTCGTCAGTCAATCATTGTTTTGAGGAATGAAGGCTATACAATGCTTGAAATTGCCAAAAAAACTGAAGATTTCACACAAAGGTGTACACTACAGTCTTCAAAGACAAAGGACAACTGGCTCTAACAAGGACAGAAAGAGATGTGGAAGACCAGATGTACAACTAAACAAGAGGATAAGTACATCAGAGTCTCTAGTTTGAGAAATAGACGCCTCACATGTCCTCAGCTGACAGCTTCATTGAATTCTACCTGCTCAACACCAGTTTCATGTACAACAGTAAAGAGAAGACTCAAGGGTACAGGCCTTATGGGAAGAATTGCAAAGAAAAAGACACATTTGAAACAAAAAGAAAAGGTTAGAGTGGGCAAAGTAACACAGACATTGGACAGCAGATAATTGGAAAAGAGTGTTGAGCATTTGTGGGATCAGCTAGACTGTAAGATGTGTGAGAAGTGGCCGACAAGACAGCCACATCTATGGCAAGTGCTACAGGAAGTGTGGGGTGAAATGTCACCTGAGTATCTGGACAAACTGACAGCTGGAATGCCAAGGATCTGCAAAGCTGTCATTGCTGCACAGAATTTTATGATGAGAACTCTTTGAAGTAGTTTAACAAGTTCTGAATATATATATATATATATATATATATATATATATATATATATATATATATATATATATATTTAAATTGTAATGTAATAGTAAGTTATTAATGTCCTGACTATACATTGTGATCAGCTGAATGCCACTATGGTGAATAAAAGTACCAATTTCTTTCCATAGGAGCAAAATCTGTACATTATTCCAAACTTTTGGCTGCCAGTGTAATTATATTTAGCAATGAAACAGCACATTAATAAGTAATTTTAATGCACCTTTTAAAGTGCATTTTAAAAAAGTATTTGGCAATTGCTTTTCTTCATTCATTTGCCAACTGCTTTTTGCTGTTTATCATAGTGTTGCTTACAAACAATTGCTTTGCAGCCTACTGTTATATGTTATGCACATAATGTTTCAAAGTCCAATCCTAAATAAATAGAAAGACATCAGTATGACAAATAATGGTCAGGTTCTGTTGGAACATTTATTCACAAATGAATGAACCATACCATGGTAACCATAGTTTCTGCCAAAATACCATAGTTGCTGCAATTATTGTTACCAGACCTACTATAAAACTTAAAACTGTGTAAAAAGCATTCAGAATCTTTCAACTTTTCCTGACAAAAAAGTTAACCATCAGTTTTATCTTTTTTTTTTTCTTTTAGTGTATTTTATTAACCATAACTGTAGTAACTATGGAATTTTATGATTCCCTATCTGTCACTCACTTGACGTTGTGTCGATGTAGTGACACTAGGGGTCACTCTTGGGAGCCCCAAACACCTCTGCTTTTATGAAAAAAGGCCAATGAGAATTGGCGAGTGGAATTTGCATGCCACTCCCCCGGACATACGGGTATAAAAGGAGCTGGTATGCAACCACTCATTCAGATTTTCTCTTCAGAGCCAAGCGGTTCCATTCATTGAAGCTGAATTCATTCGCGAAGTTCATTCACCTCATCTGCTGGATTCTACGGCGCATTTTAGTGGCTTCTCCCCCTCTGCACCCGTGGAGTGCAGAGAACGCCCCTGGGCGCTTCGGCAGAACAACTAAAAGAGTATATTCTAAAAAGAGTATATATTCTTTCTAAAAGAGCGGCACACACGGAACATCTTTTTAAAGATGCCTTTCCGTTTGTGTGTTATTCCTGGTTGCAGTCGTTATCTGTCCGCTTCTGACGACCACGATCGCTGTCTTACGTGTCTGGGTGCTGCCCACGCGGAGACATCGTTCGTGGATGGGTCTTGTCCTCATTGCGAGAACATGACCATGGCAATGTTGAGGTTGCGGCTGGCATTCATAAGAAAGCAAGCCACCCCAGTGGCTCCCCGCCTCGGTACTTCAACCTACGGGTATGAGGCCATGCCTTTTAGCACTGGGGGCAATTTGGGGACCTCAATGGGACCACCTCCACCGGGTATCCCCCCACGGACCTCCCATTCCCCAGCACACTCGCTTGCCCCGGTCGGGCGCTCGGACAAGATCGCTGGCTCATCTCAGGGCGAGTTGGACCTCTCGTTCGGAGCCCGAGAAGAAGACGAGATATTGAGCGCAGCATCGGAGAGCGGGCTCATCCAGTCAGACGCAGAGGCTTTGACTGGGCTTCCTCCTTGGTCGCCCAGTCCCAGGCCTATGCAGAAATGATGGACATGCTTTCCCTCGCGGCTAGACGTTTAGTTCCTGGGCTCGGGGCAGCACCCACAGCCGCGCCCCGCCCCCGTTCCTTTCTTCCCGGAAGTGCATGAGGAGCTCACAAGATCGTGGGAGGCACCTTTTACTGCCCGGTCCCGGTCTTTCAACTCCCCCGCTCTCGCTACCCTCGATGGCGGAGCGGCCAGGGGGTATTCAGTGATCCTCCAGGTGGATAAGGCGCTCGCGGTGCACTTGTGTCCGCAGAGTGCAGCCACCTGGCGCGGGCGCCCGAAACTCCCGTCCAGGGCCTGTAGGTTTACATCGTCCCTGACGGCTAAGGCCTACGGTGCCGCTGGACAAGTCACCTCTGCCCTGCACGCCACGGCTCTCCTGCAAGTACACCAAGCCAAGGCGCTAAAATAACTGCATGAGGGTAGTTCTGACCCGGGATTGATGCAGGAACAACCGACCTCAGGAGAGGTTGGAGGGGTGGCTGTCCCCCTCCACCCTGAAGGTGCATGTAGCCGCTATTTCGGCACATCATGATGCAATAGATCATGGGGAAGCATGACTTGATCATCAGGTTCCTGAGTGGAACTAGGAGGTTGAATCCCTCCAGACTGCACCTCGTCCCCTCATGGGACCTCTCTGTAGTCCTTCGGGGTCTACAGGGAGCTCCCTTTGAGCCCTTGGAGTCAGCTGAGCATAAGGCACTCTCTTTGAAGACTGCCCTCCTGACTGCGCTCACTTCCACCTGCAGGTGTTCTCTGTCAGTGAATCGTGCCTGGAGTTCGGTCCAGGTTACTCTCATGTGATCCTGAGACCCCGACCGGGCTATACGCCCAAGGTTCCCACGACCCCTTTTAGGGTTCAGGTGGTGAACCTGCAAGAGCTTCCCCAGGAGGAGGCAGACCCAGCCTTGGTGTTGCTGTGTCCAGTGCGAGCTTTATGCATCTGTTTGATCGCACGCAGAGCCTTAGAAGCTCCGAGCAGCTCTTTGTCTGATTTGGTGGACAGCGGAAAGGAAGCGCAGTCTCCAAACAGAGGATCGCCCACTGGGTCATTGACGCCATCGCGATGGCATATCAGGCTCAGGATGTGCCACCCCCTGCGGGGTTACGAGCCCACTTCACCAGGAGTGTGGCGGCCTCCTGAACCCTTGCCAGTGGCGCCTCTTTGGCAGACACCTGCAGAGCAGCAGGCTGGGCAACACCTAACACCTTTGCGAGGTTCTACAATCTCCGGGTTGAGCCGGTCTCGTCCCGTGTATTGGCAGGCACGAGAAGGTAAGTTCTGGGACAACTGGCTTGTGTACCGCTTGCGCACAGTGCCTTTCTCCTCCCTTGAGGTGAAGACATGCACTCTTGACTCCCAGTTGTGTTCACAGACAGTGATCCCTGGATGACTTTCCTCCTTAGCCCTCTGGCAGTTGAGTTTGCGGAGAAACTCACTGACCAGCCCAGTATGTGGGCTAATGAGCCCCTGTACTGAGGTAGGTGCTCCACATATGCTGGTTCCCCGAAGGCGACCCCATGTGATATCTTCCACAAAATTGTTTCCCTATCGGCAAACTGCATTATTTAAAGCACATAAGACTGGTGTTACTATGGTATTTAAAGCACATAAGACTGGTGTTACTATTAATAAATTGATTGTTTTCATTTTCCATCTGTTATGTAATTAAATATATGTTAAATAACATGTTCATGTTCATATTTATGTGCAGTGTGCAAGTATGTACTACACCATTATAGAGTACGTAAGTTTGTCAAAGGAAATGATACACCAATTATAAATGCAGAATTCTTTTTAATTTTACTTAATAGAAATTACTGTAACAATGCTTCAAAATCTGCAATTTTATAATGGGACTCAGTCAGTTGCCTATTCAAAAATGAGGCTCTGTGTTTTCCCACTGGTCACAATTTTGACCATTTAAATGCTTATTTGTACTTTGAGCATGATTCATAAGACCCAGAGCTATCTTATTATAAATTAATAATAGGCCCTTTAAACATCATAGGTACCAAAACTTGGTACATATTGGAGTAAGTCTGCACTTTCATTAGTTGTTGACAATTATGTGTAAAATACATCAACAGCGCTTTTTAGACCCTTCAGATTACAAAAAAGATTTTGAGATGTAACCGATATGATTAAATAGATTAAAACCACCACAATCCAATTAAATATGTTTCAGAGACAGTTGATTCTGGCATGAGGCACATAATAGGGGATATTCGTCTGATAGTAAAACATATGCATAAGCCTGGAGTGGCCTATTCAGCATCCACCATTATAGAAATGGAAAATGCATTTTAGTTTGTTTGCAATATATTGTTCCTACTTAATTTCGCAACATGATAGTATTATATTTTTAGAAACTATTATAGTTTATTATCTCCACGTCTGTCTCTTTGATTAATTAATAGTTAGCAGGTACCTTAATTAATCACCAGAAACGTCTTTACATCTGCCAGATTGCATGGTAGTTTCCATTTTGCTGTGTCTTGGGCCAATCACCCAACATCAGTGATGCTCTAGTTTCGGAATGGGAGAAAATCCTCACAACCAGCTTCCAACATCTAACGGAAAGACATCCCAGAATAGTGGGAGCTGTTGTAGCAGCAAAATAATTTCTACATAGTTCAACAGTCATTTTAGTTTTGGGAGCAAGGGCTAAACTCTAGCATCAGTCTTCATATTGCTTAGCAACACACAGTGCCAATGCTGCCTTGCTGATTATTTGTAGAAATATAAAAATCCTGGTCAAGGGCATCAAAGGAGGTTATAAATAATGGAATTTTTGCCTCCACAGCAAATGAATAATGTAATTTCTAATGCTGCTCTCTCCTTTAGTGCCTCTAGAGAGATTCATCACCAGACATTGTGTACTGTGCTGTGTGTGTATCAGCATCACGCTGTACTACACCTGTCGCTTTTCACCTCACCAGACCTTTGCATGGTGCTAAACAACATGCCACTCTTATGATATATATATATCATTATATAACATTAACAAAAGGGTGACTTTCATGCAATACTTGGCAAAGAGTGAGCATTTTAATGTTATGAATGCTTAATAAATACAATTATTCATACTTGTATTAAAAACAAAAACAAAATTAATAATTTATGTCATAATGCAGCAAAAATAGACTACTCTAGTGAGATTTAAAGGAAGGATTATGTCATATTACTATGGTCAGCTTTCTGTATGTCTTGACTTACTTGTGTTGTCATTTTCCTTGTCATGTTGATGTCAAAAAAATGGTGCCACTCCGAGCGGGAACTTGTCACATGCGTTTTTTTTTATATTATAAAACAAAGTTCCCATCCTGGATGCTGATTGGTCAATACTGTTTTCCAGCTGTGATAAAATATACAATATAGTAACAGTCATGACATGAAACATCTGTTCACTTAGCTACTGTGTACAGTATATCACTGTGCAGCACCTGTAGAGGCCAACTCTTAACCTTAGTTTACATGTGAGGGACTATATCTGCTTCTGTGTAGAAACCATTTAAAGAAAGGCACTTTAGGCCGTGCTATATTGTGAATATGGTCACAAATGAAGGAGTTGCAGAAACTGCTGTGTGTCATGTCTAACAATGCCCTTTAGCTGTGACTAGCTGTGACTGTGTGTATTACTCAGCCTGATCTCATGAACATACAGGCTCTATTTTCGTGAGTGCGCAAAGTAGTGAGAGTGCGAATTCTAAGTGCAATTTTCATGCCAGCGCAAAGTGTATTGTATGTGAATAAAGTAGCGCAAAGTGCAATTTTCCTAAGAATTTGGTCGTTGCGCTTAGACGTTTCAATACCACCTCTTAACTCAGTGCAAAATTCAGTTCCTGCATTTGCAGTTTGGAGATTTCACCAGCAAGTGGTAATACAGTTAATGTCCAAATTCTGAAAGTACAGAACATCAAATTATACGCCTGCAATCGCTGTTTGAAGCCGTTTGTTGAAACAAAAAAATATGAGATTTGTGTTAAACTTTCTCGAGGTTTATTTTTTCAATTGATATTATTATTTTTCTTGTTATGTTTACACATATTATTATTCTTGTATATTTACAATTGTATTTATGATTTAATTTTGACTAGTAATTTTCCACCAGTTGTCGTAGAGTGATTTTTAAGTCAGAATAAAATGTTTGGATTAAAATAGATTTTTCTGACCTCTTCGTTATTTTTTATTATATTTTCATTTCATTTGAAGTGTAATTTGAATTTTAAAAAATGTTTTGTTAAAAAATGTTTGTTTCAATAAATGAATTACATTTTTCAAAATCAAAATCGACTGTTAGAAGTGAAGTGTGTGCCGATACAATCACTGTTTATACTAGCCATGATTTGTATGTCAATAGATTAAAATTAAATTATTTATAATAATTACTTAAATTAACGGCACATACATCCAAATTCTGATGAGAATCACATTTTTATTGCCTATAAAAGGAGCGTGTCGCTGTCATAGGAATAGGCCTGACATTCATCATGCACAGCACAATGCACAGATGAATGTAATTTTAGTTTCGTCTAATTCATTGCATACAGTCCATTTACACTACCAACTTCTTTTTAATGTGCTGTCTTTGTTTAAATCGTTGTTGATTGAGGGAATGGAATATATAGTAGGACGCAGACATTGAATAACCAGAGAAGAACCTCAGAATTAAATGGCACTTGGTCACACATCTGGCGATTTCGCCAAACTCACTTGCGTCTAGACTTAGCGCATGCTTGTATGAAAATACCAAAACTTCATGGCCATGCCCATTGACTTTGCGCTTATGACTAAAGGCATTGCATTCAAATAGGGCCCTAAATTTTGAAATTACTTGCAAAATTAAATGTTGTGCTGCAGTTTCCCAATGTCCAGCGGTGGGCGCCAAAAGCAAGTGAAATGGTGCCGTCATAAGATACGTTTTAATGGTGAATGGTAGATAGAGGTTGATAGAGGAGTAAAACATACCTCCCTTACCTAAAACTTTAACCTAAACGATTGTTGTAAAAGCAAACGAGAGATAAACAAAACAGACATCATTTTCCTTTACCAACACCTAAACCTAACCGATAGTGTCACAAACACAAATGAGAGGCAAACAAAACAGACATTTTTATCCTAAACCAATACCTAAACCTAGGCGATAGTGTTCTAAAAGCAGATACGACATGCATAGTACATTTTCTGAAGCAACCACATCATTTTATGTCGCTTCTATGACATTTTTGTGTCAGCTTGCATGCTTGACAGTGCTCGAACCTCGGTACTCCATGTCCAAAGTCCAACACTCTATCAGGTGAGCTACCACAAAAGCTAATGAGTGTGTAAATGTACAGTAAGTGGGTTTGTAATCAGGGGTGGGTTTACAATTTCTGAGGCCCTGGGATTTGAGCTTGCGAACTAGCGAACTCCAGGGGTGGTAGCCAGCATCTTTACCACTGAGCTACCTTCTTTTTTTTTTTTTTGTGCAACAGGGTGTGCAAAACTACTTCACCCAGTAACATTTTGAAATTCCGTTGTTACAGTATATATTAATATTGTAACCCAACAATTATTTATTGTTGTCCAGTTTATCATTATAATATGATACAGTATGATTATTATTACTTTGAGGTTTTATTGTATACAATAGTAATATATTTCTGTCTTATTTACTTTACATTGTAAAAAATTGTGGGCAACATTCATAACTGTAACAGTAAACATACAAGCATGGCAGCCCCTCAACTCACTATAGCAGAAGTAAAAAAACATTGCCGTTTATCAAGCGCTAAAACTTTGCTTGGTGCAGAACAATCTGAAATAATGTTAAGCATTGTAACGGCATTTGCAACCTGAACTTGTTCAGAACGTTAAATATTTGTGACACCTGTGCTAAAAACATTCTAGACACAGCGCAATGACTGAAACATTACACAGGTGTCTTGACATATGTTTTTGAAACCTGAAGTTCTTTTTAACTTGACACAGTGTCTAAAAATGTGCCGGTCCTGCGTGAGACACTAAAGAAACAGAGAGACGCGGTGCAGCAGTCAAGAACGTTCATCCAGCGCGCTTACATAGAAAAACAATGGAAAACAGAGCAGACGCAAGCAAAAACACTTTCGGTGTGAACAGCCCCTAACTCATCCGTTCGTGCGTATCTGTGTGAGTGAAAGCGCGTGGGCGAAACATGTTTGGAAGGTCTGTTTTTTTCAGAAATTACAAACCCGAACCCAAAGTCCTACTGACCCGAACCCGGCGGCTTCATGAACCGCTATAAGACTGCAGTCAGACAACAGGGTATCCGCGCGTGTGCTCAGAACAACATTTCACCCCTCAAGCAGTTTTTGCTGAGCTTTCCTACCCGGGGCGGGGGGCCCCCTGACATCCGGGGCCCCACGCAATTGCGTGGTTTGCATGGCGGTTAAAACTGCTACTGTCTGTAATACAAGTGTTAAAATATGTAGTTTTTCAAAGGATGCATTATAGTAAAAGTGTTTTGATATCATACCATAGTAGTGTGTAATACTGTGAAAAATTAGTGTTTAGAAAGTCATAATCAGCCATTTTAGTCATCATTTGTGTGAAAGTGAATAAAACGCACAGTTGTTGTAGCACCTCTGATGTTAATATTACAAGGAATCTGTGGTGAAACGTTGAATGCTGCACATAAAAGTCAGTTTGATAAAATGTAGTTATAGTAATGTCCATTCTATGAGAATAGGTTGGTCTTACTGCTTAATTCATTGCAATTGGCAAAACTAAAAATGTATTATTTGCAGGGTGCACTACATTGTGTAAAAAAAAAAAAAAGTACTTTATTTAGTATTCTTCCAAAAGGCACAATAATCAGATTGTATTTCACACATATTATGAGTAATCATGCATTAAATGTGTGAACACACTTTAACTCTTTGGCTAACTATGTACTTTTGACCTCTGTGCTGCTCTGGCCACAGTTTAGCTGAAATGAAAGGAAAGTAGTTCTTAAAATGAGCACATTATATAGCCTTATAAAGATGCCAAAACGATGAAGAGTCCACCCCGGGGGCTTAACCTGAATCTATCAATACAAACTAGCGTAGTCACTAAGTGGAACAGAAGCAGTGGTGGAAAAAGTACTGCTACTGAAGAAAGAATTCACTTAAGTACAAATAGAAGTACTAAGAAATATTATGACTCAAGTAAAAGTAAATAAGTTGCTTGCCGAAAAACTACTCAAGTAATTAAGTTACAAGTTACTTTATTAAAATTATATTATATATAGTATATAAGCTTCCATTTTTAGAACACAAAGACATTTTTGTTCTTGAAAGAAACTTATGCTTCCTTTCACCAAGGTTGAATTAAATTGATCAAAAATACTGTCAAAATCATTAATTGCCAATTATTATTATTTTAAGTGATATTTATTCAAATTATTTTTTACCCATGATGGCAAAGTCACCTATTCCTTACAAAAGCATTCTAAAGTGCTAAATTGGTACTCAAGAAAACTGTATTATTATTAGAACAATTGAAAATGGTTCTGCTACCATGCGGAAATCACAATACAGTGGGTTTTTTGACTTGTGAGTTCTCACAAGTTGTTTTACACTTGCAAGTCAAATTTTGGTAAAAAGAAACACATTTCTCCTGAAATTCTATTTTCTCCATGCATTACTGTTTTGAAAAAAGAATCTCTAACCAGGATAGAGAGGGAAGTGGACGGCCAAATGCACAACAAAAAGACAAGTAAATCACAGTCTCTAGTTTGAAAAACAGACTCCACACAGGTCCTAAACTAGCAGCTTCTAAATGCCAAAGACCTGCATTGCTGCAAGAGGATTCTTGGACAAACAGAAAATTTTAAGAATACAACATTTATTTAAAAATAATAGGCATTTGTAACATTCTAAATGTCTCTAAATTGTCTCTAAGCTACATAATGTGCATTGTGACTGAAACACATTCCTATTTCAGGTTTATTCTCATTCACGTATGTCCAAGTATTTTGCTATTAAGTTAACATTCTGTACAAAACTAATATAATGCAATATCATAGAGGACAAAATTTATCCTCTGTGATATTGCAGCAATTATCCAGATATGGAGTGAGATTATTAAGCAAACTGTTATCAACTCCTACATGCCAACTGAATAAAATAAGGCAAAAATAAACATTTCACACAGTGTTTAGTGAGAGATATGACTGATTCAAACACTAAAAGTGGTTGTTCTGTATATGTATTATTGTAATAGAGTTGTAATAATAAAGTCTTAATTAACATTATGGTTATTTTACATATTGAGATATTGTTATTAAGTAAATTGTAACATTTGGTTACATTGTGATTTCTCATTGTGAGATTGAACAGGGAAGTGCAGTACAGCACCGTGAGCGAGAGTGTTACTCGCTAGGACAGTTAATTTTGGACAAGAGGGGTGAACGGTTACAGAATTTAACGTGGGAGTACAATACTGAACTGATGTGGATTGATAGAAGCAGACCCATCTGTGCGTGCGATGGTGCGAGGAACCAGACGGTGGGGGAAAAAATAATGTTCATTGAAATTTAAAAGAAGATCGCAATGTATGTAAATGTAACTATATCAGATATTATTAATAAAACATGGGAACTTGTTGCGTGGTCATTTTTTTGCCCCCATATTTTGAATTTCGGGGATATTTTTGTCAATTTCAGTGGCATTTTTGCCCCTGAGCCCCCATTAATTTCAGACACTATTGGCATTGTATCTTTCTAAGGTATATAAAAAGTTTGTTTTAGACATATAGTAGCAAGTAAACAAGATATCCTCACATATATATCAAACTACATTGTGTTAATGTTTAACACAGTTAAAACACTGCCTACCTTAAAAAGTTTGATCAGTGGTTAAACGTGTTCAGATGGTTCCTGAATAAACGGCTCCTTTCCAGAATAAAATGAAATATGCAGAAAATCACTGTTCTTGTATACTGACAGGGCAGAAAGTCTTGAAGAAGCTAGAGTAGAGAGGACACTGGCGGCAGTTTATGAGATCTGCTGTGCCCTGCAGGCTTCCTTCATGCGTGCACAACGCGTTTTAGTTTATAAACAGATTTAGCGCTTATAACTTTCTTCCAAAAATTCTGAAATATTATGTATTTTTTTGTACTTTGTAATTGTGGTGAAAAAGAATTGTAGTGAAGTTGAATACTTAATTTTTAATCAACTCAAGTAAAAGTACTATTATTTACAGTATTTATACTTTAAAAATTTGAAAGATTTGAAAACATTACTCAAGTACTGTAACAAGAGTAGTTGTAATTTGTTACATTCCACCTCTGAAAAGAAGCACTTCTGGGCAGCAGTGTGGAACCCCGACAGATGACTGACTCCATGCAGGCTAAACGCCCTGCAGTCAGTGCCAGCCAGCATCAATAATTAGTTCAAGACTCACCGGTGCATCTGTACAGATCAATAGAGGCTTATTTTTAAGACACCTTCTCCCCTAATGAAAAAATAAATAAATAAATAAAACAGCTTAAACCAGCCATGTTTTGCTGCACACTTTTCCAGATAGAATCATAAAATAAGGTGACAGACATAAAGGTCACACATTTATTGTTGTTTCAAGTCAACGCCATTAAGCTGGAGAACAATTGTATCATGCTCTGAATGTATAATTCATGGTATTGCTTTATTTATGAGACTGCTGGTCATTGTACAAGGGTTAAAATATGTAGCAATTACCTGAGCTCTCTGAATGCTTTTGCTCTGGACATTTGGCAAAGGGCTTGTGAAATTAAATTGCAGTTGAGTTGGCTCATAAAATCAGAATCAAACCTTGTGAGCTGTTAAAGTGAGAGTGTAGCAAAATGGTAATAGTAATTGTTTGATAATAAAAGCTGCATGCACAAGATGACATACACAAGCAGGGAGAGAACTGCAACTGTTTTAAGAAAGTCTGTGAGTGGCAGATTAGTTATTGTTTATGTAAGTGCTTAATGAAGGTCTGTCTAGGGTTAGTTTACCCAAAAAATGCAAATTCTGTGATCATTTAATTACCCTCATGATGTCCCAAATCAATATGACTTTCCTACCTGTGTATTCTGACTAAACCAACCCTCTATGGACACACTGGAGAAAGAATTGCCATTGGCTATATATTAAATTTTTACTTGCCAGAATTTTGAAATGGCATGTAAGCATAGTGCTGAAAAATATGGTACAGTGGTGTCTTAACATATCCACCAATGAGCCAAAACATGATGACCACCTGCCTGATGACACCTGGTCTTTCGCGTGCCACCAAAACAGCGCCGGCCCGCTGAGGCATGGACTCTGCAAGACCCTTAATGGTGTCCTGTGGTATCTGGCACCAAGACATTAGCAGAAGATCCTTGAAGTCCTGTAAGTTGAGAGGTGGAGCCGCTGTGGATCAGACTTTTTGGTCCAGCACATCCCACAGATGCTCAATCGGATTGACATCTGGGAAATTTGGAGGCCAGTGCAACACCTTGAACTCTTTATCATGTTCCTCAAACCATTCCCAAACAATGTGTGCAGTGTGGCAGGGCGCATTATCCTGCTGAAAGAGGTCACTGCCATCAGGGAATACCATTGCCATGAAGGGGTTTAGGTAGGTAGCACGTGTCAAATTGACGTCCACATGAATGGCCGAATCCAGGGTTTCCCAGCAGAACATTGCCCAGAGCATCACACTCCCTCCACTGGCTTGTCGTCTTCCCACAGTGCATCCTGGAGCCATCACGTCTCCAGGTAAATGGTGCACATGTACACAGCCATCCACGTGATATAAAAGAAAATGGGACTCATCAGACCCGGTGACCTTCTTCCACTGCTCCAAGGTCCAGTTCCGACACCGCATGCCCATTGTAGGTACTTTCGACGGTGGACAGGGGTCATCATGGGCACTCTGACCGGTATGCAGCTACGCAGCCCCATACGCAGCAGAGTGCGATGCACTATGTTTTGTGACACATTCCTCCTGTAACCATCATTACAATTTTCTGTGACTTGTGCCATAGTACACCTTCCGTCGGTTTGGCCAGATGGTATAGCCTTCGTTGCCCTCACGCATCGATGAGCCTTGGGCACCCAACACCCTCTCACCAGTCTGTGGTTTGTCCCTCCTCGGACCACTGTCGATAGGTACTCATCACTGTTGACCAAGAGCACCCCACAAACCTTGCCGTTTCAGAAATGCTCTGACCCAGTGCTCTGGCCATAACAATTTGGCCCTTGTCAAAGTCGCTCAGGTCTTTACTCCTGCCCATTTCTAATGCATTCAACACGTTGACTACGAGAACTAATTGTTGGCTTGCCATCTAATCTACCCAGACCTTGACATCTGGCCTTGTTATGAGATGATCAACATTTTTCAACTCATAGTCATAATGTTTTGGCTCATCAGTGTATACAGTATTCATAAATGACTTCACAAACTATAGTACAGTATGTGAAAGTGGATATTTTATTTCATAATTTGATTTTGATCATTTTAATTAAACATGTTTAAAAATGTTTAAAAAATCCACATTCTCTCAATGTATTTGATATCATGAAACTGCAAAAGATATGAGCTGTAATTTAAATTTCATGTCAACTACACATTTTTAAAAGGTTGGAACCTAAACATAGAATCCCACATCTAAGTGCTACTATGTTAGAAGTACTATTTACAAAAATAGGAGGGGGGGGGGGTTTATGGAGCAGTTTTCTCCAAAGCCCTGCATGGATGCTGTAGAAACCTATTTGTCAAATTCTTAGATATTTATTTGTTGAAGTTGAAAATATTTCATAATGTTTGATTGACCTTTATTACACATTGTGTTAAATGTTTGTTGTTTATACATATTTTGTACCATTACACATTGAATTTACACTGATATGAAGAACAAGTGCTAAAATGGTTCTCAGCGTCCTCACAGAAGTGTTTCGGTTGAGCGCACGAGGGAGGAGTTGAACGGTTTCTTTACCACATTATACGTGTCGTTAGAATTTCTATTTACTTTTTGATAAAAAACATTTAAAAAATGACTAAAAGAAAGGGAATTAAAGAGATATTATTTAGTGAAAATGGATTGTATGGATCTCATCTTTGGACACACATTACACAGAAAGAGTCAAACAAAACTTTTACTCTCATAATGTGTATTAACTTGCGTGTACAAATTTTTATTATTCAAGTTCTCAAATTCAAATCCAAAAGCTCTTGAGTTTTGCAACACTTTTAAATTAATTGAAATCCAACAAGATGCTTCACATTGGTTTGTAGAGTCATTTGCTGTAAAGCTGAGAATATTTTGAAAAACGTCCTTGGGAAAATTTTACCAAAATCAGAGTAGATCTTGTTAAATGCAATGTAATTATACAATATCACAGCTCAGTTAAAGCAATGGTGGCACTGCGAAAACTCCTGACTAACTACATCCAAATAAGGTAAATTTCCTTTAGAGTGCACACTCATGCGACACAACACGGAGTGGAAGGATCTCGTTGCTAAACTTCTTCACCAGTTTTCGATCACTGCTGAATGAAATCTAAACATTTATAAGCCAGTGGCTTGTGACAGACATTTTCGCCTAGTGTGAAATTTGGTAGCATTTAAAAAAAAAACTGTGAACACAATTTTTTGCAAGTAACCTAATAAATCTCATTCTTATTCATACAGTAGACGTTTCACCAGAGACCATCTCTTTTTGAGAGCTCTTAACAGTGTGAAAACGTCTCTTCTGCAAGGAGTTCCATGCAATATAAGTGAATGGGGACGCTGTCAAGCTCCAAAAATGACCAAAAAGTTTTAAAAAGTGTCAAAAAACACAATGAAAATATCATAAAAGAAGTCCTCTGAATCCATACAACGGCAGATGCACTGGAGAACAGATTATATATTATCAAACATTTAATGTGGTTTTTAGATGTTTATAATGATTGATTATGATAGATGCAATCACAAACGTGTATATATAAATATGTGCGTCACCATATTGTTTACATTGCAATGCAGCATGGGATTCTGAGTTCATCAAGTATAGACGGTTCTAAAAACCTAGCCCTTTCACTTGTTGCACCAGAAATGGTTAGAATATGTGACGGACGGAACAGGAGAAGGCTCAAGTGGACTAACCATTTTATACATTCTTTGTTTGACATCAAAAAACATGGCCGCATTGCTGCATCAAAACATTTAACGTCATGGTTACTTTTGTAATCTCCGTTCCCTGATGGAGGGAATGAGATGTTGTGTCGATGTAGTGACACTAGGGGTCACTCTTGGGAGCCCGAAACACCTCTGCTTTTTTTAAAAAAGGCCAATGAGAATTGGTGAGTGGAATTCGCATGCCACTCCCCCGGACATACAGGTATAAAAGGAGCTGGTATGCAACCACTCATTCAGGTTTTGTGCTGAGGAGCTGAGACAAGGTCCCGGACATTTCAGCGGGTAGTTCAGCATTGTGGCAAGAGGGACACAATGTCTCGTTCCCTCCATCAGGGAACGGAGGTTATGAAAGTAACCATGACGTTCCCTATCTGTCACTCACTCGACGTTGTGTCGATGTAGTGACACTAGGGGTCCCTATAAAAAATGGCACAACTAGCTGAACTGTGTTATGTGAAGTGGCGGTGTGTGACAGGCAGACTGCTGTGTGCTTCATAGCCAGCACACCAGGCCGTCATGTAACCTCCCCTAACGCTCTTTATGAGCGTCGAACAGTCCTTCAAGAACAAGTCGACTGCTCAACAAATAGGGACAGGCTGGCCTAGCCAAGGCCCCTTTTCCTTCTCTTTTCTCCCCAAAAAGAGTGTCATTTGTTAACTGACTGAGAGCTCTAAGTGTCTACGTCGGGGGGTGGGGGGGGGGTGTCACTCCCAAGAGAAAGACAATGCGGAGACCACACCCTGCCCAAAAAAGGGGGGGGGGGGTACTTCAAGTGGAAATACATCACATGGTCTTACCGAGTCTTGTCGGAAGTATGTCATGTGGAGAATCGCATGGTAGGTCCTACCCAAGGGGGGAGGAGTTTCTACAAGCATGGCGACCAAAGCAGAGGGCCCTCTGCTTAAGGAAGACGTAGTTTATGAAGAGGGAAATGATTTTACGGAAGACAAAACACATGGGGTTACTTATGGGGAACCACCGCATGTGGAGCACCTACCTCAGTACAGGGCCTTACCAGCGCACTTAATGAGCCAGCAGCGAGTTTCTCCACAAACTCAACTGCCACAGGGCTAAGGAGGAATTCATCCAGGGATCGCAGTCTGTGAACACTACTGGGAGTCAAGAGTGCACGTCTTCCCCTCAAGGGAGGGGAAAGGTGCTATGCGCAAGCGGTACACCTGGCCAGCTGTCCTGGAACTTACCTGCTTGTGCCTGCCACAACACGGGAGATTGTAGAACCTCGCAAAGGTGTTGGGTGTTGCCCAGCCCGCTGCCCTAAAGATGTCTGCCAAAGAGGCGCCATTGGCCAGGGCCCAGGAGGCCGCCACACTCCTGGTAGAGTGGG
Organism: Myxocyprinus asiaticus; assembly: GCF_019703515.2. Classification (NCBI taxonomy): domain Eukaryota; kingdom Metazoa; phylum Chordata; class Actinopteri; order Cypriniformes; family Catostomidae; genus Myxocyprinus; species Myxocyprinus asiaticus. The sequence goes on from NC_059386.1 coordinate 6,145,879, forward strand.
CTCATAACCCCACAGGGGGTGGCATGTCCTGAGCTTGATATGCCATAGCAATGGCATCAATGTCCCAGTGGATGATCCTCTGTTTGGAGACAGCGCTTCCTTTCCGCTGTCCACCAAAGCAGACAAAGAGCTGCTCGGAGCTTCTAAAGCTCTGAGTGTGATCCAAATAGATGCGTAAAGCTCGCACTGGACACTCTGGGGGTCTTCCCGTCGGGAAGGCACTTCAAGACATACAGGCACCTTGTGGAGGGAGCCCTAGCCTGAGTCACCATGGGCGATAGGCCACTAAAGTCCTCTGCGTCCCGTCCAAGGGCCAGATGTGGAGATTCCAGAAGTCTAGTTGTGGTTGCCAGATGGTGCCCCGTCCCTGAGAAAGAAGGTCCTTCCTCAGGGGAATTCGCCGGGGAGGGGGGGGTGCTGTCGTGAGGAGTGAGGAGTGTGAGATCCGAGAACCATGTCAGGGTGGGCCAGTAGGGTGCTACTAGAATGACCTGCTCCCCATCCTCCCTGAACTTGCACAGGTTCTGTGCGAGTAGGCTCACTGGGGGAAACACGTATTTGCGTAGTCCAGGGGGCCAGCTGTGTGCCAGCGCATCTATACTGAGGAGTGCCTCGGTCAGGGCGTATCAGAGCGGTCAGTGGGAGGATTCCCGGGAAGCAAACAGGTCTACCTGTGCTTGACCGAATCAACTCCAAATCAGCTGGACCACCTGAGGGTGGAGTCTCCACTCTCCTTTGAGGGTAACCTGACGTGACAGTGCGTCCGCTGCGGTGTTGAGGTCGCACGGGATGTGAGTGGCTCGTAGCGACTTGAGGCGCTGCTGACTCCACAGGAGGAGACGGCGGGCAAGTTGTGACATACGATGGGAGCGTAGACCACCTTGGTGGTTGATGTAAGCTGCTGTCGCTGTGTTGTCTGTCCAGACCAACACGTGCTTGCCTTGGATCAACGGCTGAAACCTCCGCAAGGCGAGCAGTACTGCCAACAACGCTAGGCAGTTGATGTGCCAACTCAGCCGCGGGCCAGTCCAAGAGCCGGCAGCTGTGTGCCCGTTACATACGGCACCCCAGCCCATCTTGGAGGCATCTGTTGTAACCACGACACGCCTGGAGACCTGCTCTAGGGGAACCCCTGCCTATAGAAATGCAAGGTCAGTCCACGGTCTGAAGATGCCCATGTGCGATGGCCACATGATGTGTCCTGTGGCGCCATGCCCATCTCGGGACTCGAGTCTGAAGCCAGTGCTGAAGTGGTCTCATATGCATCAACCTGAGCGGTGTGGCCGCCACAGACGATGCCATATGCCCCAGGAGCCTCTGAAAAAGTTTCAGTGGAACCGCTGTTCTCCATCTGAACGCCTTCAGACAGTTCAGCACTGACTGTGCGCGCTCGTTCGTGAGGCGTGCTGTCATCGAGACTGAGTCCAACTCCAGACCGAGAAAAGAGATGCTCTGAACCGGAACGAGCTTGCTCTTTTCCCAGTTGACCCGAAGCCCCAAATGGCTGAGGTGCCGGAGCACGAGGTCCCTGTGTGCGCACAGCAACTCTCAAGAGTGAGCTAGGATTAGCCAGTCATCGAGATAGTTGAGGATGTGGATGCCCACTTCCCTTAGCGGGGCAAGGGCTGCCTCCGCGACCTTCGTGAAGATGCGAGGGGACAAGGACAGGCCAAAGGGGAGGACCTTGTACTGGTACGCCTGGCCCCCGAAGGCAAACCGCAGGAAGGGTCTGTATCGAGGTAGGACCGAGACTTGGAAGTACACGTCCTTCAGGTCTACCGCCGAACCAATCTAGATGTCGGACGCTAGCTAGAATGCGTTTTTGCATCAGCATCTTGAACGGGAGCCTGTGCAAAGCCTGGTTCAGTACTCGCAGGTCCAGGATTGGTCGCAACCCACCGCCTTTCTTCGGTACGATGAAGTAAGGGCTGTAGAACCCTTTCTTCATCTCGGCTGGAGGGACAGGCTCTATCGCGCCCTTGCACAGAAGGGTAGCAATCTCCGCACTCAAGGTAGCGCCATTCTCGCCCTTCACCGAGGTGAAGCAGATGCCGCTGAACCTGGGCGGGTGCCTGGCGAACTGAATCGCGTAGCTGAGTCGGATGGTCCGGGTCAGCCATCGCGACGGGTTGGAAAGCACGAGCCACGCGTCCAAACTCCGGGCGAGGGGGACCAAGGGAATGATTACGTCAGACGTACCGGTGGGTGGGGCCTCACAGGGCCTTGAGCCCCGTGGCCATGCTGAGTCCAGGGACATTGAAGCACTTACCTGGCTCCTGCCACCCACCATAAGATTGATCGAGGAGGGGGGAGGACGAATCTCGTCCCGTAGTCCACTGGAACCAATCCCGTGTAGGCGTGTTTGTGCCACAGCTGGGCGCACAGGGGCAGGGGGTCCGCTGCTGGAGCGCCATACCTGCCAAAATGGGACGGTGGACGGTGGTCGTGACGACAGCTGTGCGCACCGGATATGTGACCTAGAGACAAGGGAACAATTCTTTTGTCAGGCTTTTTGGTGCCGCAGTCTCCTGGGCATGCGGCGACAAAAGATTCTCCTCCTGGCCCTCCACCGGGGGATGGAGTGGTCTGTCGACCAGCCCCAGATAAGTGGATCTCCTCGCCCCTGGTTTGCCCATCTCGGGTGCACTCCTCGGGTTCTTAGTGGCTGACCGCAAGATGGGTGGCATTTGCTTCCTGCAGAGGGCTCCACATTGGAGCCAGGCCATGGGGCCGGCTGTGGTGGAGCCGGTGTTGTTGCTGCAGGAGGACAGCCTTGGCGACGAGCAGACAGGGTGCAGGGTCTTAAGCCGCACCAGGGCAGGATATGTTGTAAAACCTCCGTCTGCTTCTTCACCACCGAGAATTGCTGGGCAAAGTCCTCGATGGCATTGCCAAACAGGCCAACCTGGGAAATAGGGGTATCAAGGAGCTGTGCCTTGACCGCTTCTCCCAACTCGACCAAGTTGAGCCAAAGGTGGTGCTGCTGGACCACCAGGGTGGACATCGCCTGCCCGAGAGGCCGCGCCGTGACCTTCGCCACCCGGAGAGCTAGGTCGGTCATCGAGCGCAGTTTCTGCATCAATCCCAGGTCAGAACTACCCTCGTGCAGTTCTTTTAGCGCCTTGGCTTGGTGTACTTGCAGGAGAGCCATGGCGTGCAGGGTGGAGGTGGCTTATCCAGCGGCACTGTAGACTCCAGCCGTCAGGGGCGATGTGAACCTACAAGCCCCAGACGGGAGTCTCGGCAGGTGGTGGCGCTATGTGGACACAAGTGTACCGCGAGCACCTTGTCCATCTGGGGGATCACCGAATACCCCCTGGCCGCTCCACCATCGAGGGTAGTGAGAGCGGGGGCAGCTGAAAGGCCGGGCAGTAAAAGGTGACTCCCACGATCTTGACAGCTCCTCATGCACTTCCGGGAAGAAAGTAACGGGGGCGGGGCGTGGCTGTGGGCGATGCCCCGTGCCCAGGAACCGATCATCGAGCCGTGAGGGTTCAGGGGAAAGTGGAAGTTTCAACTCAAGCCCAACGCTTGCGGCCGCCCGGGAAAGTACGTCCCTTATTTCTGCGTCGGCGTGAGGCTGGGCGACTGTTCCCGAAGGAGGAAGCCAAGCCGAAACCTCTGCGTCAGACTGGACGAGCCCGCTCTCAGATGCTGCGCTCGTTAACTCATTGTCTTCCAGAGCTCCGAATGAGAAGTCAAACTCACGCTGAAACGAGCTGCCGGTCTCGTGCGAGAGCCCGATCGGGGCAAGCGAGCGTGCTGGGGAATGGGAGGTCCGTGGGGGGATACCCGGCGGAGGTGGTCCCATTGATGTCCCCAAATCGCCCCCAGTGCTAACCGATGCGGCCTCAAACCCATAGGTAGAAGGACCTAGGCTTTTCTTACGAAAGCAAGCCGCGACCGCAACGTTGCCATGGTCATGTTCTCACAATGAAGGCATGACTCATCCACAAACGATGTCTCCGCATGAGCAGTGCCCAGACATGTAAGACAGTGATCGTAGCCGTTGGAAGCGGAGAGATAACAACCGCGACCAGGAATAACACACAAACGGTAAGGCATCTTTAAAAAGACGCGTCTTTGAAAAGACGTTCCCTGTGTGCCACTCTTTCAGAAAGAAAATATACTCTTTTAGAATATACTCTTTTAAATGTTCTGCCGAAGCACCCAGGAGCGTTCTCTGCAAACCACAGATGCAGAGGGTGAGAAGCCGCTGAAATGCGCCGTAAGATCCAGCAGAGAGAGGTGAATGAACTCGATGGATGAATTCAGCTCAATGAATAGAACCGCTCGGGTCCGAAGAGAAAATCTGAATGAGTGGTTGCATTCCAGCTCCTTTTATACCCGTATGTCCGGGGGAGTGGCATGCAAATTCCACCGCCAATTTTCATTGGCCTTTTTTAAAAAAAGCAGAGGTGTTTCGGGCTCCCAAGAGTGACCCCTAGTGTCACTACATCGACACAACGTCGAGTGAGTGACAGATAGGTAACTCAGACGGTAACGGCTGTAAACTTTTATTTAGTGATTGTTTGAATGTTTTTAATATAAAAAAATATAGATATTGTGATGTTGAAAAGATTATTTGAGCAGGTGGTTCATTGTGACAACCAATTCAGTCCCTCTTTGCTGGTAAACAGCAGCACGAATGCAGATCACACCGATTTGATAGTATAATAATTCTGGTTTCCGATTCCATTCAATAATGCTGGTTCCATAACAATTGCAGTAGAGAATGGCTCCAACTTATGACTGCATGATTGAATTTTTCAATGTTTTTGACTGATTCATTCAAAAGAACTGTGTCATACAGGTGCATCTCAATAAATTAGAATGTCATGGAAAAGTTCATTTATTTCAGTAATTCAACTCAAATTGTGAAACTCGTGTATTAAATAAATTCAATGCACACAGACTGAAGTAGTTTAAGTCTTTGGTTCTTTTAATTGTGATGATTTTGGCTCACATTTAACAAAAACCCACCAATTCACTATCTCAAAAAATTAGAATATTTTGACATGCCAATCAGCTAATCAACTCAAAACACCTGCAAAGGTTTCCTGAGCCTTTAAAATGGTCTCTTAGTTTGGTTCACTAGGCTACACAATCATGGGGAAGACCAGAAGACAATCATTGACACCCTTCACAAGGAGGGTAAGCCATAAACATTCATTGCCAAAGAAGCTGGCTGTTCACAGAGTGCTGTATCCAAGCATGTTAACAGAAAGTTGAGTGGAAGGAAAAAGTGTGGAAGAAAAAGATGCACAACCAACCGAGAGAACCGCAGCCTTATGATTGTCCAGCAAAATCGATTCAAGAATTTGGGTGAACTTCACAAGGAATGGACTGAGGCTGGGGTCAAGGCATCAAGAGGCACCACACACAAACATGTCAAGGAATTTGGCTACAGTTGTTGTATTCCTCTTGTTAAGCCACTCCTGAACCACAGACAACGTCAGAGGGCTAAGGAGAAGAAGAACTGGACTGTTGCCCAGTGTTCCAAAGCCCTCTTTTCAGATGAGAGCAAGTTTTGTATTTCATTTGGAAACCAAGGTCCTAGAGTCTGGAGGAAGGGTGGAGAAGCTCATAGCCCAAGTTGCTTGAAGTCCAGTGTTAAGTTTCCACAGTCTGTGATGATTTGGGGTGCGATGTCATCTGCTGGTGTTGGTCCATTGTGTTTTTTGAAAACCAAAGTCACTGCACCCGTTTACCAAGAAATTTTGGAGCACTTCATGCTTCCTTCTGCTGACCAGCTTTTTAAAGATGCTGATTTCATTTTCCAGCAGGATTTGGCACCTGCCCACACTGCCAAAAGCACCAAAAGTTGGTTAAATGACCAAGGTGTTGGTGTGCTTGACTGGCCAGCAAACTTACCAGACCTGAACCCCATAGAAAATCTATGGGGTATTGTCAAGAGGAAAATGAGAAAGAAGAGACCAAAAAATGCAGATGAGCTGAAGGCCACTGTCAAAGAAACCTGGGCTTCCATACCACCTCAGCAGTGCCAAAACTGATCACCTCAATGCCATGCCGAATTGAGGCAGTAATTAAAGCAAAAGAAGCCCCTACCAAGTATTGAGTACATATACAGTCAATGAACATACTTTCCAGAAGGCCAACAATTCACTAAAAATGTTTTTTTTATTGGTCTTATGATGTATTCTAATTTTTTGAGATAGTGAATTGGTGGGTTTTTGTTAAATGTGAGCCAAAATCATCACAATTAAAAGAACCAAAGACTTAAACTACTTCAGTCTGTGTGCATTGAATTTATTTAATACACGAGTTTCACAATTTGAGTTGAATTACTGAAATAAATGAACTTTTCCACGACATTCTAATTTATTGAGATGCACCTGTAACTTGTTTCAAGAGTCAGACAACACTGGTCATGCTATGTTTGTTGTGATCAGCCAGCAAGGACAACACAATAAAAAGACATGTTGTCTATTTAGTCTGCTACCTGACAGAACATGTGGTGTCCTTGCAATATTCCACCTCAAGATGGCATTTTATTGTTGATTTGGTGGTTCTTAATAAAACGCTTCATCTTAGAATGTTGACATGTTGAAAATCTAAAGCCTTTGCGGACCAATCTGGGTTTAATGGCACGGTTATGGTTTCTTTTTCCATTGTGGTGCTGCAAAATCAGGATTGGAATAAACTGTCCGAGCAAGTGACCACACGTAAGTCCCCACATGCATTCCACCATGCTGAGAAGTTTGGGCCGGGAATGGTTTGTAATCATACTGTTTCGAACTGTACTCAAGTTGAAATGCTCAGAACCACTCGGCCTGATGGTGAAAAGTGCCTTTTATATTATTTTGTGGTGGCCAGTCTTTCACATTTAATGCATCCTGCAATCTAAGAACTCTAAAATACCCTTTCTTTTGCAATTTGAGCTGTAGAATCAGTATTGCCGCAGCTCCACCTTTGAATAATGATGCAGAAAACACCGTCAGAGTATTTTAGTACTGTGTTCCATCTGCACTGTAGAAGGAGGTAGACATTTAAGAACTGTTAACGGTTCTAGTATTTTTTTATAAAATGGAACCAGTTCTGAATAAGAATCAGTTTTCAGTTCCCAACTACTTGAGTGTATTCAAATTAAAATATGGTTCATGAAGATTGTGGCAGGTTTGATGTCAATGATGCCAAATACCATTGGTTGTCAAATCTGAATATGTGGAAGAGCTAATGAGATTTGAGAGCTATGGTTGAGGGGAGCATTTTTCTGATTGCTCTGTTAATTCGGCAACAGAAGGTGGAAAGTTCTGCTGCTGAAATCGGTTTATGTTTACTGAAATTCAAACCACTGCCCCCAGTGGCCAAAGCTGGAAGTGTTTGAATGTCTTTGCACATCTGAACTCCAGTTTCTGGGTTTAATGTCCACAAAGTGGCACCAAAAGCAAGTTGTAATTTAGTTTTAAATGATAATACAGTCAACATGAATCCATATTTTATTAACCATACTCCTTAACCCAAACCCCAACCCGAAACCTAATCGTCAGTGGAAAAAACAACATAATCACACAGGAACACGGTATGTTGTTTAAGAGAGTTCCAGTACCCTAGGATCAGCCACATTTGCTGACTCACTGACAAACAGCATCTCCCATCAGATGTTTTTGCATCGCCTTCAGCGTGTTTACTTTCCCTTGTGGCATGAGCATAAGCATGTTGGGAGACCTGGGTTGAGATCCTGGGTTAAAATCAGGAAGTAATTGCATTCACATAATCAGAGATGTGCACAATTTGGAGGTTGCATTTTCCCCTATAATATGAGATTTTTACTCCACTGATGGTTAGGTTTAGGTTTGGATTGTTTATAAAATATGCATTCCTCTTCACTGAATTATGGCCTGTACAGCTGAAAACAACTCGCTTCACAACTCACTTTTGGTGCTCCTCCATGGACATGAGTTCACAAGTGCCCATACGCCCAACAACACTTACCACTTTGGCCACTGAGAGCAGTCTTTAGAATTTTGGTAAGCACAGCCAGGGTCCGAAATTAACTTTTCCACTATGGGGGCAATATTTTCACAAAAATGTTCACAAAGCTCTCAGTGTAACTTTACAATCTTCTTTCTGATTTCAAAGATGCAGCCCTTTCACATAAACAATCTACCTTGTCATGTTTCATTTGATAATGTGTCTTTTGTGCTATTGGCTTCGACCTTTCCTTGGGTGCTGTGTGCTTCCACACACACTTTAATTACAACGAGGCAGCCGTTCACTCTGAAACACCAGTCATGATATATTACACATTAGCCAGCTGCTGATGAGTCACATTTCTCTGCTTTTATGAGGAGCAGGACGACCTTCCCATGATGGATCGCTGGTGTAATTAAATTTAGCACAATGCAAGGGTTGATTGTTAATTCTAAAATGGTTTTGTCATTGCAATAACTGTGTTGCATTCACACATACTGTAAAAACATAAATACGTTTTCTGAATGTACAGTCGACTTTACATTTAAATGCAAAGCATGTGTTCTGTTGAATAAAGATGATTTATCTTTTTTTCAACATTAGATGCATAATGTGTTTTTACTTATTCAAAAACCTCTTTGTATCATAGTATAATTTTTACACTTTGTATCATTTTGGCAGTGTATTTTTATGCATTTGTAATAAATTGATGTAATAATTGTCATTGATGTCATATGTTATTGCAATGTTAATAAACTTTTTTATAAATATACTACCGTTCAAAAATGTAGGGTCACTTACTCATTGTTTATTTTTTATTTTTTTAACATTTTAGAATAATAGTAAAGTCATCACAACTATGGAATAATAGAAATGGAAATATGGGAATTATGTTGTGACTAAAAAAATCCAAAATAAATCAAAACTGTGTTATATTTTAGCATCTTCAAAGTAGTCACCCTTTGCCTAGATTTTGCAGAAATGTACTCTTTGCATTTTCTCAGCCAGCTTCTTGAGGTATCACCCTGGGATGCTTTTTAAACAGTATTGAAGGAGTTCCCATCTATATGATGGTTTTCTTAATTATTCGGTCCAAGTCATCCATTTCAAAAACTTTTTTTTTTTTTTAAATAAAATGTTAGTTTTGTAATTAAATAAATTAATATGTTGGCACAATTATATTTTTGTCTACAAAACAAATTTCAAACATTTATGCATACACCTTCAGATCAAAAGATTTTTAAGATCATGAGAACCTTTTCAGGCAGGTGACCCCAAACTTTTGAATGGTAGTGTATGTCTCAATAACGACGTGTCACAAAACCTAAATTATCCTCACCATGTAAATTATGTGTGTCTTCATACATTCATATATTACACTAATTTTGTTTGAGGTCACTGTTTATAATAACCATTGGTGAAATCTTGCTTTTATGAACACACACAGACACACACACACACACACACACACACACACACACACACACACACACACACACACACACATATATATATATATATATATATATATATATATATATATATATATATATATATATATATATATATATATATATATATATATATATACTTTATATATTTGTGCATACTAAATATGTACATATTCAAATTGTACATGTATGAAATATATGTTACATATATGTACAGGTATGTGACTTTTTTTGTATCAGTGAAAACCATAAACATATATTTCAAACATGTGTTTGAAAGATCAGTTCTGATAGATCATCTGTCTGCTGAAATCAACCTGAAATCATTCATAGTTGTTTATTAACCTCTTCCACTTTACATCTTCATGTACTGTATTTATTTCAAATGAATTACATTTATATTTTCAGCAGGCGCTTTCTTACCAAAGTGACTCGAAATCCAAAAAGAAACAAACACAATGATCCTCTAATCTTATTGCTTCTAGGAATAGTCAGTATAGGTCCCCAAATCTAAGTTAAAGACAATGAGTAGCAAAAGGTTATTTCCAGTTGGGTGTTCTTTTATTTATTTATTTTATTTCTGGTGTGAAATGGAGATATGTAGAGCAAACATAGTGACACACCTAGACATAGATTAGTTATATACATATTCTAATAATTAATGTATTCTTATCAAATTGTTCTCATTCATATATATAACTGTAAGGAGGTTCAAGGATTGAGGAAGCGGGAGACGGTGATTCCAACTCAGGAATGTCACTTTTATTGACAACAAAAACACGTTCGCTTAAATGTGCAGTTAAACGGTATAGCTTCATGTAAATCTCAAAGTTGCAAAACGGCAGTGGCCAACACACACACAGCTTCTCAGCTGGGCTTTCTCTCTCTCGACTGCTGCTGTCTCCTCTCCTTAAAAGCCCCAATCACTCCTCACTGAAACACAAGACAGGTTTTAAGCACAGGTGGCAATCATTCACCACGCATCTCCCCTGCTTCACTCTCCACAGCATGGCGCTCTGCCATGCCTCCGCCTCCACATACCCTCACCGCCCGACTCAGGCCGGGGAACTGTCCGGTCTACCACTGACTGCCCCCCTCGCTCCGAGAGAGGAAATCAGCCACAGCCATCTGTGCCCCAGGCCTGTGGACCACCTCAAATTTTAAGGGCTGAAGTGCCATATAATAATGATTGATCCGTGCATTATTATCCTGCATGCGATGGAACCATTGGAGCAGGGCATGGTCTGAACAGAGGGTGATAGCCTTCCCAAGCAGGTAGTACCGGAGAGTGAGGACAGCCCATTTGATGGCCAGACACTCCTTTTCTATCGTGCTGTACCTAGTCACTCTTAACATGAGCTTTTGGTTAATTTACAGCATAGGGCACTCCTCACCCTCCACTACTTGGGACAACACAGCCCCCTGTCCGATGCATCCATCTGTAAAGCAAAAGGGAGAGAGAAGTAAAGGGAATGTAACAGCGGACCACCACAGAGTGTGGCTTTTACTTGTAATAAAGCCTGTTGGCACAGCGGGCTGGTGACGTCCGAATAATTAGGCACAAACCTCTGATAATAACCAGCCAGCCCTAGGAACAGTCTCACCCCCTTTTTGGACTTGGGCCTCGGACAAGTCACAGTGGCTGCTGTCTTATCAATTTGGGGATGCACTTGTCCGTGATCCAAGTGGAAGCCCAGATACCGTACTTCCACCCACCCAATTGCACACTTCTTCAGATTTTCCATGAGTCCCACCCACCTCAAGGACTTCAGGACAGCCCTCAGATGCTGGATCTGCCAATCATTGCTATAGATGATCATATCATCCAGATAGGCAGCGGCATACACAGTGTTTGGGTGAATTATTTTGTCCATGAGTCGCTGAAATGTCGCCGGGGCCCCACACAAACCGAACGGAAGAGTAACGAATTGGTGTAAGCCGAACGGAGTGGAAAAGGCCATTTTTTCTCAGGACATGGGAGCCAAGGGAACTGCAAATATCCCTTTGTTAAATCCAGTGTCTAATAAAAACGAGCCGCACCCAACCAATCAAGAAGTTCGTCAGTGCGAGGCATTGGGTACTCATCAAGTTTAGACACCGCTTTCACTATTCTATAATCCACACAAAACCAGACCGACATGTCACTGTTAGGGACTAAGACTACCAGACTGGCCCAATCACTGTAGGATTCTTCTATTAACCCCACGTCAAGCATAGCCCTCAATTCCTCCTGCACTACCTTTTTTTGTGTTCGGGTAAACGGTAGGGATGACTGCATAACACTACTCTTGGGATCGTTTTGCTTTGGTGCTGTATGAGATCTGTATGCCCAGGAAGAAACGAGAACACATCAGAGAATTCTCCTTGCAACCTGGCAACCTCCGCGATTTGGGACGGTGAGAGGTGGTCTCCATAGGAAACCAGGGACTTTATCTCCCTGTTTAAATTCCCGTAGCCGAGCCCCCTGTTATATAGCTGGGACTGGTGTTCTTGAGCCTGTAGCAAATTCTCCTGTGATAGCTGGCCCAATGTATGGAGTTTTGCTCTAAGGTCAAGAACGTATTGAATTTCATTTTGCTGTTTGAAGGTCCCTCCTCCCAATTTTCCTTGACGACGTCTAAGACACAGTGAGACTTACGGCCATACAATAAGGAGAACCCTGTGGAGGCTTGTGGGACCTCTTGCACTGCGGATAACAGGGGTTCAAGCCACTTATCTCAATTCTGAGCGTCTTCGTGAATGAATTTACGAATCATGTTTTTCAGGGTTTGATTGAACCGTTCGACCAAGCCGTCCGTTTACGGGTCATACACACTTGTCCAAATCAATTTAATACCCAATAATTCATACAGTTTGCGTAGTGTATGTGACATGAAAGTAGTGCCTTAATCAGTGAGAATTTCTTTCGAAATCCCCACTCGGGAGATTATTCTGAAGAGAGCCTCCTCAACTCTACACCCTGCTTCCGGATATCACATTGCGTAATCCACCAGAACCAACACAAATTGATGTCCGCGTGCTGTCTGCTCTAGTTGCCCGGTGAGGTCCATACCAATTCTTTCAAAGGGGACCTCGATCAAAGGAAGTGGGCGCAAAGGCACTCTTGTGGTGGCCGGCGGATTCACCAGCTGACATTCACGGCATGCCGCACACCACCTGCAAACATCTCCATGAATGCCCGGCTGATAGAAATAGGCCATTAGATGGTTTAGTGTTATTAGATCACCCTAAGTGCCCCGCCATTGGATTATGATGAGCCGTCTGGAATAACATTTCCTGACGGTTCTTCAGTATCAACAACTGGGTTGAATCCTCTTTTGTCTGAGTGTCCTGCGTCACTCGATACAACCGATCATTTATAATAGAAAAGTACAGATATGCAAGTGCAATGTCTGGTCAGAGGCACTATCCACAGGCACTAAGGGGTATTCGTGAACGTCCTCATGCACACACCTCACCTTCACCATACGTGCTGTTCCCCAAACCTCCTGTTGAGGTTTGATTACAACCCGAATCAACCAAGGCTCTGTATGTACCCCCTTGAATACTTACAAGTATCTAGTATGTCCCTGCTCGGTCGGAGGCATTATGTGGTGCGTCGGGGACCCGGACCGACACGGCCACATCCACTGCCAAATATGGTCCTGGAAATGGCCTGGCTCCCGACAGCGCCAGCACACTGGCCAAAACTTTTCCCCTGCACCTGCGGCTACAGATTCTCCAACCTGGAGGGAAAGGGAAGGAGACACATAAGATGGGGTAGAGGTGCCTAGAGCCCCAATCACTCCTCACTGAAACACAAGACATGTGTTAAGCACAGGTGGCAATCATTCACCACTCATATCCCCTGCTTCACTCTCCACAGCATGGAACTCGGCCACGCCTCTGCCTCCACAATAACATATATAGAAATTTTTGTGAAACCTTATTATACAGAGTATGATATTTATATTTATAAGGGTTATTATTTTGTTGGGGATTAACTTTTTTTAAGGCAGCGGCGTATCTAGACCCTGGCTGATAGGGCTGAAGCCCCAGATCTTTTGTTATAGCCCCAAATGTTTTTTTTTGTGATGATAAAAAAAGAAGAAGAAAGGCTTAAAGCTAATTACATTAGGGTACAAAAGCAAAAAGGCAGGCTGCAATTCTGGCTTCAAATGTAAAGGAATTTCGATCAGTGGGCCCAACGAGCATTAATTGATTCGTGCTCAAGTTCATCAGACATGTTATGAATGCCTCGAGTGGAAGCTTTCTATTTTCTCTCATGGGGGTGCAGCTTTTCTGTATTAGAGGCACTGAGGTTTTATTATGCAAGCCTTATTTCTAAATATATAATCTATAAGCCTCATTTCTAATATTCATTTGTTTTTTAACAATTCCAACACCAAGTAGATTTTAATGCATGCACCAGTCAAATTATTCGGAGCACCCCTACTCACTCTCTAAGATGAACTCTTAAAATCACCTAGCGCGTTTAAGAATTACCAACCATAATCAAATTAGCAGCAAGTTCACTGAATGCGAACTAAACAGACTTTATTTAGTATTAGTCGATCAGAATGAAGAAGGTATGTCAGTAACATTACCTACACTACAACAATATTTTAACATTGATAAGATTTGTATGATGTAGGCCTACGATTGTTATGCCAGTAAGTATAGCCACGTTAATGACTAGTTGCTAACTGGTTAAGTTACACGTGAGCACGGTTATGGTTTTTACCATTCAGTTAAACGCAAGGTTTCACGAACGGTTATTCGGGTTTTCGCCGGGAGTCGGTACGTGGAAATAAAGAATGTTTATTGCAATAGAATTTCCTCAAACACTACTCAGAATAGAAGCACAGTGAGCTAGGAGCCTAAGTAGCACAATACAAAGGTTTTAAAATGATAAAATCTCATATTAAAGTTAATCAAAAATGATCAAACTGTCACTGCCTGTATGCGCTCTGCCTAGGCATGTTCACATTTCCATGTCATATGCGTGGAGTTTCACTGATGCGTTTAAATAGCCTCTTAGAGGTGATTGATTTTTTATATGATTTAAAAGCACATGGCATTGAACTTGTCTAAATATAGTACTTAAGTTTTCACACCAGAGCAAAAGGGAAAAACACTTACTGTTTTACTGTTCCCTATCTGTCACTCAGTCGATGTTGTGTTGCTGTAGTGACACTAGGGGTCGCTTTTGGGAGCCCCAAACACCTCTGATCTTTAAGAAAAGGCCAATGAGAATTGGCGAGTGGAATTTGCATGCCACTCCCCTGGACATTCGAGTATAAAAGGAGCTGGCTCGCAACCACTCATTCAGATTTGTCGTTTGGAGTCGAGCGGTTGAGTCTCACACAGCTAAACTTCACTGTCAGTCCATTCACCTCTTTAAGAAGTGTATGCTGTTGGATATATGGTGCATTTCAGCGGCTTTCTCTCCCTCTGTGTGATCAGTGCAGAGTACGCCCCTGGGTGCTTCGACAGCCTCTAAAAGAGTATATATTCCCAACAAAGAGTATATTTTCCTCTAAAAGAGCACACATTGATGGACAGTGTCTTTTTAAAGATGCCTTTCTGTCTTTGTGTAATTCCTGGGTGCGGTCGATATCCTCCGAAGGCCACGATCGCTGCCTCACATGCCTGGGCTGTAATCATGTTGAGGCAGCGTTCACGGATGGTTCATGTTCTCATCGCGAGAACATGACCATGGCAATGTTGTGGTCGTGGCTTTCCTTCTTATGGGAGAAAGCCACTCCAGCCGCCCCCCCCCCCGCGTCGGGCCTTCTACCTACAGGTATGAGGCCGGCTCGGTTGATGCTGGAGGCGATTTGGGGGCTCCAGTGGGTACGGCACCGCCGGGTAATCCCCCGCGGGCCGCCCATTCCCCAACACGCTCGTTTGCACTGGTCCAGTTCTGGGATGAGACAGGCAGCTCGCCTCAGTGCCAGCCTAATGTCTCTTTCGGAGCTCACGAGATGGATGAGGTTTTGATAGCAGCATCGGAGAGCACATTGGTGATGTCGGACGCTGAGGACTCAACTGGGCTGCCACCTTCGAGTGTGCCCGCCCAGTCTAAGGTGACGCGGAGCTGACTGCCATGCTTGCCTGGGCTGCCAAGAGTGTCGGGCTGGAGTGGAACCCTCCACCCATCCCTGAGCCCTCATGGCTTGACGATTGGTTCCTGGGTTCGGGGTGCCGCTCACAGCCACACCACCCTGGTCCCTTTCTTCTCGGAGGTGCATGATGAACTGACGAGGTCATGGGGGCACCTTTCTCTGTCCGAAACCGACTTCCCAGTTCATCTGCTCTCACTACCCTCGATGGCGGGGCGGCTGAGGGATATACGGAGATTCCTCAGGTGGACAAGGCGGTTGCGGTGCACCTGTGACTGTGACGTGGAATTGTCGCGGAATTGTCTGGCACTCCCCTCCAGGGCGTCTCTGGCGGCCAAAGCCTACAGTGCTGCTGGACAGGCCGCCTCTGCCCTACATGCCATGGCCTTCCTGCAAGTACACCAGGCCAAGGCACTGAAAGAGCTGCACGAGGGTAGTTCTGACCCCTGCATCGGTATGATGCAGGAGTTGCGCTCGGCAACCGACCTTGCCTCCG
Organism: Myxocyprinus asiaticus; assembly: GCF_019703515.2. Classification (NCBI taxonomy): domain Eukaryota; kingdom Metazoa; phylum Chordata; class Actinopteri; order Cypriniformes; family Catostomidae; genus Myxocyprinus; species Myxocyprinus asiaticus. The sequence continues at coordinate 6,161,865 of NC_059386.1, forward strand.
GGCGACGAAGGTCATGGAGCCACCTATGGCTGAATCTGGTTGAGATGAGGGACGCCGACAAGGTTTGTTTCCTGAATGCGCCCATCTCCCAGATCAGCCTATTCGGCGACACCATCGAGGACTTTGCCCAGCAGTTCTCAGCGGTGAAGAAGCAGACTGAGGCGATACAGCACATCTTGCCACGGCACAGCTCAAGATCCCATACCCCATCTGCTTGCCGAGGGCATCCCCCTGTGCCGGCGAAAGCCCAGGCGGCTCCGCCTCAGCCCGCGCCAAGTTCTTGGCCCCATCATAGAGCCCCCGCAAGAAGTCGACACCCCCCTCCTCACAGTCCGGCCCTAAGACCCAGAAGAAGGCTCCTAAGTGCCCCTGAGATGGTCGACCTGAGGAGGAAGATGTCCGCCGGAACTCTGGAGCTGGTGTCCAGACCACTCTGTCTCCCGGTGGAGGGCCGGGAGGCGAATCTTTTGTTCCCTTTTGTTTTGTGTTTGCCGCACCCTGGACAGGCTGCGGTACCCACATTGTCTCCTTGGGTCACACAGCCGGTGTTCACAGCCACCATTATCACGGCGACCAGACAATGAGTATTTGCGGCCAGGGCACCACGAACGCGGGGCCCCTGCCTTCACGCGCCTGGACACGCAACATTCACACCCACGGCCAGCCGGTTGTGACGAGTTACGAGGATGGCCAAAAGGGCCCTCCTCCTCTGTCGCCAACCCGCTCTATGCTGGGCGCACGGAGCAAGGTAAGTGCTTTGAGGCTCCCCTCAGCATAGCCACGACCTCGGGACGAAGCGAGGCTCCTCGACATGGCATCTCCTGCTCACCCTCCACTGCGAGGACCCACCTCCAGGTACGTCAGACGCGATTGTCCCTTAGTGCCCTTCGCCTGGAGTTTGGACGTGTGTCTGGCTCTCTCCAACCCGTCGCGGTGGCTAGCCAGGACCATCAGATTCGGCTACGCAATTCAGTTCACCAGGTGCCCGCCCTGGTTCAGCGGTATCCGCTTCACCTCGATGAAGGGCGAGAACGCCTCCGCCCTGCACACAGACATAGCAGTCCTTCAGCAGAAGGACGAAATAGAGCCTGTCCCTCCAGCCGAGACGTGGAAAGGGTTTTACAGCCCTTACTTCATCATGCCAAAGAAAGGCGGTGGGTTGCGGCCAATCTTGGACCTGTGAGTGCTGAACCGGGCCTTGCACAGACTCCCGTTCAAGATGCTGAAGCAGAAACACATCTTAGCGTGCGTCCGGCATCAAGATTGGTTCACGGCGGTAGACCTGAAGGATGCGTACTTCCACGTCTTGGTTCTACCTCGACACAGACCCTTCCTACGGTTCGCTTTCAAGGGCCGGGCATATCAGTACAAGGTCCTCCCCTTCGGCTTGTCCCTGTCGCCTCGCGTCTTCACGAAAGTTGCGGAGGCAGCCCTTGCCCCGCTAAGGGAAGTGGGTGTTCACATCCTCAACTACTTTGATGACTGGCTGATTCTAGCTCACTCTCGAGAGCTGTTGTGTGTGCACAGGGACCTGGTGTTCAGGCACCTCAGCCTTTTGGGGCTTTGGGTCAACTGGGAAAAGAGCAAGCTCTTCCCGGTCCAGAGCATCCCTTTTCTCGACATGGAGTTAGACTCAGTCTTGATGATGGCGTGCCTCACGAGCGAGCGCATGCAGTCGGTGCTGAACTGCCTGAAGTCATTCAATCGGAGAACAGCGGTTCCACTGAAACACTTTCAGAGGCTCCTGGGGCATATGGCATCCTTGGCAGCGGTCACACCACTCAGGTTGATGCATATGAGACCACTTCAGCACTGGCTTCAGACTCGAGTCCCGAGATGGGCATGGTGCCGCGGCACACATTGCGTGGCCATCAAACCGTTGCCATCATTGCCACCATTGTTCAGCCCTTGGACAGACCTTGACTTTCTGCGGGGTTCCCCTACAGCAAGTGTCCAGGCACATCGTGGTCATGACAGACACCTCCAAGCTAGGCTGGGGCGCCGTGTGTAATGGGAATGCAGCAGCCCGTTCCTGGACAGGACCGCGACTGTGTTGGCATATCAACTGCCTCGAGTTGCTGGAAGTATTGCTCAACCTGCGGAGGCTTTGCCATTGATCCAGGGCAAGCATGTGTTAGTTGGAATGGACAACACAGCGACGGTAGCATATATAAACTGCCAAGGCCACTTACGCTCATGTCGCATGTCGCAACTCGCCCGCCATCTCCTCCTCTGGAGTCAGCATCGGGTGAGGTCACTGCGGGCCACTCACATCCTGGGCAACCTCAACGCTACAGCGGACACACTGTCGTGGCAGGTGACACTCAGGGGAGAGTGGAGACTCCACCCCCAGGTGGTCCAGCTGATTTGGAGTCGATTCGGCAAGGCACAGGTAGACCTGTTTGCTTCCTGGGAATCCTCCCACTGTCTGCTCTGGTATTCCCTGACGGGGGCTCCCCTTGGGACAGACACGTTGGCACACAGCTGGCCCCTGGGGCTGCACTAGTATGCGTTCCCCCCAGTGAGCCTACTTGCACAGACACTATGTAAGGTCAGGGAGGACAAGGAACAGGTCATCCTCGTAGTGCCATACTGGCCCACCCAGACCTGGTTCTAGGACCTTATGCTTCTCAAGACATCCCCTCCCAGATGAATTCCACCTGAGGAAGGACCTTCTTTCTCAGGGACGGGACACCATCTGGCACCCACACCCAGACCTCTGGAACCTCCATGTCTGACCCTGGGACAGGATGCGGAAGACCTAAGTGGTCTACCACCGACAGTGGTAGACACAATCACTCAGGCCAGGGCTCCCTCTACAAGGCAGCTATATGCACTGAAGTGGCGTTTGTTTGCGAATTGGTGTTCTTCCCAAGGTGAAGACCCCCAGAAATGCGCAGTCGGGTCAGTGCTTTCCTTCCTGCAGGAGAGGCTAGAGGGGCGGCTCTCCCCCTCCACCTTGAAGGTGTATGTGGCCGTCATAGAGGCACACCACAATGCAGTGGAAGGTAAGACCCTAGGGAAGCATGACCTGATCATCAGGTTCCTGAGAGGCACCAGGAGGCTGAATCCTCCTAGGCCGTGCCTCTTCCCTTCATGGGATCTCTCCATGGTCCTTCTGGGCCTTTGGAGAGCCCCGTTTGAGCCTCTAGAGTCAGTCATGCTGAAAGCCCTCTCCTTGAAGATGGCCCTCCTGACCGTGCTCACCTCCATCAAGACGGTTGGAGACCTGCAGGCATTCTCTGTCAGCGACACCTGCCTGGAGTTCGGTCTGGAGGACTCTCACGTGGTCCTGAGACCCCGACCGGGCTATGTGCCCAAGGTTCGCACGACCCCTTTTAGGGATCAGATGGTGAGCCTGCAAGTGCTGCCCCAGGAGGAGGCATACTCAGCTTTATCATTGCTGTATCCGGTGCATGCTTTGTGCACCTGCTTGGCTCGCATGCGAGCTTTAGACGCTCTGGGCAGCTCTTTGTCTGCTTTGGCGGACAGCATAAAGGGAACACTGTCTCCAAACAGAGGTTTGCCCACTGGATCTCTTTCCTCCCTAGCCCTGTGGCTGGTGAATTCAGCGGAGGAATTCCTAGCCAGACCCAGTACGTGTGCTAGTGGGCCCTGTACTGGGGTAGGTGCTCCACAGGTGCCAGTTACCTCTGGTAGCCCCCTGTGATGTATTTTCCACAGTACGGTTTCACTATTGGTCAACCCGCATCTCTTGTGCAGAGCCCTCTCTGCCTCCAGTCGCTGTGTTCGTAGAGCTCCTCCCCTTCGGGCAGGACCTACCACCGCGCCTCTTCCGTGTGTGGCTGGTGAGCCCACACAATGTATCTGCCACATGGCAACCTCCCCTTCGGGCAGGATGTGGTCTCCACGGTGTCTTTTCCACCTGAAAGAATAGGAAGAGAAAAGAACACCTTCCCTCGCGCGAATAATAGCGTTAAATGGCCCAAGCCGAATCTAAATACTCAGTGGAGAGGAAAAGCACAGAGAGAAAAGGCTGCGGTTAGTGTGGCCTGCTCCCATACTAGTTACGCCCCCCCCCCCCCCCCCCCAGGGATGTGGGGAACTACACAACGTCTTTTGGGGTGTTGGGGGAGGCTACGTGCAGACCAGTGCACCTGCTATTACGCACGCAGCAGCTTGCTTGCACCTGCATCGGCAGTCCACGTAACACAGTTCAGCTAGTTGTGGTGTTTTGAATAGGGACCCCTAATGTCACTACATCGACACAATGTCGAGTGAGTGACAGATAGGGAATGTCTTGGTTACTGTCGTAACCTCCGTTCCCTGATGGAGGGAACGAGATGTTGTGTCCCTCTTGCCACAACGCTGTTCTACCCGCTGAAATGTCTGGGACCCTGTCTCGGATCCTCAGCACAAAACCTGAATGAGTGGTTGCGAGGCAGCTCCTTTTATACCCGTATGTCTGGGGGAGTGGCATGCAAATTCCACTCACCAATTCTCATTGGCCTTTTCTCAAAGATCAGAGGTGTTTGGGGCTCCCAAGAGTGACCCCTAGTGTCACTACATTGACACAACATCTCATTCCTTCCATCAGGTAACGGAGGTTACGACAGTAACCAAGATGTTTATCAAGCATTGAAACTATGCTTTGGTTAAAAACAACCTGGAATCATGTTTAATAGTGTAACAGTCATGAAACCCAGCACAGGTGTTTCAAGATACATTTCTAAAGATGTAAGTTATTTTCTACTATACTCTGTGATCCTACGATTGCATTTTATTGCCATGTTAAATAAAAGGAAAAAATCAAGATTTTGAGAATAAACTCATAATAATTTGCGAATAAAGTAAGAATTACAAGGATAAAGTTGTAGCATTATGAGATTAAATTACTATGAGAATAAAGTAAAAAATTATGAAAATAAAGTTGTAGCATTGTGAGAATAAAGTAGTATATTGTGCGAATAAAGTAGAAATATTTAGAGGAAACAGAGCTTCATTATCACAACTATAGAACAGATGCTGAGCCAGCGGCTTCATTAATGCAAAAGATGGATGTGGAGGATGTAGTTAAATAGGATAGGATCTATGCAATAATCCTTGGTCTTTTGGCGCATCAGCACGGAGTTATTAGTTTCCAGACACTGCAGCGGTTATGTAGGACATTTTATTTATTCAGGAGAAAGAACCACACTTTTTTGCTGGGATTTCCAGCGATACTGTAACTGAGGGGATGTTACCACATACAATGTCTTGAAATGGATTTATGCAGTTCACAGCAGTTCCAATTATTTTTTGCTTCACTTGAGTGTGAGCCTATATCTCATGCCTCCCTGAAAAGGCGCCCATAGATTGAAATCTCAAGTACTAATGCACTCACAGCTGATTCACAACTGAACAGAAAGCTTGCAAAAACTTCCCACAAATTCAGCTCGGTTGCATAGCCAAGTTATCTCCCTCGTTAGTGATGTTGTATGTAAAGATCCAGACTGTCAATATATTATGATAAATAACAATTACAAATTTAAGTTGTTAAATGACTTTGATTTTATTGTTAGTGTTAATTTCTGCACAATGAACAATGAGCTGACAAGTTGTAATTCTCGTTTTGATCCTCTACAATGTAAATTAAAACGTGTTTGATTTGTTTATTGTGCCCCTCACGTGTGCTGATATAAAGTTCTGAACTGGTGTCAGTGTTGGCTTAATATAATTATTATTTGATACGAAGGGTGGTCATTTTTTAAGTCATGGATGCAAAGATTCTTCTTATTTTTATATTATAATATGGCCTGTGGGCTAAGCCCCAGATGTCACTGAAGTCTAGCGACGCCCCTGCTTAACGGGAGAAGCTTGCTATGATTTCACGTTCAAATCGTTCAGGTCAGTGTGATTAATAGCTTATATATGTGTTGCTGAATGTGCATGAGGACATTTCAATATCCTAATCATTTTTGCCATGGCTATTATACAGCCATTCTGCTCAAAGTCATCTCATCATATTATATGAGAACATGATGAATTGGGGGGAAAGGGCAGAGGCAAAATATTAATATTACACATTGCCCCTGTGCAGGGAATATTATAGAGCAAGGTTGGGCAAAATTCACAATTTAAGGACTGGCAAAATTGAACTGGCCACGCCCCAGAGGATGTTGAATTGGAATGACATGAAGATGAATTTACTGAATTGCTATTCCAAGAAATTCAATAGTCACACAATAGAGGAATTTTATTAGTCCAATACAAGTTTTGCAAAAACACAAATTACATAATTTTTTGCCATTTTGTAAGCCACGCCTTGTTGATTTGATCCATTGGACAAAATTTATATTAGGTGTCTTTAACCTCCTGAGACCACTGCATGACTTCTGTGTACATTTTTAATTATACAAAGCAATAGAAAGTCTGATTTTTTTTTATTTTTTTATCAAATTGTTTGTTTCCAGGAGTGTTGGTAATTCATGTTTTTTAGACTTTTAAGATATTACATCAGAAATTTGCATAAATAATTCTGATTTAAAGTAATGGCCAGCATCATCCAATCACTGCCAACCATGTAAAAATAAAAATACATTATAAATTCTGAATTGATTTACTGATTACCATTGTCCCATGTCTGCCAAACATTATCTGCAGCCTTAAACTTAACTTTAAATAGGAAGTTTGGACTGAATGCACTTAGCTGCATAGAGAGCTATTCACCTAATGTGCCACAGAAACTAGCATGCAGCCATCTTGAAAATTTTATCTTGGAACTTCCAGACTAGCGTGTTCTTTATAGATATCTATGGTGTTGATGTCAATGTGTAATTAGCTAGCAAAGTGCATTTACAGGTTATAGAGTTGTCAAAAGTGATCATGAGTATTTTAAAATGTTCAGGGGATGTCATAACAACTGGAACCAGAGTGGGGAGATTTTAAAGCAAGACTACATCATTTATAAATCTGCAAGATCTTACCTTCAAGCTGTAGATGTACTGATATGCCTCTGTGCTCATGAAATTCCGAGACAACACAAAATCATTAAAAATATCTCTGTACGACACCTCTGACCATCTTCTTATATCATTCACCCATATAGTTCAGGTAAGCAGATTTTTTAAGTGTTATACCCGGACAGGGGAAGGGGGAATGGGGGGAGGTAACCCCCCAAATAATCAAAGCAAGCAAATACAACCCACCCAATATTTATACAATGAAGTGTCCGTTTTATTTATTATTATTATTATTATTATTATTATTATTATTATTATTGTTATTATTATTATGATTATTGCATTTACAACAATTTCAATCACATTTAAGACTCTTAAAAATGTGGGGTGAAAAAGTACAAATATTTAATGTCATGAACTTGCATGTAAAATCATACCAGCTCTCCTGTTTGAAATTTCATGTCAACTAGACATTTTAACACAAATTATTAACAAGTTGAAACCCTAAATAATTAAGCAGAATTACACAATGAAACGCTTATATCATGAAAAGTATGTGGGTCATAGCTGTCTGAATGTGATCTGCCAGGTAATTTACCTTGAGTGTCAGAAAACAAACATTTACAGTGACAGCAAAACCATGACCATTTTCACATATTAAAGTGGTGCTGTAGACTCACACCATCACCTCTTGGTGAAAAATACTTTCTGTGCTCCAACACTTAATCCATTTTGATCGACTCAACAGATTTAATACAAACAGGAAGTTAGATGACAAAATTCGAAAGAGTGGAGCACTGAAAAGGAGCGGTGCTGAATAAGGAGAATAGGATGCTCCCTTGCTCCCTATTTAGGTAATGACTTAACTTCCAGTGTGCTGTCTATCTGCACTGGTCTCAGAACATTTTGTAATGAACCTTATTTTTATCCTAACTCCATTTAAAGCCTCTGAAAACAAACTTTTCCTGTTTTTGGGTGCATCCATTAATTCACAGTGTGATAATGCACAGTGAATATAGGATACAGTCCACAGTGTGCCGTTTTGCAATAAAAGCTCAAATTTTTAAAAATGGCATATTGGAAGAAACTAGAGACTAACCTTTTGACTAAAACAGGTTTCAATGTAAAAACGTAATTAGGTTTCTTACCATATGTAAATTTGTTGGCGTTTCAACCAAACACACACGCCATGTTGTTTGGTCACATGATTCCGTGTGTCAACATTTTAACCCTTTGCTGACAGCACAGAGTCTCCTGAACTGAGATCAGTCAGTTTAAATGAAATTTAATTATGCATTTCATATAGTGAAGCCAAAATACACCGTCCATGCATGTGGAAATGGGGGTCGCATGACGTTAACTAGTGTGTACTAAAGCATTTGACACAATGTACTTATTATGTACAAATGTGTTGCTGCATTGTACTTACATTTATAGTACCTGCATTTAATTCCTCTGTAGTTACACTATTAACTTTACCCCTAAACTTAACCCTACCCCAACCCTTACCCTAAACCCTAATCTAAACCCTACCCCTAAACCTTCACGTACCTTAACCACAGTAGCAGCAAATGTGAATCTTGTGAAGATTTTGCAGAACTCCATGTAGTTACACAATAGTACATTGTATTGTGTGCATTTTAATGTTAATACATAGTAGTTAAAGACACCAAATATAAAGTATGACCAACCCATTTTAAAAACTTTGGGGTAAATTAGAGCATTCTGGGAAATGAAGTGTGCCTTCACCATGGATGATGATTTCACATTATAAAATGAAAGTAAATATGAACACTTTACATTAATTTTCCCTTTGTTAAGGGGTTTTAAGGGTGTTATTAATGACTAATAAGTCATTTATAAATGCATTATATGATATTGATATGCGGTTATAACAACATGCATAAAAAGGGTGACTTTTATGGCCAATAGGGAGAATTTAAACTTACTGCACATATTATTAATGCTTAATAACAGTTATTTAACAATAGTAACCTATTAAAATGTATCTTAATAGAACGTGAACACAAATGAACAATTTATTAAAGAGTTGCCAACATTAGAAACCTGTACATAAAGTTCAGTGTGGTTTAATGGTTGTCAGGTCTTATTATATGATACATGCTGTGAATGAGCATGAAGTGGTTTTACAGCAGACTATAAGGTAGCAAACAGGATTTTGATTTGAATGTAAGTAAATAGAATTAAAATGGAATTAAATGTAAATTAAAATTTAGGAATTTAATGGCTCACTCAGTAATTTATTTTCCTCACTTAAAAAGTTAGTATATAATAGTAATTTTGAAACATACTGTATGTATAAAATCATCTGCACTAATGTGAGATGAAGAATTCAGTCATATCAGAAACCTTATAAAAGCTCTTTTATTCTACATGGAGCAGGGGTGCCTCATGGGGGCAGCCATGTTAGAATCACATGACCAGCTGAATACAACACGCTCAATGTCAGTAACTGCCCTGTTATTAGACACTTTCATTCATGGATTAAATTAATCCTGCCTTACTGTGCATAGAGAATTTCTATAATGGCATTGGTAACTGAAAACTACTGTGTTTGAATGATGCAGCATCCAGGCCACTAGGTGTCAGTGAAAGCCACTTCGACATACTTCAAAATATTACTGAGTGCACCTCAAAAATATTTTACATTTAATTGGGCATTCTGCAAGACTTATTGTTTTGCTTTTGCAATAAAATATGTAAGTGTAAATTCACTTGAAGAATAACCCTCCCTTGCAAGTTAATTATGAATAAAGGATTTATAAAAATACAAAGTTGATAAAATTTTTTGGGTGGTGTGAAATTAGGACACAAAATAACTCATACACTTGCAATGTGTGCCATAACAGAGAGACTGTAAGCTGGTCAACCAAATTACAAATGATTTACAACCACTAAGCTTTCATCTGGTCTTTATTGCGACCCTCACATCCTTTTATTTTATGGTTTATAATTTATTGTTTATAATTTATTTAGGGTTTATAATTTATTGTTTTTCTCCTCCAGCTAAAATGCACTGTGAGTGTTTTTTTTATTTTTAACTTTTTATTTTTATGTATTTTATTAATTAATAACTAATAACAGCACAAGTCATAATCAAGACTTCTTGTATGATTTGTTTTGCATTGCTGTCTCCTTGTTGACATTATCATTTGATAGCTGAGGTAAGACACATGTATTGATTGCATACAATTACCAATTACAAATCCCTTCTTTTATACTCAAAAGCAAGCTAGATTTGGCACACTAGATTTGAACCTAATGAAGATAATATACACTGTTGATTATTTCACAGGCTTATTAAATTTGCCTACAAGGAAAAATACCACAAATTCACCCTTTGCATTTTCTAGAATATATGGCACCTCCATACCCCCCTGCCCCCACCCATCCACCCCCAAACCCCTCCCAATATTGATAAAGCCCCATCTGTGGTGAGCAGGCAGGTAATTAACGTCTTATGATCTGTCCTTCAGATAAATGCCATGGGATTGAGAGGGGCAGAAGGTCAGATCCACTGTATGCTTATTCAAGCAGAGGATTGCTGTCTGGAACCATGAAGAATTGTTGCTTTTAAATTCTGCTGGGTTTATGATATTGATGCATTAGCTGATGGAAAAATGAGAGAGAACATAAATAACACATAATAAGACTGAACGTTGTTAATTTGGTGCTAGTAAAAGTACTTTATCATAGTGTAATGTTAACATGGAGTATTTACAGACCAGCGTCCAACTATAAGGATTTTTTGTGCTTGCCCGTTCAGGCCAGTGGTTCAAATGTGTTGTCTGCCAACATTTTCAGTGACACCACCACAAAAAACATCTTTCTTTTTTCTTTTCTTTTCTTTTTTTTTCATTTACAAACACATTTCTGAAAGAGTCAGAAATATATATTTTTGCTTTTGATTAAACTTTTTTTTTCTTAAAAAAATTGTTACAACAAATTATGTTGTGCTTTTAATCTGAAAAATGTACAGCTACTGTTTAAATTGAACTCTATACATATGAAATGTATGAAAGCTATACATTTAATAAACACTGTGTGTTTACAACCAAATGCTGTTAATGATCAAAAATTGGCTCATTATAAAAATCTGACAATGCAAGAAAACTGTTAACTTGAGATTTGTAATCATCATGTTTTCCAAAATAGTCTCTATACAACTCATGGTAATTTGTACGAGATGGCAAAATTGTACGATTTTCTATGACTTGGCTAGTATAAAAAGGTACGACTTTTATTCCCATAAAGACTGACTAATCAACAAGCAGAATTTCAAATTGATACAATACAGCCATTAAATGTACGCTTGTCTCCTATCCAATGTTTTATTTTAAGAAAGGAAACATCTGTGAACAAATTTGGTTACTCATATCATATTTATGCAATGCAATGCAATGCAAATCACTGATGTGTGTCAATAACCTGTAACACACCAATTAGCCAAAACATTATGACAACCTGGCTAATATGATGTTGGTCCTCCGTGTGTCACCAAAACAGCGCAGACCCGCCGAGGCACGAACTCTACAAGACCTCTGAGAGTGTCCTGTGGTATCTGGCACCAAGACATTAGCAAAAGATCCTTCAAGTCCTGTAAGTTGCGAGGTGGAGCCACCGTGGATTGGACTTGTTGGTCCAGCACATCCCACAGATGTTCAATCGGATTGAGATCTGGGGAATTTGGAGGCCAGGGCAACACCTTGAACTCTTCATTATGTTCCTCAAACCATTCCTGGACAATGTGTGCAGTGTGGCAGGGCACAATATCCTGCTGAAAGAGCACTGCCCTCAGGGAATACCATTGCCATGAAGGAGTGTACCTGGACTGCAACTGTGTTTAGGTAGATGGCACGTATCAAATTGATGTCCACATGAATGGCCGGACCCAGGGTTTCCCAGCAGAACATTGTCCAAAGCATCACACTTCTTCCACCAGTTTGTCATCTTCCCACGGTGCATCCTGGTGCCATCACTTCCCCAGGTAAGTGGTGTACATGGCCGTCCACGTGATTTTAAAAGAAAACGTGATTTATCGGACCAGGCGACCTTCTTCCACTGCTCCTTCCAAGGTCCAGTTCCAATGCTCGCATGCACATTGTAGGCTTTCGACAGTGGACAGTGGTCATCATGGGCACTCTGACTGGTCTGCGGCTACACAGCCCCATACGCAGCACGATACGATGCACTGTGTGTTGTGACACATTCCTCCTGTAGCCATCATTAAAATTTTCTGTGACTTGTGCCACAGTAAACCTTCTGTCGGTTCAGACCAGACGGGATAGCCTTCCCTGTCGCCAGTTTGTGCGTTGTCCCTCCTCGGACCACTGTCGGTAGGTACTCACAGCTGCTGACCGAAAGCAATTTGCATCAAGCACATCAGATTTCAATGACTAGTGAGTTAAGGCTAGTTGTGTTAGCATCAGGGAATATTTCTAAATATTTAAGATTTATTTTTTATTTTTTGGGGGGGCATCTTTTGCCTGCAAGGGTGAAGTTAACTTGATGAGAAATTTGGACATGTAATTTATACAGTACTTGCAGTATGACTCAGGGTGAGAATGCATCCATTATAAAGTACTACATTAAAGCCTATTTTATTCACTTGCTAATTCAGTCTTCATGTTTTTAAAGCAGTTGGTCAAATGAAGGTATTATCAAGAACAACATCAAGAAAAAAAAAAAGACCAAAGATATTATTGCAAAGTTGGTCTTCAAACACACATATTCTCACACCAAGTATACTTACATTGAAGAGCAAACTGTTGTTATAAAACCATATAGATTATTTAGATGAGATTTTAAGTGTTTAGTGCTTTAGACAGTGTTGGGGGTAACAGCTGGGTCCCCAATATGAATACTGAGGAATAAAGACTCATGTTTGCAATCAATTATGAGAGAGTTTACTGACTGTTCTCTGCAGTTCCAATTTACTTCACAAGTCAATGGGATCCAGTAGTTCAGATATACAGAAGAAAAAGAAAAAAGCTCCCATTCAAAAACATTCACAAGCAATTATAGTCAAATGCAAATTGAATTAGAGGTGTCACAGTACAACAATTTCTACTTCAACTTTGTGCAAACAATAATTAGTTAGCCATAACATTAATCAGGTTCCCATTATTGGTTTTGTTGAACTTATGTGCAGATGTCACACGTTATAGATGTCACACTGAATGATTTAGATATTGCAATCGGTAGGCGTTATCTATTTCCCAGGACTGGAGGTCGTCTCCTTAACTTTGGTGGAATGCAGTTTTACTTTTCACCATCTGCAGAAAATTAAGACAGAGCACGACAAAGAGCATACACACAAGGCCTACTAATGCACATAATCACCTAACATGACAATAAAATCATATCATAACTAAAATCTCTCTCTCTCTCTCTCTCTCTCTCTCTCTCTCTCATTCAATTAATAGTGATTGAAATAAAATAGAATCAAATGGTTATAGAATAGTTGATTAATTATGTAATAATTATAACAGATACATATGTTTGTAAATAAATGCAGTACAATATAAATGCATATTCTCTGGGAGCTGGGCTAAATGAATAATCACTGTTATTGCATTCCTGCCATCAGAGTCAGACCCTCAGTCACCCCTCACTTGCACCTTATTATAAAAGGAAAATAGAATGTTGATTAATAGAATAAGAATAAATGAGAATGATAAAAGATGAGATATAACTTGTAAGTGTAAAAGGATATTTGAATATTAACCCCTTCACTCCCCCCTTTTTAGACCAGTGTGGGGATCTAAAATCAAACCCTTCAACAGCTTTACATTTTCAGTGCCTCTTGTTTCAGGACAGAACACCAGCTATTTGAGCACATGGTTGGGTGATTAATAAAATTACGCAGTGATCTAATACTGACAAATTATTTGCTCAAATTATATTGGTCAGGGCGTTTCATCATAACACACGCTCACTATTAAAAAAACTTGTCAGCATGCGAATGCTCTCTTCCCAGTGTTAAAGGCTTCTTATGAATCCATTGTTCCTATTCAAAATCTTAATTGTGGTGAGAAATTGTGGCGAAGATTCGTGCTTGGTGTGTAAGGGCAACTGTTACACACCAAGCAGGGAGATTTTAAAACACTTCATTTATAAATCAACAAGATCTTACCTTCACGCTGTGGATGTACTGATATGCCTCTGTGCTCATGAAACTCCAAGAGACAACACAAAATCATTAAAAATATCTCTGCACGGCACCTCTGACCATCTTCTCCCTTCATTCACCCTTCGTGTTATAGTTAAGGTGAGCGGACTTTTTGAGTGTTAAACTGGGATGGGGGAAGGGGTGCTACTATATTTATACACAAGTCAAGTCATTTTTATTTGAATAGTGCTTTTCACAGCACACATCGTTTCAAAGCAACTTTACAGAAAATCATGCTTTAACAGACAATGAAACTGTAATATCTATAAATTCTTAGTCATCATTGAGTAGTTTGATTAAATATGATTGTAAATTGTGTATAAAAATAATGAATGAATTAATTTTATAATAATTGTATTTAGAACTCCAGTGAGCAAGTCGAAGGTGATGTGTACACACACACATAACACACACATATACATGTGAAAGTGTACGTTTTATATTATATTCCGTTTAAACCCATTTTAAACACATTTAAGCCTTTTAAAAATGAGGGGTGACAAATTAATTTTAATAAGTACAAATGTAACTTCCTTTAATATTGTGGACTTGCATGTGAAATAATACGAACTGTCACTGTTTGAAATTTCATGTTAACTACACATTGTAACGCAAATTATTAACAAGTTGAAACAAATTGAAAAAGCAAATTACACGTATAACATTAAACGCTTGTATCACTAGCTGTCATAGCTGTCTGAATGTGACCTTCCAGGTCCAGTTTACCTCCATGGGTGATGGAAAAAAACAAACATTTACAGTGACAGCAAAACACCTTATGATCATTTTCACGCAGTTAAGGGGTGGTGTTGACTTACACCTTCAACTCTTGGTGAAAAATACTTTCTGTGCTCCCACACGTAATCCATTATGATCGACACTTCTCAAAAGCTTCAATACAAACAGGAAGTTAGATGACAAAATGCAGAAGAGTGGAACACGGAAAAGGGGCGGGCTGAATAAGGTGAATACTTTCTGTAATTTTCGTACTTTAGCACCACCAATTGCACTGGTTTTGGTAACTGCAGCAGCTCCTGACATGTCAGGGTGTCAAGCGAGGAAAGAAAAATCAACACACTGTCAGCGTACGAATGCTTTCTTCCGATGTTAAAGGCTCCATAGGAATCCATTGTTTTTACTCAAAATCTTCATTGCGGTGAGAAATTGCGACAAAGACTTGCGTTTGGTGTGAAATAGCCTTAAGTCTGTGGGACTCTTTTGCATGTTTTTCATCTGCCGGGTGAAAATCTGATCACTTATCATTTGAGGTATCATTCTTGTCCGTAGCAGAAACATTGCAGCACAAATTAGCTCCAAAATTTAAGATGTAGGGTTAAGAGTTTTAAAAAGTATAAGCTACAATAATATGTATGCTAGCCTTAGCAACACCCTAATGCAATCGCCAATGCTCAATACTTTTTAGTCTTATCCATTTTACATTGCAATTAAACGCTGTTTAATATGATCACAACATTTTATCCATCCCTCAAAATCACAAGGGCAAAGCAACATCTCATGAATATTAATATCTGCATGTGATTGAAGATGTGTATTCAGAGGACAGATCTACTGTGAGCTGTAAAAAAGAGGAAGGGGGAGTTAAATTCCTTCTTAAGGCAAGACAACCAGGCCATTCAAACAACTGAATACCAATGCCTGGGAAATGTCACCAGCAGCAATGTCTTTGAAGAGTTCTTCCATGTGTATGGTACATTAAGGATTTGTTTGGTGAGGGCAGAGCTGTAACGGAAATGGATACACAAGCTAAATAGAATCTCAATGGATCATTTGGGAAGTGAATTACATAGATCAAGTGTTGCACAGAAATCAATGCTAATTTTCTCATTGTGTAGTGGGATATGTGAAAGTGGGGGCAGCAGTCAACATAATTTCCCTCCATCTTAAGAAATAAAAGTCAGCTGTTGCCCAGTGATATTATATCAGCTTCTTACAACAACCATGAAAAAAAAAAAAGCTTAAATCAACTGTAGAGGTTGTTCTTTCGCATTGGTCGAATTTAAAGTTTTTACACCCTGCTGAAAAACAAAAGCTCAAAATGGTTAACTGGTCTTAGCTGGTTTCCCAGTCTGGTCAGCCTATGAGAGGGGTTATTGGAGATTTGCAAAAATATGATCAGTTTCCAAAATAAATAGAAAATGTAGGCTATACATTGAGATATTATTAGACATTAGTTGGAGTAGATGTCATTTTTAATTTTATGTGACTGAAAATGAGGCTATGAAGGCTAGATAGACTGCCGTTTACACAGAACGCATTTTAAAAGTGAATTACATAGCACAAGAACGCGTTTGGTCTGAACAGCCAATGAAAGGAATAGTTCACCGAAAAAAAACTAAAAACATTATGTCAAAATGTGTAGTAAACAACACAATTTCACACAAGTCACTGTGAACAAGCTTCTCTCATAGCCCTTTTCCACCGACATGGTTTGGGGGTGGGTTCCTGGGCCAGTACAAATTCTCTAACTGTTTCGTGCATTTCCACTGCAGAAAAGGCTGTTTCGAGGCTTAAAAACTGGTTCCGCACCGGCCCCAAAAGCTTTCTGGTCTCAACGCAGGAACCGATTACGTCAGGGGGCGGAGCAATGTTTCATCACCAAAGTTTTCCAAACAACAACAGTAGCTTCTGTCTACAACAAGGAGCACTTCATCACTCTATAACAACAATAAAAATGCCCACAAAAATGTGAGACATCAAAAGTGTTGAAACGCAGACGAAATGAACACTCTTACCATGGCAAAAATCTAAATATAATCATCTGCTACGTCAGTGTTAATAACAATTCCACTATTACAGTTTATAGAACTTAGCAAGTTAAGCCACATTAAAAAGTTCATACAAAATATCGTCTTGAACGTTGATGTCGTCTCTGGCAATCATAAGCAAAGTAATAATGTTGGATTGCATTTCTCTGTATGTTTAAATATGTCCTCAAAAACAGAAGTAAAATCTGTGCACAAACATTGCGACACGCCATGTTTGTTTATGGGCAGGTGAGACAGCCATGTAAAAGTTCCACATAGCCACAAAACCAGTTTCATCACCATTCGGGTTTCAAGTCAGTGAAAAAGCGAAACCGTTTTACGATAGGCTCAAGATTGCCCCCGACGTGAACCAGTCAAGCACAGGCTTGGCACAAGAACCATTGCAATTTCGGTGGAAAAGGGTTATCACAGTGCTCATGAATGCACAACGATTATCACAGTAAAATGACTTTGAAATTGTGGGCTGTTTCTTACCAAAACCTATCAAATGCTTTCAGAAGACTTAGAATATGATGCAGGAGTCACATGGAATAATTTTATGAGACTTTTGGATCCTTTTTTAAAGATTTATTAAAGTGGGGCACTATCCATTGCCATAGTATTGAAAAGACAACACCAAGGAACACAGCAGTACTGAACAGAATTCACAGCCTCATTTGTGTCAAATCCTATTTGGGGCAGCGAAATTTTTTATTTGACATTGTGCATCTTGCATAATTCATATTGAACTGCATGGTTCAAAGTGCAAAGCAGTTTTGCAGTTTAATAACTATCAGGTCACATTCATTAAAATGGATTCCCAAAGCACTTAGAAACACTCACAGACTCTTATACTGGTGCTTAGGAGTGTGTGTCTGTGTCTTAGTTTACGTCTGATGTCTTTCAACAGTACACTTAATTTTGTAACCTTGCCTGTGTGTGTTTATGTCTGACTGCGTGAGACTGTGGCTATGTTCTTAATTGAATACTAGTTTACTATGTACTTATTACTGTTCAGTATATACTGTATACAGCCAACCAGTGTTGTTGTACTCGGACTCAAGTACGACATTCGTCTCAGACTTAAACACTAACAGCTCAGACTTTTACTTGGAGTCGAGCATTGGGTGCATTCTGACTTGGAGGAGAGGACTCTTTACAACCATTAATTTGTGCGTTCTGCGCTTTTATGGCTTGAGATCACATGCATGTTATGCCATGTATTGGTTTTGTGAGAGCGAATCTCTGTGCTCACACGCAGATTTCCTTTGCTTTCACTCAAAACTGGACACACACTCTCAAATCTCCCTGTTCTCGTTCAGAGAGTGTGTGTGCCATTCAAAACATGTCATGTGTACTCGCAAATCTATAATGTAAAATAACTCTGCCTCTGTTTATTCATACAAATATTCTGCCTCTGTAGACATGGAATAGCAAGGGAATCAACTTGCCATCTGGTCGGTGGTGCATAATACATAGTTAAAGTTGTACTGCAAGAATGATTTTCTGATGCTCACTGACAATGTAAGAGACATGAGCAAATCAAATGACAGAAACCGTTAACAAAGAACAGGTTGTGACTCAAGTCCTCTCAAAACTTTCACCTCAGAAGAAAACTTACAATACACTTTGAAGGGGGGCCTGGTTGGCTCAGCAAGTATTGACGTTGACTACCACCTCTGGAGTCGCGAGTTCGAATCCAGGGTGTGCTGAGTGACTCCAGCCAAGTCTCCTAAGCAACCAAATTGGCCCGGTTGCTAGAGAGGGTAGAGTCACATGGGGTAACCTCCTCGTGGTCGCGATTAGTGGTTCTCGCTCTCAGTGGGGTGCGTGGTAAATTGTGCGTGGATCGCGGAGAGTAGCATAAGCATCCACATGCGGAGTCTCCGCAGTGTCATGCACAACGAGCCACGTGATAAGATGCGTGGATTGACGGTCTCAGAAATGGAGGCAGCTGAGACTTGTCCTCCGCCACCCGGATTGAGGTGAGCAACCACGCCACCACGAGGACCTACTAAGTATTGGGAATTGGGCATTCCAAATTGAAAAAAAAAAACAATACACTTTGAAAGACTGTGTGTGTGTGTGTGTGCATGCCAATAAACTTACAACCTAATTGTGATTATTCGCTTATTTTATGACATAGACCAGGACTCATAACTCAGACTTGTATACCGTTATTGGCAACTCGACTTGGACTAAACTCGGACACAATATTGGTGACTTGGACTCAACTTGAGCAGTGAGGACTCGGACTTGACTCGAACTCCAGATCTAGTGACTTGACTACAACACCGCAGCCAACTGTCTGTTTTGAAAAATAGTTAATGAAACAGAACACATTACGCAACAATAAACATTTCAAAATGTAGTATGCTGCATTTTTGTGACATGATCTCATTCACAACATGTTGCATGTTTAATTCAGCGAGTGCCGTTCAGCTATTATCTTGGAAATATATAAAAATAAAATGGTTATTTTGCATTTTTTATCAAATTTTATGTAAAATGCCTTTTGGCAGCCTGATTAAATGACGAGTCAAAAATGAGATGTTAAAAATTATTACACAATAGAAATGGAAGTTCTATATTCATAATAGTGAACTAACACTCTACTCTTAATAATTCTGCAGTGTATACTATGTATACTGTGCACAGTATGCATATGTTCTGTATGTATGGAATACCTGGATGGTCTACTTACTACATTTGCCAAAATGTGCAGTATACAATATATTGTATCTGACAATGGAAGGCCCTAATTTAATAGCACTACCACTAAGCACAGCGCTATGCCATAAGTCATATGCACAAAGTCAATGGGCATGGCCATGAAGTTTGGTATTTTCGTGCAAGCATGCACTAAGTCTAGGCGCAAGTGGGTTTGGCAAAATTGAATGTGCAAAGTGCTAATGGGCTGGGTCAAGTGTATTTTAATTCGGAGGTTCTTTTCCAGCACTGTCTGTGTCCTATTATACAGTCCATTCCCTGTCAAGCACCAGCGATATAAACAGAGACATCACATTCATAAGACGTTAGTAGTGTAAATGGACTGTATGCAATTAATTAGAAGAACATAAATATGGACTTATATTATTTTGTGCATTAACTGCATCCTTGTTGAATGTCAGGCATGTTTCTATGACAGTGACACACTCCTTTTTATATGCATGAAAAATGTGGTTATCGTCAGGATTTGGATTTACAGTTCGTTTAATTATAGAGAATGTACAGTGATGAGAAAAAGTATTTGACCCGTTCCTGATTTCTTCTATTTTTGTGTATTTTTCAAACTAAATAGTTTATCAAACGAGACATAACATAAAACAAAGGCAACCTGAGTAAGCACAAAATACAGTTTAAAATTATATATATATATATTTATTTATTTATTTATTATTGAAGCGAAAAAGTTATCCAACACCTATATCATCCATGTGATTAAACTTAATAGTTGGTTGTGCCACCTTTAGCAGCAACAACTGCAACCAAACACTTCCGATAACTTGAGATCAGCCTTTCACAACGCTGTGGTGGAGCTCTGGCCTGCTTTAACTGCTTTAGTTCAGCCACACTGGAGGTTTTTCGAGCATGAACTGTCCATTTAAGGTCCTGCCACAGCATTTCAATTGGGTTCAAGTCAGGACTTTGACTAGGTCACTCCAGAACTTTAATATTGCTTCTTTTGAGCCATTTAGAGGTGGACTTACTCCTATGATTTGAATCATTGTCTTGCTGCATAATCCAGTTGCGCTTGAGCTTCAAGTCACGGACTGATGACCGGACGTTCTCCTTTAGGATTTTCTGGTAGAGAGCAGAATTCCTGTTTCCCTCAATTATTGCAAGTCACCATGGCCCTGAAGCAGCAAAGCATCCCCAGATCATCACACTACCACCACCATGCTTGACCATAGGTATGATGTTCTTTTTGTGGAATTCTGTGTTTGATTTACGCCAGATGTAACAGGACACCTGTCTTCCAAAGAGTTCCACTTTTGACTCATCAGTCCACAGAACATTCTCCCAAAAGGTTTGAGGTTCATCATAGTGTGTTTTGGCAAATTTCAGATGAGCCTTAATGTTCTTCTGGGTTAGCAGTGGTTTTCGCCTCGCCACTCTTCCATTGATGCCATTTTTGGCCAGTGTCTTTCAGATAGTGGAGTCATGAACAGTGACCTTAATTGATGCGAGTGAGACCTGCAGTTCCTTGGATGTTGTCCTTGACTTATTTTGTGACTTCCTTGATAAGTTGTCGCTGTCCTCTTGGAGGAATTTTGGAAGGTCGGGCACTTCTGGGAAGGTTCACTACTGTTCCAAGTTTTCTCCATTTGGAGATAATAGCTCTCACTGTGGTTCTTTGGAGTCCCAGAGCCTTTGAAATAGCTTTGTACCCTTCCCAGACTGATGTATTTCAATCACCTTTTTCCTCATTATTTCTGGAATTTCTTTCGACCGTGGCATAGTGTGCTATTGGGTGAGACCTTTTAGCCAACTTCATGCTGCTGAAAAAGTTCTATTTAGGTGTTGATTTGATTGAACAAGGCTGGCAGTAATCAGGCCTGGGTGTGTCTTGTCCAGCTGAACCCCATTATGAATTCAGTTTCATAGATTTGGGGATTTAGTAACTAAAACGAATACTTTTTCACACAGGCCCATTTGGTATTGGATAACTTTTTTGCTGCAATAAATAACATTATCATTTAAAAAATGTATTTTGTGTTTACTCAGATTGCCTTTGTTTTATAGTTATATAGATTTTGTTAGAATTTTTGAAAAATTTTGTATTAGATATACACAAGGTTGGGGGAAAATACTTTTTCAAAGCACTGTCCTATAATCATCTACTGACACACAAATCATGGCTAGTAGTAACAGTGATAGTATCAGAATGCACTTCAGTTCTACCGGTTGATTTAGATTTTGAAAAATTAAATTAATTTATTGAAACAAAAAATAATTAGGTCAAACAGTGATCGTCATGGACATAATTTGATGTTCCACTATATTTTTCCAAATTATTTGATCAGACTGCCAAATGTTGAGAAATGTGTATAAAAAATGTGATTAAAAATGTGTAAACATATGATATTAAGTTCAGTTATGAAGCTCTACATGGCGCAAGCTAATAGGTCCTTTGAACATGTTATCTGTTAGCCAATCAGCTTTCATACTTCATGGCCCAATGTAATAGGTCATTTGACATTTAATCTGTTAGGTAATCAACTTGCATACTCTATCTTTGTCAAACCTTTAACTTGCTCGGTTGTTTGCAGATAAGACGGTTTCGCAATAGTTTTTAAACCATCCTCCTCTCCAGCACCACCTGTCTAGTTCTGCTTCAAGGGGGTTGTATGTATGTCTAATTGTGCAGCAGCATGTCTCACATGCTCAACATAGTATGTCTGTGTATTTTATAATAGTAGCAAGTCTCCGTACTTGCTCTGCAGCAGCAGCAACATAGCATATCTAGTCCGCCAAGACCAAATCCATAAACTGTCCTTTCCATATTAGCACCCTAAATTTATTCAGACAGATAAACTGTTTTGATTTCCAAGATGATAACTGGACTCCACTCACATGCAAAATAGTGAGGTCATGTGACAACAATGTTTGAAATGTTTATTGTGGAAGAATGCCATTTGTTTCTGTTACTATGTTCAAAAATAGTATGGAGTGTAGTGTATAGTGCGCAATATTCAGTAAGTAGTAAGCTAGTCTCGAACACAACCAAGGTCAAGTTGAGTGCATTGCATTGTGCAAAGCAGTTTGCTTTATTGTATTTTTGCACATTTTGCCAAATGTAGTAAGTCATCCGTACAAAATTTTTTAATTTACTGTGCACAGTATATTTACTGCAGAAATAGTATGTATTATGGTGTGTACATAGCCTGTGTTCACAGAGTGTCTGTGACTTAAGGCATCCAGTATAAAGCAATGTGCAAACACACCCTCCTTTATTTAATGGCAATTCCTCCAGTGCATTTTCCCATCTTTGTCACCATAGCAACAGAATCTATGGGGCTGACATTCCCATCTCCAGGGGCCTGGCTTTGCTCTCCAGTTTACTGCTGTTTCATCCCTCAACTAAGCAATTAACACATGGGGTCAAACCAGGGTCTCTCCTACAAATATCAGCTTTCACTCCATTTGAGGGAATGTATTCCTCCCTGTCATTATACACGCTCTGTGGATCTCCCTCAAGCGATCTGCTCCCATCGGATCGTTGTTGACAGTCTGTGGGGGTTACAGCATGGCGATAGCATTATGCTTGCTTTTTACACAACTGTTTTATAATTTGTAACAACGGCCTTTGTGGTATTGGAAATCAATACATAATCTCCTGTATAACGTTACTAATGAAGTTATTTTCCAGCAAAGCACCAGATATCCTTCTTTTATGTTGTAGTGACTCTATTAGCTGAACTTGCTGGTTTTTAGAAAACCATAGTACACTAATTCATCTCTTGAATGGTTGAAGGAATAGTTCCATTATTGTAGTTCAGCAATAGTTGAACACAAAAGGATATTATAGGCAGAATGTTTAAACTGCTTTTTGGATACAATGACAGTGAATGGGAACAAAGGCTGTCGAGCTCCAAAAAATGACAACAAGGCACCATAAAATCAGTATAGAGTGTATGGCTCTATATTGCACTATATTCCAAGTCTTATTACGCTATGAAATACCTTGTGTGAGTCGCCTTTGGTTCTCACCCATATCTCAACTGATCGCAATGTGACGAGATTGAGACCACATGCACACTAATCCATTTTCATTATATATTGATTTTGCTACATTTATGCCTCTAATCCACATTTTCCTGCACTTTCCTCCACCGAAAATGGAGACTTTCGAAAAAGCTCATCATATCTGGAACAACATAAAGGAGTAAATGATGCCAGAATATTCATTTTTAACTATCAATCAACATCAAGTTACACAATTATAACCCACTGAACGGACTGCATGTCTGTTCCTGCAAGCATGTTGCATAATTCATATTTGAACTGCATAGTTCAAAGCAATTATGCCGTTAAATAATTATCAAGTCACATTCATTAAAATGGATTGGTTCGCCTCCTCTTCTGTGCATTATTTTATTTTATTTTTTTCAGATTTCCCATTTGGTCTCATAAATGGCTGATACGAAAGGTGATCTCATAAAAATTATGTGACTGTGGCGATCATATTATGTGGTTTATTACAAGTAGTCATATCAACATATGTGGGGCTAAAAGCGAGTTAAATGTCCTCCCAAACAAATTAGGTTTTTAAGGTTCATACTCTATCGAGTTTTAAAGGGGTCATGAAATGGATAATCAAATTTTCCTTGATATTTAGACATATAAGTGGTAACTGTAATATAAAACATACTGTAAATTTCAGAACTAAAAACTTCCTCCCCAGTCTAAAAAGAGCATTTATAGTTGCCACCCTACTGAAACATCTAATTTTGAAAACTGTCTGTTCATGACGTCATGACACATTGCTCATTTATATTTACACATCCCACAACATGCGTCATCACACCCTTGGCCCCGCCCACTGGCACGCAGTTCAAGTCAAGAAAGCAGGCCTTCCGTGGCTAACTATTCCTAACATAACACCTAAGGGGACTCATCTGGACTATTTTGAAATATTTTGTATTTGAACATGAAATACACCTACTCTTTGACCACTGCCATGTGACACTTTTAAAAGAAGTGGTGTCAAGTTACAACTCTGAAATTGAGAAGCAATTCTCTTTCATTCAGATGATGTCTCTTGTTGTTTTAAGCTCAAACGCATCATGGACGCATTCTTTCACCCATCTGCACTATTTTTCATTATTGGTATGTATGTAAATGGTATGTAGTATGTAAACATAGGATGTCTTTGACGTTGGATGTCTTTGACGATGGATGTCTTTGACCGTTTCGGTGTGTTTCCGGCGATGTGCTCCTCAGTGCGCCTACAGTATGTTTGTGTGTCATTTCACCATTCTCTGGACTATGATGTGTTCGTTTTTTATCAGCTCATGTCAGCATGTATTGCTTGTGAATCAGTCATACACTGCCTGGCCAAAAAAAATGTTGCATACTCTTAATATTTTGTTGGAACACCTTTAGCTTTGATTACGGCACGCATTCGTCATGGCATTGTTTCGACAACTTTATGCAGTGTCACAACATTTATTTCCATCCAGAGTTGCATACATTTTTGGCCAAGATCTTGTATTGATGACGGGAGAGTCTAACTACTCCAGCACATCCCAAAGACTTTCAATAGGGTTAAGATCAGGACTCTGTGGTGGCCAATTCATGTGTGAAAAAGATTTTTTATACTCCCTGAACCACTCTTATACAATTTGAGCCCGATGAATATTGGCATTGTCGTCCTGGAATATGCCCGTGCTGTCAGGGAAGAACAAATCCATTGATGGGATAACCTGGTCATTCAGGTAGTCAGCTGACTTCCTTTTATTGCTGCATAATGTTGCTGAGCCTAGACCTGACCAAATGAAGCAACCCCAGAACATAACATTGCCTCCAGAAGCATGTACAGTGGGCACTATGCATGACGGGTGCATCACTTCATGTGCTTCCCTTCTAACTCAATCCTGTAAGTTCTTGTCACAATGTGCACTTGGGAATGCTCATACTTTCACTATTAAACATAGCTGTGAGATCTACTGTCGATTTTTTACAATGTGACTTTACCAAGCATTTTAGTGATCTCCGATCATGATCATTCAAGATTTTTTTCCAAGCACATTTCTTCTGCGAAGCTGATGGTTCTCCACTATCCTTCCAGGTTTTAATAATGTGTTGGGCAGTTCTTAACCCAATTCCAGTGATTTCAGAAATCTCCTTAGTTGTTTTCTTTGCTTGATGCAGGCCAATAATTTGCCCCTTCTGAAACACAGTAACATCTTTTCCATGATCACGGGATATGTCTTCCGACATGGTTGCTTAAGAAATGATGGACCCAAATGTGGTTCCGGGGGGTTGTTTCATTACAACACATTCCACGCTGCACAATAACAGTTCAAATTAATGCACAGATGAATAGAAAATTATATTCATTCCATACTCTTAAATATTTATACACTGTGTATCATATCTAACATTCAGAAGAAGCATTAATGTTTCAGAAAAACATTAACCCTTTAAGAAAATTACAAATCTTACCTGCTCATCTGAAATGCTTTCCTCACCCTGAAAAAAACAAAACAAATAACTGATCATCTCTGTGGATGCCTTTAACATCTTCACTGACTCCACATATGACTCATGTGATATATTTAATGTTTTCTAAATTCATACAAAAGTTTTGTGTGGGTAACAGAACTACATACAGAAATTACACATGTTGTCAGCCACTGACTATGTCTTGTGAGACACAAAGTTTTATTCCTGCAGGGGGCTCTTGACGCTTTGAAAACCGAATCCTCCAGGCATCCGCATTTAAAACTCAAAGCATTTTATATCCCTTTGGAGACATTTTACACTGGATAGTTATTTTGAATAAAAATTGATAATTGCAAGGATTCATAGCTGTGAATGGAAATCCTCTGCATTATATATATATATAAAAGCATTTTTTTAAATCCTCATCCAGTAATAATAAACAACTGTGATTGGCCCATCCTAGTCAGTGCTGAGAAAAGTAACAGGTACCACGTGTCTGCATCATTAATGCTCTGTTTTGCATTTAAACGCAGAACATTTTATATCTCATTAATACATTTTTTAAGCTGGATAGTATCTCTTTAATAAAAACTGATAGTTGCAAGGATTCATATCTTTGAATGGAAATCCACCTCAGTATTATCTATAAATCCATTTAAAAAAATCCTCATCCAACAATAATAAACGATTGTGACTGGCCCATCCTGGCCAGTGCTGAGAAAAGTAACAGGTACCATGTCAGCATCATCAATGCACTGTTTTGTATTTAAATCTCAGAACTTTTTATGCCTCAGTGGAGCCATTTGGATAGAATTTTTTAAATAAAAACTGATAGTTGCAAGGATTCATACCTGTGAATGGAAATCCGCCTCAGCATTATCTATAAAACATTTTTAAAAATCTCATCCAATAATAATAAACGACGCTGAGAAATGTAACAGGTACCATGTGACACCACTGTGTACGCTAGAGGGTGACTGCGCGACACTAGTTGGGTGATACCAGCTCGTACAACGGAGGGGGGACTTCAGTTTTTGTCTGATTATGACTGACTTACAGTCATGTAATTGCAAGGTATCCCATACAAAAGTATTTTCAGCATTAATAAAAAGTATATAAACAAGGACAGATGCATGATTGGGGGGTACAAATCACCCCCTCTGCAGCACCCCCCCAAAAAATTCTACGGCAATGTGACAAACATATAACCACAGATTACATCATAACTAAACAATATTAAACACCCTGACTTCCCATCATGCTATAATATTCTCTTCCTACATAGTGCTGTCCCTTTTGCCCCGTTCACTTCAACACACCCAGCTGTCAAGTCCATCTCTGTCTTCCTCAGCTGTGCTGTCAAATATGGGCCGCAGGCTGACAGAGTCACTGGACTCTAAAGAGCTCCTGATGAAAAGGGCCAAATAGTTCAGACAGACAGATCGAAGCTGTTTTGAGATGACTCTGCACTGGTATTAAAGTACAGCTCACCTAAATTATAAGTAACACAGGTTTTTTGAGGCTTTGTGATGATGGCTGAATTATTCAAACACAGTTACTGAGAAATGTTCCATCATCCTGAGCTACAGCTCACGCTCTCATGAGACAGGATGCCTTTGAACAGTCAGGATTTGATGAACACCTGTATCACCATTGGGACAGTAAAAGAAAACCACATAATACCAGCCCTGTGTGCTAGACAACTGATAAAGATGAGCACATGACTGTGACGGGCTGTGTTGCATTTTGCATACTTCTACTCAAGGATGTCTATACTGCTATGCTGAGTTATGACATCAAAGGCACCAGACAGGCAAAAATATTTTACAAGCCCTCTAAAAATCGGACACTGGTTAAACATCTACAATAATATAATGAATTATTTATAATTTATATGTTGCTTGCAAAATATTTAATTTCATCAGAATATGTGGCTACTTTTCGATGGTCATCAATTAGGGTTACCACCCCTCCCGTAAAATATGGGATCCTCCCGCATTTAAAGATAAAATTATGTCTCCTGTATCGAATCAGTATGGGACGCAATTTGTCCCGTATTTAAGCTGGTCAGATGGCGTCATGGTGAAATCGTTCCAGATCGCTAATTTAACATTGATATAAGTCGGAAAATGTGCCTATGGTGGGTAAAGGACCATCCGAAAAGTCCACAAATGGTGCTAAAACTGTGGATTTTTTTCTATATAAATGTTCAAACAATGTATGAATACAATCACTGAGTCATAAAGACAAGTACAGGTGAAGGAAGAAAAAAAAATATGTATAAACCAACCAAAATGTATACATAAATAATGTATGAGACAAATATCAATATATTTTTAACATACAAAAGATGTATTTTTTTATTTTATAAGTCAGGGGTCAGGAAAGTTCTAATTTCAACATATAAGAAAGGGTATACAATCTTTATTAATAACGCATATTAACTCAACGCATTTATTGCTAAAATTGTGGAGGATGTGGTTAGGGGCCATGGATCAAAATGAAGAGCAAAGGATGCAAAAATGTAACTTTTTCGCACACGGTCACATCATAAACCGGCTAAATGAAAAGTATTTTATCACAAGCTTTATCCCTATTCTTCAATGCATACAAATTAAATTGCACAGCCAACATTCCAACCTGGTCTCAAAGAATCACATTACTATACCTACATTGTTGCAAAATAATTTTTATATGGTTCGTTGTACGTATCGCAGCAGTTTTCTGGTGAAATGAACACTAGAGGCGCTACAACAACGACTTTTATTCACTTTCACCCAAATCACAAATAAAATGGCAGATTATCAGTTCATAAATTAGTACTTAAGCTTTGTTTATCACAAAATGCTATCGTATGACATCTAAACACTTTTACGATAGCGCATGACTTGTAAGGCGATACATTTGAATGTTTGCATAAACAAACTCCATTAACAAGCTTTTTCATACATAATCAAATTGCGCAGAAGATCAACCCTCTACAGACTCTACTCAGAGAGT
Organism: Myxocyprinus asiaticus; assembly: GCF_019703515.2. NCBI lineage: Eukaryota > Metazoa > Chordata > Actinopteri > Cypriniformes > Catostomidae > Myxocyprinus > Myxocyprinus asiaticus. The sequence goes on from NC_059386.1 coordinate 6,190,895, forward strand.
TCATGGCAAATTTGCCGCAAACATGATGCAAATTCACCACTGATAATAATGCCTTGCGGAAAATTGTCCATTGTTGCCAAAGGTTTGCAGAAGGTTCACCACTACCGGCGAAGAGCTGCAAACTTCTGGCAAACATTTGCGGAGAATCAAAATCTCATTTGCATGAAAAAATAACGAGCACGCGAGTCGACACGTGAGCCGAAAGTGTTACAGAAGCACCACAAAATGATGTGGTTGTTTCAGCAATAGCATTTTTCCTTTCACATTTGCTTTTATGACACAGTCGGTTTGGTTTAGGTGTTAAATCTAGGGTAAAGAGATCCATTTTCTTCATTTAAAACTCAATAGAGCATTAACCCTAAAAACCTTGTAAGTAAACACCTCCTCATTAGAGAACATTTAACTCAATTTTAATGCCACACAGTCAAGATTTCTCCTCTGAACTGCCAAGATACCTGTAAAGAAACACGTAATGTCATTTGCGAAAGTGTAGCCAAAGTCACGTAATTTTTATGAGATCAGGCTGCAACATTAACAATTAAACCTTAATTATAATCGATAACTATTAGCTTCCACCAGGGCAGGATTGGTAATCTGGCATACTGGACATTTTCCTGGTGGGCCGATGCACTTTGGGACCGATCAGGGGCGGACTGGCCATCGGGAGAACCGGGACTAAGCTGAAATGAGCTGCCGCGTTATGCAGAATGGGCAACAAAACCACGATATGCAGAAAAGGACCCCCCCAACAAATTTTGGGCCAGTTTCTATGTAAAATCCCGGGCCGATTTCTCTTCCCAGTCAACCCCTGGCTTCCACTGAGAGTCTTTAATTGCCATGCCCTCAACTCGGAAAGTCATGAAAATTTCAGTTTCCCACTGATAATTACGCCATCCATGTGCACTCATTTCATGAAGATGATAACTTGAAGGTAGCAATATTTACACATCATAAAATTGCTTCTTGATACCACAGACCCCCTTGTTGCATAATGTTAGCATCTAGCTAAATTAATTAGCCTATCTGTAAATTAATTTTTTACCTTTTAGGTTCATACATTTAAGAAGTAGCCTACTGTGGAAGCTTTGGCACACATAGAGGTGCGGCTGTGAGTGGGGTGGCCAATGGGGTGTCCAGACTTCTATCCGGGGGAGCCACGGCCCCCCTGCACCCCCCCTTCTGGAGTGAAAGATTCAGTTGTGTGATTGTGTGAATCTGGTATGAAACAAATGTGACAGTTGGCACGGAGAGATGCGTCACACGCTTGCAGAGCCCACACATTCTGTCTGGTTTTTTTTTTTTTATGCTATAATCCTCCTTAGATGCACAAACAAATAACTCATTAAGCTCAAATGAGTTTATGTCTGTTTCTATTGTAAAACCTTTCACATTATTTTCTCTCTTATATCAATTTAAGTTGCCAATACCATTTAGAAACAATTATGAGTTATTATTCTTTATAATTAAGATACACTGAGCATTGTGTACACTTTGGAGTTAATTTGGAGTTAACTAAAACTATGTGACAAGAAGGCACTAGCTTCTAAACAGTAAGTGTGGATGTTTTTGTACTATTTTTCAGTTCAATACCTTCAAATTGTATAGAAATGCTGCCCTCTGCTGTTGCGTTGTGGAGCTTACAAGTAAAAAAGTGACATTGGCTATGTATAGAATCGGCAGACTAATGTACTATTCTTACTATTTTTGAACCTGAAACAATATCAGGTATTTTTCAACTAAATTTTACTGAAAAGTACAAAATTTATTTCCAAGATAATAACTGTACAGCACTCACAGGAAACGTGAAGAGGTCACGTGACAACAAATTTAAACTGTTTCAAAGTTTATTGTGAATTATACCACAGGTCTGTTGAATGCTTGATTCTGATTGGTTGACAAACACTCTTAGGTGTGCAATTCTTTTTCAAGTAAATATATATATATATATATATATATATATATATATATATATATATATATATATATATTTGCTAGAAATTAGTTTCTACATTTCTTCTCTGCCAGTGAATATAGCCATATAGCCGAAGCCAACGCATCAAGCACAACTACTCTCTCTGCACTGATCTCAAACTAGTGGTGTTTCATATGTACACAAATGTCTTTTTAAAAATCTTTTAAGTGAAGAGAAGTTTTTGAATGCATCTGTTGCATCTGTTTTCTAGTTCTCATTCACTTCTATTATTTTTGTGACAACACAAAATACACAAAAATTCACAAAAGTCACGCTCATTTGTCGCCACCTACTGGCATAAAGATGTAGTCTGCAGAAATGGTCAATGAACGAATCAATAAAAGAAAAAAAGAACAATGAATCAAAATATTCACTACTATTTGGAAAGCAGTGAACACAGACAAGCAAAGTAATACAATTAGTGATCCATCCCAGCGCTGTTATACTGAATATCAGCACCCTTGGAACACCACTTGGCCAATCAAGTTCGATATAACAATTTGTCGTTATTGATTTAAGATAATATGACTAAATATTAGATAGATAGATAGACAGACAGACAGATAGACAGATAGATATGATTTAACTTAATGAAATATCAAAGTATAAATAGGTTGTTACTACTGTATAACCATATAATGACAATAATCTTGTCATTAAAATATTGTAATGCACAGTAAAAAATGTGCAACTGTTACCGTAAAGAACTATTTCCACTTTATCTGACTCTTAAAAAGGATTTTTGTTGATGTATTATTTAATGTAGTCACCTAATGAATAAAATATTTAAGCTGAATAAAACCAGTTAAAGAAATATTGCAGTTCAATACCAACATAGTCAGCAAACTCAACTGTCAACATTTTTGGCATAATGTTGATTACCACAAAAATTTATTTAAACTTGTCTCTCCTTTTCTTTAGAAAAAGCGAAAATCTGGGTTCCAATGAGGCACTTACAACAGAAGTGAATGGGGCCAATCCGTAAACGTTAAAATACTCACTGTTTCAAAAGAATAGCCACAAGATGAAAACATTATGTGTGTTAAAGTGATTTTAGTGTAATAAAATAGCTTACTAACACTTTCTGTGTTAAATTATATTTTACAACTTCATTGCCATGACGACTTAACGCAGTAAACCCTGTAATCCCAGTAATTTAGTCATCCGCTGCAAAACCGATTTATACAACTTAACAGCTCAAATAATACACAAGTTTTCACAGAGGAACTAATGTAAGTGCTTTAATAAAATTATAAGCTTCACATTTCTGCCTTTAAATCCTCCAAAAATTGCATTGGAAAATAGAGCTTCTAAGCTTTCAAACGATACCTATTTTGTGTTGTCAAGACTTTAGTTATTAATATTTTGACTTTTTTTTCCCCTCACAGGCCCATAAGAGTTTAAAGGATTAAAGTCCGTTAAACAGTAAAACAATGTAAACTGAACTGTTTAGTATGTTTGTGCCAATACTGGTAGTTAGCAAGTGCCAAACAACATTAAATACATTACAAATGTGGTGAGAGCACAAACGGTGACCACTGAAAGGGTCCTTCACTGCAGCTACAGTGGAAAAATTCCAGAAACATTCGTTAACAAAGCTAACATTATATCAGCGTGTGATATCTGTTGTCTTGTCGCTTACATGACTGGCCTTGTCCCTTATGCCCCCATTTAGTTTTTTTTCCCTCTGTTGTGGGCATATAAGGCAGTTTTGTGCTGTAATGTGTTGTGAACATGAGGGACATTTCCAGCTAAAATGTCTCAAGGTCTGCCAAAAACAAATTTAGCCAATTAGCACTGAAAGGTACAGCACACGTGCATGATTCTCCTGGTAAACTGAGACGGGCCTCGGGACCATTGCTGTGTCTCATCAGTGGGCAAACATGTGAGATGGCCACTTGAAAATTGTCAGCCATTTTAGGAATGCTAAGGGTAGTGTAACACGGATAGCAGCTTATCTGCAGACCTGCAAGAAGTGAGTAGAGTCTGTATTAACCCCAACTCTCTTCATCTCACACTTCTGTAAACTCTAACAATAATGCGTTCTCTCTTCTTTTACATTATTATACCAATACCAGTAATTTTATCAAACATAATGGAATTCAGTGTTTTAAGTGTGTTCAGAATTTTAATCTTCCTAGAAATTGACTTCACACTGTCAAATATCTGACAAGTGTCATCTTCCATCAGGATTTTTTTTGCATCAGTTCAAACATGTTTAATGTGCTGTGGTGCTACTGATAGCACGTTGTGCACAAAATCTCTGTGACACAGGTTCTGTTCCCATGGAAACTAGGAAGTAGTCACGTAAACATAAACAATGGTATTTGGAGGTTGCATTTCTACACTAAAATGTACTTTTTACCTCACTGATGGTTAGGTTTAGGGTTGGGGTCTGGGATGATTAATAAATAATGCATTCCTGTTGATGGTATTATGTCATTTTGGTGCCACCCTGTGGACATTTCAGCTCAACAACACTTCCAGTTTGGCCACTGGGGGCAAAGACTGATTTCAGCAGCAGAACTTTCGACCTCCTGATGCTGAATTCAAAGAGTGATCAGCCTGTTAGCTAATACTTACAGATGCTGTTGTTTTCCCATCAAAATGATGTAACTTCCTGAACGATATCATAGTCAATTAATCCTTTAGTATATAGTCTACAGTTTATTCTGTATATACACCGATAAGCCAAAACATTATGACCACTCACTGGTGAAGCGTTTAATGTTGATCATCTCCTAACAAGGCCACATGTCAAGGTCAGGGTAGATTAGATGGCAAGCGAACAATCAGTTTTCATAGTCAGCATGTTGAATGCAGAAGAAATGGGCAGGAGTAAAGACCTGAGTGACTTTGACAAGGGCCAAATTGTTAAGGCCAGACAACTGGGTCAGAGCATCTCTGAAACAGCATGGTTACGTATACCTTGTGTTTTTGCTTAGACTTTTATTTTGAAATTCTTGTTTAGTTCCCCATTCCTGTTTCCTGTTAATTTTGTAGTACTTTGTAGTTTCTTTTCATGATTGATTTTCCGCTGATTGTTTTCCCCAGGTGTTCCTCGTTTCCTTGTTTGCCCATTTGTATTTAAGCCCTTGTTCCCTATCTGTCACTCACTCGACGTTGTGTCGATGTAGTGACACTAGGGGTCACTCTTGGGAGCCCCAAACACCTCTGCTTTTTTGAAAAAAGGCCAATGAGAATTGGCGATTAGAATTTGCATGCCACTCCCCTGGAAATCCGGGTATAAAAGGAGCTGGTATGCAACCACTCATTCAGATTTTCTCTTCGGAGCCAAGCGGTTCTATTCATTGAAGCTGAATTCATCCGCGAAGTTCATTCAACTCATCTACTGGATTCTACGGCGCATTTCAGCGGCTTCTCCCCCTCTGCACCCGTGGAGTGCAGAGAACGCCCTGGGCTCTTCAGCAGAAACAACTAAAAGAGTATATTCTAAAAAGAGTATATTTTCTTTCTAAAAGAGCAGAACACACGGAACGTCTTTTTAAAGATGCCTTTCCGTTTGTGTGTTATTCCTGGTTGCGGTCGTTATCTCTCCGCTTCTGATGACCACGATCACAGTCTTACATGTATGGGCGCTGCCCAGGCGGAGATATCATTCATGGATGGGTCTTGTCCTCATTGCGAGAACATGACCATGGCAACATTGTGGTCACGGCTTGCATTTGTAAGAAAGCAAGACACCCCAGTGGCTCCCCGCCTCGGTCCTTCTACCTACGGCTATGAGGCCGTGCCGGTTACCACTGGATTAGTCCGACTCGGCTATGCGATTCAGTTCGCCAGGTGCCTGCCCAGGTTCAGCGGCATCCGCTTCACCTCGGTGAAGGGCAATAACTTACTTCATTCGTACCGAAGGTAGACAGTGGGTTGCGACCAATCCTGGACCTGCGAGTACTGAACCAGGCTTTGCACAGACTCCCGTTCAAGATGCTGACGCAAAAACACATTCTAGCGAGTGTCCGGCATCAAGATTGGTTCACGGCGATAGACCTGAAGGACGCGTACTTCCACGTCTCGGTCTTACCTCGACACAGACCCTTCCTGTGGTTTGCCTTCGAAGGCCAGGCATACCAGTACAAGGTCCTCCCCTTCGGCCTGTCCTTGTCCCCTCGTGTCTTCACGAATGTCGCAGAGGCAGCCCTTGCCCCGCTTAGGGAAGTGGGCATCCGCATCCTCAACTATCTCGACAACTGGCTAATACTTGCTCACTCTCGAGAGTTGCTGTGCGCACACAGGGAACTTGTGCTCCGGCACCTCAGCTGACTGGGGCTTCGGGTCTGGGAAAAGAGCAAACTCTCCCCGGTTCAGAGCATCTCTTTTCTTGGTTTGGAGTTGGACTCAGTCTCGATGACAGCACGCCTCACAAACGAGCGCGCACAGTCGGTGCTGAACTGTCTGAAGGCATTCAGATGGAGAACAGCAGTTCCACTGAAACTTTTTCAGAGGCTCCTGGGGCATATGGCATCCTCAGCGGCGGCCACACCGCTTGGGTTGATGCATATGAGACCGCTTCAGCACTGGCTTCAGACTCAAGTCCCAAGATGGGCATGGTGCCTTGGGACACATCGCGTGGCCATCATGCTGATCTTAAGCCCTTGGACCGACCTTGCATTTCTATGGCAAGGGGTTCCCCTAGAGCAGGTCTCCAGGTGCTTCGTGGTTACAACAGATGCCTCCAAGATGGGCTGGGGTGCTGTATGCAACGGGCACACAGCCGTTGGCTCCTGGACTGGCCTGCGGCTGCATTGGCACATCAACTGCCTAGAGTCGTTGGCAGTTCTGCTTGCCCTGCGGAGGTATTGGCCATTGATCCAGGGCAAGCGCATGTTGGTCCGGATGGACAACACAGCGACGGTAGCGTACATCAACCACCAAGGCAGTCTACTCTCCCATTGCATGTCACAACTCGCCTGCCATCTCCTCCTCTGGAGTCAGTAGCGCCTCAAGTCGCTATGAGCCACTCACATCCCAGGTGACCTCAACACTGCAGCGGATGCACTGTCACGTCAGGTTACCCTCAGGGGAGAGTGGAGACTCCACCCTCAGGTGGTCCAGCTGATATGGAGTAAATTCGGTCGAGCACAGATAGACCTGTTTGCTTCCCAGGAATCCTCCCATTGCCCGCTTTGGTACGCCCTGACCGAGGCACCCCTTGGTATAGATGCACTGGCACACAGCTGGCCCCCTGGCCTACGCAAATACGCGTTTCCCCCAGTGAGCCTACTTGCACAGACCCTGTGCAAGGTCAGAGAGGATGAGGAGCAGGTTGTCCTAGTAGCACCCTACTGGCCCACCCAGACGTGGTTCTCGGATCTCACGCTCCTTGCGACAGCCCCCCTGGCGAATTTCCCTGAGGAAGGACCTTCTTTCTCAGGGACAAGGCACCATCTGGCACCCATGACCAGACCTATGGAATCTCCACGTCTGGCCCCTGGACGGGACGCGGAAGACCTAAGTGGCCTACCACCCGCGGTGATAGACATGATCACTCAGGACCTAAGTGGCCTACCACCCGCGGTGATAGACACGATCACTCAGGCTAGGGCTCCCTCTACAAGGCGCCTGTATGCCTTAAAGTGGCATCTGATCGCTAAGTTGTGTTCTTCCCGATGCGAAGACACCCAGTGATGCGCAGTCGAATCAGTGCTTTCCTTCCTGCAGGAGAGGCTGGAGGGGCGGCTGTCCCCCTCCACCCTGAAGGTGTATGTAGCCGCTATTTCGGCTCATCACGATGCAGTAGATGGTAAGTATTTGGGGAAGCACAACTTGATCATCAGGTTCCTGAGAGGTGGTAGGAGGTTGAATCCCTCCAGACCGCGCCTCGTCCCCTCGTGGGACCTCTCTGTAGTCCTTCGGGGTCTACAGGGAGCTCCCTTTGAGCCCTTGGAGTCAGCTGAGCTTAAGGCACTCTCTTTGAAGACTACCCTCCTGACTGCTCTCACTTCCATCAAAAGGGAAGGGGACCTGCAGGCGTTCTCTGTCAGCGAATCGTGCCTGGAGTTTGGTCTGGGTTACTCTCACGTGATCCTGAGACCCCGACCAGGCTATGTTCCCATGGTTCCCACGACCCCTTTTAGGGATCAGGTGGGGAACTGCAAGCGCTGCCCCAGGAGGAGGCAGACCCAGCCTTGGCATTGCTGTGTCCGGTGCAAGCTTTAAGCATCTATTTGGATCGCACGCAGAGCCTTAGGAGCTCCGAGCAGCTCTTTGTTTGCTTTGGTGGACAGCGGAAAGGAAGCGCTGTTTCGAAACAGAGGATCGCCCACTGGGTCATTGACGCCATCACGATGGCATATCAGGCTCAGGACATACCACCCCCTGCGGGGTTACGAGCCCACTCTACCAGGAGTGTGGCGGCCTTCCTTGGGCAGAGGCCCCTCTGCCTCCGGTCGCCATGCTCTGTAGAAACTCCTCCCCCTTCGGGTAGGACCTATCATGGGACCTTTCCACATGACATACTTCCGACAAGACTCGGTAAGACCACGTGATGTATTCCACTCAGAATACCCCCCTCCTGGTCTCGGCTCCTCAGCACAAAATCTGAATGAGTGGTTGCACACCAGCTCCTTTTTTACCCGTATGTCCGGGGGAGTGGCATACAAATTCCACTTGCCAATTCTCATTGGCCTTTTTTCAAAAAAGCAGAGGTGTTTGGGGCTCCCAAGAGTGACTCCTAGTGTCACTACATCGACACAACATCTCGTTCCATCCATCAGGGAACGGAGGTTATGGAAGTAACCAGGGCGTTTCCCCTGGTTTCTTTGTGAGTCTTCACATGTGTTGTCACGTTCTGTGCCTGGTTTCCCGTGTTTTGTTTTGTTTTATTTTGAGTACTTTGTTTACCTTTTTGTTCCATTAAAAGCTGCATTTAGATCCTCATTCCTTACCTGCATCCTCACACATGGCTTGTGGGGTGCTCCTGGTCTGAGGACCTACAGACAGTGGTCCAAGGAGGAATGAACCACAAACCGCCGACAGAGTGTTGGGTGCCCAAGGCTCATGGATGCGTGATGACAAAGAAGGCTATCCCATATGGTCCGAACCAGTGATTATGGAGGGAATATTTCACAACACACAGTGCATCATACCCTACTGCGTATGTTAATTAAGCAAAAGTACCCTGCTGCGTATGGGGCTGCGTATCCGCAGACTGTTAAGAGTGCCCACGATGACCCCTGTCCACCGTTGAAAGCACCTACAAGGGCACGTGAGTGTCAGAAATGGACCTTGGAGCAGAGGAAGAAGGTCATCTGGTCCAATGAGTCCTGTTTTCTTTTACATCATGTGGACTGCCGTATACGTGTGCGCCATTTACCTGGGGAAGTGATGACATCAGGATGCACTGTGGGAAGACGACAAGCCGGTGGAGGGAGTTTGATGCTCTGGGCAATGTTCTGCTGAGAAACCCTGGGTCTGGTCATTCATGTGGAGCTCAATTTGACACGTGCCACCTACCTTAGCATCGCTGCAAACCAGGTACACCCCTTCATGGCAATGGTATTCCCTGATGGCAGTGGCCTCTTTCAGCAGGATTATCTGCGCTGCCACACTGCACACATTGTACGGAAATGGTTTGAGGAACATAATGAAGAGTTCAAGGTGTTGCCCTGGCCTCCAAATTCCCCAGATCTCAATCTGACTGAGCATCTGTGGGATATGCCGGACCAACAAGTTCGATCCATGACGGCTCCACCTCACAACTTACAGGACTTGAAGTATATATATATATATATATATATATATATATATATATATATGTTTAGTAATGCTGTAAAAATATAGTAAGCAGAGTTATATGTATTTAGCTACAGCCTAATAAGGCACAAAGACGCCAAGAGACCGCTACAAGTACTCCAGACAGTTTGATAACTCCATGTACTAACTCACTATAATCACAAACATGTAAGTGTGTGACACTCAAGCATGCAGAGAGTCTTAACAGTTCAGCTCAATGTGACCTTGGTCTCATCTCTTAAGAGCAGCCCCCCTCAGTCACACTGCCTGGGGGGAATATTTTAAAACCAAAGCTTTTGTTCTGTTAAAATAACACTGAAATTATGTGCTGAACATTTTTAACTTCTTTATTCTTGTTAAAGCAATAATAAATTACGTATAAGTGAAATTGTCCCTACAGTGGCAACAGATTAAATATAAATAAAGATGGATTAAATTTAAACTGCCTATAAGAACATAGTATCAACATAATACAATAGTGTGCCATAGTTTGAGTCAACAAATGTGCATTAACACTTATTTTTACACATACACTTAAATTTTTATTCATTGTATTTTGTGTAAGAAACATTTTAGATATTTTAGAAACAAATGACAACAATTAATACCACAAAAGATTTCCTAAGCATTTCCTCTCTTAAAAGAGGCTCTCTCTTATGGTGCCATTTAAGAATAATTTCCACAGTCTATCTTCACATAAATATATTACAGCAATGAAACAGCTTGATGTATATAAAAAAGGCAATATGAGCTAAAAACGGATCAAAATAGAATCTTTATTTATCACCAGGCAACCAGGGCCAGCAGAATTTGTTTCCATGGCTTTCACGTGAAGTCACTGTGAAATGATAACAAGTTCAATCCCCCTGGAGCAACCTGGGTACAAAGGCACAGCAGTGAGGACCCATTGCTCAGTCCTTATGGGGACTGACCCAGTAACCTCAAGGTCATCAGCCCTGAGCTTTAACCTCTACACCATACTACACCACCCCTGGGGGCGTTTATTGAAAATATATTTTTAGGAAGTAATATATTTGCACACTTTACACTGCCTGGCCAAAAAACATTTGCATACTCTAATATTTTGTGGACCGCCTTTAGCTTTGATTACGGCACACATTCATCTTGGCATTGTTTCGACAACCATATGCAACGTCACAACATTTATTTCATTCCAGAGTTGCATTCATTTTTGGCTGAGATCTTGTATTGATGACGGGAGAGTCGAATCACTCCGTAAAGTCTTCTCCAGCACATCCCAAAGACATCCATTGATTGGATAACCTGGTCATTCAGTACATTCAGTTAGTCAGCTGACTTCAAATTATTGCTGCATAACATTGCTGAGCCTAGACCTGACCAACTGAAGTAACCCCAGATCATAACACTATGCATGACAGGTTCATCACCTCATGTGCTTCCTTTCTTATGCTGACCCGTCCATCGCTTTGGAATAGGAGAAATCTGGACTCATCAGACCACATGACCTTTTTCCATTGCTCCACAGTCCAATCTTTATGCTCCCTAGCAAACTGAAGTAATTTTTTTCTGATTAGCTTCACTAACAAGTGGCTTTCTTGTGGCCACACAGCTGTTTAGTCCCAGTCCTGTAAGTTCTCGTTGCACTGTGCGTGTGGAAACGCTCTTACTTCACTATTAAACATAGCCGTGAGATCTACTGTCGATTTTTTATGATGTGACTTCACCAAGCATATTAGTGATCTCAGATAACGATCATTCAAGACTTTTTTTCGACCACATTTCTTCCATGAAGCTGACGGTTCACCACAATCCTTTAATAATGTGTTGGGCAGTTCTTAACCCAATTCCAGTGATTTCAGAAATCTCCTTAGCTGTTTTCATCGCTTGATGCAGGCCAATAATTTGCCCATTCTGAAACACAGTAATGTCTTTTCCACAACCACGGGATACATCTTCTAACATAGTTGTTTAAGAAATGAGATGCTTACACACTGCATCAGTTAGAGTTAAAAGAATTGTTGCCAGCTGAAACATATTAATCACTGCAACAATGATCCAATCATAGGCTCTTAAGTATCTGCTTATTTAAATCAAAATGACATTTTTTTTTTTTTTTTTTTTGGCCAGGCTGTGTATATGCCTTTCTTCACAATAATCTACTACACCAGGTGTTGGCAACCTTTTTGACATTGAGTGCCATTTTTTATTTTCCTGGTCAATGGCTGTGCCGAAAAAAAACAAAAAAACATGTGAATGTATGTGACTGTATCCGAAATTTGAGACAACGTGTGAAAGTGTTTCTATTTTGCATTTTTATAATTTAATTGTTTATTTTTCATTACTAATGATATTATTAGCATAACAGTTTGAGTAAAAAATTATGATATAATCACGATACTGCATGTAAATTTTCACAGAGCATCTTGTGAAAGTGATTTAATGAAAGAAAACCTGTCCTTTTGTACAAAATGAGTTAACAGTTAATGTCACAAATTTGCTTATTTGATTACTGATCACAAAATTGCTTGGAATCTTAAATTCGTTTTTCAAAATCAAGCAGAGGGGTGATCACTAGTAAGCAAGCAACATTGAGAGAGGAGCAGGCTATTTTATTTATACGAAGTTTTTCGCACTTGCATTCCAGTCTACATCTTAATGTTATCCTTCCTCATAATCACGCAGTGTGTTTTCATTAGCTGAATTTGAGGCTAAGCACTACTAAACCTGTTGATGTCCATATCGTAAATGTGAACTCATTTAAGCAAAGTGAAGTCAAACCCATGGGTGGGGTCAATAAGCATCAAAGTGTGACGAGACTCGCGCTGCACGTGCAAGCCATTCTCCTAAAACTTTATTTCCAGGTTTAATTTATATTTTGAATAGACTCAGATTTTTGAACTCACCACAATGTGGGTTTATGTTTTCTCTTTTAATTGTTTAATGTAATTTTGAGTGTGACTATGGTTTAAGGAGGGTGTACCTGTATGCTGAGTTGGAAATCTCAAGGATTAATAGTGGTGTTTTCCTTATTAAATGACGTGTTGTTCTTAAAGCAAAAAGAAACAAATTAACGTAGGCTGTCATTCGCGCAGCCTGACTGAAGCAAAGCGGGAGCGTTTACTCGTGTGATTAACCAAAAGTGAAGCGCTGCCGGCTCATGATGCGTGAAAAGGCATGCACGCGCTGCACGAGTCTGTTGGGTATACTGCTGTCTCATCACATTTTAAGTTTTTGTTTAGCCTCCCATTCAGCTCATGAAAACATGCGTGAGGAAGGATTACATCAAGATGTAGATTGGAATGCAGGTGCGGAATTTATATAAATAAAATAGTCTTCTCCTCTCGCCCCATGTGACTCTACCCTTCCTAGCAACTGGGCCAATTTGGTTGCTTAGGAGACCTGGTTGGAGTTACTCAGCACACCCTTGATTCGAACTTGTGACTCCAGGGGTGGTAGTCAGTGTCTTTACTTGCTGTGCAACCCAGTCCCCCTAGGATAAAGTATATTAACAGCCAAAATTACACAAAGTATTTTTATACTCTATCTATGCTGCCATCCTGTGTTATCAGGATTATCATAACTACGAGTTTCCTACTTGGAAGTTGCACATAAATGTACACTCAAGTCGTAATTAAGACTGGGAGACTGGGATAATTTTGATACCCGAGTTTCCAAGTTGAAAGGAGACATGAACTTTTAACATGACAAAGGAGAGTACGGTTTCTGTAGTGAATGATAGGTTTTATTAATTCTTCAAAATCCAGCTACAGTACCTTGTTAGTGGTTACAATCAGTATGCCTTAGATTAAGGTGAACAGATTTCTGAAATGAAAAACGTGGACATTTCAAGTTCAGTGGTCAATAGGTTATTGAAATTTCATGTTACTTATTAAAAAAGGGGACAAATCAGATTTTATGTATTTTGACCATGGTGAATGTGATAATGTGCTGAACTATGCACTGTAAGAAATTATTTTGGTTTAACTTAAAAAAGTAAGTAACCTGTTTGCCTTTAAATTTTGAGTTCATTTAAAATTAAATTTAATAATAAAATAAAGAAATAATAATTTGAATAAAAAGGTATAGTAAATAACAATTAGTGGAATTATTATTATTATTTAACATTATATCAGTGCATTGCCATTGTGCCTTTAGTTTACTCAATAAAAACACTAATTCTTATGTTATCTGAACAAATTAGTGAATCTAAGTTGATTTGGCAAAAATTATAAAGTTAACAAATCATGGAAATAATTTTTACGGTGTGGTGTATCATGCTCTATTGAATATAGAAGCCTTTGTCTCAATGAAATTCAAAGACAGAGGTAAAGTTGATCATAGTGCTCTTCTGTTTCATCTTTTCTATGCTATACAGATGACATAGTGGCATAAAATTGAACTAAACAAACATGTATAAACAATGAGAAACTGCAGCTGACTCTACAGCACAGCGGTCCAGCCCTTTGAGCATCTTAATCATGTCATGGAATATGGTGAATAATGTAAACATTTAGCATCTAAAACATATTTTATCATATGACACAAAGCTATTCAATTTTGTATAATACTACTAATAATAATTATCATAATGCTATTTTCCTAACTGTTTGCGTAACTCACATGGACCTGTTTTTCTTAATTACCACCTTTTATTTTGATCAAGTCTTATGTATTATGGTGCTCCTTGTCAGTCGCTTGTTTACCTGCAAGGCGTGATGTAATTTATGCTGTAATGTACTGAATTACTGTACATCTTGCAGATATTTTATTATACATTTTTTATTTATGTTTCCATGTCATTAATGTCATATTCTTATTTGAAATTGTTTGGGTATATTTTAAAACAACAAATGAGCAAATATGTGAGAAGGTGCTTCCTTTAGTGTGTGAATATTACACTGATCACACTGAGAGATTATCACACTGATTGGTTTTACAGTCTAATACAAAGATAAAATTGTTGATTTTATTTGTTCATCTGCGGGGATTAATCTGACTACTTTTAACCAGCATGTTATAGTTTGTTTGGTCTGTGCAGGAATTCCAGCATTATGAAGGCCAAACTTTCAATTCAATCCCGCGCCAAATTCAGAACCTGTTATAAAATACATACCAATATAACTTTATAAGATAAATAGCTAGTATGTGTCTTACCTTGAAATTTATAACAATGGTGATAATTCTCTTCAATTGCCTGGTCCAGTTCTTAATGACAAAACAAGTAATCTGTGAAGGAACATGAATGAATTGAAGCTGCTATAGTGAGCAGCCCCCTCTGTTGGTCAAAATAAACATCACACGGTAGGTTTTGCTGCTTGGGCTAAGTTTCTAACCATGTAATATAATTCACTATGCAGCAAAAAACGCCACAACTAGCTGAACTGTGTTATGTGAACTGGCGGTGTGTGATGGGCAGACTGCTGTGTGCCTCGTAGCCAGCGCACCAGGCCGTCATATAATCTCCCCCAATGCTCTTATGAGCGTCGAATGGTCCATTAGGAACAAGTCGGCTGCCCAACTATAGGGACAGGCTAGCCCAGCCGAGGCCTCTTTTCCCTCTCTTTTCTCCCCAAAAAGAGTGGAATTTGTTAACTGACTGGGAGCCATAAGTGTCTGCGTCGGGGGGTGTCCCTCCCAAGGGGAAGACACCGCGGAGACCACACCCCGCCCAAAGGGGGGGGGTATTCTGAGTGGAATACATCGCATGGTTTTACCGAGTCTTGTCAGAAGTATGTCATGTGGAGAGGTCCCATGGTAGGTCCTACCCGAAGGGGGAGGAGTTTTTACAGAGCATGGCGACCGGGGGCAGAGGGGCCTCTGCCCAAGGAAGGCTGCCACACTCCTGGTGGAGTGGGCTCATAACCCCGCAGGGGGTGGCATGTCCTGAGCCTGATATGCCATCGCGATGGCGTCAATGACCCAGTGGGCAATCCTCTGTTTGGAGACAGCGCTTCCATTCCGCTGTCCACCAAAGCAAACAAAGAGCTGCTCGGAGCTTCTAAGGCTCTGCATGCGATCCAAATAGGTGTGTAAAGCCGTGAGCGCCGCCCATGATCCCAGGAACCAATCATCGAGCCGCGAGGGTTCAGGGGAGAGTGGAGGGTTCTACTCTAGCCTGACGCTCGCGGCCGCCCGGGAAAGCATGTCCATCATTTCCACATCGGCCTCGGACTGGGCGACCAATCCCGAAGGAGGAAGCCCAGTCGAAGCCTCTGCATCCGACTGGACGAGCCTGCTCTACGATGCTGCGCTCGAAAACTCGTCTTCTTCCCTAGTGCCCGACCAGGGCAAGCGAGCGTGCTGGGGAATGGGAGGTCCATGGGGGGATACCCGGTGGAGGTGGTCCCATTGAGGTCCCCAAATCGCCCCCAGCGCTAACCGGCACGGCCTCATACCCGTAGGTAGAAGGACCGAGGCGGGGAGCCGCTGGGGTGGCTTGCTTTCTTATGAATGCAAGCCGCGACCGCAACGTTGCCATGGTCATATTCTTGCAATGTGGACAAGACCCATCCACGAACGATGTCTCCGCGTGGGCAGCACCCAGACACGTAAGACAGCGATCGTGGCCGTCAGAAGCGGAGAGATAATGACCGCAACCAAGAATAACACACAAACGGAAAGGCATCTTTAAAAAGACGTTCCGTGTGTGCCGCTCTTTTAGAAAGAAAATATACTCTTTTTAGAATATACTCTTTTAGTTGTTTCTGCCGAAGCGCCCAGGGGCATTCTCTGTACTCCATGGGTGCAGAGGGGGAGAAGCAGCTGAAATGCGCCGTTGAATCCAGCAGTTGAGGTGAATGAACTTCGTGGATGAATTCAGCTTCAATGAATAGAACAGCTCGGCTCCGAAGAGAAAATCTGAATGAGTGGTTGCATACCAGCTCCTTTTGTACCCGTATGTCCGGGGAGTGGCATGCAAATTCCACTCGCCAATACTCATTGGCCTTTTTTCAAAAAAGCAGAGGTGTTTGGGGCTCCCAAGAATGACCCCTAGTGTCACTACATCGACACAATTTCGAGTGAGTGACAGATAGGGAACCAGGACTGTCCCCGGAAAACGGGGATATCTGGTCACCCTACCTTAGATGCATACTGTAAATTGTCACACCAAAAAAATAAATACAAATACTGTATGTATTTAACTACAATTCCATAATTGTCAGCAAGATGACTAACATGTATTACGGTGTCAAAATAAGAGTTCACCAAGAAATATGCAAGAATGAACCTGTCGTCCTCCATCATTGGTGGCTGGTGCTAATAAAAAATGGGGAAGCACAGACTATTGTTTTTGATTTCTGCATTGTTGTTCCCAAAGTCTGCTCCGACTGCTACTCAAACTGTGGAATTTCATAATGAAATCAATTAAAAAACAAAAAGCTGAAATTAACGTGTAACGTCAGAGACTATTTAGCAGAGATAGGCCATTAAAATTAATGGGAGAAATTGTAATGCCCACCAGTCAACAGATGTAGAAAGGAAGTCCCGCCTTACAGGTACAAGAACCAATCACCTTTTAGATACAGACATCCTGTCAATCAACTCGAAAACTTGAATACGCATTAGCTACACAAGCATTTTTATTAGCATAATCTGAGGTAAAGAAGCACAATTTATGACACCAGTGTTATCATATTTTACTGCTGATTTGAAATATGTTCTTTGATCGTAATATTGACCAACTGTTTTGGAGATTTTAGCTTTTCCTCCATTCAAGTAGTTGGAGCTGCACTTTCATAACTGGAAATAGCTTCCCTGGAGCATTACAAAGATGGCCGCCTGTGGACTGACTCGCTAGAAAGACTTTGGTTAGGCTCAGTAGCAAAAACTGTATCTCGGAGCACTGAACAAGCTGCACTCGACAGCAGTGCTGTTGCATCCCATATGCTGTCAACCACGATCACAGTTTCAATTATTGTCCTTTTGTTGCATTGTCCCGCCCATTTGAGAGATTTACCAATCATCACATATAGAATAAGGGCTTCCAGGCGGGACAAAAATGCATTGATTAAAAGCCCAATGTCCAGTAAGCACTTACATGCAGAACTAATGCAAAAATCGCTCATGAAGCTCCTGTAGACTCCCAGAGAAGCACAGCTTCCGGACGGGACCCAAAATGCCGATTTTAAAGCATCTCGTCCAATCAACATCAATCTTTTATACCACTGATTTGAATGCTAAATGAATCTGCCATATACTCCCATTGAAGCAAGGCTTCAGTAGCGCTGTGCTGTGCGTCCAGACTTCTGTGGACATATTAATGTAGAAAAGACCAGATTGCACCACTTGAACGAACAATATGATAGTTATGTGTGATATGTTTTTTTTTTTTTTACATTTGACCTACTTAAACATTGAAATGCACAAAAAGTTATATGTATTTATATATGTATTAAACTTGTCATTGCCACATTTTAAGTGGAAAGTATGACAATTCCGATTGCACATAATATACTGCATTAGTGCATGTCTCATTACTGTACTATACTTAATATGGCTTAAACATATGGATTCAATAAATCTGGCTATCGGTTAGCATAGCTAATTTGTGCTGCATTGTCGCAATGTTACACACAAAAATGCTGATGCAGATATTTTACACAATATGGTCAGTTATATATACTAAAGATGTTTCAAAGTAAGCCAAAGCAGGACCAACTATTGTGTGCCAGACAAGCGCAGTGTTACAAACAGTGAAGCATCCCAGTGTTGTTATACTAAATATGAGCACTATTGGAACCCTACTTGTCAAATCTGAACAGGACCAGAATTAACTGTTGAATAATATTGCATAAATCAAAGGTTCATTATAATATGACAGCTTTGATAAATGTCTAAAGACTTGTAGATTTTATTACATGTTAATAATGAGTATGACTCTAATATTACAGTGTCAAATTAAAGATCAAACGCAAGCATATTCACTACCAATAAAACCAAACATTAAACAAATGTGACCCTCCCTTCTGTCTCTCTCTTTCTCTTTCTCTCTCTCTCTGTCTGTCTTTCTCACTCTCTCTCTCTCTCTCTCTCTCTCTCTCTCTCTCTCTCTCTCTCTCTCTCTCTTCTCCTGCAGGCTAGACAGAGCTGACACAAGCTGCCAGCTTCCACCAAGCATCCTTCAGATTTCTCAGGAAAGGTGAAGAAGATCCTTCATTTCCAAGTTGAAGCAGCAACAGCAGCCGAGAGAAGGACAGAGCGCAAAAAGACAGAGGGAGAGAGAGGAGACGCAGCCATGATGGGCACACCTCTCCAGAGGAACGCCCCGGCATACGAGTGAGTACTTCCATTTTTTCCTCGCTCTATCTTTGTAGGGTTGGACATCACGAGTGGTTGCCTTGACAACGGGAGCGAGGGCAGCGCATGGGTTATGATGCTGCAGCTGCTGTCTGCAGTCATGGATTCCTGCATCTGTGCGTGTGCGCGTGAGAACAGCATATCACATGCATGTAATGTGCCACTGCCAATGAAATTGTGAGTATGAATGAATATATGGTTGCACAGGCAAGATCAAAACAAGTAAGGTTAATGGACTGTCTATGGTCTTGTGTTTTGAGGAGTTGACCCTTTATTCAGTCAAAATGTTGACTGGTAGCAGCTCGAATATGTCATGTTTTTTTTGTTGTTTTTTTTTTTTTCACTTTTACTATTGTGCATGATTAAATTTTCAAGCTCAACTGATAGAGCATTGCACTTGTCATGTACAGGACAGGGGTACAAGTCCTCAAGAGCACGCCAGTCAACATGTGAGCCGAAAGTGTCTTAGAAGCACCACAAAATTACGTGGTTGTTTCAGCAATTGTTTTTCATCTCACATTTGCTTTTTATGAATGTATTGGTTAGGTTTAGGATTAAGGTCTAGGGTTGGAAGTAGGTTTTTGTGATTTTGAAACTCGTTTGACCTTAAAAACCTCATCTGTTTGGGAGAACATTTAACTCGCTTTTAGCGCCACACAGTGGAACATGGAACTGCCGCGATACATGTAATGTCATTTTGCAAAGATGCTGCCACAGTCACACAATTTTCTGTGTTTAGGAAATAATCGCTACTTGTTATTATTGAACTGACAGAAATTCTGATCACAAAGTCTACATACATTGGGCTTCATTCATGAAACTTTCGTAAATTTATGAGTAATTCGGAGTAATTTGCATGTAAAATGGACCTTCCCAAAAACTTTTCGCTGGATTCACAAATGCTTCGTACTCCCCAGATTTTTTTGTAAAATGTGTGTATGTTCGTGAATTCTAAACATCGGTAAATAGGGGGTGTGTGCACATTCATTCACAATTATCATAATCCATGAAAATTCCATATAAGGAAGGCATCAGACTCGCTAGTTAATTCTTTTAACATCTATGTGCAACTGTAATTAATTAGTTTTTTATGAATGAAGTTCATTCACATCGTAAAATTTGTATTCAGCAAGCACAATAGCATCTCAATGAAAGCAAATTAGAGAAAGGATGTTTTTGCTGATATCGGAGGCTCTTTTGTGAATCAAACAGTTCAAGAAGTCAATAAAAATGGTTTGACGTGAGTGTAAAGAATGTTCAGTTCAAGCCGATAGGAGGATGTCCATTAACCTTCTCTGGTTCAGTTAGCAGTGCATCGCCAGCATCATTTGTGAAACTTCTCGGGTAAATCATGATGGTAACAGTGATATAGGCTACTTTCAACTGGAAGAATCTTCAGAGAAATTAATAGAATGCCTGAAGAAGATCTTTGACTGAAACGCATATTATAGATTTGCAAGCTATATGACATAGTTTTTCATTTTTTTTCTCCGTTGTATTGTATATGCACCTGCCCACAATGTGTGTATTTACAGGTTTAACAGCATTAGCATTGACCATACCTTAACAACTGAATGCGATTTACCGACTCCTATATTAAATTATAAAACCTAAATTATAGAGCTCATATCAAATATAAAAAAAACTGTCCAACCAGTCATGTTAGAGGGCATTAATTTTTTCAAGAAAATCAACTGCAAACTGCATCTTTCCATGAACTTTTCCCTCAATGTCATGCACTTCTGCTGGAAAAATTATTCGAAGAATAAAAACAATACTTTGAAAAAATAAATGCAAATACAAATTACTTATTTAATTTCACTTCTATCAAAATGTAGTCATGTTAGTTTTCCTGAAAGAACTCACATTCCGATGTCTTACAGTTTACTCATGGTCAGAGCAGGTGTAAATTTTGTTCGTATCAACTATTGTTTTGAAAATACGAAAACTTTCATGAATCCGAAAATTTACGTCAGAATGGCTTTATGAACGAGTCACACAAAAAATAGCATTGCGTATTGCCTCAGATTTCTTTGAGATGGTCCATGGAGACTCCTGCATTCAAGTTACATGTCGGACAGAAGGTCTCATCCTATCTAAATGGGCGGTTCTTGGCCAGAATTTGATGTAATTTGGACCAGACTTTATGCTAAAAGAAGAATGGCTACTCAAGACTACTGCAGTCACTACTTTCCTCTGCACCCACTCACTTTAACAGTCTTCTCACTTACACCATATAGCATCCAAATTCATTAACCAGATATGATTGGGCATACTGCTAACAGCCCACATTGTGTTCTTGCAGTAGTGACTACCATGTTAAATGACAGCAGACATTAGTTTACTACAGGATATGATGTCCAGGCAGTGACTCATATGAAAGGTGTCACATTCACTTATACTTTGCTCAATCTTAAGGAATAGTTGACCCAAAAATGAAAATTATGTAATTTCAAAACTGTATGCTGTTATGTTTTCCGTGATACACCAAAAATAGTTTTTGAAGAATCTTTACATAGCTCTTTTCAATACAACACAAGATCCAAAATAGAGAAAAGCACTATAAAATTATCATAAAGAGCTGCGTGAAGATTCTTCAAATTCCTTTCAAATGGGAATGGCATGAGGGTAAATAATAAAAAGAGTAAATAATCACAATATTCCTTTAAATAAATTTGTCATTCTCAAAGCAGTGGAACGTATCAGTTCAAAACCAGCCCCAAATTTAAAAAGTCAGAAAACTTGAACAGATTTGAATCTGGCTTTTTCCTGACTAGGAAAATAAATTATGATCGGCATGTCCAAAGGACAGTACAAACATCTGCTTCTTATATCCCTAAATATCCATCCAATACACATTTAACATGCAAAGAATTAGACACTTAGATCAAATCTGTCTGTAAAAAGACTAATAAAAGTAAGGGATAATCCACAACTAGGTGTGCATTCAATTATTTTAATGCACGACGTGGAGGCAAAGAACCACCCGACGCATAGTGCATTTAAATAGTTTAATGCATATCTAGCCGTGGCTTATCCTGCTTATACCATGGTCACTTGCCAGCATTGAGTAGTTACAGCTGTCATTGATTTTTACAGTGCAAATTTTGACTGGAAAAATAACAATAACGGTTAAATTTATCAAAATACTCTAGGCCTGCAGACTTTGACCTCTGAGACATCCATAAGGTATCCATTAAGGCTGCTTGATTGATTGAATTAAGAATGAAATTGCAATGTGGGGTTGTACAATTAAGAAACAGCAAATGGCTGTGTGTTATGAAATGGTCTCCATCCATTCAGAGCTCCAGTGAGCGATGTGTGAACACAAAGCACCCTTTAGCGGTTATAGGTGCACATGTAGAGAAGGGCAGCAATTTTAGATCATTATATTACAATTTCAGTCATCTTGCCGGACAGCGAAAGACGCATTTGATGGGTACCGGTTACCTTCTCTCCCCCTCTGTGCAAAGCAGCTGAATGTCAAACCATACTTTCCATACAAGCACTTTGTGTGAGTAAAACGAGGCTGATGAACACTGTAGTCTTTTCTGTGTTTCCTGTAGCGCTTAACAGTTGATTTAAAGACGGCACAGCATGACTTGATGATGTTGTTTTGTGATGTGATCCCACCTCTGAGACTATATTTGCATCCGGAGGTAATTTGAACAGATGCATCAAACTCTCGCAATGTGTCATTATGGAGGACAGAAAAGTAGGCGCATTAAACAGTGATAAAAACTGACTAGATCTACCTGTGCATTAAACGGTTTTAACCCAAGCATTCCATCCAATCAGAATTGAGTATTCATACAGACCATGGTACAATGGAAGTTATATCACATTAAAAAGGAAAAACAGGATGTATCACTTCCCTAAAAAAAATTAAAAATTAAAAACTAGAAACAAAAATAATTTCAATCAGTTACACTGAAACTACTTTATTATGTTATGAGACTGATGTCACTATATATTCCAAGACTGTAGACTGAAATGTATTCAGCTATGCTCAGTCTGTGCTAACTGAAATTCGAATCACTGCCCCAGTGGCCAAAGCTGGAAGTGTTCCTAAACATATGGGCATGTGTGAGTTCCAGTTTCCATCTAAAAAGTCCACATAGGGGCACCAAAAGTGAGTTGTTTTTAGTTGAAAATGATGTAATATAGTGAAGAGGGATCCATATTTTATCAACCACGCTCCCTAACCCAAACCCCAACCCAACACCTATCCATCAGTGGAGTAAAAATGTAGTTTTAGAGCGAAAATGCAACCTCTGAATTGCGCTCATCATTGATTATGTCAGCTTCCCATCTGATCATGTTGCCTGACATTATTTAATATAATTTGTAAGTAATTGCTTATTGATTATGCCAGATCGGTACATACACATTCCCTCCAAAAATGTTACAATTGTCAACTGCTATGTAACAATAAAGCCAAACACAGGTTTAATGCTGAATTCCAGATGAAGTCGAAGGTGGGAATACCTGAGTTTTCCCACTTCTGACCTCAGCGCTTCCAGCCAATCACACTTCATGGTCATATGTATCCAATCCAAACACACATCCTGCATTCCAAACTAGATAAATCAGCCTCTGAAGGGCACTTAGAAGGGAGAACAATCCTTATAGTCATGCTGTAAGATCACTTCAAACTGAATTTCCAATATAAATTACTTAAAAAGTGAGTTCCCGAATGACTGTTGTTTTGGAGCCCCACAACTTTCAGCCCTTCAATGCTCTCACAGTAGATGGTAAAGACTTTGAAGCGAATAGGGCATAGGGATGATCACTTCTGATTGGAACGCAGCCACAGTCTTCCAGATGCTAGCTAGCTGGCTATCGTCATGGTTACTTGTGTAACCTCCGTTCCCTGATGGAGGGAACGAGACATTGTGTCGATGTAGTGGCACTAGGGGTCACTCTTGGGAGCCCGAGACACCTCTGGTCTTTGATAAAAGGCCAATGAAAATTGGCGAGTGGTATTTGCATGCCACTCCCCCAGACATACGGGTATAAAAGGAGCTGGTATGCAACCACTCATTCAGGTTTTATGCTGAGGAGCCGATATAAGGTCTGGCCATTTCAGCGGGTAGTTCAGCGTTGTGGCAGGAGGGACACGGAGGGAACGGAGGTTACACAAGTAACCATGACATTCCCTATCTGTCACTCACTCGACGTTGTGTCCCTATACGAAACGCCACAACTGGCTGAACTGTGTTACGTGAACTGAGACCAGTTCTAGAGGAACACCTGCCCATAGAAACGAGAGGTCGGTCCAAGGGCTGAAAAGATGGTGACAGACCAGCGTGATGACCATGCCCATCTCGGGACTCGAGTCTGGAGCCAGTGCTGAAGCAGCATCATATGCATCAACCCGAGCAGGGTGGCCACCGCCGAGGATGCCATATGCCCCAGGAACCTCTGAAAAAGTTTCAGTGGAACCGCTGTTTTCTGTTTGAATGCCTTCAAACAGGCCAGCACTGACTGCACGTGCTCGTTCGTAAGGCACGCTGTCAAGGAGACTGAGTCCAACTCCAAACCGAGAAAAGAGATGCTCTGAACCGGGAGGAGCTTGCTCTTTTTCTAGTTGACCCGAAGCCCTAGTCGGCTGAGGTGTGAGAGCACCAGGTCCCTGTGTGCGCACAACATGTCTCGAGAATGAGCTAGGATTAGCCAGTAGTCAAGATAGTTGAGAACACGAATGCCCACCTCCCTTAACGGGGCAAGGGCAGCCTCTGCGACCTTCGTAAAGATGCAAGGAGACAGGGACAGGCCAAAAGGGAGGACTTTGTACTGATACGCCTGACTCTCAGACGCAAACCACAGGAAGGGTCTGTGTTGAGGAAGGATCGAGACATGGAAGTACGCATCCTTCAGGTCTACCGCCACGAACCAATCTTGATGCCAGACACTCGCCAGAATGTGTTTTTGCGTCAGCATCTTGAACGGGAGTCTGGGTAAAGCCTAGTTCAGAACTCACAGGTTCAAGATTGGCCGCAACCCACCGCCTTTTTTCGGTACGATGAAGTAGGGGTTGAAAAACCCCTTCTTCATCTTGGCTGGAGGGACATGTTCTATTGCTCCCTTCTGTAGGAGGGTAGCAATCTCCGTGCAAGGTAGCAGCATTTTCATCCTTCACCAAGGTGAAGTGGACACCGCTGAACCTGGGCGGATGCCCGGCGAAGTGAATCGCGCAGCCGAGTCGGACGGTCCGGACCAGCCCTCGCGATGGATTGGAAAGCGCAAGGCATGTGTCCAAGTTCCACGCAAGGGGGACCAAAGGGACAACATCATCGGACGTACCGGCAGGTAGGGCCTCATGGCGGGGCGGAGCTCGAGGTGCCACACCACGTCGTGGCCATGCTGAGTCTAAGGACATCGAAGCACTTACCTGGCTCCTTGTGACCACCCCCGGAACAGCCTGGGACGGGGGTTGGAAGAGGCCTGTCCTCGTGACCCGTGGAGACTGTCACATCGGGGTCGGATTTGTGCCACAGCTTGGCGCTCAGGGGCGGGAGACCACCACTGGAGCGCCAAACCTGCCAAATAGAGTGGTGGACAGTGGTCGTGATGACGGCCATGCACACCTGATACGTGACCCAGGGAACAAGGAAACCGCTCTTGCTGAGCTCTTGAGTACTGCAGCCACTTGGGCATGCAGCGCAATTAAATGCAAAAGGTAACAAAAAGATGGAGATCTGCTTACCAGCTCCAGAGCAGTGGGTTTCGTTGTCCCTGTGTCGCCCGTCACAAGGGCGCTTTGAAGCCTTTCACGGGTTCTAGGCGGCCATGAGACGGGTGGCGTCTGCTTCCTGCGGTGGGCTCCACGCCGGGGCCAGGCCGAAGGAGCTGGTGCAGTCACCGCAGGGGGACGCCCTTGGCGATGAGTAGATGGGGTGCGGGATCTTGAGCCGCGCCGGGGCAGGATATGCCGGCTAGCATCCATCTACTGCTCTACCATCGAAAACTGCTGGGCAAAGTCCTCAATGGTGTCGCCAAATAGGCCCACCTGGGAAATGGGGGCAGCAAGAAATCGTGTCTTGTTGGCCTCACCCGTCTCGACCAGGTTGAGCCAAGGGTGGCGCTCCTGGACCACTAGTGTGGCCATCGTCCGCCCGAGAGACCGTGCTGTGACCTCCGTCGCTTGGAGAGCGAGGTCGGTCGCCGAGCACAGTTCCTGCATCAATCCCGGGGCGGAACTACCCTCGTGCAGTTCCTTTAGCGCCTTGGCGGACTTGCAGGAGAGCCATGGCGTGCAGGGCAGAGGCGGCTTGTCCAGCGGCACCGTAGGCCTTTGCCATCAGAGACGACGTAAACCTACAGGCCTTGGATGGGGGCTTTGGGCACCCGCGCCAGGTGGCGGTGCTCTGCGGGCATAGGTGCACTGCGAGCGCCTTTATCCACCAGGGATTGCCGAATAGCCCTTGGCTGCCCCACCATCGAGGGTAGTGAGGGCAGGGAAGCTGAAAAGATCGGGACTGGGCAGTAAAAAGTGCCTCCCGCGACCTTGTCAGCTCTTCATGCACTTCCGGGAAGAAAGGAACGGGGGCGGGGTGTGGCTTTGAGCGGTGCCGCGAGCCCAGGAACCAATCACTGAGCCGCGAGGGTTCAGGGAAGAGCAGTGAGTTCCACTCTAGCTGACGCTCGCGGCTGCCCGGGAAAGCATGTCGTCATCTCCGCGTCAGCCTGTGACTGGGCAGTCAACCCTGAAGGGAGGAGCCCAGCTGAGGCTTCCGACTGGACGAGCGTGCTGGTGAATGGGAGGTCCACAGGGGGATACCCGGCGGAGGCGGTCCCATTGGGGTCCCCAAATCGCCCCCAGTGCTAGCCGTGCTGGCCTCATACCTTTGGGTAAAAGGACCGAGGCGGGAGCCTCTGGGGTGGCTTGCTTTCTTACGAAGGCGAGCCATGACAGCAACGTTGCCATGGACATATTCTCGCAATGAGAACATGACAACCCACGAACGCTGTCTCCGTGTGAGCAGTGCCCAGACACAAAAGACAATGATTGTGACCGTCAGAAGGCGAGAGATAACGAGCACAACCAGGAATAACACACAATCGGAAAAGCATCTTTAAAAAGACGCGTCTTTAAAAAGACGTTCCGTGTGTGCCGCTCTTTTAGAGAAATATACACTTTTAGAGAAATATACTCTTTTATTTCTGCCGAAGCACCCAGGGGCATTCTCTGCAGTGCACCAGTGCAGAGGGGGGAGAAGCCGCTGAAATGCGGCATCAGATCCAGCAGAGGTGAATGAACAGTAGTATTCAGCTCAGTGAGCATGACCGTTCGGCTCCAAAGAGAAAATCTGAATGAGTGGTTGCATACCAGCTCCTTTTATACCCGTATGTCCGGGGGAGTGGCATGCAAATATCACTCGCCAATTTTCATTGGCCTTTTATCAAAGAGGTGTCTCGAGCTCCCAAGAGTGACCCCTAGTGTCACTACATCGACACAACGTCGAGTGAGTGACAGATAGGGAACTAGTAGCTATTCACCAGCAAAACAGGTAAATTGACTGACACAAAAACAATTCTTTTTAATATCATCTTGTATATTTATTGTATATTGCATGTTCCTACATTTCGTGTAGTGAAAATTCTTAAAAGTTTGTTTTTACGTTTCACAAATCGTAACTCCCTGTTATGATCATTGGTCGCCGCCATCTTGGAAATGACGTCAAATGATGCTTCTCGCTGTGGTTGGGGTTGGTTGGTTTACCCTGACTTCAAAAGTCGGATGTCCGACTTCAAGAGGTCTTCCAGTCATTATTTTCAATAGGAGGTACAAAATTCTAAATTCTGAGTTGTCTGAAATGCATCATAAGAGTTTACCATAGTAATCCAGCTTATCCTGACTGAATCTTACCAGATTTTCAAAAAGTGTGAGTTTGGTGTGCTTTTATGTGAGTGTTGCAGTCTAGTTTAAGAGTGTTATCTTGACAATAAAGAAGGCCTGGGGCCATCACACCAAAGAATGCCTTTCAGTTTGTACTGAGCACTTATGTGACTGCAGCTGTCGCATTCCAGACGCATGCAAAATTAGCAGCAGTCACAGCATGGCAACAGGCGACTCTGTAGGATAAACACCATGGCTAAATACTCAGAGATAAATGCCATATTAATCTTATTTATAAGGAGATTATATATATAACATACCAGTTGTGTTTTCCATTAGCCACACTGCTCAGCATTGTTAAAGTAAAGCTTAAATCATAGAAACCAATAAATACTAATCCTTTCACTGGGGCTAT
Organism: Myxocyprinus asiaticus; assembly: GCF_019703515.2. NCBI lineage: Eukaryota > Metazoa > Chordata > Actinopteri > Cypriniformes > Catostomidae > Myxocyprinus > Myxocyprinus asiaticus. The sequence continues at coordinate 6,219,158 of NC_059386.1, forward strand.
GTTCGGAACAGCACACTTCCATACTACTTTTACTATTTCTGCAGTATGCAGTGTATACTATTTGCAGTATGTGCAAAATGCTAAGAACTTACTGTACATCATGATTTTGTTCCTAATATATTAGTTGTGGTGGCTAATGTGAGGAACATTCCACATTCAGTGAAAAGGCATCCTATATTGTTAGAAGACGTGCATCATTCTTAAAATTCAACATAAACCATGTAATGTTGGAGTCAATACAAAAGTCAAGTCCACTTAAAAATCCCAGTCCATTTGATTTTTCGCTAAAGCTTATTTATGCGTTTAGTTGCTGTTTAGTGAGGTCACATTACACAGTGTAGTATGCTAATGTTATTTATAGTTGCATACTGCATATTATTTCACATACAGTTAAAAAAGTAGGCAGTATACAGTATATACTACACAGTATGCGGTAATCAGAATGCTAGTATTCCAGAAAATAAATAATGCATTTTATTCTAATTATAACAATATTACCATGTACAAAGGCATAAGCACTACATCGAATACTGCAGCGGAGGGTTACAGACATTAAGATGATAATGCTGACTGGTAGCAGCTTAAATATGTCAGAGAATACACTGGATTCAGTCTCTCATATGCCTTTCTTAAAGTTTTAACAATGCTCTTGTCCCATAATTAAGATATTAATTAGAGTGCTGTAGAGTCACCAATAAAGTAAAAGCCAGTTCAAACATTTACACGCTATTTAATTTGCATGAAGACTTTGATTTCAGCAGATCTTTTGTTTGACTGTCCATTGTTGTTACCGGAAGTAAGTTTACACTGTGACGGCAATCCCTGGAAGTGAGAAAATCGGAAGTATGAAAAATGCTAATGATCGCACTGTGTGCCCTTTCCCATTGCAGGAACTAAAGCCCGTTTTAGGTACTTCTACTCGGAACTACTACTTTACATCGTTTCCGCACATGAGGAACTAAAGTTCATCTTTGGCATTTAGAGGGACTATAAAGAGACTTTTTAGCTCCTACTCTGGAGTAGGTACTTTTGGGGAGAAGAGGGACTGTGGGATGTGCTGTAGCCTGTAATTGGTCAAACACGAATGACTCACAAAGTATTGAGACATACGAAGTAGCTGCCAGGAGTAAACAAACTTGTAGCTGCTAGCCTGCTACTCAGAGGATTGTGCTAATTTTCCAATTCCCTAACAAAAATAACATAAAACCAACAAAGTATCCAAAAATGATCACCTGTTTCACATACTGTATTATGTTTGTGCGAGGGGTGACGAGCGCTGCTGCATTATAGTTTTGGGAAGTTTTGTTTGTAAGAATGCAAGAGGGGAAAGACTCCTCGGGTGTGCCGTTCCTCTCAAGAGTTCTACTCTAGAAAGTTATTATGGGTAAAGTACCGGGACTGTATGTGGGAAAGGGGTTGACAGTAGGTCGAAAGTTAACGTGAAAATCGGTCTGTGCTTACCAAAACTTTGAATCACTAGCTCCTGTGGCCGAAGCTGGAAGTGTGGTTGAACGTATGGGCATATGTGAGCTCCATTTTTCAAGTAAATGTCCACAGAGGGGCAGCAAAAGCAAGTTGTATCTTTAGTTGTAAATGATTTAACCTCCTGAGACCCCAGCATGACCGCTGTGTGCATTTTCCATTTCCCTTTTTGATTTGTAAGTAGTAGCATCTAATAAATATGCACACACAAAAAAAAAGACAAAATAGTTTTCCTAGAAATTGATGGCAACATATATGGACAGTGGGGCTAAGTTGTGAAATTTTTAATAATAACAAGCTGTAGAAAGTCATATATTTTTATGACGTTTCTAGGAGTGTTGGTTAGTCATATTTTTGAGACGTTACAGACATTACATCAGAAATTAGCATAAATAATTCTGATTCAAAGTAATGGCCAGCATCATCCAATCACTGCCAACAATGTTAAAATAAAATGATACATGATAAATTCTGAATCTGTTTATTGATTACTATTGTCCCATGTCTGTTGAGTGATCCAAACATCATCTGCAGGCTGAAACTGAACTTTTCTGAACAGTTCGAAATGCAACTTATTTTCACCCTAACTCCATATAAAGCCTCTGAAAGCCAAATTTTTCAGCTTTTGGATGAATCGATAGATCCTCAATGTGATATTGCATAGTAAATATAGGATTTTTAAGGGGAAAATGTGCTTAAGTACACATTACAGTACATTGTGTTTAGCAGAGTGGCTTTTCAAGCTAAATCGCTCAAATTTTAAAAATGGCATATCGTATGAAACTAGAGACTCTAATATTTGGACTCAAACAGGTTTCAGGTTAAAAACGTAATTAGGTTTCTTACCAGATGTAGTTTTGTTGCCATTTGTGGAGGCAGGGGTGTGTTCAAGCGCCAATCTGTGGCAAGTGAGGTCTGTGAAAGCTTAGTGGTTAAGGATTTACACCTGTGCTTACACCTGTTTGTATTTCTAGTGAGCTGTGGCGAGGATAAAAGGGGAGGAGACGGTGGCAGAAGAGAGAGAGAATCGTGCTTGAACCGCATGTGTGTGTGTGTGTAGAGTGTGTTGCTGAAAAGCAACAAGTTATCCTGTAAATAAATTACTATTTATTGGAATGCAGTACGCCGTCTCCCGCTTCCTACTTCCCTGGAACTAAGGGATTTGTTACAGTGGTGCCGAAACCTGGGATCAAGGAAAACGCTGTCATGGATTCCTCGCCGGCATCCACCAGATGCAACAACAGGCCCTCCTAGAGTTGAAGTCAGAGCAAGAACAATGGTTCCTGGCCCTGATGCAAGCCTAGTTGGAGGACCGACAGGTGATCCGGAGCTTGCTGCCACAAGGGGGTACTCCAGCAGCGACCCTGACCATGCCCACTGTGCCTCAGATACCACTCATGAAAATGGGACCTGAGCATGATCCCGAAGCCTTCATAGAACTTTTTGAGCATGCTGCGGAGGGGTCGGGGTGGTCCCGCGCACAGTGGGCAGTCAGTTTAATGCCACTGTTGTCGGGGAAGGCTCAGCTTGTGGCCCAACAGCTACCTGTTACGAGTCTGCTGGAGTACTCTGACCTGAAATGAGCCATCCTGCAATGGGTCTGCCGTAACCCAGAATAGCACCGTCAGCGCTTCCAGGCGCTGATATTTGGTGAGTTCAGCCGCCCGTTCGCCTTCGCCCAACAGCTCCGTGACACCTGTCGGCCTATTGATGGTACTGGAGCAGTTCGTTGACCATTTGCCGAAGGGGACAGCGGAGTGGGTCCAGTGCCACCGTCCGACGTCACTGGAAGAGGCAGTCCTGCTGGCAGAGGACCACTTGGTGGTGTATCAGGGAGCCGGCGAATCCTGTTCTCTCTCTCCAACTTTCTCTCTTCTGCCGCCTTCTCCTCCACTTTATCTCCGCCACAGCTAACTGGAAATACAAACCGGTGTTAGCACAGGTGTAAATCCTTAACCTCTCAGCTTTCCCAGACCTCACTCTCCACAGAACGGCGCTTGACCACACCCACCTCCACACCATTTCTCCCAAAGACAAACTCTGCTGTGAGCCGTGTCATGTTGTTTGGACACATGACTCCGTGCGTTGAAATGTTTACTGTCGAACCCTTTACTGTCAGCCCAGATTCTTCTGAACTGAAATCAGTCGGTTTAAATGTATTTAAATTATGCGTTGCGTATATCGAAGCCAAAAAAACAACTTCCATGCATGTGTATGCAGGGTCGCACGAGGATAATACAGACAACAGGAATGCATATTTTATTAATCATCATAACCCAAATCCCAACCCTAAACCAACTGTTAGCAAAAGTGCTACCTCCAAATCACACTCACCATTGTTTATGTGAACATACTTCCTGGTTTCCAATGATTGTTCACACAACGCACTATCAGTAGCACCAGAGGGAAAGGTAAATACATTCAAGGTACATGAACATTTGGAAGCAACATGTCCATTTTCAGTGTGATCATGTTGTGAATTTTATAATGAACATGCACTGGATCTATTGCCATTGTTCTATAGTCAATCACATGCAGTTTAGAGGTTAAATTCTCTTGGTTTAGGTTTAGTTAATTTCATAAGAGTTAAATATTATAATCCCCAAACTGGCAGCACTCATATATTTAAAGTGTTTGTTGAGAGAGAAACCAGAGGAAGAGCTGTGACAATATCCAGACCAAATACAGACATCATGGGGGAGCAAGCAGAGGCCCTGTGTGTAACTCTCTCGTTTGGAGTACAGCTTCCTGATAAACAGCCCCTCATAATCGTTCTAAACCAAGTGCATCTATAGAATGAAGAATTTAAAAAATATTGACCTAAAAAATTCACTTTTGAAGAGTAATGAAATAAATGGACCTCACACAAACTTGGCATTAAATTAAAAAAATTATATTTTTAAACATCTCTGTAATACACATGTAAAAGCAGTGCAGTGATTTGGTATACACTTAAAATTATTTATATATTGAGCCACAAACTAAACAAATGAACCAGAAGTGATTACTCTGGATGATGATTGTTTTTGCAATCACTGTTAATGAATGGCCCATAATCACCCCTAAATCAATGTCTTGACATATACAGTAAACACCTTATTAATATTATAAAACACATTGCGCAACATTGTGAAGCTCATTAATAACCATAACAATTGTACGATTGCCTAAATGATCAGTTATTTTCAGCAAACAAACAGGTTGTTAGTACATGTGTGAGAAGTTTCTTATGAAATGTATGGTCTGTATTTTGCTAATTATTCACCTATTGTGGCGATTTTTCCAGAAGGTAATTTGCACAAAGTGCCAATACAAACACAGTACTAACAAAAAATAAGTCTAGTCTTTAACAGGCTCAAAGTATTGAGCTTTGAGCCTTTTAAACACTGTACTAGAATAACAGTAGTAAGCTATGTTGAATTTAGTTAATTAAGTATTTATTAACCTAAATAATGAACATACCTAAGATAACATTACAGATTTTATTGTCAATGTAAGTGTCATGAAGAAAAGCCTAGCTTTGTTACATTTTATATGGATGTCAAAATGAATTTAAATCTCTGTATTTACTTTAATTAAAATGTGCACTATTTAACTTACTAAAAACGTACTCAACGGATCAAAATATGATAATTTATACGATTTTTGTGTTTTGCTCCCTATTTTTCTGTTTCTGAGTGAAATAAAAAAGGCACTTAAAATGTTCTTACTCTGGCAAACGGCATAAAAAATGTCTCAAAAGTCAGCGCAGAAGCATATTCATTAAAAATTTTTAACCGATTACAAAAGCAATTCATGAACTAAACTAAACTTTACCCCACTAAAGCAATCGGTCCGGGACATGCGTCGCATGTAATGAATAACCATGCACTGCTCCACACAATCAGTGTTTGTGCTAGAATTTGCAGTCAAGTCAAGTGTGTACATCCTGTAAATTTATATATGCCAATTTTTGCCACAGGACGTGGGGTAAAACATTAGTGAAGTTTAAAAAAAAAAAAAAAAAAAACAGATTCTGCATTAATTACATACAATTTATTCAAAAAAATTAATGCGTTACATTTCCTAGCCCTAATATAATGTATGTATAAATACACTGATGTGCTAAAACAATATGACCACCTGCCTAATATGCTGTTGGTTCTCCACATGCTGCCAAAACAGTGCCAAGGCATGGACTCTACAAGATCCCTGAAGGTGTCCTGTGTTATCTGGCACCAAGATATTAGCAGCAGATCCTTCAAGTCCTGTAAATTGCGAGGTGGAGCCACCGTGGATCAGAATTGTTGGTCCAGCACATCCCACAGATGCACAATTGGATTGAGTTCTGGGGAATCTGGAGGCCAGGGCAACACCTTGAACTCTTCACCATGTTCCTCAAACCATTCCCGAACAATGTGTGCAGTGTGGCAGGGTGCATTATCCTGCTGAAATAGGCCACTGCCATCAGGGAATACCATTGCCATGAAGGGGTGCAACTGGTCTGCAACGATGTTTAGGTAGGTGGCACGTGTCAAATTGACGTCCACATGAATGGGCGGACCCAGGGATTCCTAGCAGAACATTGCCCAGAGCATCACACTCCCTCCACTGGCTTGTTGTCTTCCACAGTGCATCCTGATGCCATCTATTCCCCAGGTAAATGGCGCACACATACACGACTGTCTACATGATGTAAAAGAAAACGGGACTCATCGGACCAGGCCACCTTTTTCCACTGCTCCAAGGTCCAGTTCTGATGCTTGCGTGCCCATTGTAGGCGCTTTCGAAGGTGCTCAGGGGTCATCATTGGCACTCTGACCGGTCTGCGGCTATGCAGCCCCATATGCAGCAAGGTGCGATGCACTATGTGTTGTGACACATTCCTCCAGTAACCTTCATTAAAATTTTCTGTGACTTGTGCCACAGTAGAACTTCTGTCAGTTTGGACCAGACAGGATAGCCTTCTTTGCCCATGTGCATCGATGAGCCTTGGGTGCCCAACACCTTGTCGCCAGTTTGTCCCTCCTCGGACCACTGTCGATAGGTATTCACCACTGCTGACCGGGAGCACCCCACAAGCCTTGCCATTTAAGAATTGCTCAGACCCAGTCATCTGGCCATAACAATTTGGCCCTTGTCAAAGTCGCTCAGGTCTTTACTCCTGCCCATTTTTCCTGCATTCAACACATTGACTACAAGAACTGATTGTTCACTTACCATCTAATCTACCCAGACCTTGACATGTGGCCTTGTTAGGAGATGATCAATGTTATTTGCTTCACCTGTGAGTGGTCATAATGTTTTGTCTCATCACTGTATATATATTGTGAACTGGATTCAACCTAATGTATTTTCCACATGAGTGCCATGAATAGGAGTGTAAAATTTAATTACAGATAAAATATGTGTTCATTGTTGCAGGAAGTGACCAACTACCAAACAATAATGCAACATGATCACACTGGAAATCAGCATGCTGCTAATGAATTTTCATGTACGCTGAAATCGATCACATTCAGCCAATTTACTGACGAGCAGCATTACCTATTAGACATTTTTTGCTTCAGTGCAAGTAATACAGTCCATTTCGCCATCAGACCATGGCTTGTATACGGTAAACACCTTTATGACTTCAATATGGGACGTTTCGCCACATTTCCCCCTTGAGCGTTTCACTACTTAAATATGGGTCAGCAGGCGTCCCATGCAGGATGTCTTAAATTCATCCAAAATACAGGATGTCCTGGCTAATACGGGATAGTTGACAACCCTACTTAGGGGGTAGGGTTAATAAAATATGCATTCCTGTTTACTGTTTTATATCATTTACAACAAAAATGATAACTTGCTTTAGCTACAACCTTGTAGACTTTTCGCCTCAACAACATTTCCAGCTTTGGCCACTGGGGGCAGTCGTTTGAATTTCAGTAAGCACTGACCGATTTCAGCAGTGGAAATTTTGACCTGTTGTTGCCAAATTCACAGAATGATCAGTCTTGATAATCTTTACACTTCAAAGTTGACTTATTTCTACATAATCATCCATGATAATCAAACACTTTAATTTCTGTTTATAACATTGGATGCAAGATTTCTAGTACCATTACTTCCGCATTCATCTTTAAATAGAGACATATAAAGGACTAGAGTTGATATATATTATTGAAATAATGTCCAGTCTGCAAGTCTGAGCCCCTCCTATCATTAAGATATTTTACAGTGGTGTGATTAAGCATGAACTTAATTATGTGACATCTCTACAAAGACAAACTCATGTTTCACACCCTTCATGAAATATGCATAAATGTCTGAAGTAATATTATAGCCGCCTAAATGACTACAGAAAGTTACAAATTTAAAGCATATAAACAGCAGCTCATTTTAGTCTATCTGTCTGTGAGTAATTTGGTTTTCTTATCCAAATAGTGCAAGTAGGAATGAGGCAGCCCACTGATGGTGTGTTTCACTTTTAGAGTTCGAGGGTCGTTTTACTTTGCGTTTATTTGATTCCCAGCGTTTGGACTTCTGCACATCTGGATGGAATTACTGCTCTCGCTGGCTCATGGGATGAGGTCACTGTGCCAGAGAAACAATGTTGCTTTTGTCTGTAATGCCGACTGATGACGTTGCAGTCGCTGGCTGGATATGGAAAGTAAAGTGGGCAGCGGGGGGAAAGACAGTCTGTACACAAGTGAACTAGTGCGAAGAGGAATATATAGCACTTTTGAGACTGCTTTGAAAACTCTGGGGAAGTCTCTGTTTTCAATTTCTAAAATGTATTATCTTAACTGACTGGAAAATAAACTTTTATGTTAAAGTTAACAATGTAATATTTTTGATGCTGGATTAATTTGACCTTTTCCAGCTTAATATGCCTAGACAACTATAAGTAAATAATTTGTACATTTAACAGTGTTTGTTTGTGCATCCCAACCATCCCAACACATCAACATTGGCCAAACCAATGACACGAGTTTGGGGCGAGGCTATCATTTTGTCTGACCAATGGAAGATGGCAGTATTTTTTGGAAACCTGTCCTATTATTCTTTTCAATTCTGTTTGGTGGTACTAAATTGCATTTAGTGGTGCAGAAATGACACGCTTCAGTTTTAAAGAGAGGGATTTGAAATTGAATTGACTTGCAGCCCAAAGTAGTGCAGGTTCTCATTCTGTAGTGCTGACGTGGCCAAACAAACCGGCCCGAATGTTTCACAGGCCTCTGTTGAATGATTTATTCTACACGTTTGTAGAACTGCTTCAGTTGCACAGCTTCTGAAGTCTTCCGTCTGTGAGCACTGTGTGTGTTTTGTGGCTTTCAGCCTATTTCCAGTAGTTACGTGAACCTCCAGGAATTTCCTCCATCCACCGATGTTCAGTGCTTCTGTAGGTAGAGTTAAAAGGATAGTTTACCCAAAAATTCTCTCATCATTTACTCACCCTCATGCCATCCCAGACATGTATGACTTTCTTTCTTCTGCTGAATTCAAAGATTTTAGAAGAATATTTCAGCTCTGTAGGTCCTCACAATGAAAGTGAATGTGTACCAAAATTTGGAAGCTACAAAATGCACATAAAGGCAGAATAAAAGTAATCCATACAACTCCAGTGGTTAAAGCCATGAATTCAGAAGTGATATGATAGGTGTGGTTGAGAAACAGATCAATATTTAAGTCATTTTTTACTATAAATTCTCCTCCCTGCCCAGTAGGGAAAATTCATATGCATGAAGAATGCAAATCACCAAAAACAAAAGAAGAAGTGTGAAAATGGAGATTAATAGTAAAAAGGACATAAATATTGACCTGTTTCTCACCCACACCTGTCATATTACTTCTGAAGATAAAGATTTAACCTCTGGAGTCTTATTGATTACATTTATGCTGCATTTATGTCCTTTTGGAGCTTCAAAATTTTGGTACCCATTCACTTGCATTGTATGGACCAACAGAGCTGAAATATTCTTCTTAAAAATCTTTGTTTATGTTCAGCAGAAGAAAGAATGCCATACACATCTGGGACGGCAGGAGGGTGAGTAAATATTGAGAAAAATTTTCATTTTTGGGTGAACTAATCACTTTAAACTAGATTATACGTTAACGACTGGGGCATCTAACCACTCACATAATGTTTATCATTATTAGTTATCTCAATGTCTCTCTTGTGCCATTTCTTATTTCAGCACCATGTTTCACTTGCTCTTGATCTTTATATATATTTTATGTATACATCAAGGTAGTATTTGTCATAGTGCCTTTAATTTATGCCGATTTTAATTAAAAATCATTGTATTACAGAAGTATTTTATTATAATCCAGCAAAACAATTATTATTACTGTTTTACAGTAATGAGAATCTAATAAGAGAGTGCATTGAAAATAATGGGAATTATAATGGGAACTCTGGATGCATTACAGTAATGAGAAGTTTGGGGGAAATCTCATTAAATTATGGGACAATGTAATTTTAATAGCACTAAATAAAATAAGCTTAATTTTATTTACAGTATGAAGAATATAACCTAACCTATAATTCTAACCTAAATGAAATATGCTTAATATAACTCTTAAACACATGTTGTTGGAGTAACTTAATGTATTAAGGTTGATTCTGTGATATTAATATATTTTTTTAAATAATATGTGATTTAAATCAAACCAGTGAAGCACATTTTTTAGGCTAACATTTTTTCAGTGTCCAGTTATTTACTGTCTAAAAGGTAATATAATTCAAAACTATTTTTGACATACAGTTACAGGCCTGTAAAGCTTTTCTATGTTGTGTTTGACATGCCATTGGAATAATTACTTTTAATAGTGCACAGTGCACAATGAGTATGTGAGAGCAACTAAATTAAACACACTATAAAGCATGTTAGATTTAATCTGTTGATGTTACTATTCCAGTATAAATTGATGGTTGTTTCAGTATTGCGTGGGCTGGCCTTCAGAACTGGCCATATCTTATACATAGCAACAGTAGGCAGTAGTTGTTACTTACCGGTCATAACATTTTGTTATTATTTCATTCACTGCATTTCTCACCATTCCAATGAGTTCTCCTCTTGCAGAATGCTCCAAAGTCAGATAGCTTGGCCTTTTCACCATATAAGGAGTTTTTGTATCCTTCCACTGGAGTTGAATGAAAGGTTGGATGGGGAAAGAAAGTTGGACCCTCATGTTCTCATTCCCTACTGCTCCTTTTGGCTTCACTGGTGGATAAATTTGAATGTTTAGTACAGACTTTGGAAGCTGCTGTCCAAAAAGAGAAAGCCATGTTTGCAGAGAAAGTAGATATGCTTAGAGTCAGCAACTTTTTGCAGATGTATTCTGCTCATGTTCTGAAGGTGATGTAAATATACATTCACAGAAATAAAAACATCTACTTCCTAAAACAAGAATAGTTGAAAAATAAGAACAATTAGTCCCTTAAGGGTTAGCACCCAAAAATGAAAATTCTGTCATCATTTACTCATGTTCTGTAATCACGTTTATCCATGTTTATATGACTTTTTTTCTTCTGTGTAACACAAAATTACAAGTTTTGGAGAATGTTCCCACTGCTCTTTTCCATACAATGAAAGCGTACAGTGACCAGGGACTGTCATGCTACCAAAAGGACCAAAATAAGCACCATAAACGTAGTCCATACAACTTGTGAGCTACATTCCAAGTTTTCTCAAGTGGTAAGATAGTTTTGAATGAGGAATAGACTGAACTTTATGCCATCATTGACTGAAACTCTTCTCCTTCACTGTAACGCTAATCGCATTTGCCATGAACCAGTGACGTTTGACGTCAAACTTTGCACGCATCTTGAGCCACCAGATTTGTATGCTTGCAGGCACAAATAACATCTGAGAACAGACTAATTGCACAGTGAATTTAGTGACAGTAGGTCAAAAGTTCTGCTGCTGAAACTGGTCTGTGCTTTGAACCACTTCCTCCAGAGGCCGAAGCTGGAAGTGTGGTTGAACGTATGGACACGTGAGCTCCAATTTCCGGGTGTAATGTTTACAGGGTGGTGCAAAAAGCAAGTCTTATTTTTAGTTGTAGATGATGCAATAAAGTCAACATGAATGCATTTTTTTTATTTTAATTATCTCTACCCCATCACCCAAACCCCAACCCTAAACATAACTATCAGTGGAGTAAAAATGTAATTTTACTCACCATTGTTTATGTGAACGAGTTCACTTCCTGGTCCTCACAAGACCAGAACCCATATCTCGAAGGTTGCTCACACAATGCACAATCAATGGTGCTAGAGGAAAAGGTGAACATGTTTGAATTGATACAAAAATGTCTGATGAGTCAAGTGTCTGACTTGTCAGTAATTCGGCAGAATGGGTTCAATTTCAGGGTACATGATCTTTCGGAAGCAACATAATGACAGAATTTCATTTTTGGGGGAACTATCCCTTTAACTCATCAAATATTGTTGAACAAAAGCAAAAAAAAAAAAAAAATGGCAGATGGAAGATTTTGCAGCGGCTCATATCCCCAGTGTATGGCACACCTTTGTTTTCCAACCCAGCAGGCAGACACACACAGCACTTGCAGTCACAGTTAGGTGTGACAGTATTGTCCTTCCCTCCTTAGTCACTGCTATGCTTGCTCATCTGTAGCTCTCTGCTCAACACAGGGGGCGGTTTCAAGACTCTTTCATATGTCCATACACCCTCCCCTCGCTGTGCCCCCCCCCCCCCCCATGCACATACACGGCCAGTGACGGAGGAGGTGGTAGGTAGGAGGAGAGAGAGAAAAGCAGTGAGAGAAAGAATCGGAGAGAGAAACAGTCTGGCAGACACATGGCCAGTGACTGAGAATCTTGCTCTCAGTACACTGTGTCTTTTACTGGTTGAGTTACTTCAGAGGACCAGGGCTGTGTGTGTGTGTGTGTGTGTACCTCCATTTGCTCACCTAACACCCCACACACATTAAAACACACTTGGGATTACCAACCTCACAGTGACTGAGAATTCTGCCTTTGTTTTTCCAGGATGGCTGAAGCTGAACTTCATAAGGAAAGGCTCCAAGCCCTTGCGGTAAGTTCTCACTATGTTCCTCCACTCTTATATTCTTTCCTTAACCTTTTTTTTTTCCTGTGATACCAACATAGACATTGGTAATATGTTCATAGCTAATCTCCCCAACACTAAACATTTCAGGACAAGTGAACTACTGTAGTTAGGATCCATTTGAAATCAGAACCCTGTTGAGAAAACCAGCTCAAACAAGGCTACGCCTGGTCTGGTTGGTCTTTTTGATGGGTTTTAGTGTTTTGGGCACTTTTCAGCTAGTCAGACAGGGAGACCAGCTAAAACCAGCTTAAACCAGCAAAGACCAGCAAGCTTAGGCTGTTTTTTTGTTTGTTTTGTTTTTTCGCAGGAAACTTTGTCCTAAAAAGAATGGATACGATTGACTCATTCTACATGACAACTCATCGGTTTTGGTGCTCTTTTTTGTTCTTTTTATTTTAAGTTTTTTGCAAGCATGGTCTCATTGATAGAAGAACTAACATTGACAAATCACCCTATGAACCAGAGGGCAAGAATTTTGAAATGTGGCTAAGAGGGACTAAATGTGGCACAAGGTCAACCCCGTTGCATAGATCAGCAGTGTGCAACAGATGGAAAACTATTTTGGCCACACTGCTAACATCTTTGTAAATCCACAGAATACAAATAAATCTTAAAAATAGGCTTAAGGTACCAGCATATGTTGGTATACACTAAGATCTGTGCGACTGCACAGTCATAGCATTTAGTTCAAAAGTAACTAGATTTTTACATTTTCTGAAGAAAATGTGAACTTTACATGCCCATGCAAATCTCACCAGCATGGTTTTAGGGTGTTCTTGGTTGGTTGTTCACTGGACCAAGACTAATTGGCCCACCCCCAAGGCTCAATATTCTGGTTCCTAGATATGGCTCGAGTCCCTCCTTCAATTTAAATCTATGTGATTTTTCACCCATTTTATCATTCGTCAGGCAAAAAAATGAAGTTGGATTACTTTGAAAAGTAATAGCAGACCCCTCCTAAACAAGCATCTTGATCTGAGGTATTATTCATAGCAATTAGGGGTTTGGGGTGCATTCAAGTCCAAAACCTTAAGTATGAGCAATAATTTAAGTGATGCTTGCCTTAGCAGACACCACTAATTAAAAGTCTATCCAATCTAAACAATGAACATTAAACTGTAACTAGCTAATACCTTTTGGATGAGGTTTGCTAAGCGAAAGGTGAAGTGTTGAGATAGGGGGCCTTTACCGGTAATGGTGCTGCGCTTAGATGGAGAAAACATAAATAATTAAAGTTATACAGTGTCTGGCAGCATCTCAAGCATTAGGGAGGTGACTGGTTCGTGAAACAAAAAGAGATGATCTAAATACCATCTGCGCGATTGCTTTGACATCAAGAGTTACTTTGCAAAAGTGGAGGCTACTCTTCAATAGTTAGAATGAAAGTAATTATGAGACAATTTTCCTGCATTTTAGCAAGAGTTCAGTACTTGTACCACATCTGATAGTTGTGAGCAGAATACCAAAAACAGATGTGAAGGAAATGACGTGTATATTGTGTAAATTCTTATAGTAGTGATGGCGTGGTGTTGTGAATCACTCTTGCAGGATTACTGAGACAGCAGCTGCATGCCTGCAACTGCAAATGCATTGAAAGGACACATTAGAAAGATTGCTTCTAGTACGCACTACCCTGGTATTTGGTGTGTCGTGTGTTTCAATCAACTTAATGGTTGCTGTTTTTGTTTCAAACCACTTTACCATTATGTTGATTCAGCTATGTATGTTACATGGTATACATCAAGTTATGCCAAGAAATTCCCTTCGAGCCATCTATTCCAAAACAGTCATTTAGACAAAGCATTACATATGTCAGTTACTCAAACTGACTGATATTTGATCAGCATAGTGTGAAACAACATGTGGGCTTCCTCTTTTTTATACTAGGGAAAAAGAGTGACACGGATGAGCTGGTGAAACTTTGCACTGTCTGTTTTGTCGATAGCTCAACAGAAAGCTGTTATAGTTCCACAAACCAATGTTAATGTTGTATGGTAGCATGGGTGAATAAGGTGAACAACTCATCATGTTGAAGACAAAAGGTTTTTTTTTTGTTTTGTTTTTTTGTAGAAACGGAAATCACACTGATAAATTGTGCACAATAAGACCAGGAATGTGTATTGAGGAAATAAATAGGGTCAATTTAGATTTCATTTTGACTTTAAGGACAGAGTCTCATTGAACCACATTTCGAGTTGCCTTTAAGTTTTGGAAGCATTCAGTAGTGAAATGCCTCACAAACAAACACAAACAAAAGATTTTCCTCCCTCAAAGTGCAAAAATCTCCAACCTGATCTAATAGAATCACAATTCTATACCTTCATTTTTGCAAAATGTTTTTTACGTGACTCTTTTTACATGTCACAATACTTTCCTGGTGAAATAAACACCAGAGGCACTACAACAGCAATTACTTTTATTCACCTTCACACAAACCATGAGTAAAACGGCAGAAGATCAGTTCATAAACCCATGCTTTTCGCCTTGTTCCATACACAGTGCTATCTTTTTACATCTAAAAACTTCTATTCTAGTGCATGACTTGTAAAGCGAAACATTTTAAGGTTTGCATTATACAACCAATTACATTTTCAAGCACAATACATTTATGTAGCAGCTCAACTGATAAAGCATTGCACTTGTGATGCAAAGGACCGGGGTACGAGTCCTAAAGACCATGCGAGTCAACATGAGAGCCGGAAGTGACAAAGAAGCACCACAAAAGGACGCAGTTACTTCAGCAATTTTCAGAGAATTTTCAATTCTCATTTACTTTTTAAGACACTATTGGTTTGGTGTAGGTTTAGGGTTAAGGTAGGAAGGTAGATTTTGTTGATTTAAAACTTGATTGAGCATTAACCTTAAAAAACCTCATCTGTTTGGGAAAAATTTTACTCGCTTAGGTTAGGTTTAGGGTTAACCCTGGTGAACATTTCAACTCAGAACTGTTCCAATAAACATATGGAACCATGTAATATAATTTTGCCACAATCACATAATTTTCATGAAATCAGGCTTAAAAATTCAAGCCATGTTTGTCCACAACCAGGTTAGTTTGAGAATAGAGAACAGCTAAAAACTTCATGTCCTTGCCATCTCTTTGCAATGCTAGGTTCATGTGGTGGTTGCAATTAGCAGCAGACAGTTAGTTGGATAGAAGTGGATAAAATATGTTTGGCTATTCTTTCTGCCCACACCATCATGATGATGTCAGATGAAATGGAAAGTCGTTTCAGACTTCAGAGCTAGTTATTTTGGGGAAAACATTCCAAAGACAAGCAATTTTGAGCCTTTGGAATAATGTGCAGCAATTATTTGTTCACAATTAGACCAGAAACATGCATCAAGAAAGTAAATAGGGTCCATTTTGATTTCATGTTGACTTTACACTTACTTACAAACAGAGAGTGAAATTTTAAACAAATTGTTGCACTTACAGTTTTATCATAATAACAGACAGCTGATGTTGTAACTTAAGCTCGCACAAATTTGTTCAATGAGTTTATAATTGTCAGTTGGCCCATTTTTTGTATGCTGCGCTTATTAGAAAGCTTTTCATTTAGGCTTGCCCTCATGAAGCAAAGTACCTCAGGAGTTTGCCCATAGATTTACAATTTAGGGTTTCTTGTTTCAGTCAATATTCATCCAACATCTGTGTATCCCAACCACACACTTTATCTGGACTTCATTCAGTTCCCATGCACTCAAGAAAAGCAAAGTCTGTGGGCTGCTTGATGTTTGCCAAGCAGTTGTGTTTTTTAAATAACCTTAAACAGAGGCTATACTTTCGGGTAGATCACTGAAATCAAGAGAAGTTTAATGGTTATTATATCACAGTTAACTTAACATTTATATCTCCATCAGTATAGTGTGTTTTATCATGCAGTTTTGCTGGGATTGCATCATAAATACTCGTTTAAGATTGTCTAGTTGGTCTCCCAGCCTGCCCAAGCTAGTCATAACTTGTTAAGGCTGGTTTAGTTGGTCTCCCAGTCTGGCCAAGCTGGTGCTTAGCTGGTTTAGTTGGTCAGCCTGCTGGTCTCCAAGCCTGACCAACTGACAAGTACCCAAAACCACTGTAAAACCAGTAAACCAGACCAGCTTGGGAATCCAGCTAAGACTAGCATACCAGCTTTGTTATTTGTTGTTTTTACAGCAGGAAGACCTGTGTGTCAAAAACACTAACCACAAACTGTTTGAATATTACTTTATTTTTTAATAAGAGTTTACAAGAGTGACATTATCCCATAAAAGAATATATATTTTTTATAGATTTGCCAGAAAACTCCTTTTTTACTCCACCACTCCCTCAATGCTGTTACTGTCAGTTTAGCGCTAAGCTAACTAGCTATGTTCCAGGTTCTTGGCCTCAAACCACAGGCTGTTGTGGCACAGGGTAGTCGTTTGGTCCAAAACTGTAGCTTCTGTTTACGGGCCAACAAGTGAGGCAATATTGCTAGCTCAAATGAGAGGCAAGTCAATGGGTTGCTAATTGCGGTACACTGGGCGGAGGTGATTGCGTGCGGGCTCAGCCTGGGGGGGGCAGACTTTCCTCTTGATTCTGTGTGCTTACCCTGAGTGATTCTGACTTGTTTACACAGATTCATTTAGTCAAGCTCAGGACCAGACCTTTTCTTCGGGCCCCATTTAGACTGAGCTTTTGCTAGCATAGCACAGGCGAGGTAGCCATTACTAGTGGGTTAAATTTAGAAGCAGCTGCCTTTGATGGTTTGGCTCTGGGTTTGCATTTTTCAAGGAGGTGGGATTGGGAAGCAGGAACATGCCTCAGGTGGGATTGGATCCCCAGAGCTCATGAGTGCGAGGGGCTCAGCTGCGTTTCTGACACGAGTTTTGGGAACTAACCCTGCTGTAACTAAAAGCCTTTCTGCTAACTGCCTTTGCACAAATATTATAGCAGTCACATATTTTTGCAATTACAGAAATATTTTAAGTTAAACAGCATTTTATTTCATATACCTACATACTAAAACAAGGGTTTATTAAAGGTTCATTGATAATATTAGTTCAAATTAGAACATTTGCAACCCATTTTACTTATGTAATTTGACATTTCTGAATTACACAGGATATTAAATGGGGAAAATTGCATTAGTCATTAATCTCACAGTTCATATTAAATCTTTGTTAAAACACTGGACCTTAACACTTACTTAGTTTACCAATTTTAAACCATGACTTGCACTGCACATAAATAACTAATATTGGCATTATATTCATGTTGTTTAGTCAGAGGGGAACTGGCCCCCACAGTGAGCCTGGTCTCTCCCAAGGTTATTTTTCTCCATTAACCAATATCTTATGGAGTTTTGTGTTCCTTGCCACAGCAGCCTTCGGCTTGCTCATGGGGGTTCTCAATACAATTATTATTTAATTATTTAATTACTTATTTTTATACACAATTTACAATCTATAAAAGACTTCATAGATATTACAGTTTCATTGTCTGTTAAAGCATGATTTTCTGTAAAGCTGCTTTGAAACTGTGTGTTGTGAAAAGCGCTATAAAAATAAAAATGACTTGACTTGACTAGGGCAGGACTTGATTTTATCCATTGGTAATTGATTGGATCATGAAAAGTTGTTACTATGACAGGCTGTTAATATGTGAATAAATGGTTTCATGCTGGTAAAAAAAATAAAATAAAAATAAATAAATATATTTATGAGTTATTTCAAGCAGTATTGCTGTATATAAGTGGTTTTAACTAATTTGAAAGAAAGCAATGATTTCAGATAATCAAAATGAATGTGGTTAAGAATCTTGATTAAGGGCACAGTGGTGATAACTTAAGGATGAACCAATGTCAGATTTAGAACTCCAAACTTTAGGATGCCAACCCAAATCTTTAACCACTACACCACACAGTACTCACTGAAATGTTCGGTCAGGGGTTCAAACCTTGGAATGTATGTTATGGCATTTGCATTTGGTCATAAAAGTCACAGATTTTTGCATGGTCGGAACATGAAAACAATGTGACCGGTCAACACCTGCTGCTGTCAAATGAACCTGTTAGGAAAGGTATTAGGGAGGCCAGCAGGGGGTGCTCACCCTGTGGTCTGTGTTGGTTCTAATGCACCAGTATAGGGATGGGGACACTATACTCTAAAAAGGCACCGTCCTACGGCTGAGATGTTAAACAGAGGTCCTGACTCTCTGTGGTCATTAAAAATCCCAGGACATTTCTCAAAAAGAGTAGGGGTGTGATGCTGGTGTCCTGACTAAATTCCCCCCACTGGCCCTAATAAGTCATGTCCTCCTAATAATCAACATCCATTAATTGGCTCTATAACTCTACTCTCTCCTCTCCACCAATAGCTGGTGTATGGCAAGCATACTGGCGCACTATGGCTGCCATCACATCATCCAGGTGAATGCTGCACACTGGTGGTGGTTGAGGATAGTCCTCTGTTCACTGTGTAAAGCACTTTGAGTGTAGTGTCAGAAAAGTGCTGTATAAATGTAATGTTCAAAGGCAGTGCTGACCATATGGAATACATAGATGCTGAATTAGCAACTGTTGCTAATTACCGTGATGTGTCAGCTTGCCCACCATTTTTAAAACGTCAAGATCCACCCGTAAACACTTGCAAGTAAATTGACTGATGCAACCTGCAACAAGTGTCATCTGCACTCTCACCTGAGAAAGATACAGTATATATTTTTGTTTTGAGTCCGTCTCACCAATTTGTAAAGTTATATGCTATATTTTTGTCAATGTAATGACAGTAGTTTGGCTAGTAATTACTTTATATGAGCTCAACCTGAAATGTCAACCTAGTCTAATAGAATGAGCATTACTATAACTAACTATAACTAAATATTTACGTGCCGAATTCTGCATTTCGTTGCTGTTTCCTGGTGAAATTAACACTAGAGGCGCTACAACAACAGTGGATTTTATTTGAATTAGGATTTACATTAGGGGCTAGTATCCAACCATAATCTCTGAATGCATAGAAATAAAAAATATGTACATTATATTTTGTTTTCCACATGGGAGGGGTGTTTTTGGCCTTCTAGCCTTTAATGATTCACCTATGAAGTAAAATAGTGTTCCCTTATTTTTAGGGGGGTCCGGAGGCATGCTGTCCCATGATGTCTCTAGACATCAAGTATTTACATAACCTCACTTGCTGAAGTTTCTCACAATGGCCTTTAAAAAAATAAATAAAAGTAGCTAGCTGTGACAGTACCATGGTATTTTGATTTAAATCATGTTATTTAAATGATACTCTAAGGTTTCTTTAGTATTTTAGTTATTTTCCATCTAAGCATCCGTAACATTTTGAATTTGACACTGATTTATTTATTTATTTATTTTTTACTTTAAGGTGCCATGTGAAATCAAATTAAATTTAATTAACACCATGTTTCTTTGAGATTAGTTATGAGACTAAAATTTTCTTACTGTACCCGTGAGTAGACCACTTCACTGAGTTGGGACTGTGCTAGTGAAAATGTTTTTTCTTACTCCAGATAATGTTTTCCTTTCAATAAGCTCTTCGTATAGTCAAACAAGGCGAGTTTATTTATTAAACATAATTCATGAAGAACACCCATTACACAGGAGGAAAACTTGGTCCATAATTTTTCTTGGATCCAGACATTAAAGCCCATTTACATTCCCTTATATTTACAGTGCAATACCATAAGCAGGTAAGACCATGGATGGCTCATTATTACTGTGGTTAGATCAATGTAGCTAGTCTTAAGTCTTTACCTCATCAGTGCTGTCTAGCTCTTTGAGATGTTTGATTTTCTCCATAGTGTTTTAAACTAGACAATTCTGATTTAGTCAAATAGGTTGCAATAGTTTTGTTGTAAGCACCGAGATATCGAAGGAAGCCCAGATGATGCACGTGCTTCAGAGATACAGTAGGATAGAGCAGAGCGCATCAAGCCTGGTTTTCGTCTGGAGAACAGTGCAACTGCGGTGCACGTCAATGCCTCAGGCCATTGAGAGCTGTGTGCGCAAGACGCGCTGCGGTGCCAGGCAGCTTCACGCAAGTGGTTTTGTGATGGCTCGCACAACACTTGCGCACGTGTTTCAGATTAGGAAGCATATTTAGCGCGTATAAAGTGCCAAATGGCAGATGAATGTCATTAAATTTGCAGGAAAACCACTGCAATAACCAACACTTTCTTAACTCCTGCTTCAGTTCCACTCAAACACCTGCAATTTGGAACAAAAACATTCGGGGCTGGACCAAAATCATTCGGGGCTCGTTTTGACCTAACGACGCGCCTCGTTTTACTCATTAAAACCTCCATCTAATATTCACATTTAAAGCCTTTGTTTGATTCCTACACAATTTCATTCGCTTTTGGCGCACCCCACTGGACATTTCACTGGGAAACTGTAGCAAAACATGTAATAAGTCACGTAATTTTGATTTGCAAAAATTTTGCCACGTTCACGTAATGTTCATGAGACCAGACTGTGAAATGTTGACTTTTCCAAGATGGTGGTTTGAATGAGGTGAATCTCCTTGTTGGATTAATTCAGATGCTCTCTAGTCAAATCAAAAGCCATTGTGAAATTCAATTTTTCTGGAATTTGTTAAAAGTAAAGTTGGAGATCTGTTTCATTTAAGAATTCCACATGAAATCACAACTGACCCTCTTTAATTTCTTAAAACATGTTCCTGGTCTTATTGTGCACAAATCATCATTGCATGTTATTCCAAAGAAAAATGTTTAGGTGCGTCCCAATCCGTACACTTCTGCACTATTCTACACCATTTTGTAGTGTAAGTAGTGTTAGTAGTATGTTTACACTGAAAATGCAGCAAAAAGAAGTGCACTTTAAGTACCCGGATGATGCACTTTTTCTGCCGTCAAAATAGAGTGTGAAATGTTGGACACTTCATGCACTCAGCGCACGTGGCTTGCCGTACATACCGGAAGGGGTGGAGTTACCTGGCTGCGCTGCTGGTCTGACAAAACAGTTGTAAATAATGAAGAATGTAGCAGCTAGCGAAACTTCAGTGGATACAGCACCTTACAAATGTGAGTTGACTGTTTTACCATCACCCCAAGCTGTGTGAATATGTACGTTGTTTAATATACAAGTGTTGAACTGAGATTGGCTAACAAGCTAAAGCTAGCAGCAACACATCACGTGCGCTTGAAATGTCACTTCCATCAGCTGTTAAACGCTGAATGCTTCTGTGTAGAAAAAAAAAAATTTAAGTGTTCCAGCTGGGACGATACTACACTTTGAAAATTCATACACTACCTGGCTGAGTGAATAGTATATTTTGTAAGTGAATAGTGTATAGTGTGTCATTTGGGACACAGCTTTTGTTTTCGTAATCTTAAATCAAAATGTCAAAGTGTCTTGCTCAACCACTGAATTGACTTTCCTTTTGTGATAATGTCACAAGTCCCTCTTACTTTTCAACCCTTCTCCTCTAATCACGTAGCTCAATTCTGGTGTGCGACATTTCACTTTTCGATGAGAGACACTGTTCACAATCCTCGATGGATAAAATCAAATCCCACCCAACATTTTTTTATCTTTAAATATTCTGTTTAACTTTTAAATACATTATATTATGGAAGTAAAATGGGTTGTGAACAGTGTTTCACGTTGACTTCAATGATATTTGACCTAAATAACTATTTTGTGCTGAAATGGTTCTTTGTGTTGGAGGTTTAAGGTTCCTTATTCCTATAATAGACTATTGTTCTATGTGGAATCTAAAAAGCAGGGTTCTGTTTATGCGTTCAATTATTGTTACAAACCAAATGATCCCACACTCTCAGAAAAAAAATAGTAGCCTACTGCTGAAGGTACAACCGCCTTCACTACAGTGGTACCCTTAAGGGGACCTTTTCTGTACTGAACCTCTAGTTAAAATGTATAACTCGTTTGGGGTACATAATTGTACCCTGAGGACCTATTGTGTACCTTTAAAGGTACATTTATATGTTTTGTTCCTCTGGAAACAAAAACAAAAGTACCTTTTTGTCTCCTTAAGACTACAAATATGTACCCAATGACAGTAACACACCAGTGATGGCCAGTGTACCTTTAACAGTACCATTCTTTTTTTCTGAGTGTATTGTGGTGCTGTTTAGAACCATTAGAACCAAAGATTTTGTCACAAGAAAGGATTTAAAATGATTATAGAAGTGAGGCATGAAGTTATAAGTAGTGGATTCTGGCCTGATGTCCACCTGACCTGCAATGTGAACCTCACAATGCCGTCCATACTGCATATTAATACAGCAGGGTGTAGCTGCACTGACATTGGAGAAACACACACATCCAAAATAGCTCGAGCACATGAGAACAGCTATGCACTCATATCAGTGTGTGTGTGTACCATATTTCTCTCTAAATATGTTTACTATGTGGCCACTGTAGTAATTCCCTTTGGGACATTGTCATTTGCAGTATGTTGTTTGCATTAATGAAATTAAAGACAGTCACCTGATTTTATCTTGTTCAATGCCATCTACAGTACATTGAGGGGTCATGCCAGTCTTTGGCATGTTATTTATCTAGTTTTTAATGGGCAGGACGCCTTAATGAGCACTTACAGATTGTGGCATACTAGACAGGATGTAATGATGTATTGTGGTTTTATGACTTTTTCACGTTCACAGGATGTTATCAGGATTATGAAAGATAGATAGGAGGGAGTTTTGCCTGTAAGTGTTCTGTAACTTAGGCAGCTAATTTTGCTGTTACCTGTGATGGGTGATAAAACATTTTTCAAGCAGTTTAAAACATGTTATTATGTTGAAATTTTGTTTATAATCAGATCTCGTATAAGCAAAAGTCAGGAAGTATTAACCTGAAAAGCGCTTTGGGGTCTCTCAAACCCTAACACTTTATCCTTAATGTGCGTGTCCAAGTATTTAGGGTAAACTTGTGGGGATGCTGTCAGAGAATTGACATGCATGAGGTAGAAACATGTTAATTAATATCAGTTAGCAGATGAACATGTTAAATTAAATTTTTAAGACTGCATGATATATTCCTCAAGAATCCAGATAATGGTGTCATAACTTTTCTTTAAAGACATAATTATGGTCTTTATTTCCTGACGTTTCATACACATGCATGTAATATATTTTGTTTTAGTAGGAGAATAAACTCTGCCAATGAATTTGCCAAGCTGATGAGTAACTTTTTTATTATTAAGTGTGCATGTTCATATAACATGTAAAGTTTAAATAAGGGAAAAAAAGTGATAGAAAAGGTTGGCTCAAATTCTCCCCTGGAAATACCTACATAAAGAAGCAAAGATGCAGACAATAACAGAAGTAATTTGGGAAAATTTGTCAGACTGAAGAAGTTTGGGATCCCCCTAAAATGTATTTCGGGATTACTGAATACCATAGGAGGGCTATGGTATTCGGTAATCCCGAAAAACATTTTCGTCATTTAATAAAAATGATTTGCTTTATCCGAGCAGTACAAGACTTGGTGACTTTTGCTCTTTTTGCCATCTGAACATACAAAAAAATGAATAAATGGGCTTGATTCGATAAGTCCAAGTGGTCGGTAAAAAAAAAAAAAAAAAAAAAAAAAAAAAAACACACCTTTGGTATTTGCAGTCAAAATTGAGACCATTGAAAATGAATGGGAAAGTTAAAAAAAAACAGAGCAATTTATTTTTTTATCTGTCGAATACAATCAATAAATCAGACACAATGCAACAACCACAAAACAAAATTACAGGGTGAGACTCTAAAAGAATCTCAGTGCAAAACACACACCCCCACTCACACACAAAAATGAACTGGTGAGACTACAACACAGAGCTTTTTTTTTTACATTTGTCAAAAAAAAAAAAAAAAAAAAACATTCAGTCACAATGCTAAACACACACACACACAGAAATGAAGGGGTGAGATGATAACAGACTCACAATGCAGAAAACACACACACACAGTTTACACTGATTCTTCTGTTTTATACTCTAATTTTCAGAATTTTGCAGCTAATTTCTGTTTCTTGATGTTCATTTTCTTGACATTATTATGCATTTACTTTAAGTTATTACATTTTTATGTTTGAAATAAATTATTGGTTGAAAAATGCTTAATCTGTGTCTTAATCTTTGTAATGCCATGGTCAGGTCTGATTGCAAGTATAATGACATTAACTACAAAAACTTCAAATCAATTTAAAAATGCTAAACAAATAATTGTTTGATAATGTCTAAATATATATCTAAATGCATATCTTGTGATAAAATATAAAATTAGGTTACAAGCTATCAGACAACACAATAGGTGGCTACAGTCATCTACTGACTGTTACTGGCATGACATAGTTTTGTAATCATGTTATTTATATTTTGTTCACCAGATGGCAGCAATCTGCCTCTACTTTATGTCACGTTCTCATATTTTCTTCAGGTTTCAACTTATAGAAGTGTAGGTTCTGAATGATAAAAATAAAAATAAAAAATGTGCTTATTTTTATATGCAAATTAATGGTAAAGTTTAGATGTAAATAAGATAAAAATAGCATAAAATCCCAAAAGAAATGCATAATTTTAATGTTATTTCAGGGAAGAAGAAATGGTATCATCATCATCATCAAAAAAATGTTACACATCTGAACCTTCCGGTACACAATGACCACAAATAACAAAGGGAGGTGCCATTTTTCAAAACCATAGGAGGGTTAAAGATGCAATTTTTCCCATTTAAAAAGTTTTACTTCTAAAGAAATGAATTTGAATTTTGAAATATGTGTATAAAATCATGACCACTCACATAAAATGTAAGACTCTAGTCAAATCAGTTATCTTATAAAAGCTGTTTTATTCTATATGGAGAAGGTCCGCACATGGGGGCTGCCATGATAGAATCACATGACCAGCCAAGTTCTATTCGCTTAATCTCAGTAACTGCCCTGTTATTGGACACTTTAACCCAGCGATTAAATTAATCCTGGCTGACTGTGAATAGTGAATTTCTACAATGGCTTTGGTAAATAAAAACGCTTGCATTTGAATGATGCTGCATCCATTCCCCTAGGTGTCACTGTAAGTCCAAGATGATATATTCAAAAAATTACTGAGTGCACCATTAAACTTTAAATCTAGATAGACAGAACAAGATAATTGGGGTTCCTTAAAAAAAAAAAAAAAAAAAAAAATGGTTAGCAAGTTTTTACACACATTTACCAAATCTGACTTTTATATTTATGCATTTAGCAGACATTTTGTTCCAAAGTGACTTACAGTGCATTCAAGCTATACATTTTTACCAGTATATGCATTCCCTTGCAATCAAAACAAAAACCTTGGTATTGCTAGTATTTCATTGTTTTTGAAGGCATACACTTAAGTGATACCAATCAAATATTTATACATATTCTTAGTGCTTTTGTTTAATTAAAAGGGAGATTATTAATATAACAATTACTTATAAGAAACATTTGTGTTTCTCATGCAGTGCCTTCTCTTAAAAATTTGCTTAATAATAGCCCTTAAAAAAAAAAAAAAACAAGACACAAGTACATGTCAAAGATTTCCTTTATCAAAGTGCTTTCTGGGAAAACTGTGTCCAGTCTAATTTTGTCTGTCCTCTGAGACAAGCACTTGTGACTCTTGATAAATGGCCAGCACCATCAGTAAAGACATTTTTGCCTATGGCAGATAAGACACACAACGAATACATAAGATTGTAGCTTACTCTGCAAACACACAACTGGCCATTGACAGTTACCAGCTCCCAAATGAAAATGTTACTTCTCAGATGTTGTTCTTTCATAGTTCAGTAGACTAAGATCTCAGTTAAAAAGTTCTAAACAGCCGAGCAATGGTATACTCTTTGCGAACATTCAGACATGCATTTAGAAGTACATTTAAATATAAGGCCGCTCAGTAAAACCTTAACTAATGTGTTATCAATGACTTATGCCTCATTCTATGTGCAGAATTCACACGAGATCAATAAAAGAAGCTGTTTTAACCACTTGATGATGATATAAAGTAATATATGTGCAGTAGAAAATGTTTAATTTGTCTTGTTTACATTCTGAATTTGTGGCATTAACACACGCTATACGCAGCCATAATATGCGGCGATTACACTCTGTTATTGCAATTTATGATGACACTGATATTATAGCAAAGGTGAATGTATAAAGTTTTCATGTGCAGAATTAAACAAAGAAAAAAATCACATGACTTGGTCTTGGAAAATGTCTCTAAGCGAGCGATCGTACAGATAATTTTCACATGTAAATGAGCTTTTCGGCAAACTTGCGGCAAATTGTCCATTGTTGCCAAAGGTTTGCCAGAGGTTCACCACTACCGGTGAAGAGCTGAAAACTTCTGGCAAACATTTGCGAGGAATCAAAAGCTAATTTGCATGTGAAAATAACGAGTGGCAAACTTGCTGCAAATTTATGGCACATTTGCGGCTAGTTTAGATTTTTTGTAAGGGCAGCTTGCTAATAACTCTACACCGGTGTATTCATGTTGACTGATTTTGACTGACTGAACAGTGTAATCAAAATTAGCTGTCGGCCTCAAGGTAGGTGGAGCTCTAGGTCACACCTACCACTGATGTGGACCAATGGCCGTAAGAAGGTGTTTAGCAGCTGGTAAGAATTTTTCCTAAATGTTCGCACAGGCGAGCGATCACGAACCACCGAAACGAACGCAAAAACATCTTCTTTTTGGCCAGATTTTGTTTTAAATTATTTCACACCCATTTTTTCTTCGATTTTGTATGAAGTCTCTTTCAAAAATCAAGAGTTCATGGCAAATTTGCCACAAACTTGCCGCAAATTCGCCACTGATAATTTTCACATGCAAATGAGCTTTGCGGCAAATTCTCCATTGTTGCCAAAGTTTGCCGGAGGTCCATCACTACCGTCGAAGAGCTGCAAACTTCTGGCAAACATTTGCAGTGAATCAAAAGCTCATTTGCATGTGAAAATAACGATTTTGTACACAGATGTTTCTTTTACGAAGAAAAAAAAAACGAGATCATTGTTGTCATACAATAAAATTGTTGAACTTTAAAATTAATGTGGATAGCATAGCTCCTGTAACAATGTGATGAGAAAAGTTGATCTTGGCAAATCTGAACACAGTTTGAGACATTATTAAGGTCTCTTTTTCCCAGTAGAAGATCTGAGAAGCAGGAAACTTAAGCAATGTCTTAAACTGTTTATTTAATCTCATTGCTGTCTAGAAGCCATTGAGATATTACAGAGATATCATCCCTGATAGCACACTTACATCACCCAGACGTCTATTTGATGTGTGTGTTTACATCTGGAAGACCTACATTTTTTTACATTGTTTGCTCACCTGCAATAAGACAAAAGTATCAATAAGTATGTCTCGGATGTCAATATGACATTCAACAAATGTCTTGGAGATGTTTATGATTAAGAATGTTTGTAAATCTGATCTTTTTAAGATGTTTAGCAGATGTTAATTAGATTGTGATGCTTTTCAGATGAAAAGATCTAAAACAGACATCTCAGAGATTTACGTTTTCTATCTGGGATTAGTGATTTTTCTTTCTTATGGGCTCATTTGACAATGACAATGAAACTGATGGAAATCAAACAACAGAATTTGGCATTTAAATCGAATACTTTAAGCCAAAAACAACCCATGTATTAGTTTGTCTTTGTTAAAGAGTGAGAGCATCAGAAATGTCAGCATTGCTGTCGATGGAGGCGTCAGTTGTAGGAGTTAACAGTGACACATACTGTAATGTCGCTGCTATTGTCTGTTTTTTTGACCTTGAAAGTTTAGTCCAGTTTGTGTTCTGTGACTCATTGGCTAAACCCACAGAACAGTTCTGCACATGGTGAGTGTGGCTTCATCCCATTTAGTATACTGTTACTGGAAGAAAGTGTACTGGTGTTTACTGGTGATGAGCAAGTACATACTTTTGTAAGACGGCACACCAGTATTATTTCATTACATTAGTGGCATATTTCAGTTTGAAGGTAAGCATTAGCATTTCAGAAGAATCAGAATCAGAATGAGCTTTATTGACAAGTATGCTTACACACACAAGGAATCTGTCATGGTAACAGAAGCTTCCAGTGCAAGAGAATGCAACGTATATATACATACATACAAACATATACATTTAAACATATATACATTTAGTGAAAAAGAAAATATAACAGATTAAAAAAAAGATCAATATACAATAGTGCAATGATGTTGTTTGATACAGTTATGTGTAGGTGATGTAATGTATTGAAGGAGAGGTAGGATATGTTAAAGAATATAAATGAAATATGGATATAAGTAAGAATGTATTTTATTTGGGGGCAGTTGTAACTGTTCATGAGGTGGATGGCCTGAGGAAAAAAACTGTTCCTGTGCCTGGCTGTTCTGGTGCTCAGTGCTCTGTAGCGCCGGCCAGAGGGCAACAGTTCGAAGAGGCTGTGTGCTGGGTGAATGGGGTCAAGAGTGATTTTACCAGCCTTTTTTGTTACTCATTTAGTTAAGTTAATGACTAAAAATGAATTATCTATGTGCATATATTTTAACACTTCTGTGTCAGGTTCGCTCTTACATTTGTCGTTGAACTATTGATAAAGCTAATAGACAAGTGTCACAAAAAAAATCTCCTCTTCCATTGCAAGTTGTGGCAATATTAGTCAAAAGAAGCTCACATGATTACACACTTAAAAAATCAACAAGAAAAAGTATGCCATCTAGACAGTTTTGGCCTATTATTTTCTAGAGAACAACCAGGAAGGGCATCCAGGCTAAAACCTGTGCCAAGTAAAATATGAGGATCACGGATGGTCCGCTGTGGTGACCAGTTGAAACAGTGGGAGTAGTTGAAACAGTGGGAGCAGTTGAAAGAAGAATAAGATTTTCTAGAGGTCGACTGATATTAGATTTTGCCAATACCTATAACTAAGTGGTGGAAAAGGATGATAACCTATTACTTAGCCGATAGTTTTTAAAATCGATTTACTGAATGTGTTTTCTTTATAAGAAAATTTTCTTAGTCTTGCCTTACTGTGACAAGCACATTAATCGGCAAAACCGATATACTAATGACCTCTAGTATTTTCAATTGTACTATGATTTTGTACTGACTAGTCTTAATCTCACTTACATGTTGAATGGATTGTATCAACTGAGCTTCAGCTTCATCTGAGCTTTATGGCATAAATTCTTTACTATAATATCCATGATACTATAGGCTTAAGTTAAAACAAGCAAATGTTTATGTGACTTAATATGTGGATAATGCTTAAACACCATGAAATGGCTTGGTCAACTTTGGTCAACATTTAGGTGTAACCTATCTTACCTTTATTTCATGAGGTCTTTAACATGTGGTTATCCTTGAACATTTGATAGAGAAATCAGGTTTGTTAGAGTCAACATGGAAATCTGTTTGTCACAAAAGTGATATTTTGAGAGAATCTATCATTGATAGCCAAGATTTACAGCTATATTACTGATCCCATGACATTTCTTAGATATAACTAATGAACTCAAGAGATTTCCTACAATTTTTGGTTTTTAAGAAAGAGGAGGTGGCTTCACTATCATGCAGATGTTTTCCATTTGAGCTGGGAACAAATCCTCATTGTTTGGGTCTCAGCGCACCAACAAGCTCAACATCACATCTGAGCATTTTTATTACCTGCTCTCAATTCTTCACAGATGCTTCGTTCTGTCTGGAAATTAGCCATGCATTTCACCTCTGACCTCAGCATGAGCAATATTTCAAGACCTTTTGAGCCACAGATTACTTGTCTGTGGTGAGAATCATGGCCTATTTCTGTGTGTTACTCTAAGCTTTGGTACATGTAAGCATACTTGGTGTGAAATAGATCTGGCTCTAGTATTCCTCAACATGAGGGGTGTGGAGTGTCGTATCAGTCTGTAGGGCATGTGACCAGTGACGAATGCTTTGTCAGTGTAATTACAGCCCTGAAGTCACTCAGCTCCAACTCCAATGTGGGTTTTCCATTTCCATTTTCAATGCAGATATATACACTCACAGAGCACTTTATTAAGAACACTATGGTCTTAATAAAGTGCCTGACATGGTCTTTTGCTGTTGTAGCCCATCCACCTCGTGGTTCGACGTGTTGTGCATTCTGAAAAACAATTCTGCTTACTAAAATTGTACAGAGTGGTTATCTCTTATCAACAAGGTGTTTCTGTCTGCAGAACTACCACTCACTGGATGTTTTTTGTTTTTGGCACCATTCTGAGTAAACTCTATAGACTGTTGTGCGTGAAAATCCCAGGAGATCAGCAGTTGCAGAAATATTCAAACCAGCCTGTCTGGCACCAACAATCATGCCACGATCCAAATCACATTTTTACCCATTCTGATGGTTGATGTGAACATTAACTGAAGCTCCTGACCCGTATCTGGATGATTTTATGCATTGCAGTGCTGCCACAAGATTGGCTGATTAGATAATCGCATGAATATGTAGGTGTACAGGTCTTCCTAATAAAGTGATCAGTGAGTGTAGATATTACTCCAATTAGTCTTGCATAGCTTTTTGACTAAAAGGATAAAGTCTGGTCCACTTTGCAGCTTAGTTTGGCCAAGAACTGCCCACTTATAGCCAAATTATACTTCTGTACAAAAGTAGTAATTGGAGATCACTTTACATACAAAACTCAGAATACAAAGCAGAATATACAGTTCTGGATGCCGCTAAACAGGCAAACTTAAATCAGGTGATTCATTTTTTCTTCAAAAGCGCTTACTGTAGTTGTGTAGCACCAAATACAGTTGTTGTATTTTGGTACTGTAAATATCTTTGGCTCCTGATAAATTACTTGTGTTTCTCCTCATTTGTAATTTGCTTTGGTCTTGTAAATTATTTAATAATAATGTGGACCATCCGTGGGTGTACCGTCTGAGGATAAGTAGTTAAATAGTTACATCAGTAGAATATAAATAGTTACATTAATAGAAATACGAAGACAAAAACTTCAAATCCAGAAAAAGAAGACATATGTTTTTAATCGTTGTTACCCTGATGTGTGCTTGTTATACAGTTAAACCTAGTGCAGGGGTCGGCAACCTTTTTGACATGAAGTGTCATTTTTAATTTTCCTTTAAATTTCACTGTGTTGAGCGAACCACACCGTTCTTTTCAGTATGTTCTCAATGTGATCTCATTAGTGTTTGTACCTAAAGTATTTGTAACTTTCACATATTTTGGCCTAAATGACAGCATCTCAAACACTTGAGAGGGATCCCTGTGACTCAAATCCCCTGTTGCTTCACAAAAGTGCTGGCAATTCCAGTTCTGACCAGTCATCAGAAGATTTATAAAAATTTTACATTTTTACAGTTAAACAAATGTAAAGGTATGTTTAAGATGCTGTCAATACATTGATATTGTTTGTTTCAGTGTCTATGCAAATGTACAAAAATGTATGTACACACTTTATGAACAAACACCTACAAATTCGAATGAGATCAACCTTGTTATTTTGCAGAGAGGTGATATAATTAACATAAGTGATTAGTGTAGAATAATGCAAGCTTTCCCAGTTGTACAAGAAATTACATCATTTCCTCTGGAGTACAAGTTAATTAGGCCTTTCCCCCATTTCCCTCTCTTTCTCTCCCTCAACATGTTAAAATCCGGCATCATGTTTCAGGTACAGTACAGTAGCACAGTACTCAACTTCGAAAAGAAGGCGTAAAAATACCACCCTTTTAGGTTGTTAAAAAGAAACAGTCATCCATATCCCCTCAGCTTTCTTGTAAAATCCTGCAGCATCATTCACTAAAGGATGTAAGAGTCCATTTTTAGAGGCACATTTGTTCACATCTGCAGAGCATATTAGTTTCTCTTCTCTCTAGCACACAGGGGAGTGCATACTTACTGCACCAGTGCTCAGTGCTGGAATGTGCTCATGAAACTGTGTCAAAGTGAGCTGAGGCATTCACTGAAGAACATGAAGAACCAACATATGCAGCTATATATCCCTCTATGTGCTTCTACAGCCGTGTAAAATGAACAAGATTTAGATCACATGTAAAGACAGGCTGTCAAACAATAGTTGAGTTTGTGCCCTGTACTGTTGTGGAAAACTTTTCCTAGTGTATGGCAACTCTGTAAATTCAGTGATGATGTACACGAAGATGGTGCTTCAGGTTTGAAGTGTTTCCTGCCTGAGCCAAAATTTTCTTGTGACAGACCTTACAAACTGGGTAACTGAGAAACATTGATAGTGTGTAGTGGGACTTTAATATACCTAAATTATTCTCACACCATGGATTTCATCCGCTTTTGTGGGAGAAATAAATGTTTAGGCTCCAGTAGAGTGACTGTAAAATGAGGAGGTCAAAATTTATAGGTTATAATTCAAGTTTATATGATGAAGTGTAAATGGAGCTGATTCTGTCTTAATTGAACTGATTTGGATTTTAGAAAAGTTCAGAAAAAATATAAAAAATAAATATTATATTCATGTAATACCTTGAATGAGAAGATGTCAACAGTATTAAAACCTTGGATCCCCCTTGAGCGTTTCGCCACTGAAATGAAAATGGGTCATTGTGTATTTTATGCCAAAATATGGAGAAGGATATAGCTGCAGGTGTCTCCGGATTCAAACTGGCGATCCCCGGCATGGGAGTCAGATGTGCTAGCAAGGAGGCTATAAAAGACATGGTCTCTAGCCTTGGTTGATAGTGTGTCTCTTAAGGCCAGGAGAGTGAGGTTTACACACTGCACAGCTATCACAAACCAGCTGGCTACTATTACACTCATCCCACTAAACCTCACTCCCATCCGGGTCATGGGACCAGAGTCACCAGTTCTAATCAACTGGCCTCGAGCGGGATTTGAACCAGAAAACCCCGGCATGGGAGTTGGACACACTAGCAAGGAGGCTATAAAAGCCATGGCCTCTAGCCTAGGATGCTAGTGCATCTCTTAAAGCCAGGAGAGTGTGGTTTATGCACCGCACAGCTATCACATACCAGCTGGCTGCCGTTACACTCACCCCCCTAAACCTCACTCCCATCTGGGTTATGGCACCATTGTCACTGGTCCTACTCGACCCGCCCCGAGTGGGATTCGAACCGGCGATCCCCGGCATGGGAGTTGGACAAGCTAGCAAGGAGGCTATAAAAGCCATGGCCTCTAGCCTCTAGTCTCATAAGCCCAGGAGAGCAAGGTTTACATACTGCACAGCTATCACTTACCAGCCTGGCTATCATTACACAGGCAGAGCTCCAAAAATGGATGGGAGCTCCAAACCGCCAGCAAAGATATAGGGAGCCCCTAGCCTAACCCTTTCCCTGAACCTTATCATGTGTGGAATAGTTTTAGAGTTGGCGCAACCACCTTTTGGATTAACCTCGCCCCCTTCTGGAGTAATCCCGCCCTCTTTTGGAGATTCCACCCCCATTTGGAGATCTCCGGCCTGCAAATATGGGACATCCCAATCCTAAACCTAAAATGTAATCTTAGAGGGAAAATGCAACATCAGAATCACACTAATAATTATGTGAACGCAATTACTTCCTGGATTCCATGGGACCAGAACCCGTGTCTCTGAGGTCGCTTGCACAAACACGCTATGCCTAGCTCCACTGAAAAATGTAAACAGACTTTAATTTATGTAAAAAAAAGTCTGATGGGAGCTGGCACTTGTCAGTAACTCGGCTGAATGGGGTCGATGTCAGGGTACTGGAACATTTGCTAGCAACATATCGACTTTCTGTGTGATTAGTTGCATTTTAAAGCATCCTAATGGAGTTACTGTCAGTTGTGTAAAACAGTATTTCTATAATCTTTTCAGGAAAAACGGAAAAGACAAGCTGAGATCGTGGACAAAAGACGACAGCTCGATGAACTTGTTATGCAACTTCAACATTTCAAGGTAAAAACTCTTTCAGAAATTTCAGTCTTGCACTAGTAAATAGATTGATAAATGAAATGTGACTATTCAGCTTTCTATCTGTTTTCTACATGTTTACTTGGGTATCAATGCATGGTGCACAATTTTACACTAGAGCTTCAATAACACACTGAAACTGTTGACTTCTAGTTTGATGGTTTTAGAGGGGTTTTAGAGACCAGGTGGCCAACCAAGTAAAAAAGCTCAACACCAGCTTGGATGAGCTGGCAGACCAGCTAGACCCAGTTAACGCTTCACCTGTGTTTTGACAAACATTACTACATACCTAAACCCAAAAGTGTAATTCTCTCATCATTTACTCACCCTTATGCCGTTTCAAACTCATATGACTTTCTTTCTTCTGCAGAACAAGAGCGAAGATATTTTAATGGAGATATGATGTGTTTATATTCATACAATGCAAGTCAATGGGGTCCAAAACATTCAAGCTCTTTAAAGGACAAGAAGCATCAGAGACATCTGCAGTCTCCTTGGCGAGATCATGTTTTGAAGCACGATTGTGCATGAGCATGCGCCAAGGAGACCTTTATGCTGCATTTATGTCTTTTTTGGAGCTTGAAAGTTTTGGACCCCATTGACTTGCATTGTATGACTATAAACACCTCATATCTCCATCAAAATATCTTTGTTTGTGTTCCGCAGAAGAAAGCCATACGAGTTTGAGACGGCATAAGGGTGAGTAAATGATGAGAGAATTATTATTTTGGGGTAAACTACAATTCTTTTAAGACGTGAACTGTAAGTCTAACAATGCCATAAATGCATCCCGAGACCTTTGCGTTCTGTTTTGTTGAGTGTTACTGTTTGTTGACGCAAGAACATGTCCTGTGTGAACAACCTCTTAGAGAGAAAGAAATCTTGGTAGTTTGGTCTTGACGATAATCTGTATTCTCTGTGGGAGTCCGAGGAACATGTCTGACTCAACTCTTGTGTGTTATCAGATAGTTAGCGGCTCGCCTCATTTAGACAGAATTGCTCTGCAGTGTAATCACACAAATTTTATGGCAGTTAGTTTATACAAAAAAACAAATATGCCTTAGATTAAAGTAACTCATGAAAGAGATTTTGTCTTGGCCTCTGGAGAGAAGCTGGCTTGAAGGAAGAGAGGCGTTTATTCTCAATGATTGAAAGAGATTTGATAATGCTCTAGAACTGTGAGACTTCTGTAAAGACTTCCAAGAGACTACAAGATAACAGTGAATGTTTATTGTGAATTTATTTCATGAAGTTAGCATACAATAGTCCTGACACCTAGCTAACTGATCTTGTTTATAAATATGAGGCAATGTCTTCGCAGTCAGTGTGAATTTGTCCATAATGAAAAGGAAGTGAACCTTGTTCAAAGAGCTGAATTCAAAGTGAGTGAGGAAAAAAATGAGGATCATATCCAGGAAGAGAGATGTTTATTTAGTAGTGGGTGGATTCAGAGTCTGAAGCAAGTTCTCATCGGAAAGTAGGCCTCAGCAATGCTTGCATTGCCTTAGCTTATTTATTCTTGGAGGAATAAAATTAGATGTTATATTCTAAATAAAAAGTTTCCTGCCTTGTTAAAGATCCCATGAAATCAAAATTGGTGTTTGGTGGCTTATAGTCCATGTGTGTTAGCTTTAAGGCATTAGCATCTATATACTAATGCAGTGTTTCTCAATGACCCCAAAATGGCTCATAGGTCTGTGTGACGAGGAGGAGGGTGGGGCCGGGCCGTGAGTGCGCACGCCTGGCCCCCAGTCGGGCTAATCAGCCGAGGAGAGGGATAAAGACACAAACATTAACACACACATGACACATTGTGTGACACAGACCACGAAACTGATTCAACCCATTTGAATTCTAGTGAGAATTTTCTAGTTTAAAGCGCTATGGGGGAACTCAAACCTGCTACCCAGGCTAAATTAAATACTGTTTTTTTACTGTGTTGGGTTGCCACTTGATGTCCAATAAAAAATATTGCTCCTGAAGCAAAACCAGTCAAGAACAACTGTGCTAATGTACTCCTTGAAGATGACAAAATTAACTTTTAGCAGATACACAGTTTACAGTTTTTCTCTCCTGGGAAAACAAACCAATAATTGCAAGTAGCAAATCATTTTTCATGGCTGTGACATAAAATGAAAGCTACTGGCGATCAAAAAAGGGACATGTCCTTTGATATGCCCGGCCCTAACTCCCTGATTCAATAGTAATAATGTCAACACAGGAAAGATGGGGTCTTTAATAGTAGCATAAAATATTAGCAAAACATGTACTTATTGAAGCTATATAAAAGGTATTACTGTAATTAACCCTTTTTTTATGCTGTCCACAAGCAAATTGGGTGTAAATTTAGAATTAGCGTTAAGGTGCCAATGTACTTCTAGCAGAATTGAAGAAAGAACAGGTGTGATTTAATTTCTAACAAAATCTAGCCAAAAAGTTGTTTTTGTTTGTTTCGTTTTGTTCACCCATCTTTGCAGTGGTGTTGATGTGCTGCTTTAAAAAACAAGTATAAAGGATTTTTTTTCATGATCTTACTGTTCTTTTCACAAAAGTCATCATAAACTATAACAACTGGTCAGCTGGCGCATATTATGGCACGCAAAGCGTGTTAGTGTTAGCATTGGCATTAGCACCATGAATGCAGAATGTAAACATGACAAATTACACATTATTTACTGCATATACACTACTGGTCAAAAGTTTTGAAAAACTTGACTGAAATGTTTCTCATGATCTTAAAAATCTTTTGATCTGAAGGCGTATGCTTAAATGTTTGAAATTAGTTTTGTAGACAAAAATATAATTGTGCCACCATATTAATTTATTTCATTATAAAACTAAAATATAATTAATATATATATATATATATATATATATATATATATATATATATATATATATATATATATATATATATATATATATATATATATATATAAACGTTTTTGAAATTGATGACTTGGACCAAATAATAAAGAAAAGCAGCCAATAAGTGCCCAACAGAGATGGGAACTCCTTCAATACTGTTTAAAAAGCATCCCAGGGTGATACCTCAAGAAGTTGGTTGAGAAAATGTCAAGAGTACATGTCTGCAAATTCTAGGCAAAGGGTGACTACTTTGAAGATGCTAAAATATAACACAGTTTTGATTTATTTTGGATTTTGTTTAGTCACAACATAATTCCCATAGTTCCATTTATGTTATTCCATAGTTTTGATGACTTTACTATTATTCTAAATGTGGGGGAAAAAATTATAATAAAGAATAAGTAAGTGTTTCAAAACTTTTGACCGGTAGTGTATATTACTTTAAATCATTATCGAGTGGTTAAAACAGCTTTTTTTCTGACCTTGTGTTTTCTATAGATAGAATGAGACATTGTCATTGATAACACATTTTAATGTAACATTAGTTAATGTTTAAATGTAGTCACACTTTCAAAAAATCTAAACTTGCTGCAAATTTGCTGCTCGTTATTTTCACATGCAAATGAGCTTTTGATTCAGCGCAAATGTTTGCCATAAGTTTGCATCTCTTCGCCGGTAGTGGTGAACCTCCAGCAAACCTTTGGCAACAATTGACAATTTTCTGCAAGTTTGCCGCAAAGCTCATTTGCATGTGAAAATTATCAGTGGTGAATTTGCGACAAGTTTGCGGCATTTAAGGGCATTTAAGTGTCAGTTTGCATGTATAGGCAGGGTTGGGAGGTTTACATTTGAAATGTATTCCACTACAGATTACAGAATACATGCTGTAAAATGTAATTTGTAACGTATTCCCTTACTCAAGGTCAGTAACATATTCTAAATACTTTGGATTACTTCTTCAGCACTTGTAGATTTTTTCACTTGTTTTGACTATAAAAACTCTGCCAGTACAGTAAGACAAAATACATGTTAAAAATACATTCTCTGAAAAACCTAAATATCTTATGCAGTGTTGTTTCTAAAACAAGATAAATCAAACTGATCTTGTTTTAAGGATTTTTAGATATTTTTACAGGATGAAATATGAAAATGGCTAGAAATAGCATTTTAGCTTAGCGTAAAGCTGACAATTTGCACAAGGTTTATTTCTATTTCTTCTGCTTCAAACTTCTCTGTCTGTTCGTATGAATGTAACACATCATAAGAAAGTGTTTCACCGCTGTTCAAATGCACTTTGGATCGCATCATTTATATGTATAAATGTTTTCCATCTGAAAGGACTAAATATTAAATGAAACAAATAACAATAAAATGCAAAGTAATCTCTTCAGTAATCAAAATACTTTTTGAATGTAACTGTATTCTGATTACCAACGATTTAAACTGTAACTGTAGTGGAATATAGTTACTTATATTTTGTATTTTAAATACGTAATCCCGTTACATATATTCCGTTACTCCCCAACCCTGTGTATAGGACAGCATGCATTTCATTTTTAAATGCTCCTCTAAAAGTGTGGTGCCGGGCGGTGTCCAAATGGTCGCATTCAGTATACCTGTTTCGAACTTCTTTCTAGATTAGAGTGAAGAACGAGGAAGAACTTTGCTGTGAGTGAATCAGAGCCTTTAAACACAATTTTAAGGAACTGCTTTAAATATAAATAGTTGAAGTCAAGCATGTGGGTAGTGTTGAAATGTAAGACACTGTTTTCTGCTGCATACCTTCAGCAGCTTGTGAAACAGTCAGGAGCATCAGTGAGTTCCTGTGGCTGACCCTCACTAAGGTGATTACTGGGTGTAAGGGGTCTTGAGGGAGCTCATAGCTCACATAGTCAGTTGTCATTTCAACCACAGTTGCCTGGTATTACTTCCTTAACAGCTGCTCATTTTGGACATGATATAAATATATTCTAGCAAGTTTACATATGAATGTGGTAAAACATGACGTTTAGATTAAGAACTTAAATGTGAAACAAAAGTCCTACCAAGGTTTTTTTTTTTTTTTTGTAGCAAGCCACAGTCCACATCCTAATATGCTGACCAAAGTATGAACTGAAATCCTGTTTTAGATTCAGCTGGTATGTTTAGGCTACATTCACACAGCAGCAGAATACACTTACAGTTACAGAGTACATTGTCAGTTCTGTTTAAAGTGAATACAGTTATGTTCAAACAGTTCAGTTAGGGTTAGGGTTAGGGTGGCATGTTAATTGTCCTAAAATTTCAGGACTCACAACTTTTCTTTTTTGTTTGTGAGTTCAGTTAACCTGTGTTGTGTGAACTGAACTGGGACAACTCGTTTTCTGTCACATCATACACTGAGATACTCTGTACTGCACACATGCATGTCTCATGTTTACAACATGTTTATTTATTTTTTTCAGAGATTGAGATGTAGGTTGTGTGTCATCTGCTGATTTTAGATCCAGTCATTGTCTTTCCTCCGGATCCGCTACCATTAGTTTTGTGGTCTGGGTTTGACTAACACAGTCTCATGACAACTCGTTATAATTTGTACGAGATGGCAAAACCGTAAATTAAGATGTGTTAATGTGCTGTTGGAATTATCCTACTTCCCACTTCTGAAGTGAGTATGAGAACGTCGTGTTCAAATTATTTGTTTTCGGAAAGAACAGGAAACATGGATGAAGCCATGTTCGTTCGTGCATATTTGTTGAGGAACTTTTTTTTTAAACCTTAATACCTATTACTCCATAAGCTTGCTGACGATAATGGTATTTTGAGCAATCACATGCTATTTTGTACAATATGCATCAAATGGTTGCTGATATATGTAAATGTATATGACCGAAACGGCAAGCGCTAACAATTAGCTGTATTTAGAAAAATAAATAAATAAAACCACCATTCACTACATAAATCGTACTCTCCTCCGCCAAGTTGAAAGTTTACATCTCCTCCCAACTCAGAAACTCGGGTATCAGAATTATCTTTTTAGTTATCTAGTTTCCCAGTCGTAATTATGACTCGAGGGGTCGATGTGCAACTTCAGAGTGGGAAACTCATATTTATGATAAAAGCAATATTTTACAACTTGGCTCATATGAAAACCTTTAAAAAATATAGAGTTCTTTCAAACTAGCCGCAAATTTCCCACTCATTTTTTTCACATTTAAATGAGCTCAGGATTCG
This sequence comes from Myxocyprinus asiaticus, assembly GCF_019703515.2. Taxonomy (NCBI): domain Eukaryota; kingdom Metazoa; phylum Chordata; class Actinopteri; order Cypriniformes; family Catostomidae; genus Myxocyprinus; species Myxocyprinus asiaticus. The sequence goes on from NC_059386.1 coordinate 6,259,675, forward strand.
CCGCAGAGGTTCACCGGTAGTGGTGAACTTTGGCAACAATTTGCTGCAAATTTGCCATGAACTCTCAATTGTAAGAGAAGGTACAACTTTAATTCCCATACAAACCAACCAACCAATCAACAGACAGAATTTTAAATCGTTATCAAATCTCTTTCAGTCATTGAGAATAAAAATCTCTCTTCCTTCAAGCCAACTTATCTCCTGAGGCCAAGACAAAATCTCTTTCATGAGTCTCTTTCATTTCTAATGTGCCTTTTAATCTAAGGCACATTAGTTTTTTTTTTTTTTTTTCTATAATTACAGGCATCAAATTTTAGCCACAAATCAATCCAACACTTTATTAGGGTTTGATTTAGGGGTTAAACTTTATGGTTAGGTTTAGGTTAGGGATTAAACTTAGTAAAAATCGTTTATATTTCTTTAGGAGTAAAGTCATGTGATTTTTGTACGAGCCAATTAATAGAACATTTTATAATTTTGCAATCTTGTTCTAGAATTACTGTTTGTCATGACACCGGGTTGGCGTGACCCAAATGCTATAACTTTGTCTTTGTGTTAACTGTGATTAAACTTTCCTGTGTTATGAAAGTTGCCATCTTTTATATTTACTTTGGTGAAGAGTTTACTGTAGTACAGGACAATTCAAAAGTCACCTGTTAATAAATATGTTTGTCAGTCCCAAACACTGACTGTGTGAACGTAGCCTTCAGGAACTAGATCAACCTGACTGTGAGATATGTGTTTGTTTTCCTACAGTCTAAATCTATGAGGGAGAGATGGCTTCTACAGGGGACACCAGCAGTACCACAAGAGGAAGACGAATGCCGCAGGAAACAAGTCGAGCAAGATGAACTTCACGTCAAAAAACTAGAAGATTGCATTCAGAGGTACGACAATGTGTTCAGTTTTCTACTAAAAAAATAATTTTCAAAGATTCCCCTACTGAAAAGACTAGCATAGCTAGTCACCAGCATACATGTTGGGTTTTGGATGCTGGTTCCCATTCTTTACTCGCTTCACTAGTTTAACCAGCAAGTTATCCTTGGTCTGGCATAAACCAGCCTGGACCAGCATGGAAATTCAAGCTGAACCAGCTGATCTAAGCTAGTCTTGTCAGGATGGTGAATGTTTACTGAACACTTTTCACTTTACTTGAGATCTTTGAAGGCATATTTCGAAAGAAGCCCCTTTTGGGGGTCATGTGTGTACTTCCTGCAACAACATCCATTAGGCAACTCTTTTCCCAAACACTGGAATCATTTTCTTGAGTCTTCAATGGGATCTGTTTTTCTGCTCAGCTTTGCTTTTAATTATGAGAACTTCAAAGCTACTTCCTTCAAGTGCATCTGGTAGATGTATTTGACCTTCCGCAGACGACATTGTAGGGTTCCTCATATGGAATGCATTGTGTAGCTGATTTGATTTTCTGTTGATTGCTCTGGGAGAACTAAATAACAGATATTACTATTCAATAATAGTCTGTCTGATATTTTGGAAAGGTAACCCCACAGCATTGTTGCTTCAAAAAAGGAGGCATTACAACTGCTTAATATGCTAGAAAACCAGCTAAATCATTTGTTGAACATCACACTTAATAGTAGGGGTCGGCAGCATGACCCGTATATATGACAGGATGAGTAATTATAAATAATGATAACGGTATATATTGTTATATAGTTATTTTTGCTGGAAATTCTGCAAAAATACAGTGTAATCCCATGTAAATTATTATGATTATTATTTTTTACAAATGAATGGTTCTTTATTTGATTGGATTATTTTTTTTTTTTATTTGGAACTTGATGGACACCTGAAGATACAACTATTCATAACAAATGAATGCTAAGTCTGGCTTCAGTGCAAAAACATGTTATGTAATATATAAGTTAAAAACGAAAGACTCAAAATAGTAAAACTAATAGTAAAAATATTTTTATTATAAAATAGATAGTTCCAACTTTAAGTTTGTTGACTCATGTTCAGCTATTGTAAAATAGTCCAAATGTTCTCACTTGTGACTAAACATAAATTTCATTCTACAGTATAATACATACCCGCCAACCGTAAAGAACTAAACACTACTTCACATTGTACGACACCCTTTAAAAACAAGTTTGTTAGCTCTGTATTTTTGCATTATTCCATGCACGAACCAAAGCTGGAACTCATTGGGAATTCTTACTTTACTTAATAAGTTCAAAGAAAATATGCATAAACAAGGAACAGATGCACATGCACACAAATATGCATACTAATAAAATAACTTTCTACGTCAGTTCAATAAATTCAAACTATTTTCTATTCATTTGGTTGAAGTTTCCGTGGCTGATGCCCAGCTCGCCAGCGGAATAGCGAATACTCCTACAGTAATCAACAATAAGCTGTTGATTGTTGAAATTTCCACTTTTGGAAGCTTAGTTGGCTTAATTGGAGTTTTGTGTGTTAGCATGTGTTTTCAGTTATAGTAACTGTGTTTTATTAGAGGAGGCCTGAGGGTCTCTGCATTCTCTTACAATCTGTTATGAGACTGAAGTTGAGAATGTCTCAAAGCTTCTGAATGTAGAGAAACCTAGCCCAGAGAGATTGCTAGTCTTAAGAAACTTGTCTTGTTGTCTGTGGAAAAAAAGATTAAATAATGCTGAATTAACTTTGCTCTCCATTACATGCAAATTTCTCATAGAATACGTGAGATAAAGCACTTAATATTTAACATTGTAAAACCATGTACATTTCAGATATCTGCAATGTGATTGTAACTAATAAGAAAGCCTTTTAAGATATTTATAATTACTCTTCAATTTAATGTCTGAAATCAATATCCAGATATCTGAAATACTGAATTAAACATGTTAAAATAATTTTTAGACAGCATAGCATTTTTACTAGTTGTAATTGAATTATTGATATCAGGAATGAACATTTGCACTAGTAACAATTCAATAACTGATTAAAAAAATCAAAAGAAGTACATCGCTGACGTGTGAAACTGAAAATGTAAACTTGTAAGAATTTAATTATATATGTAATTGCGTTTTAAATAGTAATGCATAACAGATCATTGTGAAACTGTAATACTAAAAGTGTAATTACAGATAGAGGTTGACTGATACTGGATTTTGCCGATACCGATAACTAAGACAGTGGAAAAGGGCGGTAACCGATTAATCAGTTGATAGTTTTTTTTAATAGTTTATAAAATGTAAAAAAAAAAAAAAAGTATTTTCTTACTGTGACGGGCACAAACATTAAGGCTACAACATTCCAAAATGAATAAAATTCCAGATTTTTTTTCTTTCTTCCAGATTTAGTTTATTGTTTAACCAAAATATCAATAATGACCAGGGGAAAAAATGAAGTTTTGGTGCATAATGTGGGACTTTTAACTGTAAACAAGCCCAAAACATACAGGGGTTCTTATTTTGAAATGATGGAGACTCGGCTCTGTTACAATGCTATATTTTTTTTTTTTTGTAATTAACATTTTTTTATTAAATCATACAATAACAATGAAATGTAAACATATACATATATATAAAAATAAACATTTAAACCCCACAACCCCCCCTCCCCGACACCACCGCCGGTATCCCTCAAAATAACCTGCCTGACAATCATCACACAGGTCAGAACCCAGTTCTCTATATGGCCATCCCCCACATCGATGACCGCCCCATCGCCCAGAAAACAAAGTCTGGGGCAAAACGAAACCTGAGTGCCTACCACGTCACACACAAAATTCTGAACCTTCGACCAGAATTTCTGGATCTCGACACACCACCAAAAAACATGGGCCATGTCTCCATCCTCCGATTGGCATCTCCAGCTGGTGGGTGTGTCTTTAAGACCAAGCCTATACAGTCTAGAGGGGGTCCAATAAAATCTATGCAAAATTTTGACTTGTATAAGGCGCACCCTTGCATCTTTAGATGCAGACTTAACGTTTTTAATAATCTTAGCCCACACTCCTTCCTCCAATGCCAAGTTGAAATCTTTCTCCCATACTCTCTTGAGAGAAGTTAAGGCTCCGTCCCCCATACTCTGAATTAACAGGGAGTAGTACACTGATGCCTCATGACCTTTTCCAAAAGCCGCAATCACCTCTCCCAAAGCATCTGCCTCCTTAGGGGGGTGTGTGCTACTCCCAAAAATAGTACAAAACAGGTGGCGCAGTTGTAAATACCTATAAAACTGAGGTCTGTGGATCCCAAAATGTTGGACCAAGTTTTCAAACTATCTCAACACTCCACTTTCATATAGGACACCGAGTGTAGCAACCCCCCTCACAATCCACTCTGGCCAGCAGAAAGGGGACTTGCCAATACACAATCTTGGGTTCTGCCATATGCTCGAGGCAACATTTAAATAAGTGTCCAATTTAAACAATCTGGACACTTTAGTCCATACCAAGTGTAAATGCGAAATAAGGGGGTGTAACTTAACTTTTCCAATTAGTTTGATAGAGATGTTTTGTAATGGTGAAATAGGGGCAAGAACTGCCTGTTCAATAACAAACCAGGGAGGGGCTCTCTCAGGTGGAAGTGACCAATGAGCCAAATGTCTGAGACTGAACGCATAGTAATAAAACAAAATCTTAGGTAGGCCTAGCCCTCCTTTGTCTGTCAGCCTATGTAACTTATTAAAATGCAATCTGGGACGTTTACCATTCCAAATGAAGGACTTCTCTATGCTATCAAATTGCTTGAAATAAGAGAGGGGGACATCTACAGGGAGAGATTGTAGCAGGTAGTTAAATTTTGGAATACAATTCATTTTAATAACATTAACCTTCCCAATCATCGATAAATGTAATGAAGCCCACCTGCCCACATCGCTTGAAAACCTTTTTATTAAAGGGTCAAAATTAACAGTAACTAAATCAGACAAATTTGCTGGGAATAAAATCCCCAAATACTTAATGCCCTGTTTGGGCCACTGGAAGGCGCCCGGCTGAAAAGCCGTTACTGGACAGTACGCTGTCAGTCCCAAAGCTTCGGATTTAGACCAATTGACTTTGTATCCTGAGAACTTGGAAAAGGAATGAATAATTCTGTGGAGGCAAGGCATAGATCTAGTAGGTTCAGAGACAAATAATAAAATATCATCTGCGTAAAGCAGAAGCTTATGCACCACACCTCCCGCAACCACCCCTGGAAAATCATCCTCCTATCTTATCGTGGCTGCTAATAGTTCCAGGGCAAGACAGAACAATAATGGGGAAAGAGGGCAGCCCTGCTGAGTGCCCCTATCCAGAGTAAAATAATCTGAAATTAATCCATTTGTTTGTACCGCTGCTATGGGGTGTCTACAAAGTAACTTAATCCAACCAATAAATGTACTCCCGAACCCATACATTTCCAAAATCTTAAAAAGATAATCCCATTCTACCATATCAAATGCCTTTTGGGCGTCAAGTGAGATGGCAGCGATCGGAGATTGATCATTCGCTACTGACCACATGATATTGATGAGACGCCTGATGTTATCAGAAGAGCTACAGCCCCGAATAAATCCCACCTGATCTATATGTATAAGAAATGTCATAACCTTACTTAATCGGTTAGACAAAATTTTTGACAATATTTTTACATATAGTTGGATCAGGGAGACTGGATGGTAACTTTTACACTCGCTTGGATCTTTCTCCATTTTAAGAATCAGACTGATCTGGGCTTGTGTCATGGTTGGAGGAAGCTTTCCATTCTTTACTGATTCAGTATAAACTTCTAACAAAAGTGGAGCCAGTTCTGTAGAATTAGATCTAAAGAATTCTGCGGCAAAACCATCTGGCCCCGGAGCCTTGCCAGTAGATAGGGACTTAATTATCTCGTCAAGCTCCTCCAAGGTTGTCTAAGAATCAAGAGAGTTTTTTGCTCAATCGTCAGTTTAGGAAGATCTAATGGTTCCACAAAGTTTCTAATATCTTCATCAGTAGACGAAGATGTGGAACTATAAAGATCAAGATAGAATTCTTTAAAGGCATTATTAATATCAATGGCTGAGGTAAAAATTTCACCACCAGCAGATTTCACTGAGGGAATGATAGAAAGAGACTCTCTCTGCTTTATATATCTAGCCAAAAGCTTCCCTGTTTGTCACCCGACTCAAAGTATGACTGTCTTGCCCTGAATAACCAAAACTCCACTTTCCGCGACAAAATAGTATTATATCTATATTTCAATGGGGTCAATTCTCTGAGGCCATCAGCTGACATACAGCACTTCAGCTCTGCCTCTGCACTTTTAATATTTCCTTCCAACTCCACGAGTTCTCATGCTTTGGATTTTTTGATGAATGAGGCATACTGTATGATCTGGCCCCTAAGAACTGCCTTAAGTGCCTCCCAAGCCACACCCACAGAGGATACTGAGGAACAGTTGGTCTCCATATAAACATTGATTTCAGTCTTTAACATTTGTTGGAAATCAGGATTTTGCAAAAGGGATACATTAAGGCGCCAACTATATGATTTCTTTTTCTCTATATGTGGCATCACCTCTAAACTCACCAGGGTGTGATCTGAGACTAAAATGTTTCCAATTGAGCAATCCACAACAGATGAAATTTGGATATATAAAAAAAAAATCTATTCTAGAATAAATCTTATGGACTGATGAAAAAAATGTATAGTCCCTACCAAATGGGTTCAAAAGTCTCCAAATACCCGTAAGACCAAGAAGTGTCAATGTTGCTCTAGGGGGCTTACACACTTTTGCTTCACTGTGATCAAGGACTGAGTCCATCAATAGATTAAAGTCTCCTCCCAGTATTATATCATGAGGGGTGCCAGCGGCTTGCAACATCCCTTCAAGATCTATAAAAAAGCCCTGATCATCAGCGTTAGTGCATAAATATTAGCCAAAATCAACCTTTGCCCTTGAATTTCAGCTAAAACAATAATGACTCTCCCTAATTTATATTTAGTCTGTTTGAGACATTTGAATTGTAGATGTTTATTTATCAATATAATGACTCCCTTGCTCTTACTTGAGCCAGCACTAAAAAAAACATGTCCACCCCATATCTTCCCAAATTTTTCAGCTTCCTGCGGGGAGAGATGTGTTTCTTGAAGAAACACTATATCATATTTCTTACGTTTAAGAAAAGTAATAACCTTCCTGCTTTTTATGGAGTGCCCCAAACCATTTACATTCCATGTGGAGAGAGATAGTACACTCATATTAACATATGACATTTTGATATAGTAGGAAAAATAAATTGTGTGTCAAAAACAAAATTATACAGACCACATTCCCCATTAGTGAAACAATCAAACCCCAAACTTCCCCCCGAACAAAACAAACAGAAAAAAGAAAAACATGCGCATTTACCCCGTGCATGAAAGCGCCAACCGGCATCAATCCCTCTAAACTCAAAAGGTCCATGAACGCCCTCGAGCCCCTACGACAATTTTGCCATCGGATTGCACAATTTTGACTCACAAATTTGTGAGGCAAAATTATATAACAGAAAATACTTTGTAAAATAAACCCAGCAAATAGAAAGAATGAACACAAAGAATGTGTAGATTCATTCACAGAACTGTCTCAAAGGTGTGATCTTACACAAAACAAATTACAGCTGATCTAAATGTTCAGATATGTTCAGTGAGCTGGCTGTTTCAATGTTCATGAGTTCAATGGATGACGTAATCATTCTAATGTCCCACAAAAAAACTCAACAAAACAAACTACAGCCAGCAGGAGGAATAAGCACGAAGAACGAACAGATTAATCCACAGCTGTTCCAAAGGAGTGTTATTCAACAAGCAATAGCAAGCTCCAGCTGCTAGGCGGAACCAATACAACAAGAAACAAAACCAACATCCCGGTTTCCCGGATGGTCGAGTCAATTCACTCAGAGGCCGCATAAAAGTATATACCATGATTACACAATCCGTCAACTTTATAAAAGACATCCTTTGAGTGAGCATGTAGATATTTTGTGGTCATCTGTAGTGTCCACTCTCAAACTGGCCGGGAACTTCAATGCAAATTTAATCTTTCGTCAATGTAGAAGTTTCTATTAGGAAAAGTGTTATTTACAAAATAAACTCCAGCCGCTAGAAACCAAAATGTCGCCCAGCTTCCTCAAGAGTAAGTACAGTGAGTCAATTCACTCACATGAGAAACACCCAATGGTTACTCACCCATTGATTCAATAAAAGACATTGCCTGATTGGGACATGTAAATACTTTGCGACCGTCCTTCATTTCTTCATGGAATTTGTTAAGCGACTGGGGGCCATAAATGTCACTCCCAAGGGAAAGACACCGCGGAGACCACACCCCGCCCAGAGAAGGTGGGGTATTTCAAGTGGAAATAGACGTTTCCGTGTGTGCCGCTCTTTTATAAGGAAAATATACTCTTTTAGAATATACTCTTTTGCTCTGCCGAAGCTCCCAGGGGCGTTCTCTGCACTCCACGGGTGCAGAGGGGGAGAAGCCGCTGAAATGCGCCGTAAATCCAGCAGTTTTAGGTGAACAGTAAAGAGAACTGATTTTGAATTGAATTCAGTGCACTGAATAGAAAATCTGAATGAGTGGTTGCATACCAGCTCCTTTTATACCCGTAAGTCCGGGGGAGTGGCATGCAAATTCCACTTGCCAATTCCCATTGGCCTTTTTTCAAAAAGCAGAGGTGTTCGGGGCTCCCAAGAGTGACCCCTAGTGTCACTACATCGACACAATGTTGAGTGAGTGACAGATAGGGAACTGTAATTCATATCCTCCTTGCTATTAAATTTCGAAAGTATTTGTGATGGACTCATCTTAAGAAATCTTCTTAAAGTAACATATTCTAAACACGTAATTGTTACAATGATGGCAGCTTTTACTGACATTTAAGGTTCAGTGTAGACATTTACTTAAAATAAATTAAATTAACTAAAAACAATAGCAATGTACACTGTTGCCTACACTGTTTTTACAGAGAAGAGGGTTAACTGGTTTCAACCTAATCAGTTGTTATTCAGATGTTGAATATCTCATATAAACTGTGTGGGAGTGTTTGGAAAAAGTTTGACACTTTTGATTTTGAAAACTCATATTACATAAGTTAAAAATGTGTTACCTTTGATACTCAGAAGTGATTATATAAACAGTTACATTGTGATTGAAGTGTTGGAGTGGATGATGCTCTTCTATATGACATCATTGTGTTGATTGTTGATTTGCCCTTCAGTAATGCACAGAAATTCATTGTCTAATCCATTGTGTAGGTTTTAGCAAGTCTTTGGCTTTCGCTCTCTCACTTCATATAGGTTGCATTAGGTTATGGTCACTTAAAAAAGCAAACATCCCTGGGCTGTGAACATTCATCTGTCATTGTAAAGGTAAATTAAGGCGAATGGACGAGGTGGCTGCTCAGAGCATTGTATGGCCAGCCTGTTTGTGGGTGCCAGGTGATATTTCCTGGGTTTGGGGGTGGGGACGCACACAGAAGTCTTTCTGTGAGGACGGAGGGAGGAATGGAGGAATAGAACAGCCTCTGTGGCAGATGTGTGGAGACTGAGGGAGTGGCTGGTGGCTATTTCTGTGCCTGCAGTGTAGATTCCCCAAAATAAATGGGTGCACAAGACTTTTTGCAGTGTTGATCAAGAAGAATGAAGACTGGAATATTTAAGATGAATGGTTATTAAGGGTTTAGCTTCAAAATATGTAAGCACAATTGACAGAATCTGTTTCATGCTGTCACAACCACAGACAATAATTTAGATAATGTTGCACTTACAACAGAAGTCTACGAGGCAAGTCATTGCACTGGGATAAACATTAAAATACCCACTATTTCAAAAGTATAGCCAAAAGACTTAACCATTAAACATGTTAATATGAGGAAAGTGTGATAAAATAGCTTACTAACCTTGTCTATGTTAGTGATATCAAATATTTTAACCTATGTCATGCAAATGCAGTAACTTTGGTATCATACGGCATGCACGAAGTTACCAGAAATGGATGTGACATAACAATCCTTAAAGTACTGTTTACAAATCAAACATTGCCCACATAATTATGTTGGTAACGCATCCACCTAGAAAAAGTGTTAAAGGGATAGTTCACCCAAAAATTGTAATTCTCTCATCAGTTACATACCCTCATGCCATCCCAGATGTGTATGACTTTCTGTCTTCTGCAGAACACAAACAAAGATTTTTAGAAGAATATCTCAGCTCTGTAGGTCCATACAATGCAAGTGAATGGTGGCCAGAACTTTGAAGCATGTAAATCACATAAAGTCAGCATAAAAGTAATCCACATGATTCCAGCGGTTAAATCTATACATTCAGAAGCAATATGATAGGTGTGGGTGAGAAATAGATCAATATTTAAGTCCTTTTTTACTATAAATCTACACTTTCACTTTCAAATTCACATTCTTCAGGTATATTGCCACCTACTGGGTCAGGTAAGAAAATGTATAGTAAAAAAGGACTTATTTATTGATGTTTCTATCATATCGCTTCTGAAGACATGGATTAAACCACTGGAGTCATATGGATTACTTTTATGCTGACCTATGTGATTTTTGGACCTCCAAATTTCTGGCCACCATTCACTTGCACTGTATGGACCTACAGAGCTGAAATATTCTTCTGAAAATCTTTGTTTGTGTTCAGCCGAAGAAAGAAAGTAATACACATCTGGGATGGCATGTAGGTGAGTAAATGAAAAGATAATTGTTTTTTGGGTGAACGCCACACATAGTATAAATGCGGGCTTCGTTCACCAAGTTTAGCTTCTTTCGTTGTAGAAATTTGGCTTCATTCAATTATTGAAAAAAAATGAGAACATTTGTGTGTATGGTTTTAACTATAGGCTCGGCACTGCATCTTTTCTGAGGGCAGACCTCTCCTAAAAATTTATTACAGAAGACATCCCAGCCACTAAGTCTAAGTAAGCTTGTAACTACTGGGCTCTCCAGGAAAAATGTAGCATTGACATGATACTCACTCACTCATAGAGCTCCCTCCCCAACACACACACCTGCACACACACTGTTTATACAACTGTGCGAGATGACCTCCTAATATGGTGAAAGGAGAGTGTAAAGTCTCTCCTCTTGCACTGGTGTAAAGATAGCCATAAATAAACATTACATCAGCGTTGCTGATAAAACTGCCAGCCATTACTATTCTACGACCTCGTAACTTATCATGTGACTCTGCTACTGCATGTCTGCCACTGTTTTGACGGGGATAGGGAGCATGGAAAATGTTTCATTAAGCATTTATGATGGCTCTCAAACAATTTTTATGGGATTAGACATCATGGTCACCATGAGATCATGATGTGACACCAATGAATGATTCTGTTTGTGTTTGGAGTGATGATTATTACAGATTTTTTCTGCCAAGAACATGTCCAGCTCACATTTTACCACAAAATCTACAGAATAATAAAATATATTTTGCTTTTAAAAGGTTAAGACATTGTCAATAATGCAAATAAAATAGCATTTTCATTAATGTGATGTGGGGGAAATATATATTTTATTTGAAATGCAAATACATTTGCACACAAAATATAAATCATTGTATTGCCATACTTTTAATGTATTTGAGAATCACTCTTGAGAATAATCTGAATTACGAAAAAAAAAAAAAAAAAAAAAAAAGGCACAACATCTGGATGCATTATAATAATAATAATAATAATATAGCAATTAAATAAAGACATTTTATTCTTATTTTTATTATTAATAATGATAATAATATAACAATGCATTATCATTACTGTAATATGAAAAAAAAATGTTTTTTTAAATGTTAATACATTTCCAAACTTATGGTGATTTAAATCAAAACATCATTGTATTACAGTATTTTACTGTATTATAATAATGAGAAATGAATGAAAATCACCACTGAGATTAATCTTAATTACAAAAAAATTGGGGGAAATGTGCTTAATTGTCATTAAAATAATGTCACAATGCAAAATAATAATAATAATAATAATAATAATGGTCTTAAAAATTGGCTCAATTTTATATATGGAAAATATAATATGATAAAAATGTTATAATAATAAAAATATAAATCTGTAGTAATAAAATATAATTATTATCAGTTATAATTTATCATAATAATACTATGAATAATAAACTATAATAATATATAAATAATAATAATAATGCATTATCATTACTGTAATGTGAACAAAAATATTATTTGAAATGTAAAGTAAAACATTCTCACATTTATGGTGATTCAAATAAAAAAAATAATTGGATTACACTCATTACAGTGTTTTTTTTATTGTATTACAGAAATAAGAATCTCATGAGAATCAGCATTGAGAATAATGTGAATTCCAACAAATCAAAAAACTGGACGCATTATGGTCATTATTCAATTGTTATGTAGTGTTACAATGCAAAAACATTGTAGGTCTTTTAAAGGCTTCATTTTATTTATGGAAATTATCATTTCTTTTTGGTGTTTTTCTTTCCTTTGGTTTTGGAGTGAAATGTGACCTGGACATTTTTTCATAAGATTCACACAAAAATATAGTTCAACAGCACCAGTAGTTCATTCACTAGTCCCACATTATTCAGAGTCAATAGAACATAATGACACACACAGACAGGACATGTGAGAAACAATGCAGGAAGTAAGGGGTGGGCGTGAGACCTGCATGAGGTCATCCGGAGACACAGCAGAAGATGGAGTCTTGACCTCTGACTGATTTGGAAAAAGAAAAAAAATGGAGAACAAAAAGTTCAAGCTGATTTTAAATGAGTCATATGGTGTACACCCATCACATTCAATGGCAGTCGACACGTGTAACAAATAAAGTCTGTAGCGGGCACCTTTCTATGATAAAAGAAGTTCTGTTTGATCAAATTTCCAACTGACTTAAAAAACAACATCATAATATTGGATAAACTGAGATATCCGCAGGACAGTAATTTGATTCAGTGCAGGCCTTTCACACTAAACTGCAAACACTGTTTCTTTATTTGCACATGGAAGTGGAATATAAGAAGGTATTACAGAAAATATATAGTGACAAGGCCCAGTGTTCAGATTAATGAAAACCTTGTGTGCATATGCAGTTAGACCTCACAGAAATGTCCCATTTGCTTTTGTATGACAGATTTCCTGTTACTGGTTTTCAAAATAAAAGTCTTTGTGACTGTTTCGTGCTAGTTGTGTCTGTTCTGTGAGAGCTTTGAGCACAAGTGTGATACAGGGTTATGAATCTGTCATAAATATATAAACACACCCAGACAGAGTATATTATGAATGTTTTGCGACAGATAAATAAACAAAATAGTCCTCCTGCATAAACTAATAACTTATATCTCTCAAACATAGGCCTGCCTTATTGGATGTTGGATATACTGTTTACTAAGGCAGAAATGACCTTAATGTGGATATATTAAGCAAAAAATGGTAATGCTTTACAATAAGGTTCCATTTTTTTACATTAGTTAACATGAACTAACAATGAACAATAATTATACAGCATTTATTAATCTTGGTAATGTTAATTTCAACATATACTAATACATTTTTTAAATCAAAAAGTTGCATATGTTAACATTGGTTAATGCACTATGAACTAACATGAACTAACATTGAACAATTGCATTTTAATTAACTAACATTAACAAAGATTAATAAATGCTGTAATATATATATTGTTAATTGTTAGTTAATGATACCGTACTGCATTAACTTATGTTAACCAATGGAACCTTATTGTAAAGTGTTACCCCAACAAAATGTATAATTATTGATGATAATGATGAAGATAATGATAATACAGAATATATGAGTCTGCCCGAATGCACTGTATGCAAATATCCTGTAGAATACCTAAGTAACATACTACATTTACTAAAATGTTTAGTATACAACCATAGCATACTACATGCAATGCTGCAATCCACAAAGCAATACTGTGGGTGTTCAACTTCAAGATTTCCAAGATTACTGGATGCCAATTGCTGGATGCATGCAATGATGTCTTTTGACAACAATGTAGCATTTTACTGGAACATTTATCATTTTGTTTTTAAAAATAGTATGAATATAAAGTATAGTGCACATTATTCAGTAAGCAGTATGCTAGTAGTATTTCATTCTGAACGTAATTGCCCTTGATGAAATTGACCCTTGCTATGACATGATTCTACCACTAGATGGCCTTGAAGAATTGTGTCTCTGACTCTCTGTAATAACCAGCCTCATATGTGGCCTGCTGCTCCCTAGTGTTTCCTGTCTGTAGTTTTGTAGTCAAAGTCATATTCCTTTCTGTCATATTCTTATTTTAGTCATGGGTGTATTGTTGTCACTAGTTACAGAATGATCTGTCATAGACTTTTTGGTGTTGCTGTCCCTATAATTAATCAGGCTTGCAGTCAGGGGCGTAGGAATGATCTAAAAATTGGGGGGACACTTTCAAAATCTCATCAGCCTCTTTTCACAATATGACAGTTTAAAATAATTTTTGATTTGTTTAGAATGTGTTTTAACTTTTAAGAATATGTTATATCATTTGAAAGAAAGCATATCAACTGACCTTTTAAGAAACATCAGCATTTTTTTTATGTAGAAACCATGTATGAATCAAAATGTTCATGTTAAACAAAAGAATTATCATATAATTGAATGACTGTTGTCAAACATTTCAAACATTGGTCCAGTCAGCCAGAACCAAAGAATCAAAGCTCTCTCTCTCACACACACACACACACACACACACACACACACACACAATTCCTTAATGTCCGTAAGGACAGTGTCAAATATGGTCTTCTTACCTTACCAATTCCAGAAGCTTGTGTCATGTCTCTGTCTACACTGTTGACTTAGACTGATCTTTTTTTTATTTATTTATTTTATTAGATATGCCACAAACATCACCATTACCATTAATCTAAATTCAATATAACAGCTAAAAAAAAATAATAAATAAAAAAAAAAACATGGAAAAGTAAAAAAATAAACAAAAACAAAAACAATATCATTGTTTAGATGTGTACTATGACATTAGATTATTGTTGTCACACACGACTCTATGAAAGAAATCCCGAATGTCTGTCCTCTTCATGTTTTTGGCTGGAAGTTGTACATGATTATTGGTCATTCGGTGTTTCAGTGAAAAGGACAAAAAATAAAGAGGTCTGAGATTAAAATCTTGCTAAAAGTTACCAAAATGTAAAGTGTTTTCATTCACAATAGTCAAATATGACTCTTTTTGTGCACGTCTTGCCTGGGAGGCTGTTGTACTCATTAATATTAATCACATTATCTGTGTTCACTCAAACTGATTTGCTGGTTCAAAACGTGGACTGTGAGATGTGAGCGCTAGCCAATGGGATTAGCGCTTTTGACTTAATTCCGCCCACTGCCAAAGCAACCAACTGGCAGAGGCTTCTGCGGGGTCTTAAAGGCTTTGTTTTAGGTGAATGGCTGCACTTTTTTCCCTTGCAAAATAAACATATTAAAATGTAATTATTATTTCTCAAAAAGTGTGTGTGTGAAAAAGTTGGGGGCGAATTTAGTTATTTCTAAATGTGAAGGGGACATGTCCTCCTCAGTTATAATGGTTCCTACACCCCTGCTTGCAGTCATTCAGTATTAAGAGTCTACAAAGGGAGATGCACATAATTAAATAGACATGTAAATGATAAGATTTAGCAAATTTCTACTCATAATTTTTATTATAACTATTTTTCACATTTTAGAATGATAGTGGCCACCAAAAAAAAAAAAAAAATAATAATAATAATAATAATAATAATAATAATACAAATATGAGAATTACATAGTAACCAAGAAAGTTGAATCAAAACAATTATATTCAAGCTTCTTCAAATTGGTCACCTTTTGTCCTGATTCGAGCTCTGCACACTCTGATTATTCTTTCAACCAACTTCATGAAGTGCAGGATCAAATTCACTGGTGGTACACCTTTAAAACAGCAGTCTCTAGGGATGGCCATGAACTGCCAGTAGTACATGGAGTGTGTGTATTCTTGCTCACTTGTCTGATACCTGTGACATCACTTTCTCTGTTGCTCAATTTCAGCTGCTGTGATTTATTGCTGGTGTGTTTTCTCTCTATTGGGCTCCACCTCATATTTAGAGACTGGAAACAGGGCCTGACCTCCTGCTGGTGTGTGTGTGTGTGTGTGTGTGTGTGTGTGTGTGTGTGTGTGTGTGTGTGTTTGTGTATGTGTGGGGAGACAACTCCTCAGCGAAAAAAAAAAAAAAAAAAAAAAAAAATGCTAATGCTATAGTTTAATAATAGTTCGCCTGAAAATGAAAATTCTGTTTTATTTACTATCCCACATGTTGTTTCAAACCCATATGACTGACTTTCTTCTGTGGAACACAAAAGGAGAAGTCTGAAATCCATCCATCTATTACTTTTATATACATAGATAGTGTGTGTCCTTATGTAGAGGGAATGTTAGACAGGAATCGTGGGAAGACTCCTTGCCTTTTGTTATTGCAGACCACATAACCTCAGTGATCCAAACAATAGCCGGAAGTTCTCATGGGCGGAGGCAGAGCCGCTTCCTCATTGGCTGCCAGCATTCAGAATGAGTGAGAATGGAGTCTGCTGGGAACAGTAGAATATGCATGGGTTAATTGGCACTAAAGGGATATGTATCATTCATTTCCCCACTGTGTGTATGCAAACAACTGAGAATTCCATGCAATAGTTTTACTCAATGGGTGGCATGTCTACACAGCAAAACACATAACACATCAAGTGTGATATTTCATTATATATATTATTAATAGGCTACATACAAATATTATGTTATTCACTTATGTTCACTGTAGCAAATGATTTATTATTGTTTAATAAGTTCATATATAAACAGTTTGATTATGGTTTTTCATCCTTAGTAAACAACTTGTTAATCATACCAATGTATTTTAATTGATGCAAACCCGTGGAAAAAAAATGTGTGAGAACATTAAGAAGGAATAAATTCATAGTTAATAAAGAAATTATATTATTACACAGGAAAGGTTATTAAGCAATTTTATCACACTAAAATCTTGTTAGCACATGTTTTGTTTGTGGCTATATGTATGAAACCGTCTGTATGTGTCCTACTGTAAGTGCCTCACCGTAACCCAGATCTTTGTCTTTTTTAAAGAATAGGTAAGACCAGTCCATTTTTTTTATTTTTTTTTTTATTATTTTTTTTGGTAATTACGACATAAATGCTGTTGGTTGAGCTTAAATTTTATTAAACCCAGAATATTCCTTTAATTAAATATTCATATGCAGTGTGTCCAATTGATTACATATATAAATGTATATATATAAAACATTATTAAATACAGATTTATATCTTCTTTATGTTCTTATAAACACTTCTTTACCACTGGTTTGCATCAAATGAAATACATTGGTTAGGTATGGTTAACGAGTTGTTTACTTAAGTTTGAAAAACCATTATCAAACAGCTTATACTGTACATGAACATATGAAAAAATCTTAAATCATTTGCAACAGAACATATAAATGAATAACATAATATTTGTATATACTCTATTAGTGTATCAACAATGTAAGAACTACAATTTATAAATAATTAATTAACAATAAACAAATTCTTTACAAATACTTTATACCATGTAGGTATTATAAAGTTTTACCATATTGTACTAAACTATATTAATGTGTCAAATAAAGGTCCTTTAATCAATAGTTCAGTAAATCTATAATTAAAATGTAAATCTTGACTTCTTCTTTACAAAAGCTTTACTAATGCATTCATTTCTTTTTTGTGGCAGTTGGGGAATATTCTCTGCATTTCTCATTAAAATATTTAGCATTTTATGTAAATTTGTTTTATGAAATTATTTATTGTGTTTTCGTAGATTAGAATCAGAAATCTGTCTTTTGGAGAATGAAGAATCCCAGATTTCAGCTAAAGAGCAGGTTCTCCGAGAGAGACTGCGGGAAACAGAGAGATCTATTGAAGATCTACAGAAGGTGAGTGATCTTCATTATAGAAGAACATATGCAAAGTTCAGAACAGTAATGCAGTAATTCAGAAAAACAGAGAAATAACTTAATAAGAAACATTCTGAGGCAAATTCACTAAACAGTCGCGGCACTTTTGCAAATGGTATTTCTGCACAAACACACCTCCTTTCTATGCAAATCAGGTTTATTTTAAATAGCTTTTTATTAATTTTCAAAAGCTTTTCAATCAGAGCTATTTGGTTGGTGCAATTAACGTTATAGCACATGGATTATGATTATACGATTATGACAATAATTAATCAAATGATGGAGAACATTTTATAACTGGTCATATAGCAAGACGGTTTAGATGAGCAAATTTCTGCATTTTATAGAACTGATTCAGGTCTGGATAACAGTAGTGGAATTAAGCTGTACAGTCGCAATGAAGCACGCCTGGTAGACTTCTGCATCCTCCACAACCTAGCACTAAGCACCTAGCATTATCCTAACCTGCAAGATAGGAAATTTGTGCCATTCTGTGATTTGCATTTCATGTAGTGAATCGGGTGCTAAAACAACGCAAACAGTGTATTATTTATATAATATATATATATTTATATTGTATATAAATAAACAACGCTATCAGCGCAAATCATTCTTAGTGAAATCCCCCCCATGACACATTTATACAGCAGAAATATGTTGAATTAAAACTACATCAGCGTCTTGTATGAACATTAACAGCTTCTCGTTTTTTTCTATCCACAGAGTCTTCAGAATCCAGATGGAGGTATGGATAACATGTATAAATATTGTACTTTTATAAGTCTTTTTTCCCATAGGATCCAGAGCAATCTGACAATACCACATTTAAGGCCAAACTCATAGGCATCTCTATAAGCCGTTATGTGTTACTTCATGATCTAACCATGGTATCCCCCTCCCAAGGTGCTAGAACAGGTAGGAGGAATATCATACAATATCGATGTATATTGTTTATTAATCAGTTATTTTCTCGATACGTTGTTTGAAGCATCAATATATTAAAATAAGCCGACATTTAAATTAGAAGCCCAATTTCTATGCTTTCCAATTCACTGTAGAGTTGGCTTTCAGTTTAATGTAGTCTGAAGTAATAGCAATAGGAGACCACAAGGGGTTGATATTAAATTTACTGAAGCCAGTCGCAGGTAGAACAAGGCACAGGTATCAAACACAGGACACGTTGATGCGGCAGGTGGCAGTCCAAACTAAGTTGTGGATCTAGTCACTATACACACAAAAGTTACAAAGGTTTTTGTACTTCTAGAATGAACAGTGACGTTGATGAGTTTGCAGGTTACTGTATGAAACTGGTGTACATTTTTATGGTACACAAGTTTATTATGCACAATTTACTGTATGTAGCCTTGAATAGGATTCATTCAAGCTGTCAAACCACAAAAAGACATACTTGTAACTTAATATACATTGTATATGCTATATAAAAGATACATACTTTATGCACAATATATCATCCAGTGATGGCTAGAGTTCATAATCTATGTCCTCTGATAATGATTTGGGTAGAATTTAATGGAAAACTATGCAAGTTGCGCTCTGTAGCACTACAGAATTTTGAGCTCACACTTTACCAAAGTTGTGTTGAGAAATATGTATGAAGAGACAAAATTGTGCAATAAGCCACCCTATTTATATCTGTAAAAATTCCGATATACAGTATACTGATAATCATCAGGAAAATGTTCTAATTATCAATGCATGAAAAGGGTATAGATCCCAAGCCTAGTAGACAGTCTTTCAAAACACACATGCCGTTTACCTACATCCTTTTGTCGGACAGAGGGGTCACTCCTAGCCACACATTAGCCTCTTGGACCATATCCCTCTTGCCTCAGCTAGACTATTGAACTCCAAACATACGGCAATGACTCTGCACTTTGTATACCATGATCCACCTATTCACAGGGAATCCCACTAACCCAACGCACCATTGTTTTGCTCTAATTCACTTGCGCTGCTTTTGCTGTCTAAGCAATGAGCTGCTTCACGGAAAAAAGGGTGAGAGAGAGACAGGGAGAGAAAGAAACTCAGTTTAGTAAGGGAGATTGGAAGGGGAGAGCATATACTTGGTGGGCTTTGGAATGAAGGAATCCAGTTTTAGTTTCTCTTCTGCTCTCCACTGGACAGATACAGTGAATTACAACTGCTCCCAGATCCCAGACCTCCCAGAATTCAACTCCCAAACTCCTGTCTCAGCTTCAGGGGATCAACAACACCCAAGAAAATCTGGTAGGTGCTTGTTTGGCTTGTGGGAGGGGCTGGGGTGGTCACGGGTTTGGGTCATGGCCAAAAGCGGGCATGGTAATGTAGATTCCAGATGGCACAGTTACTCAACAGAACATAGTTGTGAGAGTGCATGGACAAGATGACAATTTTCACAATCTATATTCAGTAGTGTACAGGTCGCTAGTTTCAAAATTATATCAAAGGCTTAGATTGAATAAACTTGGGAAGACTTTGGACAATTGTAGCACCTGCCTTTATTGAGTATGTGCTAATGACCA